>NC_040906.2:129108123-130459436 GCF_004126475.2 Phyllostomus discolor | reverse complement strand
TTTCTCCAGTCTGGTCGCTCTTGTTACGGTGGGGGGCGGAGCCTTAGGTGTTCACCAGGGCTGGGGACCCCAGTCGCTAGATTGTGATGTTATATGTGGGGGCAGGGGCGGGAGCGGGGACAGGAGGGATCAATGGCGACAGTTCCGTTCTCCTGGAGTCAGACACTTCCCTGGGCTTCTGGGCCGTGAGCTCTGCCCTGGTCCACAGTCACTGCCCCACTGATTCCCCCAGCCGCTGCGTGCGTACTCAGGGATCACCGCTGCACCTCTGCACTCTTGCGCCCCGGATTGCTGTCGCACCGATTTTGCACCAAATTTCCCCCGACCTACGCGCGCCTGCGACCCACGCCAGCCCCACGCCCGCTCGCTTGGCTGGTCGTCCCCTACCAGTCTGGACGTATGGGTCTACTTCAACTTCTTGGCTGTCCGACTTCCATTTAGATAAATCCTCTGACAGTTCTGATATTATGACTGCAAATCATTGTTGTAAATTATTGTTGTTCTGTTCTTGGTTGTGTGAGGAAGTACGGTGCATCCACCTATTCCTCCATCTTGCCGGAAGTTGTATATATTTTCTAACTCTTATCTACCTAAATAAAAACCAATGCATGATACTTTGCTTTATATTCTCAAAAGTCTTCATTAGCAATTTCTCATTCTCTCAAACTTTTTGTAAAAATAATGAACTTTAATTTGATAAATACTGAATTAAAGATGGGTTCATATAAATAATATATATTCATTCTTTTTAATACATTTGCCATAATTTACTCAGCTCTTTATTTTGTACATTCAGATTTATTCTTATTATTTACTCCTGTAAATAATACTGCAATACATTCTCTATGAAAGGAACTTCATTCACATTTGTAGTTTATTTCCAGAGGGGCTACTAAGTCATCAGTTAAGAATATTTAAAAATCAGATATAATGATTCTTTGCTTTGTAGAAAACTTGGAACACTTGAATCTGTCATCAGCAGAAGTTCTAATTTCATTACACAGTTAAAAAGTGAATATTATTAAAATGCTTTTTAAATTTCATAGGCAAAGAATAGTAACTTGTCTATTAACAACATTGTTATTTTTTATTGAGAGTTAATAATTTTAATAGTTTACTTGAACTTCTTTTGTGACTTAACTGTTCATTATTAGGGATAAAAGAAATTAATAATTTTTTTCTTTTTGACTTCTTTTCGCAGCAAGAATACTAAGCACTTATCTATCATATTTGTTGTAAATATTTTCTCAGTCTGTTATTTGTCTTTTATTAGTATTTATGTGGTTTGCTGTGTTGAAATTTAAATTTTATGTAGTTTAATCCATCAATCTTTTATGGTGTAATATCTTTTATTTTAATTTTAGAAAGTTCCCCTCTCAAGATATTGAATAAATATTCATAAATATTTTCTTATAGCTTGAAAATTTGGATTTTAAATGATTAGTTTTATTGATGTATTTTATATTAATTTGAGTCCACTTAGAAATATTTGGAATTGTGCTAGGAGACAATCCTCTGTGAATCTTTCATGATTCTGCACCTGCCGCATGAGAGGCACTAACTTCCCTTTGTTTCACACCCTTTTCAAAGATATTTGTAGAGCAAACAGCCTTGGAAAACAGACATAGTGTTTTCCTCCAGAGTAAAGAGCAGGCATGATTACTGAACGTTATAAAATTATCAGGTTCCCTAAACTCAGAGTTGCTCTCCTGTATTGCAACCACTATGTGAGAAAGCTTCAGTCATGCTCATTTGCATCCCTCTGTGGGATCTGGCGCAAGGGAGACTGATGCGGGTATGCTTAGGCTCAGAAGGCTTGCTGAGCTTTTTTCGCTAACAGAGAAAGAATCCAGTAAACTGGCAAGCTAATTTTTTGGCTAGTAAGTAAAGAATAATTTCAGACACTTGGCTGTTCTTGATAAGCATCTATTTAATTGTAAATAATGGCTAATGGAATACTTGCTCATTAAGCAGGTCTATATCATTTTATTTTCTATATATACTTTAAAATATCCAAGAAATGGTTCCTATTTTTAAACTTATGATTGTGTGAATGTTATAGTGAGAGATTTAAAAGACCAGTCTCTAAAAGCCTTGTCTTTAAAATTAGTATTTAGAGATCTATTTGATTGTACTTATAAACAATTTATTAATAAAAATCTCTTCCACAGCTTTAAACATATTTGCCACTTAAAATTACTTTGTTAAACAATAAATAGGTCATACTTAATCAGGGTAGCTAAACTGACATTTTTAAAAAAAATAATGAAACAAAGCATAAAAAACTCATTTAGGAGACCATGGGTAAAGAAAAAAATAGTAAACATTTAGTTTAGAATCCCATAAATTAATATAATACACCAGAGTTTTTTTCTCTCTATGTATATACATATACATATGTATATATACACACATACACATATGTATATATATATACACATATACATATTAAATAGGTATATGTATATACCCATACACACATTTATGGGTATATGTGTATACCCATAAATTAATATAGCACACCAGAGTTTTCTATATACACACACATACATTTACATATATGTATATATATGTCAAAAGACAATGACAGAAATTTTGATGCTGTAATGTAAAAGCAACCTGAAGAAACTGAAAATTATAATTATAATTAAAAAAAAAATCTTTATGGATGCTTCCTTCAGATGGACAGTGATCTGAGAAGATGGCGGGTTTGTACCCTAACACACCATCTTAAATTCCATTTTAAACCAACCCATTTTATAAGAAGAAAAGTGTAGGTTTAGAATTTGGGGAAAAAGTTAATCAGATAAAAAGCTTCAGCATTCTTTCATCTGTGTTCTGGGCCATTATCTTTACCTGTGTCCTGCAGTGCCCTGGACAGTGGCTGTCTCACTCTGCAGTACAATGGCTCAGATACCATCTTGATGCTTGCAGTCTGCCTGAGATAGAAAGGTGTAACTGCTTATGGACTCCTGGAGTCAATGTGGGTTATACCTTAGGTTCCTGGAACAATAGCTTTTTGTATGCATTGATTATTGAGCTTATTAGCTATCACCTGAAACTAAAAATTTTCCAACATTTGAGTCCTCCAATACTTTTACCTACACTTTTCTTCTCCTTATAAAAAGGGTTGGTTTGAAATGGAATGTAAGATGGTCTGTTAGGGGACATATCCTGCATTTTCTCAGACCTCTGGCCGTCAGAATAAAGCACCCATAAAGATTCAATACCTGTCTCTTATCGGTTCTGGTAGTGACAGGCAGCATGAACTCTGGCTTTTCTGGTTTCAGTAAGATACAAAAGCTGCACAATTTTGGAAGAATGGCAGGCTCCTGCCTCTGAGGTCATCCCCTCTAGAACACCAAAAGAAGAATAACCCTGCTATCATCTGCCAGGTCAGCCCAATCCTAGGCTGTGCCCGGAGTTCCTTTCTATGCAAAACCCATCCAAAATACCATCCTTTGGGAAATGCAGGCAGCTGCAGCATGATCATCCAAGCATCCTCAAGGAAGAGACTTAACTGATCATTTTAATGTTTAATGTAAACAAGTGCCACATATATTTCTAATATTAAACAAGTGAAAAATATCTATTTTCTTATTATGTTTAAAACAGGTACCCTGGCTGGCGTAGCTCAGTGGATTGAGTGCAGGCTGCGAACCAAAGTGTCACAGGTTTGATTCCCAGTCACGGCATATACCTAGGTTGCAGGCCACGGCCCCCAGCAACCACACATTGATGTCTCTCTCTCTCTCTCTTTCTCCCTCCTTCCCTCTCTAAAAATAAATAAATAAAATCTTAAAAAACAAAAAGAAAGAAAGCATACTAAAAAAACAGGTGATCATTTTCAGTAAAAAAACAAAGATAACACAAAAAATGTAATTTTAACTGTCAACTTCTGCTGCAATAACGCAATCTCAACACTTCCATTGCTTACAATAACAATATTTTTTTACATTGTTCTTATGACATGAGGGTTTAGAGTCTGACTGGATTGTAGTGAGCTGGATGAGGTTTTAGGTGATAGATCAGGTTCAGGTGCTCTCCAAAATTTTATCCTTTTGGGACTGAGATGAAAGAAGCTTCTCTCTGAATGGGCCTTCCCCAGCCCCTGCCAGTGTGTGATCACAGGAGCAAGAAAGTGAAAGACAAACAACGCAATTGTACTTGGAGCTTCTGCACAGATATGACAAATATTATGTCCACTCACATCTCAGTGTCAAAACCTGTCACATCTATGGGCTGGAATGTAAACTCAGTGTGACTGAATTGGTAAGAGAACAAATACTTGTAAGCAAATCTTATGATTACTGCAGCAAAGCATTTATGGTACATGAAATAAAGATTTAAAACACTTATTAACTAAAAATTGTATAATGATTGGAATAACAGTACATTACAGTTGAGAATAAAAAGGCCACTGTCCTCCTCATTTCTTATCTATATTAGTGTGTTTCTGTTAATATTACTCTGTTGCCCCACCTTCAGAAACCTACCTACAATATAAATTTTGTGTTGCTTTAGACTGTGGATTATTTAATGCAAATAAGAGCTATGTTTATATTGAGCCACTACTTAAGCTCTATTACAATTTCCAAACCTCTTTCCAAAACACATGTAAGGTATTTGTAGAAATCAATCAGTCTAGCTGGACAACAGGGTTTTTGCAGATCATTGGAAAATTAATTTGGAAAAATGGGTTCAGAATGTGTGGGCTGTTCAATATCAGTTTGTCTTGTTTATGAGTAGCCAAATTATAAAACAAAATTTTATCCTCATCCTAATGGCTGACTCATTTTCAATTCAGGAAGGGAAATAGAAGTTGATCTAACTATGTCTTCTCTGTTAAAATCCTTTCCAAATCCTATTTCTCAAAGCCCTGTTAAAATTCTGCTGAGATCATGGGAGTTGCCTCCAGGCCACAACAATCTTTTCACTGCGCTGGAGTTGAAGACTTCAAACTTTTCAGTTCAAGGATTGTGCTTTGGTCAGAAAATGGATGAAAGAAGAAAAGTTTTAGGGGCTAAGAAGAGAAATTATGAAATCATATCTCAGAAGCCATATTTGACCTGCTATTCCCTTGCTTTAGCACAATTAAAAACAAAGTATTTTTTCATTTTAAGACTCTCATTGTTTTTGATGGCAATGTTTTAAGTACTTCCACCAAAATATTAGATGATATCATCGTAAAATTTATTTAGAAATATATATATATGTAGTATATATATAGCATATATGTCAAACATATACTCTATATATTTATGTCCCACATATACACATATACCATATACATATACATATTTTTATACACATATATACTCATAGATAATATTCTATATTAATATCATTTCAGATAGTAAAAGGGACTTACAGAGTATTTTAAAAATAGGATATTAGATCTGTAAAGTTAGGAACTATGCACTATAAGATTATATGCAGGAGAATAAATTTAGAAATGTCATTCTGGAATCATGGTCAAGGGAGGATTTCAAGATAACGAGACTTGAGGCAAAAAAAATGCAACAAGGGCCTGAACTTTCTATGTGTTTCATAGACTGGGACTCTGTGCAGGTTCCATTGGAACAAGGAGTGTCTCTGCCAAGATGCAGCTTAAAAATAAGTATTTAAGAGTAATTTAGAATTTTCATGTTTCTAAGAAAACATAGAAAAATATGAAAAATATTTTATATAATATTTCATATATTAAAATATAAAAAAGTTATCCATGACTCTTCACATCAGTGACATTTACTATAAATATTTTTATTGAATTTCTTTTCTATAAATTTTTCAAGCATTTAAAAAATCTTCAGATATAATTTTTGAAATAAGTACCTCCATGTAGCAAAAATCTAATAAAGCAGAAATATGTAATATGAAAAATGTTTCCATTGTTAGTCCCAATTCCTAGATATAATTACTTTTTAGTATTTTTGTAATCTCCTTGTGGTTAGGATAGCACAGAACATTTCGTATTCCAACAGAGAGGGAATCTCTTGGTCTGTTTTCCATATAACTTGTGTATGTGTGTAGGTAAAATTGACATATAATAAACTGCACATTTTTAACGTTACAGTTGGCAAGCTTTTATATGTGTATATACCTATGAAACTATCACCACAATAAAGATAATGAACAATTTCATTACTTGAAAAAGAAGTTTCCTTTTTCACCTAGGTATTAATTCTCTCTTCTACATTCCCCTTCCTGTATATATCCTCAGGAAACTAAAGATCTGCTTTCTGTCACTATGGATTAGTTTGTCTTTTTCTAGAATTTTATATTAAAAAAATGTATAGTATATGAGGCCTGTCCAGGAAGTATCTATCCATGTAATATGAAAAATAGAGACATTTATTGAAGAAGATACAAGATATAAGAAACATTGTACATAGGACAATGATGTCTCACTCTCTTTTGAATTAGATACTTTGGCTCCTCACACAGTTCTCCCAGTGTCTCTTCTACTCTTCAAAACACTCTGTAATATCCTTTGTTGGAATCACTGTTGTCTGCCCATTGTATTTTCCGGAATCTCATCAATGGTCTGAAATCTCTTCCCTTTCAAAGGTGATGTTACTTTTGGGAAAAGCCAGAAGTCACAGGGCACCAAATCTGGGCTGTAGGGGGTGCTGAGTCCCCTGGGTGATTTGATGTTTTGCCAAAAATTTCTGCATGAGATGAGAAGCATGAACAGGCACATTGTTCTGATGAAATTGTCAATCACCACTTGTCCATAGCTGTGGCCATTTTCATCATATTAAATCTCTCAAACAATGAAGGACTTTGAGGTAGTACTTCTTATTAATTGCTTGGCCTGCAGGAGTGTACTCAACACCTTCCCAATTTAAAAAAACACAGTTAACATGGTCATGATTTTGCTGCGACTTTGCCACGCCTTCTTCAGGTCATGGAGAACCAGGTGACTTCCATCGAGATGACTGGGCCTTTGTTTCTGAATCATATGAGTAGCTGTAGACCTACAATTCATCTCCAGTTATGACTTTCTTGAGGAAATCTGGTTCATTGGTAGCAGTTTGAATCAAGTCATTAGCACGTGCAGAACAATGTTCCTTCTGTTCTGGTAGCAGAAGCTACAAAATGAATTTTGCAACATATTTCATGCCAAGATCCTGCATCAAAATCTCAGACACAGTAGTTTTTGGAATTCCTAGATCTGTTTCTAGTTCTCCACACTGTCAGTCGCTGATCTTTGCTGATTGCAGCCTGTACATGGTCAGGATTCTCAGATGTTCTGCTTGTTGCAGGCCTTCCAGAATGTGGACCACTTTCAACAGATTCTCAACCATTTTTGAATCATTCGTGCCACACTTTTATTTGCACTGCATTCATTGCATCATCCCCAAAAGCCTTCTGAATCAATCATCGGAATAGTTTCCATTGTGGAATGTTCAAGCTTAACACAAAATTTGATACAGACTTATTGCTTTATTCGCTCAGTTATTTTGAATGTGATGGCCACACAGTATACATGCTCACTCAATGGTATCTACTACCCCCACTGACTAGTATAATGAAATCATCATTGTTTGCACATGAGCATTCTAGTCTACTATCCTTGGCTGCCAGTTTACATTGATGTCACATAAACCATTCTCACTATATTAACAATGGCTGGACTTCTGTATAGACCTCATATATACACATATGTACATATATACACTGAATTGTTAGTATAGTACAATGGGAGTAATTGTCATGTGTCTGTAACTGTCTAGACAGACTATGTGAACTAGAATTCAACTATTTTTATTTAAAATTATTAAAATTAGTGTGATTGTGAAGATACAACCTTAGAACATACATGTGCTATTTAGATAAATAAGGGGAATCCAGGTGTATTATCTTTAAGTTTTGGTAATCTAATTAAAAAACATTGCATTATACAATGCCAATAAAGTGTCAGACTCAACCAAAACAAACATGACAGATAGAGAAAATAGTGTATTTTCAAATTGTATACCTGTTTTAATTGAAGAAAGTCTTCAATTTTTTAATGAAGATGTCTGATTAGGGATTCACAATATGTTATAGTCAGAAAATATAAATTCCCAAAAGCCACAGCTCACTGTGAGAACCAAAATCTTCTAAAAGCAAATTGCTAGCAAATGTAATTGTAACATATTTCTAGAGCAATTTCCAGAGGCTGTGGGGCATGAGTCTAGGTTTCAATCTCTGGTGTTTTCATTTGATATGTGGCCACTTATTTAAACTCTTTAATATTGTTTCATCATTTTTAAGGGAGATAAATACTATATGATTTCACTTATGTGGAATCTAAAAACCAAAATAAATAAAACAGATTCAAAGTCAGAATCAGAGAACAAATTGATGGTTGCCTTATGGGGGGTGGGGGTTGGGAGGATGGGTGAAAAAGGTGAAGGTATTCAGAAGCACAAAAATAGAAGTAAGTTACAAAAATATACACAAAGATGTAAAGTACAGCATAGGGAATATAATCAATATTGTAATAACAATGTATGGTGTCAGATGTGTATTGGACTTATAAGGTGATCACTTCATAAGTCAAACAAATGTCAAACCATTATGTTGTACACCTCAAACTCATATAATATTGCATGTCAACTGTAACTGAAAATTAAATATCAATGGCTTATCACAATAAACAAACTAAATGAGAAAAAAGTAGAAATAAATCTTATAGAAATCATGACAATTGAATGCATAAAATATATAAACTATCTAATGACAAAACTCATGTAACAAGTATTTGGGATTGCTAGTACTTAACTAATTTTAAGTATTTCTGGATTTGTGGAATATTCCAGGGATGTCCTAAATAGATCTAGCTGCCATACCCACCATGAAAATGGCACCTCTGACTCTATGTATTTCTTCTATATGGGGTGACTTCCAAAGTGAGCCTTTGAAATGAGTGGTGCATGGTACAATCAGTAAGAACAGAGGCTCACCAAGGGAACCTCACAGTTCTTTTTAGATTGACAAGAGGCAGTGTGGCATGGAACATATTTGGCATGCAGTAAATCCTCAATAAACCTCAACAAAATGAAAGTCATTGTTTAAGATTTAAAGTATGTAACTCTAAGAGAAATGAAATGTTTGCTGTTACAGATGCTCCTCAATTTACAAAGTGTTCTATCCTGATAAATCCAAGTAACTGGAAAATATCATAGGTTGAAAATGCATTTAATACACCTAACCTACCAAATATCATAGCTTAGTCTAGTCTACCTGAAGGATGCTCAGAACACTCACATTTGCCTGTAGTTGGGTAAAATCATCCTACACAAAGCCAATTTTATAATAAAATGTTGAATATCTCATGTAATTTATAGTACATATCTTTTTCACACCATCATAAAGTTGAAAATCATTAAGTTGAACCATTGTAAGTCCAGGACTGTCTGTATTTGCAATTTTTTTTAACCAAAGTTAAACCATGTCTCAGTAGTGAATGTTAACTTCTTTCTGCCTCTGCCACATGTAACCCTGTGAGCATTATTGTAGCATATTGATCCTAAAATAGGATACTTTGTCCTTTTAAAAATGTACAAATAATTTGCTGTGACAACCCATCTTTAAGTAGCTTTTTGCATTTCCTTTATCCTGAGGAGTTAGATATGACTCAGCAGAGTCAATTCTCCCCTATCAACACTGCTTTAAAGACCAAGCCCCAACCGCCTATGTGCCTATGTCTCTGCCCCAAGCACTTCCACCAGAGGACTTTGTGAGGCATAGGGATAAGGGGATGTATTTTCATGATAACGATGAAATGTGGGTTCAAGCACATTACATTATACCCTAGGAAAAATACTAATTCATGACAATCTTCCAGATTTCCTGCCAGGACATCTCCCATTCCTAGGAAGTATGGTTCCCATGTACTGGGAACATAATTTTACTAAACATGACTATTGTTTACCTGAAATTCAAATTTATTTGGATGACTGAAATTTGGCAGCCCTATGGGGAGAGTAAGGTATGTAGTTTTAAAAGATCATACAGCCAGAGAAGTTAGACTGAATATATGCATACCATTGAAATGGACGCTTCAAGAGCTGCAGTGTCCCCAGGTGTACTGTGTTAGCTCCTTTTTAAGAACCACATAAGGTGAACTTAAGATAGACTCAAAGTCAGCAAACTCCTTCCTTGAAGTCTGTTACTGGTATCTGAATCTGAATTTTAAAAAAATCCTTTTTAACAAAGTCTCCAAGATTCATTAAAATATGTCCCACTAATGCTCTCACCAGAAGCAAAAGCTCTGTACACTAACTCCATCCTCCCCCTCTTTCAGCCCATCAACATTGCACCCCCTCTTATTTTTTCAGGTGCCCATTCAACACAGAGCTTGAATTTCATTTACAATCTTTTGTCTTATTAATAATGATGCATAGTGTCTAGTTATGTAAAACATCAAATAAGAAAATAAGTAACTTTAAAGCAATTTTCTAGGCAAAAAAATAGTTTCACATATTACATGACAAAATAAGTGCCTGGAGTTTCTCTCCATCATTTTTGGGATTTGCTAAATTCCCAATTTTTGACTCTTTCAGAGCCTGGAACTGCTTCCCTCTTCTTGGAACATTCTGTTTCATCCTTGACTCCAAGTAGCTCACGGATACTTCTCCTTCTATTCTTGGTTTGTGTGAAATTTCCTTTAAGAAGTCCTCCAGGGTCCCCAAATCCAGGCTAAGTGTCCTGGCCATGTGTCCCCTTAGCTTCTGTGTTCCCTTGCTACTTTGTAATTGTCCATTCACATGCCATCACCCACTGCCAACTCCAAGTTCTATGTGGACAGAGAATGTGGTTGTAGTACAGTACCTATAACATAGCAGTCTCTAAATAAATATTTATTAATAAATGTATGAATTTATAACAGTCCTCTGTGGCTCTACCTCCTATTTTAAAACAGATTATTCTTTCTTAACACAAATATTACTAAATCATAAGTTTCATTGTAGATGGAAAAGAATCACTCATATTACTACTGCATAGGCAGAAAATACTTAACATTTTTTCTGCAGAACAAGATGTATGCCACAAGAATTTTTAAAATATGCAATCTATGACTATTTAGTTGGGGACACTGACATCTTTTTCCTTAGTGTATCAAATAAAAAAATGACAACAGCCAACACAACAATAGCTTCCTGGTGTGAATGAATCAAAATTATACCTATTGCCCTGGCTGGTGTGGCTCAGTTTGTTGGAACAATGTCCCAGGCACCGAATATTTGTGGATTTGATCCCTGGTCAGGGGACATGCCTAGGTTTTGGGTTCTGTTCCCAGTCAGGTGCGTACAGGAGGCAACCTATCGATGTTTCTCTCTTTCTCTCTTCCTGTCTGTCTAGAATCAATAAATATATCCTCACATGAGGATTAAAAACAAACAAGAAAAAATTATATCTATTTTTGTCATATTGGAAAAAACATATTTTTTTGGTGTGCTGCAGAATTTTAATAATTAACATATGTGCCATGAGATGAAAAAGGTTGAAAATCATTGGACTAGAGCACTGCTTAGAGTTAAAGTTTCCTCACCATTGAGGCAAAACTTTTAGACTATTCTATCCACTGACTCATGATGTATGAGGTTTTGCATTCTGGTTATTCGGAAGAAGGATTATTCTGTGTCCTGCGTGAATTCTGGGTATTGTGTTCTCTATGTGTGGTTCTCTCCTTGAACTTGGATTCCTTCTTCATATGCGTATTCTTATCAGTGCTCAGCTGAAGACTAGAGGGGAAACATCTTAGATCTCTGGAACTTTTTCTTTGCAGCTCTCTCCTTTGTAGTACTGTCTCTTGAAAACACTAGCTGCCTTATCATCTGCTCCCTTTGTACTTCCTGTTCAATCTCAAACAGAACATGGGCATCCACTTGGATTCTTCCTTATTATGCTGCCGCTTAGAAACTCTCTTTTAGGCAGTAACCTGGGGACAATCCTAGGATCATATTATTTTTCCCTTCCTTTGTTGCCTGATATCCATTGCCTTGAAAATAACTGTTTTGCATATTTTGTCAGGTTCTTAAATTGTTTAAGGAGGGATGATAAATTCAGACTTTGCAATTCCTTTTTGACTGAATGTAGAAATCCAATCTTCTTTCTTAGAACATTCTTCTTCCTCAAATGATTTAAAGAAGCAAAATTAAAGTTCACTTACTAATTTCAGGGAAAATTTCACCTCTAGACATATGGTGTGGTATTGCTTTTTCCAATCCTAGAAATCTAAGTAAAAGTCACCCGGAAATAATGGCCAAAATGGTAAAAATCCTAGGATTTCATTCACATTCATTTTGTGTGGCTTTATAATCCTGCCTTCATCCTCAATTATGAAATATCTGCATTGACCACCACAGTTTAGTAGCTCCCAGCCTCCCTCAGCCATCTTTCCATTTCACACAAATCATCTCTTTTTCTAATATCAATTACTACAAACCTTTCCATCCTAAACTCCTTTATCAGTTTCTCTTTCCTGTCCCAACAGATGACCTTGCCTTCTTAGACTGAAACTGAATTCACTCAATTTCTAGGTACCTCTACAAAATTATGAGTTATCTCTCCCATTTTCCTTCCTTATTTTCTGTGTATGAGTGTATGTCTCAAATCTAAGGTGACTTCCTTCATGTGACTGCAGATCCTGCCCTCTTCCACCTCTGCATAAATTTGGTCCATCAATTAATCACATCTTTTTTTTTTCAAATTGTTATTAGAATGAAATATGAGTTGTTGAAAAGACTGATTGCCATAGATGTATGTTTGTATTATTTGTAGTATTTTGACTCATGTCAAAATGATCCAGGGCAGAATTTGTTAGCAATGAACATCAAATGTGCATTTTATTTCTGCTTTCCTGTCTACTTTTCTGTATAAATAAACTCTAAGTCATTCAGAGGAGTAGTGATCTGTGGCAGAAATGAGACAGAAATAATGACAGCTGCCATCGGTTGAATAGTTAGTTGGACCAGGTCTTGTTCTAGATGCTTTATATACATCTCCTCTGTTAATCCTCAAATATTCTGCATAAATAACATCCCACTTGTAAATATGATGAAAATGGGGTTTGAAGAGGCTAAGAAATTTATTTAGGTTACTGAAGACTTAGTAAAGTCTCAGACAAAGATATTTACACAGGTAGTGTATTTCAGAAGTAATCCAAAAGAGTGAAAAACAAGAGAGGAAGCAAAACAAGAAAGGGTAATAAGGGGCATAGGATTGAGTTAGCCTCCATTATGGGGCACTGGAGCTATATCCAACTGGTGCCTTCTGAGGAGCCTTATGAAATATGACGCAGAACTGTCCTCCCAGGGGACAAAGGAGGGAAGCATTGAGTCATCAGTTCCCATGCCCTATTGGTCAAAGCTGGCCCCACAGGTGTAATAAAACATGTAGAAGATTAATGCTTCTGAAAGTTAAGACTATGTAAAAAGGTTTTTACAAAGAAATGTCACTCCCAGGTGTAACCTGTCTGTCCCCATCCAGCCCATCTTTTGTGGGTAAATGCATTATAATTTTCTGAATTGTCCTCCAGTGTTTCTTTTTGTAAAGATAGACAGATATATGTCTATTTATATATTTTCCCTTGTTTCTTAGACAAAGGGTAGCATACATTGTTTTGTATTTTCCTTTTTTCACTTAAAATATCTTCTGGAAAGCATTCCATATAATTCATTTTTTGTTACTGTGCTAAGTATAATTTAAATGCTAATCAAAAATTTAAAAATATCATTGTGGGATATAAGAAATTACCTGCATTCTACTTTAAACAGACACATCATTTAATTCCTTCATTGAATTAATAGTGTTTACCATGGATTTTGAGATGTCTGGCCTGATTAGTACAGCACTAGTTCCTTCATTTTTGACCATATGTTTTTGGGAGTTGAAGATTTTAAAGTGGAGAAAAAAAGTTAATGTGTTTATAAGCTGGTGTCTCAATTCAAATAGAATCTGTAATTTCAAACTGTGAGCATATGTGTGTTGATAAATTTATTTAAATTAAATTATCATAGAATTAATGTTTCTTGGGTTCACCTTTGTTTTTTATTTAAACACACAAGGTTAAAAAAATTCTTTCTACTTTTGTCATTTCAAATTGCTCTAGTGTGGCTCTGTGAATCATTATAAATACATGGCATTTCACCTGTGAAGGGTGAGTATAATGTTTTTGCTTTCATGAAACATGTGGCTTAGGTTTTGAAAGCTTTAATATAGGCGAATAAATGACTCTCCTTTACAGACAACCTATCCCACTTGTTTTATTAGGATTTAGTGTAGATGAATAATTTAGACCTGTTATCTCTGCGTTCTTGAAATGAGATTGCATAATCATCTGAATTATCTTTTAGTTCCTGAGTCCAGAGAATATAATGCTATATAATAAGTTCAGTATGAATGTTGCAATTAAAAATTTAAATGTCATTTTAGTATAATACTGAAATGTATCTTAAACTGTTATTTTTCAGTGCTAGAAGAGACATTGTTTGTAGTACTAATGGTTTTGAAGATGCAGGTGATGTGTTGCAGATTCATTTTGTGTGTAATAGTAGAAAGAACATTGCGCCAGAATCACAATAGTTTGGATCATTGTCCTGGCTTGAAGGTTCTGAATATCTAATCTTGTTGGGAGATCTCTTTAACATTTTCCAGTCTAGTTCTCTGGTTTATGGGTTTCACTTAGGAAGTAAAAAAAACGGGATGCTGCCTTGGGTTGGCAACTTTTAATGTTGTCAAATAAAACATTAAAATATGGTACTAGTAGCTATAACTACTGTTCCAAAGAAGAAAGAACATTTAAAGGCACACACACACAAACATACTCACACACAAAGCCATGAATTCCCTAATACAAAATACTTTAGACTGAACAAATATAGCTTTATTTTTTAAAAAAATATCCTAGAGAGCACAGTGGAAGGATAATTTTTTTCCCTTTTAGCCCTATCTTTATTTCTTTTTCCATCTTTTCACTTATGAAAAAAAAGAGGATTTATTTTAAAAACAGACTTCATTAACACAATACTACATTGACTTAATGTAACAGAGGCAATCAATATTGGCAAGAGAAAGATTTGTTTGTCTTGTAGATACCTCAAATTGAAGATCCTAATTTCTCTCCAGAAACATACACTGGGGACCTAACATGATGCATTCAGAAGGGATCTGGAAAAGTGGGAGAAGAGTGGAGAAGAAAAGATCAAGAAGATCATGAGGGACCAGATGGTAAAGGGGGGAGAAGAGGGAAAGGGAGGTCAATAGAAGAGGAAGATTTTACAGATGTTGAGGCAAATACTGAATTGATTGAATATTAACTTGGGAGAGAAGTAAAAATATCATTGGGACTATACATGAGTCAATTGTTTCACAATAAGATATTCTTTTGGGTAGTTGATTACTCATGAGCCATTTCTAGGGTATTTATAACATATTTTCTTTTAGTTGTTGAAAACCTTATCAAGGATTAGCATTTGGGATCTGCTGATTCAAAATATTTTTAGTCTATAAGAAAGTCAAGGTTTTACATCTAACATGCTTTTTTTCTCTGCCTCAGACGTCCATTGTTCCTTCCTCATCTAGATAATTTCTACTCATTTTTCATGGTTCATGATAAATAATAACTCCTCCAAAAAATTTTCCTAGTTTCTTTTTCTAAATCTTATGCTCTTCCTCTGTGTTGTCATGGCACTCTTGTCACTTTTAACTTCTTTAAATGACACTGAATCATACCTGTCTTGTTTTGTTTGTCTTCTACTTATGTATAAAATTCCTGACAGTAAGAACGGTTTCTTAACTTTTTTTGCACCTCACTTTGTGTTGAATGAATAGATGTTATTTCATATTCATGAGTCATTGTGCTTGCTATTTCCTGACGAGATGTTCTTTCTTCTTATTTGCTGGGAAATCTCCCTCATATGTTTTAATACCCTTCATGTTAAGTTGCTCTGTCATGTCTTACTTGACCCCTTTTCTCACTGCAACAGATCTGATGATTTGACCCTGTGCCCTGATTTTGTACTTTTCATTAAAGAGTAATTTTCAAAATAATAAAATTATGTCTCTCACTTATATATCAAATAAAACACATTTAAATTATTTTATTTAAGTGATCAATTAATGAGTGAACCAGTAAGATGTCACAGCAACTATAGATGAGAATTGGATTTATGAAGATTTATGTAACTACTGGACAAATCTATTTGTACTGGTCTTCCCAGGAACCATTTACACTACTGTGGACAATGAACATCTGCAGTACCACTAATTTTCTAGAGGTTAATTTTCATCTCTACAGAGCAGTAGAATATTGTAGTCAAAGACAAGGAAAGATATAGATTCTTATAGACTCATATAACCTCCAACATTCCATGGAAGGGATACTCAATAATCTTTTTGCCTGTATGAAAGTCATTCATGTTTCCCCCAACACTTATAATAGCATATTATTAAATTTTCACACTTTGGAAATTATTTTCATATTCCTCCCCCCACTCCTGCCCACTCCCCCAGTAGGCCCTCCCTTTAGGAAAAAGAGTTGACCCTAAACTTTTCTCTGGGCAGAGTAAAGAATTTCCCATTTCCCCCTTTTGTTTGGCTGAAACCAGCTACAACAAGGAGAGTCAGTTAATTAGTGAGTTAAAAGGAAAATGTGAGTAACTTTAAAAACCTAGTTGTGAGAAAGCATTGGAGAATTGGGAAGATTAATAGGTAATCTTTGCAATTAATTTTTTCAGTGTCTTTATTTAATCCCCCAATGCTTACAGCTAGTTTAAGCTCATTTCCCTGAGACGGGTAGAGAATGGAGATTCTGCAAGGAGCTGAGAGCATGAAGAAAGACAGTTAGAGATGATGGTCACAAAGGTAATAGCAACCAGAAAAATAACTAATGTTAGAGAATCCACCACAGGCCAGGCCCTTCACAATGTAGTTTTGTTTTAGTTTGAGATTGGGCCACTATTGGCATCCTACAGAAGAGAGTTTAAGTATCATGTGGAAGGCCATACAGAAATTAAGTGGCAGACTAGGGTTTAAATCCAGGACAATCAGATTTGAGCTCTTAACCAGTAAGCGTTAACCTGGAAATAGCCTGAGTGCAGGGAAGTTTGCACCAGGATGGGTTGTGATGTGATGGTGTTTGAGGCTATGCTCACATGGAAGTTCTTAGCAGAGGCTGGATCTGTGAACTATATTAATAGTCAACACAGTGAAACTAAGCAAATAACCCCTGCAAAAACTCACATGGTAGATGTTGTCTTTTAAACAGTTGTCCTCATATTTGGTGAACTCATTATTTGTATCAATTGGGACAGAGAAGGGGATGGGTAGCAACACTCATAACTGAGAAAACTGGATAGTCTAAACACCATGGGGTTTGCATTTATTTACTTATTTTAACAGGTTTAATTCCTTTTTTTTTGTATGAAATTATATGGTGGCTACAGTTGGGGCTTGGGTCCTCTGCACAGAAACTCTGGTGTGGGTCTTTACACAATGGTCAGTGAATTACTGATAGGGAGACTTGGTGAATTTGGTCTTTTCCAGGGGGTGAGATAGCTGTAGGTCATAGAGATGGCTTCAGAAGTGGCCTTGGTGAAGTTGCCCAGGGTGGCAGTGCAGTCCTTAGCTGAGGTGTAGCAGTTGTTGATACTAGCCATTGTCATCAACAGCATCTTGGGCACAGGGGCTGAGAGGATGCCAGTGTCCCTGGGGACAGGAATGAGGTGCATAGCACAGAGCCACAGCAGCCAGTAACCTTGCAAAATACAATGTGTGGCTTGCTGATCTTGTTCCCTTAGTAGTCTTACAGCATAGGGAAATAGAGAGCTTGGCCAAGGTGATGGCCCCATGGATGGCAGTGGCCACTTCCTTGGAGCACTTAACAATCAGACTGACATGTCCATTGTAGTTCCACTGGAGACAAATTCCTTGAACTGAACCCTCTGGCTTGAGTGCATCTGCTTTTGAACTGGCGTAATCTTCAAAACCTTGCCTTGAGGGATGTCCCCAAGAAAATGTCAGTGATCTCAGATTCTTTGATAGGTAGGGAGAAAAGTTGGATCTCCTAGAACTTGATGTTCATGTCCTTGACCAGATGGCCTAGCTTGTTTACAAGGATACACTCCTTGTCCTCGACTTTGCCTCTGCCAGCTCCATTGCCTACTCTGGCTGACCTCAGCATGGATGCTGCTGCCAAATCCTCCATGAAACCAGCCTGGGCCTCCCATTCCAGGGCCCTTGGGACTTTCAGATCCACTTGCAGCACTGGTGTTATCCACCATTTGGTGCTGGAGAAGGAATGATGTTTGTTTTTAAATATACTCTTGATACCATTTGAGTATCTGTGGTAGATAGTTTAGAAATCCTCTTTTTTTTAATTTTAATCATTGTTCAAATACAGTTTTCTCCTTTTTACTCCCAATCCAGTCCCCCCTCCCACACTCCCCACTTCCCTCCCATTACCACCCTCACCTTAGTTTATGACCATGTGTCCTTTAAGTTTGTTCCTGTGAACCCTTCCCACTGTCCCCTTAAATTCCCTCTTCTCCCCGCTCTGGTCACTGTCAGCCTGTCCTCTATTTCAGTGTCTTTGGTTATATTTTGCTTGTTTCTTTGTTTTGTTATTTAGGTTACTGTTAAAGGTGAGATCATATGGTATTTGTATTTCACTGCCTGGCTTGTTTCGCT
The DNA here is from genome assembly GCF_004126475.2 of Phyllostomus discolor. Taxonomy (NCBI): domain Eukaryota; kingdom Metazoa; phylum Chordata; class Mammalia; order Chiroptera; family Phyllostomidae; genus Phyllostomus; species Phyllostomus discolor. Next base: position 130,440,752 of record NC_040906.2, on the reverse strand, counting down.
AAGCATAATGTTTTCCAGCTCCATCCATGCTGTTGCAAAGGGTAGGAGCTCCTTCTTTCTTTCTGCTGAATAGAATTCCATTGTGTAAATGTACCATAGTTTTTTGATCCATTCATTTACTGATGGGCATCTAGGTTGCTTCCAGCATCTAGCTATTGTAAATTGTGCTGCTATGAACATTGGGATGCATAGGTTCTTTTGGATTGGTGTTTTAGTATTCTTAGGATAGAGTCCCAGCAGTGGAATTGCAGGGTCAAAAGGCAGATCCATTTTTAGTTTCCTGAGGAAGTTCCATACTGCTTTCCATAGTGGTTGTACCAGTCTGCAATCCTACCAGCAGTGCACTAGGGATCCCTTTTCTCCACAACCTCTCCAACACTTGTTGTTTGTTGCTTTGTTTATGATGGTCATTCTGCCTGGTGTGAAGTGGTATCTCATTGTGGTTTTAATTTGCATCTCTCTGATAGCTAGCGATATTGAACATCGTTTCATGTGTCTTTGGATTTTCTGTATATCCTCCTTGGAGAAGTGTCTGTTCGAGTCCTTTGCCCACTTTTTAATTGGATTCCTTGTCTTCTTAGAGTGCAGTCGTGTAAGTTCTTTATATATTTTGGAGATTAAGCCCTTGTCCGAGGTATCATTGGCAAATATGTTTTCCCATACAGTTGGTTCTCTTTTAATTTTGATACTGTTTTCTTTAGCTGTGCAGAAGCTTTTAATTTTGATGAGGTCCCATTTGTTTATTCTTTCCTTTGTGTCCCTTGCTCTAGGGGACAAGTCAGTAAAAAACTTTCTTCGTGAAATATCTGAGCTTTTCCTACCTACGTTCTCCTCTAGGACTTTAATGGTGTCACGTTTTATATTTAAGTCTTTTATCCACCTTGAATTTATTTTTGTATATGGTGTAAGTTGGTGCTCAAGTTTCAATTTTTTTGCACGTGACTATCCAGTTCTCCCAACACCATTTGATGAAGAGGCTATTTTTACTCCATTTTATGTTGCTGCCTCCTTTGTCAAATATTAATTGACCATAGAGACTTGGGCTTATTTCTGGGCTCTTTGTTCTGTTCCATTGGTCTATGTGCCTGTTTTTATGCCAGTACCAGGCTGTTTTGATTACAGTGGCCTTGTAGTATAGTTTGGTGTCGGGTATTATGATCCCTCCTACTTTACTCTTCTTTCTCAAAATTGCAGCAGGTATTTGGGGTTGTTTATAATTCCATACAGATTTTTGAAGTGTTTGTTCTATGTCTGTGAAATATGCCACTGGTACTTTAATAGGAATTGCTTTGAATGTGTAAATTGCTTTGGGTAGTATGGACATTTTGATGATATTAATTCTTCCAATCCATGAATATGGTATATGTTTCCATTTGTTTGTGTCTTCCTTGATTTCTTTCTTCAGTGTTGTGTAGTTTTCTGAATACAGGTCTTTTACCTCTTTGGTTAAGTTTATTCCTAGATATTTTATTTTTCTTTTTGCAATTTCAAATGGGATTTTTTTCTTGATCTCTGTTTCTGCTGTTTCATTGTTGGTGTACTGAAATGCCTTTGATTTCTGGATATTGACTTTGTATCCCACTGTTTTGCCAAATTTATTTATTAGGTCAAGCAGTTTTTTGGTAGAGTCTATAGGATTTTCTATGTATACTATCATGTCATCTGCAAACAGTGACAGTTTTGTTTCCTCCTGTCCAATTTGGATGCCTTTTATTTATTTTTCTTGTCTGATTGCTGTGGCTAAAACTTCCAGCACTATATTGAATAGAAGTAGTGAAAGTGGACAGCCTTGTCTTGTTCCTGATCTTAGTGGAAAAGATTTTAATTTTTGGCCACTGAGTATGATGTTGGCTGAAGGTCTCTCATATATGGCCTTTATTATGTTGAGGAATGCTCCCTCTATTCCCACTTTGCCGAGTGTTTTTATCATGAATGGGCACTGTACCTTGTCAAATGCTTTTTCTGCATCTATTGATATGATCCTGTGGTTTTTGTCTTTGCTTTTGTTTATGTGATGTATTACATTTACTGACTTGCGAATATTGAACCATCCTTGCAACCCTGGAATGAATCCCACTTGGTCATGGTGTATGATCTTTTTAATGTATTGTTGGATGCGGTTTGCCAGTATTTTGTTGAGGAATTTATCGTCAATGTTCATCAGTGATATTGGCCTGAAGTTTTCTTTCTTTGTTGTGTGTTTATCTGGTTTTGGAATTAGGATGATGTTGGCCTCATAAAAAGAGTTTGGGAGACTCCCATCTTTTTGGATTTTTTGGAATAGTCTGTGAAGGATAGGGGTTAGCTCTTCCTTAAATGCTTTGTAGAATGCTCCTGTGAAACCATCTGGTCCCGGGCTTTTGTGTGTTGGGAGTTTTTTGATTACTGCTTCAATTTCTTTTGTTGTTATTGGTCTGTTCAGGATTTCTGCTTCTTTTTCATTGAGTTTGGGAAGATTATATTTTTCTAGAAAGTTGTGCATTTCACCTAGGTTTTCAAATTTCTTGGCATACAGCTCTTTGTAGTAATTTCTTACAATCCTTTATATTTCTGTGGTATCTGTTGTAGTCTCTCCTCTTTCATTTCTGATTGTGTTTATTTGGGTCTTCTCTCATTTTTTCTTGATGAGTCTGCTTAAAGGCTTGTCGATTTTGTTTATCTTTTCAAAGAACCAGCTCTTGGATTCATTGATCCTTAGAATTGTGCTTTTAGTCTCTATGTCATTTAATTCTTCTCTGATCTTGGTTATTTCCTTCCTTCTGCTTGCTCTGGGCTGTCTTTGTTGTTGTTCCTCGAGTCCTCGTAGACGTAGGGTCAGGTTGTTTGTTTGGAATGTTTCTAACCTTTTTAGGTGGTCCTGTATCACTATGAACTTCCCTCTCAGGACTGCCTTGGCTGTGTCCCATAAGTTTTGGGTTGTTGTGAGTTCGTTTTCATTTGTTTCCAGAAACCTTTTGATTTCTTCCCTAATATCATTCTTGACCCATTCATTGTTTAATAGCATGGTATTTAATCTCCATGATTTTGAATGTTTTGGTTTTTTTTTCCTTGGGGTTGGTTTCTAGCTTCAGTCCCTTGTGGTCTCAGAAAATGCTTGGTATGATTTCAATTTTCTTGAAATTCTTGAGGCTAGTTTTGTGTCCTATCATGTAGTCTATCTTTGAGAATGTTCCGTGTACATTTGAAAGGAATGTATATTTAGTTTCTTTGGGATGGAGGGCTCTGTATATATCAGTAAAGTCCATTTCATCAAGGATATTGTTCAATGCCACAATATCTTTGTTGATATTTTGTTTAGAAGATCTGTCCATTTTTGATAGTGGGGTGTTAAAATCTCCCACTATAATTGTGTTGCCGTCCATATCTTTCTTGAAGTCCTCTAAGATTTTCTTTATGTATTTGGGTGCTCCTATGTTGGGTGCATATATATTTACAATATTTATGTCTTCTTGATGGATTCTTCCCTTGAGTATTATGAAGTGACCTTCTGGGTCTCTCTTTATGGACTTTTTTTGGAAGTCTATTTTGTCTGATATGAGTATTGCTACCCCAGCTTTTTTTTCCTGTCCATTTGCTTGGAAGATTTGTTTCCAGCCCTTCACTTTCAGCCTGTGTAGGTCTTTTATCCTGAGGTGGGTCTCTTGTAGACAGCAGATGTGTGGATCATTTTTTCTTATCCAATCAGCTATTCTATGTCTTTTGATTGGAGCATTTAATCCATTTACATTTAAGATTATTATTGATAGGTACTTATTCATTGCCTTTTATGTACGTGTGTTCCTCTCTCTCTCTCTCTCTCTCTCTTTTCCTTCCCTTCCTTAAAGCAGTCCTTTTAGAATCTCTTGCAGAGCTGGTTTGGTCGAGGTGTATTCTTTTAGACTTCTTTTGTCTGGGAAGCTTCTTATTTGGCCTTCTATCTTGATTGAGAGCCTTGCTGAATATAGTAGCCTTGGTTGCAGACCTCTGGTTCTCATTACCTGGAGTATTTCTTGGCATTCTCTTCTGACTTGAAGTGTTTCCATTGAGAAGTCAGCTGTTAGCCTTATTGGGGCTCCCTTGTATGTTACTTCCTTTTTCTCCCTTGCTGCCTTTAATATTCTCTCTTTGTCTTGAAATTTTGTCATTTTAATTATGATGTGCTTTGGGGTGGGCCTCTTTGGGTTCCTCTTGACTGGGACTCTCTGTGTTTCCTGGATTTGTGTGACTTTTTCTCTCATCAAATTAGGGAAGTTCTCCTTCATTACTTGTTCAACTAGGTTTTCGATCCCTTGCTCTTCCTCTTCTCCTTCTGGTATCCCTATTATACGGATATTATTACGTTTCATATTATCTTGCATTTCTCTTAATCCCTCTTCATTCTTTCTGAGCCTCTTTTCCTTTTCTTGCTCTTTCTGGATGCTGTTTTCTACTTTGTCCTCCAGCTCGCTAATCCGATCTTCTGCTTCGTCGATCCTGCTTTTCATTCCTTCTACTGTGTTCTTCAGTTCAGAAATTGTATTCTTCATTTCCTCTTGACTTTTGTTGAGAGTTTCTATTTCCTTTTTCATGTTTATATAGTTTGCAGTGAGATTGATGTAGTTTTCCTCTAATTTCTGAAAGCTCATTGTGAATTCATTGAACTTCCTGGTAATCATTGTTTTGAAGTCACTATCTGATAGTTGAGTTGCCTCTATTTCATTTAGCATTTTTCCTGAGGCTTCCTCATTTCCCTTCAGTTGGGGGTTGTTTCTTTGTTTTCTCATTGTTTGTGGGTTTCTTTTTCCTTCTTGTTTGTTAATTTGATCTGTTTTGATTCCCTGTAATTATGGTGTGAACTTCTGTGGTAGAATATTTGTGAGATTCAGTGGTGCAATCTCCTTCGTGTATCCTGGTGTTCACAGCTTCCCCCTACTCTTTTTTGTGATCAGTTGGAGGAGTAAGGGAAAATGGTTTAAAACAGAAAGACAGTATACTATGATATTTACTTTAGCAGCCAGTAGAGAAGAGATGGGTTATCCTTTGGCTCCTTATAGTGTTAACTGTGATCCTCCACCCCACTATCCACGTTTTAGAAAGGATGGAAAGAAGGTAAGACTCTTATTGGGAACGAGAGAATTGTTAGTTGGATCTAGAAACTGTGAGGCTGTGGGAGGTCAGATTCTAAGGTAGGGTTGAACTAAAGATTAGTATATAGGAGTAGTGAGTAAAAGAATAGAGACAACCCCCACAATAGTATAGTTCAGAAAATTGCAAAGTGGGCTGAGATCAGGTAGGGGTATTGAGAAGCATTTACAATTGTATAGACTAGGTCTTACTAGCAGTAATAGTAAAGTGACAGTCTTGTGGCAGAATCAATGAGGTCTAGATAACAAGAATAAAGAGTATAGAACCTTGGGAGGTATATTAATGGAACACAGATGAAGGATAGTAAATTATCAACACACTGTGACTGAGATACCAGGGGGAACCTATCAAATGACAGTATAACCAGCCAAGGAAAGATTATACAGAAAGAAAAAGAATACCAAAATATTATTAAAATAAAAAATGTTGGAAAAGTGAGAAAAAGATAATACAAATTTACAGTAACTGCAAGATTAAAAAAAAGGAAAGAAAAGCAGAAGATGGAGTGCAGGAGAGATAAATTTGGAGTGGAAAGAATAATATTAGGATGAATGGAAGAGAAACATAAGGGATTGCGAGATAAAAATAATAATTGAAAAATAAAATGTCACATAAAACAAAAGATAAAATCAATCAACCAACAACAGCCAGAGAAACCAAACAAAACCAAACAAAACCAAAAAAAAAAAAAACCCAACCAACCAAACAAAAAAAACCTCTTGTTGGTTTCTAACTGGCCAGATAAGTTTTTCTGATCTTGCTGGCTTCAGCTGGCTGAGGGACCTTTGAAATGCTTCTCTCTCTCCCAGCCAGATCTCAGCAAGTCTGTCAGGTACCCTGGGCGCTCCTGAACACACTGGCGCTCGAGAGTCAGTCTTCCTGACGTCGGTGCGCGAGCCCAGCCGTTTCTAGCTCCTTGTTCCCTGCCAAACCACACTCCGACCGGGTGTTGGCGCCTTTCCCGGCTTCCGGCTCCCCCTGTCAGGCTGGCTGGAAATTTCTGAGCCACTGCTGTAGGAACACACCAAGCGCCACGTTCCTCCCAGTATCACAGTGCGCGATTCCAGTCTCCCTATGGGGCGTGAGCCGAGCGAGGCCCGGCTCATACTCTCCACCGATCTGCACTTCCACCAGGCTAGGGGTGCTGGCGCTCTTCCAAGCTGCCCCGGGTCCTGTCGGCTAGAGGCCCTCACTTCTCCCCGGTCTCTGGGCGGGTGTTCATAGTCCCTGGGCAATTTTTTCCCAATCCAACTGGCCAATCTGTTCCTTCTAGCAACACGTTCTCCCCTGGAGTTGCTCACCCCTTGTATTCGGGGGAGGGAGCAGCGACTTCCCTCTCCCAGGAGCCCTGGGGCAGACTCCTAGACCCCACGCTGATCCCTGGGCCCCTTTTGTCCTGTAGCAGACTTTTTACCATCTGGTTTTCCAGTGAGTGCAATAATTTTTGATGTCCTGCTTTCAAAAGTGATTCGGTAACCTAGCCCACTTGCTCTGTGTCTCCACCGATCCGCGCGTTTCTCCCCTCTTCACAGAAGCTGAGAAAAATGCTGCCTAGAGTAAAGCTGCCATCTTCCCATCGCCCTAGAAATCCTCTTTAAATAATAATGTCATATAGGGCTTCCTTGGTTCTAAGCACTGTTCTAGGTGTTTATATGTTAATACATTTAATCTTCAAAACAACCCAGTGGGGTTTGTACTAGATCATTTTAAGGATGAGCAATGGAGGCGTGATGTTGGAGGTTTGAGTTGGGATTCGAACAATGCAATCTGGGTTAAAGAGCACGTGTTTATCACTGTCGAGCTGCCTTGTGGTAAGATCATACACAGTAATGTCTATTTACAGGTGAGACTACCATGTTTTCTCTATGCAATTATACTTCTATTCTCATCTTGTAACTCACTCTTAGGAATACATTACATGTCTGTATCTTATGCAGACTTTGCTCTTTTTGCTCTCTCCTTGGATAGTGAAAAGGGTTGGGTTTCAGAAAACTTCCATTTATAAAGTAAGTAGTAGTTGAGATGTCAAGAAAAGGAGAGTAAGCAGAAGAAGAATTATGAATTGTAACATTAATTTAGCTTCTTTAGTAAGCACCAAGCCATTTAGCTGGAAACAAATCTAAAGAGAAGTATAGTTTATAGGATAGCAAACTGGACAAATGAATGTGGATAATTTTAAAGACCAGCTACAAGTCATAAATAATAGTTATTAAGAGCAATCTCTAGGAATTTAATAAAATTCACTGCAACATCACACTTGGACTCTGATTCTTATTAGTTGTGTGACAATAAGCAACTAAGTAACTACCCTGAGTTTCAGTTTCCTCACCTGTAAAATGGGAATATTGAGTACCTATCTCATAGGGCTAATAAGAGATTTAATTGAGATGATATTTGTTAAATGCTTAGTATAGATCTGGCATATAGTAAGTGCTGAATCCATTCTAGCTGTTATAAATTATTCCATAATGCTCTTCCTCAGTCAACAAAAAATATATTTGAGGATATGGAGGATATATACCACTGAAATTTTTACTTCACAATCATGCAAATATATGTGATACTTGGGGTACAGAAATTTTAAAGTAGAAGCCACTCTCGAAATGAGATGGTGGGGAGGGAACACCAAAATTAGCTGTGATCTATGTTCACAGAGAGTGTAGCTATCTGTTACAAACCAAGTGACAAGACACAGTACAGAGTCATTGACAAGCAAATAATCAATAGGTAAACAAGGTTTGCCTCTTTACACAACCACAAAATTACAACTAAATTACAGAACTACCCACACTCAGAACTGTAAGAAATTGAGTTGAATGAAAGATTGATGACTACATTTTTTTTTATTTTTTAAATTTTATTTTAATTGTTGTTGCAGTACAATTTTCTATCTTTTACTCCCATCCCAACCCACCCACACAGCCCTCCCCTCCTCCCTCCCATTTCCACCTGCCCCTTGTTTTTATCTATGTGTCCTTTATACTTGTTCCTGTAAACCCTTCCCCTTTTCCCTTGAAACTCCCCTGAAATTCCCTCTCCTCTCCCCACTGAACACTATCAGGCTGTTCTCTATTTCAGTGCCTTTGGTTATATTTTGCTTGTTTCTTTGTTTTGTTACTTAGGTTGCTGTTAATGGTGAGATCATATGGTTTTTGTCTTTTACCACCTGGCTTATTTCACTTAGCATAATGCTTTCCAGTTGCATCCATGCTGTTGCAAAGGATGGGAGCCCCTTCTTTCTTTCTGCTGAATAGAATTCCATTGTGTAAATGTACCATAGTTTTTTGAGCCATTCATTTACTGATAGGCATCGAGGTTGCTTCCAACACTTGGCTATTGTAAATTGTGCTGCTATGAACATTGGGATGCATAGGTCATTTTGGATTGGTGTTTCAGGGTTATTAGGATATAATCCTAGCAGTGGAATTGCTGGGTCAAAAGGCAGATCCATTTTTAGTTTTCTGAGGAAATTCCATAGTGTTTTCCATAGTGGTTGTACCAGTCCGCAATCCCACCAACAGTGCACTAGTGTCCCCTTTTCACCACAACCTCTCCAACACTTGTTGTTTGTTGCTTTGTTTATGAGGGCCATTCTGACTGGTGTAAAGTGGTATTTCATTGTGGTTTTAATTTGCATCTCTCTGATAGCTAGTGATATTGAGCATCTTTTCATGTGGATAACTACAAAATTAAAGAAACCACATTCATCCAGACTGGTAGGAAAGGCAGAGATGTGGAATTGGCTGGTCCCACAACCACATGTGGTGGATAAAAATTTGGGAGTAATGAATCTCAGACCTATACCAGTTCCCCAGTCCAGGGTACCAGTGCCAGGAAGGTAAGTGTCCATAAATTCTGGCTGCAAAAACCAGTGTGGCCTGAATTAGTGGAAGAAACTTCTGGAGTCCCAAGCAGCTCTTAAAGAATTTATACATGAACTTACTCAGACTCACTCTCTCTGAGCTGAGGTAGCAGCTTGAAAGTCACCAGTGGCATACAGGTAGAGGCTGAAGTGTCTGGCCTCAGGGTAGGAGTTGGAGGACAGCTTACTCCCAGACAGAAAGGCTGGCAAGGCCATTGTCCCTTTTCTGAATCATCCCCACACAGAGCCACAGAGCTGGAAGGCAGGTGCCATATAGGAGACTCCATCACCTTTCTAACACCGTTTGCACTACCCTGTAGATCTGAGACTCTGTCACACACAACTTACAGGCTCACCCAAGGTGTTAACAGACTTTTCTGCATGTATGGCTGGTCTTGGCTCATGCTTCCTAAATCCTCTCAAATAAGCAACAGCTGGCTTCAGTGAGGCCCGAACCCACATACCTCTTGCTAAGTGGCTCCAGGCCTGGCATTAGCAGCAGCCAGCCCAAACTCACAGCTTGGCTTCACCTGGGAGTCTTCAAGCCCAGCACAAGTAGCAGCCATCTGATTGCCTTCCAACCTGGGCAGGGTAGCCCTGGAAAAAATTCAGGTGGGGGCTGACTTTGGCGTGCACCATGTGGGAAACCCCAGAGCCTGTACACCCATTGGATAGCTGCAGACCATGTCAGAACACAACTACCTTGCTCCTATTCATCTGGTCCTCCTTGGAGGGTGGAGGTTGGTGGTCAGTGGTCACAGTCAGTCCTTGAAGCTGACTGGCCTGGGTAAATCCTTTCCATTTATCTGCCAACCATAATCAAGCCTCAGCTACAAGAAGAAGGTGTACTCAGTTCACATGAAAGATGCATCAGAGTACCCAGCTTGAGTGTTAGGGAAGGCTGTGCCATTGGACCTTGCAGGACACCTACTACATTAGGCCATAATCTCAAGACAAGGGGTCATAGCAGCTCTACCTAATACATAGAAACAAACATGGATAGGCGGCCAAAATGAGGAGACAAAGAAACACGGCCCTAGTGAAAAAACAGATCAAAACTCCAGAAAAAGAACTAAATGAAAGGGAGGTAAGCAATCTGTCAGATGTAGAGGTCAAAACACTTGTTATAAGGATGCTCAAGGAACTTAGTGAGGACCTCAGCAGCATACAAAAGATCCAGTCAGAAATGAAGGATACACTCATTGAAATAAAGAACAATTTACAGGGAAATAGCAGTTCAGTGGATGAATTGAAAAATCAGATCAATGACTTGGAATATAAGGAAGCAAAAAACAACCAATTAGAACAACAGGAAGAAAAGGGAATCCAAAAAAAAGAGAATAGTGTAAGCAGCCTCTGGGACTAGTTCAAGTGTTCCAACATTAGCATCATAGCAGTGCCAGAAGGAGAAGAGAAAGAGCAAGACATTGGAAATCTATTGGAAAAAATAATGAAAAGAAAACTTCCCTAACTTTGTGGAGGAAATAGACATGTAAGTCCAGGAAGCACAAACAATCATAAACAAGATAGATGCAAAGAGGCCCATACCAAGACACATCATAATTAAAATGGCAATGATTAAAGATAAAGAGACAATCTTAAAAGCAGCAAGAAAAAGCAGTTAGTTACCTACAGGGGAGTGTCCATAAAACTGTCAGCTGATTTCTCAAAAGAAACTTTGCAGGCTAGAAGGGATTGCCAAGAAATATTCAAAGTCATGAAAAACAAGGACCTACAGCCAAGATTGCTCTACCCACCAAAGATATCATTTAGAATCGAAGGACAGATAAAGGGCTTCCCAGATAAGTAAAAACTAAAGGAGTTCATCATCACCAAGCCATTACTAATGAAATGTTAAAGGAACTCTTGAGGCCTTTTTAACTATCAAAAACATTTCATAGTTGCTTATACACAATAAGCAACAATAAATATATATTTATCAACAATTGAATCTAAAAAAACAAACTATGCAAACAAGAAGAACAGGAACAGAATCATGGATATAGAGAGTATTTTGATGGTCACTTGAAGGGAGGGTTGTATGGGGAAATGGGTGAAGAGGTGATGGGATTAAGAAGTATAAATAGGTAGTTGCAGAATATCCATGGGGATGCAAAGTACATATAGGAAACCATTAGCCAAAGAACTTATATGCATGACCCAGGGACGTGAACATGGTATGGGAATTTCATAATGGATAGGGGATGTTGGGTGGAAGGGATGTTGGGACAACTGTAATAGCATAATCAATAAAATATAATTAAAAACATAGTCATTTATAATTAGAAACCTATTCACATCTCATAAAATTTACCTCTAATAAATGAGTGTTTATAGGTGCTTTAAAAAAATTTACTATAACTTTTTCCCACTAAATAATTAAGGAAAACATCTGCTTTTATTTTTTTAGTATTATTGTTCATCATAATATTGAAATAAATTCTACAATTTGAATTTTTGTTTTCTGTTACTTTTAAGCCTACTGTAACTTTTGAATTTGGAGTAAAGTATTCAATGTCCACTTTAATACAAAAGTTGACTTTTAGCTGAATAGTAGGCATGCAAAATATTGGGGCTATATGCAAAATAGTTCATTACAGCATAACAAAGCTTATTTCTTTAGTAACATTAGAGATTCAGCCACATCTTATAATATTTTGAGGACATACCTTTAATCCAGGATCTATTTTGAATATTCTATTTGTATTTCCTATTTTTGGATTAAGTTTTCTTTAAAGCAAAATTACATTCTCATTTTTAATTCCCACTGGGCACACAAAGTGATGACAAGCCTTTTTAATGAAGTACACATGTATGTACAACTGTATCCTGTAGGGACATTTCCTAAGTAAAACAATTCATTATTTACTTATTGCTTATTTTAGGCTTGTAGAGGGTTCTGGGTCAGTGTTATTTTGAGTATGATACTTCAAAGAGTAAAAATAAAGCTTTGGTGGAAATCATGTTATATAATTCTATATTGTTAGAAACATAATACAGAACTTTAAATTATTACATATCATTAGAGAGAAGGAAAAATTTTATTTCTCATTTTTCTTTAAAGAACATGCATAATCTTAAAAACCAATCATGACAGAAATAGAAAGCAAAACCAAAATCTTTTATAAATATAGATCATAGACAAAAATTTCATAAATATAGATAACTTTAGACCTAAAAGCCATTTTAGAGAAAATTAAGCTCAACCTCTTTAATTTTCAAGTAGTCAAGCAGAGAAAATTTTTGCTCACTGCAATTAAATGTCTGATCAAAAATGGTGATGCAAGTTGACTAGCATGATACACTGGGAAATTGGAATTAAAAGATTATGTTATGGAAAATTCATTGCATGAGAAAATAATTGTATTACAATACCAGTAAAACCTTCAGCAACCCTGTTATGAAAATAAATAACTTTTACTGATGGGCACTTAGTTTGCTTCCAGAACTTGGCTATTGTAAATTGTGATGCTATGAACATTGGGGTGCGTAGGTACTTTTGTGTTGGTGTTTCAGGATTCTTAGGGTATAATCCTGGCAGTGGAATTGCTGGGTCAAAAGGCAGTTCCATTTTTAGTTTTCTGATTAAATTCCATACTGTTTTCCAGAGTGGCTGCACCATCTGCATTCCAACCAACAAAGCACTAGGGTTCCCTTTTCTCCCGAACCTTTCCAACACTTGTTTGTTGATTTATTTATGATGGCCATTCTGACCAGTGAAGTGGTATCTCATTGTGGCTTTAATTTGCATTTTTCTGATGGCTATTGATGCTGAGCATCCTTTCATGTGTCTCTGGGCCCTCTGTATGATCTCCTTGGAGGAGTGTCTCTTCAAGTCTTTTGCCCATTTTTTAATTGTTTTTTTTTTTTTGGTCTTCCTAGGGAATGGATCAAAAATCCATGGTATATTTACACAATGGAACACTACACAGTATAAAGAAAGAAAGAGTTCCTACCCTTCATGACAGCATGGATGGATCTTTAGAGCATGCCAAGTGAAATAAACTAGGCAGTGAAAGACAAATACCATATGATCTCGCCTACAAGTAGAACCTAATCAACAAACAAATATGTAAGCAAAATAAAATCAGAGACACTGAAATAAAGAACAAACTGACAGTAACCAGAGGTGAGCGATAATGGAGGAAAATAGGGGAAGGGTCATCAAGTAACATATATAAAGAACCTATGGACAAAGCCAAAGCAAGTAGGATGGAGAGTGGGAGGTGGTGAGGGATGGGGTTGGGGAGTGGGGCGGGGGTGGGGAGTAGTGGAAAGAAAATGGAGACAAATGTACTTGAACAACAATAAAAAAAGAAAATAAATTATTTTTAAATGTGACTAAATTTCTAGACTATGTTACTGCAAATTATCCATGACTTTAGTCATTGTCCTGTAATTCTCAATTAATTTTATTACTTTAGTAAGTGCTATGTGTTAGTGTAACCACCTTCTAATCATTCAGTCAAGCCAGGTGTTCTTTAAATGACCAGTTATTTAACCAAATTAATACTTATGTTGTAAATCAATGTTGAATTGATGGGTTACTTAGTTTCAACATATTTTTAAGAAAGATAATATTAAATGAGTGATTTATCTATATGGATTAAAACACAAAAAATACCAACATTTATAACATTTAAAAAATTATTAGAACATAATTGTCATATTCCTCCAAACTGTTTGTACAAGTTGACAGGAATAATATAATTGTGTAAACTGGGCTTTGGCTGCTTGTCACTCTTATATGACCCAACAATTTGTGTTGAAGGAAACAGATTAAGAAGGATCCAACCTCGGGGGCACTGAGGGCACTTCTGCTCTGAGTCCTCTGTCCCATGAGACCCAGAACCTCTTTTATTCCCCAAAAGACTACAAGACAAAACCATGTCCAGAAATCCCCCATTTTCTTATCTCTTAAGCTGATCACACAAACAGATCTCCACCTCTCTGGAATGTGCACTTGTGGGATTCAGAGTCGCCATCTTCTTGCAGCAGCTCTGTCTTTCAGGATCTGGGGTGCACTGCTCCTAGCCTCTGTGTAGCATTCCAGGAACTGGTGTGCCATGTTGCACTAGACCACAGTGTCTCAGAGGCTGGAACCCAGGGAGGCACACAGTCTAGCATGGGACCCTGCCTCCAGGAATGGGCTTCTATCCGTGCAAGGTCTAAACCCCTGGTGGGCCTGGCACCTCCTGTTCCCACAAGTGCTTCCATCTGTGAAGGGAGCTGGGCCAGAGGCCGAGAGTGTCCAAATGCCAAGAGCCCAGAGACAGAGCTTGCACCGAGCTCCTAAGCCCAGTACCAAGAAAATGACTTCTCCATACCAAGCACCTGCACCAAGAGAGCATGAGTGTGTGTGTGTGTGTGTGAGAGAGAGAGAGAGAGAAAGAGAGAGAGAAAGAGAGAGAGAGAGAGAACTTTTCTCCACCTTCGCTTTAAAAGACCCTCCCAAAATCCCACATTGCAGGAAGACAGAGGGAGTGTCCAATTTAATGACAGTGTGTCAGTGTCCACAATATTTGTCAGCTCCTTGTGTCTTTGACCCTTTTTTGGCCACCATCTTTAGTCAGGGCAAAAATTTCCAGCCATGTACAGGCTCATATGCATCTGTTCTGCAGGGTTGGGACATCAGCCCTCACAGCTCACTCTGGTGCAGTATGAGTTTCTCCCCTGGCTATGTCATGAGTAGCTCTGCTGGTGCAGGTTCCCATAGCCACAGAGCCACCTCATCTGTGCTTATAATTTGCCTTGGGCAGCAGACTCCTTCAGCAGCCCCTCCTCTCAGGAAGGCACAGGCTGTTTTATTCTGCCTTTGTTATACAATGTGCCTTAAGCACTGTCTTTTGCTCCATTGGTTCCTCCCTGCCTTGGAGAAGGCATAGTAATTTTAATCTGTCATCATGGCACCCTTCCTGAGCCCTGCCCCCTGCCTTTTTGCAGGATTGGGAGTGGGGCTCCCCTGCACCTTGGGGCTCCCCTGTTTTCCAAAGACCTCTGCTCTGGCCTGCCCCATTACAATGATCTTGATAATTTAATGAAATAATTTGTAAATTTTGAATTGATTTGAATTTTGGTACTACTGTAGACATTGCCAAAACCAGAAAGTAGTCAAAATGTGAATACTTTCCACATATTTTAAGTTTTTAATCTGGAAAAGCTAATATATTATAAATTTTGGAGATATTATATTATTTCTTATGGTTGAAAAGAAAAGCTGGACAATGACATATTTCTGTTTTCCAGCAATTTCATTATCAGAAAATGTTAGTCAATAGGAAAAATACCACTAATTGAAACAATATGAAATATAATCCTAGTCAAATGAATCACATAATACATGATATAGTTAACATTAACCAATTTAATCTTTTGGCCAGCTTTTCACAAATGCAGCAGTTTAGAGTACAGTTTGGGGATCTGGCTAATTGGGCATATCTCAATCATTCTACAAGGTAATAGATATATCATTACCTGTAATATTCAAGGCAGTCCCTCCTACTCAGTTCATGTACCTCATAAACCCTTCTCCCAACATTCAAACAGAAAATCTTCACATCACAAGTGTTTACACTGTGGTTTTAGAATTCTCATATTGTCTTTCTTGTACACGTATTTCAGCAGCATTCAAAGCACAACAGCTGGCCCATCATGAGTGTTTTCCCCACAGCCACCGGCTGCAATAACTTTCTTTGTGTTCTTAATGGCTGTAGATAGCTGCTAGGCCAGCATCTGCTTGAGACACAACTACAGTGAGAAATTCACAACCACAACTTGAAGCCTCTGGGTTTTTGTAACTTACCCAGGAGCTGGGGCTCAGATTGTTATGTGCATCTGAAAATGTGAGTGTCCGTTCACCAGGGAAAGAAGGAGAGAAAGCAGGGAAAGAATATAGAAAATAAACTGGAGCTTAGTAGTCTGGTCATTTTATGTTACCGGACAGAAAATCTTTTAGAAACAGCATGAAAATAACACAAATATAGTTGTTTTGAAAATTTTTAAGACCAAGTGAATTCTGTAGATAACGTGTTCAATTTTTTGTTGCTCTGGAAGCTTTCATTACTGATAGGTCTCTCTAAATAGCAGATTTCCATATTGATTAAAAATAAGTCACCCTCCTATATATATAGATATATATACACATATGTGTATATATATGTTTTTTATACACTGCTATATTATAGAGTACAAAGATATAAGATCTTGGCCTATGCCTCTTTCTGTAAATTAATAATATTTTGTATTGTAATTGTACTGCATTAATGAATATTATAATAATTTATGTTAATAAAGTATTTATATACTTCCATAGATTTCTGAAACATAACAGTTTTATTGTTACTTTGGGGAAATATAAATAATAAGGGCAGCCATAAAATTTTAGCTGTTTGAAGCATTTGATTTTAATTTTCGTGGGCTTGAGCATCTGTCCCCTGTCATGTACTAAGTTATATTGCCAGTATTTGCACTGATCATCATTTACTTAAGAATGAAAAATAAAGGAGTGTATACAACTTTAAGCATCACTTAATCTTATTTGATTTGGGCAACTTCATGTATGATATTTTAGATATTTAAGGCTGGTGGTCAGGACTTTCTTTTGCAGGGGAAATGAAATAAATTAAATTTTCATTTGTTTCATTTAAGCTATGATTTGCTGCATTTCATTTATATGCAGCAAATCATAGCTTAAAAACATATTAAGATATCCAAATGAGGCTCAGAAGATAATTTTAATAACATTTAGCTGACTACTACAATCTTTTTCTTATGACTACAATCATAAATATGTATATATGTTCACATCTACTTGTACATTTAGATATATGTATATCAATTATGTACTATGGATATTATATTTCTGAAGTTTCTAGATATAAAGATATATCCCAAACCTTTAGTTAATGGACATTCCCCCAAATAATAAATATAACACTATATATTAGAAAGTAATAAGAACAATTTAAAAATATTGAAATGAAAAAATGAAAATGAAGCAAGACATAAAACTCACACATTAGTAAAAGACTGATAACTATGCTCACACAAAATTTTCAAAAGTTACAAGTTAAAAAAGGAACACAGGCTAAAGGCAAAAGGCAAAGGTCCATTTTTTTTCTAGTATAGAAAGCTCTTATCTTCAGTAAAAAAGCAGGAGGCACGCACAGCATAGTCATTTCACACGGGAAAAGAGGCTGAGTAAAGCCCATGTGTCATTAAATCCATGCAAATTAAAGCAACAGAACCCACTTATCATGTCTTTCTGAAAAAGTACGCTTGGCAATATTCAAATCTGGCAATGATATGAGGACAAAGAGGAGATATACTTCTGCTACGCATATATTTCTGTTAACTTTTTGAAGTGCAGTTATGTGATACCTGTGCAATAGAAAAGGCAAGAGTGTT
Organism: Phyllostomus discolor; assembly: GCF_004126475.2. NCBI lineage: Eukaryota > Metazoa > Chordata > Mammalia > Chiroptera > Phyllostomidae > Phyllostomus > Phyllostomus discolor. Next base: position 130,423,381 of record NC_040906.2, on the reverse strand, counting down.
GACCCAGCAAACTGCACTGTTAGGTATTTACCCCTATTGATATATTTGCAACCATACAATATGCATACCTGTATTAGCTATAATATCAAAATAATGGAAACTAAGGAATGCCACTACTAATCAAGTGAATATTGGTAATCCATATAGGTACCAATACATTCATATAACCTATGACATGAACCTATATTCATATAGGTTCATATAAGTAGACTACCATGGATTCCATATAAAAAATGAGACAAGTCTGTGTATGCTGAGTTGGAAATATCTGTATGGGAGGAAAAATAACAAGGTTCAGGATACAATACATAATATGATGTATGTATTATGCTCTCATTTGTGTAAGTAAAATAATAGCTGGTTGTGCTGAGTGTATACCGGATGCCAAGATTTATATGAACTGCTGTATAAACTTCAACATCAAAACAACCTTCATTTTCTCATACTGAAGATTAGAAACAATTTGCAATACTCCCAAGGTTGTGTAAATGTCCAAAACTATTCAATGAAATGAATTTCAGCCTCAGCATGTAATTTTTAAGGTTGTGGGGTACAACTGCTTAGCAGTGTTCCTGAAATTTAACAAATTGTGGCTACAGAAAGATGGGCATCACCTCCAGAGAACTACATGTAAAACTGAGAGTTTATTCCCCATTTCTTACCATATTGAATCAGTATATCTATGGTAGTTTCTTTAAAAAGTGCACACATTTGTGCCTTTTCCCTTTTAGAAAAATAATACTTCATTTTTTGAATTTTGCTTTTCAGAATTAAAGATCTTCCAACATTCGCAAGTAGGTGCCTGGGGGTGGGGGTATTGGGCTGCCAGTCACAGGGCACAGCAGTGGTCCCCTGGGGAGCTACATGAGCTCCTTACCTTTGACACCAGATGTCTTGTTTTTCCCTGGTCTTGAGATGATGCATGATGTAGGGCATCAAGTGAAGCTCAAGGGCTTTACACCAAAGTGCTTCATCAGCTCAGCAACACCTACTAACACTTCTTAAACTGAAAGAGCAATTGCTTCTCACCTTTTCTTTCTTCTTATTTTCCTTATGCATAATTCATGCAAGATTATTCATCTGTTTATCATGCTACTCTATGATCTAACTAAAGATTAGAAATGAGAAAATGAATCTCTTTTTTTTTTGCCACAGATTCAGGAATAATCTTTTGCTTTTAAATATAATCAATTTATTTTGCTCTCTGAAATAAGAGTCTCATAATTTTGAAATCTGAAATACCCCTGTTAAGAAAGTGGCACAATAATGGTGAATAATAGTAGAATATGAATGTGTGGCCTCACAAGTGAATTTACAGCAAGGAGTACAGTATGATTTTTCCTGTTACCCCTAAGGTAAATGTTTATGATAATTAAAAACAAATCATTCATATGTAAATGGTAACCTAGATTACTTAGGGTGTGGGCTGGCCTGTGGCAACAAAGAAGCCCTGAAGTGGGGGGGCCAAACCAGAGAGCAACCCAGCCCCCCTGACCCCAGCTAGCAGTCATCATTGGCAGGTGGCGGGCTCTGTGCCTTGAGCTCCTCCAAGGCCTCAGGTTCATGGGGCCTCAAAATTGTTGCAGCCCTTTCTAGCTGGGTGGACAAGGACAAAGAAGAAGGGAAGGGGAAGCAATCTTCCTTTAAAGGCAGGGGATGTGGGAATTGCACACACTTCTTCCACAGGGTCCATTGGTGAGTCCACGTGGCCAGTCTTATCTTCAAAAGAGGCTGGAAATGTAATCTTCATCTGAGTGGCTATGTGCCTACTTGAAACGTTTTTACCACAGAAAAAGGGAAGAACAGATTTGGAGGGCAACACTCAGTCTGTCACATGTGCCTTTAATTACTTTACAGTTTTAAAATTCACTTTATAATCGCATATCAATTCTAAAAAGATGGAGATCAATAAAGCATAACTTGAAACTGCTATAATATGAATTTTGATACATTTCAGCTTCAAGCATTTAATTTAAATGTACTTTAACTTAGGGTGTTGAGTCATTGAAACTATAATGTCAGGAGTCAATAGTTTAATCCAAGTCATTTATAGGAGAACTTATAAGACAAGCCACATTACCCTTCTTCACTGTGATAAATTTACAACTGAAAATTCATATCATGTTATTAAACTTTAAAAATTCTATGTAAGTACCTTCTGAGCAGATTTCTTGATTTAGTCATTTGAGAATCTTAAATAGATTTAACTTTTCCAGTACTTCCACAAATGTTATTATTTCATTGTTAACATTGTGTCGGCATCCTTGAAGTTGAATCTATGGCAGACTGGGAGGAGGTCCTGGAAAGGACATGGCTGCTGGATGACCCGGAGCTGGACCCTGGCAACTGGAGGCTCCTCACTCACTCCTGCCCTTGGAATGTGTGTTCTGCTTGTCTTTCCCAAGCTAGTAACTGTCCCAAGGATGCAGTCTTGAAAGAGTAATGTGTTGTTGAGACCATCTGGATAGTATACTGAATGAACCTGGTGAAAGACTCTTTGTAAACTTTTAAGTTTACCATGTAAACTTCTGGTGGGAGGATATGGAAAACTGTCTGTGGGCTGCCCAGATCATGCCAGGTATGGAAGTCCCTTGCTTAGCCCTGTCACCATGCTAGAGTGGTCTGTCTCTTTCTTCAGTCTCTCCTTGCCCTCCAGCTTGTGAACCAACCCAGACCTCTAAAACTTTTGCTCATATAGTTAGCAGTTGTCCATCTAGAAAGGATGCTGGGGTTAGTGTGAGCACTACTGCTGAGTTTCTGTGGGAAGTACCAGTACAGATAGATGAAGCTGGATATTTTAAAGAAAAACAGCAGGATATGGAACTTTGAATGTGGATTCACAGTTATGTTATTCTTTCTGTATCTTTTGCATTGAACTCTGCTACTTTAAAAGGCTGAAGGATGCCTGGCTTCTGGTTTACCAGGACAAACATAGACACAGTGGGCCAGACTGACAACTCACAGCCCACTTGTTGATAGAAAACACCAGTTCCATCAAGCAAGTTTAAAAAGCTGCTTGTGTTTTTTAAAACATATTTATTTTATTCTGTGTGGAAAGATAATAATTTTTCATTCTTTCTTTACATAGACATGGATGTTATGTCTATGTACCTTTTATTTTTTGTGATGAAAAATCTAACAGAGTTTTGAACTTCTCATCAACTTGTCTTCAGGTTAAATGACTTTCATGTAGCTTATGCTTGAAGTAGGGCTAAAAACCCAACTACACTTGGAATAGAAGCATATTTGACATACATTGCAAATTTTTTGATTAGAATACCTCTGATAATACTTCACACATTCCACAGCCATCTATATGCTAATATTTCCAACAAATTATCAGATGCTATTTTCTACATAACCTTTTTCTCAACAAATGACCTGTCATGTTCATAATAGCCCCGACTTTTGGTGGCAGTTTTAATTTTATCTAGCAAAAAATTGAAGTCCCATAAAGAAACTAATTACATAGTTTCACAGTTAATAATATGGTTTCTAGTTTTAAGATAATGTGCAAATTTATCTGGTTAAATTTTCTAAGATCCAAGGCCCCCCTGCCCCTCTCTCTCTTTTTTTTAAGAATGTAGAAACCTTTTAAAGCAACATAGAAGTTTTTGTACTATGGACTTAGAGACATGAAATATTGATTTTCCATTACTTTTATTGACTTTTTTTTGGTAATCCTAAACTTCAGCAAATCACATTTCCATTATACATAGTTTGTCTTATTGAGGTTCTCCCTTTGAAGAATAATGGCTCTCCAAAGTGTAATCACAAGAAAGGCATATCAGCTGAAAAATTCATATGTTGTTTACCAATAACATGAATGCTGCTGACTCCTCTGCAACCTTGAGATTTTGGACAACATGATTCTTAAGGTATACTGCTTCTCTGGCTACTGACCACTAATAGGCAGACACTGCAAAGGAAATCTGTAATGTGGAGAGAGCTATTTCATCTGTATCTGGGGTAATCTTAGCAAAAACCCAGTGAAATATAGATAAATTGACTGATATGAAACTGATGTCATTTGATATAATTGTTAAGACAAATATTTAAGGGTTGTATTAAAATGTAGAAGGACTTTCACAAATTTTCATTTGATGTTATCTTTTCACAATGTGAAGAAAGGATTTAAAATGGAAAAAGCAAAGCAATAGGGGAAAGAAGACAAAAGAAGACCTTAGAAGCAAGAAATTGAGATTTTAGAATGTTACACAACAGGGAGATTGAAAGACAAATCTATGAGGAAAACCTACTGAGAAAAAGGATGAAAAATAAGAAGTTTGAAACAAAGCTGAGTTTTACTAAACTCTTTAGGTTAAGCTATTCTGGCAAATGTTTTCTTTAACCTGGAGGATATGAATATTCTACCTTAATTTTCTGAGTATATAAGGACTCTGCCATTCACGTGTCCATCTGTAGCTGCAGATGGATTTCATCCTGACACCAGAAAGGCTTTAGGCACATCTTGTCAACTTGTTATGTTGCTTTTCAAATCTAATCTGAAAATATACTTTCCTTCCATTCTATTCCCTTAATTGCTTTCTCTCATAATTGGCTTAGTGAATGAATGGCTTAAATGTATTCATTGTATAATGGCATCACACTATTTTGCATAATTTATATGATTATCCATTATATTATTTAATTATTTTTCTCATTTTATTTCATAAAGCTTTTGGGTTACAGCTTATTTGAAAGACATATTCACAAAAGCTTATGCATATTGTTTTTTAATGTCAAAGTACTATTTCTATTCTGCTTAATTGTTCTTCATCAAAATTGACTTTTGAATATACAAAACTCTTTTATCATTTTGATTAGAATAGTTTCAATTTGGGCATTTTGTTGTCTGCACTATATTAAATGCTTGCATGGCTGGGCTTCACTGCACACACTCAGTGGGTCTATCATAGAGCCAGTTGTGTGTTTCATCCTCCACTCTCATTGCTGCTGATTGACTTTTATATCAGACTCCAACAAGGACAGGGTCACTCAGTGACTCTAGCACCTGGATTCAGAAATCAACTTTCCAGTCTGAAAATTTCAGAAACAAGCCCTATGCCTTTTCAACATAAGGAATTTAAAGTACAGATTTAAATCTCATATCTTAAACTGTCATAATATTATAAATGTAGTATGTAATCACACATGCTATTGAATTAAACACTTGCAACAGTGATGAAAGAAACCCCAGTTTCAGCTCTGGATTATGTGGAAAACATGAAAGATCTTTTCTTCCTTGTGGGTAATTGATTAATTTATTTAGAGGAAATAAAGATAGGAGGAAAAGCAGTTTGTAAACCTGAGTTTTGAAGAGACAGTTTCTTTGAGAATTTTTGTGTCTCTAGCAGCAACAACAACAAAAAAACAAATTTACCATGTAAATGACTTTCCCTTGATTAGTTTAAAGTGTTTGGCCCAAGCGACCACCTAAGACTCTCAAGGCTCCAAAGAGATGGTAATGAAAAAATAAAAAACAGAAAAAACCCCAGTATTTTAAAATTCACTGATACAAATTCAAAAGTCTCCCAGTAAACAAGAATGCTTGTTCCTTAAAGCAAACCTGAGTAGGAAGCTGGCATTTGAGAAAAGAGAGAAGGAGAGAGAGTGAGCATTCAGAAGGAGGAACATTTCAGGCAGAGACGTCAGTGCAAGGTCCCAAGAGCTGAAAGGCCTGCCCTGTGTGTGGGAGGGACAGAAGGGGGCCTGTATGACAGGAGCCGGAGTCAGAGGAAACCGTCAGTTTGTTTATTCTTTTTCATGGCTGAGTGATAGTCGTGTGTGTGTGTGTGTGTGTGTGTGTGTGTGGGAGAGAGAGAGGGAGAGAGAGAGAGAGAGGGAGAGAGAGAGAGAGAGAGAGAGAGAGAGAGATATCTGGTTGCCAGATGGAAGGGGGTGGGGAGATGGGTGAAAAGGGTGAAGGGGGATAAGAGGTACAAACTTTAGCTATAAAATAAACAAGTCATGGGATATAATGTACAGTGTAGGGTATATGGTCAAAAACATTATGGTTGACTAAAGACCCGTGGAGGAATTTCGATTCCACAAAGCAGAATGGAAGGTGCGGCGTGAAAGATGTGTACAGGGAGCTAGGACTGACTTTCCCTGCAGACCCTGGAAAGTTTCCCGATTTAGACTCTACATGATAGAAAGAGGCAGGGATGAGGAGGCCTAGTTACTACCTTTTAAGATTGCAGTTGAGATTTGTAGGTCTACATTTTAAATGAGTGAATGTTTGTAGAGCATTTAGCAGCAATGCCAGACACAGCATGTTCTATTAGTGTTTGTTAAATATATACATATATTAAATAGTCATCTGTTTCTCTGTCCCCTTCAATCTTCCTTGCACCTCTATAAAAATGAGTTGGAATCAAACTTTTATCCTGAGGTTAAAATATTCAAGAATTCTCTAAAATATTTTTAGTATGGAAGAAATCCTACTTCCTTAGTAATAAATTTTTGCAGCTAAGAGACTATATGTAAAGGCTTTGATAAGCTACTTACAGAGGTAATGGAAGCTTGAAGGGCCCTCAAATAGATAGGTCACTGTCCATCATCTAGGTGCACTCTGATTTGTCCGATGGGGTGGGCAAGAGAGGTGAGAGGGACGCTGAACTGTTCAACACAACTATGGGCATTTCTTGGGAACTGTGTCTGGAGGAAGGAAGAGAAGTAATTAAGCTGCAGGGTTGGGGAAGAATAAAAGTAGAAATATTTAATGGGGATTTTGTTACATTTTCACTATGTAACATGTAACAATAATGTTTTCTCCAAGTATCTCCACAAAATAGTAAAATTGCCATCTTTTGAATGTGTTGTTGAATTGGTTGTTTCAGTGAATATGACAAAATACCTCTTGTTCCACAGAAGATTTGAAGTGATATCAGAGATATGAGGTATTAGACCTTGAATATAATATTTTTTCTCCTTTTCAAGGCCACACAGATTTTTCTGTCTATGAGACCTTATATCTTGTGATAGCTATTTTAACATCCTCCTAGATTTTTTCTGCAGAAACCAGTATGAAAATGTTAGTAATTTGAAAATATTTGATTCAAACACAATAACATAGCCTTTTTTCTTGTAAGGGTTCACAAGGCTTTTTCTATCTTATTTGGCAACACAAATCTTCAAGCAAAAAATATAGCACGTAAACTTTAAGTTAAAAAATACATATATCTCACAGGACTCACATCTGAAGAAGCCATTCAATTGTAACTTATATTTAACCAATTCTTGTATATTGATTTTATTTTATCTTACAGCTACAAAATCCTCACCAAACACAAACTGTGTCCGAAAACAGGTCTGTGAAATGAATGGCAAGGTACCCAGCTAAGTGATCTTGAATTCTGGAAGACCTGAGTTCTGGGGCGAACCAAAGGCAAGTCCAACCTTTGCTGTATTTGGCGCCATCTGGTAGTAATTACCTGACTTAGCTGAAATATCTGTGGACAGGATTTTGAGTCCTTTTATTGACCAGCAGTCACTTCAGCACAGTGGCAGTGACTCAAGAAAACTTCCAGTTTCTTGGTTCAGGAAAAGAGTGGGAAAGAGAAACTCCCTTCTGCTTCTCTGCATCCCCTCTCCTTATCTTGAGGTAGTTTGCCTGTCATTCCCCTGGGTTTCCCTCTCTCCCTACTGAAGATAAGACTTGTTTCTGTTTGGAATTGAGAATGGGCCTAGAAAGAACATAGGGACCAATCATAACTGAGTCATTTCTCAATTCAAATTGTCATGGGGTTTTACTATATAAGTTCTTGGAATTCAGAAAAAGTGTTACGCTTTTTTCACTCTCCAAGGAGAAATTATTTTGTGATAGTATAGAAAGAACAAAGCTTATTTTCTATCTTCAAGGGTTACCAGTAAGGTAGGGGTGACTGCAAATGAATAATTGTAATAGAGTTGAAGAAAAATTATACCATTATAGCTAATACTCAGGATGGGCTACATAATTTGTAGGACATAGTATAAAATAAAATGCAAGACCCTTTGTAAAAAACTTATTAAGAATTTCAAGACAGCAAAAGCAGAGCATTAAACCAAGCACAAGGCCAGGCTGAGTTCAGGGTTGTGTTTATCTGCACCTCCAGGAGGCCTGGCCTGTTGATACTTATTCAATTCATGGCATATTAGAGGTGACTAAATATATGCTTTACATGTATTAACTTATTTAATTTTACACAAAGACCTTGTTTGGTAGGTACTATTGTTATCATTTTATACATGCAAAAAGTTTACTGAGATATAAATTAAATAATTTCCTCAATGTCCAACAATTAGCAGCAGATCTGGTATTCAAACCCAGGTGTTCTGGTTCTAGAGACTCTGCTTTACCCAATGGATAATACAATCTCTCCTTTCATTCTTAAATTTACTCTATAAAACAACTTACCTACACTCTCCCCCCATACCTGTATTTATTTTCTGTGTAGACCCTAAGTGATTAATGACGAGCCTATTTCTTTACTTCTTATGTATGATGGAACTCCCTGTGCCAACCAGTCAGCTTAATGAAACAGAAGGAGACACTAGACACAGGCCTTGTGTGTGTCGGTGCCTCCCTCTCCAGCCCAAGGTCAGCTGAGAGCCACAAGAGCATGGGAATTACGTGTCCCTTAGAAGTAAAATCTACCTACTTCATGGGAGGTTATGGAAAGACAAGGAGTGACCACTGAAACTTCTGATACCCAGTACCCTCACTCAATCCAACAATCACTTCCTAGGAGCCTTTATATCAACATTTTAAGATTGTTCTTACAGACCTGTCTTCAAGAAATCTACATTTGGACAGGGGCAGTGGGAGAAAGGAGTTGACACACAGAGGATGAAATTAGTTCAAGAAGACACACACACACACACACACACACACACACAGAGTCTGTTCTGAAAGTATCTAGCCACACACTATAGAAAACAGAGACATTTACTGAAGAAGATACAAAATACAAAAACATCATATATAGAACAATGATGCCTCAGGCCTCTTCAAAGTAGGCATCTTGGGACCTCACACAGTTCTCCCAGCATCTCATCCATTATTCAAAACACTCTATAAAATTCTTCGTCCAAATCACCATCAGTTGCCCTGTCATATTTTCCTGAATCTCATCACAGTTTTGAAATCTCTTCCCTTTCAAAGATGATTTTAGTTTTGGGAAAAGCCAGAAGTCACAGGGTGCCAGATCTGGGCAGTAGGGAGTGCTGAGTCACCTGGGTAATTTGATGTTTTGCCAAAAATTTCTGCCTGAGATGAGATGCATGAGCAGGTGCATTGTCCTGATGAAGTTGCCAATCAGCAGTTGCTCATACCTGTGGACATTTTCATCATATTGCATCTCTCAACTGATGAAGGACATTGAGGTAATACTTTTTATTATTTGCTTGGTCTGGAGGAGTGTACTCAACACCTTCAGAATAAAAAAAAACATAGTTAACATAGTCATGATCTTGCTGTGACTTTGCCATACCTTCTTTGGGTCATGGAGAACCAGGTAACTTCCATTGGGATGACTGGGCCTTTGTTACCAGTTTATATAAGCAGCTATAGACCCATGATTCATCTCCAGTTATGACTTTCTTTTTTTTTTGACTCAAAAAACTGTACATGGACAGTGTCTGTTCTGCCTAAAGAGAAGCCAAACGGCATAAAACAGACCAGAGGTGAGGGTGGGGGTGAGGGAAGGGGCCAGGAATCCACTCAAAAAAGCTAATAATTATTGACCTGAAACTGGGAGAGGAAGGAGAAGGGAGATGCATGCAAAAGCAAGAATTCCAAAAAAGTGAAATGGTGAGGGGAGAGAACTCCCACAAAGACCCCGGAGGACATCAGAGGTGAGAAGACGCAACTGTTTCCTTTGAAGAAGACAATGGAGGAGACTCCACTCAGTTGCAAACTTTGGAGACTCAAGGCTGGGATCAGAGATTGCGGGCTCCCCAGAGAGCGTCACAAAAAAGCATTGCACCACTCCTGAAAGCACCTGAAGCAGCCCTGGGACTGCTTGGCATTGGCACCAAATGTGTCTTTTAGCCATTCCCAGAAGAAGTCTTCATTTTTCTTTAGCACCAGATGGGCTCCTCCTGCCAACTGGCTGCTCTCACTAACACCTCCAGCTATGACCTTCTTAAGGAAATATGGCTCATTGATAGCAGTTTGAATCAGGTCATTAGCAACTATAGCATGATGTTCCTTCTGCTCTGATAGCAGGAGCTAGGGAATGAATTTTGCCATGATATATTTCATGCCAAGATCCTGCAACAAAATCTCAGACATAGTAGTTTTTGGAATTCCCAGATCAGCTCTAGTTCTCACACTGTCAGACATCAATCTTTATTGATTGCAGCCTGTACATGGTCAACATTCTCAGGTGTTCTGCTTGTTGCAAGCTTTCCAGAATGTGGATCACTTTCAACAGATTCTTGACCATCTTTGAAGCATTTGTGCTATGCTTTTATTTGTGCTGCACTCATTACATTATCCCTGAAAGCCTTCTAAATCATCTGAATAGTTTCCATTGTGGAATGTTCAAACGTAACACAAAATTTGATGCAGATTGATTAATCTACTTGTCCAGTCACTTTGAATGCCACAGCCACACAACATACATGCTCACTCAATGGCGTCTAGTTTATTCACTGACTACTACAGTGAAGTCATCATTGTTCATGCATGCATATTCCAGTCCACTCTCCTTGGCTACCAGATTACATTGATGTCATGTGAGCCATTCTTATTATATTAACAGTGGCTGGACTTTTTCTGCACAGACCTTGTATATATACATATGTCCATATATACATTGAATTGTTAGTATAGTACAACGGAAGTAATTGTCAGGAGCTTATCAATTTGAAGAGTTCTGCTGAGTGACTTACATGGCATGTTATCTACTTCCTCATTTATTAGTTTCTTCCTTTTGATGATAGAGTAGCAGAGAACTAGACAGACTAAATGTTGAGTAGGTGGTAGATCTTTGATGACTCCTGAAGTGTCTCATTGCCCACTTTTATGTTTTCAGGACATCGGAAATTTATCTTTCCTCAAATCAGTCTTTTTGATAAATGGTATGCCTTGATTTTATCTATCAAAGAGGACTCATTTTATTTGGCAAGATTGACAGTATTTCATAGTACTTTCTACAGTTAGATATTAATTTGTAGTGGAAGTTCTAGAAATTTGTGGACTGAGTTGGTACAATGGAGAAGAGAGTTCTGTAGTGTCTTGGTTAGTATGCTACATGGCAAATATCAAATATTGCTTTCAGTTTTTCAGTGCCTCATCCAGGTAAATGCATGTGAATGTTTTGGGAGAACACACATCTGACACCTGCATATTTGCAACATATTATTTGAAATGGAAGAGTACACTCAAAAAACAATTAGAATTTTATTCTACTCCATTCCTGTGATTGTTTTGATTAATTTCTTTTTTTTTTTTTTTGCTTTGTATCAGGGATTTTGGTCTAATCTAATTTTAAATTGTGGCTCTACTGAGAAACAATTCCACAGAAGCAAGCCAGTTTCACAAAGCACAACAAAACAGTTTCCTCCACGTGTGAATGTGCCATTTTTGTGTAGACCCTGGCTGTAGTATATTTTTTTTCTATTTTTTTTTATTTTAATCATTATTCAAGTGCAGTTTTCTCCCTTTTACTTCCATTCCAGCCCACTCACCCAACCCTCCCCACTTCCCTCCCATTACCACCCTCCCCCTAGTTTTTGTCCATGTGTCCTTTAAATTTGTTCCTGTAAGGTTGCAATATTTTTTAACCTTAATTTCTTTTATTTTATTGCTATCAATGAAGGAAAATCTAAATTACCACCAAAATATCATAATTTTTTGTTTATTTTAATTTTGACAAAATTTTGAAAATACAGGAAAGAAAAACATAACACCTACTTAGATGCTTTCTAAAGGAGCAGTGCATTATTGTTTTTAACTATGGCATGTCTTGGTGTGTGCTTCTTTCAGTTCATCTTATTTTGGGGCTTTTTGTGCTTTCTGGACTTGTATGTCTACTTCCTTCACCAAGTTAGGGAAGTTTCTTTCATTATTTTTTCAAATGGGTTTCTGATTTCTTACTTTTTCTCTTCTCCTTCCGGCACCTCCATGATGCAAACGTTGGAACACTTGAAGTTGTTTCAGAGGCTCCTTCCACTATCCCTTTTTTTGGATTCTTTATTCTTTCTGCTGTTCTGATTGTTTTTTTGCTTCTTTATATTTCAAATCACTGATTTGATTCTCAGCTTCATCAACTCTACTGTTGACTCATTGTAAATTTTTCTTTATTTCAATTAGTGTATCTTTTGTTTCTGACTGGATCTTTTTTATGGTCCTCTCTAAGTTTCTTGAGCATCTTTATAACCAGTGTATTTTTATTTCATGATTTATGGTGACTTCTATGCATTTTAAAAGTATATTTTACTGATTATGGTATTACAGTTGTCCCATATTTTTCTCCCCTTTCTCCCCGTCTGCCCTGCACCTCCCTCCCTCTAGCATCCCTTTCCCTGCCTTAGTACATGTCCATGGCTCATACATATAAGTTCTTTGGCTTCTTCATTTCCTATATTGTTCTTAACCTCTTATTGTCTATTCTGTGCCTACCATTTATACTTCTCATTTCCTGTACCTTTTATCCCATTCTCCCTCATCATTCTCCCCACTGATAACCCTCCATGTGATCTCCATTTCTGTGATGATGTTCCTATTTTAGTTGTTTGATTAGTTTGTTTTTGTTTTTTTGTTTAGGTTCAGTTGTCGGTACTTGTGAGTTTGTTGTCATTTTACTGTTCATATTTTTTACCTTCTTTTTTTTTAGGTAAGTCCCTTTAAATTTTCATATAATAAGAGCTTGGTGATGATGAACTCCTTTAACTTGACCTTACTTGGGAAGCACTTTATCTGCCCTTCCATTCTAAATGATAGATTTCCTGGATAGAGTAATCTTGGATGTAGGTTCTTGCCTTTCATGACTTTGAATACTTCTTTCCAGCCCTCCTTGCCTGTAAGTTTTCTTTTGAGAAATCAGCTGATAGCCTTATGGGCACTTCTTTGTAGGTAACTGTCTTCTTTTCTCTTGCTGCTTTTAAGATTCTCTCCTTATCTTTAACCTTGGGTAATGTGATTATGATGTACCTTGGTGTGTGCTTCTGTGGGTCCAAATTCTTTGGGACTCTCTGAGCTCCCTGGAATTCCTGGAAGTCTATTTCCTTTGCCATATTGGGGAAGTTCTTCTTCATTATGTTTTCAAATATGTTCTCAACTTCTTGTTCTTTCATTTCTCCTTATGGCACCCCTATAATTTGGGTGTTGGAATGTTTAAAGTTGTCCTGGAGGTTCCTAAGCCTCTCCTCATTTTTTGAATTCTTGTTTTTTCATTCTGTTCTGGTTGAATGTTTATTTCTTCTTTCTGTTCCAAATCATTGACTTGAGTCCCAGTCTTCTTTCCTTTACTGTCGATTCCCTGTATATTTTTCTTTATTTTACTTTGCATAGTCTTCACTTCTTCCTTTATTTTGCGACCATGCTCAACTATCTGTGAGAATCCTGATTATCAGTGGTTTGAAATCTGCATCTGAAACGTTGGCTGTCTATTCATTGCTTAGTTCTATTTTTTGGAACTTTGATCTGTTCTTTCCTTTGGGCCATATGTTTTTGTCTTGGTGCTCCTGTTACCTTGTATGGGGTTGAACCTTAGGTATCTGTCAGTGAGGGGCAACCCAAGTTGCTGCATTGCAGTGATGTATGTGGGGGAGGTGTCCAAAATGGAACAATGCCACTTGCTCAGCTCTCAGCTGGCTTTCAGTCACTTTCCCTGCTACCCACAAGCAAATTGGGCCCTTCTGGTGCTAATTCCTGGGTGGGTGGTTTTGGGACCCTGTGGGTCTCTCCAATGAACTGTCCTGTGAGGCTGGGAGTTTTTCCTGCTGCTGCAACCCCCACAGGTTTTCAGGTTTATTTTCTCATGTTGGAACGCTGGGTTGCATGGTCTCTCTCAATTCTCAGTTATTCCTCCCAGTTTATCCACATGGAAATGTGGGACTGCCAGATCTGCCAGCTGCCACCTCACCTGCCTGGTCCTCCAGCCACCACTTTGCCATGCATCTTCTCTGCCCTGGCTGCCTGTCTCCTCCTCTCCTACCAGACTGAATGAATGTTTCTTCTTTAACTCCTTGGTTGTTGGACTTCCATAGAGTTCAATTTTCTGGCAGTTCTGGTTATTTTTTGTTTGTTTGTTTTTTGAATTTGTCGTTGTCCTTCTTTTGGTTGTGCAAGGAAGCAAAATGTATCTACCTATGCCTCCACCTTGGCTGGCAGTCTATAACAAGTGTTTAAAACTCTGCATCTAGTAGACTGCTTGCCTCCATTTTGTTTAGTTCTTTTTCTGGAAGTTTTTTTTTTTTTCCATTCTTTCATTTGGGCCATGTTTCTTTGTATCCTCATTTTGGCAGCATCCCTGTGTTTGTGTTTATGTACTAGGTAGAGCTACTACGTCTCTGAGGCTTGGTAGAGTGGACTAATATAACATGTGTCCTGTAAGATCCAGTGGTACAACCTCCCATATTACCCAACCTGGTTACTCAAGGTGTGCCCTTCGTGTGGGCTGTGTACATCCTTCTCTTGCAGTTGAGGTTTGATTCCTATTGGCATGTTCAAGGTCAGCCAGTGCCTGTGTTCTGTCTGGAGTTACACAGCATTAGCTATAAAATAGTCTGCAGATGGTTGCTACTTGTGCTGGGCTTGGAGGTTCCCAGGAAAGGCCAACATGTGAACCAAGACCAATTGTTGCTAATGTCATGTCTGGGGCAATTTAGTAAGAATGACAGAGCTTGATGAAGCCAGATGCTGCTTGTTTGAGAGAATTTAGGAAAATCTGTAGCATTGGCCAGGACAAGATTTTCATATGACAAGATATTGTCAACAGCTTGGGTGGCCTGAAAGTTGGGTGGGGCCATGTCTCAGGGAATCACTGAGGGGCAAACAGTGTGAGCCAGGTTGATGGAGTCTCAGATATTATACCCACCTGCTGGCTCTGTGGCTCTGTGGAAGAAGGGTTTAGAAAAGGAACAATGGCTTCTGCCAGCATTACTGTCTGGTAGAAAGCTGCCACCAGCTCTACCCTGATGCTGGGTAGATGAGTTCCTCCCCATATGTTTCTGATGCCTTTTAATCAGCTACCTTGGTGCTGGAGCTCAGAGAGAGTGAGACCAAGTAAGCTGTGCACAGTCCCTTCAAGAAGATCTTCCTGGGATTCCACAAATTTCTCTCTTCCACAGCCTCCATCTCATTTTTACAGCCATAAGTTATGGGGACTTATCTTCTTGACACTGAAACCCTGGTCTGGGGGGCCTGGTGTCCCCACTCTATACATTTTGTTCATTATGCACCCTATGGTTTGTAAATATAATTAATAAAAGTATTCATTAATTCACATCATCAAGAAAAATGAAGAAGAATATTCATTTAAAAGTGAACTACTTATATACCCTTCCCCAAATTATTAAAAGCCGCAAGATACTTAGTTAGTTACCTATAAGGGAGCTCCATAAGACTGTCACCTGACATCTCAAAAGAAACTTTGCAGGCTAGAAGGGTTTAGCAAGAGATATTCAAAGTCATGAAAAGTAGGGACCTACTACCATGATGACTCTATCCAGCAAAGCTATCACTTAGAATCCAAGAACAGATGAAGGGCTCTCCAGACAAGAAATAGTTAAAGGAGTTCACCACCATGGATACAGTATTATATGAAATATTAAAGGGTCTTCTTCAAGAGGAAGATCAACAATATGAACAGTAAACTAGCAATAAATACATATCTACCAATAATTGATTCTAAAAAACAAAATAAACAAGCAGAACAGAAGCAGAGTCATAGATACAGAGAACATTTTGATGGTTGCCAGATGGGAGGGTGGTTGGGGGAATTTGTGAAAAAGGCAAAAGGGTTAAGAAGTACAAATAGGTAGCAATTATAGTCACAGGGAGGTAAAGTACAGCATAGGGAATAGAATAGCCAAAGAACTTGTACACATGACCTGTGGACACAGACAAAGTTGTGGGGATTGCCTGAGGGAGTGGGAGGGCTAGGTGGAGGGGGTGCAATGGGGAAAAATTGGGACAACTGTAATAGCATAAACAATAAAATATAATTAAAAACAAAAAACCCCAAAATGTATATAGCATGTGGCAAAAGTAGGTTTACAGTTGTGAGTACATGAAACACAAGTGTTAATTCTTGTAATATTATTGATTATTTATTGTAGTATTCTCTTTATGAACAAATATAAAGCTACTTTTGCTTCACTCTGTACATTATTAAAACAGTCTAATTTCCTTGGGGAAGAATATATTTATCAGATTAGAGTTTTCTCATTAGGCATTCAATTCTTGGATCTATGAGACTGTTTTCCCCAAAGAAAATATGAAAAACATTCATTTAAAACATTCATTTATAAGGATTATTTTTTAAAAATCCTTAAGTGAAGGTCAGCATTTCTCAGAGTCTTCAATTATGTTCTCAGCATTTTATACAAAAGCCAGTGAGCATGATACTTATACCTTTCATGAAAGAAACAAAAATATATGAAAGTCTTTGAAATTCTGCCATTAACTTGAGTAGGCCTTGAAGGGGTAGTTCATATTTAATATGTAATAAGGAAATTATAAAAGGGAGACATTTTGCTAAGGTAACTGGTTCTTGAAAAGATTGGCTAAAACATCAGATCAATTTAGAGAACTATATTGTTGTAGAGGACCAGTGAGAAGATAGGTTATAAAAGTGTCTGAGACTAAATATCATACTTACAACATTTAAAGTAGACACAAACTATCTCCTGGAGAGGTCAATTATTATATTTCTTCTCTATGCTGAAAGAAACACTGACAGCTTTCTATGATGAACTCGATAGTAGCTACAGGATTTTTAATCTTAGAATTTGTACAGTCATGCATCAGTGCTGAGATTATAGATCCTACGTGTTTTATGATTGAAGAGAACTCAGAACACATATGATTTGATGGGCCTAATGTCCCATTGAATTCCCTTGCTGGTGAATTTTTATTGTAACTGAAGCTTCCTGATTAACAGAAGACAGTAGACTAAGAACCAAATTCTAAATGATAAATATGCATAAAAATTGGGAAAAGATACAACAAACACAATTCTAGACAAACAGTCTAGATTATTGACTCTATATTAACTACTTAAGAGCACAAAGAAAGTAAATTATAATTTATGTTTAACTCACAGGCATTCATCACTGATATAACTTGTGAAACTGTGCTTTGCATAAAGTTGCTGTTTATAAATGTTTTATTTTTGTAAGCAAAACATTTTAATATGATATCACAATATAGCCCATCAAGCAATAAATGAAAAAATGGCATTGATGTAGAAAGGGAAATATTTTTCTTTTTGCCTAAAAGTATTCAGTTTCCAACCTATTCAAGATTTGGGGATAAAAACAATTTGCTTGTTATATGAAGCCAAACATTAAAAAAATAAAAACAAACCCTTGGAATTTAATAAAACTAATAGATTTCATTAATATCAGCCCTGGCTGGTGCTGCTTAGTGGACTGAATGCTGACCTGCTAACTGAAAGTTTGCCAGTTCAATTCCCAGTCAGGGCACATGTTTGGGTTGCTGGCCCGGTTCCTGGTTGGAGACAAGTGAGAGACAACCAATCAATGTTTTTCTCATATATCGATGTTTTTCTCCCTCTTTTTCCCTCCCTTCTCCTCTCTCTAAAAATAAATAAGAATAAAATCTTTAGATTTTAATGATATCAATGGAATGAAAATTATTGGGAATGTTTATTTCCAGATCTTCCTGGTGAGAGGCTTAGGAGGGAGAAAAGAGGTATAAAGGGAGGTTTAAAGTTGCTTAGTAGAACCCAAGTTAGTTGAATAACTTTAGTACTAAATGCCAGAAAGTCTCTCCATCCTTGGTAGGAATTTTCCTTAGTAGATTTCTTGCACTTCTATTCCACCTTGCTGACAGTTTCTCTGACAACACTGAAAATCTGTAAACCTGGAGTTAGTTGAAAGACGGTATATTAATTTCCTGTATAAAATAAACATGGGAAGAATGAATACATTCAAATTTACAAGTGTTTGCAAGTTCACATTTTCCATTTTAAACATTAGAACATTAGTTATTTCAATGCCTTTTAAAAAACTTGGGAACCAATATACCTTCAATTCAAAACAGGAAGAAATAGTATTTTGTATAATTAGCAGATATTCTCTATAGTCCATTGCAAAAAAAAATGTGCTTCTTGGACTAGCATTAAAAAATAAAGATTTAATTAAGGTTAACTAGGTCAGATGGTAAAAAAGTAGTGATGCCATTTTTTTCCTTACCTTCATTTATTTAAGGGATTTAGATGGAAAAAGAAAAAGACCCACAGGAATTTTGTAGTTTGTGGAGATAAGAAAGCTGAATCATTAGTATTCTTAATAAAAATTAATCAATTTTTAACTTAATACATGTATATTTTGTGTATCTTTAATGTAACTATAAAGTTTCTTAAGAGAAACATGACAGAACATCTTACTCTGCTTTCTTGAAGTTTTTACACAAATAGAATCTTCTATTTGCTTCTATGAAGTGTTCCTTGGGGTAAGAAGCAGGCATGTTTATACCCATGATGAGGAGTGCAGATCTTTCCTTTTACTTCTCTTTCTGTGCTTTCTCTGCACTCTGATCATCTAACATCTTGATTACCTCCAGTGCAGCATCCCTTCTGCGTCTCCTCACTTCAGGGATTGTCTGCTACAGAACTACCCGACCTCATGACTCTCAGGAGTGTCTCTTTCCCAGTGACCATCACTTCAGAGTTGAAGTTTGAAATTTCACTTTTGCTGTAAATTGTTAAAAATGCTGTATTTTAACCTAAGGGGTTAGGAATGCTAAGAAAAAACTTCAAGTATCTACTGCTTTCTGATGGGAGTACACGATAATGGGAAGCTTTTCCTTGTTCCTTTGCCTTCAGGCATGTCACACCTTGGATGTGTCCACAGAACTCCCTTCTCAGAATATAAGAAATACAGAATAATAAGAAAAAGACTCACAAATATGAATCTTTTTTATCCTCAAAATTCTCTTTTTATTGATGTTTCTACTTCACCTTCTCTATGTAGACAGAGCTTAAAACAATTTAAGGATTTACTTAGATGAAGGGATAAGTGAGGGGTTGAATTTTGATATAACAATCTGCAAATGCAAAAGGGACAAGAGAACATAGATGCAGTTGATGAAATGAAATAATTCAGTTAAAGAGAAGGAGCAAGGAAGGATGATAGATTAAACTGAACAGGACATGTAAGCAGATGCCATATCCTGAAAATGGCAGTGATCAATTTATATTTTAGATATATATTTCCGGAAGTAAAGGAGCTGGACAGAGGGAGAGCTGAGTTGGGTATTACATTTTTCCCCAAACAATACATGATGAAAATTTGAGCTTGATACTGCTAGTTGGGGTGGAAAATGTGATGGTTAATTTTATGTGTCCACTTGGCTGGGCCATGGGGTGTCCAGATATTTGATTAATTACTTTGGGGCACGTCTGTGAGGGTGTTTCTGGATGAGATTAGCCGTTGATCAGTAAAGTGAGTAAAGGTTGCCTTTCCCAATGTTGATAGGCCTCATCCTATCCATTAACAGCCTGAACAGGTTAAAAGCCTTAGTAAGAATTCTTTCTCTCTGACTGTCTTTAAGCTGGGACATCAGTATTTTTCTGCCTTTGAACTCAGACTAGAACAATACCATTGTCTCTGCTGAGTGTGGACTTCTCAGCCTGTCTAATCACATGAGCCAATCAATTCCTTACAATAAAGTTCTTTCTTTTGCTTTCTGTGTGTAGACCTTCCTGTGGTTCTGTATCTCTGGAGAACCCTGATGAATACAGCTTTTGTACTGATGAGTGGGGCATTGCTGTAACACGTACCTAAAAAATATGGAAGTAGCTTTGGAGCAGGGTAATAGGTAGAGGCTGGAAGAGGTTTGAAGTGCACGTTAGAAAAAGCCAAGATTGCCATAAAGGGGCTGTTAAAGGTGATTCTTGTGAGGACTTAGAAGAGAGATATAGAGAAAACTTCCATCTTAGGGAATACATAAATAACCATTAATGAATGTTGGTATCAATAGAAATATGGACAGCGAAGCCTGTTCTGGTAAGGTCTTAGATGAAAATGAGGAACCTGTTATTAGACAATGGAGAAAAGACTAACCTTGTTATAAAATGGCAAAGAACTTAGCTAAACTGTGTTCTACTGTTTTTTAAGGTGAGAAGAAAGAAATGAAGAAGGACTTAAATAGAAATCAGAATTTAAAGATTTGAAAAATTCTTAGCCTTTTTGTACTGCAAAAATGAGAAAGATTGTTCTGAAGATAACAACTGGGTATGGCTGAACAACAATTTGATAAGGAGGCTGTGAGTGTGAACCACAGGCCTGATCAGCTCCCTGAGAAGAAACACTTCCAGTTTGAACTGAAGGGAACAGAGACAGGGTGAAATGAGGAAAGGCTGTCAGATTTCTTAGATCCTATAGGACTGGACCATAGAGCTGTTTAGTAGTGAATATGAGCTATTCTTCAAGACAAGAAAACAATGACCCTGAAGCTAATATAATCAGAGCTGCCTTCTCAGCCTTCAAAGTGAGGTGGGGAGGGACATTACTTCAGTTTCTACAGTCCAAACAGCATCCTCCTGGGGAACCCCATTTGGCAGAACTTTGGAGGCAGGACCACATCCCCAGTGGCTTCTGAAGACAGAATACCAATTCAAAGAGAATCATTTTCAAGCCTTAAGGTATACTAGTATTTACCTGGCTAGATTTGGACTTGTCTGGGAACTGCTACTCCTTTTTGCCTTTTGAATTCTCCCCCTTTTGAACAGGAATGTCTCTATGTATGCCCAACCCACCATTGTATTCTAGAAGCACGTAACTTACCTGCTTTTACAGATTCATGACTGGAGAGGAATTTTGCCTCAGGATTGATGGTATCTTGAGTCTTACCCATATTTAATTTAGATATTGAGATGCAAGTATGGACTTCAGAATTGATGTTGGAATGAGTTAAAACTTTCGAGGTTGTTGAGATGGAATGAATGCATTTTGCATACAAGAAAGACAGGAACTTTGGGAATCAAGGGTGGAATATTATGGGCTGAATGTTTGTGTCCTCTCCAAATTCATGTTGAAACCTCATCCCCCCCAATGTGATTATATTTGAAGGTGGAGCCTTTGGGAAGTAATTAGGCTTATATGAGGTCATAAGAGGGGTCCCCCCATGATGAATAAATGTCCTTACAAGAAGAGGGAGAAAGACCAGATCTCTGTCTGTGTCAGGTAAGGACATAGCAAGCCATGTGAGGGCCATTTGCAAGCCAGGAAGAGAGCCTTCAGAAATGAATTAGCTGGCACCCTGATCTTGGACTTCCCAGCCTCCAGAACTCTGAGAAATAAATGTCTGTCATTGATTCACCCAGTTTATTGTATTTTGGTATAGCATTCCAGGCAGACTAAAAGCTAATGAGAGGGAAAATTGAAAGACTATTTTGAGGTTTCAAAAAAATTAAAGATGATGGTGTCATTTGCTATGAGAGGGATTTTCAGAAGAAAGAAGAATGTAAGAAGAAAAGGAAAGAAGAGGTTTTGAGAGCAATGATACTTAGTTACTTGGAATATATTGGAGTGGAGCTGTGTGTGGAGCTGAATCTTTAAGTGGAGATGGGCATATAGTTGGATATATGGGTCTGGAACAGAGGGAAGCTATTTGGAATAGAGACATAAATTGAAGAAATTTAATTCATCATGATAATGTTATACATACGTATAAGAAAATAACCTTATGAGAGGACCAAATTTCAGAATGAAAAGACTATATACACATAGTGTTCCAAAAATGCAGAGTATTTTTAGGTTTAAAATAAAGTAATAGGCTGAAAGAGACCATTACAATTTGTCTAGTCTATCATCATCTTGATTTTTTGGAGAAAGCCTCATATGGGTCAGATCAAGCATCCTCCTCACTTAGGACATACTGAAGAGAACCCAGGAAATGATACTGTAAATGACTCCTTCAACCCACCTCCTCTTTACTCCAAATTCAAACTGGTTTAGGGCTCCCAATGGCAAGAGTGCTTAATATGCAAAAGTTACAGAAATAATTTTTCTTCTGACATCTCAATAATCAGCAAAAATTTCCTGTATAGGCAAAATATATAAGCTGCTAAATTCAGCTTTTTTAAAATGCTTCCTTCAGTATATCATCTCATTGTTCAGTATTTCTTTTTTTGTATTACTGTAGAGAGCAATTCTCTTAGGTAATATAGAAAGAGAGTACTCTAAATTTCACTGTGGCTGACAAAAAAGTGTAAGCTCCTAAAAAAAAGTATCCAGTGATTATTAAAATGCTCTCATGCCATATTGCTTAGACTATGGGTCATTGACTAACCATAAAGAATTAACTTTAACATTTCAGCATTCCAGATTGGATGAATTTAGGCTATAACTATTGTTTAATCAAATGTCTTTTTCTTTTCTTTCTTTTTTAAAGGTTTTATTTACTTATTTTTAGAGAGGGAAGGGAGGGAGAAAGAGAGAGAGAGAAACATCAATGTGCAGTTGCTGGGGGCCGTGGCCTGCAATCCAGGCATGTGCCCTGACTGGAAATCAAACCTGCGACACTTTGGTTCGCAGCCTGCACTCAATCCACTGAGCTGTGCCAGCCAGGCAAATGTCTTTTTCTTACTTAAAAAACATTAAAACACTGAATTTAAGTCCTAGGTCAGGAGTACTTTATAAACTATGTAGTTCTATTCTCCCAGATGAGGAAACTGGTGCCAAAAGGTATAAGTGACTGGTTCAAAGCCACTGAAGTTATCCATAAGCCCTTCATCCTTCCTATCCATACTCTTTTCATTGCTATCTGATTCTTCTATATCATCTTGTGCTCTCCCAACATATAACTTTCAGGAGTTTGCAAAATTAGATCAACCCAAGACTGTTTGCACCAACCTCCATAGAAAGCAGTGGAACATGTTAGAGATACACACACAGCTATGTCATTTTGCTTTTCCATCCACACAGAGCTTGAGGCAGCTCCTGGGAGCAGATAGTTTATTGGGAAGATCATCTAAGGAAGCTAAGCTTAGGTTTAGGGGAAATTAAATGTAGAAGCAAAGGCCAATATTATAGTATATTCTCAAGGCCACTGCTCTCAGGATTGAGGACTCCATTCCACTGGTATATCCTGAGAAATGTAAAGGAGACTTTCAAGAATTGACAATCCAGAAAAATGGGAGACTTGGAATATCCTGTTCCTCTAACTCTAAGTTGAGAGTTGCCCCTGTGGCATTAACTATGCCATGTTTCTGGGTTGAAATGTTACAGGGCAATGGGATAGTAAATAAGACATATCTGATTTTAAATCCTGGAATCTTCATTTTCAAGTTGTGTTTATTATTATTACTTAGCATTTGGGACATGTATACTCATTTCCTCCATCTATTATTTAGAGATTATCTCATTGGGTTGCCGTGAAAAATATTTGTTATATTGTGACTCTACATATTTTTTCCTTATAAGTAAAATTTAGCAAATGAAAAATTTATATTAGACATTTTTAAAGATTTAAAAATTCAATGGCAGAGGCAGTCTCATGATAACACTGTTACCTGGCTAGACTGCATGAAGCCAGGGGTGTCATACTATGACTCCTGAGTACATCAAGAAAAAAGAAAGCATGAGTAGCACTAAATTATTTTTCAGGGACTGTCATATGTATAACTGTGTTAAGATATGGGAAAAAAGCCGGTTTTAATAGAATGACAGTGGCTCATATTTCATGAATATTAAGAATTACAAGATGCAGATGATGGGAAATTGAGAAGCCTTTCAATTACTATGAGATAGGAATGCTGCTTTTGAAATTTATTCTTATTATATGAGTGCCTTTGCCCTGAAAAAATGACACATAACTATATAATTGCCAAGGACACCTCATGATGTATTTTCAGCTCAGGTTTGCATGAAATCAGAGAACTCAGGTTGTTAGCAAGAGAGGAAGGCCTTAAGTGTAATGCATTAAATAATTAAAATCATGATGGATTGGCACTTATGTCTGCATAAAAAAGACTGTTAGAGATTAGATATACCCTAGGTAGATGCCAGAGTTTGTTGTTCAGTTGTTCAGAATTTTTTGATGATATGATAACAATGTTCATTTCTTTAAATATTTTTGAGTGCATCATACTATTTGGAAATATATTTTAAATTGAAGACTTAATATGGCTTTGAAAATTTTGAATTGTTG
The DNA here is from genome assembly GCF_004126475.2 of Phyllostomus discolor. Classification (NCBI taxonomy): domain Eukaryota; kingdom Metazoa; phylum Chordata; class Mammalia; order Chiroptera; family Phyllostomidae; genus Phyllostomus; species Phyllostomus discolor. The sequence goes on along the minus strand of NC_040906.2, from coordinate 130,399,044 downwards.
TGTTCTGCACTAGAATAAGCGTTTGAAAAATTTCCTTTGCAGTTGCGAACACTTTGTGGGTAACTAAAATACATTGACATTTCCTCCATGAAAGGTGAATGATTACAAAATTCACAACTCATAATAAGAAAGATGAACACTGTAAAACTTTTGCTTAACCAATTACTATAAAAGTACCAATATCTCAGCAATCGTGTGCTAAAGTCCTATTTCTGAATTGTGAGTGGTAAAGACACACATACCAGTTTTAAAACACAGTTTAGTTTGGAGGCAACATATTGGTCTGGATAACTTCTCAAAGTCTCAATTCCTTCTGTATTTCAGGATATAAAAGGTTGAAAAGGGGAAAAAGTATGATGATTATTACAAGCCATTTTTAAGACAGAGGCAATAAGGGGTCAATAAAATGTAACACCTATGGCTTCAGCTTTACAACCTGTGTCTACAAAACAGCAAAACTGTTTATATGCAATGTAGAATTCCATGAACCTTCATCTCTCCAGGTTGCTGAATATATTTCAATGTATGTCCTATCATTTTCAGAAGTACTCAAGTGAGACTGCAGATATTCTTATAAATCCAGCAGTCAGCTACAGTTAACTGAGTGTAGTACTGTCTTTATCTTTTTCTGGTTCTGATCTGCTTACACCTACCTAAGAAGGCATTTAACCACTGCCTATATTGGGATCTCCAATATCAATGTTAAGCAATCTGGCTCTGAATGCTCTCTCCTGGGGCTTCTTGTCTTGGAGGTTCAGATCAGTACCAGATTCTACAAAGAATTAGGGAGGATAGATTCCTCTACAATTATTTGCCACAGGTTGTTTCCTCATCTTCAAACCACTTATGCCTGTGTCCATAATCTCACCAATTTTACCATAATCTATCAGCTGCTGGTCCTGTGTCATCTAATAACAAAAGCTCACCCAATCCATGAGGTTCATGAGTCTGCTGGAGAGGAGATTCTGAAGAATCCTATTAATTTTCCTCTCTCTTCTGCTTCAAGGGGAAGTGATGTTGAGGAACACTGGGTTAGGAATGAATTATGTTTCTCCTAATAACATTTGTGTTTCAGTTGCTTTTTTTGCACATTCATTCTTATTTAGCCTATAAAAATAAACAAACAATTACACACATTTCATTTTATTGATAAAAAAATTGACTGAGCAAAAAATAACTAACATGATTGAGGTTATACAACTATACCAGAACTGAAATCCAAGTACAGTAGGCTCTTTGTATCTGCACATTTCACATCTACAGATTCAACCAACTGCAGCTCAAAAATATTAAAAAAAATTCCCCAGAAATTTTCAGAAATCAAAACTTGAATTCCCATATGCCATTTACTATGCTGAATCACACAAATGAAGTGATGTGTAGGTATAACCTTATGTATCCTCTATACAAATATAGGTCATATTAAAATACAATGCCATTTTACATAAGAACTTGAGCATCTGTGGCGTTTGGTATCAGGGGTGGGGTCCAGGAGCAAATCCCCTCACAAGATACTGAGGGATGACTTCAAATCTAAGATCATACAAATCACCACAAATATTATTGGATTAAATCTTAAGAATGAAAACTTTGAGATATTGATGCTTTTTTTTCCTATTATGTCATTGTGGAAAACAATTAAAAAAGGAAAGCTGATAAATTTAGAATTTTAATATTGTTAACAAATTTTGAAAGACATTCCACCTCTGCTAATCAAATTTCAACATAATATTGTCCATTTCCATAATGTTCATCATTATATGCAAAGATGACATTAGCAGGATATATATATATATATATATATATATATATATATTTGTAATTTGTAGCTTCTTACTCTACTAAACCTTTTGTTAATGTATAATCCTATGTCTTTTGTAACTCTTTTGACTTAAAGTTTATTTTGTCTGATATCAGGATAGCCACCCCTGATCTCTTTTGGTTATTATTTGTATGGAATATCTTTTCACTCTTTCATTTTCAATTTATTTGTGTCTTCAGATCTAAGGTGAGACTGTTATAAACAGTTTATAGTTGGATCATATTCTTTAATCCCTTATTTTAATATCTATCTTTTAATTGGAGAATTTAATCTATTTACATTTAAAGTAATCATTGATAGCAGTATATATACTTTCAATTATTATTTTTCATTAGTGTTGATTACTTTGCTTTCAGTCATTTGTTTACTTTCATTATATTTATTTTTCAATCCAAGTCTTTTCAAAACAGTGAAAATTATAACTAGAGATTAGTATGGCATTTCATGGTTATTGTTAAGAGTTATGTTAACTGTTCTATGCAGAAATTTTAAAAATTATTTTAAGATGGAAAATGATGTAATGAAGACCACACATGAAGTAAAGTGGTGGGTTACTTGAAGGAATCGGGCAGAGAATAGATGAGCCAGTCTCCATACTCTTCTCTAGAAACTCGTTGATATGACACAAAACCAAAACAGGGACTTCTTATTGGTTTATTGTTTTGTGAACCAATGAGTTACAAAATTAGAGAATGTTTGTTAATATTTATAAGTCAATAAATATGATACATCTCAGAGACCAAATAAAAGATAAAAATCACATGATCATATCAATAGATGTGAAAAAAGCATTGTAGAAAAAGCATTTGATAAAATCCAGCACCTTTTTATCATAAAAACTCTCAGCAAACATAATAAAGACCACATATGACAAACCCACAGCCAACATCATATTCAATGGGCAAAAACTAAAAAAGCTTCCCTTAAGGTCAGAACAAGACAGAGATGTCTGCTTTTACCATTTTTATTCAGCACAGTACTGGAAGTCCTAGCCACAACAATCAGACAAGAAGAAGAAATGAAAAGCATCCAAATTGTAAAGGAAGAAATGAAGCTATCATTATTTGCAGATGACATGATATTGTACATAGACAACTCTAAAGATTCCACCAAAAACTACTAGATCTAATAAATTAATTCAGCAAAGTAGCAGGTTACAAAATTAATATTCAGAAATCAGTGGCATTCTTATATATCAATAATGAACTATCAGAAAAAGAAATTAAGAAAAACAACCCATTTACTATTGCAACAAGAAAAAATAAGGTACCTAGCAATAAATTTAACCAAAAAGATAAAAAATCAGTATTCAGAAAATTAAAGGATACTAAAGAAAGAAATTGAAGAATGTACAAATAAGTGGAAGCATATGTTGTGTTCATAAATAAAAAGGATTAACACAATTAAAATATCTATACTACCTGAAGCAATCTATAGATTCAATTCAATTTCTATCTAAATACCAATGACATAGTTCACAGAAATGGACCAAATATTTCAAAAATTTATTTGGAACCACAAGAGGCCCCAATTAGCTACAGAAATCTTGAGAAAGAACAAAGTTGGAGGAATCACAATAGTTGATATCAGACAATACTAAGGCCATAGTAATCAAAACAGCATGTTACTGATATGAAAACATGCATATAGGTCAATGGAACAGAATAGAGAGTCAAGAAATAAACCCATGCCTTTATAGTCAATTATCATTTGATAAAGGAGGAAGAGCTACAATGGAGTAAGGACAGTCTCTTCAATAAAAGATGTGGGGAAAATTGGACAAGTAGATGGAAAAAATGAAACTAGACCACCAACTTATACCATACACAAGAATAAACTCAAAAGGGTTAAAAGACTTAATTATAAGTCATGAAATCATAAAACATAGACAGTAAAATCTCAGACATTTCTTATAGTAATATTTTTGCCAGTATATCTCCTTGGGCAAAGGAAACAAAGGAAAAAAATAAACAAATGAAACTACATCTAACTAAGAAGGTTTTGCAAAGCAAAAGGAACCATCAACAAAATGAAAAGCGAAACCACTATATGGGAGAACATATTTGCCAATGATACAAGTAATAAGGGGGTTAATTTCCAAAATATGAAGAATTTATACAACTCAAGGACCTGAATAGACACTTCTCCAAAGAGGTTTCACAAATGGCCAATAGACAATTGAGAAAATGCTCAATGTCACTAATCATCAGAGAGATGCAAATTAAAATGATAATGATATATCATCCCACACCTGTCAGAATGGCTACCACCAATAAATCAACAAACAACAAATTTTGGTGAGGATGTGGAGAGAGGGGAGCCCTTGTGTACCTTTGATGGAAATACAGACTGGTGCAGACATTGCAGAAATCAGTATGGAGTTTTCTTAAAAAATTAAAATGGAACTGCCTTTTGGCCCAGCAATCTCACTTCTGGAAATATATCCTAAGAAACCTGAAACACTAATTTGAAAGAATATATGCACCCCTATGTTTGTTGCAGCGTTATTTACAATAGCTAAGATTTGGAAACAGCCCAAGTGGTCAACAGTAGATGAGTGGATGCAACAGATGTGGTAAATTTACACAAGGCAATATTACTGAGCTGTAAATGTAAATAAACAAATAAATACACCTTACCTTTTGTGACAATATGGATGGACCTGGAGTTTGTTATGCTAAGTGAAATAAGCCAGTCAGAGAAAGACAAATACCATATGATCTCACTTACATGTGGAATGTAATGAACAAAATAAACTGATGAACAAAACAGAAATGGAAGCATGGATACAACAAACAGACTGACAGTTGTCAGAAAGGAGATGGTGGGGGAGACTGGATAAAAGAAGGTGAAGGGGTTAAGTAAAAACAAAACATATGTTTAATGTATAGACACAGATAACAGAGCAGTGATAGCCAGAGGGGATGGGGGAGGGAGTAGGTGGAGGTGGCAAAGATGGGGAAAATGGGGGTGGAAAAAGACTGCTTGGGGCAATGGGCTCACAATGCAGTGTGCAGATGATGTCTTTGAGTTGTACACTTGAATCCTGTATGATTTAGAGAACCAATATCACCCCAATAAATTCAATTAAAAATTCATTCCACATATAAGTGAGATTATACAGTAAAAAAAAAGCATCAGATTTAAAATTGAGATCCCCCCCCCCCCCAGGGAGGATGCAACCAGTTGAGATATACTAACAAATATTTAGGAGTTTAGGTTATGGAATAAAACTCAATCCAGGCATGAGGGTCTGAAAAAGCCCTTTTGTGACAGTGTGGCCCATAGACATGCCCAAGTTGTTTTATTTAGTTAGTTTTGCTGAGAATTCTTACTTTTAAACATGTTGTGTGATGCTATTTTTAGAAATATTAAATTCTTTCCCCTCATCAAATCTTAAGGGGCTCAAGAAATGTTAATTTGACATCCAATGAGGAAAAACGGCAGACAGAACTGTGGTCTAACTCACTTGGAGTAAATGCCTTATGTTATATGCTTTGTCTAGTGGATCTTTCTAGGCCAAGTTTAAGTGTATCAGCTTTATTCTGAATGCAATATCAAAGTTTTCAGGTTTGAATTGTTTTTGACAAGCTAATTTATGATATCTTCTAAAGTGGAATTTAAAGTAAAAGTGCAAGTTATATAATGTATAAATAAACAAAGCAAAAGTAGTATAATAAAGAAAGCAATCCCTTCTGATTTAATCTAACATGATGGCAAGTTTATAAGGCAGGCATGTTGAATTGTTGAATTTTCTAACAGAAATGAAAATGTATGAGCAATACTTCCATCCAAGTTGTGAGTTCTAGGTTCCCTTAGGTGATTCATTTCTATTCAGTAAAATGGATGTCTTCAGTATTCTGAGAAATCAGTTTGTCCCGAGAGAGAACACAAAGCATACTGGGGCATTATTTTTCCATAGTATAGAGTTATCATTAATAATCCGAAGAATAATAGACATTTTATTCAAAGAATTCTGGGAGCTTCTATCATTCAATATGATAGCTTTCCTTGAGGCATTCTCTGATCAAAATAACTTTCTTTATTAGAGATTTAAGATAAAATTTATAATTCAAATAACATATGCAAACAGAATGCTATTTCATTTCAGTTTTGTCCTAAGTGATACTGAAAAAAAAATCTCAATGTGAGACTATATTTTTACTGAATTGCTAGATTACTAGTGTAATAAATCCTTAACTTTTTTGTATTTTCTTAAAATACTTAAAATGCTGACTTATTAAAAGAATAGTATTTAAAAGTGCCACCTTCCAAATAATTTTTCTTTGAAATGACAAAAATATTAATATAAACACAATATTTTAATGGTCTCATATTTCATATAGCCAATTGATGAAACAAACAAACATGTCAAAAAACAAATCAACACTTCAATGCGGTTTTCAAATTTGCACATGTATTTGTAGATTAATGGACATAATGCTAAAACTATTGCCCTAAAAGACTATGGGCATTTTTGAAAGGATAAGAAGTAGCCAGTTATAGCCAATCATGATCATCTCCTTTCTCCTCCTCCTCCTCCCTTTTCCCTTCCTCCTCTTCCTTTTTCTTTTATTCCTTTTGGAGGAGTGCCTTTTAAATCTGCTCTTCAATTTTTTTGATGAAGTAAATTCTTATTCCTACACATTTAAAAATGAGATACATTGTTTAACTGTATTTCTCAATTAAAGAATGGATGATCAGTGTGAGATAATAGAGAATTATTTATTATGTTCTCTGCCCCTGCTTCCTGGCCTGGGGCTCCTAAGCCCTCTGAATTCCTCAGTGTTCAAATGAGAAGACTGGGACTGGACACCCGCATTGGGGCTGGTTACTAGAAAGACCAAGCCATGATCAGAAAATTGGAAGTTCAGCCTCACCCCTCATCTTCCAGAAAGGGAAGAAGAATTGGAGATGAAGTTAATAACTGATCATGCCTAGGTGAAGAAGCTTCCATAAAATCCTAATAATACAGTGGTTAGAGAGCTTCCAGGTGGTTACACACCTCCAACCCTGGCGGTGGAGGGTGGTGACAATAGCCAACTCCCCCAGGGACAGAAGATCCTGAGCTAGAGATAATCCCAGACCTCGCCCTATGTATATCTTCTTCTGACTGTTTATCTGTACTCCTTATCATATCCTTTAATATTCTGGTGAATATAAGTAAGTTGTTCCCCGAATTCTGTGAGCTGCTGTAGCAAATCAGTCAAACCTAGGGAGGAAGTCTTTGGAAATTCTGATCCAGACCTGGTTAGTTGGAAGCACAGGTAGGTGGTAGGTAACCTGGCCTTGCCCTTAGCTTGTGAAGTCTGTGTGTGGGGGTGAGTGGTCTTATGGGACTGAGCCCCTAACCTGTGGAGTCTAATACCCTCTCTCTGGGTAGTGTCAGAATTGAGTTAAATTGTAGGACCCCCAACTGCTGTTGTGGGGAAAAATCTCTACACACTTTGTGAATAAATGTTTCAGAAATGAAGTGTTCTGTGTGAGGAGTACAGGAAACACAGGAAAGAAAATAGTGGCAGAAGAAGTGTTTTTTTTCTTATGTAAGAAGGACAAAACTGGGTAAAAACCTTCATAGTGAGTTTGAGAGGAACTAGGGTATAATAAAATGCATATTCACACTCAACAGCATTTACTTTATGTTTTATTTCCTGAAGGCATTTAGGATCAAACAGTACCTTAGTGTTATTGTAATGAGTATCAGTTGTATGTGTTTCATACTTTAGAACAATTTCTCACTGTCTATACTGTAATGGTCTGGATTCTAGATATGTATAAATACATCTTCTTGTGACTTTTGAAGATTTTCCTTTAATATGTGTATGTCTTTTTTCTTTTTATTACAGGTTTAGTTTTGGGTTGTAAAGCTGTCCTGTGTTTTACTGAGCTATAAAAATCCTTGCACACTGATCATAGAGCCACAAATCTATCACTGGATTTATCAGATTGACTAATCTATAACCTTGTAGTTTATTGGTCAGTAGAACAGCATAGGATATGTTATATTTGTACCTTATTTTGGAAACCTCTGGGCTGGTCATGTTAAAGGTCTAGGATAGTTTTCTGTTTGAGGATTCCTTATGATTATTAGCTAGGAATTCAATAAAATATATCTATTTCAACATTTATAGAGCCCTCTGTACATCATACTTCTCAAAGTATTCAAAATGCCAAGCTCTGAACGTGTCTAATATAGGTAATTTGATATAGGTTGCAATTTAATAGCATCTCCTATGCTCAAAGGAAAGGCTTCAGTTTCAGATAGCCCCTTTTAGCTCAATATGGTAGAGCAGTTTCATCCATGTTGGAGAAAGTAGTTTATAGAGTTGTAGATTATCTAGAAAGGCTATGTTAAATATCAAGAGTATATTTTTAGTGAAGTGGATTCTAATATGAATCATAATATCAACAGAGTGACGTGAATCTAGCATGAAGAACACAACTGCCAGAAAAATCATGCTCACCCTGATTGCCCACAGTAAATGAAACAGAAAGTGCCCATTAGATAAATGCTGTTTTGATTAAATTTCTATTTTCTCACTGAAAGCATTTATAAAGCCTTTATCTTTGAGGGTGTTTTAGTTTTTCTTCCTGGTTTGAGATGGAAATTTTTAAGCACTTTCACTTGTAGACACTAAAATTCTGATCTGCAGTATCCAACAGGAATAATGGAAATTCTAGCACATTGAGGTTTAAGCTCTTTGGGAAATTTTTAAAAAATCAGAATTTGCACATAATTGCTCATTTACTTTCAGGAAAATGATAAACACTATCCCTGGTGATTGTTGTAATACAGATGAAGTGTTAACTCTTTGTAAATCCAAAATTAGAAAACCTGTAGTTTTTCATCTCCTGTATGTTGGTTAAGATAAATTTCCAAAAGCAGAAATTAGGGCTCTTATATTACATCCAGAAAAAACCCCTCTTCTATACTTGTCCTTTAAAGCAGCAGATTAGAAAAGCATGTGGGGGAAGTGTTAATATTTTCTCCTGTAACTGACATTGATTAGAGATTTTTTGCTTAATTCTTTCGGAAACTGTGGTAATCAGTCTTAAAATGTTTTAAAAATGGTTTAGACATATGTAAGTGTATAAAGTGTGTTTCTTTTGTGAATTAATGATAATGATAAACAATAATTAAATGATCAGTTATGTTTTTACCACCCAGTCTGAAAAAATAGATTGTTATCCTTGAAGTATCTTCTCCCTCAGAAAATACACTATGTTGAAAATTTTACCATTTCTTGGTTTCTTTATGGTTTAATCTCTATCTATCTATCTACCCACCCATCTATTCATCTAGATCCCTAAAAAGTATGTTTTTTTTGCCAAAGTAATAAAGATATTCCTTGTACATTTTAACAAAAGTTTTACGATTTTGCCATTCATTTTTAAGTTCTTAAACTTTCTTGGTTTTTGAGTGTGACATAATTGGAAGGATTGAGTTGTATTTTTCTCTGATTAAAATAACCAAGTTATTAATAGTACCCTGTCCTACTTGATCTGTAATGCTGGTTCTACCATATAAGAAATTCCCCTATTTGTGAGTCTGTTTTAGTGTTTGTTATTCTATTACATCGAACTGTTTACCTGTTTCCTAGCCTGATGCCAAGCCCCATCAATGTATTCTTCTTCTTCTTTAGACATATCTTGTCTCTTCCATGAAAAATTAAAAATCAGCTTCTCAAGTTCTATGAAACACTGTGTTGGGACTTTTGATAGAAATTACATTTATTCTGTTTTTTTTTAATGATATTGTCTTCTATTTCATACATTTCCATATATCTCTATGTATTTAAATTTGTTGTTTTTCAGAAATCATAATTTTTGACATGAGAAACATTTTGTTGTTGTTAGATTGGCTTATTCTGAACAGCTACTTTCCTTTTGGGAGTCTGGAATTTTGGCACGTGCCAGGCAGGTGGTGCCAATACAACCAGCCCCCAATAAAACTCTTTGAATGCTGAGTCTCTACTGAGCTTCCCTAATGGTTAAAGTTAAATGTTTTCTCACAACTTTCAGTTGCTGAAAGCATTAAGAATCTCTGTATGACTTCCTGTGTGACTCTGGAGAGCTTATGCCTGGTTTTCTGTTTTGTATCCACACACTACAATAAATCGTGGCTATAAATATGATTCTATTTTGAGTTCTGTGAATCCTCCTAGTGAAGAGCCCAAAGTGGGCCTTGTTTTGGGGACTCTTGACACAGGAAATGGCCCCACATTTTTATTATGTGAAAGAGTTGGTGTAATATTGGAATTACCTGTTATCGAATGATCAATAAGATTTGCTTATAAGTAAAAAGTATTTGGTACGACCTTTAGATTTGTACATTAAGTCCTTCATTTTGCAGATAGAAAAGCAGAGGCTCAGGATGTTAAATACCTTACGTGAGGTCATATAATTAGTAATAATAAGGTAGACGATTTGAATACTGTTCTATTTGATGCCAAAAACCTGTAATCTTCACCAATTTGTGTTCATTTATACCACAAGATTTTAATTCTGATTTTATTTAATTTACATAATCTTAAAAACATGACTTAAAATTTAGAGTGAGCTATTTTCCTACAGTTAGTATGAAGTATTAAACTTCAATATCCTAGAATTTTGCAGCTAGTGAGAAAGTTAATAGCTATAGATGGGAAATGTTGTAGTATCCTTGTCCTAGTCAATGAGGATCTCTGCTTTCCCAAATAGCCCCTCACACAGAAAGTTTATCTTCCAATCAAAAGGAATTAAAACACCTGTTTTGGAACACAGATGCATAGCTTTCTCTTAATAGTCCAGGACACAAAAATAATTCACAACATTAATTCTAAGTTGTAGTCTCAAAGGGCTATGCAAACAGAGTGTGGATATTCCTCAGGTAATATGTTTAATTATTCAACATCTCCACAGTCCATGTAAACTAATATTTGTGGAATACATACTATAAGCCAACCTGTGCTGGGTACAACGAGAGGAGTATGAAAATGAATTACAGTCTGTGTACTTTAGGATATCGTAGCTTAGAGAAGACAGACATGTAAACATGTTAAATGGGATATGGAAAATTTATTGATAGAAATATTCCCAGAGATCTTTAACAGCAGAAAGAAATGGCAAGAAGAAGTTCTCAGAGAAGATAAGCTTCAAGGGCGAGTAGCTATTACTAGGTAAAAGAGTATGGAGAACTGTATTCCAGGCATAAGAATATTTATGAACAAAGGATCATGATGAGGTATAATTAGAGCATAAACAGAAACTAAGTCCTGGCAAATGAATTTACAGCAACAGGAAAGACTGAGTTAGGAAGGGAAATGCATATAATTGTTTTCATTGTCTTGATGGTAAAGCTAATGAAGGTTTTAAGGAGGGGAATGATATGCCTTTGAACAGATTGTATGTTTTAAAGCAGTGTAGCCGATGGATTTAGATGGACAAGATTAAAGAGAAGGGGATTGTATAACGTTGCATTCATATATACACAATTGTGATCATACTTCCACTGACATAATTGAGACCCTCACTAACATGTCTTGCACAGTGAATGGAGGAAAGAAAACAAATTTAACAAATAACAAGTAAGTAAAGTTAGTAAGGTTTAGTATTGATTATTAAAGGAGGGAGGAAGATGAGTCAGAGAACTTTTAAGCGTCTGACATGGGGAGCCAATGACAGGCTATGAAAGGGAACATCAGATGAGATGAGTATGCCTGGGGTGGCAGAAGTTGCACTTAGATTTACTCTTGTGGACTTAGAGGTGCTCATTAACCATCAAGAGAGACTCTCCTAGATGCACATGAATAAGGGAATCTGAAACAGAGGAACAAAATATTTTGGGGGAACCATCAGCAGCTAGGTGGTGGTTAAAACGGTGATATTGCACGAGAGCAGGATTCAGGAACATGTAATTAGTCAGGAGAGAATTGTGCCAAGGGTAGAACCCTGGAAGCACTAACTTTTAAGTTTTCAGTTTTAAAGGATGACTGTAAAAGGAATCCACCACAAGTTAATCTTTTCAAAATATACTGACTTTCTACAAATATTCATGGGTGAATAAACACTATTTTATATTGCTGGACCTCTGGACAGGCTCTAAAATTGGCTAATAATTAATGCATTAAAAGTTAAATATACAAAATAATATTTCTAATATTTACTCAGGGCATTCATAAAAATAATAAAACCAACTCTGCGTACTTTTTATCTACTTTAATAAAATGAATGTTACCATTACCTTTGAGACCTATGTGTCCACCCTAATTCTCTTCCTCAATCTCCCCTAGGCCCAGAGGTTACAAACATGATGAATTTTGTATTTATTAATTCTTTGATTTCCCCATAGGTTCACTTGCTATAAATGTATATTTAGATTTTTAAAACATTTGTGAACTTCATTTAATGATATCATACTCTACTTATTCCACTGAGTCTTGGTTTTCCTGCCCTCAGCATTACATTTTTGAGATTGACTAATGTTGAGATGTTCTCTGTAATAGTCATTATATCAACATACCACATTTTATTTATACATTTCAACAAAAATGTGTGTTAGGTTCTTTATTTTTTTTAATTTTGTTTCTATTTGCTGCAACAAATATCTTGTTCACATCTCCTATGTAACAGTAAGCACTTACCTGGAGCCTATCACTAGGAGAATTACTGAATGATAAGCAATGCCCATATTCAATTTTACTATGTAATGCAAAGTTATTTTTAAAAATGGTTGTACCAATTTATATTATTACCAGAAGGGTTAACAATTTTTTTTACTGAACATCTCCAAATACTGATATTATCAAATTTTAAACTTGTCAATTCAATAGATAAAATATGGTATTTAACTGGGCTTTAATTTATAATTCTCTATTATTGAGTATCTTTTCATGCATTTACTAGCTCATTTTGCTATTTTTTTGTGTGTGTTCCTCTTATTGATTCATAGGAACCATATGTATGTATATACAAAAATCAGATGGAGTACTGATTTTTGGAAGGTTTTTATATGTTGCAAATATTAGAATGAAGGCATTTAGGTTTTTTAATAATGAATAGAACTACTCATTTATATGTAGTTAAATGTATCAGTTTAATTTTTCTATACTGTAAGAGTTTTTGTATTTTGTTTAGGAAATCCTTCCCTAATTTGAATAGATGATTCCTTAATGAAAAAGTGATTGGACCTTAAGTTCATATCAATATCATTTTCTATAAGACTAATTTGAATATTTCAAATTTAAATATTTTTCAAATGTAAATATTTAATCCATCTGGAATTAATTTTTAAAGTATTTAAGTGCTAAGATGTGCTTAGATAAATCCAAAATGGCCTACTATTTGCACTACACAAACACTGTGGTTGTTACACAGCTGCCTTTAACTTTCAGGACAAAGGCTTTGGGTTCAATATTTACACAGTGGGTATTCACTAATGATGTTTGAGCAAGGAAGAGCTGTGATTGAAAAAGGGCATCTGAGAAAAATTTATCTATGGTAGTTTATAGAGGATTGGAAAGAGAGGAGACAAAATTGATTAATGAAAGTAGTAGTAGATAGAAAATGAGTTAATACACAGGATCAGATTGTCAAATCAGAAATCAGACTTTCATGATTCAGAGCTCTTACTCAGTATCGAATTTTACTAAATAACATTAGGGATGCAGGCAATCAAAAGGCTCAGAAGAAACAGGAAGACATCTGGGATGTCAAGGGTGGCTTTTTAGGTCCTTCCTTTTGTTCTAGAATCAATGAGGTCTCTATGTGAGGTCCATATTTACACGGTATTTACTCCATATTTACTCCTACCACTTTACACGGTAGGAGCATTTAAGTACAAAACATTTCCATTTTACACCCCAAAGAGTTGTGTCACCTTCCTGGCATTCTCCAAAAAGCAATGGCTGGTAGATCAAGGTTCTGTTTACTACAGATGATCCTGCCAATGGCACTTCAGAGATAAAACTTTTTCCTCCTAGCACATACCATCAGTCCACTTATCCACAGGTCCAGTTTTTAAGGAGATCAGACAGGGAACTCTGGCTTTTTTCATCACAAATTTCCTGGGTCATATTGCCCAGGAAAGGAGTGTAAATAAATTACAAGTGAACAGAGTTAACTCCTTTCTCCCAGGGGGTACATTTTGGCATAGAAAAAAGGCAAGAATGTAAACATTAATATAAACAGAGAGAGAGAGAGGAAGAGAGATGGAGATCAGAGTTTTATTCTAGAATTAGAACAAGGTTATTTTGGAGAAAGATAATAACTTCTCTGACAAAAAATATGGAGATGAATGGTAACTGATCTTGGAATAAATACATGTTACGTTTTAAGCATTTTGAGTTTAAAGGGATTGGGACACGAAAACAAAAGCATTCAGTAAACAATAAAGAAGAAAGTTTAGTGCTGGAGCTATATATAAATAATCTGAAAATGCAAATCACATGGATGGATTAGTTTTTTGAGTACCTAAATCCAGAACATGGGACAGTAGAGATCAAATGACTAAATCTGTGACAATTATAGTTTTATTTTCATCATTGACTTCTCTTCCTAGTATTGAAATTTCTCATAGATCTAGGGAAACAAGGTTACTAGAATTTCAAAAATTCAGACTTTCAAAAAAATATGTAAAAAGAAGAAAGGTATTGAAAAGCAAAGGGGTTAATGAAGAGAGGACTCGGGACAATTGAATAGGTCCATATAAAAGAAATTGCTGATATTCAAATAACTCAAATGAACATATATTCTTATGTGTAGTGAGCTGAATGATGGTCTATCAAAAGTTACGGCCATGTCCCAATCTTTAGAACATGTGAATATTACTTATTACTTTATATGATAAAAGGGTGAGTATTACCTTCTTTGACAAAGGATGTTAGTTAAGCATCTTGAGAGAAGTTTATCCTGGATTTTCCAGGTAGGCACTAAATCTAATGATGTGTGTCCTTACCAGTGTGAGTCAGAGAGAGATTTAACTGGCAGAAGGGGAGTCAATGTGACCAATGGAGGCAGAGATTAAGAGATTAGAGTGTTGTGTCTACAAATCAGGAAATGCTGGCAACTACCAGTAAGTAAAAAGGGCAAAGAGCAAGTTCTCTTCTGGGCCTCCAGAGGGAGTGCAGCTCTGCTGACACCTCCATTTCAAAATTCTGGCCTTCAGACTGTGACAATAAATTTCTGTTGCTTTAAGCTATTCCATTTATGGTAATTTGTTACAGAAGCCTCAGGGAAAAAATGTATAAATAAAACTTCTTTTAAGTGGAAATAAATGTTTAATGTAAAAGTGGAGATTACAAATAGGCCACCTGGCTGGTCTCTAAGAATGGTGGCCTTCTTTTATAGAGTTGGACACCTTTCCCCATTGGAGGCCCAGCTCTGGTAGGGAGGTTGCACAGAGAACTTGGTCTTTTATAGCATTGAAAAGAGGATGAAAATTTCTACATGTCTTAGAGGAATAAGCTGTGAATATGAATGTTCTGAATTTCCCCATTTTCCTTACAGAATTTTCACAGAGAAACATCATATTTGAGAAGGAGGATTTTCTAATCTGCATGCCCACAGCCAGCAGACAAGCATGAAGTTGAGCAATGCCAGGGTGATTTCATTAGCAGGTGCCCTGAGTCAAGCAGAGATGGTGAAGAGTGGAAAGAGGATACCATCTCTCCGAGCAGTCTCAGTTTGTAAGGAGTGGTAAGAAGGGGTGACAAAGTGAGCTGCTATAGCCTGCGGCAACATTTATCTACTCTCTTGGGAGACGGGAGGGTAATTCATCATGCTACCTATGCTGTTCTACTTGATAAAGGTTTAACCACTTCAAATCATGGGCTTGATTTAATTACTTTATTGGGTTAGATAATATTTCACTATTTCTGGACTGTTATTCCACTAAGCCTCACTAACCTAAGAGTAAAAATATCTATAATTTTATGGCAAAGACAGTTGGTTATTTTGTTCAGCTCAGTAAAATGATCAATTTGGTAGATGTAAATGCCTGTGTGGATGCTGCTGTGAGCAGCAAGAGGCAGAAGAGACTCTCTTACCGTATGAAGGTAGTTTCATCATCTGCTAGATAAACACCCTGAAAGTTTTCCCTTGCTACAGAGAAGTTATAATGGCCCATGTGTTAAAGTGTACTTATTTGCTGTAAAGAGGCATTTGTGGTTGATTAAACACGTCAGCTTCATTTTGCATTTAATCAAAAGCAGGGGCCATTTATTACTTTGAATACTCCACTACCCAGACATTAGCCCTTGACTAATCTACACAACCTAATTGAAGAGCATTTCAGGTGCAACCAATTATAATAGAATAAATTCCATGCCTAGACTCCACTCCAAAAATTTCTTAATATATAAGCCTTAATAAAAACTTCTGTCCAACTAGAAAAGTCATGCTGTATTTGATTTGGATAATCAATTTACAGCCAGCTATACTGTGAAACTAACATTCGGTGCACTCTATCAAGTCCTGATGTCTGCAAGTACCCTTACTCTCTGGGTTTCCTAAAACTACACATACACAATTCTTGTGGAGATTTCGGATAGTGGGAAAGTGCATTTGGCAGTACATTTTCTTGTTCTCAAAATAGAACAAGAAAGCAGTCTCGTGTAATTTTTAATGCTTTGAAATGGGGGTTATTTCTTTTATTTCTTCAAACTCTTTCACCTTCTACATTTACTATGCCCTTTCTTCAAGTTTTACTTTCTACCATTTTTTAAAAAATCTCTTTATTGAGGTATAATCAACATACAAATTTGGTATGTATATAATGTATAGAACTTGCTGAATTTGAAGATAAGTGTATATTTGTGAAGGCATCATTATAATCTATGCCATAAACATATCTATCTCATCCAAATTTCTTCCACCCAATATTATTATTATTAGATAAGAAGGCTTAACAGAAGACATGTCTTCTTAACAAATTTTTAAAGTACACAATACATTATTGCTAGCCATACGCACTATGTTGTACAAAAGATCTCCAGGGCTTATTTTGCATCTTGCCTAACTGAAACTTTTGTATTTTTAACAAATATCTCCCCATTTTCCCCAAACCCAGGCCCTGGAAGCTACCATTCTACTCTCCATTTTTATGAGTTTGTCTATTTTAGATTTCTCATATAAGTGGTATCATATAGTATCTGCCCAGTGTGGTTGATTTCATTTATGTTCCTGCAAATGGCAGAATTTCTTTATTTTTTAAGGCTAAATAATATTTTTTCATATGTATATATCACATTATCTTTATCCATCTTTCAATAGACATTTAGTTTGCTTCCATTTCTTAGCTGTAGAGAACTATGCAGAAGTGAACAGGGGAGTGCAGATCCTGACTTCAATGCCTTTGGAAACACACCCCCAAAGTGGGATTGCTGAATCATATGGTAGTTCTATTTTTAATTTTTTTTTCAGAATCTCAATACCAATTTCCAGTGTCCAAGGGTTCCTTCTTCTTCACAGCCTACTTATCACTTATCTTTAAATTTGTGTATTAGCCATTCTAGTTGGTGTGGTCATATCTCATTGTGGTATGTGTGCATTTCCCTGGTGATTGGTTAGTGATATTGAGTACATTTTTATATACTGTTAGTGATTTGTATGTCTTCTTTTTTTAAATTTTATTTTAGTTGTTGTTCAAGTACAGTTTTCTGTCTTTTACTCCCATCCCAGCCCTCCCCAACTCCCTCCCATTTCTACCCCCTCTAGTTTTTGTCCATGTGTCCTTTGATTTGTGTGTCTTCTTGTGGAAAAATTCTATTTAGGTTCGTTGCCCATTATAAAAAATGGGTTATTTGTTTTTCTGTTATTGAGTTGTAGGAGTTCCCTATATATTTTGGATATTAATACTACCAGATACAAAGGTTGCAAATAATTTTTGCTTTCTGTAGGTTGCATTTTTATTTTGTTGGTGGTTTCATTTGCTATGCAAAATTTTTGTAGTTTGATATAGTCCTACTTGTTTATTTTTTCCTTTGATACCTTAGCTTTTCATGTCAGAACCAAAAAAATCATCTCCAAGACCAATGTCAATGAGCTTACTGCCTATTTTTCCTTCTAGTTTTATGGTTTCAGGTTTTACATTTAGGTCTTTAATTCACTTGAGTTGATTTTTGTGCATGTTGTAAGATAGACATACAATTTCATCTTTTTGCATGTGGCTGTTCAGTTTTCTACATACCATTTATTGAAGAGGCTGTCCTTTCTCCATTCTGTTTTCTTGGCACATTTGTTAAAAATCAGTTGATTGTAAATACATGGGTTTATTTCTGGACTCTCTCTTCTGTTCCATTGGTCTATATGTCTGTTTTTTTTTTTTTATGCCAGTATCATATCATTTTGATCACTGCAACTTTGTAATTGATTTTTAAAATCAGGAAATGGGATGCCTCCAGCTTATTTTTCTTTCTCAAAATTTCTTTGGCTATTCAGAGTCTTTTGTGGTTTCATATGGGTTTCAGGTTTTTTTCTCTAGTTTTATAGAAAATATCTTTGGAGTTTAGATAAGGATTGTTGTAAATCTGTAGATCACTTCAGATAATATAGGCATTATGTTATATTCAGCTCTTGAAAGAAATTGAATTCACATTAAATTTTTATCACCCAGAAATAGCAAATAGTAACTACCATTAAAGGCTGAGAGAAATTACTATAATTAAATATTTTTAGGTTCTGAATTATAACATGTTGAAACTATTTATTCTATATTAGGCTTATATCTGGGATTATGTCAAAGCAAGTTTATTACTCCTTAAAAACCTTTAATATTTTTCCTATCTTTTGCTCTAAAGATGGCAGTATGTCAGTACCTGGTACTATTGTTTCCTTGTCCAGAACCAGTCCTTTTACTTCCTCACTAATAGAAACATCCTTTTAATAAGGCAGCAATGTGTACCGTGACAAGGAGTCAAATGTGGTATGTCTATGCTGATCATTATCATTCTTTTTTTCCACTCTTGGTCCCATTGGGAAAATGCAACCTGACTTCTAATGAAAAAGATTTGAGGACAAGGGTGATAAAAAGATATGTTAAGTAACTTTTACTGCATATCAAGTCTCTCCCAAATCTGGTGGTTTAAAGTATGTATGATTTATTTAGCTAAATAAGAATTTAGCTAAGAATTTATTTAGCAAGTTCTCTTTGGCTGGGTGGTTCTTCTGGCCCAGGCAGCCTCAGCTGATCTGTCACAAGCATGCTTTTGAGTCTGTGTTCACCTGGCTGGTGGGCAGGTGGTTGTATAATCTAGAACAACCATCCTCACATTGTAGTGTTTGGCCATCAATTAGCCAAGACAAAAACGAATTACTGACTAGGCCCCAGGTCTTCATCAATCAGCAGACTGAGGCAGGCTTTTTCACATGGTAATTGTAATATATAAAAAAGCCATAGAGAATAGAAAGGTGTAAGGTTTTAATGACACTTTGAAACTCGTTGCAACATCACTTCTGTGTACTCTGTTGACTGAAACAAGTCACAGTTAGGACAGATTTGAGGGCTGGAGTCATAGCATTCACTTCTTGAGAGGCAGAACTGCAAAGAGTTGGGGCCATTTTTACTGTATACCACAGGAGGCTTCTGGGAGGATATCTCTTTCCTGTTTAAAGGAGTTATGAAAGTGAAAACCCTGTATTTTACTTAGCTTCTTCCTTCTTGCTTTCAATAATGTCTTAGGCCTTGGTGCTTGGAGCTCAGTCAGAAGAGAAGGCCAAAAGAATTTTAGGTATGTACTACCAGAACCATAATATCAGTGAATAGCTGAATATCACTGGACCTTCCAACTTCTAGGTTTTGAAGTGAAAGATTAAATGCCATATTTAAAACTGATTTAATAGACTATTTGGTTGCTTTTGGAAATCAGGAGTTAGGTGATATAACAGAAGCATTATAATGACATAAGGAAATCAGTTTATGGACTAGAATACTATGTTTAAATTCTGTAAACATACTATTTCAGTGAAAGTGTATTTCATTTTATTGCTACTAGATTGAATATAAACAGTTTATAATTAATCCTTTTAATTATAGAGAATCCAAAGATTTTTACAGAAACTTGTTTTCTTATGTGTTAATACGTGTAGTACTTTTAGCTCTGTTGCAATAAATATTGTTTCCTTTATTTTATCAAAATTTTATATCAATTTTACTAAATAATTCTATTTTGAAGAAATTAAATTTGCATTTCTATTATTTTTTTCTGGCATGTACAATTATTTAAGTCCTCTCATAGTTTTAGAATTACATTTCTTGTTTAGGGAACAAAACCCTATATATTAATAAAAACTGATGAGCTGTATTCTTTAATGTCACCAAAGAATGATAAAATTTTCCTGTATTAGGCACATATTCAATCAAGATTTATAAAACAGAGATATAGAAATTTAAAAGAGAAATATTTGTTATACTTAGTATGTTGATTATAAGAGTGAAGTGAATTGATTCTTCACTTCTTTGATTTTAGTTTTTATGTCAGTAAAAGGAGGATTGGATAGTAATACTTTTTTTTTCCCCTCTTAATTTTTTAAAAATTTTTATTTATTTATTTTTAGAGAGGGAAGGGAGGGAGATAGAGAGAGAGAGAGAGAAACATCAATGTGCAGTTGCTGGGGGTCATGGCTTGCAACCCAGGCATGTACCCTGACTGGGAATCGAAACTGCGACACTGGTTCGAAGCCTGCACTCAATCCACTGAGCTACACCAGCCAGGGCAGATAGTAATACTTTTGATGGTCCTTCAAGCTATAGGATTTTCTGATTTTCAGAATCTTTCTCTTACTCTGCTTTGACCAATGTACTAATTCTCCTCTTTTGCCCTAAGAGTTTATTCCTATATCCTTCCAAGTCTTCTCTGAGGCATCTTCTGTATAATGCTAAGCCCATTCTTTGCAGTTGTCCAAATGTTTCCTCAAAACATGCCTCATTTATGGCTTAATTATAAAGAAAAGTGACATTTTGTCTTATCTTAAGTTAAATAAACTAAAATTTCTCAGATTACTAAAAGTTTATAAATGTTCTTAATAATTTTTATTATTTCCCAAAGAAGAGGTCATTTTGATTATTTTTGAAGAATGAGTAGGAAACAGGCTACCAGACTAGAGAGGAAAGGGAGGGAGTTAGGAGAAATATTGAGCACAGAAAAAAAAATGCAGAAGCTAGTACACAGAGGCATAAAATAATCTGGCTCATCCTAGGACAGATATGAGGACACATAGGCAAGACCAGTGGGAGAAGATGCTGAAATTAGAGACCAGGTCATAAAATAATTTATGATGTTGATGAATTTGAACTGGATCCATTGAGTGATAAAAAGATAGACTTGATTGCTTCTTGCTCTTTTCTTGTACTGTATCTTTAATGTGTATATATATATATATATATATATATATATATATATTATCAGAGCAGCATGTCACAATGGTACATACATGCATGTCAATGTTTTTTAAGTGACTGTAAGCCTCTTGAAAGCAGAATCCATGTCAAACTCATTACTGATATGGATGGCTTTGTGATGTGCCAGTTTAGCCAGCCTGAACTACATTCACTAAAATTCCTATCCTAGTGTGTTTCCAGATACAGTGAGCTACAAAAAATGTTCTCTAGTAAGAGTTAAAGGACAGAAGGAGGTAGCAACCATTTTTTAGCAAAAAACAAACAAACAAACAAACAAAAAACAAAAACACCAAAAAAACCCCCCAAACAAAACCTTCTCCAAATTATCCAATCCAACACAAATCTAGGTGCTGCTGGGAAGGGTTTTGAAGATACTATTAAAGCTCCTACCCAGTTGACTTTAGGTTAAGCAAAAGAGAGATTACTGGCTGGGCCTGATTCAATCAGTGTGAAACCATTTAAAATGGGATATAGATCTTTCCTGAGTTCAGAGGCTTCATGCTTCAGCTGTGCTGGTGCATTTCCAGCTTGCTTGTGAGCCCCCCTTACTGACTGCCTGCCCTATATCAGGTCTGCTTAGCCAGTCCCTGTAAGTGCAGATGCCAATACTTTGTAATAAATCTCCTTTTCTCTATTTATTTCCAACTAGTTCTGCTCTATGGTTGAAAAGCAGACATCCAAAGCATATGCTCAGTAAATGTTAAGTGAACATGTAAATTTTAGATTATTACTGCCAATTGGCTTATGTTCATGAATAACTAGCAAGTGGTAAGACAATCTGAAAAAATCCCAAGAATTTATGGCTACTCTTTGGAAATATGAATATGTCAAAAGTGACTTTGATTGAATAAATCTTAAATTTGTGTTTATTTCCAAGTCATTATTTCCAAATACCTTATAGTTGTAAAAAAAGTACCTGATGTAGGGAGTGTAGTTATCTGTTAATAGGTACATCTATTCAGCTAGTATTTGTTGCATGCACCCTATATGCCAGGTACTCATCAACACACTGGAGAATTATCAGGAAACAAAAGAGGAAAACAAACAAACAAACAAACAAACAAACATCCTTATTTAGAAAATGTTTACATTCTTGATTTTAAGAACTAATCAGTCACTTATTCCACTATTAGTCCTGAAAATATTCTTTTAGGGATGAAAGAAGCTCAGGGTTGGTCCCTGACTTCAAAGTTAATAAATCTCCTGGCTGGTGTAGCTCAGTGGATTGAGCGTGGGCTAAGAACCAAAGCTTCACAGGTTCAATTCCCAGACAGGGCACATGCCTGGGTTGCAGGCCACAACCCCCAGCAACCGTACATTGATGTTTCTCTCTCTCTCTCTTTCTCCCTCCCTTCCCTCTCTAAAAATAAATAAATAAAATATTTTTTAAAAAGTTAATAAATCTTGGACTTATTTGGCTAATTTTCTGATCGTTGATGTACAGTAGTCTGAAGTGGATCTCGGCTCCTGGGGTCTGTGGTATTATGGATGAGATGAGACAAGTTCACATGGACTACCAAGTCCTATGGAGGAAAGGGACAGCACAGCCACCCTCTCAAGGGGAGAGCGCCTCGACCCTTGCTTTGACAAGCTCTTACTGGGTTCAATTTGCACAGGAATACAGGGTATATATGTAAAGCTCATCAATCATTGTCAGGCAGAAATGATTAAACAATAGGTAATTGTTTAATCATTTCAAACAACTCTGAGGGCTTATTCTGAGTCAGGGTTGGGTAGTTAAAAGGCCTTAAAACTTTGGGGAACAAACTCATTTCATGCTTGGACATTTATCATTTAAATTGAGGGTATTAGCAAAGTACGTTTCATAGGATTTTATGCATTCTTTCTTAAGTCTAATTGTCCTAGGGAACCCGCCCTTTTCAGCACAGGGCCCCACCCACCTCCAGCATTGTTTCAGGCTTAAGTCAGGTAGGGGAAGTAAGGCAGCGAAGAGATTAGGAGACTTTTTGCAGACAGAATGAGGACTGAGGCTATGTCAAAGCCAAGGGGTAAGGGTCCATCACCCCCTTTTTTCTATAGCCACCCAAATCCTTCCCTGAGGGCCCCTTCATGACTGTGCTTGACTTAGGTCATCCCTCTTTTGAGGAATCTTACCTGTCACTGGCTAACCAGTCATGTGCCCAGGGCCAAGCAGGGTGAAGAGAAAGGGGGCAGAGCTGGTGCCCCTGCAAGGAATATAAGTTTTGTCTCCTAAGTGGCTTATGGTCCCAAGGTCCTTTACTCAACCTTAGCCATGGGGGATTACAGCTTCTGAAACCAGGCAGGGCAGTTCCCAACACTAGTCATTCAAATTAGTGTGCTCAAAAAATTTATCTGTATGTCTGCAAATATTCTTATTTTAATAGCTTTGTTTTAAAATTAGATTCAGTTTGTTTTGTGTAAGACATAGATACCTGACACTGTCCAAAATTTCAGGTTCCTTCAGTACTATAATTCTCCACATAGTCTAGTAAATCTCTTGTTAAAACATTCTCACTAGACTAGTTACCAGTCGTTTGTTCTTTCATTTGATTGTTTCAAAATCACTACCTTGATTGCAAAACATCTCCTTCTATTGTGTCTTTTGAGTTTTTACCTTTATTTTGTTGTTTTAAAAAAATCTCTTCTCTATTTGTATTTTATATGTGCTCATTTTAGTTTTAGTATCTTTATTTATTGGCCATTGCATTTATTTGAAAGAATAAATAATTTTTGAAAAGAAAGCTGAGATTTTTCTCTTCTTTGTTGTCAATAACATTTCCACAGCATTTTACACATAGTAGACATATAATAAAACTGAATAACCACAGGGATGAATATATAATAATTATTGATTATTATATTTTATGTAATAGTGTCAGAATAGTTTGAAGAATTTAAAATCCAAGACATAGGCTATTATCAACAAGACAAGTAATAACAAATGTTGGACAGATTGTGGAAGAAAAGGAACCTTCACTCACTGCTGGTGGGAATGTAAACTATTCAGCCACTGTGGAAAACAGTATGGCAGTTCCTCAAAACATTAAGAGTAGAGTTAGCATATAACCCAGCAATCCCTCTTTTGGATATCTACCTGAAAAACTTGAAAACATTGATTTGCAAAAATATATGAACCTGTATGTTCATTGTAGCATTATTTACATTGGCCAAGACATGGAGTCAGCCAAAGTGTCATTCAATGGTGACAGGATAAAGAAGTTGTGGTATATATATACAATGGAATACTACTCAGCCATAAGGAAAAATGAATATTGCCATTTGTGACAACATGGTTGAAATTTAAGAATATATGAAGCTAAATAAGTTAGTCATAAAAAGCTAGGAATCATATGATTTTACTCATACATAGGATAAAAAACTGAAACTCATAGACACAGACAATACTAAGGTGGTTACCAGAGAGATGAGGATGGGAGGGTAGTAAAGGGTAAAGAGGGCCAAATATGATTAAATTTTGAGTGTTGGGCACACAGAGCATTGTACAGAACATGTATAATAGAAATTGAAACCTATATGATATTATCGACCAATGGCACCCCCCCAAAATTTAATAAAAATGAATAAAAAAACAAAACATAAGATATAACCTATGGAAATATATACCATCTTTTAAAAATAAATAAATAAAACTAAAAGGAACTCTATCTAAAAATATTTCAGATTTTCAGGTTGATCTTCCTAAACCTCAGGAAACAACTAGGATTTTTAATATCAGAACAGGATTTATGTGTGAAGTATAGTATTCTTTAAGCCTCAGGAATAATTCTGTGTGTTTTTTTTTTAACAAAACTGTCTCTATTTGAAAATATAACTTCTGTCTTTGGAACTGTACAGAAACTCCATTTCTTTTTTTAAAAATATTTTATTTATTTATTTTTTAGAGAGGGAAGGGAGGGAAATAGAGAGAGAGAGAGGGAAACATCAATGTGCGGTTGCTGGGGGTTATGGCCTGCAACCCAGGAATGTACCCTGGCTGGGAATCGAACCTGGGACACTTTGGTTCCCAGCCCACGCTCAATCCACTGAGCTACACCAGCCAGGGCTAGAAACACCATTTCTTTAATATGACCCTTTCTCCTTCTGTCTTTCCATTTCTTTCCTTAATCATCAAGACCTTAGGATATCAGATTCTGGTAAATATCAAATTGTCTTAAGAACAAAACCTCTTCTCTTGGCTGCAGAAACAATTTCAGTCAAGCTAAACTTAACATCTTTGATGTGGACCCTGACCCATGGGCTCTGCATGTTGTGGCTACAAGGAAGAAATTCACATGGACTGAAGAAGTCCTATGGAGAAAAAGGGATGGCATGGCCACTCTCTGAGTGAGAGAGGGCCCTGAACCTTGCCTGGACAAACTTTTATTGCTTTTCTGGGCACATTACATTGAGGATGGTCCTCATTTACTATGCACAGGTTCTCTTTAGGTAATGACCTTTTATAGATAACAAAGGAAAGGATATTGTTGATTACTTCAAAGAATAGGATGTTGCAAATACAAGGGGAAAAGTGGTTGAACTGGTTACACTCCATCCTTGGAAGGTTTAGCACAGACTTTAGGAAGTTACTTTAAAGATATGTAGTAAACATTTGCTGCCTCAATTTGAGGTGAGGGAGTTTTAGTGGAAAGCAAGCCTCAAAGCAGCCTAGGTACAATGCAGGCCTGGTTCCCCATGGGAAAACTGATCTGTGGGCCTGGCTCCTGTGCGTTGCCTCGTTTCTGCTGGCTTTCTGAATCAGGGGCTGGGCTACATTTGCCACTGCCACATGGATCGCTTCCCTATACATCTTGACTTCAGTGGTGTTTCAGCCCCAGGCTGAGGAAAGCAGAATAGCTGTACTGACCACACCCTCATAAAACAGACAAAACAATGCCATGGCTGACATCAGGACCTGATAACCTGGCCCCAAGAAATTTGTAGAGCCCAGGACCCCAACTCCTTTAGCAACTATGGCTAATGACTTTTCTCTTTTGTAACCCATGCCCTGGAAGCTATCAGGGAGGGAGCCAGGTCTTTAAGCACCAGCTTACCTGTGGCTCCAGACTTGGTGCTATTTCCTCAACTCATAAGCCCTTATTTTCTTGGCTGCAAACTCCTATTCACATTTAATTGGGCTTTAATGTATGCAGGCAAATGGACCTCTTTAGTCTGGTAACAACTTTAAAAGGTAAAAAACAGTTATAAAAATACATAATAAACATATATATGGAAATGAAAGTATTAAAACATTGCTAATTTACACCCTGGCTGGTGTGGCTCAGTGGTTGAGTGCCAGCCTGAAAATCAAAGGGTCACTGGTTCAATTCCTAGTATAGGGGACATGCCTGGATTGTGGGCCAAGTCCCCAGTAAAGGGTACACAGGAGATAACCACACATTAATGCTTCTCTCCCTCTCTTACCCCCTCTGTTCCTCTCTTAAAAAATAAATAAAATCTTTAAAAAAACATTGCTAATTTAAAATAAAAAACACATTCACTATTTGCCTTTATATTTTTTTCCCCTTGCTCCAACAGATCACCTGCTTTTCATTCCATTTTCTCATCTATAAATTTGGACCAAGGTTTTGCATATTCTCCGGACTGGCAGGGGACAGAATAGTGCCAGAGGTTTTGCCTAACCCCAAAGCAAGAACTCATGGACTTGGTAAGTTCTAAGGCCTTTGGGTGCTATTGCAATAAAACCCCCAGGGGTTTAGAGATTATTTCATCTTTTATTAATTTTTCCATGGGGAAATTAAAAAATATAGCTAGAGGAGGATCATGACTCTTTGTTGAAAGGGGAAATGAGAATTTTTCTGCCTTTCAGAGACTTGTGTGAATTTAGGTGGAGCTCCAGTTCTTGCTGGAGGAATGTTACATGTAGAGAGAATATAAGTTTATCTCTTTTCATTGTCATCTTCTCACTATAGATTTTGCTTTGTCTTAACCTTGATAGGAACTAAGAATTCAGGGGTATAGGAGAAGGGGTGGTGAATATCCCCAGCAGCAGGGCAAGCAGGGTAGCAGAATTAGCCACTCATGTTATAAGGACTTCTTTTGGGTGAAGTGGAACATTCAACGGGTCTTTGAAAGTTGGGCATATGAAAGTAGACACCTTCTTGCATAGCACTATCACAATTTACCTAGTTTATGTTTAGTGGAAATTTCTTAAGATAATTTTAATCTTGAGTAAGAGTCATTGAAAACAACAATTCATGATTTTTGGCAAAAACATGTATTTAAGTGGCTGAATCTCTCTTGCATTCACAACCTAAAAATCTAGTGTTAAATTTGTTTCCGACACTTAAATTCATTGTGATAACAAATTAGACTGATGATTTTCTTCACCAAACTATTTCTAAAACTTTGGACAGTATATTTAGAAACTAGCTTTAAAAACCAATTTACAAAATAATTGAATAATAGCCTAAAGTTAATATTTGCTACACATACGGTTTAATATCAACCCTAAAGTCAGGAGTTAGATACAACTGCTTTCTTTTCAGGCTGTTCTAAAATTCTACACTAGTATAATCAGATATTTTTCATTGCTAAAAATAAGAATGTTGGGTGGATAATTTCAAGTTGTAGTCTCTGTTGCTTAACTCTAACTGCACAGAAAATTCTTGGTTATGAGTCTAATAGCTTTCTTTAAGTAGCCATACATCTGAATTAACAACATATTAAGTCTTTTTTTCCCAGAAGGCTCATAAAGTCAAGTTTATGAGAATGTATTAAACATTAACAGTGAAGATAAGTGTTCATCTTTGCTCAAGTTGCTGTCAAGTGTCCAGATAGCAACATTTTAATTTTGTTCATTTGTTTAGTCAGTGTACATTTATCATATGTCTATTATTAATAGACATTTGAGCAGGTGCCCCATTCCACAGAGTTCATGGTTTTGTATAGTTGATGAAGATGTGTTTGAGGAACATCATTCTGAACAATCAGGCCCACAAGGAGCCAGATCCCCTTAAACCTCAACCCCTGCTTATATCACCTACTGCCAATCTGAGCCTTCTCTAAGCTGATCACATTAGCTCAGATGGCCAAATCTTCATTCTCAAACCATTTCAGATTCATGTCCCACCTCAGCCTCATGCTCGCTGGATACTGTCTCTTGCTTCAGTGTTTATCAGCTCACACTCCTCTGCTTTTCTGATGACAGAATAATCAATTTTGGCTTAGATAATATCACTAAAGACTCCTTTCACTATCATAATTTTTTCAAACTACTTGTATTGAAACTTCAATCACATTTGGAACAAAATTATATCCTTGATCACTTCTGATTAATAATTATGTCCACATGACTATAATATTTTAGGTTTTTGAAGAATCTTAGAAGCTCTCCCCCCTTTTTTTTTTGGCACATCCATTCCTGAACATTTTAACTATGTTTTTGTGTAAATATACTTAGATAACTGCTGCTGCTGTCACACAAAAAAGTCAATGACAAAGAAGTAAGGTTCAGAACAGTGGGAATACTATGCCATCACTTGTGGAAAGGAACAGACCTATGTCTGCAGAGAGTGTTCCTGAGATGACCCATAAAGTCTGTTCATGGTAATTGATGTGAGGTGCTAAGAGTTTTGAATGGGAGGAAAAGTTACATTTCATGGCAAATCCTTTTATAATGTGTGACTTGTTTTTTCTAACCACAATCCCTGTTTTTGTTTCTATTTATTTATTTTTAAAACGTATATTTAAACTTTTTTGATTTAATATTTTTACCTTTATTGTATTTTTTCATTACCATTTAGCCTCTTTATACCCCCATCCCCCAGCAATCACCACAAATATATATGATTTTGAAGCACTGTAGAAACCATCTATGCAAATCCTTTTTTAAAAAAAAAGATAAGGAAACTGAGGCTTATGGAGGTTGTGGTTTTTGTCAAAATGATGTGATGTGTAAGTGGTGGAGCTGAATCCAGGTTCCTCAGTGTCTGCTCTTTCTCCTGTACTTTTCTTTGCAGGATTGGGGACACAGAAGACATATTTTTGAGTAAATCATACATTCTGTGGGGTTCATTTTATATGTTACCATAATGTAGGTTATAATTAAAATGTATATAAACTTGCATATATATGGATTGACTTATGTTCCCCTAAACAAGATATGTTGAAATCCTAACCCCACGTACTTCAGCATTTGACCTTATTTGGAAATAGGGACTTTACAGAAGTCACTGAGTTAAAATGAGGTAATTAAGATAAGTATTAATCCAATATGATAAATTCAATCAGAAGTAATCAAGTTAAAATGAGATCATTAGGGTAGGTACAAATCCAATATAATTTTATGTCCTTATGAAAAGAGAAAATTTGAACAAAAACATACATACATAAGGAGAATGTCATGTGAACATAAAGGCAGAGGTCAGGGTGAGGTATATTCAAGCCAAAAAAATACTAAAGATTGCCACAAAACCACCAGAAGCTGAGAGGGATAGCGCAGATTTCCCTCACAGACTTTGGAAAGAACCAATCCAGCAGACACATTTTGACCTTGGACTTCTAGCCTCAAGAACTGTAAGATAATAAGTCTCTGTTGTTTACACCACCCAGTGTTGGTACTTCATTAGTGGAGCCCTAGAAAAACAATGCAGCAAACATATATTCATATATCTTATAAAAACTAAGTTTGCTTGGTTTATTACTTATCATATTTCACCTTCATTAAAACATTTTTAATTCAGAATTTCTCATCTTTAGAGTGCACATACTCTTTCAACGCAGTATGAAAACAACAGCTCAATTTATCCAATTCTGCTGGAAAAAAATGAGTTGATATCATAAATTTAGTATCATATTGATATAGGATCTGAAATAAAAGATAATCATTTAAAAATTAACTACTTCAAATGAAATTTTTCATAATTTTATTACCTTTCTTTTCTGAAGACATATGTGTTGGAAAGGAAATCATATTATTTAATCAAAATGCATAAGTGTGGTGTGTTTTATTAAGAGTATAAACTTGGGCATGCATAGATGGTTATAAATAGACTTGAAACACTTGTGGTTGTATCAATCATGCTGTTAATACCACATTTCAATACCACTGTTAAGTAAAAATGTAGTTGTATTTGGTAATGTCCATAGTTATTAGAGCAGGAAAGAGATGGTTGCTTATAAGATACAGCTTATTTGGAATGGTTAGTTTAAAATTTCACTAGAAAAATATGTAGATAATGAAAATTGATACATTTTTTTCCCTGAATGTTATAATAGTGGTATCTTAAGACAAGGTGATCTTCGAAGCAAAAGTTTCTGCTATTCTTCTTCCATCAGCTTTAATAGTTGCTACTTTAAAAAATTATAAATCTTTATACCCACCTGGGTTGATTTTTTTTTTTTTTAGTAAGGACCAACTAATTTTAGAAATATATAAAACTTTGGTGTTATGTAAGATAAACAAGAGCATTATGCAAATTAAAAGAATTTGTTCCCATGCATGATTTTATAGAAATAAAAGCAATATAATTTTAATGTTCATTGGAAGCATGAAGAAATTTATTTTAAAAAATTAAAACAAGTTAAGTCACAAATAAAAGCATGTGGTCTAGCAAAGAACTTTCTATTAGTCTAAGAGAATAGATTAAGCCTTTGACAAATAGAATATTTTAAAAATTACTTCTACATTTAAAGTTCTAATGAGACAAAGTAGTTTGTGCTCATATCTGACAAAAATAAAAGGGTATTTCAATCACTTTTTTCTTACTGTTTAACAATCTTGAAAGAAATTAAATTCTGGTTTGATTTAGTTCAGTAGCTATGAGAAGTTTTAAAAAATCACTTAGCTCTGAATTCCCAATTAAACATAGATATATACACATTGGTTTGACATTCAGCATTTTGGTTTTAGGATCACTGTTTTGGTTACTATTCTGATTTTAATGCCCTGATCATTTTTATGACACAGTGTCTATCATCTTCAATCCTTTTTAAGACAGACATAGAGCATTGAGTAATCAAAGCAGACACTACCCAATCAGGCACTAACCAATTACAAGGGATAAATAAAATGAAGCATATACTAGTGTATTCTGAAAACAGCCAGAGCCAGGTCTGCCTTTACTTCTTTTCTATCACTAGCAATCTTAACAGAACCTTTATTCTTTTTCATTATTAGGGTTACCTATTAATTGATATCCTTGACTGTAGTATCTGTTTACACCCCGTATCCATATGTACCTCTGTAAAAAATTGCATCTTATGATTTCTTTGGTCAAGAATATATCTTTTATTAAGAACTTGAACAGGATTTCAAGACCCTTTATGACCTCACTTTTCTACTCTGTCTCACTTCCTTACTTGAAGCTTCCAACATGTTGCTTCAGCTTTTGTGTTTTTATTTGTGCCATGTAGATTCTGAACCTGCTGCTTTCTCCTTTAGAAACATACTCCTCCATCTTCCTAGTCCATAGATCTAAATATACCCAAATCCAGTCACCACACTGAGATTTTTCTCTTAGATTGGTCTAACTAATCCCACCCATGCTTTTCTCATAGTCCTGGCATTTCCAAAATGGTCTGCAATTTATGGTGCATTAGCACAATAAAATATTATAAAGATAGTTTAACTGATAATTATGAA
Organism: Phyllostomus discolor; assembly: GCF_004126475.2. Classification (NCBI taxonomy): domain Eukaryota; kingdom Metazoa; phylum Chordata; class Mammalia; order Chiroptera; family Phyllostomidae; genus Phyllostomus; species Phyllostomus discolor. The sequence goes on along the minus strand of NC_040906.2, from coordinate 130,367,262 downwards.
GACATAACTTTTATAAATGTGTGTTGTACACTGTTAAATGAGGAAGATAAAAAATACCCCAAAATCCCACTTTAGTTGGTTTTGCACAGGTCCTGGGAATCTGCCTTCTGATTTTAGGGGAAAGGCTGAATATCTTCTCTGCTCTTCATTTTAGTGTCTTAAAAACTGCTTTTATTATGGAAAATGTCAAGGATACACAATTGTAGGAAAGATAATGTAATAATCTTTGTGAATCTACTACCCAGCTGCAACAATTTTCATCATTTCAATGACTTTTCATTTAATCTCCTCTCTATTTTAACAATCTGATTTGTCATAAAACACTCACCAAAAACCTCATTTTGCATGGCTAATGAAAATATCAACAAAACGGAAAGGGAACCAACTGTATGGGAAAACATATTTTCCAATGATACCTCAGACAAGGGGTTGATCTCCCAAATATATAAAGAATTCACACGACTCCATACCAGGAAGACAATCCAATTAAAAAATGGGTAAAGGACCTGAACAGACACTTCTCTAAGGATAACATACAGAGGCCCAGAGACATATGAAAAAAATACCCAATATCACTAGCTATCAGTGAGATGCAAATTAAAACCACATTCATATATCACCTCACACCTGTCAGAATGGTGATCATTAACAAACCAACAAACAAGTGCTGGTGCAGTTGTGAAGAAAGGGAACCCTAGTACACTGTTGGTGGGAATGCAGACTGGTGCAGCCACTGTGGAAAACAGCATGGAAATTCCTCAGAAAACTAAAGATGGAATTGCCTTTTGACCCAGCAGTTCCACTGCTGGGATTATATCCTAAGAATCCTGAAACACCATTTCAAAAGAACCTATGCACCCCAATGTTCATAGCAGCATTATTTAAAATAGCCATGTGCTGGAAATAGCCTAAATGCCCACCAGTAAATGAGTGGATCAAAAAACTGTGGTTCATTTACAAAATCAAATACTATTCAGCAGAAAGAAAGAAGAAACTCCTACCCTTGGCAACAACATGGATGGAACTGGAGAGTATTATGCTAAGTGAAATAAACCAGGAAGTGAAAGACAAATACCATATGATCTCACCTATAAGTGGAACTTAATCAACAAAATAAATAAGCGAGCAAAATAGAATCAGAGACGTGGAAATAAAGAACACACTGACAGTGATCAGAGGAGAGAGGGGAGGTAGATCACGGAAAAAAAAAGGGGAAGCGGCAAGTCAAGGAATGGAAATAGAGGATTCATGGGCACAGACAATGGGGTGGGGATTGACTGTAGGAGCAGTGGGGCAGGGGATAGGGGAGAGCAATGGGGAAAATGTGGGACAACTGTAACTGAATAACAAAAAAAATAAGGAGCAATGATGATGTATTCTCACTGAAGCAAAGCACAGAGGCAGAAGAATAAAAAACATAGTCTATTTTTGGATATAGTGATTAAATTTAAGTTTTGCCTTGTGGATACTCATATATGGAACCTAGAGAGATGAAGAGATTAGAAAACTGGAAATGAATGGATTAGAAGGCTAATATGTTTTTGGCTAATATCTTGCCAAAATCCCCACAAATCTGACCTGCAATAGCCAGTGCTTTATCTCCTAAAGCAACCTGTGGTCCCTGGAATGGTATCAACATGTGCTAGAGTAGCATAGCTATCAGGAAGGAAGGGTTCCCAGGTACCCGTCAGAGGTCTAAGCTAAGGTTATGGAGAACAGTGGACCAAGAACACCTTCTCAGGGGACTGAACCAGGAGTTTGCAAACTGGCTCACCAAGAATTCACTCTGTGCCAAGACTGGGCCTTTTCTTACTGTTGCCCAAGAAGATCAGGGACTCCTGTTTTTCCCCACTTTCCCATATCTTTTTCTTATGGGAGATTTTTTTTTTGCCTTTACTATATCTTCTTTCCTTGCATTAATTTTATATGAGGGCTTTATATGGGTAATGTTTGGTTTATAGGTTGCCAGATCATAAGACTCCTATTCAGGACCCAGTGGAGGGGATTCTATGTTGACCAGAGGTCTGGGACATTGCGATGGATTCTTTAACTAGATGTGGCACTGAGATTGTTTCCTCAGGAATGGGGAAAGTGTATATTCTTTTAACAGAGAAGAGAGCATGGGTGCTTGGTTGCACAAAGGGGGAACTGTGCCTCTAGAAGTCCATTCTCCCCCTTATCACTACCACAACACTGAAATTTTCCAGTATCCTCTGCAGACAGATCTGGCCAATGAGATATGAGTATAAGTTTTAGTGCGAGACATTTGGAAAATCCTTGCTACAGTTACTCATTCAAGATGATTCGAGCTTCAGTCACCAAATTGGATCAACACTTACTGTGAATGGAAGCCAGAACAGAAATAATGATGAATTCTAGGTCCGTGATAATTCCCAGAGCTGCCTTCATAATTTTATGCCTCTTATCTCCAGATTTATTTTACATAAAGAATAAAATTATAGCTTAATTTTGGTCTCTGTTATTAGCAATGAAATGCAATTCCTAAATGAAACACCTATTAGTTTTCATCGTCTGTTTCCTATTTTTACTTTTATTGGCCTTAGAGATTTCTTCATATATTAGAGATAGTAATATTTTTTTGCTATGTGCATAGGAATATTTTCTCAGTTTTTTCAACCTTTCATTTTTTTTATTCTCTGGTACACAATAGTAACATATTTTATGCAGTTAAACCCTTATCTTTTTATAGATTTTGCCTTTAAATTCGTAAAGTCAAGTCCTTTCCTACAGACAGGTTATAAAAAGATTTACCCATTGTACTAGTTAGGCTAGACAACACTGTGATGCAATAACAAATTGACCTTGGAGTGTCAGTAAATTAACACAATAAAAATTTATATTTTCTTCACACAAGGTCTGATGTGGGTCAGGCAGTTCTTCAGAATCTTGTAATTATGCCATCTGGAACATAGGGCTTCCAAATCACTGCAACAAAGGAAGAGAGAAACAGATGAAATATATTGCTGGGAAAGGCACTTTTATGCAGTCTTTAGACCTCACACTTGGCTGTGCAAGAATTGGCTTTAGGCCTTGATCACTTCCTTACCAAGAGATAAAGAGCCCCCACAGCGTGTCCTCGGCCTATCACCTTGTATGGGACTATCTTTCCCTGTTTTAGGCCCAGTGAATACTCTTATTTTTCTGCTTAAGCATGGAATGTGCATCACATGGCACCTGGCCAACCACACTGCTATATCTGTCCTCTGCAGGGAGAAGACAGGATGCTTACACTGCAGCATGAGAGAGGTGCATGTAGGCAAATTGCCCTGTGTCAGTTGCTGGGACAGATCTGCTGGCCATTGGGGACTGCTGCCCACTGCCAGAGCTGATCTTTCTCTGTGTTAGGAAAGCATTTCATCCAGTGTTTGACTGTATTGTGTTTTCCTTGGTGACTCTGATAGCAGTGTGCAATGGGAAGAAATATTTGAACTTCTATTCCTGGTGGTTGGCATAGTGATGATCTTTGCTGTGCACCTTTCAGATTCATAACCGGTACATGGTGCTCTGCTCAACACATTGACTCTTAACTGTCTTGACTTGGAAGTGGCACAAGCTATTTCTGTTCATATTTGTTTAGCCAGAAATTGTCACATGATACAGACCTAACTGGGTGGTTTTCACAAAATCAAGGATCTCATTGACATTTTATGTGTGATAGACATTGCTATAACCCCATCTCTTCACTTTCTTTAATTCTTTAATCCATGAACAGTTTGCTACAGTGCATGGTATTAAGCAGGGATCTGTACTGGGGGAGCACAGACAGTGAATGATTTAATTCAGACACATTCTTTCTATCACTGCTTGTCTTAAATAAAGAAATAATTGCTGGGGACTTCTGGTCCAGATGGCTGCTTAGGTAAATATGGCTCACTTCCTCACACAACTGCATCAAAATTACAACTAAATCATAGAACAACCATCATTCAAAACCATCATAAACTGAACTGAATAGAAGTCCTACAACTGTGGAATCAAAGAAGAAAATATATTGAGACTGGTAGGAAGAGTGGAGGTGTGGAAATGGCTGGTCTACACCAATGTGTGTCCGATAAAAATTGGGAGGAGTATCTTAGGATCACGGGCTCCCAGCCCCATACCAGGCCCCCAGACCAGGGTTCCAGTGCCAGGAAGATAAGTTTCCTTAACTTATGGCTGTAAAAACCAGCAAGGATTGAGGCTGTGGAAGACAGAAATATCTGGAATCTCAAGCACTTTCTCTTAAAGGGCCTATGCATGGACTTACTCAGACTCACTCCTTGTGAGATCCAGTTCTGGAGCCCCAGATTGGAAGACATCAGAGACTTAAAGGGAAAAGAATTGTCTGGTATCAGGTTGAGAACTGGGGAGCAGCTTTCTCCCAGACAGAAGTGCTGGCAGAGGCCATTGTTCCTTTAGTGATCCCTCCCCCTACATAGCCACAGAGCCAGCAAGTGGGTGCCACATCTGAGCCCCCATTAGCCTGGCTAACACTGTGTGCCCTACTCTGGTGATTCCCTAAGGCCCTGCCCAACTCAAATTTCAGGCCCATCCAAACTTTTTCCAGGGCTTTTCCATTTGAGTGGCTTGTTTTGGCTCATGCTTCAGATTTTCCTAAATTCTCTCAAACAAGCAGCATTTGGATTCAGTGAGTCCTAAGCCCTGTACTATTCATTAAGTTGGCCCAAGCCTGGCACTAGCAGCAGCCAGCCTTGGTTCACAGCCTGGCCTTTCCTGGTCACCTTCAAGCACAGCATAAGTAGCAGCCATCTGCAGATTGCTCTGTAGCTAATTCTGTGTGACCCTGGACAGAACACAGGTGGTGGCTGACCTTGAATGTGCCAACATCAATCAAAGTTTAATTATAAGAGGAGGGTGTATACAACCCACACAGTGGACACACCTTGAGTGCCCAGCTTGGATACTCAACCCAACAGGACATGGTGCCTGTGGGACACAGCTTGGGTACTCAAACCTATAGGTCACTGTGCCACTGGACCCGACAGGACACATACTATATTAGGCCACTCTAATAAGCCTGGGAGATGTAGTAACTCTACCTAATATATAAACACAAACATGTGGAGGCTGTCAAAATTTGGAGACAAAGAAACATGGCCAAAAGAAAGAACAGAACAAAACTTCAGAAAAAGAACTAAACAAAATGGAAATAAGCAATCTATCAGAGGCAGAGTTCAAAACACTAGTTATAAGGATGCTCAAGGAATTTAGTGAAGGCCTCAGCAGCATAAAAAAGATCCTGTCTGGAAGGAAAAATACACAAATTGAAATAAAGAACAATTTACAGGAAATCAACAGTAGAGTGGATGAAGCCGAGAATCAAATCAACAATTGGGAATATAAGAAAGCAAAAAACAACCAATCAGAACAGTAAGAAAAAAAAAGGATACAAAAATATGAGGATAATATAAGGAACCTCTGGGACAACTTCAAGTGTTCCAATATTCACATCATAGGGGTGCAGGAAGAAGAAGAGAAAGAGCAAGAGATTGGAAACCTATTTGAAAAAATAATGAAACTAAACTTCCTTAACTTGGTTAAGGCAGTAGACATACAAGTCCAGGAAGCATAGAATGCCCCAAACAAGATACCCCCAAAGATACCCACTTTAAGACACATCATACTTAAAATGCCAACAGTTAAATACAAAGAGATAATCTTAAAAGAAGCAAGAGAAAAGCAGTTGGTTACTTACAGGGGAGCCTCCATAAAACTGTCACCTAATTTCTCAAAAGAAACTTTGCAGGCTAGAAGGGATTGGCAAGAAATATTCAAAGTCATGAAAAGCAAAGACCTTGCAACCAGGATTGCTCTATCCAGCAAAGCTATCATTTAGAATCAAAGGGCAAATAAAGAGCTTCCCAGACAAGAAAAAGCTAAAGGAGTTAATTATCAAGGCAGCATTAGATGAAATGTTAAAGGGTGTTCTTGAAGAAGCAGACAAAGAAGAACAAAAACATAAAGTGGCAATAAATACACATATCTATCAACAATTGAATCTAAAAAACAAAATAAAAATTAAGCAGAATTAAAACAGAATGATAGATATAGAAAATGTTTTGATAGTTGCCCCATGGGAGGGGCATTGGAGGGACGTGTATAAATGAAGGGATTAAGAAGTACACATTGATAGTCATAGAATAGTCAGGGGATGTCAAATACAGTCTAGAGAACAGAGTAGCCAAAGGGCATATATGCAGGACCCATGGACATGGACAATGATGTTAAGATTGCCTGAGGGAATGAGGGTGGGCTATTTAGAGGGGGAAAAGAGGGGAAAATTTGGGACAACTGTAATGGCATAAACAATAAAGTATAACTTAAAAAAGAAATAATTGCTTCTCAAAGCCTTTTCCTTTGAGACTGAATGATAACTGCAGGCATCTGCTCAAATAGTGCTAATGAACAGGAACATTCCTGTATCTGGAGATGCTTGTTTGGTTTATTATTCTTCATTATTTCCTGCCATAAAGGTAAGGCTAAGTCATTCAGTTCATAGAGATGTGATAGAAATATTTTCCTATACATCAACTTTCTCACAGATCTTGTATCTCTTTTTTGCTATATGGCAAAGAGACCAACTGGGAATGTTTACCATCAGACCTTGTGTGTAAACTCACTTCTGACACATTGCTGTGGCCATCATCTACTCTTCATTTAGGACTCTGTCTATGATCTTGGTAAATCTGAGTCCTTTGCTTGTGGACAAGTGAGAAACAGCCCCAGTCTCTTCAGCAGTCCTTGAGAATTATAGCTCAGGATACATATAAAGTAAACACAGGAACAGATCCCTTTGGATCGCTGTGCTTACAAATCTAATGGCAGAAACCACAATAAATTTTGGCAAATCAGTATTCCATTAAAATAGAGCTGAAACCTCGGGGACCAGGTGGAAACATTTTACTTTGCTTTTTGTGAGGGAAGCAACCTTTAGGAATAGCTGGTGTAGTAGTTCACCCACTGGAAAAGTGGTCAATCACTGACCCTTTCCACAATGTTTAGATTCACAGTTATAGTATATGTCCTTTTGTACTGAGCTACCAAACTCTCTTTTTATGAGAGAAAAGCTTTGGGAGGAGGAGTTGCCTTCATTTTGGAAATAATGGTCAGTGTGAATTATATGAAGGAAAACAGATGACTAAATGTCCCATTATGTGTATGAAAGTGAATTCTGTCTCTCTATGATGGCATGTTTCAGGCACAAGCTAGGGAGCATGGTCAGAGGTTAATCACCTGGCAGTTGCATCCAGGTGAGGATCTCTATGCCATCCATTCTTTAGTGACTAGGAATGATGGTGAAACTCTGAACCCTCTTATACAGGAAACCTCTAGTTGAAGGTTTTGGGAGATCTATTGTGCAGATTGGTCACATGAACACTGCTGCCTATTTAGTTCCTTGTGCTCCCAAATGGCCCTTTTCCCTTTATCACTGCAAAATAACAAGTTTTTTTTTATGGCCCAACTTGCTTGTTTTTTTTCTCTCTGTGCTACAGGTTGGCAATGGTTGTATGTGGCCCTGCCCAGCAGTTATGCCTAGAGATATCTGTGTAAAACTCTCTCCCTTTATGCTTCTAAACTCAAGAATGGTAATGGCTTACCATTGCTGCTGCCTACGGGCTGCTTCATCATCTCTGTTACTTTCCCTTAAATTTGTATACCTCCCTATATTCAACTTTTCTTAATTTTCTTCATTTCAATGGGTATGTTTTCTTACCGGCCTCTTATTGACACATGTAGCTACAGGGGAATATTTCTGGATAAGAACCATGACTTTTGAATGCAACCAGTGCCAAACCATGGAGTGCCAAGGAGGGAGCCAGAGAAATAAATATTTTTAATTGTTCTCTAATCTCTTCTCTATCTTTCTTTGGCCAAACCTACCCAGAAGCTGGGGGGTACGAATGCTCATTGATATGGACCATACAGCACAGGGCAGTGTCACTTGGAGTAAAAAGTGTACCTCCTTTGGCAAATGTAGATCTAGCATATGCTCTAAACCTTTAATATGGGTTCCCAAAAGGGGTATGATTAAAAGACAGGATGAGAAAAATTTTATTCTTTGCTTTTAACATCTCTTTTTTTTGTTTCAATATAATTGAAAGAAATGAAATATTTAAAAAAAAGATTTACTATGAGGTGAATACCTAGGATAAAGCTTGGGGTGGGGCCAGTGAGGGGTTGCTGTTAGATGACCAAGAGTGTGACTTTTCTTCTCTCTATCCTAACCTCCTTAAAACACTCTCCAATCATTTTATGAGGTTTAAAATTCATGTCTAGATGTATAAGCCCTTCTTTCTCTCTCTGTCCTTCTCTCTGAGTGTGTGTGTGTATAAGCAGTAGGGAAAAGAAGATGAATGAAGCCCTATGAATGGAAAATCTAGATTTTGACTCTCACAAATTAGACACTAAAGTTTAGAAAGTTGTAGTTTTCTAAGTCCTTTTCTTGCAAGCCCTGTTTTGCTAAGTCAAGAAATATTGGGGGAAATATACAGCTAGTCTATCATTTGAAAATATGTTAGCCCCTATTTCATAAAGCAAAGCTAGACATCTGAGCATGAGAATTTTTTACCCTACCTTAATTTTATGCTTGAAAATTTTATTTTGGAGAAGCTGTGTTTTCTGTTTGTATTAACCTTTATAGAGAGTATAATAGTAGTCATCAATAAAATCATTTATTGAATTCTTCCCTTGTACTTGGTATTTTATTAAGCACTGTAATGAATTATTTTCTAATTTTTTATAATAACATTATGATGTACTGTGTTGGGCCCTAATCAATTAATTTGTTCTTATAAGGCAGTGAGATAAAATATACAGAACTGCAAGTGTTTCAAATCAGTTAATAATTTCTAACAAAGTTGTATTTATTTTCTTCTCAAGATAATAGTAACTAACCTGATATTTCTTATGCTGGTTTTCCTGCCTTCTGTTGACAAGGCTTCTTTCTTTTTAAAAATATGAGAAGAGGAAATTTCACCATTTAAGAAGTGGCTGACAGAGTTTGCCCACAGTCATGTCTCATGGGACCAAGGTGTGGCTGCATCAGGTGAAATGTGAGAATCCATTTGTTTTGGTTCTTCAATGCCCACTGGACACATCTCTTTCCAACTCCACATTCAGCTCTCATTGGTAGCCACAATGCTACTGGTCCAAAGTCCATGTGCCTGATACTTTGAAGGGCCAAAACTCAAAACACCAGGGTTTGGAAAGGGGAAAATTTACTGATTGAGAAGGTACCAGCTGAGAAGATGGGAGTCTTAGTAATTCCTCAAGCTCATCTTCAGAAAGTATGGAATTCTGGCTTCTTTTATGTTAAGGGAAGGGAAAATGGGAGATGCTGTTTTTGGAAAACTTAAGCTGCAATTTGAATTCCTTCAGTGATTAGCATGTCTACATGCAAGACAAGTAGGAGCAGCTAGAATGAAGGCCATGGAACAACACAGGTTTGAACAAGATGGAGTCAAAGAGACTGAGCATTTCACTCTGTTACATGAGCTTGGGCCAAATGCTGCACTTCTTTTGAAGTGAGTTCTTTCAGCAGAAGCAATGATGTATAAAATATCATGATTGTGGACAGGCATTTTGTAAGTCCATGGATGGTAGTTTTGTCAGAAGCATTGCACTCAGGGAAGGCAAATATGTATCCAGAGTATCGATTCCAGTAAGGACAAAACAATGTCCATTCTATGATAGAAGTAGTTCAATGTAATCAACTTGCCACCAAATAGTTAGCTGAACACCCTGGGCAATGATGCCATATTGGGGGCTCAGTGTTGGCCTCTGTGACTGGCACATTGGGCTCTCAGAGATGGTCACAGCCAGCTCGGCCTTGGAGAGTGGAAGTCCATGTTGTTGAGCCTATGCGTAATCTCCATTTCTGCCACCATGGCCACTTTGTTCATGAGCTTATTGAGTGATAACAGAGGTGGCTGATGAAAGAGGCTGACTGGTATTCATAGAATGGGTCTTTCTATGCTCTTGGTTATAGAAATCCTCCTCTACTAAAGTCAGCCTTTGGTAAGCATACAAATGGAGACAGATATTTTCACACTTTTGCCCATTTAGAGAGGTTTACCTATATACCTCTTCCACAAATTTCTTTGTTAGAATTTTCTAACCATCTTCCATTTAAGCCCTGGCTAGCAGCTAAACTATTGGCTAAAGCCCATGAACTGGTACATAATCACGTGTCTGACCCACTCCCTTTCCAAGCAAAGTGCACGAGCAGGTATACTGGCCAAAGTTCTGCCCATTGAAACTGTTTCCTTTCACCACTATCCTTCAAGGGTGTCCCACAGAAGGGTTGTAGTGTATAGTTGTCCATTTTCAGGTGGTGTCCCCATATTATGCAGAATCATTTGTAAATTAGGCCCAAACCAGTCTCTGTTTTCTGTAAACTGATCACATGTCATATGCACAGGCTGAAAGAGAGAAGGCAGTGTAGCAGGAGTGGGTCACTTTGTGTTACTTCTTCATGAAACTTTCTTGTGCCTTCAGAACATATTTTGGCCTAATCACATATGTACCACTTCCACTGGATGATGGAGTGCTGCTCTTCAACTTTATGGCTTCATGGGTAAAACAACATTTAGTTCATGATGGACAGTTCAGGTTGCATGGTAACTTGGTGGCCCCTGGTCAAGTACTTAGTCTCTGTTAGGACCTAGTAGCTAGCCAAGAGCTTTTTTCCAAAAGAGAGTAATTACCTGAAGATGTTGACAGAGCCTTACTATAAAATCGTAAAGGCCTGCACTTTGAGTCACCTATAGGGACTTATCTAAGGCTTCAAAAAGTACCCTTATCTGCCACTGACTCTTTAAGCACCACTGGATCTGCTGGATCATATGTCTCAAGTGTCAGAGCAGCTTATACAGGAGACTTGACCTGTGGTTGCTGGAGCCTTTTCTTATTCTGGGCTCCACTAAAAAATAGCAGCTTTTTAGGTCACTCTAAGTGGGCCAGAGTAATGGCCCCAGATGAGGCAATTGCCTCTAAAATTCAAAGAGGTTGACTAGGCTTTATTCTTTTTTAGTTGTAGGAGGGGCCAAATACAACAACTTTATCCTTCACCTTAGAAGGGATATCCAGACATGCCCTACACTTCTGGACCCCTGAAAGTTTCACTGAGTTAAGAGGCTCCTGAATTTAGTCAAATTTATTTTCTATCCTTTGACACACAATTGTTTTACTGATAAGTCCACAGTAGCAGCTACTTCTTACTCACCAGGCCTGATCAGTGTAATGTCATCAAGGTGCTGGACCAGTGAAAAACTTCTGGAAGGAAAGGTGATCAAGATCCTAGTAAATTAAATTATGACAAAGAGTTGGATAGATGATATATCTCTGAAGTAGAACATTGGAGGTGTATTGCTGACCTTGTCAACTGAAAGTGAACTGCTTCTGATGGACTTTATGAATAGGTAGGAGAAAAAGAAATCTGTGAGATTAATAGGTACATACCCAGTCCCATGGGATATGTTAACTTGCTCAAGCAACAATATCACATCTGGTATACTAGCTGCAACTGGATTCACTACCTGGTTAAGGTTACCATAATCAACAATTATTCTCCAAGATCCATATGTCTTCTGCACAGGACAAACATGAGCACTGAATGAGGATGTGGCAGTATCACTGCCCCTGTGTATTTCAAGTCCTTGATAGTAGTGCTAATCTCTAGGGATGCAGTATTGCTTTTGGTTTGCTATTATCCTAATGTAAAAGTTCCTAAAGTTCTAAAGTCTTCTTCTTGGCCTTTTCCAGCATTATAACCCTCATTCTACAAGTCAGGAAACCAGTGTCGAAACAACACCAGCTGCTAAGTATGTCCATTGCAATCATGCATTCTGGAACTTTGGAAATAACTGCAGGATGGATTTGGGGACACACTGAACTCACTGTAAATGGGGTTGTGCTAAAACCTAGAAATGAGGTGCTGCTGTAACAAATACCAAAAAATGTGGAAGTGGCTTTGGAAGTAAGATGTAGAAGCTAGAAGGATTTTGAAGTACATTATGGCAAAAATATATATTACCATGAATGAACCATTATAGGTGATTCTGATGAGAACTTAAAAAAAGAAAAGGGCTGAAAAGAGAAAGCCCTGAATGATAGAGTTGAACTGAGAAAGCATCAATCTTCACAGAGAACACCTAAGTAATCCTCAGAATGTTGATAGAAATATGGACGTTAAAGGACATTATGATGAAACCTCAGATGGAAATGAGCAACATTATTGGAAATTGGAGAAAAGGTGATTCTTGTTATAAAGTGGCAAAAAACTTGGCCAAATTGTGTCTGTGTCCTAGAGTTTTGTGGAAAGTAGAGCTTTTGAACAATGAAATTGGATATTTAGCTGAACCCATTTCTAAGCAAAGTGTTGAAGGAGCAGCTTCATTCCTCCCATCTACTTAAAGTGAAATTTAAGAAGAGATAAATGACTTAGAGACTAAATTGCTAATTAAGGGAAGCAGAACTTAAAGATTTGGAATATTCTTAGCTTATTGATATTGCAAAAGATGAAAAAGCGTGCTTGGAAGAGACCACTAAGGTTGCTGGCACCTATTTGATAAAAAGATTAGTTTCCTATCTCAAAAGAAGCCAGGTAGCTATTATTCAACACAACGGAAGACTGTGTCTGAAGGTCCTTGAGGAAACATCAGGTGCCCCTCCCATATAGGCCCAGAGGGCAACATGTGTGGCAGGCCATTGCAAAGGAGGGCAGCTGGTGCCTGTGGGATGCTGGAGCATGCTCCAGTGTTGCCTTCCACCAAAGGCTCTGCTTTCTGCCACCACAGCCTACACCCCAGGGGTGGCTCCAATGACCATGAGTGGTATAAGCTGTGGTGGTGGCCATCACTCAAGAAGGTGTCACAGCTGTTAGTACACACAGTACACGAGCTTTGGGGTGAGGTGGCCCCTGAGACCTCAGACCAGTAGAGCCCACTGCTTGGGATTCCAGCTCTGGAGAGCTGCGGAGGTGGAACAGCCCCAATAGTTCTGGAAGGTAGAACATTAAACCAAATAGGATTATTCCTAAACCTTAAGATCTCATGGAGTTTGCCTTGTATTTTGGACTTAATTGGAACCTGTTATCTCTATTGCTTTTCCAATTTCCTCTTTTTGGAATGGGAATGCCCATCCTAGACTTCTCCTATGCATTGTATTTTGGGAGCTCATGACATGTTTGTTTCACAGGTACACAGCTGGAAAGGAATTTGCCTCAGGATGAATCATATACCTTCAGTCTCACCCACATCTGATTTACATAATACTTAGATGACACTTTAGACTCTGAAGTTGATCCTGGTGAGACTTTGGGGGCTACTGGGATAGAATTTTGCATGTGAGAAGGACATGAATTTTGGGGAGACAACTATATTTACCAATTACTGTGCAGTTAGCCAGAAAAAATTGTTAATATAAGACCTAAAAGTACTTGTAAAAATTTGAATACCGATTTCTGCCTTGGTAGTTTCTGAGCATATGAGTCTTAGCTGACAACTCAAGATTCTGACATATACCTGAGTCATTATTTTTTGTTATCAATTTTCTTAGCAATGAGACTCTTACTCTGAATAAGCTCTAGGACATTCACTAGAAATCCTTTCTTTGCCATTTGTTTGATTGTTTACTGCATTCATGATAATTTATAGTATTAATAGCTTTCTTTTAAAAAATAAAAATATTATTAATAATGCCTTAAGATAATTAGCTTTAGTACAGAAAGTACCAATATCTGTGTGAGAACAAGGTGCTTAATGTAATGATTCCTATGTTGGTAGGAAAATTCTCCATAACAAAATGAATGATTTCATGGGTGGGCAGGGGTGGGGCATGGAGGAGGAATCACTTGGTGGCAATAAACCCTTTTTTGGTAAACTATTTTCTTTCTTTTTTAAAAATATTTTATTTATTTATTTTTAGACAGAATGGAAGGGAGGGAGAAAAAGAGGGAGAGAAATATCAATGTGTGGTTACCTCTCATGCACCCCCCTACTGGGGACCTTGCCCACAACCCAGGCATGTGCTCTGACTGGGAATTGAACTGATGACCCTTTGGTTCACAGGCCGGCACTCAATCCACTGAGCCATAGCAGCTTGGGTTGTTTCCTATAGAATCATTCTTATGAAAAAATGGACAGTCAATACTTTACTAGAAAGGATAAAGAACTAAGATTTTGTGATACAAGAATCAATTGTAAATGAAGAAAGTTAAATTAAGTACGAAGATGGTTATGGTGTGGCCAATATAGGCCCCAGTGCAGCTTTTTCAATTACATAGGGATCAAAAGTCCCAGATTTTCAGTCAGCAGACCTGGTTTTGAAACTTCAGGCATATTTCCTAGTTTTACTAATCTTCATTTTTTCTACTTTATTATTATTGTTTACACCAGTACAGATGTCCCCACTTCCCCCATTTGATCACATCGCAGCCCTCCTCTTGCCTGCCCCCTTACCTTTCTTTGGCCATCGCCACACTGTTGTCTGTGTGTATGGGTTATGCATGTATGTTCTTTAGCTATTCCCTCTACCCCTGTTTCTATTTTGACCATCAGTTTGTTTATTAAATTCCCATATAAGTAAGATCATATGGTATTTATCTTTCTCTGACTGGTTTATTTCACTTCGCATAATAATCTCCAGGTTCATCCATTTTTTTTTTTTTTTTTTTGCAAAAAACAAGAGTCCCTTCTTTTTTATAGCCATGTAGTATTCCATTTTGTAAATGTGCCACAGCTTTTTTATCCACTCATCTACTGATGGGCCCTTGGGCTATTTCCAGATCTTGCCTATTGTAAATAATGTTTCAATAAACATAGGGGTGCATATATTTCTTCAAATTAGTGTTTCAGGATTCTTAAGATGTATTTCCAGAAGTGAGATTGCTGGGTCAAAAGGCAGTTTCACTTTTAGTTTTCTGAGGACATTCTATACTGTTTTCCACAGTGGCTGCACCAGTCTCCATACCTACCAACAGTGCACTTGGGTTCCCTTTTCTCGACATCCTCACCATCAGGAGGATGGTAGCCATTCTGGCAGGCGTGAGGTGATATCTCACTGTGGTATTATTAAGAGTTTGCATCTCTCTGATGATTAGTGATGCTGAGTATTTTTCATATGTCTTTTGACCATCTGTTTTTCTTGACTAACATGAGGCCATGTGTGTAAGGAAACCTTTGGAAAATTCAATATTGTAGGCTGGTGGTGGTGGTGGGAACTCTTCACCATTTGTCACACAGCACTTTTTCTTCATCTGGAAGAAGATGAGCTTTATGAAGTATCACTATTATTCCTAGAATGTGATATCACAAGGCAATAAGAAAAAAAAGAATCACGAGTTCTGCAAATTTCTTATATCTCTTGCTTTCTGTCTTGTGAGACTAAGCATACTAGCAACTTTGTAGTATTTCTTCGAGAGAATAGATAAGAGCCTTCTACCAGCCTTCTGTTATTGAAGGACAGTTGTAATTGAATGTCTTCATCAATCATTCAAGTTGCAAAATAGGAGGTCAGTGTTGTGCTGGTGGCCAGCTCATACAGGCACATTTCTTCCTGAATCTGGGTTCAAGGACATCATGTAGTAGCTTGAAATTGACCATGAAGTATTTACACTATAGAAATTGGCAACTGCTATAATTCATCCTTTCCTCTCTCTTCCTCCTTCCACTGGATATCAGATTTGTAAACATTTAACAGCATTATACACCAGTGGGTATATTTTAGGGATTTATACCCAGAATGTTGAGTTCCCTTGGATTATTAAAGTCACCATAAACATTAAAGAGAAATATATTACATTTATATATACTCCAGGTAGATGCCTAATTAACCAATTTAAGGGACATTAGAAGTCAAGAGGAAGCCTTTAGTCAAGAAACTTGTATAGAAGTAATCAAGGCACCTGGCTGGCATAGCTCAGTGGATTGAGCGCGGGCTGGGAACCAAAGTGTCCCAGGTTCGATTCCCAGCCAGGGTACATTCCTGGGTTGCAGGCCATAACCCCCAGCAACCGCACATTGATGTTTCTTTCCCTTTCTCTCCCTCTCTCTCCCTCTCTCTCCCCCTCTCTCTCTCTCTCTCTCTCTCTCTCTCCCCCCCTCCCTTCCCTCCCTAAAAATAAATAAATAAAATCTTTAAAAAAAGAGGTAATCAAGGCAAATGAAATTATTTCACCTAATTTACAGAGTCCCTGACATAAAGATATGTAAATACCATATATTAAATACCTGGAATATATTTTCTACAAAAATTTTCTATATGCATAAAAGTTCATCATTGCTTACATGTATTTAATTTTCATGCAATTCATCTTCTTACAGAATAAATAAATTATTTAAAAATGTTTATAGACATTGTATTCTAATAAGGTAATTCTATCATTTAATGATTGGATTTATAAAATTACTACAAGTTTCTTTGTCTTGTCAGAGTACATGCATTTATTTATTTTTTTTAAACTATTTTTTTAAGTTTTTATTTATTTATTTTTAGAGAGAGAAGGGAGGGAGATAGAGAGAGAGAGAGACATCAATGTGTGGTTGCTGGGGGTTATGGCCTGCAACCCAGGAATGTACCCTGGCTGGGAATCGAACCTGCAACACTTCGGTTCACAGCCCGCGATCAGTCCACTGAGCTACACCAGCCAGGGCCCAGAGTACATGCATTTATACCTCTGATACAAGGCTTGAAAATGAAAGAACATACATTATGTACCTTTAGTAATGTGTGTTGACAGCTCCGTTAATATTACCCAGCTACCCAGGGACACGAAAATATGGTGGGTTATTGATTTCTTTCCTTCTCTCCCAACTAAAAAGTACAACATAAATGGATGCCCTATTTCCTATAGAAAAGGCATCAACTTTGCTAAAGCGCATTACAATTCAGTGGAAATTGGCTTAAACATTATTATGCCTAGCAATATAACACAAATTTAGAGGACCTCTAAGTTTTCAGGCCAGTGACTAATCTACCGTACACAGGGTGACTCTATGACCCACAAATAAAGTGTTCACTTTAGTGATAAACTGTCAACTTGTGTTTTAGAGAATTCTAACTTTTCATTTTTTTAAATTTAATTATTTTACTGTTGTTCAATTACAGTTGTCCGTATTTTCTCCCCACCCCTTCCCAACACCCCCTCCAAACCCACCTCACTCTCTTAGCCTTTCATTTTCTAAAAAGATTTATTTATTTATATTTAGAGAGAGGGAAGGGATGGAGAAAGAAAGGGAGAGAAACATCAATGTGTGGGTGCCTCTTACACACCCCCTACTGGGGACCTGGCCCATACCCAGGCATATGCCCTACTGGGAGTTGAACTGTCCACCTTTTGGTTTGCAGGCTGGTGCTCAATCCACTGAGTCACACCAGCTAAGGAAAACCTTTCATTTTTTTTTTAACTTGAAGTGTTGAGTTGTAGATAAGGTTTTATAATATAATTTGAATTTACTTTTATATGATTTAGATATAGCCATCCAGTCTAATGAAGGATTTATGTTCTCTGTAAACTTAAACTAAACTGAAAAGGTTACTTTGATAAAATAGTCCTCTGTCCAATTCATTTCCACTCTTAACACAATATGTGCCTAAACAGGTGAATAATTCTTTGCCATTAATATTTATATCTTATTAGGTTTCCTGATAATATTTAGTTTACTAAAATACATGTATTATTGAGGGAATAATTACAAACAAGGAGAGTTTGGGGGAGGGCATTAGGATTGAGGGCAAAAGGTGTGGAAATATTGAGAAAAAAGGTGAAATTATTTTGCCTGATTATTCATTTCACTACCTTTATGGTTAAAATTTACAGAAAAACAAATAGTTCAAATTTCTTACTTTTTCTACTTGCTTAGCTCAAAATTGGGTTGTAGAAATAAATCAGAAGTGACTTTGGCTAAACTGTTTTGTAACCTGCTTAATGAATTGAAAATGTGGTATTTATCATCCTTTCTGAAGTGTAACTATCCATTGGTACTCACTGCCAAAGTCACAGCTGTTAATGTGGCATCTATCTGGATGCTTGTACTGAGCATGACAATTTTACTTATATTTTTATAAGCGCAAATGTATAACAATTTTGTGTATTTGAAGATTTTTTTTTTTGTTTTTAAAAGAAATTATATGCATCACTCACACAGTTACCTAGATGTGAACATCAAGATTGGTCACATCTTGACTGGTCAACAAGAAGTATTTATTTGGAAACTTAGTGAGAAATATATAATTCAGCAGCAAACTGAAGAAGTTTTCAAATGCGTAGAAGAATTTAATTGGTACAAAATCAATCCTGAGTTATTGTGTCTATTGTGTCTACATCTTCAACTCCTGATTGATCAAAGCATGCAGCTATGATCTTCCTTGAGATTCATGGCACATTCAGCATGAAAGAGAAGTTTTTCATGGATTATTCCACCATCTGAAATGCAATCATACCGCACGACATTAGTTAGAACAATAAAAGTCAATGAGTTTATTTTCAATAGTAAAAATCCTTGCTAGTATGGAACACTATTTCTCCTTTAGTAGCAGTACTAACATGATATTCAACTACCAAAAAATGTTGATGATATTCTTGAAGGACAAATGATGGAAAATCACTTCAGTGTGTGGTATAATCCAGACCACCCACAAGGAGTATGAAAGAGATGTAGAGGTTCATTGTCCAAGATTCAGTCTTCTTGATGAAAATCTAAGAAACACAGATGTATATATTCAATTGGAAGCAGCTTTCAGCCACAGGATTTGGATTTGAAGGTTTGATAGATGGATTGATTGAGATGCAAGTTTGTTCTTCATACCTGTTAAATTACTTTCTTTTACCCTTGAAATCTTTTCTATTTATTTAAATACCCAGAGATTCAATTCCTGACTCTCCACTCTTCTTTTTAAATATTTGGGCTGATCTATCTGTGGTCCACAATTTCCCAACAGGAAGTTGCCATATTTCTGCAATGTTATGGTGCAGTTTCTTTGAAAAGTGGAACATTTACCTTGGGAATGGTCTTACTTTATAGCACATGTCTGTGGAATGTGTACCTCCACTATCTATCAGTGTATTGTAAATGTTCATTCAAATAGTAATACTAATGCTAGCTAACACTTATTGAACACTTACACAAGTGTGCCAGACAATATACTTTATAGTCCTCTGAAGCAGAGCATGTCATTATTGTTTATTCCCCTCCACCTTGCATACCCCCTTTATTCCCCTCTACCCTGCACACCCCCTCCCTCCCACACTCCCCCACTTTAGTTCATGTCCATGAGTCATATATATAAGTTCTTTGGCTTCTACATTTCCCATACTATTCTTAACCTCCCCCTGTGTATCATCTACCTCCCATTTATGCTACTTAGTCTCTGTACCTTTTCCCCCTCTCTCCCCACCTACTCCCCCACTGATAACCTTCCATGTGATCTCCATTTCTGTGATTCTGTTCCTGTTCTAGTTGTTTGCTTAGTTTGTCTTTGTTTTTATTTGTTTTAGGTTTGGTTGTTAATAACTGTGAGTTTGTCATTGTTTTACTGTTCATATTTTTGATCATCCTCTTTTTCTTAGATAAGTCCCTTTAATATTTTGTATAATAAGGGCTTGGTACTGATGAACTCCTTTAACTTGACCTTATCTGGGAAGTACTTTATCTGCCCTTCCATTCTAAATGAAAGCTTTGCTGGCTAGAGTAATCTTGGATGTAGGTCCTTGCCTTTCATGACTTGGAATACTTCCTTCCAGCACCTTCTTGCCTGAAAGATTTCTTTTGAGAAAAAAGACATCTGACAGTCTTATGGGCGCTCCTTTTTAGGTAACTGTCTCCTTTTCTCTTGCTGCTTTTGAGATTCTCTCCTTATTTTTAATCTTGTCTAATGTAATTATGATGTGCCTTGGTGTGTTCCTCCTTGGGTCCAACTTCTTTGGGACTGTCTGAGCTTCCTGGACTTCCTGGAAGTCTATTTCCTTTGCCAGATTGGGGAAGTTCTCCTTCATTATTTGTTCAAATAAGTTTTCAATTTCTTGTTCTTTCTCTTCTCCTACTGGTACCCCTATGATTTGGATGTTGGAATGCTTAAAGATGTCTTGCAGGTTCCTAAGCTTCTCCTCATTTTTTGAATTCTTATGTATTCATTCTGTTCTGGTTGAATGTTTCTTTCTTCCTTCTGCTCCAAACTGTTAATATGAGTCTCAGCTTTCTTCCTGTTGCTGTTGGTTCCCTGTATATTTTCCTTTATTTCACTTAGCATAGCCTTCCTTTTTTCATCTAATTTGGGACCATATTCAATCAATTTTGTGAACATCCTGATTACCAGTGTTTTAAACTATGCATCTGATAGGTTGGCTATCTCTTTGTCACTTAGTTGTATTTTTTCTGGAGCTTTGATCTGTTCTTTCATTTGGGCCATATATATATGTGTGTGTGTGTGTATATATATATGTATGTGTATATATATATATATATATATATATATATGTATGTGTATATATATATATATATTTTTTTTTTTGTCTTGGCATGCCTATTATGTAGGAAGAGGCAGAGTCTTAGGTATTTGCCAGGGCGGGCAACCCCTATTGTTGCGTTGTGATGCTCTATGTGGGGGAGGAGTCCGAGAGGGAACAATGACACTTGCTCTGCTCTCTGCCAGTTTTCGGTCACTTCCTCCGCTACCCTCAATCAAATTGGGCCTTTTTGGTGCTGACTTGTGTACATTCTGGGACCCTTTTGGTCTCTCCAATAAACTCTCCTGTGAGGCTTGGTGTTTCTGCTTCTGCTGTCTTAACCCCCACAAATGTTTCCAGTCAGATCTTTGAGGCTTTATTTCCCCATGCTAGAACTCTGGGTTGTATGGTTTGTCTCACTCCTCAGTTTTTCCTCCTCGTTTATCTGTATGCCATTGTGGGACCTCTGCTGTCTCACCAGGTCCTCTAGCTGTCACCTCACTGAGAGTTCTCTCCTCCCAGCTGCCCGTCTCCACCCGCTCCTACTGGTCTGGATGAATGTTTCTTCTCTAACTCCTTGGTTGTTGGACTTCCATGCAGTTTGATTTTCTGTCAGTTCTGGTTGTTTTTAAATTTGTTGTTGTCCTTCCTTCAGTTATTCGAGGAGGCACAGTGTGTCTACTTACACCTCCATCTTGCCCAGGAGTCAAATTTCCTATTTCTGTTAATAATCCCACTCTTTCATTAATCACTGAAATTTAAAACCATGACACCATCTATGATTTTTTACCATTCATGCCTATACCTAATTAGTTGCCATTTCTGTAATTCTCATTTTGCAATGTTTCTTAAATCTGGCTCCAGGCGTCCATTCCCATTGCTATATTATTTTGTGGGAATTTACTATCCTCAATACAGATTATAAATAAGCAATTGCAGTCTGCTTTCATTCTAACCCATTTTCTATAATGTTTTATTGAATCTAGCTCTACTCTGCTATAGCTAACCAGGTCTGTCGACATTTCCCCAAATATACCCTGCATGTTCCCACCCATATACATGTGTTTTTCACATCCTATTCAATACCTGTGAATATCTTACACACTCTTAAAGGTAAATTTCAAAGGGTCAGTTTATTCATGAAGCCCTTTCTGAACCCTTTAACCAGATGTGGGAAGAATGCTCATTTTATATTTATTTTTTCATTTAAAAAATTTTTATTGTTTATGCTATTACAGTTGTCCCAACTTTCTTTCCTTTGTCCAGTTGCCCCTTCCAATAGCCATTCTTCATACCACTGTTCATGTCCATGGGTGATGGGTATATGCTCTTTGTCTAGTCCCTTTACCTCTTTCAACATACCCCAGCTTCCCATCTCCACTCTTACAGCTATCAGTCTGTTCCTTTGTTCTGTGCCTCTGATTCTATTTTACTAGTTAGATTATTTTGTTCCTTAGATTCTAGTTATAAGTGAGATAATATGGTATTTGTCATTCACTGCCTGGCTTATTTCACTTAGCACAATAGTCTCCAGTTCCATACATGCTGTTGCAAAAAGGTAAGAATTCTTTCTTTTTTACCACTGCATAGTATTCCATTTAATTTGCATTTGTTTGAGATTAGCAATGTTGAGCATATTTTCATATTTCTATTGGCCATCTGTACGTCCTCTTTGAAAAAGTGTCTATTTAGGTTCTTTGCTCATTTTTTAATTGTGTGTGTGTGTGTGTGTGTGTGTGTGCTGAGTTTTGTAAGTTCTTTATAAATTTTGGATATTAACCCCTTACCAGATGTATAGGCAAATATGTTCTCCAATTCTGTGGGTTGTCTTTTTATTTTGTTGCTGATTTCAATTGCTGTGCAAAAACATTTTACTTTGATGTAGTCTCACTTGTTTATGTTTTCTGTTGTTTCCCTTGCTGAGAAGATATATCCTATAAAGTATTGCTATGAGCAATGTCCAAGATTTAGCTGCCTTTGTTTTCTTCTACAATTTTTATGGTTTTGGGTCTAACAATTAGGTCTTTTGATCCATTTTGAATTTATTCTTGTGTATGGTGTAAGAAGGTAAGTTAGTTTCATTTTTCTGCATGCATCTGTCCAATTTTCCTAACACCATTTATTGAATAAAGTATCTTTAGCCTGTTTATGTGCTTGCTTCCTCTGTTGAATATAAATTGACCATAAAGGTGTGGGCTTATTTCTGTGCACTCTATTTTGCTACATTGATATTTGTGTCTGCTTTCATGCCAGTAGCATGATATTTTGATTAATATGGCCTTGTATTATAGTTTGATATTAGGTAGCCTGATTCCTCCAAATTTGTTCTTCTTACTCAGGATCATTGTTGCTATGCAGGGCCTTTTGTGGTTCCATATAAATTTTTGAAATATTTGTTCTAGTTTTGTGAAATATATTATTGGAATCTTGATAGGAATTGCATTGAATCTATAGATTGCTTTGGGTAGTATGGGCATTTTAATGATGTTAATTCTTCCTATCCATGAACACATTATGTGCTTCCACTTACTTGTATTTTCTTCTATTTCATTCTTCAGTGTCTTGTTATTTTCCACTTACAGGTCTTTTACATACTTGGTTAGGTTTATTCCTAAGTATTTTATTCTTTTGTAGCAATTTCGAATGGGATTGTTTTCTTAATTTCCCTTTCTGTTAGTTTGTTATTGGCATATTAAAATGCAAATGATTTCTATAAATTAATTTTGTATCTTGCTACTTTGCTGAATTCATTTATCAGTTCTAGTAGTTTCTTGGTGGGATCTTTGGGGTTCTCTATGTACAGTATCATGCCATCTGCAAATAGAGGCAGTTTACTTCTTCCTTTCCATTTTGGATTTTTAAAATTTCTTCTTCTTATCTGATTGCTGTGGCTGGGACTTCCAGTACTATGTTGAATAAGAGAGGTCAAAGTGGACAGCCCTGTCTTGTTCCCGATCTTAAGGGGAATACTTGTAGTTTTTGTCCATTAAGTGTGATGCTGGCAGTGAGTTTGTAATATATAGCCTTTGTTATGTTGAGATATGTTCCTTTTTGCTGAGAGTTTTTTTTTAATCATAAATGGGTACTGGTTTATCAAATGCTTTTTCTGCATCTATTGATATGATCATGTGGTTTTCATCATTTATTTGGTTTATGCGGTGACTCACATTTATTGACTTTTGAATGTTGTATCAACCTTATATTCACAGAATATAAATCCTACTTGATCATGGTCTATGATCTTTGTGATACTTGCTGTATTTGGTTTGCTAGTATTTTGTTGAGGATTTTAGTGTCTATGTTCATCAGGGATATTGGCCCATAATTTTTGTTCTTTGTAGTGTCTTTGTCTGGTTTTGGAATTAGTGTAATGCTGGTCTTGTAAAATGAGTTTGGAAACATTCCCTCCTTGAATTTTATAAAATAGTTCTTCTTGGAATGTTTGGTAAAATTCACCTATGAAACCATCTGGTCCAGGGCTATTGTCTGTTGGAAGTTTTTTGATTACAGCTTCAATTTCACTAGGTGTAATCTGTCTATTCAGATTCTCTGATTCTTCCTGATTTAGTTTTGGAAAACTGAATGTTTCTGGGAATTTATCCATTTCATCTAGATTGTCCAACTTCTTGACATAGAGTTGCTCATATTTTCTTACAATCCTTTGTATTTCTTTGGTGTTGGTTGTTATTTCTCCTGTTTCATTTCTGATTTTATTTATTAGGATCCTTTCTCTTTTTTTCTTGATGAGTCTAGGTAAAGTTTTGTCAATCTTGTTTATCTTTTCAAAGTATCAGCTCTTGAATTCATTCATATTTTGTATTGTTTTTTATGACTCCATTTCCTTTATTTCTGCTTTGATCTTGTAGCTTTTAGGATTCTCTCCTTGTCTTTAAACCTTCTATTTTAATTATGATATGTCTTGGTGTAGGCCTCTTTGGATCCAACTTGTTTGGGATTCTCTGAGCTTCCTGGACTTGTGTGTCTTTTTCCTTCACTAGATTAGGGAATTTTTTGGTTATTATTTCTTCAAATAGGTTCTGTGTTGCCACCCTTTAAGACCAGGAAGGTTCATGGTATTCGTGCAGATGGAAAAATATTCATGGAGCTGTTGGGATGTCTGGCATGCCTGTATTCTCAGGTAGGTGAGCCATGCATGCTGCAAGCTGCGTGCCTATATGCATGTCTCATGTCATGATCCTTGCTCCCCAGCATGGCACCCATCATGACACCTGTCCCCTTCCATGTCTCTCATCACCATTGCCCCCAGCAGGGAGTCTCTACCTGTTTAAGTACTAGAGGGGAACAAAGCTGGCAAGATGCTAGAAATTATATAACATAATTCTGCTTATGCGAGCCTACCTCATGTTATGGGAACACTTTATCAGACCCAGTCTCAAGGCTATGAGAACACTGGTTATCAGGCCCCTCCAAGGCTACGGGAACACTGCTTCCCTTAGCTACCCAGACAGCTGGACAAGGAAACCAGACTGCCTCCACTTACCCTGCTGGTTCTCAATCTCTTTCTTGTTCTCTTATCTTTCTAGTATTCTCATGATATGGGTATTGTTATGCTTCATGTTGTCCAAAATATTTCCTAAACACTCCTCATTTTTTAAAATTATTTTTTCTTTTTGCTGCTCTGCCTGAGTGATTTTTCTACTTTGTCTTCCACATCACTGATTTGATCCTCTGCTTCATTTAACCTACTGTTTATTCTTTCAAGTGTATTATTTATTTCAGATACTGCATTCTTTATTTCTGACTGGTCCTTTTTTATGGTTTCTATGTCTTTTTTCATGCTCTTGAGTATCCTTATAATCATTACTGTAAACTACCTGATAAATTGGTTGCCTCCATTTCATGTAATACTTCTGGAAAATCTTTTGTTCTTTCATTTGGGGTCTGTTTCTTTGTCTTCCCATTTTAGCTGCTTCTCTGTATTTTCTACCTTAGTTGGTAAACTAATCAATAATATAGCCTTGAGCTGTAATCAGAAGTCAGGCTTAAGCATCACAGGGTAGGACAGAGAAATTCCTGTGGATGTGGCTATTGTTTCCCTGAAGGCTCATACCGTACAGAGAGTAGTGTTTGCCTGAGAAATATGCCTTCTGCAGTATGGTGGTTGACTCAACTCAGGGATCCTAGTGGCTACTCCCCAGAGCCACCAACCCCAGACACTGCTCAAATGTCTCTAGTTCACTCTGCCCTTCCTCTGCTGGAGCCCAAGGTAAATGGCTACAAACAAAACTTTGTACTTTGGCCCTTTAAGAAGCTCTCTGTGTTTTCTGCTGTCTCTTCCTGACAGACAGAAACCCTGATGCTTTTCACAGCTAGATGTCATCTGGGTTCCTTTCTTGCATTGGTGCTGTAGGCTGAGGAGCCCAGCTTAGGGTTTAGACCTCACATTTCCCAGGGGGAGCCCATGGGCACTGAAATATCCCTTTAGAACTTCAGCTTCCACCTGTGGGAGCCCAGCCAGCCCTACTTGTGCCTCCTCCATACTCCCTACTAGTCTTGTTGTGGTGAAGTGGTTTCTTCTGTCTGTCTTTGGTTATAAGGCTACTCTCCAGCTAGTGTTCAGTTGGTTATTCAGGATGTTTTTTCAACAATTTAGTTGTAATGCCAGATTGGTCCTTGGAAGAGGTTAGTGTAGCTTCCACTTACTCCCATATCACCTTTTAAAAAAGCATGTCATATATATATATACACATATATACATACATACATATATATTAAATTGAACTTATTGGGGTGACATTGGTTAATAAAACCATAAAGATTTCAAGTTTACCATATAATTTCACTTATATGTGGGATACAATGCACAAAATAATTGAACAAACCTAGTAGGAAAGAAGTATAGATATGTAGAAAATAGAAGCTCTCAGAAGAAGAGGTGGGTTGGGGGACTGGTGAAAAAATGTTAGGGGCTTAAGAGAAAAAAATACATATCACATAAACACAGGCATCAGTGTAGTGATAGCCAGAGGGAAATGAGCATGGTAGCAGGTGGAAGAGGACAAAGGATTAATACACAAGGATCAAAGACGATCATACCACATTTTAATATTTCATGATGGAGGTAATAAGGAAAGACACAATGGGAAGATACTGAGAAAAATAAAAAGGACATTTTTCTAAGCTCATAAATTAAAGTAAATTTGGGTGGAGGATGTAATATTGTGCAACATAATTAGCATCAGAGAGAGTAGATACTTTGTGGCAAAAATATAAAGAGAAATGACAAAAAATATGTAATGTGTTGCTAAAAACAAATTTTAAGTTAAACATTTTTCTGCTTTGACTATTTATGAAATTACTCCAAAATGTATAATATGCCATGAAAAACTAAACAAAATAAAAGAAGCAAGAAAAATGTTAAGCTAATGTTTATTGAATATTTTCTGTGTAAATATCACAGCAAATATTTTATTTCCTTAAGTCATTCAACACATGAGTTAGATCTTCTACTATTCCCAGTTAAAAAAATAATCTGAGGTTAAAAGAGTTACTTTCTCAAATCTCAGAATTGGTTAGTGGCAGTTCCTGGTTTTTAACTCCAAAGCCTGGAGTCATCACCACCTTGTAACACTAGTGCAGATGAATAGTGTTCTCATGGAAGCTGAGATGGTAATTCTAGACTTTGTGAGAACACTGTAAATGTAGTAAAATTCATCTGATTTTATGTCATACCTAGCTACAAGGTTCTAGTTTCATTCTAAATTAATTTTTTAAACTTTATCATAGCTTATTTCATAATTGGATGCTTCAATATTTTATCTACAAGGCCAATATTACTACTTGATCTGAATTCAATTTGTATTTCACACTGAAGTCCTTCTGATTTTGTGATTTAAATTTATATTGCTATCAATGTTTTAGGTGGTTGAAATTAGTTTGGCTTTGCCAAGAAATAATCAAACAACAAATAAACAAGAACAAAACAACAAATAAATGCTTCCTTCACAAATAAAACCCACTTATCAAAGGAATAGGTGATAAAGCAGCTTTTTATGCATCTTGAAAAACTATTAGTAAATCTGTAGCTATGAGTTCCTTAAAATATATTATAAAATATCTTCTGAAATTTTCTATTTAAAAAATGTCTGGAAACCAAAGCTTTAGTTATTATTAGTCACTATAATGTTTAAGCAAAGTAGCTTTTACTTTGAGAAAAAATTGCAGTTTGGCAATAATGACGTATAAAACCATACAATAGACCTTCCACGCTTTATTCTCTAGAACTTTTACTAAAAATTATAATTGCTTTATTTTGTTTTAGCTATATTTAGCAAAAAACAAAAATAAAACCCTAACAATATAAGAACATAACAAATAAATAGATTTTATTTTTTTGAGGATTAAAATATTTATTTGAACATAAAAATGAGTGTTTTACCAATAGCTGTCTAAAAGTTGAAAAAATTGAGCTTTATTGATTTTTAAAAAATTTAACTATATTATACTGTTATGTGTATCAGATTATAAAAAGTTATTTTATAAAAGTTCACTTTAAATCCTGGAATTTTTTTTTGTTTTTGCCAAATGATAGACCAATATTATACATAGCCAAACTATCTCCTTGCACACAACAGAATCAATAATAAGTCTTAAATTGAAGTGAATGTAAGAATAGGCCAGGGAGTTATTTAAAAATAAAAATTTCCAATTCCATCCCCAGTATTCTGATTCAGGCTCATTAGAATGGGGCTCAGAACTAAATGTTCAATAAATACTTCATGCAGGAACTCTGCAAATCATAGCTGGTCATATACTGATTGAACCATTTTGGCAAGGAGTTTAGACTTAACATTTTTAACTAGTGGGGGAAAGACCAACCACGATATTTATTATTTATCATATCACAATTTAAATATTTGTGTTTAGTATTACAATCTGTTTTGCTGTCAAAATCCCAGCCCTTATTTCTGACCCTGGTATTTATGAACTAGCTTGAGAACAATAGATAACTGAATAAAACATAAAACACCAATTTGAACACATTAGAGTGTTACCCAGGCAGTAAGGATTGGAGGGGTTGAGATCTCAAGAGAACAGAAAGATGAACCTGATATTTTGCATAGATTTTCCTCTCTCATTAGTCACAGGGAGGCTGAGTATGTGTGCAAAGCATTAGCAATATCATAGGTCAAGATGGGAATGTGAAACTGGAGTTCCAGGTCCTGTAAGGAGAAAGAGCTACATATTTACATATTTCTCCTGACACTTACTTGATTAATGGTACAGCCTTTGGAGCCAGAACGAACAGAGTTTGTCATGAGTGTTTTGGGGTTACTTACTAAATTCTTTATCAGAACTACTTTTTAATTTGTATATTAATTTTGTAAGCATGTAATGTGTTTCTATGGTATTCCCATTTTTCAAGAATACTGGAATATGGAGCACAGGTACAAGTTTGCAGAGGAACTTCATTTTTTGGCTAATTGACGATAGTTGACCTAAACATCAAGAATAAGGTTTTCTTCATATAATACCACCAGGGCTTAACCCAGTTCTTACATGGAGTAAGTAAACAGTGAAATTGTTGAATTTTTTATTATTTTGGAATTCATCATAACCAACACCCCCAAAACAAAGGTTTTTGATTTAAACTGTATGAACATCAAGTGATAGTTAAATTTCAGAAGGTTACATGTTAAATGGCTGAAATGCAGGCAAATATTTATATGTTTGAGTTTTAAAAATAAATTTCTATTCTGGAGGTACATTTCATTACATATGCATTCTCAAATGCTATAATTCTCATAGCCCTGGAGAAATAGCCTCAGGTAATTATGTAGTTACTATTAATCATACTCAAAGCATTGACAAAGCTGTATAAATAACAATGTGATTATACACCTCTAATGAGTAAGAGTTGTCCATAATATGCCACACATCTGAAGAAAACTGGGTAAAAACTTAAGAAAAAAAGATATATACTTTTATACATATCTAGATGCATGGTATTTTGAAAATA
Organism: Phyllostomus discolor; assembly: GCF_004126475.2. Classification (NCBI taxonomy): domain Eukaryota; kingdom Metazoa; phylum Chordata; class Mammalia; order Chiroptera; family Phyllostomidae; genus Phyllostomus; species Phyllostomus discolor. The sequence goes on along the minus strand of NC_040906.2, from coordinate 130,337,818 downwards.
AATCACCTAGAACTCTGATTGAAAATTTTTGTCACATTTAGCATTGTATTGCATGGGCAGTGAGTAAAAGGAGAGCACACTGCATTTGCTCATTTTTGTGAAGTGAAGAGCAGTGGAACATACTGGCTACTTATTGCCTGAAAAATCAGGTCTATTTCAAAGGCTTGAGAAATAATGTTTTAGCTACAAAATGCTCATACTGAAATGTGTCTTACAGATGAGTCCATACAGTTCTTCAGGGGCTTTGGTGAGTAGTTCCTCTTTGTTGAACTATCACAAAGCATTAATAAAAGTGGCTGAGATCCTTTCTTGATTTTTAACAACTAATAAATCCTCTCTTTTATGTCATATTATAGAGCCTATGATCCAGCTCCTGCCGAACACTTGTGAAGGTATCTGGAGCTTTAGATGCTTATGAACCTATTCACTGTTAGCTGTTTATTTAAATTTGCCAGGAGTTGTACAATCATCTTTGGTTTCTTTCAGCATAATTCTGGTTTCCCATGATTATTTTGTAAATAAATGTGAAAACACACCAAAAAATCATATGAAATGTAATTAATCAAGATATGAATTCAGTTTAACTACTGATTGACTGTCTTTCTACTCAGTAACTTACAGGATTTTAATTTTTTTAAACAAAACTTCAAGACATTTTTATTTTTGTATCATTTGAATGGCTGGGAATCACACCCATGATGCTTCCTCTGTCATGCTGTGATCAGGTGTATTTAGAATGAGCACCAAGACTGCAAAAAATGCCATATAGTACAACCATGTTGAAACCTTCTGAATTCTCAGTCCTTGGGAACAGCCTTCCATTTAAGTTAAGGTGGAATTGACCCTCAGAGCACTTAAAAAGCATTCCTACAATATCTTTGATAAAGTCATGCATTTTCACTTTAGGCCCTTAATCAGTTTTAGTGTCTCTAATTTAATTATTGTATAATAATTGTGGTTTTAACACCATTGCCAGTTATGGTACCATATAATTTACATATTTTTACATAAAAGCCTTAAAAATCCCCATAAAATTAGTTTTTCCCAATTAGAATGTGAGAAAACTGAGGCTTAGACAGATTAAATACCTTGTTCAAGGTCAAACCATTGGTCAGCAAGCTGGCATTGGGCTTAAGGTCACAGTCTTTACCCCTTAGCCTCACCATCACTTAGAACACTTTACCTGGTCTCCCAGCAGGTCCAAAGCAGCTAGCTCCCTGAGAATTAGACAGACTACTGGAAGGTTGTCTGATGGTAGCATAGAAGTAAAAAGAGATGTTTGTATCTCTAAAACATTTCACTCTACCCTGAAGGCCTCGTTAAGTCCCAGAAGGAAGTATGAATCATTTCTGAGACCCAGTTGGGATCCTTTTATGACTCGGGGCAATGCCCAGGAGACACCAGGTTTGTACCCCCAACTCCCACCTGTATTGGAGCAATTATTCTGTGACAAGTGTCGTAGCTCAAGGCTGTATATCTCACACCTATGATTGTATAAATCCCCTATAAAGATAACATTTTTTCATTGACCCAGAATGCTGAAGTGAATCCTTTTAATTATATCTTAAAAGTATACAAAGTTGGTATAACTTAAAAGTATACAAAATTAACAGTAGGTACATATTCCTTATATTTATATTCTTATATACATATGAAACAAAAATTTTACAAAAATATACAAACAATATACCAAAATAAATAAAGCACTTCAAAATAACAATGTTCATATTTAAAAAAAGTTGTATTAAAGTGCAACAGAAAAGTACATGACTCAAGTGTAAAGTTATCTGAATTTACACACATTACTTATATTTATATTCACCTAAGTAATGACTTTATGAGTCAAGATATAAAATATTTATAACATCCCAGTGACTCATTTTTTTAATAGTTAATACTGGCCACCATCCACTCTCTTACCACAGCTGTAAGCACTGTTTTGAAGTTAGTTTTGCTTCTTCCTGAAATCCATGTAAATGGAATAGTACAGAGTACAGGCTTTTGTTCTGTATTATTTCCCCTAGTATGTAGTCTTTGAGACTCTCCAAAACAGCATTATCTTGCTGTAATAAATGATTTTTTGGGTTAAGATGCAATTGCTCCTGGAGAGATGCATGCAAGGCTGATTGATGACCAGAACAAATGCCCTGCTGCACTTGGCGTTCCCAGGCTGCCATGTGCCATGTGTCCATGCAATTCTTCCAACATTTTTGTTCAGTTTTTAAGAGATTATGGCCATCAGAAAAGTACAAAATTAAAATTTAATAAATCATTTGTGGAACTCTGAAACCTGCAGACCCCAATTTGGTGTATTCTGAATTAGAAAGAGGGATTATCTAACACCTAATCATATAAACCTTGACAGATGTCTGAGTCAGAGCCGGTCCAGATGGGCTTTTGTTGGCGAACTCTTTCAGAAGAGCAGAAGAAAAACATTTTTTACCATTTGCTGGGGGCTGGTGCTGGTTGTAGAAGACATGTTTTTTTAGCTAATATGTTGTTTTGTTTTTCTCCTTGGACGAAGTTTGAGCTTATCCATTAATGCCAACAACACTCTTAGGCTTCTCACAAACAGTTCTGCATTCAGCCTTATATTTCAGAAAAAGTTACAATGGGGGATGCTGCAAATAACTAGAACAATACCCATAATGTCAGGATAATGTTCTTCTTTTGTAACTGAGTGAATTGATAAAAAGGATTGACACTAGCCTGGCTTTGCTCTCAGGAGGGCTGTTAGGAAGGCCATATAATGAAATTGGGGACAATAAAAGGACCCTGTCATGCCATTTGTAAAATTCTTTATAGCAGCCCTTGAAATTAAACGCATTCTTTATAGCTCTGCTTATATTGTAGTTTTATTCAAGTACTTATTTGAGATCTTTGGGGAAGAGTGTTCTTATAGGCATAGAAAAAGTTCTAAAAGTGAGGTGAAAGTAGAAATAAATAAACGGTAGCACTTAAACAATATTCCTCCAGTTTAGAATGCTCCACAGAGAACATACAAACTAATAATTAATAATTTGTCAGTTAAATAATAACTGTTCCCTTTATGTGTAAAGTCAAACTCTGCATCTCAGAAGTAAAATGAACATGGATGTGCTCCAAATCAGACTACTGGCAGAAACTGCCTGAATGTAAAATATGTTCCAGTGGTTTTCAATGCTGGTCACAACAATTTCACTACTTCCTGGGAAATTGTAATATAGCATAAATCATAACAAATAAACTGGGTGCATTTTATTACTTTAATCACAAAGGGTCATGTAGTTGAATAAAAACTATAAATTTTCCTTTAGATTTGACTTAGATCTCTTCTGAGGTAAACACCTGTGACTTCTCAGGGAAAGATCTCTTACCACACCTTTCATTATTTTATGGTGTCCTAAATTTTGTGTAATACTTAAATAAAATATAATCAACCTACCAACCACCACATGAACCAATGAACATACAAACATGATTTGGTATTAAATAAACTCTTTTGCCATGAAAAGCAGAACACATGTTATTTTAGATGTCTGAGGGAGCTATCAGTATCTCATCTCATAAAACTGTTTTCTTGAATAATAAAGAATACAAAAAGAAGAAAAATACAGAAAAAATAATTTTAAATGAAGGAATGGATATTAACCTAAAATATTGGTTAAATATGAGAAAGAATCACATGTTTCTTTTTGCTCATACATGGAGCTGTAAGGAATCATACTATCTATAACTTTAGGTTTTACTTGGAAGTAGTCATTAGTGCTAGCTCACAAATAATTGTGATTTCCCCTTTGGAGATCTAGAGAATGGCAATGTCCTGCCCTTTGAAGTTAGTTGTGGTCATGTGGCTTGCCTTGCCGGTGAAATATAAGAAGTGATACAGGTCATTTCTGGAAAAAGTTTAAAGAGCTGCTGTGCAGCTTGTCCCTCTGTCTTTCTCCTTGACAAGAGCTGCTGTATTAATCCAGTTCTCAGACTGAGGATGGCTTGGAGCAGAGCTACAGGCAGAATAAGATAGACCAGGAGCATGCCTGAAAAACATGCTTTGATTTTAAAGACAGAGGTTATGGTGTTTGTATTACTGTGTCTTCACCAGTGGAGTCCCACTTCATCCACTGTCTATGGCAAGTATCAACAGACAGTAACAACTCAGAGCCATCCATGTCTCAGAGGCTAAAAGAGAACACATAATAGGCAAAAGAGAAGAGAGGTAGAGAAAGTTAGAGGTAACTTATGGTTAAGTGAGGGGAAGAGAAAGAAGAAACATTTAGAGAGGTGAAAAAGAAGAGCAGAATATATTTTGATTATGTTTAATTCAAATAATTTGTTTCAATTCAATAATTCAATAATTATGTTCAATTCTAATAAATTGTTTCCTGAGGTATTTATCTTTTTCACTTAAATAATTTATCCTAAAGGAAAGAGCTTGGAAAGGAAGCACACAAGCTTATTTTAAATAAATTTCCTTATTATTTTATTTTTGTGCACAGTAGGGTGATTGGCAGGTGAAAGAGCTTATAAAACCTGATGTCTCAGTGTAAAATCATGGACTGTGGTCCTGAATGCCTCTGTGGGTAGTGGTTGTTTGGCAAATGCAGCTCATGCAAATGAAGGCAAAGCACATCGAGTCTGTTTGCATGATGATAACAACATATGTTAAAAAGTGGAAAATTCAGATACTTGAACATTTTGTCTGAACATCATCAGTCAGCTGCATGGACTCAGTATTTATTTCTCCTTTAAGACACTGCTAAGAAGAAACAACATTCTAATTCTAAATAACTCAATTTATTTGCTACTAAAAGCCCATTCAATACCTACAGAAAAGATAGTACACACTATGCTGCAAGCAAACAAAAAGAATAAAAACAAAAAAACAGATGTACTGAGTCTCTTTCATTAAATTGTGAAGCTAATTCAATTTAAGAATCATTCAGTATCTGCCACATGCTTTGCTCAAGAAAGATGATATATGGTTCACACCATCCCACAACAAAATTCACATCAACAAGAAAACAAGAACAGCTAACTCTTCAGAATGCCTACTAATTGCTGAGACTTTTTCTAAGTGCTTTAATATAAAAAGCTGTCTACTGCTCTTCACTGTTACGTACCACTATGACCCAGTTTTACAGATGAAGAAATTGGGACCCACAGAGGCTGAGGAACTTACCTGAGATCTCATGACTCGTGAGTGGAGGAGACAAGGTAATGGGGCTGTAGGGCTCCTAACTTTTCTGTTTTGCTGTTCTTGGGAAGATGGCAGCAAATCAGAGGTATCATGCCAGAGTCTGATTTCCAATAGAGATAACTGGCTCTTATTTTGTATTTAAAATAGAGAAATAATATTACAAGTGTAATAATACTTTTTTCAAAAAGGTATAAATCATCTTTTATCATCTCACTTTCTGTGCTTAAACTATTTTGATTTTTCCTTTGTTATTCTAGACTTTATTCAAACACATACAGAATTTCTATATAGTTGTAAGCTTCATATAATATGTAATGTTATATTCTATTTTGTTTTCCTACTAAGTGATTCCATATACCAAAGCAGTTTTTAATGATTATATATTTCAATAGCTGTCTAATATTCCACAGAGTTGGTATACCAGATTTATTAAATTATTTTCTGTTATTGTACATTTAAGTTGTTCTTAATTATTTCTTTTTACAAAAAATTCTGTAATGGATTTTCATGAAATACTTCCTTAGTAAAGAAAGACATTATGATTAATCTGCTTGTAATTCATAAAATCTACTTATACTTTACAAATTTTGTTGCCAAATCATGTCCTAATTTATTGTCATTGGTGTATAAGTGTAATAACATTACCATAACTTTGCCAGCATATATAATGATTATTTTAGATTTTTGTTAGTGTAGAAGATTTAATTGATTTATTTGATGTAGTGGGGTCATAGATTTATACCCTATGTTCTGATTTGCTAAAAAAATATGTAGCATCTTTATTTCCAATGGTAATCTGTTTTTTCATGTGGCAGTTTCCTACAGTGTCTCTTTCTGTTTAAATGTTCAGCCTACTCAAGGTTAGAGTCTGTATTGGAACTGATTTAGCTCTTTAAGACTGCTCAGTTTGTCTAGGACAATGCTTAGTCTTTTAGAGTTGCACCCACATTCTGCCCCTCCCCCTGCCCCACTCCGCCCTTTGCATTTTGGAGTATGGAAATCTAAGGGGGACTATTTTGTGATTATGGTAGAAGGGCAGGATGGGCTTCCAGTTTTTGCCAGTCTCCCATGCACTCGCTGATTCCTGTTTGAGAGTAGCTGGTTTGATTCTGTTTTTTGTAGCAGTGAACACTGAGGTATGACTCATGCCACTGATGCCTTCTGGTTTTGGATGTGACTATTGGTACCGTCAACAGGAGCACGTGCCCTGAAGCGTAAATCCCCATACACGACAGCCACTTTGTCTTGACCTAAGGTTTGTGCTTGCTCTTCTGTTGCACAACCGTCCAGACCTCACTCCCACAACCTCGCACTGGAGCATATAGATAGTTGTGGGTCTGCTGCACTTGCTCTGCAGGAAGCCTGGAGAGCTGCCTCTCTCGGCGTTTATTGGGACTTCTTCACAAACAGTAAGGAACCACTGTCCTCTACCATGTTAAAATACCGTAGTATCAACCGACTGCGACTGCGGCAATCCTTTCCTAGAGCATTTAAGCTGCCCAAACATGAAAGGGAGAAAATCCGGGCAGCATCTATGATCTTTCCAGGTTTTAGTCTCTTTAAACATCATTTAATGTAATTTACTGGACATTCCTAATTAAAGCCCCACCGGGAGAGGATGAAAAGAAGTACATGTATTCACTCCCTCCTACTTTTGCCTTTTTTTCTGAAATCTGCTAAGCAAGAAGGGACAGATTTTACTTTTCAGTTCCTATGTGACGTCTGTTTCTTCTAAAATGTTATTCATTCTGTCTCCTATAAGGTTCAGGGAAGATCAGGACACAGTAGAGGGAGGAGATAGCTTGCAGAAAAAGAAACAAAAACTTAGAGGTATTTTTTAAACTTTTAAAATAAAGTACAATATATATACTCTAAAATGCACGAATCTTGAGGTCTGCATTTTTACACTGTGAAAATACCTGTATAACCACCCTGGGTCAAGATGGAGAGTATCAACAGCACCCCGGCTATTTCCCTTGTGTCCTCTCTCCCATGACAGGCACCCGTTTCATCCCTCAAGACATGCGGCTTGTGGTTTTTTCTTACTTTCTTTTGTTCTTGTTGTTGTTGTTTGTTTTCCTGCTTAAAGTATGAAGACTTTTTTCAAACTTTGGCTTGATGTCTTCCATCGATCTTGAAAAATTCTTGGCTAGTATTCTTTATTGCTTCTGTCTCATAATTTCTACTTCTGAGACTCCAAAAACTTGCTTCATTTGTTATCTATCTTTTATACATTTTCCATGTTATAACTATAGTAACCCTAGCTGCTGTCACATTTCCTCTGGTTTTTAATCCATCTATTAAGTTCCTAATTTCAATAATAGTAACTTTAATAATTTTTCTTTGATATTCTTTATAGATTCCAACTCTGTGGTAAAATTTTTCACTTTTCATCTGTACTCAAATAATCATATTTATTTAAAGTCAGTGTTTGATAATTGCAATATTTCATTCATCTTTGGGTCTCTTATTGTTATTTTTTTCTTTTGTTTTTAATTTATTTCTGATTCTTGGCATGTGTGGTAATTTTTTATTTAATTCTTGATATTTCATATGTAAAAATTTATTTCTGATTCTTGGCATGTCTGGTAATTTTTTATTTAAATCTTGATATTTCATATGTAATATTGATTAATATTTTCTCCCTTTGGCCACAGTTATATAAATCAGTCAGACCTGCCTTATTGATGACATTTTATAGCCTTTTCAATAGTCAATGAGTGTCAGTAGTATTCCATGGGCATTTGAGAAAGCTGTATTCTCTACTTTCAGTGACCCAAATTCATGTACATGAATTAGATTGAATATTAATTATATTATGCAAGTTTTCTATAGACATTTATTTTCCTCTAAGTTAATATGTAGTGAAATAAAAGAAGTAAATTAAAATCTTGTTATGTTACTCTTTGTATCTGTTGTTATTTTTGACTCTTATTCTTATTTGATATTCATGTAATGACATTCATAACTGTTCTGTTCCTTGTCAGTTGTAGTTTTTGAAATTATGTAGTTTCCTTTTTGCTACATCTAATACTTTTGTATTGAAATTCAGATACTTTGATATTAAAATTGTGGCATAGATTTTTGTTTATTTACAGTTGTTTATTCTTTTGTTCTTAACCTTAAAGAATCATTTACTTTTATGTGTTTTTCCTACAAATATCCTAGAGTTGATATTTAGATTATGATATAATGTAAATATTGTTTTTTCTTTAATAGTTCTGTTAAACTCATTTATATTTAGTGCTATAATAGATATGTGGGGTTTTAATTCTGTCCTATATGATACATCTTTTTTATGTTTTTATCTTAACAGTCTCCTGCCTTATGATCCATTTTAATTTATTGGTTTTTTGATTCTTATTATATTTGGGAAGGTTTTTATTTTCCTATACCTCTCTCCACATTTTCTTCCATCACCCAGTTTTAGTCAATATTATTCTTTTTATTAGTGCTTACCCTTTTCCTCTTAAAAAAGTTACTACTCTGTTAATTAGTTTGTTTTTAAATGATATTTTGTTGTCTCCTAGATTTTGAAATGTATGAAACACTTTTTCTACATTGCAACTTTGTTTCCTTCTGTTTTCAAACTTTTCAAAATCATATCATTTTTACATTAAAAGGTCACTTTATATTTTTTCACCCGATTTTTCTATAAGTTTTTGACTTATGTAGTTAAATATATTAAATCCTCAGTTCTAGTGTTTTCACTGAATTTCTCCAGTCGTATTTCAGTTGGCTAAAGTTAGGCATCTAGGAATTTCTTCAAGAAAAGTACATGACAATGTTACCAGATCTTGCATATTCAGAACTGCATCTTTAGTGTTTATAACAGAGGTAGACCTTGGCTGGATATGAATATTTAGGCTTAAACTTTTTCACTTGAGTACTTTGTAAATATTGTTCAACCACTGTTACTGAATGTTGCTACAAAAAAAATCTAAAATCATCTTGTGTTTTTCCTTTATACATAGAGTAATTTGCTAATATATCTTCAAGACAAGACACTTGACAGAGAACAGAGCAATAACCATATATGACACTAGGTAAAGAGTTGCAACCCAGGACTTTTGTTGTGGAATTGGTTTGCATAGAAATCTAACCTCTTAGATTGCTTTCATTTGTATATAACTGATTTTGCTTTCCTTAGGGAATGCAAATTACGTGCATGTTGCTTCTCTCTTGACTATAAACATTTCAATTATTTTATCTCCAGTACTTTAAACATTTAAAAATTTTCATTTTACTTTATTTCTTTCTCAGTTTACCTTATTGTAGTTTTGTGTTTAGTCTCCTTTTATCCCTTCCAGTTTTCTCTATATCTCTTTTAAGTGTTTGTTGGTTTACCTTTTTTTCTATGTGTGTTTTGCCAATACCTTTCAATGTTACTTGTTATCTTGCCACATCTTCACTAAATTCTTTTTAATTAACTGGTAAAAAGTGTCTTTTTAATAATGAAAAGTAGATACATATTAATTATATATTAATTAATAGACAGGCAAACATCATAATAATTAATATTATACCAACTATTGGGTATATGAAAGGAATGTACAGAAACATATATTACAGTAGCCATATATACATACATGGAAATTTATTTCCTGTTAAGAGAAATATGCTTTATTTTCAAGCTTCTAGGATCGCTCAACTAAAGTTTACTACATATCAGGTGATGAAGTGAAGTTCATAAGAACAAAATAAAAAATGGTCTAGACTTATTTTGCTGACCATAATATAATAAACCAGAAATTAATAACTAAAGAATAAACACAAAGTTTGGCAATTAAAAAGACTCTCTAAATGACTTTTGGGAATAATAAAAATTAAAATTGCATTTACAAAATAGAGAATAACAATTATTAGTACATTTTTTAAAATTCATTAGATATAACCCAAATTACTGAGCTACAAAGTTTTAAAAGCTTGTATTATTAACTGAGTAAGAATGAAAATAAAACAACAAAACTTTTAGCATAAGAGGCTAGAGAAAGAATAACAAAACTTACTTAAGGAGAAAAAAGAAAGGAAAAATGAATACTTAAAATCAGAATCAGTACACTGGAATAGTACAATAAGAGACTTGGTAAAAAAATTCTGGGTGATTCTTTGAAGAGCAAAATAACATATGAAATCAATACCTCAATTTATTACAAAGTTAATTTCTAGGCTTTAAAAATTATCCTAGAGAATCTAGAAACATAAGCATGTTCCATTTAAAAAATATGTTAACAAATTTTTGCCTAATTATGTCTAATAATGAAGCATACACCTAGTTCCATTTTTAAAACAGAATCATTCCTTCAAACCCTTGTCTGAGGTATCATTGACAAATATGTTTTCCCATACAGTTGGTTCTCTTTTTATTTTAATACTGTTTTCTTTAGCCATGCAGAAGCTTTTTATTTTGATGAGATCCCATTTGTTTATTCTTTCCTTTATGTCCCTTGCTCTGGGGGACATATCAGTAAAAATGTTGCTGCGTGAAATATCTGAGATTTTCTTGCCTATGTTCTCCTCTAGGACTTTAATGGTGACATGGCTTATATTTAAATCTTTTATCCCCCTTGAATTTATTTTTGTATATGGTGTAAGTTGGTGGCTGAGTTTCATTTATTTTTTGCACATAGCTGTCCGGTTCTCTCAACACCATTTGTTGAAAAGGCTATTGTTACTCCATTTTATGTTGCTGCCCCCTTTGTCAAATATTAATTGACTGTAGAGACTTGGGTTTATTTCTGGGCTCTCTGTTCTGTTCCACTGGTCCATGTGCCGGTTTTTATGCCAGTACCAGGCTATTTTGATTACAGTGGCCTTGGAATATAGTTTAGTATCAGGTATTGTGATTCCTCCTACTTTGTTTTTCTTTCTCAAAATTGCAGCAGCTATTCGGGGTTGTTTATAATTCCATATAAATTTTTGAAGTGTTTGTTCTATGTCTGTGAAATATGCCATTGGCACTTTAATAGGTATTGCATTGAATGTGTAAATTGCTTTGGGTAGTATGGACATTTTGATGATGTTAATTCTTCTGATCCATGAACATGGTATATGTTTCAATTTGTTTGTGTCTTCCTTGATTTCTTTCTTCAGTGTTGTGTAGTTTTCTGAATACAGGTCTTTTACCTCCTTGGTTAGGTTTATTCCTAAGTATTTTATTTATTTATTTTTTGCTATATCAAATGGGATTTTTTTCTTGATTTCTGCTTCTGCTGTTTCATTGTTGGTATACAAAAATGCCTTTGTTTTCTGGATATTGACTTTGTATCCTGCCATTTTGCCAAATTCATTTATTAGGTAGAGCAGTTTTTTGGTGAAGTCTATAGGATTTTCTATGTACACTATCATGTCATCTGCGAACAATGACAGTTTTGTTTCCTCCTTTATGATATGGATGCCTTTTACTTCCTTTCTTGCCTGATCGCTGTGGTCAAAAATTCCAATACTATATTGAATAGAAGTGGTGAAAGTGGACAACCTAGACAAGGATTTAATCTCCAAAATATATAAAGAACTTACACAACTGCACTTTAAGAAGACAAGCAACCCAATTAAAAAATGGGCAAAGGATTTGAATAGACACTTCTCCAAGGAGGACACACAGAAAATCCAAAGACACATGAAACGATGTTCAATATCGCTAGCTATCAGAGAGATGCAAATTAAAACCACAATGAGATACCACTTCACATCAGTCAGAATGGCCATCATAAACAAAGCAACAAACAACAAGTGTTGGAGAGGTTGTGGAGAAAAGGGGACCCTAGTGCACTGTTGGTGGGACTGCAGACTGGTACAACCACTATGGAAAACAGTACGGAATTTCTCAGAAAACTAAAAATGGATCTTCCTTTTGACCCAGCAATTCCACTGCTAGGATTATATCCTAAGAATCCTGAAACACCAATCCAAAAGAACCTGTGCACCCCAATGTTAACAGCAGCACAATTTACAATAGCCAAGTGCTGGAAGCAATCTAGGTGCCCATCAGTAAATGAATGGATCAAAAAACTATGGTACATTTACACAACAGAATTCTATGCAGCAGAAAGAAAGAAGGAACTCCTACCCTTTGCAACAGCATGGATGGAGCTGGAAAGCATTCTGCTAAGTGAAATAAGCCAGGCAGTAAAAGGGAAATACCATATGATCTCACCTTTAACAGCAACCTAATCAACAAAACAAAGAAACAAGCAAAATATAACCAAAGACACTGAAATAGAGAACAGTCTGACAGTGTTCAGAGGGGAGAGGGGAGGAAATTTTAGGGGAAAAAGGGAAGGGTTTGCAGGAACAAGTATAAAGGACACATGGACAAAAACTAGGGGCAGGTGTAAATGGGAGGGCGGTGGGGAGGGATGGATGGGAGTGAAAGATAGGAAATTGTACCTGAACAATAATTAAAATAAAAAAAGAAAAACAAAATCCAGCCTGAAAAAAAAAGAATCATTCCTTTAGCACTTCCTATAGCTCCTTACTCTGCTCTTTTTGCTTCTGTAATACTTCTCATTTTGTGAATGCTATACAACTTAATTGTTTATAATGTTTCTTTTTTGCTTTCTCTTCTCTAACCACAACTAAAATGTAAGGTCTATGGTAATAAGGATTTTTCCTGCTTATTTACTAGAACAGTTCATAGCATATATAGGTGTTAAATATTTGCCTTATAAACAAATAAAAGCACCAGCCATCACAGCAACAATAACAACAAAATAAATATACACAGTGTTCTGTACTCCCAAATAGGCCCTTCACTCTGTGGCTGGCATCTTTCTTCACCTACCCCCCAAAGTCTTTGCCCCACTTAACCTGGGCTCTTCCATCTCTGCCTTGCTTATAGCAGCTCTTTCTGAAGTTGTAGTAGACAAGAACTACAGCATCGTGCTTCATCCTCACAATAAAGCTGTCACTGAGGAATCTACTGCTCAGGCCCCTGGGCACTCCTCATGGATTTTGGGCATGACTTTTGCCAGTTTTCACATCTTTCTTAGAGTCCATGTGTATTTTATAGATTTGTTGGATATTTCATTCTACTGATTTCATTGAAAATGGAGTTTGTATATGTGTGCTCTCTTCATTTTCCACGTTGCTATGTATGCTTTTCAGGAAGACAAGGGGAAAATTCTGATGCAAGTGGTCCACACTTTTTTCTTGAATTTTTCATCTCAAATAATCTTATGTTCAGTTTGTTCAAAGCACTTCTAAGAATTTATACCTTTCTCCTACTACTTTCTTGGTGGTGAAGAAATGATTATGACTGTGAAACTGCTACTTGAAGTACTCTGTTAATTTCTGCTTTTATTCTTATACAAAATACATTTTCTTTCAACATAAAATATTTTTTCTTGGTTATTTTTATATGATTGATAATAAAGGTAACTTTAATACCTATACCTTTCTTGTGGAAGACATCAAAAGCACCCCTTTGAGTGACATTGCTGTTGTTTTAAATTAAAATTATATTTGTAAAATATTGTATTTCTAGCCACAACTAATAAAATAAAGATATTTCAGAAAATATGTATTCATATGCTATTTCTTAGGGATTTATTTACATGGTAAAAGAGAATTAACTTTGGAAAGAGATTTAAATCTCATTTTATACATTTTTAGCTGGAAAGAAAAATATTAAGAAATTAACTTAAATCACATGTCCAGCATGCCCATCAGAAACTACATCAGAAACTGGTATTGCAATGCAAGACAGGAAATTAAAGAAAGAGATACTTCCTGGAACTCACCGCATTTCAGCAATCATACTTTTATCATCAGCAAGAGAGCATTGACTTTCCATAAACCTGTGGCAGGAAAAAAGTTGACAGTGTTTCAGGACAAGTTATTTATCATTTCCGAACCTCACTTTCCTCATCTAAGAAGTGTGGATGATACTGTCCAGCAGTATCCATCTCGGCTGTGAATGTTCATCAAAACATGAGAAAGACATACACAGAGACAACCAGGTTGTGTGGGGGAATAGGGACAGAATGGCCACCTTCTTTCTAGTGGGAGAGCACCTGGTGTCCATACCCAAGCAGATTTTTATTGAGAAAACAGACTTAGTTTGTGGATTCACAGTCTGGCAGAAAAAGATCAAAATATGTAGGCAACTTACAAAGGTGGGGACAGAACTCCTGCTGTGATTCTGGGGAAGGTTTGTGGTCTTTAACATATGAAAGGGCTAATGGTTCCAAAAGTTTCCTGCCTGTGCTTTTAAATTCCACGTTAATTACATCCTCTAGCAAACATCTCACAGGATCTTGCATATTCTATGTCCCAGGCCTGATTACCCCGGGGGTCCACCATTTCTGGTCTGGCCTGCACCGCCCCTGCAGGCCAGAGAAGGGCAGAAGACAGATGCAGCCAGGAGACTTGGATTTCTCACATCCAAGAACAGACTCAGGCTTTGACAAAGCCAAAGGGGGCAGAGGTTGATGTCCATCACCCCTTCATTTCCACAACCCTGTGAATTTCTTCCCTCTGTCTGTCTTAATGTGATCATGTCTGTCTTAAGTTCATTCTCTTTCTTAGAGAATTGTTACCCGTCATTGACTGCCGATCATGCAAAAGGGAAGCCAGGCATTAGAACAGGCAGCGTTCATGCCAGGAAAATAAGATTTGTCTCCTCAGTGGCTCCTGGTCTGGAGATTTTTCACTCAGCCTAAGTCATGGGGGGTTACAGCTTCCTGAGACCAGGCAGTGTGGTCCCCAACAGAGAATAATACACCACTTGGGTTATTTTGATGATTAAAGAAAACAGTAATTTATGCGCATTGCAAAGTCAATGGTAGATTTTTAAAGGTGGCAATTATTCTTTTGTGGAAAGTGGCAAAAAGAACACTTCTCTTCTACCTGTAGGAAAAGTGGCTCTATGTAGTAGATGCAGTAGTGTTTGGTATGGATTCATTAGTTTGAGACTCAGGTACTCACTTTGCCAGCTGCTGGGACTTTTGGCTGCTGAGTAATCACAGCTAAGCTCAATGTCTGATTGATGAGGAGTCCAAGGGCCAGGTCCCATTACCTCAATGTGGACACCTTGGGAGGCTCTCCCGGCTCCATAGTTCTCTGGGGCATTGGCTGAGGTTCTGACTCAATTGCACTGCAGTTCAACTCTCTCTGCCCCACCCTGCACTCTAATTCCTTCACAGGTGCTGCTATTGAGAGTAGTCCTCAATCACCTTCCTTTAAGAACACCTGTGTGAGTCTGCGTCCAGGCCACCCAATTCCTGGCAGTGTGCTTGAGGAATGCTGAAATTTCTCTTTACTGGCCTATCTAACATGCCAAACACTAGTGTCAATCATTCATGCATTCAACACCTACTTTCCAGTCATTGAGGGCCCACTACACGTCAAGCACGATGTGCCTTTTTCAGAGTTTTCTAAAATGTGTCTTTTCTAACTGGAATGAGGTATTGCTCTTAAATAAGAGTAAAACATTTTAACATGCTGGCAGCAGTGAGATTTCCTGATTGTTACCAATCAGTGTCAGCTAGCAGGGAACTTTCTGTCAGGTTTACTAGAAAACATTTGCTAAGTAAAAGAAGTATACATTGGATTTATGTTGAGAAAAATAATGTAGCAGCATGAATAAATTATGAAAATATGCTATTATAACACAGGCGGTACAGTGGAATAACAGATGCAAATTTGTTTTGTGAATTATGAAGTTATTCTCAAGTTATGTATGCTTTTATTCTCAAGCTGTTCATTGCATCTTTTCTCCTATTTCATTTGGTTTGAAAGCAAGTTCTTCTAAATGAGGACTGGTTTATGCTTTAAAATTAGAGGCAGCAGGGTAAAATAAAGAGCATAGGTTTTAGTGTAAAAAGATTTTGGGCTGAATTTCTTTGCCTCTTTATAACTGTGACCTTGGGGAAATCACCATGCTCTTTCGGTCATGGCTTTCTTGTAAGTTAAATGAGTATACTAATGCCTACACAACAGGATTTCTAAGAGCATTAGATGAGATAATTCATGACATAATACATGTCATTTAAAAATAACTCAAGTAATAACAAATATAGTATCTGCATTTATATATGATGCTTATCAGATGATAAAACTCATTATAGAATTAAGTGTATCACTGATATGTGGGAATTCAGTGTTTCCTAAAGTGAGCATTTGTTCTGAGATGTCATGTAACAGAAAACTCATCACACCAAATAGAAAAAACTGACCAAAATCTGATTTTTATAGTTGTTAATCAGCACAACCTTTAAATAAAATTTTATTAATCAGATAGTCACTAGGATATTTACTGAAGTAAATAAGACATTTGTTCCATTATTAAAATTATCAATCTACTGTAAGTTACAGTAGTATGGGTCTTGAAATTTTTAGCCATTTATAAGGAAAGCAAACTGTTCTAAAAAATGTAACCTGGTTGCAGAGAGGTGGAGCTATGGCTCTCTACATATTAAGTAGTTAAACTTAGTCAAATTGAAATAAAAAAATTATTGAGCTTACCTTCTTTTTTTTTAATTTTAATCATTGTTCAAATACAGTTTTCTCCTTTTTACTCCCAATCCAGTCCCCACCTCGAGCTTATCTTCTACTTAAATAAAACTTTAACAGAAATATTGGTTCATATTTCATATTTTTTTGAACTTTCCAGAAATAACATTTTCTTCATGTTCCACAGCTTACTAAAAGGTTTATATTGAGGTTGGATCCACACCAAATGCTGCAGCCTAGGCCAAGACAGGGGTGCAGTTCATTGTCAAGGTTCCAGAATTTTTTTAAAAAAGATTTCGTTTTAGCTGTCTATCTATTTAAGGAGTTTTGAGGTATTTCTTAGAATACATTTTTTAGAAAATGCAATGAAGTTCATGGCTTTGACATTCTTTTACATGGCCACATAGTCACATCTTTGAAGTAAAGACTCATATGACTTCATGCCCACAGGACCATGTCAAAGTGTGTGACAAACCCATTGGCTTGGAGGAACAAAGACTTATGTATCTTCATCTTTTAATATTTCAAAATTCTGCTGTGATTGTGTGGGATACAGAAAGTAAACCATTTGATAGTAATCATAGAGAATTTCTCCTTTTACATGGACAACATTTGTAATCGTTCCTCAAAAAGAAAAAAGTTCTCTTAATTTATGTGCGTATATGATGATCGTTTTATTTTCCAACCTTAAGGTGACTATTAAAATGCCAGTTAGGTTATAGCAAAGCAGCAGAACTGTCCATGGAGAGGATGTCTTACTCTGTATTCTGGTCTCAGGGAGTAGAAGAAGCCTGTGGTGGATGAGGGGACTGAGATGTCTGGGTCCTGGCTATGGGGGAGCCTCTGTGGCAAAATGGCAGTGAGACCCACAACAGGAGGTACACACAGTCATGGCTAACATAGGACATCTCTACTTGTGGCATTGTTTTTCTCCTGTAAGTTTAGATTTACAGAAGGGAGGTAAATGTGAATCTTGGAGCTTTATTATAAGGGATCGATGGTAATTAGTTGTACTCCTTTAGGCAAGTAACTTCAAGTGGTGATGACTGCTGTACCAAATGGCAGATGATGTAGTTAAAAGGATTATGAAAAACATAAAGTGCTACATAAACATGTTATTAACCAGTATAATTTAATTCATTTTAAGTAGCTTTTCTATGTCAAAGATATTTAAATATTTTACTTTTTTCTACACTAACATAGTTTTGAGGACACTCTTTCCAAAGTAAAGAACAGAAGAAGGTTCTGTTTGTTTACTCTAATCCTAGATCCTTTTTCATGAATTGCTAATGGAACTGCAACCAGAGGGCCTACATGACTATGTGAAGTTATTTTAACAGAAACTTTTCTAAGGAGACAGTGTTTTCTTTTTGGAGAATGATCACAAATCTTTTTTTTTTTTTAAATTACTACTAACCCTCACAAGAATTCAGAGCAGAGTATCCTAGGGAAGAATTTTGTTTTTGCCTTTTCTTTCTTACAAAGGCCCATCAGTGAAGATGCATCAGTTTCTTAGATTAGTGGTGCCTCATTTTACATGTCCACCTTTTCCTCCTCCTGGGGGAATAAGAATACAGTATTGAGTTTCATGGATGCAAGTGTATTATTGGAGTAAAACCTGGCTGCTTAAATAGAAATTAAGTCAAAGTGTTGTCAAAAATCCTTATGAACTCCTTGATGCCATGATCTGTGTCTAACAGAGAAAACCACACATCTCAGATAATTGTGCTATTCTTTGATTAGTTCTTTCCAAATTTTCTTAGCAGTTCCCACTCAAGTTTGAAGAACCTAATTAAGTATGTTTATTTTACTGGTTTTTCCCCTTTCTCTGACAAGGCTGCTAGTTACCTGGACGGAAGGAAACAGATGGTATAGAGAACTCCAAGACGATGATCTAGGTAAACCTGGCTCACTTCCTTGCACAACCACATCAAAATTAAAACTAAACTATAGAGCAACCATCACTCAGAACTATCAGAAATTAAGCTGAATGGAAGTCCTGCAACTATGGAATTAAAGAAGAAACCACATCCTTCTAGACTGGTTGGAGGGGTGGAGGCGTAGAACTGGCTGGTTCCTCACTCACATGTGGTAGATAAAAATTGGGAGAAATATCTTGGAAATGAGGAGTCCAAGCCCCATACCAGGATTCCCCAGCCCTGGGTTCCTGTGCCAGTAAGTTAAGTCCCCATAACTTCTAGCTATAAAAATCAGTGGGGATAGAGTCAAGCAGTTCCTCTTAAAGGACCACACATAAACTTACTCAGACTCACTCCTTCTGAGCTCCAGTGCTGGGGCAGCAGCTTAAAAGGCACCAGTGGCATGCAGGGAGGAAATAAAGTGTCTGGCATCAGAACAAGAGCTGGGGAACAGCTTTCTCCCACATAGAACTCCTAGGCAGAGGCCATTGCTCCTTTTATGACACTTCCCTCCACAAAGCCATAGAGAAGTGGGCACCATATCGAAGACTCCATCAACCTGGCTTGCACTGTTTGCCACATGGTAGGGAAAATGGAGTCAGTCAGACTTTCTCACCTGGATGTCTGGGCAACTGTGACTTAGCAGTATTCATATAACCTTGAGTATGGGCCCACATGCACAGAATCACATTCTGTCATATAATATTTGATTACCCTGTTGGCTTTGTGTGCATTTAGTACATTAGGGAGTCAAGACTTCCTGTGGTGTGACTCACAGCTGGTGGCAGTGTGGATCGCCCCACCCCAGAATAAAAGCATGTCAGCAATCCCAACGGCTCTGCAAATTTTCTTCCATTTGCCCAAATCCCGTGTAAACCTGCCTAGTCTTGAATGGCTATAAGACACACACCCTGGTGATTCTCTGAGGCTCTACCCCACCCAGTTTATGAGTCCACCAAAGCTGTTAACAGTGGCTTTTCAAAAGAATGGCTTATTTTGGCTCATATTTCAGATCTTCCTAAATCCTCTCAAATAAGCAACTGCTGGCCTCAAGGAGCCCCAATACCTCTTGCTAAGTGGCTACAAGCCTGGCACTAGCCGCAGCTGGCCTTGGTTCACAACCTGGCCATGCTTGGGCACCTCCCAGTCCAGCACAACTAACAGCCATCTTCAGATCCCTTAATAGCTTATGCCATGTGACCCCAGATAAAACACAGGATGTGAATGACCTTTCCCAGAGAAGGGTATTTCCCACTTCCTGGGAAATACCAGATCGTGTGTACTTGGTGGAGCTACAGATCATATTGGAAGGATACCACCCAACCATCTCCACAAGTAACACACTTAAGGGGTGGATTCAGTGGGCATCAGACCCCTGCTGATATAAGTCCTGCATTGTGGAGTGAACCCCTGCACAACTGATCCTTCAGAAAGGGCAGAGGTTGCTGGTCAGTGGTCATAGCCAGTCCTTGCAGCTGACTGGCCTGGGTAAATCCCTCCCATTAACCTGCCAACAGCAATCAAGATTCAACTACGAGAGGATGGTGTACTCAGCTCACACACAGGATACACCTCTAGTACCCAGCAAGGGAGGTTGTGCCACTGGATTTTACAAGACACCTACTACCTTAGGCCACACTACTAAGACACGGAGTCATAGCAGCTCTACTTAATGCACAGAAACACAGGGAGGCTAACAAAATGAGGAGACACAGAAGCAGGGCCCAAATGAAAGAACAGATCAAAACTCCAGAAAAAGAAATAAACAACATGGAGATAAGCAAGCTATCAGATGCAGAGTTCAAAACACTGGTTATAAGGATGCTCAAGAAACTTAGTGAGGATCTCAGCAGCATAAAAAAGGTGTGAGCAATAAAGGATACAATAATTGAAGTAAAATTTTATAGGGAATCAAGAGTAGAGTGGACAAAGCCGAGAATCAAATCAGTGATTTGGAACATAATGGAAGCAAAAAACAACCAATCAGAACAGCAAGAAAAAAAATGAAGATAGTGTAAGGAGCCTCTGGGACAGATTCAAGTGTACCAACATTTGCATTGTACAGGTGCCAGAAGAGTACAAAAAGAGCAAGAAATTGAAAACCTACTTGAAAAAATAATGAGAGAAGACTTTCCTAACTTGGTGAAGGAAATAAACATACAAATCCAGGAAGCATAGTGAGTCCCAAACAAAATGGATGCAAAGAGGCCTACACTAAATGCATCATAATTGCAATGCCAAAGGTTAAAGACAAAGAGAGACTCTTAAAAGCAGCAATAGAAAAGCAGTGAATTACCTACAGGGGAGCTCCCATAAGACTGTCAGCTTATTTCTCAAAAGAAATTTTATATACTAGAAGGCACTGGCAAGAAATATTCAAAGTCATGAAAACAAGGACCTACAACCAAGATTGCTTACCCAGCAAAGCTATCATTTTGAATTGAAGGGCAGATAAAAAAGTTTCCCAGACTAGAAAACAACAAAAGGAGTTCATTATCACCAAACCATTATTATTATTATTGAAACGTTAAAAGAACTTATTGAAGTAAAAGGAGATCAAAACTATGAACAATAAGTGGCAATAAATACATATTTATCAGCAGTTGAATCTAAAAAAAAACTAAGTAAGCAAACAAGCAGAACCGAAACAGAAGCATAGATATGGAGAACATTTTGATGATTGCTAGAAGGGAGGAAGGTCTAGAGGAATGGGTGAAGAGGTGAGGGCATTAAGAAGTACAAATTGGTAGTTACAGAATAGCCATGGGGATGCAAAGTACTATATAGGAAAGGGAGCATCCAAAGAACTTGTACATGACCCATGGACATGAACAATGTTGTGGGGATTTCCTGAGGGAGTGGGGGATGCTGGGTGGAGGGTGGCAGAGGGGTAAAAAATGGGACAATTTTAATAGCTAATCAACACAATATAATTTAAAAAAAGGAAACAAACGGCAATACCATGAAGAAGCTGAAAAAGTGGAGATTTTACAGGTGCTGCTACAAATTGATAGAAAGCTTTTTCATTAATATAATTCAACAGGGGTGGTTACATGCACTGACTCCAGCATAAAAGAAATAAGTTGAAACAGAAAGAAGTCACTGCACAGGGTTCCTAGGTAAGCCTTTCAAACTGGCCAAACTCAGTTGGCATGAGCCTCTGGGCTTTGTCCTTTTACTTTCTGTCTTCCTATAACCTGTTACAGAATACCTAGGGGTGGAATGTTTGGAAGGAAGGCAAAATCCATATCAATAAGAGAATGATTTGAGATACCTGAATGGCACTAGTTCTGCTTACCTTCTGAATTTCTTAAGTGAGAAAAACAGAACAAATCAAATAAAAACCTTCTAGTTGGTTTAAGCCTGTGTTCTTAGGTTCTTTGTTGTTTGTAACAGAATTGTTTTTTTTCCCCAATACAGCTAGATGCAATTTATAGTAGTGTCTGAATTACTATTTCCACAATACCTTCTTCAACTAGCTGATAAAACTTGTTTTCCAAGAGATACATGCTACAGAAAACCGATAGGGAGTGAATTTGAAAGTAGATTCATTTCAGGAAAGGTCAACAGGGCTTGTTCCTCTTTTAACAGGCTCAGCCTGGCTCCTGGACCTTTAGGTTCAGTAGCTGAAGGTCTGAGTCCCTGCACAATGACGGATAGACCATTTATTCACTAATTTACTCAGAGTGTAATTGTAGATAAGGATTAAAATGTTTATATTTTGGGTTTTAGCACAGCAAAATACTAGCTTTGTAAAACAAATTTGATAGCATTTTGTCTTTTTTTTGCAAGTTGTGAATCATTAACATAGAATGGAGATAATCTACTTGTTAAAAATTTGAGGAAATGCCTGTACAAATATATCTGAGGTCTATCTTTTCCTTGGAGTAAATTCTTTGAGAACTTTTCCCATTTTTTAATGTTTTTGTTCTGCTTAGTTTTCAACTTCCCTTGAGACAATTTTGATATTTCAAATTTTATTTAAAATTATTTTTATTCTTTTTAAACTTACAATAAACATTTAGTTTCATCATTTTTAAAAATGAAAAATGCACAC
Organism: Phyllostomus discolor; assembly: GCF_004126475.2. NCBI lineage: Eukaryota > Metazoa > Chordata > Mammalia > Chiroptera > Phyllostomidae > Phyllostomus > Phyllostomus discolor. The sequence continues at coordinate 130,315,212 of NC_040906.2, read as the reverse complement.
AATTTGTATAATTCTCAAGTTGCCTTTCATCATTTTTGTATTTGATCTTTGTAACTTGGTTGAGAGAGTTCTAAAAATTTTAGATATTTTACTCGGCTTTTTGAGGGAGAGACCAGAGATAACAATAGCTTAAACAAGTTTTACAAGACTTTAACATAGAGCAAATTGAGATGTAGGTAGTTAAAGATTAATGAAGCAAGTTTACTCTCATCAAGGACTCTATCTCCTTCAAGGTTTCTGTTCTCTTGTAGTTAGCACATACTTTTTAAACCAAGGCTTCTATAACCCAAATGGTTTCTGGAAATCAGCCCTCATAATTGAGTTTGAGGCAGGGGGCAGAAACAAAAAGGAGAGTAAAAAGGGAAGCAGAGTTCAATGATTTCTTTTACATTTCAGTGGCCACTCCTACTTCTCAGGGAAGCTGAGAAATGTAGTTTTTCATTTGGTCACATTGCTCAAGTTCTGTTAGTAAAGAAGGGAAGGTGGTATATTTGAGCTGGGAATCCTCTGTGTCTGTCTCTCTAAATATGCAGAAATTTTGTGTTAGAATTGTCACAAAATCCAAGATATGAGAAAATTCACTCAGAAAATACTCAAAATAATTTGTTCCTGGTTCTTCAGTTTTAAAAAAAACAAAATGAAAGTTGTTTAAGAATGATTAGTAAAATTCTCCTCTGCCCAATACTGTTAGAACATTTAAGTGCAAGTGGAGTAGCAACTGTAGTTTGGAAATCAAATGCTGTTGTTTTTATTCCTTTTATGTTCTAAAGCGAATATTAAGAAATTACTTTTTAAATTACAAAGATAGCTATATCTTAGTATTTGTTTTTTATTTCTAGTAGCAAGCTCTCCACATGTTGATTTAACTTTCTTTATTTTTTTCTTTAAAAAAGTTTAAATTCCACACACTCCCAATATAATATCTCAGAATAAGGAAGTTAAATATAGGTGTCATGTGCTGCCTGAAATAAATTATCATAAAATAGAAACTAAATAATTAGAAATACCTATTAGTAAATATACCTATATAGTATATATTAACTATATACAGTATATATTTAGAGCAATTTCTTAGTGTATTTTTACAACAACTCAGATTAGATGAAATCTTGTTGGAATTAAGCCCTACCCTAAGCATGTCTTCTTTAAAAGAACTTTTTTTGAAGTATGGCACTGAAACATTTCATTCCTGGTCAAGACAAGGGCAAGCTGAAGAGTATCTTGTTAAGGTCATTTATATTAAGTAAATGAAGTTGCAATCATGTTTCTAAGTAGCCTATTTAAACAATTGCCTAGTACATTCATACTAAAACTTCTTTATATCTGGTACCACCTCAAATGTGTTATAAAAACAAAGATTTTTTAACCTTAATATATATGCCTATCTGTATATATTTACATATATGCTAATTCCATTTCTGTCACTTAATAGTGGTGCATACTTCAGTAATCTCTGTGGTGCTGCTACCTTGTTTCAAAAGTAAGTATAATATTAATATGAAGCTTTCTAGCTTCTTGTGAGAATTATATAACATTAACACAGGTAAACACTATCAGAAAAATGTTTGCCTTTAGGCAAATGATCAGTAATGTTTTGCTGTCATGACAGTTATTAATATGATGATGATCATCTTCACAACTATTATCCGCTCAACTCATGAAGGTAGGCAGAACACAACTTCGATTTCATTCTTCTTTGGCTCCCACTAACAAGATATATTACATGGGCTAGTCACTTAAATCTATGTTTTATTTTACTCATCTGTAAAGTGGTCTAACTTTAAGGGACTATAGGTTTGTTCGGTACAGCTTTCTGCAAATGATGCATAGGTACTATAACTGCTCTGATGATATACATCCACTAGCCCCATGGGAAACTAAATTTTCTATTGTTTTAATTAATTTAAATTTACATAATCTCATGTATCTGGCGGTATTATGTCAGACTGTGCTGATGTGTAACAATTTTAGGATTCTAATTTACCTACATTTATCAAGAAAACAATGTCAATGGAAAAAATAGTTTGTAGGCTCATAATTTTTATCCATTCTTAGAAGTGGTATGTTTTCAGAAAACATCTGAGATGCTGAGTGTTACTGGTCTGAAATAGCTTACTTGTTTTTACTTATGCACACATCAATTTATTCTTTCTTTACATTTGCATATTTTACTGATGAGTAGCCACTTTCTTAATGAAGTCTGTGTGCATGGTTTTAATTTACATATCTAAAATTTATTAATATCAGTGATCACACTGAAGTTGTCTCACAAAAGCCCAGAGAAAGAATAAATATATGTTAGTAGTAAAAAATACAAAATATAGACTAGAATAGTGGCATGTAAGAATCATCTGGGGGGAGCTTTAAAAATCTTACTTTGAATTGTATTGCCAAAGATTTTGACTTAGTTGGTCTAAGGCAAGGCCACACATTGGTATGTTTCCAAATGATTCAAGCAGGCAGTCTGGCTGGGAAAGAGTAACATGTTATCAATTCTCACAGCATCCCAGGAATTAGGTCATGTGTTGTTATTTTCCTTCAGAGTCACATTTATCAAATCTCAGTATGCACAGCATTCCCATAGGAGCTTAGAAGACTCTTCATTATGACAGGCACACCAGTGATTCCCATGCAGCAGGAGGAGCTTGGATTGCATGTTCAGGAGTGCTGCTTTAGCGAGCACTCAGAGTTTATGCCAACTCGTTAAGCTTGGGATGAGATATGAAATAAGTAAAAGAAAGAACTTTGACTACTGTAAAATGTTATATAAGTGTAAAGTGGTTTTATAATATTTGTTAGATTCGGAATTCTTTATATTTGCTAGAGTGCAATAAATGCATTGGAACTGAAGGTAGGATTGTTGGTTGGGGTGATGGCAGATGGTGGTAGCAGAGACAGCAAACTTAAGTGAATGTGGTCCAGAGGTCCCCATAATGGACCTCATCTATTCACCTGTTAAATAATGGTGAATGGTGACATCATTCACCATTCAGCTGTGGCTGTGGAAATTTAGGAAGGAAAGGCTCTGGGCCACAAGAATAATGTTTTTGATTTATGGTTGTTTCATAAAAGGTCTACTAGGATACCATTTACTACAATTATAAGTTTAAAGTGCCTTAGTTCTGGTCCCTAGTCTTTGCACACCTAGAAAACTTATTTTGTCTGAAAGTACATATAATCATTGGGCATTATATTTTTATGAACCAAAGTCACTCAACTGATGTGCTCAAATAACAATACCAGTTTATCAGTTCACAATGAAATATTATTGCTACACTGAGCAAAGTACTTGTGTCCCATTGATTAGTACATTTTATTTCTATAGCACCATGCACATCAGAAATAAAAATGTACTTGAAGGTTGTTTACTAGCCATGAAATAAGACTAAAGAAAATATTTGAATTAATTAGCTGTCATGCCATTAGACTAAAAAGAAATGAAAGCATCCTCATCACAACAGAGATGGTCTTATTTATAAAGAGCCAGAACACTGGTAGTCCCACAACTATGTTTCCTCTCCCTGAGCAGTGTTAAGATGGATAATGTCAATGTTTTCTTCTGTGACTTTCTATCAGGCTTCCATTGGTAAATAGCCCATGCCTTAATAGATACCTGTTTTTCCCTAGATATGATGATGCATGAATTGGATATTAGTCTTCTGTTAGCATGTCCAGATGTCCAGAGATGTTGATGAATTCAAGTTGATTACAAGATTTCAGGGAAGGAATAATTTCGTAGCTAATATTAGTCAACTGTGGAGGATTTGAATATATTTCAGGATACAACAGCAACCCTAGTGACCTTGTATCAACCCGATTTTTTCTTTGTTTCTCTTCTGTTGCCTGTAGTACTCTCTGAGTATCTCACAATCAGCATCCTGAGATAACTATGGTTTGGTTTCTTTCTTACTAGGAGAAAACACCCATATTAGCTGGGGTTCCTAGGCCATCTCTCTCCATAAGCCATTTATGTGCAGTTTGTTGATGGCTGCCTTTGTCAGAATGCTGATCCATGGTCTCTATACAAAAGGCATCAATACTTGTAAACAAATTTCTGCTCTGGGCATTTCCTTAACAAGAGGGCTGTGTTAGATGTTTTTAATTTCAAGTAATTGAACAACAATAAAGTACTTTTAAAAAAAGAGGGCTGTGGACTTGTCAGGTACTTAATTCTTTGATGATGATTTTGTTTACTTAAAAGTTTTTATTGAATTTATAGGAGTAACTGGTTAACAAATTATATAGATTTCAAGTGTACAATTCCATAGTACATAATCTGCACATCATATTCTGTGTTCACCACCCAAAGTCAAGTCCTCTTCCATCACCATTTATTTCCCTTTACCCTCTTCTTCCTCTCCCAGCCCCCTCTCCCTTTGGTAATCACCATACTGTTGTCTGTGCCTATAAGGTTTTTTTCCCTCTTAATCCCTTCATCTTTTTCACTCAGCCTCTCAGCCTCCCACCTCTCTGATAGCTCAGTCTGTTCTCTGTATCTATGAGTCTGTTTCCATTTAATTTGTCAGTTTATTTGGTTCATTAGATTCCACATAGTATATTTTATTTACTAAATTCCACAAGTAAGTGAAATCATATGGTACTTGTCTTTCTCTGACTGGCTTATTTCACTTCCCATAATACCCCGTAGGTCCATCTATGTTGTCACAAAAGGTAAGATTTCTTTTCTTTTTTATGGCTGAGAAGTATTCTGTTGTGTAAATGTACCATTGCTTTTTTATACACTCCTTTACTGATGGGCACTTGGGCTGCTTCCAAATCTTCGCTATTGTAAATAATGATGCAATGAATATAGGGGTACATATATTCTTTCAAATTCGTGTTTTGAGGTTCTTTGGATCCCAGAAATGGAATCATTGGATCAAAAGGCAGTTCTATTTTTAGTTTTTTGAGGAAACTACAGCTGCTTTCCACAGTGGCTATTCCAATCTGCATTCTTACCAACAGTGCATGAGGTTTCATTTTTCTCCACATTCTTGCCAACACTTGTTTGTTGATTTATTGATGATGGCCATTCTGACAGGTGTGAGGTGATATTTCATTGTGGTTTTAATTATTATTTCTCAAATGCATAGTGATGTTGAGTGTCTTTTCATATGTCTATTGGCCATCTGTGTGTCCTCTTTGCAGAAATGTGTGTCTATTTAGCATTGTTGGTTTTCTTGGTGATGAGTGGTATAAGTTTTTTATAAACTTTGCATATTAACCATTGGTGAATACATTCTCCCATTCAGTGGATTAGGTTTTTATTTTGTTGATACTTTCCTTTGCTATACAAAAAAATTTAGTTTGATTTAGTCCCATTTGTTCATTTTTTCTTAGTTTACCATGCTTGAGGAGGTACATAGAACAAATATTTCTATGAGAAATGTCTGAGATTTAACTTCTAGGATTTTTATGGTTTCAAGCCTAACATTTAAGTCTTTAATTTATTTTGAGTTTCATCTTTTGTATGGTGTAAAAAGGTGGTCTAATTTTACTTTTTTGCATATATCTGTACAATTTTCAACATTATTTATTGAATAGAAGGTCTTTATCCCATTGTACATTCTTGCCTCATTTGTTAAATATTGACTATAAAGGCATGAGTTGATTTCTGGTCTCTCCATTTGGTTCCATTGATCTCTATGTCTATGTTTACACCTGTATCCTTGCTGTTTTGATTGCTGTTGGCTTGTAGTATAGTCTGATATCAGGTAGCACAATTCCTCCAACTTTGTCCTTCTTTCTTAAGATTTCTGTGACTATTTGGGGTCTTTCATGGTTCCATATAAATTTTCGGAATATTTGTTCTAGTTCTGTTGAAATACACCATTAGTACCTTTTAGTACTGTCTCTCTCCTCTGACCTCCAGCTGTCCGTCTTCCCACCTCCGACTTCTGGGTAGCTTGCTGTTTGCCCCTTTAATTCTGTATGGCTACAACCCAGCAGTTTCAATTTGGCATTTGCTATGGTGCTTCTGACAATGGGGAGGTACAAAAATGGAAAATTCAGTTTCATCACTGTTTCCAATGCTTTTCATCTCTCACTTAATTTCTATTGCTTGTTTTCTTTCTATTGCATCCTGTGTCGTCATCTCCTCCTTTAAACATATGTAAAATGAGGAAAAACAAAGTAAACACCAAGAGAATGACAGGAGCTCTTTCTCCTTTGCCCTTGGCTTTGTCACCTAATGGGCGGGTGAGTAGAGTAATGGTGGGTACAGTGAAATGGGACTCCAAAGGGATGGACTCAAGTTCCCATTGCTGTCCTGAGTCCCTCATTTACCCTCCTTAAAAAAGAAACAAAAACCCTCCCATCTCAAAGTGGAGGTGTTTGGTTAATTCCACGGAAATACTTTTTAAACTCTGAAGTGATTCATCTGTCATACCTAAGTATTTTGTTACAATACTGGCAATAACACTCCTTTACATATTTTGCCAATCACCAGCCAAGGCACTTATCATCTAAACCTTATAAAAGCCATTAATGGGATCTGAGGGGAATATGCTAGTTTTTCATGATTTTTAGTTTGTACTCATCATAATGAAAGATTGCTCAATGGTGAAAGCACTAGGGTGGGGAGTGGAAGACTGAGCCCAGAGCTGCCACAGCGAGGTGGTGTGCCTTGAGAAAATCACACACTGTCCAACCGTGGCTTGGTTTGTAACGCTACACTGAACAACCACAGAATGTTGACTGGGAAACAAAAAAGTATAAGAAGAGGCCAGCTAGGCAGGTAAGGACATCAAACTGCATCACTGAAAAGAAAGAGCTGACAGACTGGGGAAGACACCTTGCTGTGTTCAGAGACTGTCAGAAGCATGACTTTCTCTTGATAGGAAACTAGGACCATCTGGTCGAAGCTTTAAGGAAGCAAGTAAGTGTTAATAAAAGCACTCCTTTTTAGTAAAATTACTATTATTTTGGAATTTAGATGCAGAAAAATATAATAAACTCTTACCATCCAAAATGAATATACATTAACATTGTTGTACTTTAGATTTCTTAAATAAAACATGACAGAAAGGCAAGGTCCCCTGTGCTCCCTTACCCCCTTCCACCCTCCTTCCCCAGAGGCCCCTGCTCACTCTTGGACTCAGCGTGTGGGTCCAGTCCATGTTGCTCAACTCCAGTTAAGACAGATATAGTCATTGACAGTATACAGAACAATGATGCTTGCTTAAAATTATAAATGACTCACTGTTGTTTCCGAGGTGTTTATATAATGAGTATAGCCTATTATAATTACAAATGACATTCCATCATGTGCATGTACTGTAACTTTGTCAGTCTATTTCCCTGGCCATTGGGCCTGTTTCCAGTCTTCATTATTATGAAGAAGGAGCACATGTACAGCTGTGTCTTCTGGTGTGTGCTCCAGACACCTGTGGGGCAAACCATCAACAGTATTCGCGGCTCTTCCCACCCTTGCCTACACTTGGTGCTGTTGGACTCTACTCTTTGTCATGCTCACAGTTGAGAGAACACAGTGCGGTTTGTGTCTCCTTTCAGCTGTTGAGTCTCCTCATCTGCAGACTGCTTGTTCATATTCCTCTTTTCTTACTTTGATGGTTTATTTTTGTCCTGATTTATACGGCTCTCTGTTCTGTGTGAAGAGCAAAACCTTCTCCTAGTTAAATTTCTCTTTTGTTTTTCCCCTTGTTTTGAGATCATAAACATATCCGAACTTTTCTTCCATTTCTATTCAAGTTGTATTTTTCACATTTAGGTAGCCCATCAAAGGAGATGGTTGTTTGGGTCAAAATCTAACTATTGCCCTGTATGAAAACTCAATTGTCCCAGGGCTTTTAATGAGCAGTTTGTTCCTTCCCTGTAAAATAACTAGCTAACAGTCGGGAGTTCCAGAGTAGAGGGAAAGAATGCAGGGCACAGCCTGGGTGACCCCACTGTAGCCAGGAGGGCATCACAAAACAGTAAGATGAGAAAAGCATTTCCCAGATGGATCCACCTCAGAAAGAAAAACAAGGCTAATTAAGTTTATCATAAAATCAAACTTGTTCCTTTTGAAGGACCATTCTTTTGTTCTTTAGTCAAATGATGGTAACAATAACTAGAGGCATTTCTTATTTAAACAACCTTTCTTGACAGGCCAAAAAGAAATGGTACCTTTGTGTCTGTCACGCATTTGTAAGTGTTTCCCGGACTGTGAAACGAGTCAAATGCGAGGCCCACAGGGCCCCTGGACAGCCTGAGGTGTTCTGTGCGCTGAGGGTTGGTCTCACCAACAGGGCAGTAAACAGTCCAGCACCAAGTCTCACTGTTTCAGACTATGACTGACTCTGACAAAGGAACTAATGTTTTCTTCAAATACTGGACAACATGATTTGGACACAAAGAGTAAACAGATTCAGCAATGGAATGAGAAGAAATACAAAGTTCAAGTTACTGTGAAGAAAGCAAAGAATACAGAGGAACCAGAAAATAAAATAGTAAGTAAAAATAGGAGTAACTGTTTTTTGTTCTCTGATCTAAAAGTACAATTGTAGAAAATCTGGAAAATGTAAAGGCAAAGAAAAGTGACAGTAATTCTATCAATAATAGTGACAATAGCTTTCTAGTTTGTTTTTCAAAATGCAAGCATACTTTTATGTTTACTTTTTCTGTCATAGCACACATTTTTTGCCATGTGAAAACATCCTACTTCATAATTTAAAGGCTATATACTACCCTATTTTACAAACTAGAATATCTAACATTTAAATAGGGACACTAGAAACTTTATAGATTTCATTTTTTAAAGTTTTTTTCTCTTTATAAATCCTAGTAAGAAGCATCATTGTCTTCAAGAAAGTGTGTATCTGTTTACAAACCCAGGATAAGTGTACGGAATACCTATTTCACTCTTGAGAGTTAGGTAACTTATCAACTAAAAGGCAGCATCAGCTCAGTGGTGGAGTCAACCCTAGTTCTGTGTTAGAACCACTTAAGCCTAGGCTCCCAGCCAGCTGACCCGGAATCGCTAGAACCGGATGTAGTTTTCTAACATCCCAAGCAACTGCAACTGTTGGAACTGCACTGGGCCAACAGTTTGGAAGTAAGTTGATACTCTTCCAATACCCAAACCCACTACTTTATACTTGTTCTTGTAAGAAGTTAGCCTCAGTGCAGTGACGGAGTAGGGATTTAAACCCATCGAGCCTTCAGTGCCTTCGATTAGTTACATGAAGTTTGAGTAACTGCCTGGTCACTGTGCAGGTTTCAGTCAGCTTAACTGGGCACGTAGTATTTGATTTAGCTAATCGTGTAAATAGCAATTCAAGAATGCTGGGGTTTATGGGTATTAGAGGATTAACACCAGAAAGAAGCAAGACACTGGTTTTAAATGAACCTTTAGCTGTTTTCCCTTCTTAGGAGGAGATATTTAATCAAATCCTCCAGACTATGCCTGGAATTGCTACCTTCTCATCCAAGCCACAACCCATTAAAGGAGGAAAAGTTATAATGGGTGTTCTTTGTTCATCATTTGAGCAAAAAAGAAGAGACTGTATATAGAGAGACTCAGCAGACCCAGGAAGGAGACCCTTTGAACAACAACAAAAAAATGGAAACACAGAATCAGATGTTCTGCATCAGTGGTGAAAGAAAAATGTGCTTTTGAGAGAAAATACAGTCATACCTCAGTACTCATTGGCTTCAGAACTTGTCAAACCCTGTACTTGTCATATTTTGGTGAGAAAAAAATACTTTAGCCCCTGGCGCTTGCTCGGGACTCATACTTGCTAGAACCTATGTAAGTCACAATGTCACCCTGCAAGAGAAAATGCTTCATCACTTGTCACTTGCTTGGTACTCGGTCTCAGCACTCATAACGAGTTCTGGAACAAATTAATGAGGAGTACCAAGGTAACACTGTACAGTTTGTGTTACAAGTAACCACTGTACCTTGTTAGGAATTGTATTGAATATACAGATTGCTTTGGGTCATGTTAACATTTTAATGATGTTAATTCTTCCTATTCATGAGCATGGTATATCTATGGATGTGACTATTCAAGGCAAGACAGGTTCACAGGGTTTGGACAGATGGAAGAATGTTTACGGAGTTGTTGGGATGTCTGACCTGTCTTGTATGCAAGGGTGGGCAATCTACACAACTGCGAGCCACATGTTCCCCTGCACGTCACCTGTCCCCCTGCATGTCCTTAACCCCCAATATACTAAATACAGACAAAGTCAGCAGGGTGTCAGAATATTGTGTAATACAGCAAGTCTCTTCGCATGCAAGTCCACTTCATGTTATGGGAATGGTTTATTGGACTCAGTCTCAGGCTATGAGAACACTACTTATCAGGCCCATTCTCAAGATTGTGGGAAACTGCTTCCCTTAGTTGCCCAGACATCTGAGCGAGGAAGCCAGACTGCCTCTATTAACCCTATAACATATGATTCTACTAATTTGTATCTTTGATTTCTTTCTTCAGTGTCTTATAATTTTCTGAGTACAGGTTGTTTACAATCTTAGTTAAATTTATTCCTAGGTACTTTTTTTGATGCAATAATAAATGTGATTGTTCTCCTAGTTTTTCTTTCTGACAGTTCATTATTGGTATATAAAAAGTGCGGCTGATTCCTGAATATTTATTTTGTATCCTGCCTCTTTACTGAATTCATATATCAGTTCTAGTAGCTTTTGTGGTGGAATCTTTAATTAGGGTTTTCTATGTACAGTATGATACCATCTGCTAATAAAGACAGTTTACTTCTTTCTTTCCAATTTGTCTGATTGCTGTGGCTAGGACTTCCAGTACTATGTTGAATAAGAATAGTGAAAGCAGGCATCCCTGTCTTATTTCTGATCTTAAGGGAAATGCTTTTTAGTTTTTGCCTGTTGAGTATGATGTTGACTGTGGCTTTCTCACATATCGCCTTTATTATGTTGAGGTATACTCCTTCTATTGCTGCATTGCTGAGAGGTTTTGTCCCAAATCGGTGCTGGATTTTATCAAATGCCTTTTCTGTATCTATTGATAGGGTGATATTTCATTTTGTTTATGTGGTGTATCACATTTATTGATTTGCAGATATTGTATGTACCAGGTTTATAACCCCAGAATAAATTCAATTTGACCCATGGTGTATGATATTTTTAATGTATTTCTGGATCAAGTTTGTTAATATTTTGTTGAGTTTTTAGCATATGTGTTTTTATAGTATATGCCAATCTTGCAGGGCTAGAAGCAAGTACGTCTTTCTGAGATGCTTTGTAACACTTTTGTTATGTATTTATTTTAAAGTTTAAGTCTCAGAAAGTGATTATATTTTCTTCAATTATAAGTTACTGGAGAAGTGTCTCCTTATTACTACAAAAATGATAAAATTGGACCAATTTATTTTAAACAGAATTGATTGAGCAAGTAAGATCAGATATGGAATCTGGTCAAAATAATTAGGAGGATGCAAAACAGAGTACAAAATAGCATTTATGCAAAATTCAAGATCCTTAACAATGAAAAATTTTTATAATCATTTTTAGCATTATTTAGATGAATTTTCATATAAAGATTATATAAAGTCAGATTTACATATTTTGGCACAAAATACAAATTACTATTTACAAAATAAGAAAATGTACAACTTTCTTCATTAAAATAAATAAATCTCTATTATGAAGTAAAGCATACTTCTTATTCTTTTTTAAGCTTTATAAATTTTAAAGAGGCCAGGATCTGCATGAACATAAAATTGGTATATGTTCTATATTTCATAAATATTCAATTTGGAATCCAAAGTCAAGTATGCATGTAATAATATTCAATAAATTCTTTATAAATCCATTAAACTTTTAAAGGAAATAAATATTAATATCTTATATTTATTACCATTTGAATTTTCTCAGATCACTTATTAATTATCTTTCTTACAGATTTAATTTTTATCCAGTATATCTTATGGGATATGTGTTATTTTGGACAGAGAAATCTTCTATTTATATTTAAAGTTGGACAATTACAAATATCTGTAAGATTATTATATTCAGTGCCTTGGTCGAAGTCATATTTTATAAGTAGATGATCCAGGAAAGCTCACAGTACTACAAATCAAAGGTTCTTTCCCTTACCCCCAAAGTTCATAGCACTTAATTCAAAACACTATTTTTGACAAGGGATTTTGTAGGGTTCCATTTTCTACTAACAGGTTATTTCTATATTTAGTGAGAGCAATTGCTTAAGTTTATTGTACCATATACAATAAATATTAAAAAACTGGAGAATGGTGTAGGAATGGGGATACAATGGCAGGTCTATGTTTTAACATTCTAGCCTCTTTTATGAGTAGGTAGAAAATTTGAAATGCTAAAAAGCATCCCAGAAACTTTTTAAAGTAAAAAAGTATTTGGGAGTTACCTAATATTAATTAATTAATTTTATTGATTATGCTGTTACAGTTGTCCCAATTTTTCCCACTTTACCCCATTGAGCAGCACCTTCTACTCCCTCCGACAATCCCCACACCATTATTCATGTCCATGGGCAATGTGTGTAAATTCTTTGGCTACTTCATTTCCTATACTGTACTTTACATGCCCTGGCTATTCTGTAACTACCTATTTGTACTTCTTAATCCCTTCACCTCTTCACCCATTCCTCTACACCCCACTCTCATCTGGCAACCTTCACAATGCTCTCTGTATCAGTGATTTGTCTCTGTACAGTTTGTTTGCTTACTTTATTTTTAAGATTCAGTTGTTGAAGGGTATGTATTTATTGCTAGTATATTGTTATAGTTTTGATGTTCTTCTTTTTCTTAAATAAGTCCCTTTAACCTTTCATATAATAATGGTTTGGTGATGACAGCCTTCCCTATCACCCAAGCTGGGTACTCAATATGTGCCCTTCATGTGGGCTGAGTACATCCTCCTCCTGTAGTTGAGCCTTGATTGCTGTTAGCAGGTCAGTTGGAGGGATTTACTCAGGCCAGTCAGCTGTAAGGACTGGCTATGACCACTGGCCACCAACCTCCACCCTTGGTGGAGAATCAGCTTTGCGATGGCAGGTTGGTGGTGTTCTGAGGTGGTCTGTTGTTGTCTATTGGGTGTGTAGGCTGTGGTGTTTCCTGGGTGGTGCAGACCAAAGTTAGGCCCCACCTATGTTCTGCTTGGGGCCACCCTTCCTGAGCTGTAAAGGAATCTAAGATGGCTGCTACTTTGCTGGACTTGGAGATTCCCAGGTGGAGCCAAGCTGTGAATCTAGGCTGCTGCTAGTACCAGGCCTGGGGACACTTAGCAACAGGTATGGGGCTAGGGACTCACTGAAGGTATCTGTTGCTCTTTGAGCAGATTTAGGAATTTGTGAAGCATAAGCCAAGACCAGCCATTCATATGGAAAAGTCATGATTAATAGTTTGGGTGTCCTGTAATTTGGGTGGGAAGGAGTCAAACAGATCTTCAGGGTGGGGCAAACAGTGTTAACCAGGTTGATGGAGTCTCAAAAATCTTTCTGTTTGGGAGAAAACTATACCCTTGCTCTTGCCTTGATGCTAGACACTTCAGTTCTTCACAGTATGCCACTGGTGCCTTTCAAGCTGCTACCCTGGTGTTGGAGCTCAAAGAGAGTAAGTCTGTGTGGGTTCTTTAAGAGGAGCTGCTTGGGGCTCCAGAAGTTTCTTCTTTTGACTCAATCCACACTGGTTTTAATAGTCTGAAGTTATGGGGACTTATATTCCCATCACTGGAACCCCAGCTGCAGGGCCTACTCTCGGGCTGGGACTCCTCACACCAGAGATATCTGTCCTAAAATTTTATCCACCACACTGGAATGTGGTCCAGGGTGTCCTGCATCTCTGTTGCTCCTACCAGTCAGTGTGGATGTGGTTTCTTTAATTCCATAGTTGTCAGACTTCCATTCAACTTGATCTTTGATGGTTCTGAGTGATGATTGTTCTATTGTTTAGTCATCATTTTGATGTGGTTGTGCAAGGAGATGAGCCATGTTTACCTGTGCTGCCACCTCCACCAGCAGTTCCTTTAATTCTTGTTTTAGAATGGCTTTGTGATTGGGGATTTAGAATATTAGCAAAAATATTTTATTTACCTGGATGATCTTTAATATGAAGGAATCCTAAAAGCTCATACACATTAAGTGTAATATATATTCACAAACATCTCAAAGCTTTTTCTTAAGAAAAGTGAAATATGTAAAGAAATTTATAAAGCAGTTTTAATCTCCAAATCATCAAAAGTACTTGATATTCCTTACATAATTGAAGCTCTCTTATGGGAAGTGTATGTACAATACTTATGGCAGTTAAGTTCTAAGTTACTAAAATTTAATTATTATGAAATACACCTTTTTATTGAAGTTATACTCTGTGATATGAACTTTATAGGACATTTAATTTTGCCATTATACCATTTCCATATTTATAGCTTATATGAGATATCTATTTTTCAACCATTTACTTCCAACTGATTTGTTTTTTATATTTAATATAAGTTCTGTAGACAGCATAGTTAGGTTTCATTGAATTGTTTTAAATGTGCTCTTCATGTTGATTTGATACAATAAAATAGGTGAATGTTTTATATACAGTAATTAAAAATTAGTTTTAAAATAATACTGCCAATATTTTCATAAATTCATATATCGTGGTCTGCTTTTCCACAATGCCAATAAGGAAAAATGATAAAATTGTGAAAAAGGGTTTACTTATTCAAATGAACAAATAATATTTAAAAAATAAATAACCTTTTACAAATGCCATGGGAATGAATCACTATGCTTTTAAAATGTGTGTGATATGACATCTGAAAAGGCAACAAAATGATATTATTTGCTTCAAGAGTACGTAAAAATTTTACAACCTTCATTCCAAAAGTTTTCTTGTTTTTTTTATACTTTTTTTTAAACTTTTTTAAAAAGATTTTATTTATTTATTTTTAGAGAAGGAAGGGAGGGAGAAAGAGAGAGAGAGAGAAACATTAATGTGCGGTTGCTGGGGGCCGTGCCTGCAACCCATGCATGTACCCTGACTGGGAATTGAACCTGTGACACTTTGGTTCGCAGCCCACACTCAATCCACTGAGCTATGCCAGCAAGGGCAGTTTTCTTGTTTTTATTATATTTAAAACTCATAGCACATTTCTACATATTTATACCATTTGCAATAAAAAGATATAATAAGTAAAATGTATAACTTAAGAAAGTTGAAATTTTTTAGATGATTTTTAATGAGGCTATATAAAGTGAATTACTTTGCCTGGAAACAAATCATAATAATGCTTTCTCTGTGATAGAAAAATATCCACTGAAATTTTTCTTTTTTCTTTTTTTCTTTTTTGGATTTTTTTCTAATTAGCAGAGAGTCTTACCATCTAAGTGCCTACTTATGACTGAAACACTATAACATACTTAACCTAAATTGGTGCTGTCTAACTTTTTTGTGTATTAGAAGTGAAAATTTGTACTTTGAACCATCAGGTATAAATCTGACATAATATGTTTAACCAGTTTTGGTACTCTTTTGGAAGTTGTTACCGATTTTCCTAAATCTTTCAGCCGTCTAGGTAGTTGCCCACAGCCTGTGGCTGTGCTTCTTTTATACCTCTGTGCACAAACCTGCCTGCCAGCCAGGGGTAAATAAGGGCTCAGGGCAACCTTAGAAAAAGTGTAGGTAAAAAGAAATTTTCTTTGGAGTAAAAGTGGCCTGATCTGGTGCTTAATTCTTTCATAAACTAAGAATTTAACTCTCTCTGAATTCCTAACCAGAGCCTGTGGTAATGACTTATAATCATTAGGAAGCTGGAGTCAGAAACTGAATCACAAAAAAGAATGGGTACCTCATTTTACTATCTACCAAATGTTTGTCTCATTTTTGCTTAGAAATTTAATATGCACCAAGTCTGTAGAATGATTTTGTGACCATGTAAACTTCTTAATCTGCCTATAAAACTGGTGTAGCTTCTACTACCCAAAGGAAAATGAACTGAATAGAAATAGATAACACATAATGGGCAAACTGAAAAGATATCTCTTTTTAGAATCACATAAGCTTTTTAGAAAGGGTGATAATAAAGTTTACCTATAAACATGTCAGAAGAATTATTTAACTTGAATATCAAGGAACTTTGAAACTGAATTAGAGTAGTTAAAATTAAAACAAAGTCTATTGTTTCTTTGATAGGGACTTAAATCATCAGGGAATTAAAGTTGACAACACTTTATTTGCACTGGGGACCTCCACAGAAAATATCTGGTAAACATGAAATGTATAGAAGAATAACAAAGGAGTCCAGTTAAATTAATATGGCTTAATATCAATGAAATGTATTGTTCTCATTGTGACCAGACAGACATTTTATAGCAGTAAAAATAAGTCCTATCAACTCTCAGTAGACCAATGTGGGGCACTTAAACAAATTAAATAACTTTTTAACCAAATGATTTGTTCTTTCACATTGTATAAACACATACTTTATTAAATAAATATAATTAAATTAAACATAATTCTGTTAATTAGAGATGAAATGCTAAACATTCTAATTCTTTGGAACAAAACATAAGCCATTATACAGCTATTAACTACTATGTTAGTCTTTATTATTTCAAGGAAGAGTTATCAAATCCCCTACAAATCTTTATCTTTTTCATTTACAAATTAAGAAAACAAAGACTCTGATTTTTTCAAGTGTGCCAGAAAGTTAAAAGCTAATTCAAATCCAAGAGCAAATCAACACAAATCTTTGTAGAATAATTTGTGATTCTCCCTCAAGAAACTTATTAGAAAAGAAGGTGGCATAATCAATAGACTTTTTTCATGTTACTATTTTAAGTGAGAATGGCTAAATATATGCATATGTGACATATAAATAATTTTAATTTATTAAATAATATATTAATATAAAGTTTTAGTAATATATTGTGTGTATACTTAATATAGATTTAAAAACTATTTTTCAAAGTGAATTATTATATTCCTTTTCACATATGAGAGACTTGCAACTAAACTATCGAATAAGCAATCAAAAAACAATGATAATCCAGTTGTAATTTGCACAAAACTCAAATTTTTTTTGAAAGTACTAATTTGGAAAAGTAGAAATCTGTTTCTAAATTTGGAACTGCTAGTTCCTGTGATATAAAAACAAATGTGAGTATTTAGAATTCATGCTTTCAAAACAGATTTGTATTCAGTATTATTTCTGGTTGAAATTATATTTAAGATTATGTTAGAAAATAACTCTAAATCTTTTTTTTAAAGAGAGTTTTTTTAAAGATTTTATTTTATTTATTTTTAGAGAAGGAAGGGAAGGAGAGAGAGAGAGAGAGAGAGAGAGAGAGAGAGAGAGAGAGAGAGAGAGAGAGAGAGAGAGAGAGAGAAACATCAATGTGCAGTTGCCGGGGGCCATGGCCTGCAACCCAGGCATGTACCCTGACTGGAAATCGAACCTGTGACACTTTGGTTCACAGCCCGCACTCAATCCACTGAGCTACACCAGCCAGGGCTCTAAATGTTTTCTTAAATAAGGTTTTTCCCCTCAGTTTTTTCAAAACAAATGCAATGCTAATTCTGTTTCAATGTATTAGGTATGGGGAATTTAATGTACCTAGGTGACTAAGAATTTATTCATAGCTTCTGGGAGTATTAATGAGTTTATACTAAAAAAGAAAAAAAAGTCATAACTAATTCCAAAAAGCACGTAAAGGAGGGTGAAATGTATTCATATCAGCAGACATTGGGTAAAATGGGTGCTCTGTGTTCTTCAGATGACCTTTGCAGTTATTAAACGCTGGTCCTGCGCATCATTTGTAATGCCTTTGTGAAGGGAATTGTGGTAGCTGGGTGGGTGAATCAATAACTCAGAGTGGATCTCTACACAGTTGTAAAGCTAAAAAGACCCAAACAGTCTGTTCTTTCATTCTTAGCTAGAATTGTCACTGGGTTAAAGTAGGGAGAAACATAGAAGGACAAATCTCTACAACTATTAAAACATTGTTACAAGTGTTTTCTATACTTCCACACCAATGCTAAAACCATAAATGTAGCCCTAAACTTCAGAGTATCCAAGAAACCAAAGAATATAAATTACTTCTAAGAGGACATAAAAGAATTGACTTCTAACCAATTTGAATTCAGTGATTAACCTATTTGTTAGGATTGTCTACCTGCCAATTCCATTACACTTAGCACACCAGAATGGAAAAATTGATTTAATCTGAAAATTGTCCTTTTGTTTTTTATTGGTAAAACTACATGTTATAAATACACTTTGAAGCTAATGTGATTATTACATTAAAATGTATATTTAAAATCATTCTGTGGATGGCATTCTTAAATGTAAATTGAACATAAGTATTATATTACTGACAAACTTAGACCTTTGTAACCCTGAAAATCTTGCTGTGTTTTAGTTCTACCAATTACACTATCACAGAAACAAAGAAAAGCTACACTGTAAGGTAGCTTTACACTACCAATTACACTATCACAAAATGAAGAAAAGCTACACTGTAAGGTTTAGTTATTTATTTTTAATCTTTAATTTTTGATTAGAGGGAGGGGAAGGAAGGCAGAAGAAGAAGGAGAGGAACATCGATGTGAGAGACAAACATTGACTGGTTTCCTTCTGAAAGTGTCCAACTGGGGATGGAACCTGCAACCCAGGCCTGTGCCCTGACTGGGAATCAAAATGATGATCTTTTGGTTTGTGGGATGATGGCCAACCAAATGAACCACACCATCTGGAGTGGTCAGTATTTATTTAATACAATATATATTGATCATACATGTAGAGTGCCTGCCACATAACTGTTCCTTGTTCAAACATTTTGCAGTTTAATGCGGAATCACTCATACACAACTATTGTAATTCTAAAGTTGTGAACTTTAGGAATAATATTTGGAATTACTAAAAGGAAGTTTCCTTCTTCCATAAAAATTTTCTCAATAGCTGAAGACAAACAAAATAAGAGTGATAAATTTTTTATTAATATATTGTTTCTATAAACTTAGGTGAGTTAATAACGTCTTTATTTCTTAGTTCTTTTTTTAATCCATAAAAGGAGTGTAATTGTAACACCCTCAATTTGGCTATAAAGCTTAAATGAATTAGTTATAGGTAAAGATCTTAGACTACTGCCCAGCTCATAGAATGTTCTTAATAAAAATTAGCTAATTACTTAATAATTATAATTGCACTGATGCCATATCTGCCCCTGGTGAGTGAATTCTTACAAACATGTTGGGGATATGGTGGTGGAGTAGGCATTGGAGGAATATTTAGGTGTGGACATAAAAGTCAAACAATATAGTAATAACATACATTAAAGTGAATGATTATTAGAAAAAAATATTTCCCAGAATTTTGGTTCTGGATGTAAATGCATTGTCTCTCGAGCTTAGACATTTTACTTTAGAGCTGAGGAGACATGTCCAGACCAGCAAGAGTGACCAAGGCAGGGAAATACGGAGAAAGTGTGTCCATATTAAACATAAAGGGAAGTTTTCCTTCTTTCCCACTTTGCTTTCTTTGGCAGGGAAACATCTAGCCTCAGATGAAGAAGGCTGAGAGATAAATAATAAACTGCTCATACTCTCTTGCTTTCCTCTGGTCCTCTGTGGGGCTCTCTCTGTTGATCGAATGTAAACAGAAGCCGGAGGGAAAGGAAGGCTTTTTCCTGTATGACAATACATTCTCTACAGGTCAGAGACAAGGAACTGGTGGATAAAGGTGGAGAATCAATCTGGACAGTAAACACAGATATCCCACATACCAGTTTTTTTTTTCTTTTTCCTTTAAGGTTTTGCCATGAGTTAAACTTGATTGAAAACACTTTATTGAAGGTTATATTCTGGTCACTGTTCTCTTTTATGTTACTGTCATCATTTAGGATAGAGAAGCAAGAAATATATTTTTATTTAGAAAAGCAGACTAATCTATATTTTTTGCTATCACTTTAATCTAGTTTAAATAGAATAAAACAAAGTTGCTACAAATAATTATCAGATTGAGTGACTTCAAGAAAGTAGAGAATTGATGATTATATGGTAGCATTCAACCTCACCATGCTGATTTGTGTGGTCTTAACAACTAAATTAGTTAATTTACTTTTGTGTTTAAAAGTAATCCTAAATGTGAGGATTTTTTCCATATTCTGTAATGGATGCCTTGTGCTATCTATAAGTATTTCTTTCCTAAATTTTCTTTATGCTTGAGAAAGTTAACTCTACCATAGCACATACACAAAAATCAAATGCTGAATACAGAGGCAGAAGAAAAATGATTTCTGACCCATGTAGGTGAATGGTTTGTATCCTGAATATGAAGATGTTTCATTATCCATATCATTGTTCTAGCTTGAAAATATTTATGAGCGATCATAAAATTAGGTATCCTGTTTGGAATATTCAACCTGCAGCATGCACGTTGCTGACCTCCAGAGGAAGGTAGAGCCCTGGCTGATGATTTAAAAAACTACTACTTTCCATTGGCCTGAAATTGACTTCACTTTAATTTTACTAAGTTTTTTATATTTTCCATATTTTCTTATCTTAAAACAATTCAAGTTGGGAGCTTTAATCAATCTTCATTTTATTCTTTGAGATAGTTTCCAGTCAAACACATCTTCAAACTGTACCCTTTCAGACAATGAGACTTAATAGATGTGCGCATTTATATAGAGAAAAACAGAAAAACTAATGCCTAAGTATTTCTTAATAGGAAACTATTTTCACCAGTTAGCATGTTTACCTTTTCTGTAGAAGGAAAAATTAACTTCAAAGAAGGTCTTAATACAGAATTTATATAACAGAGATTGTGTCCTAAAAATATAGTAAAACAGTTCAAAATTCTATTGTAGTGTTATTTTTAGGTTAATTCTCCATGGAGGTAAAAAGTCTATTCGATAGAAAGAAAAAAATATGAAACACTGTTGTGTTTAATTTTTATGTACTGCATTTGATCCTTCAGAAAAGTGATGCCACTTTCTTTCAAAAGTGCAACTCCAGGGTGTTGAGGATAAAGAAAAAAGGACAGGAGGCAAAGAAAAATATGAAACTGGACACTGCATCACAATTAGCAAAGTGTTCAGCAGGCAGGCATAATCTTTTTACATGTGAGACTTTCTCTGGAAGAATTATTCAGAGAAATCACACCTCAGAGAACACTGTGAAAGAAAGAAATGAGGAAGAATGCATGTTAGTTTCTCTTCCATCTCCCATTTCTCTTTGGTCAAGGATCATTCTATGGAATGAAATTTCTTGAATTGCTGGGTTGTGTCATGCTTTCATTTGGCAACCACTCAGGAAGCTATATATAGCCCAAGCTCAACAGAGTGGCATTTCATCTAAGTAAGAAAAAGGCAGGAAGGTGAGGAGCTCGGAGATTATAGGGTTAGGCAAGTGGCACTTGACCAGAGAGATGTGAAGCTTAAATTGTACACTAGACGGTTAGGTGAATTTGTCGATAGAAGCTTTTTTTTTAGAGAAGAAATAGAAGAATAAAGTTTGTTCAAAGGAAAAATAAACAAAGTGAAATGGTTTGAACTTAATAGCTTTCTTCAAGACTATGATATATCTAATATAATTACTGATAATCATATTAGAATTATACTTGTGCTGGGCTGTCCCATTGAATTGTGAATATTTGAACAGGAATTTTTTCTCATTCCATTTTACAATCCCCATATGCTTCATAATTAGTGAATGTAAATATATATATCCATATATATATATGAATGTATGTATATGTACATACATATGTATTTGAACATATTTATGATTCCATGAAATATTTCAAATTAAGTTCTAAAAGGGTTTTGGATCTTATAAAAATGGATAACCTCTAAAGGTGGTAATTTTAAATGGATATCATGCTGTTGTTTATTAAAATTTTAGATAATATTTGTAGGGAATACTTATTGGAGAGCAGAACACCCAGAAAATAGAAATTAGAAATTTAAAGTAATGAATAAAAAAGGTACCATACATCATCTCATTTTACAAGGTCTTGCCTGGATAATAGTAAAAAAGTGTAATTTATTTTATTCATTAAAAATTTATTCAACAATATTCATGAAATATATACTGTTCTATATCCTGAACCATCATTGAAGATATCTAAATGAATAAGACAATATTCCTTCCAGAAAATTATAGTCAATGAAGAAAAGAGGCATACAAACAATTAATTATTTATTATAACAACCTTTAAGGGGTTCTTTAATAGGCATGTAATGAACAAAGATTCCACAGGCCAACTTTTTACAGCTGCAAAATCATTCTAGACTTGTTCCATCTAAAATCATAGCAATGACAAGTGGAAAATCAAAATGATCCATTTATAACACCTCCAACACATACAATGAAGTAAACAGAATGAAAATACTAGAATAAAATCTGGTGCATAGCACTGGAATTGTATAATTGGAATTTAGTACACAGAGACTGCTATTGTTTTTATAAGGTAAATCAAAATTTTCCAACATCAGTAGAAACACAAATGTCTGTATATACAAGAAATCTACATAATTTATTAAAGAAAAAAAACCAAGTTTTTATATTAACTATCACATGGTCTGAAGTTTATTTGAAGGTACTTTATCTTATATATTGCATAACATATTTTACAACAAAGACATGCGCTTGATCAAGAAGAAAAAGGGGAAATGAAGTTATAATTTTGATAATGTTGGCTTTAAAAATATATTATACTTCTTCCCTGTTCCCCCTCCACCAGCCCCCCAAGAAGATAAAAATAAATCTAGAAAATGAAAAGCAAAATGAAAATAGAGTAGAAAACTGTTGTGAACAACTTATTTAAGTTATTTGAGTTAACATGTAGTATGCTTCTCAGGAGTGGGGCACAAATGTGACAAACTCGAGCAGCGTGTGTGTGTGTGTGTGTGTGTGTGTGTGTGAGAGAGAGAGAGAGAGAGACAAAGAAAAACATCGCAAATCCCAAGTTTTAAACATCATTAGATAACACCATTTTCTAAAGAGAAACATGATTATTCCTGATACCAAAATTCAACTTATCACAAACCTGATGACATATTTCATGGGGTGATTTCTTAATATAAGTTAGTGGCAAAATACCAAACACAAAAACATAGAGGGAGAGAAGAACAAAAGTAGTGTGTTCAGGTATGTGGCTCTCTGATGATCTAGCTTATTTTAGGGATAGATTTTAAATTATCTAAAGAATGAGTAAGTGCACATCCTTCCTAGTATATTGCTCAGATAACATATTGAATATCCATTAACTTTGTTTCTCTCTACTGAACTTTTGAAAGCTTTCTATTTAGTGACTGACATAGCTTTTAAAGTTATACTCCTTGACAGGTAGCTGAAGTACTTGTATTCTTTGTAGAATAAGTGCACAGCTGTATGTTTATTAATAGCTTAGTTGGGGATAGGGGAAAAATTGAAGAACCCAATAGAGAAAGTGGGAGAGAGTCTGTATATAATGCCATTGCAACTCTTTGTGTAAATGATCAAAAAGACACCCAGTTGGAGCCACATTTCTGTTTTGGATGACTTTTGATTTAATGAATTTCCAAAGCAAATAACAAGACAGTTTTGTTTTATTTATTTTAATTGGTATATAATTTACATGTAATACTGTGTAAATTTAAGGTATACTTGTGTTGATAAGATATATTTCTATGTTGTAATATGATTACCATCACAGCATTAGCTAACACCCTTATCATGTCACATTATTATTGTTTATTTTTGTGATGAGAATAATTAAGATCTAGTTTCTTAGCAACTCTGAAGTTTATAATACAGCATTGCTGACTACAAACACCATGCTGTGCATTAGATCTCCAGGACTTGTTTATCTAGTGGTTGCAAGTTTGTACTCAAATAACATCTCTCCATTTCTCCTACTCTGTAGTTCCTGGTAACCACCATTTTACTCTGTCTCTACAACTTCGGCTTTTAAAAATTCCACATATGAGGGATAACATGTAGTATTTGAAGAAGCAGTTATTTTAGTTGTAACAAAAGCCAAGACAAACACACACATATACACACACTCCAACACAAGCACAAACACCTAGAGAATACATGAAACACCTAGAGAATATTGAGCTTGGAGCTGTGTGAGTTATTTATGTACTTCCTAAAATAAACTAGTGACAAACTGTACAAATTAATTGAGGTGACTTGAATAACAGTGGGTATCTTTTTAGTTTTATCTGCTAATTTTTTAAAAATCAAATTTTATAGATGTCTACTAAAATTGGTAGTAATTAACAAATAAATTATCTGGTCATATATATATATATAATCATTAGTTTCTGATAAATAATTAGATGGCAGAAGCATCTGCCACAACTACTCCTAGTTCATGTTAATAACTCCACCATCTCTGTAAAAGATGTAAATTCATATAATACACCTAACAGGCAAAGGACTTATGTCAGACCAGTCTAACACAGTATGAAATAATTAAGAAACAAGTTAAAAAACATGGGTGAGTTCCTGTATCTTTTTCAGTGTAACAGTGGGATAGTAGCTTTGAAAAATGCCAGTAATTCAAGTTACTTTTCATCTCTGTACCTGTTGAAATTGAAGCATTCTTTGTTTGGGGAAAGGGAGATAACAGGCAGAAAAAGGGAACAGAGATGTTATAGGCAGCTTTGACTTTAAAAAGGCGAAAGATTTGTATGATTTGAAGAGAAATGAGAGCATTGGTAGCTTTGATTTTAAAAAAATAATTGTTAATACAGAGGGAAAAAGACAATCGTGAAAGTGTGGATTTCTTTTGCAGAAACCAGAATTAAAAAAATAAGGCCTTGGCCAGTTGGTTAGTTCAGTTGGTTAGAAGGTCATCCCAATACACCAAGTTTGAGGGCTCGATCCTTGTCAGAGCACATGCAAAAAACACCCAGTGAATGAATAAATTAGAACAGTGAAGAGATCTCTCTCCTTTTCTCTCTTTCTCTTCTTCCTCCTCTCTAAAATCAATAAAAAATAAGTAAATAAAGATTTGTGGTCCTCTAAACCAGAGTAAAGAGAATGCAGACATGACCTACGGGAAGGTTCCCGGCATGCAGAAGAGATGATGTCTCCTTTTTAGGATGCAGGAGATGCACTGGGAGCCAGAGAAATAAAGGGAGTTAGCAGCTATTGGTCTCAGAGATGATCAGAACCAACTGCATCCTGGAACTGTGAATTAGACTCTCCTTGCTTTCTGAAGCCCCTAAAAAAGAAGCCATGCACACTACAGAATTAATTGCTGGCCTGAGTGCCAGGGACTGGAGGCATCACTCCCTGGCAAGGGGACTCTCTGGCAGAGGAGCCCCTAAATCAGAACCTAGGTGGAGGATGTGGCTTTGTCTCACAAGGCAGAACTGCCATCACAGCTTGAGGAGGACAGAGCTGGAAGGTATGTGGGGCTGAGGGCTTGGGCTATGCCATAAATGGGGGGAGATGGACAGCAAAGGTTCTATCATTGTGCTTTGATCTCTCTGAAGGTACAGACCGCATGCTACACATATCACAATAACTAAATAGCAGGTGGTGTAGGGATAGGTAAAACATCCTATCAGTGATAAACTATAAGAATTTCTGAGTCATGTGGATCTAGTTCTTATGACATTGACTTGTTGAAATGTTATTATTGTTCAGTAGGATCATAGGTAGCCCCAGATCTATAGTGAGCTCATAGAGGATTGGTCATAACTGATTTCTGTCCACAGCATCAAAGAACAAAAGGGGGTCATTAAGATCTGTTAACAATTTTATATTATTCACAGTAGAATTCTTTACAAGGCAATATGTAATATAAGAGTGATCTTTAGCAGATTATTCATGCTTAAGGACCACCTGTTTGTATTATCCTTTGGTTTGAGAGATTTGCAGTTTAATGAAAGCAAACATTAATTAAGCTGATAGTTCTACACTTTACCATTTACTACAACTCCTCATACTTATATAGTTTTTGAATAAGCAAAAGATGTAGGGTACAAATTTCAAAGGTGCAAAATGTATACAGTATAAAAATAATACTTCCACTTTCCTAATTTCTTAATTTTCATCTGGTTTCTCTTACCAAAGCAGCCTTTTTTTTTAAATCAGATTCTTGTGTCTCTCTTTACTCATATGTCTTTCAAATCAACCTAATCTAACCTGGATTCTGGATCTAACATTCTACAGGAAAAATAACTTGACTGAAGTCACCAAGTCATTAACTCCAATACATGTTTAAAATCTACCTCGCCCTGGACCTCTTGATAGCAATCAGTGTTGGTTCTTGGTCTCGGCATGTTCACCTTCTATTACCTGGAGGAGGTTTGAAGTACTGAGGCTTGGTCTTGGGACTTCTATCCTTCCTGAGATAAAATCATCCACATCTGTAGATTCAATTACCATCTGACATAGATGACTTACATTTTTAACTCATGGTCAGGCCCATATATCCAATTTTTCACAGGATTTGTTCCTTGGCGTGGCCTGAACCCATCTTAATCATCATGTATTGTACAAAATTGAAGTCAGGGTTTCTTTTCCCAGCTGGATTTTCCAGTTTTCACACACTCAGTATGAATCGTTAGGGCAATTTTGGATGCTCTCTTTTTCTTTCTTTGTCTCACTATATCCAAATCCTTAGTAATATCTAGTTCCCTTTTTTCTATAACATCAATCATACTTCTTTCTTTTCTACATTCAGCCACAATTACACTATCCATGCTGCATTCCTTTATACCTGGGTTACTGCAACAGCCTCCCTGGTTTTCCACTGATGCGTGCTTTGAACTCCACTGATATTTAATATGCATATTTTAAGGTGTTATTCTTTATATTATAAACTTGATAATGTCACACTCCCTCCTTAAAAATTTTAAATTTTAATATCTTGCTTTTGTCTTGAAAATGAAGTCAGTGCCCCCTGAAATGGCTCATGAGACTGCATGATCAAGCCCTTGCATATAAAATCCATTCAGACCAATGTAGTAACTTTGTGCAAAACAAACATACAGAAACAAGGTGCCTCTTTTAGAAGATCTACTCCTCTGGTAGTTTCTTGCTATGGTTCAAGGTAGAATTTTTGTTTGTTTATTCCCTGATAAGATAACACTTTACTGGATATCTGAAGCAGGAAGACCTCTCCTATTACCAGATGATGCATGGAGCTCTGTGGATTCAACTTACTCCTTAGGGAGAACTAAAAATCCTAGATCCTCAAGTGTAAGTACAGTTGCAATTTCTTTTTGATTACTAAGAATTTGACTTTATTCAGACCTTCCAGCCAAGATGGAGGCATAGGTAGTTGCACTGTGCCTCCTCGCACAACCAAAACTAAGGACAACAAAAATTTACAAACAAAAAACAACCAGAACAGAGGGAAATGAACCAAACATAAGTCTGACTACCATTCATCCAGTCCGGTAAGGAGGGGCGGAGTCGGAGGCCTACGGAGAGGGGTCGAGGGGTCCCTGCAGGAAAAATTGATGGCCGGCAGACGAGGGCATGCAGGGCAAAGACGGCAGTTGGTGGACCCCAGAAGCTCATGTGCAGCTGATGGACTGGTGGCAGACCCTGGGTGTGGGAGGCAATGAGCAGACCCAGTGAGGCTTGCAAGACAGCTAGCTGTCCGCAGCCACACATTTGCTTGCAAACTAAGCGAAAACGGGCAGTGACACAGACCAAGCAACCCAGGGATCCAGCGCTGGGAAACAAAGCCTGAAGGCATCAACTGAAAACACCTTTGGAAGTTGAGGCCGGAAGATCCTCTCAGCCTCACAGGAGGCTCCTTGGGGAAACCCACAGAGTCTGAGACAGTACACAAACCCACCCGCCTGGAAGCCAGCACCAGAAGGGCCCAATTTGCTTGTGGGAAGCGGCAAAGGGGACTAAAGTCCTAGAGAGAGCAGAGCGGGTGCCATTGTTCCCTCTTGGACCCCGCACCCACATAAAACGTCACAACCCAGTTACTGAGGTGTCCCACCCTGGTGAACACCTAAGGCTCCACCCCTCATATGTAACAGGCACGATCAGACCAAAGGAAAAAAATAAAATTAAATTAAAAAGATGGCTCACACAGAGTTAAAAGCCCCAGATCCAGTTTTTTTTAAGCAACTGAGAAATAGCCAACCTATCAGATGCACAATTCAAAGCACTGGTGATCAGGACGCTCACAGAATTGATGGACTTTGGTCATAAATTAGATGAACAAATGCAGACTACAATAAGAGAAATAAAGGAAAATGCACAGGGAACCAATAGTGATGGAAAGAAAACTGGGACTCAAATCAATGGAAGGGACCAGAAGAAGGAAAGGAACAACCAAACAGAAAAGAATGAAGAAACAAGAATTCAAAAAAAAAATAAGGAGAGGCTTAGAAACCTCTAGGACATCTTTAAACACTCCAACATCTGAATTATAGGGGTACCAGAAAGGGAAGAGGAAAACAAGTGGAAAAGTTATTTGAACAAATAATAAAGGAGAACTTCCCCAATCTGGCCAAGGAAATAGACTTCCAGGAAGTCTAGGAAGCTCAGAGAGTCCCAAAGAACTTGGACCCAAGGAGGAACACACTGAGGCACATGATAATTACATTACCCAAGATAAAAATGAAGGAGAGAATTCTAGAAGCAGCAAGAGATAAGGGGACAGTTACCTACAAAGGAGTTCCTATCAAAATGTCAGCTGATTTCTCAAAAGAGACCTTACAGGCAAGAAGGGGCTGGAAAGAAGTATTGCCTTCGAAGTCATGAAAGGCAAGGACCTACATCCAAGATTGCTCTATCCAGCAAAGCTCTCATTTAGAATGGAAGGGGAGATAAAGGGCTTCTCAGATAAGGCCAAGTTAAAGGAGTTCATCATCACCAAGCCCTTATTTTATGAAATGTTAAAGGGACTTATCTAAGAAAAAGAAGATAAATATGAACATTAAAAAGGACATCAAACTCACAGTTAGTAACAACCATACCTAAAACGAAAGCAAACTAAGCAAACAAATAGAACAGGAGCGGAACCACAGAAATGGAGATCACATGGAGGGTTAGCAATCGGGAAGTGGGAGGAAGAGAGAGAGGGGGAAGATATAGAAAATAAGTAGCATGGACAACAGGTAGAAAATAGGGGAGGGTAAGAATAGTGTGGGAAATGTAGAAGCTAAAGAACTTATGACACATGGACATGAACTAAAGTGGGGGAATGTGGGTGGGAGGGGGTGTGCAGGGTGGAGGGGAGTGAAGGGGGAAATGGGACAACTGTAATAGCATAATCAAAATATGTTAAAAAAAGAATTTGACTTTATTTACAACTTCAGTTCTGAGTGCCCTTCTTATACTTGGCTCTTAGAAATTTTATGCCATTTTCTTCCAGGAATCAGCTATTTTAAAATATCTTGTAATAGTTTACACAGCATTTGTATTATCAATTGCAAGTCCATTGATAGATAACTAGCATGGAACTTTCTTATCTTTCTGAATAAGTCCTGCTTGGACATAATGCATCATCTGCTTAATGTACTTTTGGATTTGTTTTTAAAATATTTCATTTCATGTAGTTCACCTAAACTACAGTTATGTTAGGTATGATTACCTTGTTATTTTTTTAACTTTACTTACACATTTTTGGAATAAACATTGTGTTTGTGTTGTAGAATTGGTTAGTTAGCTTCTTCCTCCTCCCTTTCCCATGGTCTAGAAGAGCAATTTTCAAACTTTTTCATCATACAGCACACATAAACTCATTACTAAAATTCTGTGTCACACCAAAAAATACACTTTTAGCCAATTTGCCAAAAAAGGTATGATTTTGACTCATTCACATCAGGCGGCTATAGTGTCGTGTGGGCCATTGTCATTTTATTATTTGACAAATGAAGGGAAAAGGGGTCAGTGCCCCAATGAAATAGTCAGGTATTGTGAGTTTTAAAATTTCTTGTAGCACACAGATGGAAAATTGCTCATCTAGAATAATTTATATGAGTTGAAATATCAGTTCCTTGAGGTGTAGAAGAGTATGCATCAGTAGGGATATCTCTTTGTCCAACTTTTGATAAAGCTATATAGGCTTTATATAGATTTTTGGCTGTACAGTATTTTGATGTCTACTGAGGTTATGATTAAATAACATTACATAATTGAACTTATCATATATCAATGCTACTTCTACTTTCAGCCAAGATGGAGTAACAGAGATTGAAGTTATTCTCCAGCCAGAAAAACTAAAATACTGAACAAAATATATGAAGCAATACTTTCCAGAGAGTGAACATTAAGCAATAAAGGGCAATGATCCTGAGAGATAGGAATAATTTTGAGGAACCTTATAATTGTTATAATTTATTGCTGAAGAGAGTGTCCTCGGCTTGGCACATGCAAGGGGAGCCCAAGTGAAACCCGGTGGTCAGTCTGACTTGAAGAGACAAAATTGGGAGCCCAGAGACAAGGGTGGGTAGAGTTCACAGGGAAGAGTACTGGAGAGAGTTGCACACAGAGATGATATTACTGCCTATTCTATCACTGTTTAAAGGACAATACAGAAATATTATTAATGATTTTATACCAATCGAAAACCTTAGATTAAATGGTCAAATTCCTTAAAAGCTACAAAAAACTCACTGAAGAATAGGTAATCTGATTGGCTTTATGCCTATTAAATAAATTTAACTTATAATTTTAAAATGTCCTATAATGAAAACTTCAGCCTCTTATGACTTCATTGATAAATCTATGAAACACTGAAGGAACAACTACCATATATATACAAATGTTTCTGAAAAATTAAAGAGGGAAGAATATATTCCCACTATTTTGTGAGATCAGATTGAGAATGATACCTTATTTTTTTCTTCTGACTTAGCATGCATTTTGGGATTTATTAATATCCTTATAATGATAATTACTACTACAGAATTTTGCTGCCACTGTTGTAGTTATAGCTGTGCTTATTAGTTTGTTTTCATGATATAATGCTCTTAGGATTTTATTTTAAACAGACCAAATGGTTCTTTCATTTGATAATTTGCAAAGGAGAATTGCATCGTGATGGATCTGAATTTAAAATTTATTTTATTGTATAGTTTGAATTTTTAAAGATTTAAAAAATATATTTGAGTATTTCTATTATTTGTGACACCAAGATGAAATTATGTATATAATATTGCAAAGGTGTACAATATTGAAAAAAGTTAAAATTCTTTTCTTGTTTAGGTAAATCAATTACATAACAGTTTAATATTTCTTTTTTTGGCAGGGAGTTTGTGCTGAAGTATTTTATTAACAATAAGTCAAGCCACTGCCAAAACCAGTAAAGTTATTTTGTAATGCTCATTGTGGGGCACAGGGGAAACCTGTGTTTTGTGGACAAATTATATTATATTAGAACTTACTTAATAATATGTAATATGCTTTTTTGGATTTGTTCTTTATTTTTCCACCTTTTTATTGTTGTTCAAGTACAGTTGTTGCCATTTCCCTTATCACTCCCCTACCCCTTATCAATAATAATAACATTTATGATATTAATAACACATCATTGATATTACATATTGATAATATGTAATATGTTTTAATGAACATTGTATTATTCCAAGTATATACTAATACAATATATTTTAAGTTTTGCATTGTTAGGATTCTTTTTTTATTGTTATTCAGTTATAATTGTCCCTCCTTTTCCCCCATTTCTCTCCCCCACCCATCCCCCCATGCCCACAGTTAATCACTCCCATTGTCCATGCCTGTCAGTCCTCTATTCGTGTTCCTTTGTTTGCCCCTTCCTTTTCTTTCTCCCATTATCCTCCTTCCCCCTTTCTCTCTGGTCACTGTCAGTTTGTTCTTTATTTCCAAGTCTCTGTTCTACTTTGTTTGTTTGTTTTATTGATTAGGTTCCACTTATAAATGAGATCATATGGTATTTTTCTTTCACTGCCTGGTTTTCACTTAGCATAATGCTCTCCAGTTTCATCCATGCTGTCATGAAGGGTAGGGGCTCCTTTCTTTCTACTGTGTAGTATTCCACTGTATGAAATATACCTCAATTTTTTGATCATCTCAATTAGTGGTGGGCACTTAGGCTGTTTCCAGCACTTGGCTATTATAAATTGTGCTTCTATGAGCATTGGGGTGCATAGGTTCTTTTGAATTAGTGTTTCAGGACTCTTAGGGTATAATCCTGGCAGTGGTATTGCTGGGTTAAAAGGCAGTTCTATTTTTAGTTTTCTGAGGAAATTCCATACTGTTTTCCACAGTGGCTTCACCAGTCTGCATTCCCACCAACAGTACACTAGGGTTTCCTTTTCCCCACAACCTCACCAGCACCTCAGTTGTTTGTTGATTTGGTTATAATAGCCATTCTGACTGGTGTGAGGTGGTATCTCATTTTGGTTTTAATTTGCATCTCTCTGATGGCTAGTGATGCTGAGCATCCTTTCATATGTCTCTGGGCCCTCTGTATGTCCTCCTTGGAGAAGTTTCTGTTCAGGTCCTTTGCCCATTGGGTTGTTTGTTTTCCTGGGGTGGAGTCATGTGAGTTCCTTATATGTTTTGGAGAACAAACCCTTGAATTATATGCATCCCTTGTATATTTTGAATATTAAACCACCCCTTATGTGTGGTTTGCAGATATTTTTCCCATTTCTGTAGGTTGCATTTTTATTTTGTTGATTGTTTTCTTTGCTATGCAGAAGCTTTTAAGTTTAATATAATTTCACATTTATTTTTGTTTTTGTTGCTTTTGCTTTAGATGTCAAATAAAAAAGCAAAACAAGAAATCACCAAGATTGATGTTATTCCCTATATTTTCTCCTAGAAGCTATATGGTTTCAGGTCTTACATTCACATTTATAATCCATTTGAGTTGATTTTTGTGTATGGTATAAGAGAAGGGTCTAGTTTCATTTTTTTACATGTGGCTACCCTGGTTTCCCAACACCATTTATTGAAGAGACTATCTTTCACCATTGTATACTATTGGCTCCTTTGCCATAAAATAATTAACCATATATATATGGTATATAGCTGGAGGGTATAAGCACTACTTTGGAAAATTTTATTGGTATTTTATTTTTAATTTGAATTAAGTTTAATAGAGATAAGTTATATCCAAAATGATATAGCTAAAAGTTTAGAAAATTTATAAATTTTATAATTCTATTATCTATATTGTTTCACAAAATATCTATAATAAATATGGGTTGTATTTATAATTTAATTGATAAATTGTGTAGTTTATGTGTTTATTAGTTTTACATTTGTACTTAGCTTAAAAATCTTTTTTAAATGTTGAGTATATATTAAATGTTGATGAGATATTTCTAACATTCTTTGGTACTAAGCTCATTCATACCATTTTGCTCATTAAAAACTTTTGTGTATTTAATTTATAAACACTTTCTTAAAAATAGGTAAGTAGTGTAAATGACATTTACTCTTCTTATTATACAGTAGACAACTTTCATAATAATAACAGATCAATATCTCCTGAATAATACTTTATACCTTATATTAAGAAAAGTGCCTAATTTCATGCTTTCATAAATGGAGAATAAGAAAAAAATTAATGTTCTACTTAGCCATTGCATGTGTTTGAAATAGTATTATTTTATTAATTTCACTTGTATAGTCAGTTATAAATGTCAACATTTAGAATTATCACAATAAAAATAGTATACTTTGTAGGTCATACATTTTTGGGAAGTGTTTGTATTTTTTCTTATTGGAGTTACTACTCTACATTTTTTCTTATTCAAGAAATATTGCCTCAGATTTCTGGCCAAGATGAAGGCATAGGTAGACACACTGTGCTTCCTCCCACAACCAAGAGAGGGACAACAATTTAGAAACAGAATAACAACCAGAACTGACAGAAAATTGAACTATATGGAAGTCAGACAACCAAGGAGTTAAAATAGACACGTTCATCTAGACCGGTAGGAGGGGTGGAGTCGGGCAGCTGGGCGGAGAGAGGTCAAGGCACAAAAAGCGGTGGGACTGGGTATGTAAGGCTTCCTGGGCATGCAATACTGCAGCGGGCAGACCCTGGGCCCGCAGGCAGCATCTGTCAGACCCCAGGCACAGGGTGGCAACCAGCAGACCCAGCAAGGTGGCGACTGTGAAGCAAGGCACTGCATGAAAACCAGGGCCCTGGCATGGGGAAATAAAGCCTCAAGGCACTGATTGAAAACACCTGTGGGGGTTGAGGCACAGGGAAAGATTCCAAACCTCACAGGAGAGTTCGTTGGAGAGACCTGTGGGGCTGTAGAATGTGCAAAAGCCCACCCACATGGGAATTAGCACCAGAAAGGCCCAGTTTTCTTGGCGCAAGTGGTGGAAGGGACTGAAGTCTGACTGAGAGCAGAGCAAGTGCCATTGTTCCCTCTCAGACCCCTCCCCCACATACAGCATCACAACCCAGCAACTGGGTTGCCTTGCCTTGGTGAACACCTAAGGCTCCACCCTTCATACATAACAGGTATGACAAGACCAAAAAAAAAAAATGGTCCAAGCAGAACCAAGTAACCAAGAGATAGTCAACCTA
Source organism: Phyllostomus discolor (assembly GCF_004126475.2). Taxonomy (NCBI): domain Eukaryota; kingdom Metazoa; phylum Chordata; class Mammalia; order Chiroptera; family Phyllostomidae; genus Phyllostomus; species Phyllostomus discolor. Next base: position 130,280,750 of record NC_040906.2, on the reverse strand, counting down.
TCAGATGCAGAGTTCAAAGCACTGGTGATCAGGACGCTCACAGAATTGGTTGGATTTGGTCACAAATTAGATGAAAAAAATGAAGGCTACACTAAGTGAAATGAAGGAAAATGCACAGGGAACCCATGGGAAGAAAACTGGGACTCAAATCAATGGTGTGGATCAGAAGGAAAGAAGAAAGAAACAACCAAAAAGAAAAGAATGAAGAAACAAGAATTCAAAAAAAAAATAAGGAGAGGTTTAGAAACCTCTAGGACATCTTTAAACACTCCAACATCCAAATTATAGGGGTACCAGAAGGGGAAGAGGAAAACAACAAGTGGAAAAGTTATTTGAACAAATAATAAAGGAGAACTTCCCCAATCTGGCAAAGGAAATAGACTTCCAGGAAGTCCAGGAAGCTCAGAGAGTCCCAAAGAACTTGGACCCAAGCAGGAACACACTGAGGCACATCATAATTACATTACCCAAGATAAAAATGAAGGAGAGAATTCTAGAAGCAGCAAGAGATAAGGGGACAGTTACCTACAAAGGAGTTCCTATCAAAATGTCAGCTGATTTCTCAAAAGAGACCTTACAGGCAAGAAGGGGCTGGAAAGAAGTATTGCCTTCCAAGTCATGAAAGGCAAGGACCTACATCCAAGATTGCTCTATCCAGCAAAGCTCTCATTTAGAATGGAAGGGGAGATAAAGGGCTTCTCAGATAAGGTGAAGTTAAAGGAGTTCATCATCACCAAGCCCTTATTTTATGAAATGTTAAAGGGACTTATCTAAGAAAAAGAAGATAAAAAACATGTATAGTAAAATGACAGTAAATTCACAATTATTAACAACCACACCTAAAACAAAAACAAAAACAAACTAAGCAAACAACTTAAACAAGAACAGAACCATGGAAATGGAGATCACCTGGAGGGTTAGCAACAGGGGAGTGGAAGGAGGGGAGAGGGGGAAAAGGTATGGAGAATAAGTAGCATAGATGGTAGGTAGAAAATAGACAGGGGGAGGGCAAGAATAGTATGGGAAATGTAGAAGCTAAAGAACTTATGACACATGGACATGAACTAAAGTGGGGGAATGTGGGTGGGAGGGGGTGTGCAGGGTGGAGGGGAGTGAAGGAGGAAAATGGGACAACTGTAATAGCATAATCAATAAAATATATTTAAAAAAAGAAATATTGTCTCTATTTGCCTATAAGATTGTTATTGTAAAAATCAAATTCACAGGAGTGTTTCAGTACAGTGCTTCAGTGAAGCAGTCGATACAAGCTAGGTCATGACAGCTCCCGAAAAAGACCATGTTGTTTGTCAAGCAGATCAATACAAAATCATTATATTTTGAAAACTGAGATAAATAAAACAACAGATTTGCAAATGCAAGTGCAGTAGTTTTGAAAGTGGAAAAGTTTATTTTAATGACTGAGTCAGAAGAGTTCATTAACAAAATGCACATTTAATTATGCATTTTGAGCAATATTGTGCACAAAATGGAAAAATAGTAAATCTCATTACTAGTCTACAGATGTTTTGTGTAATTTTTAAACTGTACACAAAATTGATGGTGTTTCTTTTTCTATAAGCCATCTGCTGATATTTTGTTAAGACATGTGTCTGTTCTTTGTAGAAAATACAGTGAAATCATAATAGGTTTAACTTAAATGAAAACTGTAGAAATTGAGTTTCATAAAAATTTCAAGAATAGCATAAAGAAATATAAATTTTCTACCTAGAATGTATTTCTTCTTTTTCCTCACCAAATCTTTCATTTCTCTGATCCTATATTACTCTGCCTTTGCAGAACTACAGGTACTGAATCATTCTGTTTTAAAATTTTAATGTAACTCTGCTACTTGGCAAGTCCTAAAATCTTGAGTGATCTAGCTGAAGTGAAAACTTTTGGAAATATAGTGGTTTATTTAGGGGAAGAATTAATTATATGCTGTATGAAAAAGAGAATTTAGCTGGTAAATCTTTTCTTCAACTTATCTGTTTCTCATCTCAGATTTAGGATAGAAATCACCCAATTCCTAGAAGGCATTTGATGTTGAAGCCCGAGGCTGGTGAAACTCCTGGTTTATCCTCTGTCGCCTCTGGTTGTGCCTTTTCCCAGCCTCATCTTCGATCTTGTTATGAACTAAATGTTGTATTCCCTAAAAATTTATACATCAAAATATTAGTCCCCATTGTGATGGTATTAAGAAGTGGAGCCTTTGAGAAATCATTAGAATTAGATAAGATCATGAAGGTAGAGACCTCATGAATGGGATTAGTGCTTTTATAAGTCATAAATGAGTTTCTTTTCTCTGTTCTCTACCTTGTGAGGGTACAATGAAAAGCCTGCATCCCAGAATATGGCTCTTGCCAGAACCTGACACTCTTATTTTGGAATTCCAGCCTCTAACACTGAAAAATAAGTTTATGTTGTTATTGTAAGCTGCCTAGTCTATGGCACTTGGTTCTAGGAGCCTAGACTAAGACAGAAATTGGCAGTGAGAATGTGGTGCTGATGTAACAAACACCTAAAAATATGGAAGTAGCTTTGGGCCTAGTTAATGGGTAGAGACTGGAAGAATTTTGAGGTGCATGCTAGAAATATGAATGTTAAGGGTGATTCTAGTGAAGTCTCTGAAGAAAGACAGGAGTGTAAAGAAAGCCTCAGTCTTTTTAGGGAATATATAAATGATCATGAACAAAATGTTGGTAGGAATATAGATGACAAAGGCCATTTTCGTGAGTTCTCAGACAGAAATGAGAAACATGTTATTGGAAACTAGGGGGAAGATAATTCTTGTTATAAAGTGGCAACAAAATTGGATGAACTGTGTTTATGTTCTAGTGTTGTGGAACATAGAACATACAAGCAATGCAATTGGATATTTAGCTGAAGAGATTTCTAAGCAAATTGTTGAAAGTGCAGCTTGGTTCTTCCTGGCTGCTTATAGGAAAATGCAAAAAGAGAGAAATGGTTTAGTGATGAAACTGTTAAGCAAAAAGGAAGCAGAACTTAAACATTTGGAAAACTCTCACCCTATCCATATTTCAAAAAAATGAGAAAACTGAGGATGTGGCTAAGAAATTGTTTGATAAGATTGGTATGGATCTGCCATCTAAACAGAAGCCATGCCCAATTATTCAAGACACTGGAAGAATGAAGCTGAAGGCAATTCAGAGGTTATCGGGACTGCCCTCCCATCACAGGTCCAGAGCCCATGGGTTTGCAGGGGATGGCTGCACCCATCTGAGTTTCAAAGGTTGGAGCCACCAACAAAGTCATAGGCTCAGGACTCCAGTCCAAGAGAAATACAGGGTCCTGGCAGAAAGGGATATGAGGCCAGCCTGCCAAACTGTGGGAGTGACTTTATCACCCCTGTGAGTAGAATTTGGAGTTGAAAAGTAGTATTCTTGAGCCTTAAAATCTCACAAGCCTTGCCTTGCTAAGTTTTGGAATTGCTTGGAACCCATTACTCTTTTCTTCTTTCTTATTTCTCCCTGGGATATGTGAGTATCTACTGTAACTGACATGCAAGTTTGGCTGCCTCCTGCCACTAAAGCCACTTTTGTGAAAAAGGTGCTGATACAAAATGAAAGAGGTTTATTCAGGTGCCATGACCCAACAGAATGGTGGTCTCCAACTCAAAGATCATCCCCTCTTCCTTCTCAACCCTGAAGTGTTTATAGGAATAGGGAAGAGAGGGCTTTTAACCTATCCAGTTATCTTGCAATCTTTTGGCAAGGTGCTGACCCTACCCATTCATCTTTCTAGCTTTTGGTGGCTCAGCATAAGAATCTCCCCCTGTGTCAATCTTGACTAATGGGAGAGACTCTCCAGGCTTCCCTGACTGTCTCTGATATGAGGGTTAACGGGCAGGCAGGGCTGCAGGATCTGCCATGAGGCAGTCTGGAGGTGCTGCAGTCCTCAGACCACCTCCCCATATTGGACACAGCGTCCTCATATCTGGGAGAGCTGGTCAGAGTCCACCGGGTACCCCTGGATTCCAGCACACCCGTGTCCTCTGTGCAACCCCTGTGCAGCCCACCCATCGAAGTGATCAGCTGACCGATGATCATCCTGCCACCGGCTGCCTGCGGTCTGACTGACTCTAGAAAGTAACACTAGCATTGTATTTTCAAAGCACATACCTTGTCTGGTTTCACACATTCATAGCTAGAGAGGAATTTTGCCTCTCAATCTTGAGAGTCTCATCCATATTTGATTTAGATCTTTACTGAGACTGTGGATGTTAGACTTTAGAGTTGATGCTGGAATGAATTAAGGTTTTGGGGGTTTGAGTGATAGAATAAATGTATTTTTCATGCAAGGACATAAATTTTAGGGGGCCAGGGATAGAATGTTATGGACTGAATGTTTGTGTTCCCTTCAAATTCAGGTGTTGAAAAGCCACAACTGAGTGAGATGGCATTAGGCCTTAGGCCCACTGGTGGGGCCTTTGGGAGTTCATAAAAGTAAAGACATCATCAAAGGGATTAGTGTCTTTTAAGGGTCAGAGAGATCCTGCCTGCCCTCTCTTTCTGTCGTGTGAGGACACAGGAATGTGCCAGTAGTCAGCAACCCAGAAGAGGGCCCTCACCATAGCGGACCATGATGGCACCTGATGTAGGAATTCCAGCTTTCAGCACTGAGAAATAAATTTTTGTTGTTTATAAGCCACTTAGCCCATTGTACTTTGTTACAGTAACCAGAACTGACTAAGACAGTATTTTTGCCCAAATACTCTTGCTGGATACACCAGATGAGGGAGCTAATGCATATGTAAGTGGGAACAATGGCAATTCAGAAGTCTTGGGCAAGTAAAAATAGAAAGGAGATTTGTCCTCTGGAGGGAGGCCAGGGAGTGGCAGATCAGTCCAAGAATAACTTATTTCACATAATCTCAGGAAGTTGCATTCAGTAACCTGCATGGTTTTATTATTGAGAAGGTCTCTATCTTTATGACTGAGGGTTGTGAGAAGGAAGTGGGTAGCTTACATGTATTTTATTGCCTGACATATTCCAAGCAATACTCCTATGCTCTAAGAGCTTCTGATTTAATTTAGCCCTAGTGAGGAGAGGAAAATATAAATGATGGTAGATACTGAGAAAAGTAATTTATCTTTTTGAGAGTTCAAATTAATCTTGGAAAGAATTTATAGTTCTGTTTCCATTAACTGTAATAGCAAGAAGTGTTGGCCTCTCATCAGTGGGCCAGTTGGTAAGGGGACCAGATCAATGGTACTGCTTTTCATTTAATCACAAGTTGAAATAAAAATCTTCAAGTGCATATGGAGAAATAATTATCTTAATTTGGGGCTAAAGAATAAAGATGGGAAATAGCTGATAATTGTAGGAGACCATTCTGTGTGGTGTGGGCCCAGCTCCGAGTCAGAGATGCACAGGACCCACACCCATGGATAGGTTCTCCTGTGGGGAATCAGGCCTGCAATGAGCCTAGGCTGCTTTGAGTCTTGCTTTTTGCTAAAAACTCCCTTACCCTGAATTGAGGACATTTACTGCAAAGTAACTTCCTAAAATCCATGCTAAACCTTCCAAGAATGAGTGTAACCAGTTCAACCACTTTTGCCTTTTCATTTGCAAATATCCCTCTTCTGTGATGTGATTAGCAGCATTGGCTCCTTTGTTTTCTGTAAAAGGTAACCACCTAAAGCAAACCTGTGCATAGTAAATGAGGAGCATCATGTAATGGGCGGAGAAACCCAATAAAGGCCTGTCTTGGTGGAGGCCTCAGCTTTTGCTCCCCTTGAGAAGAAAGCCATGCTGTTCCTTTTCCTCCACTAGACTCAGTAGTCCGTGTGAATGTCTCATTTCATCCATAATGACTCAGACACTGCAGGCTGGTGTCTGCATCAGATAATAACCAGGCAGCATACCTAGGACCAATCCATGCAACTAGGATTCAGGATAGGGGTTCATCTTCTTCATTAGGAAACTGGACTAAAGTTAGGAAATCAATCTTATCTATATCACCAAGGCACATGACTGAAGTTAGAAAGAAAGAGTGGCCAACTGGTCATGGGCTTCTGGATAATGGTCTTGCAGGAATATATTTCACTCTAGAACCCACCTAGTAATTCATAACATAGTTACAGGCTTGGTCAGCACTGGCCCAGAAGTTGTTGAGGGTGATTCTACACATATAAGTTCTAATAACTGAAAAAAACTAGAGAAGGAAGACTTGGCATCTGGCATTTTTCATCTTATGATTAAAAACTTCAACAAATTTTAAATACACTTATACTGGCACCAAATATATTTGAGAATAAGAAATATCCTGATGCTCCCAGAAATCATAAAAACACAAATAAATATACTACATCACCTTTAGCTTTTTTATTGCTTAAGGATAGTATCTGACCAAGCCAAATAAATGCCTGAAGCAGTTATGATTTAGTTTAGTAAGAAGCTAACAAATTGGATTTTTAAATACAACTCAGAAGTTATTTGAAGAGTCAATACTTGAGTTGGGTTTGAATATCACTGATTCTTTTAAAACATTTTTTAAAATTCTTTCCTCTGTGAATTGTTCTTATCCATGGGTACTCCTCATGTTTTAAAACTTGATTTGCACAGGTATCTCATACAAAATGGTCTCGGGCCAAAGACTGAAAGTTACTCCTATCTTGTGCATTGGTGGACACCAAGTTGGCCAAATATAGAGTTGGCTCTGCCTAATTTCTGTATATAACAAATGCTTTCTTAGTAGCTATTATATTTCAAAGACTATGTACAGTGCCAGAAATATAAGAAAATAAGAAACAATCATATAATCTAGTGAAAGAGCTTGGCAAATATACAAACAAATCAATGAGTGTAATAAGTACTAATTGAGGCAAAAACAGGGTGCAATAGGAACCTTCTCTAGCCTCCTTTCTCACCCTCAGACTAGATTAGATACTCCTAGTAGGAAGTGGGTGAGTTTTGAAAGGTTGGCCAAGTATATGATAAACCAAAAGCTGGAACACAGCAGGAATTGTCCGTGTAAGGGAGAGGCAGTGAACTGAAAGATCATCTCAAGGTGAAGAAATAGCAAATGCTAATTCCTAATAGCATTAGAGAACCTGCTCTATTTAGGAATCATTGCATATTTCTGTACTGTTGAAACAGAGTGTAAGAAGATGATCGTAGAGCGGTATGTAGAAAGATGACCTTAGTGAATAAACAGATGCCTGCTTTCAAAAATTTTCTAGCCAGAATGCGATATTGTAGTATAGTTGGAACTCCCTCTTTTATCTTAATAATTGGGGCTTGGAAGAGTTCTGGTGGCTGCATAAATCTAATCCATAACTCATGTAGCCCATCTGCCTGAGAAGCTTTCTGCTTAACTCCTGGTTTCCACTTTTTTGCTCCTCTGGGACAGAAGCCTGTCTTCACTTCTGTGTGGCCTGACCCCTTGCCTATCTGGCCCTCTTCTCTGGTTTTCACATTTCTCTAAATTAGTTGGTTTATTAGTCAGGGTTCTCCAGAGAAACAGAACCAATAGACATATAGAAAGAGATTTGTTATGAGAGATTGGCTCATGTGATTATGGAGGTTGAAAGGTTCCATGCTATGCCATCTTTAAGCTGGAGATCCAGGACAGTCAGTGGTATAGTTCATGTCCAAACTTCAAGGCCTGAGAACCATGGGAACCAATAGTGTAGTCCTAGTTTGAATATAAGGGCCTGATTCAAGCACTAATATTTCAGGAAGACCTCCACAGATATAGCCAGATATAATGCTTTACTGTTCTCTGGGTACCTCAGAGCCCAGCTAAATTGACACAATTTTTTTTTCAATTACAGCTTACGTTCAGTATTATTCTGTATTAGTTTTGGATGTACAATTAACCATTGCAAGTAGACACTGTCTCCTAATGTTTCTAGCATTGCCTCTCTGGACCCCCTCAAGACCATCTTGAACATAGTTATCGATCTGAGTTAGACTTCCCACTTATGTTTTGAAAAATATTAATTCCTTATGAGAAATAAGACTTCCATGATCAAATATGTCAGGAAAGTGTCATGTAGGGAACAGCTCTGCCATAAAGCTTTCCTGGACTTGCACATGTTGTTATAAGCCACACAGATAAGAGCTTAAACCATGATCCAAGTATTGAAAGAATGTCTTGTGACCTTTCTGGAACATGAGGAATGAGAGACTTATATGACATTACTCCAAGGTCATCTCCCATTTGCTTTCCTGTCTCTTCTGAGGGGCTTATCATTATATAGTTTCTTATGACCTCTGGGTTCTGATGGGAAGTAGAGCTTGGGTTTTCTGGCCTTCCCCCTTGGAACACAGCTGCAGAATATAAAATCACTGAGCTGCTGTCTAGAATTTACTGCTCAGCAATGCAGTGCATCATAATTCATTATAGTTATCCAGCCCCTTTTATTTTTGTGCACCCTTTTACATGTGTGGGACAGGGACTGAGGGAGCTGACACCTTTGGCCAATCTTCCTTTCACTATGTAATAATAAACTGAGTCTAAAAGCACTTTGTCATATTTTTACCAGTCACATTAGTCAGACCTTCCCTTGCCTTGTCTTGTATGGGCATTGACCTATTGTAGTCAATGGTCAACTCTTGGAAACTCCTGAGCAGTCCAGGAGTAAAGACATCTGTTTAACTTTGTTCTATTCAGTGTGTCCTAACTAATTTAAACATAAAGCTTTGTTTGTCCCACAGAATCCTTACTAAAACCACATGGAATACATTCTTCAAATCACTGTTATTCTTCTGAGAGTTTTGCCAACATAAATTGCATTTATCATTTATTGAAAAATTAATATATATTTTTATTTTCCAAAGACTATCTTTTCCCATTCAAAGAGAGTACCTCTCAGTTTATGAAGTAAATATCTGTATTTAATTTATTCCCAGGATATTTGTAAACAGTCAACAAAATTATATCCTGGAATAAAATGTTACAGTTTTGTTCACCCATATTTTTAAGTCTCAGAGTCACAAGGTGAATTCGGATATTTAATATTCATTGAAATTTAAGCACTTGGTATTTCTGTACAAACTAGGCTTCTTTAGAGATAGTCTCACCAGGGGTACTCCTGTTCAAAATATTAGGTTGAGAGTGGGTGGAACTGTTACTATTAGGTAGAAATATTCTATACCTCCAGACTCCTAAATTTTGCCCTTGAGTACAAGATTAAAAAACAGTATCTATTTAACCAATACATTTGAAAAACAAATTATGTTCTTTTTTGACTGAGGTCATTTTGGTTGGCAAATGATGCCATAACTAGTGATGGCTAAAGAAAAAGCTGTATGTGGAAATAGTTCCTTCTATTAATCTATAAATCTTAAAAAGTCAACTTTTAAAGGGTACTATTTTGAATTTGGAAAATGATATATGGAATATTGACTACTTAATTTTATAATGGTAGGTTCATATTTTGCTTTTAGATGAAGAATAAAAATGAGTATAAATAAAGTGACATTTTAGTAGCTGATATAGAGCAGTGAGTGGGTTTCACAAAGGGACATTTCATTCACTGACCAGATTAGTAAGGATTTTTGGTTGGAAAAAATTAGTAAGGATTAATGGTGTGTGAATATTAGCCAGTATAAAACTATGGATACAATAATGGCTTGTAATAAAATAAAAGCAGAGTCATAGATTTTAATTAGTTATTAAATGTTTAATTATTAAATCAACAGTTAATGGTTAAATTGATACTTCAGGATAAAAGCCTCAGGGCTTCATAAATGAATATTATGGATATATATATTTAATTTAGAAAACTCAGTTCTTAGTAGTTAATCAAATTTGATTTAATACTATTAAATTTATAGAGTATTTAGTAGGTCATAAAATATTTGCCAAATGAGTGCATTATTTCAATATTGGTGTTTAATTCCAATAGGCCTGTTGAGTGGGATAAAGTCATTTTAAAAATTAAATAATTTATAATATTTCTGATCTCCAGATCTCTCCCTTCTTTTCTTCCCCCTGCACACCTCTCCACAACACATACACACTTGAAAATACAAACACATAAGCTCTTGCACCTGCACAAATTTAAAGTCTGCTTTAATGAGACATACAGCTAATTGAAAACTTGAAAAGCATTGTCTAGCTAGCTAATCTCATTCCTAGAAAGAGGATGCAGGTGGATATATTGGTCACTGATTCTTACTTAATTTTGGAGGTGGTAGCAGACAGATACAGAAACAATGCAAAACTTTCAAATATGGTACTAAGAGTATTTTGGAGCTGGGAACAAGTGTGTATAAAGGAGGCAAATCATGTTAACTGATACAAGTGGAAATCCTGTGTTGTTGAGGAGTTGTAAATTAGCTCATAAGGTGTGGGTGACAGTATAAAATAAAATATTTTCATTTAAAGATTTATGTTGCTATAGGAAGATAAAACAATTTCCAAAAAAGAAAAAAATAATTGCTTCCAGTTGCTTGAGAAAGAAATTGAGGATTACACATTGTTGAACCTTAATTGCCTAACAGTCTGATACAGTGAATGCTCAAAATTGATGACCTAATAAAAATATTAACTTCTTACAAGAGTGCTGAATAGTGGTTAGGAACAAAGATTTGGGAGCCTGGCTGTCTGGGTTTAAATGTGTGCTTAAGCACTTACTATGTAACTTTGGGAGATCTCTGGTGCACATAGAACATATAAAACTAGCTTAATATTTAAAAAGGTTGAAATTATAGCAAGTATAAAAATGGAATGATAATAGTGTATTGTCAAGATGAAACAAATGGAAAGAAAGACCCAAGATGGTGGAGGAGTGAGTGGAAGCTACACTAACCTCCTCCCAGGACCAAACTGGAATTACAACTAAATTGTAGAGATAGCATCTGGAATAACCAACTGAACACTAACTGGAGAGAAGCCCTGAAACCAGGGACAGAAGAAATCACTTCATCACTACTTTAACTGGTAGGGAGTACAGAGGAAGCACCATAGGGTTGGCTAGGCTCCCATGGGCAGCAGTTCTGGAGGGAAATTTCAGCAGCTGGGCATTCCCCCTGAGAACTGTAGGGTCTAAACCCTAGGCTGGGCTCCCTAGTCTATAGCACCAGAACCAGGAAAGGAACCCAGATAACATCCAGCTGTGAAAAACAGTGAGATTTCTGTATGCTATGGCAAGATGGCTGGAGATACAGAGAGCCCCTTAAAGAGCAAACACACAAAATTTTGTTTGTAGCCATTTACCTTGGATTCTGTCAGAGGGAGGGCAGAATGGACTAGAGATGCATGAGGAAAGTCTGGGTCAGGTGTCTCTTGGGAGAGAAATGAAGGAATAACTGCTAGGAACCCTGTGCTGAGTCATTCACCATACTGCAGAGGCCATCTTTCTCAGGCAGAATACTCCCCTCCTAGTGTCACCAGTCTGAGGGGAAGCAATAGTCCTACCTGCAGGAATTACTCTGTCCCACCCTGTGGAATTTAAGTCGGGCTACTTAAGTCATCTGACCCACCAAGGCTATCATTTAAAATTGAAGGAGAAATAAGGATCTTCCCAGACAAAAAAAAACAAACTGAAGGAGTTTGTTAACAACAAACCAGTACTGCAACAAATGTTAAAGAGCTTTACCTGAAGAAGGAGAAGAAGAAATGAGAAAGAAAAAGAGGGAAATAGTTTAACAGTAAAATGTTATTAAATACATATCTATCAATAATTACCTTAAATGTAAATGGCTTAAGTGCTCTAATCAAAAGACATAAGGTACCTGAGTAAATAAGAAAGCAAGATCCATATATATGCTGCCTGCAGGACACTCATCTAAAAATTTTTATAAAAAAATATTTCATGCAATTGGAAAGGAAAAAAAAGCTGGGGTAGCAATACTTAGACAAAATAGCCTTTAAAACCAGGGTTATAGTAAGAGACAAAGAAGGACACTCCATAGTGATAAAGGGAACAATCCAACATTTATGCACCCAACATAGGAACGCCTACATGTGTAAAGCAAATATTGATGACATAAAGGGAGAGATTGACAGAAATACAGTCATAGATAGGGATTTCAATACCCTGTTTACTTCAATGGATAGATCTTCCAGGCAGAAAAATCAACAAGGAGACAGTGGCCTTAAATAACACAATAGATCAAATGGATTTGATATCCTCAGAGCATTTCACCCCAAAGCAGCAGAATATACATGCTTTTCAAGTGCAGATGGAACATTTTCTAGGATAGACTACATGTTAGGACATAAAATAAGTCTCAATAATTTAAGCAGACAGAAATCATATCAAGCATCTTCTCTGACCACAATACCATGAAATTAGAAATCAATTACAAGAAGAACACTGAAAAACACACAAGACATGAAAACTAAATAACATGTTATTAAATAATGAATGGGCCAAAAATGAGATCAAGGAAAGAATCAAAAGATACCCTGAAACAAATGAAAATAAGAACATCACAATCCAAGATCTGTGGGATACAGGGAAAGCAATCCTAAGGGGGAAATTCACAGTATTACAGGCCTATCTCAAAAAAAAAAAAAAAAAAACCCAAGAAAAAGCTCAAATAAACAATCTAACTTCACACTAAAAGGAACTTGAAAAAGAACAATAAACAAAGCCCAAAGTCAGTAGAAGGAAGGAAATAATAAAGATCAGAGCAGAAGTAAATGAAATAGAGTCTAAAAATGATATAAAACATCAATGAATCCAAAAGCCAATTCTTTGAAAAGATAAACAAGATTGACAAACCATTAACCGTATTCATGCAGAAAAAAAGAGAGAGGACCCAAATAAATAAAATCAGAGGAGAAATAACAACTGGCACCAAAGCAATACAAAGGATTGTAAGAAAATATGAGCAACCCTATGCCAAGAAATTGGACAGCTAGATGAAGTGTATGCATTCCTAGAAACATATAGTCTTTCAAAGCTAAGTCAGGAAGATCAGGTAATATGAATAGACAGAATTACAAATTGAAGCAATAATCAAAAAACTCCCAACAAACAATACCCCTGAACCAGATGGCTTCACAGGTGAATTTGACCAAACACTCTGAGAAAAATTAACACCTTTCCTCAAACTATTTCAAAAAATCCAAGAGAAGGGAAGGTTCCCAAACTCATTTAATGAGGCCAACATTATCCTAATTCCAAAACTAGAGAAAGACACTAAAAAAAAAAATGGGCCAATATCCCTGATGAATATAAATGCTAAAATCCTCAACAAAATATTAGCAAACTGAATACAGCAATGCATCAAAAAATCATATACTATGATCAATTAGTATTCATTCCAATAATGTAAGGTTAGTACCACTCACAAATAAATAAATCTGATTCACCACATTAAAAAAGAGATAAAACCAAATGATCATATTGATAGATGCAGAAAATGCATTTGATAAAATCCAGCACAAACTTATGATAAAAATTCTCAGCAAAGTAGAAATAGAGGAAATATACCTCAACATAATAAAGGCCATTTATGACAAACCCACTGTCAGCATCATACTCAATGGGCAAAAACAACAAGTATTACCCTTAAGATTGGGAACAAGTTCAGGGGAAATAAGGATGTCTGCTTTCACCTCTATTATTCAACATAGTACTAGAATTCTAGCTACAGCAATCAGACAAGAAAACAAATAAGAGACATCCTAATTGGAAAGAAAGATGTAAAACTCTCTTTATTTTCAGAAGACATGATACTGTAAATAGAGAACCCCAAAGATTACATCAAGAAGCTACTAGAACTGCTAAATGAATTCAGCAAAGTAGCAGGACACAAAATTAATATACAGAAATCAGTTGCATTTTAATATGCCAATAACAAACTAACAGAAAGGGAAATTAAGAAAACAATCCCATTCACAACTGGTTCAAAAAGAAGAAAATATCTAGGAATAAAAACCTATACTCTGAAATTTATAAGACACTGAAGAAAGAAATTGAAGATACAAATTAGTGGAAGCATATACTATATTCATGGATAGAAAGAATTAACATAATAAAAATGTCCATATTATCCAAAGCAACTATAGATTCAGTGCAATTCCTATCAAGATTCCAATGATGTATTTCACAGAACTAGAGTAAATATTTCAAAAATTTGTATGGAACCACAAAATGCCCTGCATAGGAATAGTGATCCTCAGAAAGAAGATTAAAGTTGGAGGAATCATGTTACTTAATATGAATCTATGCTACAAGGCCATAGGAATCAAAACATTATGGTACTGGTATGAAAACAAACACATAGATCAATGAAACAGAATAGAAAGCCCAGAAGTAAACTGACATCTTTATAGTCAATTAAGATTTGATGGAGGAAGCAAGCTCAAAAATGGGCTGAAGATAGCTTATTCAATAAATGGTGTTGGGAAAATTGGGAAGATATGTACAGCAAATGAAACTAGACTACTTTCTTACACCACACAAGAAAAAATTCAAAATGGATTAAGGACTTAAATGTTAGACCAAAAACCTTAAAAATCATAGAAGAAACCATAGGCAGCAAGATCTCAGACATTGCTCATAGCAATGTTTTATTGGGTATCTTTCCCCTGCCAACAAAAGAAAACATAAACAAGTAGGACTACATCAAATTAAAATGTTTTTGCACAGCAAATGAAATATCAAAAAAAATAAAAAGACAACACATGGAATGGGGGAACATATTCATTGATATATCTGATAAGGGATTAATATCCAAAATCTATAAAGAACTTAAAAAACTCAACACCAAACCCCTCCTCCCCCCAAAACAAAAAACCACCTCATTTAAAAAATGGGCAAAATACCTGAACAGACACTTCTCCAAAGAGGACATACAAATGGTCAATAGAGATATGAAAAGATGCTCAATGTCACTAATCATCAGAGAAATGCAAATTAAAACCACAATGAAATATCATCTCACACCTGTCAGAATGGCTATCATCAATAAATCAACAAAACACAAGAGCTGATGAGGATGTGGAGAAAAAAGGAACTCTTTTGCACTGTTGCTGGGAATGCAGATTGGTGCAGCCACTGTGGAAAGCAGTACGGAGACATCTCAACAAATTAATGGATCTGTCTTTTGATCCAGTGGCCCCAATTCTGGTATTATATCTGAAGGAACCCAAAACACTAATTCAGAAGAACATAAGCACCCCTAAGTTCATTGCAGTATTATTTACAATCGCCAAGATGTGGAAGCAATCCAAATGTCCATCAGTACGTGAGTGGACAAAACAACTATTGGACATTTGCACAATGGAATACTGCTTGGCTGTAAAAAAAAAAAAAAAAGAAAAAGAAAAAAAGAAAAAAAAATTACCCTTTGCAACACTATGGATGGACCTAGAGAACATTAGGCTAAGTGAAATAAGCCAGTCAGAGAAAGACAAAACCGTATTTCACTCATGTAGAATCTAATGAAGAAACTGAACTAACAAGCAAAATAAAGGCAGACTCATAGAGAGAAGGATGACAGCTAAGGGGTGGGAAGGTTTTGTGATAGAGTGATAGAACAAAAAGGAAAAGGACTCATGGACATGGACAACAGTGTGGTGATTGTGGGGTGTGGGTGGTATAAGGGGACTAAATAGTAATGGAAAAATTACAATAAAATTTTTAAATATAAAAGATACCTGGCTGGTGTAGCTCAGTGGATTGAGTGCAGGCTGCAAACCAAAGTGTCGCAGGTTCGATTCCCAGTCAGGGTACATGCCTGGGTTGCAGGCCATGACCCCCAGCAACTGCACATTGATGTTTCTCTCTCTCTCTCTATCTCCCTCCCTTCCCTCTCTAAAAATAAATAAATAAAATCTTAAAAAAAATAAACAAATGCATGTAAGTGCTTTAAACTATCTGGCATATTAAGTGCTGTATTAAATTTAATGTCATTTTCTCTAGTTAAATTTCTATAAAACTCCAAGGAACTTGGCAAAGACAGTAGAAAATTGATTAAATGCTAATTGAAATTGTAACTATGGAGAAAGCTTGGTGCTCAAATATGGTAGGTAATTCCCCAAACTTCTTATACAAGAGACAAAAAAGTCATATGCTATTGACATAAAGATGCTTTTATCAGAAATGTGTTAGTAATAGAATTTTGTAAATGTAAGAACCAGGAGATTCTTAGATTCTTTTATTTTCCAGTTAAGAATACAAAGACTCAAAACAGGTACAGATACAAACCAAATAGTAAAATACTTAGAAATTGTTTTATAGAAATAATATAGTATTTTGATATAATACTCCTGACTATATATTTAAAAAATAAATTATTAAATATATTTAAACAAGTTGAATTTAACTTGAAAAGCAATTAATTTGAAACAGAATGAATTATTGAATTATAGATCCCTTTCAAAACTCAAATTCTTAATTTGGATGCATGTTTTGAGTAACGGAATTTCATTATTGCATTATTGGATGTTCATGGTTATGAACGATTGATACTGACTGGGTAACATAAGGAGACAATGACTTTATTCTAACGGTATTTAGTAGCTCATAGAATTTATAGTATTATTAGAGAAGTAGGCTCAGGCACAGATCAAGGGAAAGAAAATTAGAAGGAAGATACAACAGTCATAGGTGACTGGAATAATTTTATGCCAAACAACTGTATAATATTTACAGTGATAGAGTCTAGGCATTACTGTTTTCAGAAAAAAATTATTGCCAATTAGAAACTGATATTTAAAAAATGATTAATAATGCAAATATTTATTACACAATATTTGTTAAAACTTGTTAATTTTTTTTGTTTCAGAGTTAATGAAAAAGCAGTGGATCGTGTTACCAGACCTGGTATTTCTACATAGAGATAATTTTGAAAGGCAGCAAAAATAGCAATTACTCATCAGAGACTGCCATTTTTATGGGCTAATGTTAGTAAGTGAAAAATTAAAACATTAAAGTGAACAGGTATGGTTATTCTTTCAATAAAAAAATACTGTGCCTGCAACATCTCAGAGAGTTTAGTAGAAGTACTCAAAATTGTGATTTATAGTTCATATCCTAACTATGTGTGCCAACTATAGTTATATAGATTATGCTTATTTGAAAATATGGTTCAACTCATGAACTGTTCTCAGTTTCCCACTTTTACATTATTGGACACTTCAAATGCTTTTGCTTTATTTAAAAAGCACTTCATACACTTAGTTACAGTAAATTGTATATCATAATTTCATGATAATTTAAGATAATGAAAGTTAAATGTGTAACATATGAAATCAACTTTGTGTTTGCAAAAACAACAGGCACCAACACCACCACACTAAGACAGTTCATAGCCGTGGGAAGGCATCATGGACATACCACTGATGTACAAAGAAGACATCTAATCTGTGTTATTTTAGCATTTCAACAGAGAAACAGAATATGTGAAGGAAGGTAGAAGTTCTGTATGGCATCCACAAACAGGATACTAAAAGAGCACAGATACGTCACAGGAATTTCAGAACTGCTCAAAGAGAGGGACATGTATTTTTGATGGCTGCCTCAGATGATCACAACCATTTCAATCATCTTCCTAATTGTGCTCACTCACCAAGCAATGCCCTGATTATACCTGCTTTCCATAAAGACTTTATTACTGTAGTCAGGAGGCACTGACCAGCTGATGAGAATGCTCTCAACCTTTGAAAGTCCTGGTTCACTTGAACTAATAGATTAGTGATCTGCTTTATGGGTTATCCTTTCATGAGCTTGATTAATGTGACTTTGTCACTGAGGCTGATAC
This sequence comes from Phyllostomus discolor, assembly GCF_004126475.2. Lineage (NCBI taxonomy): Eukaryota > Metazoa > Chordata > Mammalia > Chiroptera > Phyllostomidae > Phyllostomus > Phyllostomus discolor. Next base: position 130,263,059 of record NC_040906.2, on the reverse strand, counting down.
ACTGTGGGTGTGTTGAAAAAAAAATCAAATTTCTTTTTATTTGGACCTGAAACATGGACTCTCTCCACAGTGCTTCTGGCTTCAGGAGTCTTTGCTTTTGCAGCTAGAGAGCCATCCACTTAGACTTCTCTTTTCCGTTAAATGTAATAGTCTGTAGACACAGATTATCTGTCTCTCACTCTAATGATCTTAGTGGGCAATAAAAATGTCAGGATAAAGGGGTGATGCATGCATTCATCAAGAAAATAAATTACCGAGCATCCAATCTGGCATTATGCTAGCCATTGAAGTACAGTAGAAAAAAGAAATAACAGTTACTCTTTTGTCTGTAGGTCTTGGAACATGACCAGTGTTCCAGACTGAAGCTTTGTTATTGGGTTTGAAACTGTTGGATTGATTTTGCTGGTTAAATGAACCATCTTATGCAGCATGGTCTCTGGCAGATAAGGAGTGCTCAGTAGTGGTTAGATTCCTTCCTTTTCTTCTTTGTGTCTCTTCTCCTTACCTACAAATTATTAAGTATTGGAACACTTCTATTTATTTTTATCTGAAAGAGAATTAAATAGTATTTTGTGTGGCATATGCTGTTTTAGGAAAAATATTGAACATGTTAGTGTATCTTGGTTAATATTTTAACCATATATAGATCATTTAGATGTTTAATAGCATCTTATTTATCTTCACCTAAATACATAATTATCATTTTTCTTTTTTTAATAAGAAGCCAACTTTAAATTTATTTAAAGTTATTTTTATTTAGATTTTATTTATTTATTTTTAGAGGAGAAGGGAGGGAGAAAGAGAAGGAGAGAAACGCCGATGTGTGAGAGATACATCACTTGGTTGCCTCTCCTACGTCTCCTGCTGGGGACCTGGCCTGCAACCCAGGCATGGGCCCTGACTGGGAATCCAAATGGCAACCCTTGTTCACAGGCTGGCACTCAATCTACTCAGCCATACCTGCCAGGTCTCAACTTTCTTTCTTTCTTTTTTTTTCAACTTTCTTTATATATTTTTGTGAAACTGCATGAAGGTTGATAACATTTATTAAAATGTTAATCCTTTACTTCAGAATCATATGTTCCTTTACGTGTAACATTTTCTTTTCTCTGGGTGCTTTTAAGATTTTCTTTTTATCATTGCTTTTAAGAAATTTTATTATTACTAATCTTTGTGAAATTTTCTTCTTGTTTCTCATGCTTGGGGTTTGTTGAGCTTCTTGGTTTTGAGGATTTATAATGTTTATCATATTTGAATAAAATTAGCCACTCTTTCTTCCAATGATTTTTTGCTTTCTCCTTTCCCGATATATAATTTGACTTCTTGAAGTTATCTCATAGTTCACTGATGTTTTTTTCATTATTTATTCAGCTTTTTGTCACTGTGTTTGTTTAAATAGTTTCTTTTGCTATGTCTTCATGTAAATCAATATTTTTTACACTGTGTCTAATATGCTGCTAATAACATCCTGCATGTTTTTAAGAGAATTGTATTTTTTAATCTTAAAAATTCAATTTGGGTCTTTTCCATATGTCTCCTTAAAATTCTCAGTCTTTTGTTACCTTTTAGGGCATATACTATATAATTATAACTCTTTTAATGGTCTTGACTACCAATTCTATTATGTATGTTATTCAGTACTTGTGTCTATTGGTTGATGTTTTTTTATCATTAGGGAAAAAATTTTGCCTGCTTCTCTGCATGCTGGTAGCTTTTATTTGGATGCCAGACTGTGAATTTTATAGTTATTTGCTAGATATTTTTAAATGCCTGTAAATATTCCTCAGTTCTGTTCTGGGATGCAGTTAAATTTCTTAGGAATAGTTTGATAGAATTTAGTTCTTAAAGCTTTCTCAGGAGGGACCAAAACAGAAATGAGAGCTTATTTTCTCCCAGTAGCAAGACAATACCTTTCTGAGTACTCTGATGTCCCTAGATTTATGAGGTTTTCCATTACTGCTTATAGGAACATGAACTATTCTCTTTCCTGTGTAAGGTTCAAGAATAGCTTTCAGGTGGCTCTTTTCCCAGCGTTGGTATTTTCCTTGCATGCCTGTGCTAGTTAATCAGGATGAAGCTGATGACTCAAGGATGGGTCTCCTGCAGGTCTCCAACAGTCTCTCTGTACACAGCTCTCTCTTCTCTGAATTCTGTTCTGTGAACTGTAGCCTGGACTCACAGCTTTGTTTTCTGAAATTATTGAGACTCCTTGGCTCCTTGTGAGTTTTCATACCTTTACCCAAGCCTGCAAACTCTCTCTGAGCAGTGAGCTGGGGATCATAGGGCATTTCTGTTTACCCATTCTTAAGAAACATTGTTGTGCTGCCAGATGTTGGAAGCAGAAAACAGTCTTTTGTACACTATATCCTGGACAGGAGGTTAAGTTCTTATGTGTTTGTCTATATAATGTCTATATTGTTTATAATGAATAAGAAAATAACTGCATTGTGTCTTAAGATTGAATGGATGCCTCTATTTTTATGCTAGTTAAAAAATTGAAACTGAATAGTACTCTGTGCCAATTGTTTGTAAGCAAACTTTGCACCTGCATCATAACTATCAGGAAAAAAAAAACTATTTAGACTTCATAAATCATTTCAAAACATAAATATATACTCAACAGGTATAATTTTATGGAACCATTATGAAGTTTAGAGTAGTTAAATACAATTTTAAGGAATTTTTTCCCAACAAAAATATGGTTATTAGTTTGTCAATTACTCATTTTTTACTTCTTGGCCTTGACATGAACTTAATACAGAGAAACAACAGGTACTTCAGAAAGTGCTATACTTTTTCTTTTGTTTTCTTAAACATTTTTTATTTTTGTTCAAGTACAGTTGTCTACATTTTCTCCCCACCTCTCCCCACCACCCCAGCCATCCCCACTTCCCTCCTTTGATCCTACCTGCCTTTGGTTTTGTCCATGTGTCCTTTATAGATGATCCTGAAAACCCATGCCCCGCTTCCCCCCAATATTCCCTCCCACCTCCCCTCTGGTTACTGTCAGCTTGTTCTTAATTTCAATGTCTCTGGTTATATTTTGCTTGTTTGTTTTGTTGATTAAGTTCCACTTACAGGTGAGATCATGTTGTATTTGCCTTTCACCACCTGGCTTATTATGTGCTATACTTTTTCTAAGCAATCCAGAAGGGGTAAGGGATGATAAAAACTGAAGGAAGGGTCAAGTATACGAGAGAAAAACTCCCTACTTTGCGTGAGCAGTTGTCTACTTGAATATTCAAACACAGTCCTTAGGCTTATACAAATTTTATGATCGTGGCTGAAGTTACAACCTTGAAAAGTGTGGGCTGATGTTTTTAAAAGAAATTCTATTTGTAAATTCTGGTCAAAGGTATAGTAATAATTATAGTTTTCAGTGGCTGTGATATGAATCATACACAGAACCTGTCAAACTTTTCTGTTTCAATATATACATTTCTTAATGTTAATGAAACATCTTTCTTTTATTTGTGTTTAGGAAAATGGACCACAGTGTGGTGATTGCCAGGGGGAAGAGGGGTGGGGGGATGGTACAAAAAACAAAGCTGCCCAAGGTCACCCAGCTGATAAATGCAAAGCCAGATTTGAGTCCCCTCCAAAAAAATTCCCAAAATTTCAACACACCATTTTATTAGTTTGAGATGTATACTTTTTTTGTGTATTGTTAATCAGATTAGGCCCAAGAAGGCATCACCCACACTAAGCCTCACGTCAGCAAACCAAAACCTAGATAATTTTCTTTGTTCTGCTCTTCCAGAAAAGGAAGGCCTAGGTCAACCAATCAGCTCTTGGTTGTACCGGTTACCTAACCCAGCTCCAAGACCTCCCTTGCACCATAGGGAAAATAACTCTGCTTTAACCAATCAACAAATGTTCAGTATAACTTCCTTGTTCCTGATTAATTTAGTATGTAAAAATCTCTTGCCTCGTGCAGCTCTTTAGAATTTTTTTTTTCTATCTGCTGGATTGGATGCTGCCTGATTCATAAATTGTTGAATAAAAGCCAGATAGATTAGTAAACAGTCTATGGAAAATTGTCTTTTGACTGTATCTACATTAAACCTTTTGGTTCAATTGAGTCAGGAAACATTTTTTATGAAACACAGTTATCAAATTTCAACAACTTGTAGGAATACTTAGAAGCCATACCTTTCCTAGATTTTTCTTCTCTTTTAATTTTAAAACTTGTATCCAAACTTCTCCTTTTAATATTTTGTGAAGTTTTTAAAAAAGAAGTGTAGTAGAATTTTTGCATTTCTTCTAGCAACCACTTTCCTTTTCAGTTTCTCAATAAGAACAGGGCAATGGAAACAGTGGCTGTTGATGCCTTGTTGCGAGTTTAGACCAGACCAGATGATTGCCGAAGCCCTGAGGACTAGCTTCCACCTGCTGACATCGTAGTAAGGGAATTCCTCTGTTCTGTAGGCCAGTGGTTCTTCATCTTTAGCATGCAGTGGAGTCATGATCACCTGAAATCTTCTTAAGTAAAACACAAATTATTAGGCCTCACCTCCAGCTGGGTATGATACCACATTTCCTACAAATTGTACGTTATTGATATGGATGTTAATGTCCAAAAAACACATTTTGAGAGTGGCTGCTCTGATCAGTGGCTCTCAACTCTGTCAGCACTTTGGAGATACCTGCGGAGTTTATAAATATAGGCAGATCCCACTTTGCACAATATTGCAATACTGTAGAAATCACCACCAAAACTGACATCCTGCAAAGAGATCTGAATGATCATTAGAAAATTTACAGATGCTCCATAATCTTTCAAGAGTTTTGGCAAAATACTAAGAAAACCGCTCTCTTGTTGTCTCTTTAATGTCAGATAGAACTTTTTAAAAAGTAAAACTAATATTTATTTATGACACAAAATATTTAAAAGTTTGAGAATACTGTTTTCTTTCTTTACAGAAAATTTATTGGATTTTGAACAATGCTTGTCTTCTTGTGTAACATTATATGGAGTGTGCATTTTTTTCTCTGCTTTGGAAAATTTTCATGCTGCCTTCTGAGTGTAGATCAGCTTCCAACAGTTTATCCTTTGAGCTTTCACTGTTTTGAAAGATCTTCAAGAGTTTCATTAATGGAAATTTTTTTGCCAATGTCACTTCCTTAGGGACAACTTCATGCTTTTTTTTATAAGCATTTTTCTCATTTATGCTGGTGATTGTGCCTTCACTAATTTCCTCTGGCTTCATATCTATCAAACAGCAGCAAGGTCAACATTCCCAAGGTCAGCTATTTCTATGTAATTCCAATTATATTACATTTGCATATCACTTCCAGCATTATCACTTTTTCTTTTTTTTTTTGCTACTTTTTTATCTTTGTCGGACAATCTCCTTTTTTGATTATCTATTTTTATAATATATCATGTGGGCTTATCACTGAGCGATACACTTCGCTGCCTGTATGTGAACTGAATAACAGATATGCAGTGACCAATCACAGACATACTTTACCAAAAGTGCTGTAATTGGTCACTGATCCCAATGAACCAGTTATTTACATAAGGATTTGTGGACTGAACAGGTGAAGTTAACACTTTATGCAATTACTGGAAGTTAATATGCCATCATAACTGAAATTTCAACAGTGTGGTTAGGGACTTGTGTTCTTTAGCTAACCTGTGATAACTGAAATCTGCACACTAAGCAAGGACAGCTGGTGATAATACTGCCTGGTCGCTACCTCATACAAACACAATTAGGATCTTTCAGATGGGACTTAGGTCAAGGTATTATTTTAAAATCTCCTCCAGGTGACATTTATATGCAACCAAGTTTGAAACTACTGCTCTCAAACAGTGCTTCTCAAAATTTAGTCTTTATAAAATCATTTGGAGGGCTTGTTAACACAGATTTTTGGGCCACACCCCAGAAATTCTTATTCAGAGATCTGACAAATTACTTGTTCCAATTACCTAGGAAACTAGCTGGAATTTGAACTTTTCAGAAGCTCTTAGGAGCTGCTGCTTATGCTGGACCATGGAACACACAGGAGTAGTTTATCTATCATCTGAATGTAAAGACAACGTATCTCCTGAAGGTAAAGCCATTAAAAGTGGTGCCTACTTTTGTTATGATGCAGAAAAACCACAAGAGGACATGTTTGATTCACAAAGGAAAACAGGACTCAGAGGACCATTGGGAACTCAAGATGGAGATCTCGTGACTTAGTGAATCTCAGGAGCAAAACCGCACATTAGTCCCTGTGTTAGAAATTTTGTAATATAAACCAGTAAGTCCTCATGAACTTAAAGCAATTTTTAGTTCTTGATATTAACCAACATCAAAATTTCAATCTCATAAAAGATTTGATTCACTGTTGTGTAAAATTCCCCCTCCACTTGTTCTATGTCATTTTTTTTTTAAGATTTTATTTATTTTATTTTTTTTAGGGAGGGAAGGGAGGGAGATAGAGATAGAGGGAGAGAGAGGGAGAGAGAAACATCAATGTGCGGTTGCTGGGGGTTCTGGCCTGCAACCCAGGAATGTGCCCTGGCTGGGAATCGAACCTGGGACACTTTAGTTCCCAGCCCGCGCTCAATCCACTGAGCTAAGCCAGCCAGGGCCTCTATGTCATTTTTTACTATGTATTTAGAAATGTGCCAAGTGTAAAAGATCTTCAGGTTTGTGCAGGTGAGATGCAGACAGGAGCTGAGAAAGGCCCACCGAGCTTTCAGGATTGGTCCTATCTTTCTGGGTCATTTTCCATATCAAGGGTGAAAACATTGTCAATAAACTTGCTCAGTGATACACTTGATTGATTTTGAATGGTAGTAGTTTTTTTGGCTAGGCTGATATCAACACTTTTATTAATGAAAAATTATGGTGAATATTTTAGTCTCATTAATAACAATTCACAGTTGACTTAACAAAATGACCAGAAAATCCAATAATTTTCTCTGTTTCATCTAATTATGTACACTAATAAATTTATTGAAAGTTATCCATTTAATGAGTATTCTTATAATTAAACACACCTATTAAGTTAATATTCTTTCTATTGCCCAGTGTATTATTAGTTTGATAGGCCTGGCATATCAATGTGTCACAGATTGGGTGTGACTTAAACAATAGAGATTTATTTTCTAACAATTCTTGAGGGTAGAAGCCTGAGATCAAAGTACTGGCAGGTTTAACTTTTTCTGGTCTGTCTTCTTGGCCTCTTACCCATTTGTTTCCCTGTGGTCTTCTTCCCTGTGTCTGTGTCCTAATCTCTTTTTATAAAAACACATGATATTGGATTAGGGCCCACCCTACTGACCTCATTTTAACTTCATTGTCCTGTTAAAGACTCTATCTCCAAATAAAGTTACATTCTAAGGTACTAGGGGTTAGAACATCAATACCTGAATTTGGGAGGTGGAGGAGGGGGCACAATCATCCCACAACACTCAGGTAACTTTAATCTCCTCATTTATCATATTAGTTTCTATTTTATAACTCCTTCCCTCCCACCTTCTCCCCCCTTCTTTTCTTCCTTTCATTGTGCTATAATTTGTCTTCAGTTTCTGTGCTTTCTTCTTAGTAAGTGGGAAAGATGTTGGGTACAATAATGTAATGCCCAGTGATGACAGTTGTGCTGTGCAGACACGGGGACATTTACTTCTCCACAAATGGCACTGTTCTTGTGCCCTGTCCTTGATGCGGTCCTAGTAAAGGTTAAAATTCTATCATAGTATAGAATCAACCTCCAAAAACTATTTTATTTTTTCCAAGAGGAATGACAAACTGCCTGGTCATAAAATAAAGGTAAATTTATACCAAGCCTTGCTACCAAGTTTCCAAAGGTGATGTGAAAATATATGCTTTGACCTTGGCTGAATGTGAAACTTGCAATATAGCAAGGTGTGTTTGTGGTGGACATAAAATGACTTATTTCTCTTTTTGACAAACAAGAATTTTCTGTGCTTGGTGCTTTATTCTGCCTTTGAAGTTCTTAAAAACATAGCAATATTACACCACTAAATGATAAGTTGGACCAAGTTTGCCAGATGACACTGTTAAAAGCTTAAAGTCAGCTAAGTCTACGTGATTGATCTGCAAAGTGATGCATATCAGATTAATACATTGTTTGTATTTGTTGAAGCCTATTATAGAAATGCCCCCACAGTTATTCTCCCATTAAGAAAAAATTATAATTAAGACAATAGCAAGACACTGTAATTCACCTTTGTTGAAGAGTAATGGAAAACATCTGCATTTTAACAAATGTCAAACATTTAAACATTTACTTTGTAAAGGAGGCTTCTAATTTGTTTTTTAAATCTATTTATTACTATATTTTTTCTTCTTTTTTACCTCTTTTGTCGTCACAAAAATTTTGTAGTTTTTTCCACTAAGTGATTCTTGCAATAATAAAAATATTTTGTTCTTTATCTTCTCTGATATTAAAGCTTTAGTAAAAAAAAGGTTAATTTGAAAATACAATATTTCAATACAGTCTGTAACATTTTTGTGAAGAAATATAGTTTATTCAGTATTCTATGGTTCCAGGATTCTGTGATTTTTGAATGTTTTAAGTATAATAACTCTTATATGTAACTCCAACAAATAAAATAATAAAAGGCCTTTGTTTTTCTACATACCATTGCATCATACCATTACATATCACACTTAAAAATATCACCAAAGTGTTACTGGATGAAAATTTGTGGGTGCACAGAAAAATAAAAGCTGCTGTGGGTGGACTGGTCGGGCATCCTGAGACCACAGCCCACAGCCCAGCTTGTCAGTTCTCTACCTCACTTCCTCACTGGGCCAAACCTACCTCTAGTGGGTGCCATTGCTATTTACTCTTCAGCTACTGTTGCTTTGTATCTTACTGTAGTAGTTTTTTCAGCAATATTAGTGACCGTTTTCTTTCTAAATTCTTCCATCTGTGTTGTCATCTATGGACAGATAACTGGGGGCTCCACCTCCTCTCCCCCCAGGTAATTTCCTGAACAGCAGCCAATGCTGACCTTGTCTACTTGTTATTTCATGGTAGCTTATACAGCTCTTATACTGGAGAAAAATGTAGGGAAAAAATAAGCCAAGTTATAATTTATTCTGATCAACAGGTATTTCCCTTTAAACATATTGACTTCAAAATTACCAGATAATGCAGCAGCTCTGTATTTTGTTTAAATCTTCCCATTTGGATGTTTTAAACTGTATGCAAGTAATAATGATTCATCTCTATAAGCCTTATTCAAAACAACAGTTGTGGTGAATCTTTTAGGAAAACATAGGCAGCTCTACTCTGATGAGCATAGAGAATATCTTACTCTTCTACCCAATAATTCTCAGATTAAATGATTTTTTAATACAGTTTAGGCTATAAATCACTTATTCAGTTGTCAGTTGAGTTGATATAAAAGATTATGGTATTCAAATGTAAAAATATATATAGAACTGGTAGTTTTAGATTACAGATAATTTTATAGAACATTTATTTATTAATATGATAAAAACCAGTGTTTCAAAATCTCTGTGTGAAGGGAATAAAAGATTATGCAACAAAAATTTTAGCAACTTAGAAGTAAATCCTTTAATAATAATAATAGTTGCACAGTTAAAAAAAGAACTCACTTCATTTTAATAATGAGACCCAAAGAGAGAAAGTTACTCATTTAAGGGTAAATGACCAGTTCATAAGAAAGTGAGGGTGGAAATTTTATCTTCATTGGTACTATAACATAGACACACAATTAAAGAATTGTAAAGAATTAAAAATTTAATTAACTTAAAATCCTTGTAGTGGTGAATATGACAAATTTTATACATGATAGATACCTGGCCTGCCTACAAAATTGTTACTATTACCTCTGTTTTAATGTTGAGGAATCTGAGTCTTGGTGACATTTAAGTTGCTCAAGGTCACCCGGGTGGAAAGTGACTGAGCAGGATTTTAGATCACGCCTGTGCTCATTCAAACACTGTAAGCTCTTTACAAGACCGTGCTGTGGTGTTTAATCTCTGGTATAAAAGAAATGCTGACTACTGAGTTTACATTCTTAACAGGCTGTTAGACAATTATGATAAGGTTAATTTATTCAAGGTCTTTTGCTACAATTTGTTCAGGGAAATCAACCCTTAGCTGTGGACCACTGTACAAAGGTCCTGTGGCCAGGATCCTAGGGACCTGTGTCAGATCACAACTGGCTGCACAATTATCTTAGGTGAACTTTTAGTTCTATGTTTCTTTATCAGTAAAAGGTTGAATTAGGGGAAAGATAGAATTCAAATGTAGTGGCTGTCTATTTCTACCATGTGGTCTCTTCTAAAAGCTGCAAACAGTTCAGGTTAACTGTTTTTTTGGCTCAAATATCTGATTGCCTTCACAATACATAGTTCAACTATGTCTACCATGTAATATTTATCTCATTTCTTTATATGCTCATTAAAATTTTATCCAGGAGTTAAATGGATTAGACCATATTGTTCTCAGTAATCACCTAGAGATGATACAGATACCAACCAGAGGCTGGTATAAAGCAAGGTAGCTGTAGAAGAGCTTTTGGTAAGAAGGCCTGAGTCTTAGTTTCTGAGTCCACAACTCAGTAGTCATATGACTTTGGGTTAATCCATTCATAACACTTTGAATTTTGTATGTGTGTAAAACAGGGACAATAGTTTTGTCTGCCTCACAACACTGCAAAAATAAATGGAATAATGCACTTTAAAATATGCTTTTATTTATTTATTTTTCCTATTCAAAATATTTATTTTTTATTTTCTAATGATTTATACCATACTTTGAAATGGGAGGGATTATTATTGATCAGTATATTTTACTGAGGGATCTACAGCTAGTTAAGACTTTAATTTAAAGCAGAAATCTACCAAATAGTACCTCATATAGTATGAATAGCTTTCAGAGAACAAGACTATAATTTGCTGTTAGGAAAATATAACACTTTAATGTGTCCCAGAGGAATAAAGAGAATGATCATCCATTTTTTGGATGATTTGAGAAGAGAAATCTGTGTCAAATTTCTGTGATACAACTGATTCTTGATAAATTGTATAATGGAACAGTAAATAATTAATTTAGGGAACAGAAAGTAGGGAAACTAGTTCTCAAACTTACAAAAAGGCAAATGCATTATAATGGGATGAAAGAAAATAAATGTAGAGTATTTTCATTGCTGCATTTTATCCTAATTTTTAAAACTCTAAAATATGCCTAATAACTTACATAAAGACTATAATTTCTCTCCATTTGTGTCCCAGAGGATTTAGAATATATCAATTTGCTAAACCTGAGGCTAGTCTCATTTAGAATTATTTATGAGAAATCTGAATCTTACTGGAGAAAGGATACAAGTTGGAAGCTTTGGATAAAGAGAATAGCAATCCTCTTCTCCTGTACCTCTGCAGTTGGCTGCATTTAAAGGCGGACACTTGGGCATAAGACACTGAAAACATTGCAGTTGGAAATTGAATATAGTCTGATAGCTGTAATCTTATGCTGCTAAAATGATTAAAAAGAAAACTGACACTTCACTGCATATAATGCAGTTATCACATTGCTTAAGCTGTGAAGAAACCATTAAACCTCTTACTTAATATGCAGTTTTAAGAGCATGTTTTAGTCCCTTCCTCAAGATGTAAGATTTGCCAGGTATTTCACCTCCTCATTACTCAGCATGTGCTATTGGTCCGCCCTGTGGTATTTTTTACAATCAATCCTCACGTTCATTTTTAATACTGGAAAAAAATTTTTTATACTTTTCTTATACATGGAATTTGAAGTGAACTATTTCAGTAGTCAACTGTTCTGGAAAGTCTAGTTTAATTGCTTTTAAACATCAGGTGCGTAAGTAGCACATGGGAGCTTGTTGAAATGCAGATTTCTGTCTGCTATTCCCAGAGATACATTCCGTAATTGGAGCGCATGATTTTTCCTCCCCAGCTCAGTCATTTTGAAGCAGGTGATCTCTCGATACATTGAAAAACTATGAACTTGATATATGTGAACATAGGTGAGAGGAATTTGGGATTTCTGAAATATTTAAAAACTTGTCTCAGGAGAAAGAGAAAATAATTAATATTAATTGAGCAGGGGCAGTCATTGTGCTAAGAGCTTTACACATGATGTCTCAATTAATACTACTAATACCTTCTGAGTGGTTGATATAATCATAACAGTTTTGGTATCATAAATTGTTAAGTAGCAGAGCTGGAAATTAAATGTTTTTAACATCATTGTATAATCTGTTAAAAATGTTCAGTCTTAAGAACAATTTAACAATAGCCAGAGGGGAGGGGGAAGGGGACAGTGGGGAGAAGGGTTTCCAGGAGCTACTATAAAGGACGAATGGACAAAACCAAGGGGAAGGGTGGAAGCAAGGGAGGGAGGTGGGTTTGAAGTGGGTGGGGGGGAGGGGTGGGGAGAAAATACAGACAACTGAACAACAATAAAATCATTTAAATTAAAAAAATGTTCATGTCTTGACAAACTCATAAATACTACTAAATCAATCAGTGGATGTTTCATGTGATGAGGGCAAGAAAAAAGATTTTTACAAGAAATACTTTTTAGACATATAAATTAAATTCAAAGAATTGGCAAGATGAATTTGTGAAGAGTAAAATGTTTTAATCATTATGGAGGGAGATGGGAACAAATAAGAAACTGAAGTTTCCTTCAATAATTTATACAAAAGTGTGTCCCATCCTCCAAAAGTAAAGGTCACAGGACAAGTACAAAAAGATAAAGATGATTAAGATTATGAAAGGGAAACTGTTAAAGCATAATGAAATTCAGAAACTGCATGCCAAAAGAATTAGCTTGTACATTTGACATTATTATAAATTAACATTATATTTGACATTACACTATTTGACACACTAATGCATTATCTTATATGTTGTGTGTATGTGTGTGACAAGGAGGCAAGGCAGAGATTTGGGGGGAAAATTTTTGATGTTTATTCCCATACTTTTGACATTATTATATATTAACATTATATTTGGCATTACATTTTAATACAATTAAAATAATGTATTAATACAATAATGCATTATTTCATATGCTGTGTGTATGTGTGTGATGAAGAGGCAGGGCAGATATGTTTTGGGAAAAATTTTGATGTTCATTCCCAGCCTTTGGCTGCAACTTTGCTTCTCTTATTGACCTCAACTTCTTTGTCCAATGCTGTCTTTTCACCTTTCACTTTGACCCTGGTTTTTCCATAGTTTAAGAAATTTCTTCAATTATTTCTCTCTTTTTTTTCTTGCTCAATGAGTCACATTTTAGCTTGTCACTCCTGTCATCTCCCTGAGTTTCTGGACCATTTCTCTTGCTTGTCTATATATTCCAGCCCAACGCCTACGTAGGTCTGAGGTTTAATACCCAGAAGTTCTTGGCACTCAATTCCTCACCTTGAGACATTTCCAGAGTTCTGATCTGTTATTTTCAAGTTTTCTTTTAAGTGTAGGAATAATTCTGAAGTTCAACTTCCTGCAAGTCACCTTCCAAATTAAACTAGAAAAGTGTCTTCCTCCCATAAGTTGCAAGTTTGGATAGTCCACTCCCATGATTATTCAACTTGAAGACTTTCTCAATTATGTACTTGGCTTTACTTTCCTTCCTTAATTCAGATTGAAAGCGAAACTCATATATAGAATAAAACTTCAAAGGGAAAGCATTATACTGAACACAATCTGACAGGTTTAATTTTTCAGACAATTAAGGATGTGAGTAGAAGCTAGTGACAAATGATTTATTATTCTTATTAAGAATTCAGAAGTCAGTTTTATTTTTTAAGAATAATCAGCAATTGCATACAAAATTTTCCTCTCTGAACAGTATTTTATCACATGAAATTAAATATATGAATTACATGTTTAAAAGTATAAATTTTTGAAAACAGTGTAAGATGTCATGCATATTCATTCTTGAGTTACATATGTAATGAGAAACTAATTCTTATTCAACCAATTATTTCTAATATACATGCATATTATTTAAATATATACATATACCTATCATCTATCTATCATCTATCATCATCTACCATCTATCATCTATAAACATCACAGTGTGCTTTGTAGAACTCGAGTGACCTAGCACCTGTTCAACTGGAAAAACTGAGGCCAGTGTAGGCTATCTGAGTAGGAAGATGCTTTACTACAGGAAATAATAGTACAATACAGGAAACAGGTTTGGAAGTTATCTGTAGCCTCGAGTGGGCATCCTCCATAGGATTTCTAGCTCATTTGGTAGTAGTAGGAAGGGACTGCCAATAATGTCAGCTACCTCCAATGAAAGCACAAGCAAAATTCCATGTTCACTCACATCTGTTCTCAGAGACTAACCAGTTCTCCTCTTCTGCTTTCCACATCCAGCATGAACAAGTCTCGGTGCCAGCATCTAATCAGAAACCGTCTGGAAAGCAGGTCTTTGAAGAATGGGGGTTAAGCTGTGTAAACAAACAGCATCTGAAACAAGGAAACAAGGAGAGAAAGTCAGTCATTCACTTTTGTGTGTGCATGTGTGAAAATATTTGGTAATGGCAAATCCACAAAGTCTTCAAAGAATTTGTAACTCTGATTGCTAGAACATTTACCTTAGTTTGAACAAAACACATGTTCCTATAATTGGCATTATTTCTTTTGGTCTGCTGTCTGGTATGGAGCAAGGAACATCTTCTCTCTTATTTATATTATGAGGCTAAATAGCTGAGTTCCTTTATAATTTTCTCATGCAAAATGGATTTAAATGCAATGTATTTCAACATTTTGAATGCCCATTACAGAATGTACCTAAGTCTTTTGTTGTTGATATCAATGTGCTGATGTGGTTTGATCCATGTAGTTTATAGAGAGAAAATCATAACTTTTTCTATTAATTTAACATAATGTTGTAATGTATACATGTCTGACATTCACATTAATCTTGCAAATACAAAAAAATCTAAGATTTTTATAAACAATTGTCCCTTACTAATAATTTCAAATGCTATTTTGAATCTAATTATAAGGTGTTTTATCAATTTCTATTAAATTTTATTTTGGACATTTTTGACAATTGTTCTAATCTAATAAGATTTTCCTGAATGCAAGTCCTTTTTTTTTGGAGACTCTGAATTAACTTCAATAAAGGAATTAAATGAATAGAAATGAATACATTTTTGTAAGAGTCAGGATATACTTATTTTAACCCTATGTACATATACTCATATATATTTCATTTTCTTCCTGGCTATGGTCTGAATATATTCCCTAAAATTCATGTATTGATACTAACCCCCAAGGTGATGATATTTAGTGATGAAGCCTTTGGGAGGTGATTAGGTCAAAAAGATGCAGATCTCATAAATGAGATTAGTTCCATTATGAAAAGAGACCCCAAAGAGATGTTTTGCCTCCTCCACCATGTGACTGTACGTACAATGAGAAGTTTACAGTCTGCAAGATGGAGCTGACAAAACTGACCCTCTGATCTTGTACTTCCAGCCTCTAAAACTATAAGCAGTTCATTCCTGCTGTTTACAAGCCATCTATTTTTATGGCATTTTGTTATAGCAGCCCAAACAAACATTGGCATTCCCAGAAAACTGTCTTCTTGGGAAAATTCTTTCCATTATGCCTTTTCTTATTTTTCATTTCCCTTTTACCATTCCTTTTATCTGTCCCTCTCACTGCCTCCACCCACATTTGAATCTTACTTTTCAAACACTTGAGCTTCAAACCATTCACTGATGTGGTTTAAAAGTAGCATAAAGAAGACAAAAGATGCTAAGGAACATTTTCTACTTATAAGTAAGGAGATGTTAACATCTTGTGAAAATAAGCTCCATCTTTTTAAAGGTTAAAGCATGATAAGACAAAAAAATGAAGAACAAATATGCATACCTTGTTTTTTTCACTATATAATAGATGTTTCCTTTTATCCTTCAGAACTGACAGTCCTTAGATTATGATTAAAATGAACCTCAGGAGAAAAAACAATTTTCTGAAAGGTGGCACTTTACTCTGTAATGCCATCATTTTTATATCTTACTTAATTGTGGAAAAAAAAATCCCTTTTTGTTATCCAAAGATTAAAATATCTTTGTAATCACCGAGATCAAAGAGCTATTCAATTATCTTTATGGGATGTTCTATTATTGCTATAATGTTTGAAAGGTCAAATTTGTACATGGTATAATGTCAGTGGGGAAAACATGTACAGATATCAATTGAAAAGATTTTTTCTGTGTTGCAGTATTGCATTTCTAGGTAAAAGTGATATTTTCAACAAAAGCATATAAAGCAAACATCTCATACACTGTGCAAATTACATGGTTAGACTTTAGTTCAGTTATTGGAACTTCGAGGTGGAGAGGATATGAATGACATAAAAGTGCCAAAGATGAATTAATATTGGAATGAAGTGCTCTAGCCCTTCACGTAAGTCCTTTCAGCTTTACCTTTAGCTTTAGCCCTAATGAGTAGAATTATACTGGGTTTTCCATTGTAAAAGTTCTTAACAAGAACAAACAAATACAATATAGGTATATAGATATTTTGGTTCTGCTAATAGCTGTATCTGACAGCTTATTAAAATAATTGAGAGAAAACAAGGCTGACATTTCTTGAATAATTATGATTGGCTAGCTTGTGTGCACCATTTCGTTTTAGCCTTTATGAAATTGTAATGGAATTGTTATTCCATTTTTACAGATAGATACATTGAGATAAAGACTGGTTAAATAACTTTCTCAAACTTGGGGAACTAATAAGTATCAGAGTACCAAATTTCAAACTGGCTCTGTCTGCAACAAAGCAGTGCTTCAAGTACAGACAGGAGTATCTTTCTTTCCTTTCACCTTTATGATAGCAACTTCTAACCATCACAAAAGCATCAATATCAGCCAAATTGATAATAGTCTTTTTTTCCTGGAAACATTTGTACCCAAGGCTTGACAAATCAAAATAGTTCAAATGTTTGCACCCAAGACCTGGCACATCAAAATTGTACTTAAAAAAAAAACTCCAATGTGTTGTACTTTTAAACAGTATTATTGCCAAGAGAAGGGTTTCTAACTTTTCTGCTGTGTTCCTGAAGAAGGATTAGGGAGATGGGACAAAGTTCATGGAGGCAAATCATGCTTTATGAATTTAACAGAAAAAAACTAAGAGAGAAAAGGAATTTAACATTGAATTTAATGGGGTAACCATTATATTAGTGGTTTTCCACATATTTTGTATTAGTTTTCCCTTCTCTAAAATCCAGAAAAGATAGATAAGGATTAGAAAAGGTATGTAACTTTCCATGGGCAACTGGTAATGGAGCCATAATTTAAATCCATCATTCTAATATTAAAATTAATGCCCTTTGTTAGTATGTCTGCAATGTTTTGTTCAATAGTTAAAAGTTATAATTATCTGTGATTTGATGAGATTGTTAAGCTAATATTTATTTATTATATGCCAGACCATATTGAGGGTTTTACCTGAATTAGCACCAATTCTCTCAATGGTCTTTTGTATAAGTTTTCTTAGTATCCTATTTTACACATGCAGAAACTAAGATTCAGGGAGATAAACAATGATGTGGCAAGTAGAATATTCCTTGTTTAAATTCAGATCTTTCCCCACTTTGATATGTTCTTGAATATTATACTACAGTGCATTATAGATTTCTCTAGAGTAGGTTTAAGATAACAAGACAATTAGAGGCCAGTGAAACATTGGGATTTTAATAAACAAGTAGAGATTTAGTGAGATATTTTATTGTTTTATAAGTTTTTTAAAAAAGAACTTAAATTATTATGTACCTGAGTGCAACTATACAAAAAAAATTAACACAATGACCTCCGGTCAAGACGGTGGTATAGGTAAATGTGGTTTTCCTCCTTGCACAGCATCAAAATTACAACTAAGTTATAGAACAAGCATTACTCAGAAATTGAGATAAATGGATGTTTAACAACTATGGAATTAAAGAAACCATATCCATACAGACTGGTAGGAGGGGCAGATACAGAATAGGCTGGTCCCACATCTGTGTGTAGTAAATAAAAATTCAGGAGGGATATCACAGGAACAAAGAGTCCCAGCCCCACATCAAGCCCCCTAGGCCGGTTCCAGTGCCAGGAAAATAAATCCCCATAAATCTTGGTTGCAAAAACCAGCAGGGATTGAGTTGGTGGAAGAAACTTCTGGAGTCCCAATTAGTCCCCCTTAAATAATCCATACATGGTCTTAGACTTCTTCTGAGCCCCAGCACCAGAGTAACAGCTTGAAATGCACCAGAGAGGCATACAGGGAGGACCTGAAGTGTCTCGCATCAAGGCAGGAGCTGCAGCACCACTTTCTCTCAGAGAAAGTGGGCAGAGGTGATTGTCTCTTTGCAGAACCCTCCCCACGTAGAACCACAGTGCAGGCAGGCAGGAACCATGTCTGAGAGTCCATCAACATGGTTAACACTGTTTGCCCCACCCTGGACATGACCTGAAACTCTCTCCCACCCAATTTATGCCTTACCACGCTGTTAAGAGTGACTTTTCCATATGAATGACTGGTCTTAGCTCATGCTTCACAAATTCTTAAATCCTCTCAAACAAGCAACCACAGGCCTCACTGAGCCCTCAGTCACCAAACCTCTTGTTAAATGGCCGCAGGACCAGCACTATCAGCAGCCAGCCTAGATTCATAGTTTGGCTTTGCCTGGAAATCTCCAAGCCCAGCACAAGTAGTAGACATTTCAGATTGCTTTATAGCTCATGCAATATGGCCCCAGGGAGGAGAACATAGGTTGGGGCTGACCTTTGCCTAGACAACCCAGGAAACTCCAGAGGCTACACACCCAGTGAACAGCTACAGACCATGTCTGAATACCACCACCCTGCCCCTGCACAGCTGATTCTCCACTAAAGGAGGAGGCTGGTGGACAGTGGTCACAGCCAGTCCTTACAGCTGACTGGCCTGGGTAAATCCCTCCCATTGACCTGCCAAAAGCAATCAAGGCCCAACTACAAGAAGAAGTTGTACTGAAACCACATGAAGGGCACACGTCGAATACCCTGCTTGGGTGATAGGGGAAGTCTGTGCCACTGACCTTTATAGGACACCTGCTACATTAGGCCACACTACCAAGACAAGGAGTCATTACAGCTCTAACTAATGCCTAGAAACAAACACAGGGAGGCTACCAAAATGAACAGACAAAGAAACATGGCTCAAATGAAAGAACAGATCAAAACTCCAGAAAAAGAACTAAACAAAATAGAGATAAGTGACCTATCAGAGGCAGAGTTCAAAACACTTATAAGGGTGCTCAAGAAACTTAGTGAGGACCTCAACAGCATACAAAAGATCCAGTCAGAAATGAGGATACAATAATTGAAATAAAGAACAATTCACAGGCAAACAACACTAAAGTGGATAAAGCTGAGAATCAAGTTAATAGTTTAGAACATAAGCAAAAAACAATCAATCAGAACAAGAAAAAAGAATCCAAAAAAACCCCCCAAGAATAGTGTAGTAGCCTCTGCATCCACTTCAAGTGTTCCAACATTCACATTATAGAAGTGCCAGAAAGAGAAGTGTAAAAGCAAGGAACTAGAAACTTATTTGAAAAAATAATGAAAGAAAAATGATTTCCTGATTTGGTGAAGGAAATAGATATGCAAGTTTAGGAAACAGAGCGTCCCAAACAAGATGGATACAAAGAGGCCCACTCTAAGACACATTATAGTTAAAATACCAAGGTTAAAAATAAAGAGAGAATCTTAAAAGCAGCAAGAGAAAAGGAGTTAGTTACCTACAGGAGAGTTCCCATAAGGCTGTTGCCTGATTTCTCAAAAGAAACTTTGCAGGCTAAAAAGGACTTGCAAGAAATATTCAAAGTCATGGAAAGCAGGGACCTACAGGCAAGACTGCTCTACCCAGCAAAGCTATCATTTAGAATTGAAGGGCAGAAAAGAACTTTCTAGACAAGAAGAAATAAAGGAGTTCATCATCACCAAAACATTATTATATGATATGTTAAAGGGACTTATTTGAGGAGATCAAAACTATGAACAATAAAATGGCAATAAGTACATATCTATCAACAATTGAATCTAGCAAACCAACTAAAGAAAGAAGAAGAAAACAGACAGTTTTCTGTAAATGACATGAGTAATGGACATGGAGAACATTTTGATGGTTGACATAGGGGATGAATGTTGGTGACTGGGTGAAGAGGTGAGGGGATTAAGAAATACAAATAGGTAGTTACAGAGTAGCCATGGGGATATAAAGTGCAGTATAAGAAATGGAGTAGCCAAAGAACTTATAAGCATGACCCACGGACATGAACAATGGTTGAGGGAATGGTAGTCCTGGGTGGAGGGGGGCAGTGGAGGAAAAATTGGGACATAGTGATAACATAATCAATAAAATGTAATTTAAAAAATCAACATATCTGTGCATCAGCACTAGAAGATATAGAGATAAACATACAATATTTGATAAAATGGTGTTATTATAGATTAGTTTTGGTCAATATTTTATTCATTGTTTGGTTATATTGCTATTTTATATTTTTAAAATAACAGAGAAAATGAAAAGAGATAACTAAAATTTGCATGATGTTTAAGCAAGTAAAAATGCTTATCTGTAAAATTAGTTTTGCTGCAAAGAAATATAAATTTTATTTCTGAGTTGAGAGCTTTAAAAATCTTTGAAATTTGCCCCAGCTGGTGAGGTTCGGTGGATAGAGTCCCAGCCTGAGAATAAAAGGGTCGCCTGTTCAATTCTCAGTTTAGGGCACATGCCTAGGTTGCAGGCCAGGTCTCCAGTAGAGGGCACGTGAGAGGCAACCACACATTGATGTTTTTCTCCCTCTCTCCCTCCCTTCCCCATCTCTAAAAATAAATAAATAAAATCTTTTAAAAAATCTGTCACTGAAATTTCAATAAAACTGACATTTAAAAAAATCTTTGAAATTTACACTAATTCCTTTGTCTTTTTTTGTATGCAATCAAGCTTTAAAGCCTTTGAATAAACTTAATTTTATAACATTTTCTTTTTTAAATGTCATATACAAGTTGATTGTGTATATAACATGAACTGAAGCATTTCAAGTCTACTCAATCACAGGTATTTTCATTGGAATTTACTTTTTAATTTAGAATCTATATGTAGAATTTTAAGGCTGAATTTCTGAAACTGGAAAACATCTACCTAGTGTTTTTGTTTCTCTAATCCCCATAGAGCTATTAATTAGAACTTATTTTCCTATGGCTTGAGTAATAAATTTAGGGGTAGATTTATGCTTTCAGTTGTGGCAGATTGGGAAATGTCCAATTCTCTAGCTGAGAAGAATGAGAAAAGTTGTGGAATATTTACTTGAGGGCATGAGATTCCAATAAGGCAGTGAAGAATAAGAAAGCTAATTCTGGAAAATGAGAGGTGTACCCTATATACAGGGCTGCTTTTGCCCCAACATTTTTTGTAGATTTTAGGTGAGATGATTGATTGGGTGGCTGAGTAACTGAAGAAGGCCTTTGAACATGTTATGAAGTTGGAGGAAAATTTCAAGTTTACACACTCCAAAAGAGGGTGTAGTAAATTTCCCACATTCAGTTAGGATCCCCAAGGTTGCATTCTAGGCTTCAGGGGGCAATCAAAATAGCTCATCCATGTACTGGTTGAATCCCAGCTTTCAATCATTTTAAGCCCTTACATTGGGTGAAACTTGCAGAATGCTCCTAGGTGACCAGAGGTAAATGTAAATCATCTCTTTAGCATTAGGTCATCATCATCTGAAGCCTCATTTTATTTCTACAATTTCAAATTTGCAATGGTTGACACTCATTAAAAATAAAAGGCACACTAGTATTTAAGACAAGGACAAAAATAAATAAATAAAAAGCAACTGACAACAGAAACATACCCATGAAACTCTGGATAAAGTAATTATTAAATACAAACTTTAAAATAACCATGGTTAATATGTTGAAGAAGATAACAGATGAGATTTGAGATTTTAACAGAAAATTGGAAGTTATTAAAAAATCAAATGAAATTTCTAGAACTGAAAAAGTTTTAATATTTAAAATTGAGAAATCAATGTCTGGGTTTAACAACAGAATAGACACAAGAATCAATTAATTGAGAAATGACTTTGCAACAGAATCAATAGAGGATAGAAGAAATAAAATCTTTAAGGTGCCAGAGTGAAATAACTGGTAGTGAGATTCTAAACTCAAGAGATTTTCCCTTTAAGATTGAAGACAAAGACAATTTCTGGACAACAATAAGTCCTGAATATATCCTTCCAGATGAGATAAAGGTAATAATAAAGGAATGTTTTCTGATAAAAATCCCAAAATGGAAGGCCAATGATGCAGATGGAATGAAAAACAGTAAAAATAAAATTATCTGAAAAATAGAAATAAATATTAACTGCAAAGAAGAACAATTAAAGTTATTTTTAGGATTTAAAGTGGAATGAAAAAACATGATGATAACCCAAAGACAGGAGGTGGGACAAAGGAGTTAAACTGTTTGTAGTAGCACCTCACATTGTTTGACTACAGGGAGCATAAGCCAGTTAAACTCATCCCCACCCAGAACACCTTATCCCATCTCATCTTTATTTTTCTGCATAGCATTTTTAGCACCTGACTATCTATGTGTGTTCATTACTCATACTTACTGTATCTGCATCTTTTCTTGAATGTAAGCTCTATGAGAGAGAGCCATTTTATTTATTATGCTGGTGATAACAGATACCATGGTGTATGTCCCATAAATATTTATTGAATCACTTAATAATAAATATAATAGCAAAATATTTACTAGTTTACTTTTTTATGATAGAGTGATATACAAATAATTGCTCATTGGTAAGAAAGTATCATTAAAGATAAATTTTAAAGAGGACATTTGGGAAAGATGTGTCCTCTTTGCTCTTTTAGCTTTGCCTTATGAAAATCAGCTCAGTTGGTAATGTTATATATTGACACAATCCAAGTCAATATGGCATTTTAATAATAGGCAAGGCCTGAAAAATGATGGTAAAACTGGATTTTAATATGGCAAATATGATTATTGATTACCTTTATAAATGTTAATGTGTTTTATGCTTAGAATATTAGAGCTATTCATGTCACTCCCTAAATATATATTTGCAATTTAATCTGTTGAAATACCTTATCATCTTACCTTTATGTGTGAAAATACTTTATTTGTATTTTTAAGTAACAACATAATTTTCTTGAAAATATGTAGAACTTTTCTCTGTGCAACTTATACACCACCAAAAAAGTTTATTGAATTAAGTAAGATGTTTGATTATATTAAGTTCTTTCTCTCTGTCAACTTTTTACTCTTCAATTAACAAATCTATGTCACTGGGGATAAATCTTTTTGAATGAGAGAGTAAATAAATAACATTTCCAAGTGGATCATCTAGAAGGAGAAAAAAGATTAAAAATACATTCTATTTAATGGAATGTCTTGCATTAGTCAGCGTCCATATGGGTAAAATATCACACACTTAAATGAGTTAGTTAAAGAGAAATGAATGCAAGGACTTTCCACAGAGTCTTGGACAGAACATGGGACACTGATAAGTAAAAGTGGTGTCCCTTAGAGCTAACAGGATGGGGAGCTCTGGCCATTCCCAGTCTGAAGAGAGCAGTTATGGGCACTGGAGAGGGCTGTGGTTGCAGGGAAGAATGCTCCAGCAGGAGATGAAGGCTTTCATAAAGGTACATATACCAGCAGGCAGGGAGCTCCAGGATTCAGGGCTCCACCCCATTCTCTTCCTGTCTTCACAGCCTTCCAATATCTAAATACACCTCAGAAGCCAGAGGGCAAAGGAGTCTATGAACTCAGCCCATGAAGTTCAGTTTCCTGGGATTTGAGAAGGGTGGAGTGTTTCCAGAGGGGCAAAGTCGCAATATTCAGCACATACCCTCAAATAACTCAGAGAGATAAAGGTTAAATAAAACAAAGTTGTATTACAAAATAGTATTTTTATAATACTATTAAAAATACATTGAATTGCATTTTTTGGTGGTGCTCCATGATTCTGCAGTTATTCTGTGTAATTGCGTATGAAGATGTCATGACATTTAAAGTGAATAAATAAATTTATAATGCAAAGAAAACTATTTCAGAGAAAATCACATTTCAAAAGCTTCAAGTCAAAGTATTTTTCCCATAGCCGTATTAAAACCCACATAAATAAACTCTCGCAATGTAAGTACTCATCAGTTAAAATGAGATTTGGGGGTAGTTAATGGATGATAAAGCAAAGAACAATACATTAAATGGAAATTGAACATTGCAGTAAAACATCCTTAAATAGACTTTTAAAAACAAATTGTAACTTTTATCATTTGTAGATTAACCAATGCATTCAAGGTATTTAAAGCAAAACATTCATTTATTTAAGCATTTGTTTAGCACCTACTATGTCCCAGGTATTACATTAGTCTCTTAGGCTACAAATCAGTCAGAAATGGGCACAAATCTTTAGAAATAAACACTGCCCTTCTTGAACTGCAGTGTAAAATACACTAGATATCTAAAATAATTTCTTATAATTTTGAATATTGGAAACATATAGCATATTGCTGGAATATTTAAAATATTAATATTG
This sequence comes from Phyllostomus discolor, assembly GCF_004126475.2. Taxonomy (NCBI): domain Eukaryota; kingdom Metazoa; phylum Chordata; class Mammalia; order Chiroptera; family Phyllostomidae; genus Phyllostomus; species Phyllostomus discolor. The sequence goes on along the minus strand of NC_040906.2, from coordinate 130,238,465 downwards.
AAAGTAATGTCATGATAGGTGTCCATGAACCTATCAGAAAATAATACTGTACTACCTGTATATTAACTTGTTTCTTTCCTAATAAATGCTACTAAGAGATATTTCTTTTTTGAAAAGGATTTTACTTATATCAATACATAGGGTAAGGGATGGAGAAAGAGAGGGAGAGAAACAATGATGTGAGAGAGAAGCATAGATCAGTGGCCTCTTGCATATCCCAGCTGGGGACTGCCCTGCAACCAAAGCATGTGCCCTGACTGGAAATTGAACTGGTGACCCTTTGCCTTTCAGGACTATGACTAACCAATGGAGACATACTGGTCAGGGCAGAGATATTTCTTTAATGACAATAGTACACTAAAAAAAAGATGTTTTCCTTTAATTTAACAGATTTTCAATCAACTTCAGAATCAACATGGAATATTGAGTTAACATTAAAATTCTATAAGTAATGCAGTTTTGAGATTATATTAAAATAGAAACACTAAGTTCAATGAACTCTTGAAAAATTGTAGGTAGCAAATAATTATTTCTGAAATTATAATCATTCTAACACATTGATGCAAATTATGAAGAGTTTTATGATTATAATGTATGTAAGTAGTAAGACTGACCTTGCTTACTGAAAAACTCAGGGGTGGCATCATTTCTTAAATGCCATATTGCCTCAGATGGAATAAAGACTGACATTCTTTTAAAGACTTATGTAATATTACCTGTAGGTCATGCAATACACCTATTGAAGAAAGGATGTTCTTAAAGGTACATGGAATAGGACATTTTACCTCAAGAAACACTTCATAGCATGCAAAATTCTTATGTTAAATTCATCCTTTTATTTATAGTTATCCTAATGGAATGATATATAAAAACAGTATAAAAACTCTTAGTTCATGATTTCACAAGCAGACTGATTGTGTGTAGTGACTCTGTATAAGTCAGTGTCTCAGCAGCAAATAGAACCCACTGAGGAGGCTTAAATGAAGAGGCTTTAATCATGGTGTATGTACAACATAAGCACAGGAAGGAATAAGGGATGTTGCTACATCCAGAAACTAGTAACACTAGAGAAACATTATCACTCACAGAAAGAGGTGAATATTTTACTGGAGCCAGTGAAAGCACTACAAAATGAGAGATGCAGTTGCTGCCAGAGGAGGAGTGCTGATCAAGGGAGAAAAGCAGAACAAACTATTCCAACTCCTCTCTATTTTCAGTCTTCTGCTGTTGATATTTGTTGGCCATAATCACGCTAAGCCAGAGGGTAAGGAACTCCAGGTAATATTTCCTACAATTTAGAGACAGTTGATGGAGTAAATGGAGAATAACCAGTAGAATAGAGTAAGTGAAATGTTCATCACATCCATCTTTACAAAACTACTAATTAAATTTATTGGGGTTTTATCCTCTTTTTAGTTGAAAACCAAAAACATTATCTTCTTTGTCGCTTTTCTTATAGCTTTTGCCATATGTTAGTGGTAAAAACATATTTAGAAAAGCAAAATATATTAATTCATTCTTTTTTGAAATACGTTTCTAATTAAAAAAATAAATCTCAGAGCACTTCGTTAGTATAAAAGCAAGAAAGGTTTATTAATGACTTCAGTCCCAAAGTATCTCAAATTAACTAGTGAGAAGTACATTGAGAGACAAACTAATTTTCATTAGTGCTTTTTTATCATTTATATTATAAAAAGTCTCCTATTGACAGCACATATTTTCCAAGCAGTCTGTATTATTAGATTGGAAACTTGATACTATTCATGTCTGAGTACATGAGCAAAAAATAATTAAATTAAATGAAAATGAAAAGAACCTACGGTGATCCATCATGCCACTGCTGTAGCATGAGCAGTAAAGTCGAATGGGTGCCAAATTAGAAAATAAATCTATAAAAATATGCCAATTACTGTAACTGTAATAAAATTCCTGTCCCAATTAAAGTGGATTTGAACCATGATCATCACCTCAAATTGAACCCCTTAGGACTCCATTGTTTCTAAATGTTAGATGCTTTCTGAACACACGTTTGGCACAAAAATTGTATGAAAGCTTAATGAGAAGATACAATTTTAAAGTAATGATAGTACTTAATGAGGAGATACATTATTAAAGAAATGACAGCTCCATTGGGTTGCTCAATTGGGTTATATAACACAATTGTTAAATCTAATTTCTATATCTAAATATTTATGACTAACATATCTGTGATTTACTTTTTATGTGATTTCATATGATCTCTCTAAGCCTTATTTGGACAAATACTAGCATACCACCATAAATGATGGGAGGATCATAAATAATTTACTATATTTTCACAATAGTATATTCCTTAGCAGATATGAGGTTACTATCATTTAATTAAGTAAAATATTGAAATAACCTTTAAGTTATAAACTACTTTCACCATCAATCATATTTTATGAAAAGAAGGCTTTCTGTCCCTCCAACCCCTGAATTTATGGATTTGTGTTGTTATTCAAAATTAATTGAGAACTTAATGTAAATGTATTTTTTGTAACTTTGTTGGCTTGGCAAGAAAATGAACTTATAGTCAAACTCTCTTTATGGGCAGGAATAGTGAAGAAAGGGAGAGAGAAGAGAGTCTAATTGTGCACTGACTGGCAGAGACCCCAGTATTTGTAGCATGTGTTGCTGGCTCAGTAAGTACATGTCCCTTCTACTTGCTTAGAATTTTTTTCTCAAAAAAGGCACTAAATTACTCTTGTAGAATTCTCTGTTTAATGCCAAGTAAAATATATAGACCAGGGACTGAACTTGGACTCTTAAATATTTAATTTTTGGAGGGAGGAAAATCTATCAGAGAATGTGTTCCTTAAAAAGTTGTTGGTCTGAAATTAGAAATATGTTCATGTTCCTTGGAAGAGGCACATTGATCAAAGTCTTGAGATTCTGTAAATATTTGTTCACCTCCAATTATAACTTCCCTACTCACTGAGTTGTTTTCTAAGTATATTGTAAATGTATTATATTCTTTCCAGAGTAGGTTTAGAAAGAAAGAAGGGAACACTAAGAGATCAAGCATATCACTTTGAAAAGAAGAGCAATGTCACATATTTATAAAGGAAGCACACCTATTTTATAGTTTCTACCTGGTCCAGAACAGATATGCCAAATCTTTGGTAGCAAATGAATCATCAAATAAGATCATTCAAAAACAAAGCACATTCACTGGTCAATTGTATTTTTATTATTTATTTATAAAATTATTTTTTATTGATTTTTCTATTAAAGTTTCCCCAATTCCCCCCCAACCCACCTCCACCCAGCACCCTGCTCCCCACTCCCTCAGACTATCCCCACAGCCATTGTCCATATCCGTGGGTTATGCATATAAATTCTTTGGCTGCTCCATTTTCTATACTGTGCTTTATATCCCCATGGCTATTCTCTAATTACCTATTTGTTAGAGAATAACAAACTTGTTAGACTTAACACCCTCATTTCTTCACTCATTCCCCAATATGCCCCACCCACTTGGCAACCATCAAAATTCTCTCCATATCCATGATTTTGTTTCTGCCCTTTGATTCTAAATGATGTATTTGAATGGCTGGTCTTGACTCAGGCCTCACAACTTCTAAATAATATCAAACAAGCAACAGCTGGTCTCAGTGAGCCCCCAGACCCCACATCTCTTGCTAAGTGGCCTCAGGCCTGGAACTAGCAGTAGCCTGCTTAGATCCACAACTGGGCTTTACCTGGGAATCTCCAAGCTCAGCACAAGCAGCAGCCATCTCAGATTGCTTTATAGCTCATGCAGGGTGGCCCCAGGTAGAAGATAGGTGGAGCCTGACCTTGGGCAACACCACCCAGGAAACCCCAGAGCCTACACATCCAGTGGGCAGCTATAGACCATGTTGGAGCACCACAACCTGCCCCTGTATAGCTGATCCTCCACAGAGTGCAAAGGTTGGTGGCCAGTGATCTGTCCTTGCAGCTGATTGGCCTGGGTAAATCCCTCCCACTGACCTGCCATCAGCAATCAAGGCTCAACACAAGAGGAGGGTGTACTCAGCCCACATGGAGGGCACACCTTGAGTACCCAGCATGGGTGACATGGGAAATTGTGCCACTGACCCTAAACTATTAAGTTAGAAAACTACTAAATTAGACCATGCTTCCAAGACATGGAGTCATAGTAGCTCTACCTAACACATAGAAACAAACACCAGGACACTGCCAAAGTGAGGAGACAAAGAAACATGGCCTAAATGAAAGAACAGATCAAAACTCCAGAAAAAGAACTAAACAAAATGGAGGTGAGCAATCTATCAGATGCAGCATTCAAAACACTGGTTATAAGGATCACAAGGAACTTAGAGAGAACCTCAACTGCATAGAAAAGATGCAGTCAGAAACAAAGGCTACACTAATTGAAATAAAAACCAATTCACAAGGAAACAACAGTAGAGTGGGAGAAGGTGAGAATCAAATAAATGGTTTGGAATAGAAGACTGCAAGAAGAAACAATCAATCAAGCAACAAGAAAGAAGAATTTGAAAGAATGAGGATAGTGTAAGCATCCTTTGGGTCAACTTCAAGCATTCCAACATTCGTAGCATAGCGGTAACAGAAGGAGAAGTGAAAGAGCAAGAAGTTGGAAATCTGTTTGAAAAAATAATGAAAGAAAGTTCTTTAAATTGGTGAATGAAATAGACATGCAAGTCCAGGAAGCATAGAGAGTCCCAAAAAGATGGATGCAGAGAGACCCACTCCAACAGATGTCATAGTTAAAATGCCAAAGGTTAAAGATAAAGAGAGAATCTTAAATGCAGCAAGAGAAAAACAGTTACCTACAGGGACATCCCTATAAGATTGTCAGCTTGTTTCTCAAAAGAAACTTTGCAGGCTAGAAGAAACTGGCAAGAACTATTTAAAATCATGAAAAGCAGGGACCTACAGCCAAGATGGCTCTACTCTGTATTTTTATTTTTAAATGGATTTTTCTTTTTTCTTGCTAAATATAACAGAATTGTTTCATAATTCTATTATTTTTTATTTCTCATAAATATCAAATTTAAAGAATAAAAGCTATTATTTACTGTAATGTTCTGTGACATAGAGATGCTATTCTCTTAACTCATTAACTTTTTTACAGTCATTGTGTTTTCTTTTCTGCTCAAGACAGCATATTTTCTACCTCGTGTTTCTAAAACCCTTTCCCTCAGAGTGGAGAGATGATAGATAGAAATACTAAAGTGAGCAAGTTTAGATTATAAAGCATGAGGTTTGTTCCAAGTCTGAGTAGAATGATGACTCAGACTTGTTTAGAGTTGCTTTTGGTTTAGTTTACTACCAAAATTTGGTGCAAAGGGCAAACACAAGATTAGGATATAAGTGAGTGGATGTCCTTATCTGTGGATGCCTACTTCTACACAAAGTTTTTTTCTGAATTCATAGGTCTTAGTAGCCTAATAAAATGAGGAATCTCCCCAATGCCCAATGAAAGGAACCCAGAACTGTAGACTTACTCCTCAATTTTATGGAAGGCCATAGCGGGTGGTAGGGGGCTGTGACAGCACTCCAGTCTTTGCATAAAATTGTCATATAAGGGCATTCTTATTTGCCTACATGTATACACCTACTTCTGAGTTCTTTCTCTTACTACATTGTCGGGCCTACTTGAAATTTTCATTCAGTAGTCCACATCATACAATACTAAGAAGATATTTTTGCAGGGAGAGGAAGAGATGTGTGCATGTGTGTGAGAGAGAGGGCAAGAGAGAGAGAGAGAGAGAGAGAGAGAGAGAGAGAGAGAGAGAGGGAGACTTGTGGGTTCTAGTTTAGTAATGGTAGCTCATTAAAACTGTAACCTGACCCAGAGAATCATGTTTGTGTCAAGATTCTAAATTGATAGAAACAGAGTCCTATGTCTCAAACGGAGAAGGCATTGCCTGTGTCCAGAGAGGCCAAGTTGGTTATTCCGTCTCTGCTGGCTGGTTTGGAGATACCCAGGGAAACATAGCCTCAGCATAGCATGGGATTATGTCTCACAATCATGTCAGAAGTTATGTCCATGAATAATAGATGTGCCCATGAATGATAGACATTACTTTAGTTTTTAACCTGTCCAACAAAATAGAGGCTTAGAAACCAAAATCAAATTACAGAAAATAAAATTATATGACTTTAACACCTGCATTTGAGAACTAAGTTTCATATGTTTTATGCTAATATGTGCATTAATTATTTTATGTATCATATTTGTGGAGTTAGTAGTTTTTGACCTTGAGAATCAGCCTGTGTTTGGACTTAATCCTCTTTCTTTTTTCTTCAAAAACTTTTCAAAGTACTTTTTATTTGATGTTAGCATCCAAAGTACTTGCTACCATGCCTGATTTATTGTTGCCAACCAGGTTAATAAAGCATAGCTTCTAGTCTATCATTTGGACACATAATACAAACACTCTCATGATGTGCTCATTTCTTACAATAAATAAAAATGAGAGCATTGTATAATATTTATTCTTTTGTAAAATCAAATTCGATCAACTAAATTTCCTTAGATAAATACATATTTCAATGTTATACATATTGAATCAGTTAAAAATATTTCCATTATGAATGTACTGGCTTGTTCAGAGAATGAGTAGAAAAAGTGTAGAAATTGAAACATTAGGCTTTTTCAGTCATAGTGTACCATATAATAAAGATACAGCACTTACTGTTTTGGATTGTTACTTTTCACTGGCAAAACAATACTGTGTAAATATCATCTTAAAAATACATTGCATGTGTCAATGTCAAATCTCTATTGTTTTTTTCCATATGGAAGAGAAAAAGTCTCTTAGAATTACCTTCATTATAGATTCTCCAAGATGACTTGCAGATGTCTACCTGAATGCTTAAAGCCTCCATAGAACTGGACATGAATTATTTGAAATAGTTTTATTGGCAATAATTTGTAAAATTCTTGACTAGAATATAATAATAGCTTCTTAAGCCATTTGGAAATATTTATTTCTTAAAATTGACCTATACTTTTAAAGGTCAGTATATATATATACACATGGCATGTGCTGGTGTGCATTTGAGTGTATGCGTGTATATAGTATTTACAGAAAATATAATGTCAAAGTAATGTTAGAGATTGATTTCTTTACTTTAATATTTTACTATGTTGTGATATTATTATATTAATTATATGTTTAAAATCCTATTTTCTCTATTCTCTTGTTGAACAAACTACAACACTATGGACTATATACATAGTTTGAGTGTTTGGAAATAAAAATAAAATAAATGTGAAATGCAATGGTAAAGGGCTTCAACATTTTATTTACCATAAAATTATTAAACTGCAAAGAAATTAAGAGACTTCTGGACAAAATGGAGGTATAGATAAATATGCTTTGCTTCTTCACACAAACAAAAGAAGAATAACAACCAATTTAAAACCAAAAACAATAAGAACTGACATAAAATCATACTGTATGGATGTCCTACACCAAGGAGTTAAAGAAGAAACAGTCATCCAAACTGGTAGAAGGGGCAGAGATAGGCAGACTGGGTGGAAAAGACCTGGGCAAGGTAGCAGCTTGCAGACCAGTTGGGAAAGGTAGTGGCTCATGGACTGGGTGAGGTGGCAGCTGGCAGATTGGGTGGTCCCACATTAATATGTGGATAAACTGGGAGGACTGACTAGGGAGCAAGAGAGACCACACAACCCAGAGTTCCAGTGTGGGGAAATGAAGCCTCAAAACCTCTGACTGAAAAGACCTGTGGGGTTGCAGTGGCAGGATGAACTGCTAGTCTCATAGGAGAGAGTCTGTTGGAGGGGCCCACAGGGTCCTAGAATATTTACAAGCCCACTGACCTGGGAATCAGTCCCAGGTCAACACTTAAAAGGGTACAATTCACTTGTGGAAAGCTGGGGAAATGACTGAAAGTGTAGAGAGTGTGGAATGAGCAGCATTATTCCCTCTCTGACCCCTCCCCCACAGACAGTGTGACAGTGCAAAGATGTGGGTTGATCTGCTCTGGGGAATACCTAAGGCTCTGCCTCTTACAACATAACAGGTGCATTAAGATAAAGAAATTTGGCCCGAATGAAAAGAAAAAATCAAAACTCCAGAGAAAGAACAACAAGGAGAGAGACAACCTATCAGATGCAGAGTTCAAAACACTGGTAATCAGAATGCTCACAGAAGTGATTCCATATGGCCAAAAAATTAAAGGAAGTGAAGGCTATATAAAGTGAAATAAAGAAAAATATACAGGGAACCAACAGTGAAGAGAAGGAAGCTGAGACTCATATCAACAATTTGGAACAAAAGGAAGAAATGAACACTCAACCAGAACAGAATGAAGAAACGAGAATTCAAAAAAATGAGGAGAGTCTTAGAAACCTCTGGGACAACTTTAAACATTCTAACATCCAAACCATAGGGATACAAAAAGGAGAAGAGGAAGAGCAAGAAATTGAAAACTTATTTGAAAAAATAAAGAAGAACTTCTCCAATCTGGTGAAGGAAATAAGACTTCCAGGAAGTCCAGAAAGCTCAGAGAGAACAAAAAGAGCTGGACCCAAGGAGGAATACACCAAAGCATATCATAAATGTATTACCCAAGATTAAAGATAAGGACAGAATCTTAAAAGCAGCAAGAGAATAGGAGACAGTTACCTACAAAGGAGTTCCCATAACACTGTCAGCTGATTTCTCAAAAGAGACCTTGCAGGCAAGAAGGGCCTGGAAAGAAATATTCCAAGTCATGAAAGGCAAGGACCTACATCCAAGATTACTCTATCCAACAAAGCTATTATTTAGAATAGAAGGACAGATAAAGTGCTTCCCAAATAAGTTCAAGTTAAAAGAGTTCATCATCACCAAGCCCTTATTATATGAAATGTTAAAGGGACTTATTTAAGAGAAAGAAGATCAAAATCATGAACAGTAAAATGATGACAAACTCACAACTATCAACAATTTAATCTAAAAATCAAAAACAAAAACAAACTAAGCAAATGACTAGAACAGGAATGAAATCACAGAAATGGGGATCACATGGAGGGTTATCAGTGGGAAGGGGGAGAGGGGAGAATGGGAGAAAAGGTACAGGGAATTAGAAGCATAAATGATAGGTACAGAAGAGACAGAGAGAAGTTGATAATAGTATAGGAAATGCAGAAGCCAAAGAAGTTATATGTATGACCCATGGACATGAACTAAGGGTGGCATGAAGCCTAGAGGGAATGGTGCTACTGGGTGGAGAAGGATAAAGGGGAGAAAATAATGAGACCACTGTAATAGCATAATCAATAAAATATACTTAAAAAAGAAATTAAGAAAACTGAGAAATAGTAGCAAATGAGGCCAGAGAAAGAGAATGTGGAATGGAAGAAAGGGCATGAGCTTTGGAGTCCACAAGGCTTGGGTTCCAGTCATGGCTCCATCACTGACCAGCTATATGAATGCCTTCCTTTATCTCCCTGAGCCTCAGTTTTCTCATCTGCAAAAAGGGCAGGATACCAGAACAGCCACAGTAGTCCCCCTTATCCACAGGTATACATCCCACGACCCTCTGTGGATGTCTGAAATCATGGGAAGTACTGAGCCATATACACATTATATACTATATTTCCCAATACATACCTATAATAAAAGTTTAATTTATAAATTAGGCACAGTTAGAGATAAACAATAGTAACTAATAATAACATAGAACCATTATAAAAAACTATTAAACTGCTATATATAAACAAAAAATTAAAATATTTTGTCTCATTAGATAATTAGAAAAATATCTAATTAATATTTAACTGCATTTTTGAGATGAATCCCAAAACCTGTGTAAGTTAAACTGGCTGAAATGGAAGATGCACACAATGTACAGATATCTCTATACTGAATAAATTTGGAAAATTACAATTGGTCAATGAGTATTGAAGGGAATGGGCCAGCTCTGCTTTTAACCAAGGATGTGTACTTCATTTGTTGGTATCCAGACTTAATGTCATGAATTTTTCCAAGATTATTCTACTGTAAATTATTATCTCCCTCTGTGCTCATGAGTTTATTCATATTTGTCAACCAATTTGTCTCAATTTTTGATTTAGGGTAATGGTCACCACAGGTATTCAACCCCTAGGTGAAATTGGGGCCATCTTCTCTCTGATTATTGCACATCTGGTTAACACCTAGCATACAAATTAGATAGACATTCCCAGAGTGAGGACTGTCGCCGAATTGACATGTAAGGTCGAATAAACATTTGATACCAGGGTCACAAGCACATGCTGTGCTCTGAATAGCAGAGAATCAATCATTGTGCTGTAGACATGAATTTGGATACATTCCAAACCAGGGTAAACTAATAGGATGTCACATGGAGAAAGGTTTTAGGAAGATTTTAATCTAAGAACATTTATAAGTAAGCATACACTTTGTTTTCTGATTTTTACATAAAACACTTTCAACTATAGATTTCAAAGTAGCACAATGGTAAACAATGACAAAACAGAGTTTTTGTCACTTTGAAAAATAGTCCTATTTAACAATGAACACAAATTTCTAGATAAAGAAAGCCCACTTAAAATAAAGTTAATGAAGCATTTAGAAAAGAAGAGAATATGTGAAAATTACAAAGAGTTGGGAAGTTATAAAGAGAATATATGAAAATTATAAATTCTTAGAGTTTAGCACACACAGAGTAATGTGTAATGCTATAAGGATTCACTTCCTAAGTGCCTTTCATTATCATCATCTGCTATTGTGTGTGTCTGAGACAGGAATCAGACATCACAGAGTCAATTATTGGGAGAAGGAGAGAGACAAAGAAATGGGACACAATATTCTACCTTGGAAAATTATATCCAGAATCTACACAACAAGTCTTAGGAAATAAATTCCATTCAAACATGAAAGGTACTCTAAATTCTTACCAGAAATGCTCAGAGTCATTGAGAAAATTTTCAGTTTCCGTTTATTATAGCACATCCACAGAAAACAAATAATAGTCAGTGGAACTTTAACAATTACAGTGCAAAAATTTTGTTTTTTAACTCATTTCTCTAAAATGCAAAGCCACATTATCAAGGCACCTATAAGACCTAAAAAATAGTTAGAATCATTTTTATTTATGCACTGCATGCAAGAAAAAGAAAAAAATCTGCTTAGTGCACATGTATGAAATGCTACTAACCAAAAATATTCTAGAAGCTGGAGATGGTAAAAATAAAGTTATAAACATGCAGTGTCTTTCACTCCATAGCCAAGCACCAGTACTGAGTTGGCTGCATAGACTAATAAAAATAAATTTATTATTAGAGAAAATGGCTTGAAATAATGTAGTTACAATCCTTCCTCAGAGCCAGATTCATTAAAAGAATAAAACTCTTAGTTGCTTCACACATTGTGCTAACTTTGGGTTGGTTGCATAAAACTAACTTGCAAAATTTCCCCAGATGGAGAAAAATAAAACACATGGTTTTAAAAACCAGTAGAACTAAAACATTTCTTTAAATTTTTAAATAAATGTACTTGGTATATCGAAAGGCCAGATATGTAAGTGTTAATGTTCTTGATAACTAAATTGAGAAGAAAAGAGCAAAAGCGACTGTTCTCTTGTTTTTATGTTTATCTTTTTCATTTATATTTTTTACAAAACCAGTAGACAGTGTATTTCAAAGAATGTTCCAATATACAGTCACAAAAGGATGCCAAATCTTTATATTTTGAGGTAGAGCCCACATCCAACACAGTCAAAGAGCTTTTGTATTAAGATGTGGTTTACTGATGATGAATTGATTGTTCATTATATATTAAAAAGGTTTCAATATATTATTAAATAAACTCATTCAAATGCATATGGGAAGCCCCTTTAATCTTACTTCATTTTATAAGGGGCATTGTTAGTATAAAATTATGGATGTGAATTAAATGAAATTAGTTTAAATGTGAATGTCTCATCTAATAATGATAGATTGATATAAAAGGTACTCAGACAACTGTTATTTATAATGAAAGAATCTTATATGGCACAATTTAGATGGAAAACTACAAATTGTTTGCTGAAGAATGTGTTAGTAAGTACCCTATATTTACATATTTGGTGTAATAATCTCAGCTGTTTTCTTGTAAAAATTCATTGATATTATATATATAAATAATATATATAGACTTCCAGGCAAGATGGAGGAATAGATAGACACACTATGACTCCTTGCACAACCAAAATAAGGACAGCAACAATTTAGAAACAAAAAACAACCAGAACTGACAGAAAATTGAGCTGTATGGAAGTCTGACAACCCAGGAGTTAAAGTAGACACATTCATCCACACTGGTAGGAAGGGCAGAGTTAGGTGGCTGGTTAGAGAGGGGTCACAGCAAAGTGGTGGCCAGGCGACCCTGGGCACACCAGGCAGCAGCCAGCAGACCCAGTGGGGCTGCAGATGTGCAGGGGCGCAGCCCACACGGCAGCCAATCAGGGTGTTCCACATTTGCACACTGATAAACCAGGCAAAACTGGGAGCAAGACAGACCCTGCTAGGGTCCTAGCATGGGGAAATAAAGCCTCAAAACACCAATTGAAAACACCTGTGGGGGTTGAGGTGACAAAAGAGACTCCCAGCCTCACAGGAGAGTTCGTTGGAGAAACCCACAGGGTCCTAGAATGTACAAAAACCCACACACATGAGAATCAGCACCAGTAGGGCTCAGTTTGCTTGGAGGGAAGTGACTGAAATCTGGCAGAGAGCCAAGCAAGTGCCATTGCTCCCTCTCGGACCCCTGCCCACATATAGCATCACAACCCAGCGACTGGGTTGCCCCGCCCTGGTGAATACCTAAGACTCCTGACAAGGCATGACAAGACAAAAAAAATGGCCTAAACGGAAGAACAGATTGAAGCTCCAGAAAAAATATAACTAAGTGATGAAGAGATAGCCAATCTATCAGATGCATAGTTCAAAGCACTGGTGATCAGGATGCTCACAGAATTGGTTGAATTTGGTCTCAAATTAGATGAAAAAATGAAGGCTACACTAAGTGAGATAAAGGAAAATGTACAGGGAACCAATAGTGATGGGAAGGAAACTGGGACTCAAATCAATGGAGTGGACCAGAAGGAAGAAAGAAACAACCAAACAGAAAAGAATGGAGAAACAAGAATTCAAAAAAAAATGAGGAGAGGCTTAGAAACCTCCAGGATATTTTTAAACATTCCAACATCTGAATAATAGGGGTACCAGAAGAGGAAGAGCAACACGGGGAAAAGTTATTTGAACAAATAATAAAGGAGAATTTCCCCAATCTGGCAAAGGAAATAGACTTCCAGGAGCTCCAGGGAGCTCAGAGAGTCCCAAAGAAGTTGGACCCAAGGAAGAACACACTGAGACACATCATAATTACATTACTGAAGATTAAAATGAAGGAGAGAATCCTAGAAGCAGCAAAAGATAAGGAGGCAGTTACCTTCAAAGGAGTTCCCATCAGACTGTCAGCTGATTTCTCAGGAGAGACATTATAGGCAAGAAGGGCCTGGAAAGAAGTATTCCAAGTCATGAAAGGCAAGGACCTACATCCAAGCTTACTCTATCCAGCAAAGCTTTCACTTAGAATGGAAGGGCAGATAAAGTGCTTCTCAGGTAAGGTCAAGTTAAAGGAGTTCATCATCACCAAGCCCTTATGATATGAAATGTTAAAGGGACTTATCTAAGAAAAAGAAGATAAAAAACATGTACAGTAAAATGATAGCAAACCCACAATTATTAGCAACCACACCTAAAGCAAAAACAAAAACAAGCTAAGCAAACAACTAGAACAGGAACAGAATCTCAGAAATGGAGATCACATGGAGGGTTAGCAACAGAGGAGTGGGAGGAGGAGAGCGGGGGGAAATGTGCAGAGAATAAGTAGCATTGATGGTAGGTAGAAAATAGACAGGGGGAGGGTGAGAATAGTATGAGAAATGTAGAAGCTAAAGAACTTATAAGTATGACACATGGACATGAACTAAAGTGGGGGAATGTGGGTGGGAGGGAGTGTGCAGGGTGGAGGAGAATGAAGGGGGAAAATGGGGCAACTATAATAGCATAATCAATAAGATATATTTAAATATATATAATATATAATATATAACATTATATATAATATCCTTTGATTATATACTGTATATAATATGTCTTATCCTTTGATTATATATAATATATAATATTTATATATATAAATATTAGAAATCAGGTTTAACAGACTATAAGTTGTAGGTTTCTCAAAACTTGCAGAGTGCCTTGTACAGTCAACAAGCAAAAATGAAATGCACTGAATGGTAGGAAAAACCATCAGGTTTAGGACAATAACACAGATTCAAGAAAGAGAATGGCAATTTACAGATGACTCATTTATTAGTAAATAGTTTAAATAGTCTAAACATAGTGTAAGGCTCTTAAATATTTCTGTTTATTGTGATTTAATACCTTAAATTGATCCTACATCCAGCAGCAGGAAGCTCATTCCAGGCACATTATTTTCCTGACAATTCCGTGAGCTTTGAAGTCTCAATGCTTCTACCCATGCTGTTTCTTCTGCTTCAGACAGTGTTTCTCCAGATATTCACAGGGCTTTTTGTGGGATTACCCCACGTCTCTCCTCTCTTTCCTGACCAGCGATAGAACCAAGAACCTGCTCACTTCTTATCCTGTCTACATTGTCTCTTACATTCTACCAATTGCCTCATAACTCCTTCCAAAACAACCATGTCCATTTGTCAGGTGTGGAAAATCTGCTTATTTCTCTTTTAAAAATATACATTCTCTGAGGTTAGAACTGTTTATTCACAGTGGTGACTTAATAAATGTTTCATTAATGAATGAATTTCAGTGGCTATTTCTTAAAGTTCATGCTAATAATGGTGGTTAAGAAGCCCTTTAAAATTATCCACATTATGGAGAAGTTTTGTTTTCCCAGGAGGGTAGATTAGGACTGCCATGTCGTAGTGTGGGGAAGGTTCATGGCACTTGTAGGAAGACCGATTCTTCAGGTGTCTGAAATTGCCTTGCTTCCTGGTTGTAGCTGAAGAGTACTTTTTGTATCTTCATTTTTTTACAAGTGACATAAAATATACAATAATAAAAACTTTATTATTTAGACCAGTAATAAAACTATTTGCTTGTTAAAATAGGCAAGAGTTTAAATGGACAAGTGACTGTTTGAAAGTTACACATTGTTATCCATTTCACAAAAGTGTAGTTTAAACTCATGTTCTCCATCTGTAAAGTGAAAAGGAGAGCAGTATAACTTGATCTACCTCGAGAAGATAATTTGCAAATTACAAACATGAAAAACTGTTCATTTTAATGATATTTTGGCGTAGACTTGTCAAAATACCCTGCCTAATTATGTAAATTCATTTTTTTGTCATTGAGTTGGTGTGGCCAAAGAATGTTCCATTTTTTCTTATTTTTATTGTCTGCATTTTTTACTTTGTTTTTAAATAACAAGTATTATATTAAGTTAAATTTGTACCAGCTTGATAACTGGGATAAGGAAATGTTCTCCGAACAAACAGAAAACTCAGTGGACAATGATCAATATGCTCAACATCCTTCTGCCTTTAGGAGAGCTTCCACACTTCTCATCCCTTGCCCTACACTCCGTAATGAGTCTGTGCTAGGGGAGTCCTGACTAAAATTTATTTACTGCTGAAGGCCCTGATATTTGTTTTGTTTTGTTTTTAATTGCATTTTTCCTATTACTATTTAGTCCTCTTACACCCCCCACCCTCTACAATCACCACACTGTTCATGTCCATGAGTCCTTTTTCCTTTTTGTTCAATCAGTCCACCCTCTAACTTCCCCACAAAACCCTTTGCTGCCATCCTGCTTTCTAATGAATCTGTCTCTATTTTTTTCTTGTTAGTTCAGTTTCTTCATTTTTTTCAACATATGAGTGAATCATATGGTATTTGTCTTTCTCAGACTGACTGATTTCACTTAGCATAATATTCTCCAGGTTGATCCATATTGTCACAAAGGTTAAAACTTTCTTCATTTTTTACAGCCTACTAGTATTCTATTGTGCAAATGTCCCATAGTTGTTTCATGCACTCATTTACTGATGGACACTTGAGCTGCTTCCATACCTTGGTGATTGTAAATAATGCAGCAATGAACATAGGGGTGCTTATGTTCTTTTGAATTAGTGTTTTGGGTTCCTTCAGGCATATTTCGAGAAGTGGGATCACTGGATAAAAAGACAGATCCATCTTTAATTTTTTGAGGTATTTCTGTACTGCTTTCCATAGTTGCTGCACCAATCTGCATTCCCAACAACAGTGCAAAAGGGTTCCCCTTTCCCACATGTTCGCCAGCACTTGTTGATTTATTGATGAAAGTCCTTCTGACAAATGTGAGATGACATCTCAGTGCTGTTTAAATTTTCATTTCTCTGATGATTAGTGACATTCCACATCTTTTCAAAGTCTATTGAATATCTGTATGCCCTGTTTGGAGAAGTCCCTTTTCAGAGCCTTTGCCCATTTTAAAATTTTTGTTGTTGTTGTTGAGTTTTACATGATACTGTACATAGAGATCCCCAAAGATTCCACCAAGAAACTACTAGAACTGATAAATGAATTCAGCAAAGTAACAAGATACAACATTAATATACAGAAATCATCTGCATTTTTATATGTCAGTAATGTACTAACAGAAAGGGAAATTAAGAAAACAATACCATTCACAATTGTTTCAAAAATAATAAAATGCATAGGAATAAACCTCACTAAAGATGTAAAAGACTTGTACTAGGAAAAGTATAAAACACTGAAGAAAGAAATTGAAGAAACTTCAAATAAGTGTAAATATATACTGTATTCATGGATAGGAAGAATTAGCATAATTAAAATGTCAAACATTAAGAGTTAACATAATCGAAATTGGGTTAATTATTCCTGTTCTGCCTATATCTCAGAGCAATTGTGAAAATATGGTGGAATAATGTAGATAATACTTATCTAAAAACCACATTATGCCTTAGAAGTATATGCTACTATTTTCACCATACTTAAGTCATTACTAAATATCTGAGTTGATTTTTTAGCAAAAATCTTTGAATTATGTAAAAAGCAGATTGTTAAAAATCTTGCTCCACTAATGTAGACCATTCTATTTTATTTTTTATAAAATATTAACACCATTTGTCTTTTAAAGGATCAGTATAAATCAGTAACAAAGATAAAAAATAAAGTGCTTGCCTGTGATTGTATTTTTTTCTCCACATGTAGGACCAGATGGACCTCACTTAGCTGAGCCAGATTAATCAAGCAAAAATATAATTTTTAAAAATTCTGTTTCATTATATATGCACATATGTATATATGTATATATAGAGAGAGAGAAAGAGGAAGAGGAGGAGGGAGAGGAAGGGGCAGGAGAGGGATTAGGTAGAGGAGAGCAAGGGGGAGAGGAGAGGAGAGGAGAATATTTATATTTGTTGGCCTTAGATGAAGAAAGATGGCAATGAACCAAGAAATGTGATAGTTTCTAGAAGCTGGGAGTGGCCCTCAGTTTACAGCTGAGTGTATAGCACAAAAGAAACCAGAGGCTTTAGTCCTATAACTGCAAAGAACTTACTTTGATGAGATGAAGGAAAAGCAGAGTCCCCCATTAATCTGAAACAAATAAAGTGTAACAAAAAAACAAAGAAACAAAAAATTGTTTAATTTACTAATTTGGGGATTTATTTATTCCCACTCTGTCTTAGCTGGGAACATATGCATCAGGTTGCTCAAAAATTTGCTCCTCTATGCAAGTTGCCAATGATCAGGAAAGTGCCAGGAGTATTGATTTTGAGGTTACAAATAAGTTTTAGTAAGTAGGTAAATTCTTAAACACACAATCTATGAACAATCAGGATAGACTGTAATTAGAAAATCTTTATAAATATACAAATTAAGCAATCAATTTCTGAAAATGCAATGTGTGAAAAATAAATCACAGTGGAATAAAAAATAATTTTAACATCATCATAATATGCACACAACACATCAAAAATGGTAGGATGAAGCAAAATCAGGACTTGGAAGAAAATTAACTGCATTGATAGGCATATGAGTATGTTAGAAAAGTTGAAAGAAAAAGGGATGTGGTAATTAAACTGATCAAAAACACAGTAAGCGAATTGAAAGAAATGCATTTATTTTTTGAAAGGATCAAGAATATCAATAAAGTTTGGTGAGCTTTAATAACTTGGTAAGGGAAAATAGGAACAGAAGTCATTATCAGTATCAAGAATGTCAGACATGGATGATGGCGGCTTTACACTAGGCAGCGTGTTTCTCAGCTTCTGTGAAATGGAGGGAAACTCGTGGATTGGTGGGGAAACAGAACAAGTGGACTAGGTTACCGAATCACTTTCGAAAGCAGGACATCAAAAATTATTGCGATCATTGAAAAACCAGACGGTAAGGAGACTGCTTCAGGACAAAAGGGACCCAGGGATCAGCGCGGGGTCTAGGGGTGTGCAATCCCTAGGCCCGGTGTTCCCGGGTCTGCCTCAGGGCTCCTGGGAGAGGGGAGTCACTACTCCCTCCCCCAAATATGGGGGTTGAGCAACTCCAGGGGAGAATGTGTTGCTTGAAGGAACAGATTGGCCAGTTGGACTGGGAAAAAATTGCCCAGAGACTCTGAACACCCACCCAGAGACCTGGGAGAAGTGAGGGCCTCCAGCCAGCATGACCAGGGGTGGCGGGAAATGCCCCAACACCCCTAGCCTGGTGGGGGTGCGGATTGGTGGAAAACCCAGAGCCGGGAAGGGCTCGGCTCCGGCCCCATCGGGAATCCTGACTCGCGCTCTGTGAACCCGGAAGGGTTGTGGCACTTAGGGTGATCCTAGAGCCCGAATCTCAAAAGTTTGGTGGAGGGGAAACCGAATCTCAAAAGTTTTCGCCCAGGGAGGGCGCAGTGAATCCCAAAACGTCACAGGTGCCTCCTGAGATCATAGAGCTGGAACCCTGCAGGGACCCAGGAGTCCGGAAGAATGTGGCAGTGAGCTGCGGAGAGCGAGTGTGCTCAGGAGCGCCCAGGGTACCTGACAGACTTGCTGAGATCTGGCTGGGAAGAGAGAGAAGCATTTCAAAGGTCCCTCAGCCAGCTGAAGCCAGCAAGATCAGAAAAACTGGTCTGGCCAGTTAGGAAACCAACAAGAAGTTTTTTTTGTTTGTTTGGTTTGGCTTTGTTTTGTTTTTGTGGCTGTGGTTGGTTGATTAATTTTATCTTGTGTTTTAAGTGACATTTTATTTTTCAATTCTTATTATTTTTACACCTCGCAATCCCTTATGTTTCTCTTCCATTCATCCTAATATTATTCTTTCCACTCCAAATTTATCTCTCCTGCACTCCATCTTCTGCTTTTCTTTCCATTTTTAAAATCTTGCAGTTACTGTAAATTTGTATTATCTTTTTCTCACTTTTCCAACATTTTTTATTTTAATAATATTTTGGTATTCTTTTTCTTTCTGTATAATCTTTGCTTGGCTGGTTATACTGTCATTTGATAGGTTCCTCCTGGTATCTCAGTCACAGTGTGTTGATAATTTACTATCCTTCATCTGTGTTCCATTAATATACCTCTCAAGGTTCTATACTCTTTATTCTTGTTATCTAGACCTCATCGATTCTGCCACAAGACTGTCACTTTACTATTACTGTTAATAAGACCTAGTCCATACAATTGTAAATACTACTCAATACCCCTACCTGATCTCAGCCCACTTTGAAATTTCCTGAACTATACTACTGTGGGGGTTGTCTCTATTCTTTTACACACTACTCCTATATACTAATCTTTAGTCCCATCCTACCTTAGAATCTGACCTCCCACAGCCTCACAGCTTTCTAGATCCAACTAATAATCCTCTCATCTCCAATAAGAGTCTTACCCTCTTTCCATCCTTTCTACAACGTGGATAGTGGGGTGGAGGATCACAGTTAACACTATAAGGAGCCAAAGGATAACCCATCTCTTCTCTACTGGCTGCTAATGTAAATATCATAGTACACTATCTTGCTGTCTTAAACCATTTCACCTTACTCCTCCAACTGATCACAAAAAAGAGTAGGGGGAAGCTGTGAACACCAGGATACATGAAGGAGATTGCACCACTGAATCTCACAAGTATTCTACCACAGAAGTTCACACCATAATTACAGGGAACCAGAACAGATCAATTTAAGAAACAAGAAGAAACCCATGAACAAAAAGAAAACAAAGAAACAACCCCCAACTGAAGGGAAACGAGGAAGCCTCAGGAAAAATGCTAAATGAAATAGAAGCAACTCAATTATCAGATAGTGACTTCAAAACAATGATTACCAGGAAGTTCAATGAACTCACAATGAGCTATCAGAAATTAGAGGGAAACTACATCAATTTCACTGCAAACTATATAAACATGAAAAAGGAAAAAGAAACTCTCAACAAAGGTCAAGAGGAAATGAAGAATACAATTTCTGAACTGAAGAACACAGTAGAAAGAACGAAAAGTAGGATCAATGAAGCAGAAGATCGGATTAACGAGCTAGAGGACAAAGTAGAAAACAACATCCAGAAAGAGCAAGAAAAGGAAAAGAGGCACAGAAAGAATGAAGAGGGGTTAAGAGAAATGCAAGACAATATGAAACATAATAATATCCGTATAATAGGGATATCAGACAGACAAGAAGAATAGCAAGGGATTGAAAACCTAGTTGAACAAGTAATGAAGGAGAACTTCCCTAATTTATGAGAGAAAAAGTCACACAAATCCAGGAAACACAGAGAGTCCCAATCAAGGGGAACCCAAAGAGGCCCACCTCAAGACACATCATAATTAAAATGGCAAAATTTCAAGACAAAGAGAGAATCTTAAAGGCAGCAAGGGAGAAAAAGGAAGTAACATACAAGGGAGCCCCAATAAGGCTAACAGCTGACTTCTCAATGGGAACACTTCAAGCCAGAAGAGAATGGCAAGAAATACTCCAGGTAATGAGAACCAGAGGTCTTCAACCAAGGCTACTATATCCAGCAAGGCTCTCGATCAAGATAGAAGGCCAAATATGAAGCTTCCCAGACAAAAGAAGTCTAAAAGAATACACCTCGACCAAACCAGCTCTGCAAGAGATTCTAAAGGGACTGCTTTAAGGAAGGGAAGGAAAAGAGAGAGAGAGAGAGGAACACACGCACATAAAATACAATGAACAAGTACCTATCAATAATAACCTTAAACGTAAATGGATTAAATGCTCCAATCAAAAGACAGAGAATAGCTGAATGGATAAGAAAAAATGACCCACACATCTGCTGTCTACAAGAGACCCACCTCAGGATAAAAGACCTACACAGGCTGAAAGTGAAGGGCTAGAAACAAATCTTCCAAGCAAATGGACAGGAAAAAAAAGCCAGGGTAGCAATACTCATATCAGACAAAATAGACTTCCAAAAAAGGTCCATAAAGAAAGACCCAGAAGGTCACTTCATAATACTCAAGGGAAGAATCCATCAAGAAGACATAAATATTGTAAATATATATGCACCCAACATAGGAGCACTGAAATAGATAAAGAAAATCTTAGAGGATTTCAAGAAAGATATGGACAGCAACACAATTATAGTGGGAGATTTTAACACCCCACTATCAAAAATGGACAGATCTTCCAAACAAAATATCAATAAAGATATTGTGGCATTGAACAATACCCTTGATGAAATGGACTTTACTGATAGATACAGAGCCCTCCATCCAAAAGAAGCTAAATATACATTCTTTTCAAATGTACACGGAACATTTTCAAAGATAGACCACATGATAGGACACAAAACGAGTCTCAAGAATTTCAAGAAAATTGAAATCATACCAAGTATTTTCTCAGACCACAAGGGACTGAAGCTAGAAACCAACCCCAAGGGAAAAAACCCAAAACACTCAAAATCATGGAGATTAAATAGCATGTTATTAAACAATGAATGGGTCAAGAATGATATTAGGGAAGAAATCAAAAGGTTTCTGGAAACAAATGAAAACGAACTCACAACAACCCAAAACTTATGGGACACAGCCAAGGCAGTCCTGAGAGGGAAGTTCATAGCGATACAGGCCCACCTAAAAAGGTTAGAAACATTCCAAATGAACAACCTAACCCTACATCTACAATAACTCGAGGAACAACAACAAAGACAGCCCAGAGCAAGCAGAAGGAAGGAAATAACCAAGATCAGAGCAGAATTAAATGACATAGAGACTAAAAGCACAATTCTAAGGATCAATGAATCCAAGAGCTAGTTCTTTGAAAAGATAAACAAAATCGACAAGCCTTTAAGCAGACTCATCAAGAAAAAAAGAGAGAAAACCCAAATAAACACAATCAGAAATGAAAGAGGAGAGATTACAACAGATACCACAGAAATACAAAGGATTGTAAGAAATTACTACAAAGAACTGTATGCCAAGAAATTTGAAAACCTAGGTGAAATGGACAAATTTCTAGAAAAATATAATCTTCCAAAACTCAATGAAAAAGAAGCAGAAATCCTGAACAGACCAATAACAACAAAAGAAATTGAAGCAGTAATCAAAAAAACTTCCAACACACAAAAGCCCGGGACCAGATGGTTTCACAGGAGAATTCTACAAAGCATTTAAGGAAGAGCTAACCCCCATCCTTCACACACTATTCCAAAATATCCAAAAAGATGGGAGTCTCTCAAACTCTTTTTATGAGGCTAACATCATCCTAATTCCAAAACCAAATAAAGACACAACAAAGAAAGAAAACTTCAGGCCAATATTACTGATGAACATTGATGCTAAAATCCTCAACAAAATACTGGAAAACTGCATCCAACAATACATTGAAAAGATCATACACCATGACTAAGTGGGATTCATTGCAGGGATGCAAGGATGGTTCAATATTTGCAAGTCAATAAATGTAATACATCACGTAAACAAAAGCAAAGACAAAAACCACAGGATCATATCAATTGATGCAGAAAAAGCATTTGATAAGGTACAGCACCCATTTATGATAAAAACACTCGGCAAAGTGGGAATAGAGGGAGCATTCCTCAACATAATAAAGGCCATATATGAGAGACCTACAGCCAACATCATACTCAATGGGCAAAAATTAAACTCTTTTCCACTAAGGTCAGGAACAAGACAAGGCTGTCCACTTTCACCACTTCTATTCAATATAGTACTGGAAGTTTTAGCCACAGTGATCAGACAAGAAAAAGAAATAAAAGGCATCCAAATCAGAAAGGAGGAAACAAAGCTGTCACTGTTTGTAGATGACATGATAGTATACATAGAAAATCCTACAGACTCCACCAAAAAACTGCTTGACCTAATCAATGAATTTGTATCCCGCAAAACAGCGGGATACAAAGTCAATATCCAGAAATCAAAGGCATTTCTGTACTCCAACAATGAAACAGCAGAAGCAGAGATCAAGGAAAAAATCCCATTTGGTATAGGAAAAAGAAAAATAAAATATCTAGGAATAAACCTAACCAAAGAGGTAAAAGGCCTGTATTCAGAAAAGTACATAACACTGAGGAAAGAAATCAAGGAAGACACAAACAAATGGAAACATATACCATGTTCATGGATTGGAAGAATTAATATCATCAAAATGTCCATGCTACCCAAAGCAATTTACACATTCAATGCAATTCCTATTAAAGTACCAATGGCTTATTTCACAGACATAGAACAAACACTTCAAAAACTTATATGGAATCATAAACGACCCTGAATAGCTGCTGCAATTTTGAGAAAGAAGAGTAAAGTAGGAGGGATCACAATACCCGACACTAAACTATACTACAAGACCACTGTAATCAAAACAGCCTGGTACTGGCATAAAAACAGGCACATAGACCAATGGAACAGAACAGAGAGCCCAGAAATAAACCCAAGTCTCTATGGTCAATTAATATTTGACAAAGGAGGCAGCAATATAAAATGGAGTAAAAATAGCCTCTTCAACAAATGGTGTTGGGAGAACTGGACAGCCACATGCAAAAAATTGAAACTTGAGCACCAACTTACACCATATACAAAAATAAATTCAAGGTGGATAAAAGACTTAATTATAAAACGTGACACCATTAAAGTCCTAGAGGAGAATGTAGGTAGGAAAATCTCAGATATTTCATGCAGAAACTTTTTTACTGACATGTCCCCTAGAGCAAGGGACATAAAGGAAAGAATAAACAAATGGGACCTCATCAAAATTAAAAGCTTCTGCACAGCTAAAGAAAACAGTATCAAAATTAAAAGAGAACCAACTGTATGGGAAAACATATTTGCCAATGATACCTCAGACAAGGGCTTAATCTCCAAAATATATAAAGAACTTACACGACTGCACTCTAAGAAGACAAGGAATCCAATTAAAAAGTGGGCAAAGGACTCAAACAGACACTTCTCCAAGGAGGACGTACAGAAAATCCAAAGACACATGAAACGATGTTCAATATTGCTAGCTATCAGAGAGATGCAAATTAAAACCACAATGAGATACCACTTCACACCAGACAGAATGGCCATCATAAACAAAGCAACAAACAACAAGTGTTGGAGAGGTTGTGGAGAAAAGGGGACCCTAGTGCACTGCTGGTGGGACTGCAGACTGGTACAACCACTATGGAAAGCAGTATGGAACTTCCTCAGAAAACTAAAAATGGATCTGCCTTTTGACCCTGCGATTCCACTGCTGTGACTCTATCCTAAGAATACTAAAACACCAGTTCAAAAGAACCTATGCATCCCAATCAATGTTCATAGCAGCACAATTTTCAATAGCTAGATGCTGGAAGCAACCAAGATGCCCATCAGTAAATGAATGGACCAAAAAACTATGGTACATTTACACAATGGAATTCTATGCAGCAGAAAGAAAGAAGGAGCTCCTACCCTTTGCAACAGTGTGGATGGAGCTGGAAAACATTATGCAAAGCGAAACAAGCCAGGCAGTGAAATACAAATACCATATGATCTCACCTTTAACAGGAACCTAAACAACAAAACAAAGAAACAAGCAAATATAACCAAAGACACTGATATAGAGGACAGGATGATAGCGCCACAGGGGAGAGTAGAGGGAATTTCAGGGACATTGGGAAGGGTTCACGGGAACAAACTTAAAGGACACATGGTCAAAATCTAAGGGGAGGGTGGTAATGGGAGGGAAGTGGGGAGGGGTGGGAGGGGGCGGCTGGATTGGGAGTAAAAAGGGGAAAACTGTATTTCAACAATGATTAAAATAAAAAAACAAAAAAAGAATGTCGGACATATCACTTTGTTTTGACAGACATTAAATTGTTCATAAATTTTGAAAAACTATTAAATGCCAATGAACAATTTTATCATAATAAGTAGGAAAAGGTAGATGAAATAAAAATATCCAAGAGGGAAATATTTTAGAAAAATACAATTTATTAAGAAGAAAAATGTAACATTTAAACAATTTTTCTATATTTAGTAAAAATTCCACCCCATAATTTAAATTTTTTTTTCATGAAGAACACTCTTGTTCCAGTTGTCTTCACAGCTGAATTCTTCCAATTTAGGGAAAATGTCACACACACACACTTTTCTGGATGTTATTAGAGATAATTTTATGAACCATCAAAAATCATTGTGCAACATGAATATTACAAAAACAGAAACACAGGCCAATGTGTTTCATGCAAAAAGAGTTATAAAATATAGGAGTCACTAAATTGACCTAAATGATATGGATGTCTGATTTATGAAAAGAGCATAACTTCAGAGGAATTGAGAAATATAATTTCTAATAACTTGTGTTGGAAACATTTAATGTACATGTGGAAATAGATCTGACCCTGCCTTAAAAGCAAATAACTTCATGTAGATAGAACTTCCAGGTAACAATGAAGAACTTTTACATTAGCTTGAAGTATGCAAATATTTCTTAAACAAAATATAAAAAGCTGAGCTATAATTCAGGAAGAAAATTTGCACATAGAACTATTTTAAAGTTAAGAGCTTCATTTTACTGTACACATCATAAAGAAACTGAGAAGGCAAGGCCCAGAATTAGAGATGTTTAGAACACTTATACCTGTAATTGAACACATATCCAGAATATATTAAGAAGCCTTTCAAATAACTAGGAAAATAGAGGCAATTGAATTGCAAAATTGGTAAGAATCTTGTACAGGTACTTCATAGGTGAAGATATTAGAAGGCCAATATAAACATGAAGAGATTCTCAGCATTATCAGTCATTGTGGAAAGGCTAATGAAAAACTATAATGAGCCACCATTACACCCCTTCCACAACAGATAAGGTGAAAAAGTCAGAGGTTAGGGGTAGCGAGGTGGGTGAAAAAGGTGAAGGGATCAAGCAAACGAAACAAAACAAAACCCCCCACAAAAAACCCACAACAACAAAAAAAAACATAAATAAAAGCCAAAAACAACCAAAAATACTCTCATAGACAGGTAACAGTAAGATGATTACCAGAGGGGAAGGGGCATGTGGGGAGGTAGAAGAGGGTAAATGGGGGATAAATGGCATTGGAAGGAAACTTGACTTGGGGTGGTAAACATACAATATAATACAGTTGATGCGTTATAGAATTGTACCCCTAAAACCTATATAATTTTATTAACCATGTCACCACAATAAGTTCAATAAAAATAAAAATAATAGAAAAAAGAAAAAGGCTATACTGATAATGACAAATATTGGCAATGTTATAGTAATGGAAAATTTGCTAGATGCTCTTGGAAATGTAAATTTTGTTCAATCCATTTTGAAACCTGTTTGACGGTATTTTGTACAATTGAATATTTTTGTTCAATTCAATTCTTACATACACATAACTAAAAGACATGAAATGGAATTCTAATGGCAGCATTGTTTATAAAACAGCCCAATGTACATCAAAAGATAAATAACTGGATAAGTAGATAAGTGAATAAAGTAGAGACCTTTCATATGATGGTATACAACACAAAACGATAAAAAGAAAGAACTGCTCCATGTAAACCCATAGAATAATCTCACAAACATAACATGTGAAAGAAGCTTAACTGAAAATAATACTTATTGCATAAACATTAAAAATTTAAGAAAAAGTAAAGCCATTCTAAGATATTAGCAGTTTGAAGGTAGGTTAAATTTGAATTGGGAGGAAATAGAACAGTTGATGCTGTGGCTTCTGATGTCCTATTTCTTAACCTGTGTTTGCGACATTGGTGATTTTACTTTGTGGCAACTGATTAAACTGTTCATTCATGGTTTGCTTATTCTTCTGCAACTATGTTATAATTCAATTAAAATTTTTTAAAACTTTAAAATACTAAAATATAATTTAAGTTATTTAAAAACAACAAGGAAGTCTGAGAATATACAGCCAATTGAGAAAAGAACCTTTAGAAATCACCATCCTGGAGCTCTGCTTTGCTATTAGACTATCTATTTGGATTAATAAAATGACAGAAAGGTTAATTATTTAGATGAGTGATCTAGCAAAAATGTCAACATAAATATTATAATATCTAAATTTAGCCTGCTATCCAGGAGATTAATTTCATAATTAAAAATGTAAATGTTATTACAGAAATGGACTGATAAAGTTGATTTTGGTTGGAGAACCTTAATGAGTAGATTTTAATAAAGTAGAATACATTTTTATAGAAAACAGTCAGTTTTGAAAATTAGCAGCCCCCAATTTTACATATTGTTAATTTTAACTGAATGACCTGAAAAATGTCTTCTTTTATCTAGTCATTTGCATAGACTCACAGTAACAAAATCCATATTAATGCAAATTAATTTTAAATAAGTACTTTCTGAAATAGCTCTGAGGTTTGAAATTTGTTTACTATGAACAAAGAAAACAACTATTGAAGTTGCCTCTGTAGAATGAAGTTAATGCTAATACTTCTCTGTTTGAACCCTATCCTGCAGTTTGGATGCTGAAGAATCAAATGAATCTAATTGCAAGGCTTAAAAATATCGCTATTCTATCGATAAGACCTGTAGTCATTTCTTATCAAACACTATAGTCTTTAAAATTGTCATGTACTAAAAAATAAAGGATCAAATAAATACTCAGCAGTTTATAAAGTTCACTGTATCAAGCTACTTCATAACAGTTAGTTAACCAACCATTTGTCATAGAGCAATGTAATGAATACTTTTGACTTTATACATTTAATTGTAATGATGAGCTTCATTTGGATACTCACTAGATATATTAAAAATCCTTATATCAAAGATGTTAAAAGTGAGCAATATTACTGCCTCTTCATATCTGAATCACTTTATACACACACATGCATGCACACAGATTCCATGTTTCTGTGTTTCTTTTTTGGTTCTTAGTAGATCTTATGACTGAAATAAAGCACAGAGATAGGAAAAAATGTGCAATAAGTATTCTGTTCATAAAGGTAAAATAGGCAAGGAATCAACAGGCCTTAATCTACTTATTTTTATTTATAAAGCAACTATTCTGGTCAATATACATTTTGGGTTTTACAGATTAAACCACAGATATTCCAAAGGAAAACCAGCATTCACAATAATAAGAAAGACTTATAAACTTTACAGTATATAAAGTGTTTTTCATTTGTCTGATCCCATCGTATCCTTGCAAAAATTTTCTGCAGTTGGCAGGGCAGGTTTATAGATGAGTGAATGATACCTTAGAGAAATGAAAAGAACAACTTAGTCATTTCACTGACAATGTAAATTATAGGTAGAATCTTTTAATAATCAAATAAATGCTTTTTCAATATATTAGCCACTTTCTGCATTTATCTTGTCATACTATACACTCACACAAATGTACCAAAAACAAATATAATGATAAACAGGTTGTTTTTTGCTCACAAGCATAAAATATAATGTCTTTAGTAGATATTTCAATCTTTGCATCACTTTCAAAATGTCTTCAGCATCTTCAGTGTTTTCAACTTCTTTTTTATTAATTTATTCTTTTTTAAAAATTGTTTTTCCAGTACAATTGTCTCCAATTTCACCCTGTCATGCTCCTCCTCACCACCCATTCCCATTTCCCACCCTCATACCCACCCCCTTTGGCTTTGTCCATGTGTCCTTCATACATGTTCCTTGATGGCACCCCTCATTATCCTCTATTATCCCTCTCCCTCCTCGCCTATGGTTACTGTCAGTTTGTTCTTTATTTCAATGTCTCTGGTTATATTCTTCTTGCTTATTTGTTTTGTTGATTAGGTTCCACTTATAGGTGAGATCATACAGCATTCCACCATCTTCCTCCTCAACTTCTTATCTGTCTTTTGAAAATTGAACCGTGGAAAACTTCTTAATTAATTGGAACTTAATATTGAATAATTGATTAAATTACTTGGAAATAATTTTCTAGAGGATATAAAAATGTAAAACCAGTTGAGAAAATGGAGAAATTTGGTCCTTTTCAAGATTGGCTGTTGAGAAATATCAATATACAAAAATCTCAAATAATAAACCAGATGAATAGCAAGTTATTGGTTACATGAAAAAAAATTTGTTTTAGAAAATATTTGTATACAGAAATTCAATCAATGACAAATGCTTCTAAACATATAATGTGATCACAGGTACATAAATTTAGTTCATAAGTTACTATTTAGTAGATTATCTGTTTTGTAAAAGATGGTGGACCATCTAACAGTCAGTGAGCCTTGGCTGTAAAAGCCAATTAGGGGTCCTATTCAAAGTCAAATGGATTCTTGAAGGTAGGGGTGGAACTGAAGCTGAGGTACAGCTCTTCCTCAGTTAGGAAGATTTTCACCCCATTACTCCAAAGCGGGTGACCACTACTGTCTCTCTGCCTCAGGGAAGTTTAGAGAAAGGGTTTAGGTGTATAAGCTCTGGAGATAGAAGTCCAATTTTCAAAGTTTATTACCTATGTGATCTTGGGCAAGTTTATTAAACTCTTGAGCTTCAGTTTCTCCATCTATGAAAAAGCAATAGTAATAAAACCTGTCTTAAAGGAATGTGAGCAAATTAAATTCAAGAAAAGCCTCTCCTACAGTATTTGTCAGATAGTGAGTAGTCAGTGTATTATAGTTATTATTATTGTGATTATTGTTAGTATTATTTCTATTTTATTCAGTCTTTTAACATTTCAAGTACAGAATCACAAGTTCACATCCTCAGAGCCATGTTGATGTTGTATTTTGGGTTCTCTGATGAGTTCAGTGATGTATGAGAAACTTGGCTGGTTTGTCCATTCTTACTGTTTCTTATATTTCTCATTGGTAAGAATGGATAAATCAGCTAGGTTTTTCATACCTTGGAGTACAAGTGTCTCATGATAAGAACTGGGCAGTTTTGTAAATTAGTTTTCACTAGATTGCAATCTCCATTGTAATCTATTTAGTAAACCCTAGGGAAATAAAAGTTCTCAATCATATCCCACATTATTGCATTTTACTTGTTTGAAAGAGTGAGAAAAATGTTCTGGGATGAAGAAGGATATTTTTGAGAAATTGCAGGAAATGCAAATTAGAATTAAAAGAGTGAGACCAGGTTTTAGGGACTGTTTACTTGGGACATTAAGTGGGAAAAATGAAATCAGCAAAAGCAAATTTATTTCATCTTTCTGATCTACTGTTATGGATTATTAGAGGCTTTTAAGATATTTTGAGTCAAAAATGATTGTAAGGGCATGTCTTGCCTCTTCAGAAAAGCTTGCTGTCATCAATTATCTATGTCTTTCTTGAAGTATGAAAGAACACATTGGATGTGTTTGCAATACTGAGCTAGAAATAGAGACTTGAGAAACCTCTGCTACCAGAGTCTTTAAGGAAGATTGGTTTGGGAAGATTGAAGAGGCAAGGCTAAATCAGAGAGACTAAGTGGCTATTATAATAAATCAAGTAGATTCTTCCCAACATTTTTTGTTTGTTTTTTTAAGATGTGTATTTTTTGAGGATCTATCTAGAAGGCTTATAGTTCCTTTGAAGTATCTAAAAGCAACCTGTAGTTCTAAAGGTTAACACTGCAAAATAGATGTGTCTGTGATTCAAGATGGACTTGGTTATGGTATATCAACAACATACTCTAAAATTCAGGGCTTTAAAGCAAGACATGTTTATGTATCATTCATAGTATGTATTCACCACAAGCTAACAGGGGACCCCACCTACATCTTCCACCCTCAGGGACTCAGATTGACGGAAACTCCACCATGTAGAAGGCCTAGCCTGAAGAAGGAAGAAAGAGATGCAACGTCTTATACTGGCAAATAAATGTTCTTACCTAAAAGCGACACTGGAGCTCAGGGCTGCTGGCCAGGCTGAGCACATGATTCTACCAAACACAAGGGTTTGTAACAGTGAGGTACAATTCTTCCATGTACCTGGAACAAATACTAAGCAGATATGAGTGTGCAATAGAAAAGATATTTTCTCCACTATCATAGAAAAGACATATCTAACATATAATGCCAATATTTCTGAACTGGAAAAAGAGCTCCCCTGTTAGAAAAATTAATAATGATAATGATGATTATAACTTTATCAAAAGTTGCCAAATGTTTTGCTACGTGTCATGATTTGATCTTTATAAGGACTCCATTCAGGTATCGGCACAGAGGATGTGTTCATTATTGAACTGATATGGAACCTAAGACTCAGAAATGTTAAAGGATTGATGTTAGTCAAGTGGCTAGTTTAGTAGCAATCAAATTCCTGTATTCAAATCCAGTAAAGTAATATTTTATGTTACTGTTTCTCTAATTCACTAGGGAATCTCATTAAAGAATATTCTGCATCAGTAGATAAACCGCATATCATTTTCTGTTACTTCTCAGACACCATAGCCTACATTCCCTTTCTTCTATTCTTCCACGTTTGAAAATCCTTCTGAGGCAGAGCAGGAAGTACCTGTTAAATTGCACAAATGTCCTTGAACTTTGTAAAACTTTTAGTAAAACTTTTCAAAAGGTACAGATGATAAGCAAAAGCCACATGATTTTTGAGACAGTACACTTGGTTCACCTCTAGATGACAAAGCGAGTCTGCTGGCGTGTGCACTGGTGCTGTGCAGGCTGTCTTCTCAGCAGCAAGTCTGCACGCACGGAGGTGAAAGTTCAGCAGAGAAGGCAACTGAGTGCTGACTAAGTACTAATGGTAAATTTCACTGTATTCACAACACACTGATAGCTATTACAACTGGTGTTTTGTGAAAATTATATTTTGTTTTTTAAGTTTCCACAGAGATCACTTTTTGCCACTTGACTATACATTTGACATTTTGCGACATAAGTGTAGCTCTAATAAATAACATCTTGAGGTCATTCATTGTGTGCTACTCAATTCAAAGCAGAGGGGCTGAGCAAAAAAAATCATTTAACTTCAAGGACAAAACAAAAGACAATTGACTGAAAGCATATCTGTGAGTTTGGTTAGTCAGAAGTTCTTTGGGAAAAATCTGAGACTGGTGATCAAGTTGCGTACCACACTCTGAAGGGACACATTATTCAGGTTTTGACACTTTGCTTGATTGCACCATAAATCACCATCATGGGTTTGATTTGTCTCATTAGATCAAGCAACCAAAATTTTTGATGATACACTCATTTTTGAATTTTCTTATTTAAGCTTCTCCAAATAAATCTATATTTTGCATTGAGCTAAACTAATTGACCATAAAGTTCTTTCCTCAACAACAAGGTATTTAGAGTAGTCACCACGTTTCCTTAAGCGTGGTCAAATTACCATTTTAGCAGGCTGGGGAAATGTTTATGATGTTAACTCTCTAGAAAAATATATGATGGACTGCAGGTCATTTTGACATTAACTATATAGGAAAAGGAGAGAAAGTACAGGTTATCAAAGACTTTTGGACAAATGACTAGTTGTCTATAAAATCTATAGTTGAATTCAATTATAATAGCACTCATGGAAATATATCATTTTTTGATTTATATTCTATTCTAAATAAACTTACTTAAGATGTGGAATATTTATGACTTAATTAGAAGCATAAGTATACAAACATAATTTTTCATTATGTGAAATGCTAGTATATGTTAGAGATTCAGATACACTTATTTAGTTATTAGGGAATAACAAGTACGACATCCTACTCCATTCCAAAAGAGTAGAATAGGTATTAGAGGTATAACAAAGATAATATGATAGTAATATAATATGTTCATGATAGTAATAGTCATCTTTCCCTAAGTTCTTAGATGTATTTGAACACTTATCAGTAACTACAATAAATAGGATGGTATCAATTTATGTTGCTACCAGTTGTGTATAAAAGTGGCCATTTGACTGTATATTAATGAGCACTATTATCATAATTTAACCTTTTCTGAGAAAGAAGGAAATCTTAATTTAGAAAGGTTTTCGTCATGTGTTTTCTATTTGTATTTTTTGTATTTTTTATTTGTATTTTATTTGTACTTTGGATTGCTTGTTCATTTTAATGCCTTCATCTTTTTATTTATTTAGAAAAAGTTACAATACTAAGAATATAACATTCCACCATATTTACAAAATTTTAGTTATCATGTCAGGATATATTAGGATTCAAAAATCAGTCAGTAAGAATGTTTTTAGAGCTATATTAAGTTCCACTTGGCCATATTGGCATAATCTGTAATAATAATAATAAGGCTTGCTTTTGTAGACAAAATAATGAAGGTTACATAAGTTACTAGATAATACTGGGCCAGATTTTAGAGGTATGTTTTCTAAATATTTAACATACTGATAATTCCAATCTTACAGAAACTCTGTCAGAGAATAGAAAATGGGATAAAATTCCCCAAGAACTTCTATGTAGCTGGGATAACGACTGAACGTAATGAGACAAAGACAGGATCAGAATAAAAAGCTGTAGACTAGTTTCACTTATATAGATGCAAAAGTTCTGATTCAGAGTAACTTGTGGTGTAATTAAAGTAGGGCTAATCCCAGAAATAAAAGGATTAAATGAGACAAAAGATGAATAAGAAGAAAAGTTATCTAGTCACACAGATACGAAACATACTATTTGATAGCCAGTAATTATTACAAAAACTTGCCAACTAAAAAACAAAAAATAAAGAATACACTCTCAACATATTGAAGGGTATTAACTCAGTTGAAGACTATCTACTAAACATTTATGAAAAGAGTTATAATTAATGATAAAATATTAGAAGCATTCTGTTTAAAATATGAAAATCAATACAAATGTTTACTATCTTTGATTACATTTAATATTATTCCAAAATGTCCTAGTAAGTATAATAATACAAGAAAAGGAATAAAATATGTAAGTAAGAAGTACAACTATTATTACTTATAGGTGATACAACTATATAAGAATCAGAAGAGAAAATGCAAGAATCTCTTTGGAATTGCTTTTATTTTTATTATTATTTTTTCAAATATGTTTTATTCATTATGCTATTACAGTTTTCCCATTTCCACCCCTCTATTTCTCTCCACCCTGCACACCCCCTCCCACCCGCATTCCTCCCATTTAGTTTATGTCCATGGGTCATACAAATAATTTCTTTGGGAATTGCTTTTATATACCCATATATAATAATTACTTGCATTCTTATACAAAACCAAAAGTATTAAAAATGTAACTTAAAAACATATCATTATTATAACAGCAAAAACAAAGCAATAAAAGCTATATATGAATAACCCTAACAATATATGTGTATTACTTTAATGGAGATAATTATGTTATTAATTACTAGATATTTACAAAATTCTAAATAAATAAAGATATGAACTATGCTCTTTTTCATTTAGTAGCATAAAACGATCAATTCCCCCAAAATAATTTAAAATATTTAATTCAACTTTGTGGAAAATACTGAGTTTTTATAGGCATTGGTAAGGTTGATTTTCATGTTTATGTAGAAGAATAAAGGACAAAAAACTGCCATAATCTTTAAAATTAAAAGAGCAAAGTGAGGGTACCTGTCCTACTAGATCTCAGGAGTTACTGTGAAACTATAGGCATTTGTATATGAACCCTATGGATAGACATATTAGTCAGTTAATTAAATATAGAATCAAGAAAAATACCTTCACATGTGCTGAGTCTTATATATCGCAAGAGTGATATTTAGATCAGAATAAAAGAATCTACTATTTAGTACCTGATCATGGAATGGTTGGTTATCTATATTATTAAAATTGATTAATTCTTTTGGGAATAACCTAAGTATTACATGAGAATAAATTAAATTAGCAAAGCAAAACATTACAAGTTTTAGGATATGTCTTCATGATGCTGAGATTAGGATTGTTTTAAAAAGTACCCATTTTAAAGGAGAAGACTGATAATTTGATTGCATTATAATTAAAGAAAAGAATTCTTTTGCATTTAAAGTCATGACAGAAATTTAAAAAGTAATCCACGGATTTGGAAGCTATATTTGTCATGCATAAAATCATTATATATAAAGAGCTTTCACAAATTAATAAGAAAAGATAACTCAATAGAAAAGTGGGCAAAGAATATGAATAGGTAATTCATAGAAGATAAACTGAGTGGCAAAAAACATATAAAAAAGATATTCAACTTTGCCAGCAATCAGACAGATGTGATTTAAGATCACAACAAAATGTTATGCTTACCAATCAGATTGGAGGAAAAAAACAGAAGAATTATAGTGTCTAGCATTTGGCAAGCACTGTGAGAAACTCTTGTTCCCTTGTGGTGGGAGTGCAATAGAGGTTTTTGAAATATAAATTAATGGTTATTTAAGAAAACTGAATAGTAGTATTCCCCAGACCCAGCAATTTCACTTCCAAGTTGCCTCTCACATGAATATAAGAAGGCATCAGCAGGGTTCAATAGTGAAAACTGGAATTAAATGGTGGTCAACATTACTACTCTTCTCCAAATCTGGTTCTCTTTTCCTTTTGGGGTTTATGGAAACTACTGTTCTGAGCTGAACCACATGACTGGTTCTGGCCAAGAAACTTGGAATAGAAGTGAACTGTACCTCAAATGATTCTGTTTATCTCCCCACCCCATAATGACCATCATTTTATAGGTGGGGAGCCTTTATTACCTGGGTCCCTTAATATTCTGTGGAGCCTAACATCTTTTTAAACTACAGCAGTTGTCTGAGCAAGAAATAAAGATTTTTCTAATATCTCGGGGCCATTTCCTATTGTAACATAAACTTTGGTTCTTTTAACAGAAATATGATTTAAATGTTATCGACAGGAGAATTAATAAATAAATTGCAGAACACTAATGCAATAATATACTACATAGCAATGAAAAATTAATGAACTAGAATCATACAACCGAATGTGAACAAATCTTTCCAAAATAATTGTCAGCAATTGCAATAGAATACATAGAGGGTGATATCACATATAAAGATTAATACCTTGAAAGATGGTACTCTATATTGTTTAGTAAAGCTGTATATCTATTAATAAACTATAAAGAAATACGAGAATTTGAGAAACTCAGCTTCAAGATGGCTGATCTCCTGAAGTGACCAGAAATAACCATGTTGAAATCCCCAGAGGCTTTTAACTGTCCATATGATGACTCATTTCTTATGCTTGGTGGTAAATTTGTGGTGTCTTTACATATTTTCCTCTAAATTCATAGTTGCCTGAATTACTTAAGCCAGTTGTTTTTAAAGAAGGCTCCTTCAAGATTTCCAGATATCTCTGAAGACATTTGTTTGAAATAAAATAAGTTTTACATATTTATTTACTTTTTCATATTTCTGGCCATTCTACAGATGCACTACCATTATATTTGGAACAATTTTAAAGTCATCAGTCTTCAATTTTGTTTTAGTAGCAGCTTGCCTAAATAATATTTTTAGCATCAACTATAATAATAACTTCCTAAGCTTAAATAAAAGACTAGCCCTCGGTTTATAAAAAAACTTACAAATTTGAACATGCTATGAATAACTTCTTTTTATCATACCATTTTGGGAGCTGGATTTGCTTTACCTGCCAAAAATGTAAAACCTCTTCTCAAGCAGTCATTAAAGGCTTCCAGTTTTATTTTCTGGAAGGAAAACAAATATTTGCCATTGAGAGAATATTATCTATGTCACTTAGTAAAAACCATGTAAAAGATAGTAAGTGAGATTGCTAGATCTGATGTTATTAAAGAACTTTGGGGTGAAGAACAAGGCTTCATGTCAGTTCTTAGTAGAACTTAGTTCTTAGTAGATATCCGTGCAGTGAGGCAAAATATTAGGCAGTATTTTTACTACATCAGGTCAATAAACCCAGGTGTGTTTCCAAGCATTGCCCCAGTATCTATACATAGAACATTGGTATGTTCTTTCCGACCTAAAGTTTGTTTGTCAAATTTCAACTTTTTGATTAATATTGTAGTTGATAAAAAAATTCTGTCAAATAGAATTATTTTTTGATGAAAAAACACTCTCAGAATGGATGAAAACAAGGAGTTTCCAACAATGGGAAAATTAATATTTTGATTGACTTACATGTTGAATAACAATATAATAGTTGCCAAATGGTCTGTTTCAAAAGATGAGAAAATATTATAAAAGAGCCCAGAATAAATGATATTTTAAAAAGGCATTGCTAGAATTGAATTTCTTTGTTTTAAGCCATAACTAACAACATATTTAGGGCACATGGTTTTACCAAAAACTACAATTGTGCATGACTTCTTTTGCTTGGCTGTGTAGAATGTAAATATTTAGAGTACTTTAAGATTTGACTCTTTTGCAACAGTAAATTGAGTTTGCTAAAGTCCTATCTATTTAAATGGAAAATTCTCATAAAAATATCCATACAGTCAAAACATTTTCCAGGGCATTTAAAATGTAAAAGTATACATGATTTTTGCTTTCCTTAACAATCTTTAATATATTCTAAGTTTATTTGATTTCATGGAAACACAGATATGTTATGATCATGATATTACAGTAGGTTTAATTCCTTTCAAAGGAGTGAAGCTTAGTGACAGGTATTTCTTTTTATATTAGCAGAATCTTTCATTGAATTATTTTGCCCCATTGGAAAGAACTCAGTGAAAGAGAGAGAGTGTGTGTGTGTGTGAGAGAGAGAGAGAGAGAGAGAGAGAGCGAGAGCTGAGACATATATTTCTCTCATGTATATCATATTATTTTCTATTCTTTTTCATCATCATATAAATATTTATTTTATAATATTACAAAACTTATTGCTAAGTGTGAAAAGGGGTAAATTCTAAGATATGCCTTATGCATTTGAAGGCTTGTGAGCATGTTTAATTTTTATTTTATTTTAAAATGCTCATTTTGACATAATGACATTCATATTTTCTTGCATTTCAATTCACTCCAAGGTATTTATCCCTCAAATCACTGTATTATTTTTATGGTTGTTTAAATAGAATTGGAAATAAACACTTGAAACTATAGCAGCTGAATTTATCATTGACTTTCAAGTGTTTATAAGTTTAATCAGACTAAAGTAAAGGTGTTAAAGTCACACTCTATAAAAATTTCCTCAAATACATATTTAAAATTTTGCTAAAGAAGAAGCAAACATATGTGTATCAAGTACTTCCTTCTTGAATAAAATCTGTGGTTGATACTCTCACATAATAATTCCTCACAGAGATACTTCAGATCTCCTGAAAATTTCTTTGTTTCTATTTTAAATATTTTATAGTCAAACTTCAAGAACTTAGAACATTCTTTTTTGTCATATGTGGAAAATGTTTAAGGCTCTAACCAAACAAAATTTTAAAATTTTATTTCAGATATACCATGAGAAATAGCAGACAGGTAATGAAAAACAATGAAATATCCCAATATTCCATAACAACAATTTTTCATCACGTGCTCTGCACAAGGGAGGGAGTGATGGTTGATGAACAAAAAACCTACTTCGGAAGGTTTTCAGTTATTCCACAATTTAAAAGTGAAAAAGAGTAATTGTAATTTAACATTAAAATCACAAATTATTCATTCAGTGAAGTGACATTGCAAATTTTTAGTACATATTTTTAATTTGTGGTGTTTAGTCACGCATGCCTTCCATATAGCTATTGACAAGTATAAATAATCCTTTGAAGTAAGGAAATATTTTACTGTAGGGATAACTTAGTGATATAGCTTCAGAATAATTTAACTCCCTTGAACCAGAAGGTCAAAAACTTTACCTTTAATCCTTTAAATTGAGTTTCATGCCATTTATTCAGATTGTGACAAGGTCTTATAGTGCAAGTTTCTATATACTCACTGTGAATATTGAATATTTTTGGGTGTTGCTGAAGGCCACTGAATATTCACTAGCATTGGTTTATGTCCAATATCGTATAATAGCAAATATCCCAATTTAGTAAGTTAATTAATCTGTAGAAATATTTATACTGTATTTAATATACAGATTTCAGTTGGCAAGGCAGATTTTTGCACACAAAGTACCATAAGTCCTATTTTAAAGTATCTTGGAAAAAGTCTGTGAGGTGAAGCACAGTGCATTTTTACTGACCTGCTGCCATATGCCAAACCCACTGCTGGACACTGAGTGTAAAACAGTGGGCTTAGCACGGGAAATCTCTGCCTTCACAACGCTGAAATATACAGAGTGTTCAAAGAATTGAAATATGAGAGGTGGTAGTTATACAACTGGATGGTTACTTTACAGATTTAATTTTAAAGAATATAAAACAATGTAAATGAATTCAAACTGAAGGATTATTAAGACCCAGTTGCTTTTGCATGAACATTATAAGTCACTACTTTGTAAAGGCCATAAAATTACAGATTCATTAATTTTAATAATTGGAATAGAGCTTATTGTTCTGAAAATACAAATTCAAACCCTTTAGTCTATGATTTTAGAGTAAAAAAAAACAACATAATACAGCATTAATTAGTAAAGTTTTTATTTTGGCATATTTCCACAAGGGGGCGCTACACACATTTAAAGTAAAAATGAAAGGCTTTCCTAAGTTGTAGATGCCTGACAAATATTTGTCTATAATTTATTTGCAAGTTTAAAACATAAATTTTTAGTAAAAATGCAATGTTATATTTTAAACATATTTACCTCTGTAATTTAAGAAGGCCATTAGGTTAGAAAATGCCCTTTATTATATCAGAAAATTTAGAATGCTTCGTTTTACCTAAATAAACAACTAAAATCCATAGTATTATGCCAGCAGGAATTAATTAATTATTCTCTGAACATTCAAAAAAATTTGCTTAATTGAAATTATTAAATTGAAGTAGTTGTCTTTTTCACAAAGACATTGCCCAAAGCAAAGAAGAAAGCTTCTGCCCCTCCCAAAGCTGAAGCCAAAGCAAAGGCTTTGAAGACAAAGAGAGCACTGCTGAAAGGTACCCACAGCCACAAAAAGTAGGAGGAGATCTGCATGTCACCCTTCTTTTGTTGCCTGAAAACTCTGCAGCTCCAAGGCAGTCTAGATATCCTAAGAGTGCTGACAGGAGAAACAAGCTTGACTACTACGCTTTCATCAAGTTCCCCTGACTACTGAGTAAGCCATGAAGGAGACAGAAGACAAAATCCCCTTGTGTTCATTGTGGATGTCAAGGCCAACAAACATCAGAGCAAATGGACTATGAAGAAGATCTGTGACATTGACTTGTCCAGGTCAACATCCTGATCAGGCCTGATGGAGAGAAGAGGGCATGTGTTTGACTGGCTCCTTACTAGGATACTTCAGGTGTTGCCAACAAAGTAAGTTTCCTTTGCCATGGAACTCCTTGACCCCACACCCAGGATACAAATGATGTGTCTATTAGAGTGACCAAAGACTGACTTTTGCTGATTAGTCTTAACTGATCGACTGCAACCCTCTCCTTAATAGGCCTTA
The DNA here is from genome assembly GCF_004126475.2 of Phyllostomus discolor. Taxonomy (NCBI): domain Eukaryota; kingdom Metazoa; phylum Chordata; class Mammalia; order Chiroptera; family Phyllostomidae; genus Phyllostomus; species Phyllostomus discolor. The sequence continues at coordinate 130,197,645 of NC_040906.2, read as the reverse complement.
CTTTATGGCCACATTTTCTTTTTAACCATGACATCCCAGCTTAATCTTCACATTTCAACTTCTTTTTTTTTTAATTGTTGTTCAAGTACAGTTGTCACCATTTTCCCACCACCACTTTCCCCCTCCCCACCTACTCCCACCTCCCACCTTCAATCCTTCTCCCCTTTTGCTTTGTCTATGGGTCCTTTATACCTGTTCCTTGACAACACTTCCCCTTCTTTCCACTGTTATCTCCCTCACCCCTCTCCTCTGGTTACTGTCAGTTTGTTCTTTATTTCCATGTTTCTGGTTAAATTTTACTCACTTCTTTGTTTTGGTGATTAGGTTCTGCTTATAGGTGAGATCATAAGGTATTTGACTTTCACCGCCTGGCTTATTATAAAGCTTCTTTCTTCAGATTGAGATCATCTGAACTGAGTCCAGCTGGCTAATTATAAATAATTATATATAAATTGTATACTGTAAAAAATTGAAGTAATTATTACAGGAACATTATGAGTACTAGTTTAAATGGATAAAAATAACTAAGGGATTTTATTGAAATAGACTATATAAGGAAAAATAAACATTTTTTTTTCTTCTGGTCTGTTCATGAAGCCCTAGATTCCTCTAGTTTGAATAGTATGTTACAATCCTGATACTTTTTATGGCAAATCATTTGTATAATTAGAATTAAATATTTTTTCACCACAAAGAAATATAATGTCAGTACCTATAAATTGCCAGAATTAAAAATATCCCCTGTTTAAAAGTTGGTTTTCAGCTTGCATTGGTTTTCTATTTTTACATCTATAAGGAGGAAAAAAGCGTGCAATTATGTCTTTTTGGAACAATCTCACGGAACATTACTTTATTTATTAGTGTTAATAGAAGTTATTATTTCTGTAATTTTAATAAAAGATTATCCCAGTGTACTACAAAAGTAACCCAAATAGCTTGAATATTCAGAGTCTAAAGTGCAAATAATTACATTGCTTAAAAGATCCATCTTAAGATAATAAGAAGGAAAATAGAAGTCTAAGGCAGAGATCAAGAGAAATGATCTCTCACAGTGTTAATCTCTTAAACACCTAAAAACCTTTATCTTTTTTAAAGGACAAGTGGGTTATAGGGTCCTCTGTAAATCACCAGGCTGATAACCATTTTGATTTCTTAATCTTTGTAATGAGACTGTAACTGTAGGTATGGGATCAACATGGCCTTGTAAGTTTTAAAATGTAGTCAATGAAATAAAAACGGCCTTATTGATACCCTCTAAATTCTACTATATAGAATCTGAACCTTGAACTCCCAGTCAAAGCTTGCTCTCCCACTCCTGTTCCATATAAAACTATTGACTTTTCTTTTAATAGGTGCAAGAAAAGGCCACTTGTTAATTCAAACAAGCAATTGTAATTGATTTTGAGGGGGTGTAAATGTATGTTCACCTCATATGTTTTAAGTGAATAAGAAGAGGCTAGGAGAAAGAAGGTAGAATATGGCAATAAGTTACTGTAAGTGTAGGTTAGTGATTGTAGAGTTTATTTTCTATTTATTCATATGTTCCTCATTTTTGAAGGCCTACTGTGTAACAAGTTACATACTATGCACTGGAAATAGAATGGAAAATAAGACACAATACCCGCCTTTAAGCAGCATGGTGGCAAAGGATTCATGGGGGAAGAGAGTCAAAGATAAGTTCACTTATCAAATGGTGGGTATTTTAAAAAAGAAATGTTTGTTTCGGTGGAATACTATGCATTGTTTACATACAGCATTATATGATCTCTCTCTGTACTTGTCTTGAGCTATTTTTGGGCTCTAAATTGTAGGTAACTGACACGCAGATTCTGTCCTGCCTGGTCAAGGTGCAAATGACTTCCTATCCCAACAGTCCCCTTACTGCCATCCCCATATTTTCCTCAATTTGAGCCATTTTGTCTCTATTTGCACATTTATTTCAAAATACCTTTATGCTCTATACTTTTTACCTTTTGTGAACTGATATTATACACACACACATAGAGTCGGCCAGTTCTGGTTCCCCTGTGAGAAACATAAAATCTTTAATATGGATTCTTTTTTTATATCCCTACAAGAGTCACAATTTTATCTTATTTTGAAAGTTGCTTTGAATAGGATATATAGTTGGATGGATGAGAGTTTAGATCTGAGAACTTAGTCGGTAGAAGGCACCTGAATTTATTGGAGCAGATGAGATATCCCAAGCAAAAGGGATATAAAAGGAAAAGAAGATGAATAAAGAATCTCAAAAAAGCTAAAATTTAAGAAGTGAGATTTTGGAAAGATGCCCTTACATATATCAAATATTTTTTCCCACTTGAATTCTACTACAATAAATATAATTTTCACTTCTCAATTCAGTTTAAGGTTTCTGGAATAGAAACATGTAGAATACATTGTTACATTTATTTATTTATTTATTATTTTCTTTTTATTGAATTTATTGGGGTGACACTGGTTAACATTATTCAGGTTTTAGGTGCATAATTTCACAACATATCTTCTATATACTGTATTATGTGTTCACCACCCCAAGTCAAGTCTCCTTCCATCAGCATTTCCACCTTCCCCTACCCTCCTCAGCCTTACAATCACCACACTGTCGTCCACAATTTCTCTTTTTTTTTCTTTTATGCCCACTTTCTCCACACCCCTACCCAGCCCCCTTTCCAGTTTGGATGCTTTTTATTTCTTTTTATTTTCTTATTGCTGTGGATAGGACTTCCAGCACTATGTTGAATAAGAGAGGTGAAAGCAGATATCCCTGTCTTGTTCCCCATCTTTAATGGAGATGTTTGTAGTTTTTGCCTGTTAAGTATGGTGCTGAATGTGGGTCTGTCATATATAACCTTTATTATATTGAGGTATATTCCCTCTATTTTTACTTTGCCAACAGGTTTTATCATTAGTGGGTGCTGTATTTTATCAAATTTATCTCCTGCATCTATTAATATGATAATATGTTTTTTATTCATTTTTACATGTCTATCACATTTATTGAATTGCAGATATTGCACCAATCTTGCATTTCCCCCCCAAATCCCACCTGACTGTGGTACATGATGTTCTTAACGCATTTTTGAACCCAGTTTGCTAATATTTTGTTGAGGACTTTAGCATCTATGTTCATCTGGGATATGGGCCTATAATTTTATTTCTTTGTAGTGTCTTTATCTGGCTGTGGAATCAGAGTACTGCTGGCTTCACAAAATTAGCATGGAGATTTTCCTTCCTTTACATATTTTGGAATAGTTTGAGAAAGAGTGGTGTTAGTTCTTCTTGAAATGTTTGGTAAAATTCACCTGTGAAGCCATCTGTTCTGTGACTTTTATTTATTGAGAATTTTTAAATTACTGCTTACATTTTACTATTTGTAATCTGTCTGTTCAGATTCTCTGATTTCTCCTGATTCAGTTCTGGAAGATTATATTTCTAGGAACTTATTCATTTTTCCAGATTGTCCCATTTCTTGGTATAGAGTTGTTCATAATATTTTCTTAAAATCCTTTGCATTTCTATGGAGTTAATTGTTACTCTTCTTCTTCCATTTCTGATTTTATTTATGTGGGTCCTCTATTTTTCTTCATAAGTCTGATTAAAGGTTTGTCAATTTTGTTTATCTTTACAAAGAGCCAGCTCTTGCTTTCATTGATTTTTGTACTTATTTTTAGACTCTATTTTGTTTATTTCTGCTTTAATCTTTATTATTTCCTTCTTTCTACTCACACTGGGCTTTGTTGTTCTATTTTAAGTTCTTTAAGTGTAAAGTTAGATTGATTATTTGAGATATTTCTTCTTTCTTGAGATAGGCCTATAATGCTATAAATGTCCCTCTTAGGACTACTATTGTTGAGAAAACAACATAGATTTTGGGTTGTTGTATTCTCATTTTAATTTGTTTCAAGATATCTTTTAATTTTTCTTTAGATCTCTTTGTTAACCTATTCATTGTTTACTAATATGTTATTTAGCCTCCATGTCTTTGTGTGTTTTTTAGTATTTTCCTTGTGATTGATTTCTACTTTCATACCATTGTGGCTTGATATTGAAATTAAGAACAATCTGATGGTAACCAGAGGAGAGGTGGGAGGGGATAGTGGGGGGAAGGGTTTTCAGGAACTACTATAAAGGACACATGGACAAAATCAAGTGGAGGGTGGAAGCAAGGGAAGGAGGTGGGTTTCTCTAGGGTAGAGGGGAGTGGTGGGGGAAAAATACAGACAACTGTAATTGAACAATAATAAAATAATTTTTAAAAAGTATTGAGGACCCCCCCAGAAATGATTTCAATCTTTTCAAATTTATTAAGAATTGTTTTGTGTGCTAACATGTGGTCTGTCCTAGGAAATGTTTCATGTGCACTTGAAAAGAATGTATATTCTGCTGCTTTGGGGAGAAATGCTCTGAAGTTATCAATTAAATACATTTTCTTGTATGCCATTTAAGGCCATCATTTTCTTATTGTTTTTCTGCCTAGATGATCTATCTATTGTTGTCAATGGGGTGTTAAAATTCCTTACAATGGCTGTATTACTACCAATCTCTCCCTTTATGTCCATCAAGAATTACTTTACATATTTAGGTACTCCCATGTCGGCTGCACAAATGTTTTTAAGGGTTATATCCTCTTGTTGGATTGTTCCCTTTATCATCGTGTAGTGTCCTTCTTTGTCTCTTGCTATATCTCGCTTTAAATCGATTTTGTCAGATAGAAGTATTGTGACACCAGCTTTTTTCTTCTTCGTTTACATGAAATATTTTTTCCATCCCTTTACTTTTAGTCTGTGTGTATCTCTTGTTCTGAGGTGAGTCTCTTGTAGACTGTGTATATATGGGTCTTGTTTTCTTAGCTATTCATCCACCCTATGTCTTTTATTGGGATAATTAAGGCATTTATATTTAAAGTAATTATTAACAGGCCATTTTATTCTTCTTAACTGTTTTTCTCTGTTGTTTTTTCTCTCTTCTTTTTCTTCTTTTTCTCCTCCTACTCCTCCTCCTCCTTTTCTTCCCCTTTCTTCCCCTTCCTTCCTGTCCTCTCTCTCCTTCTCCTCCTCCTCTGTTTAACAGGCCCTTTAACATTTCTTTTAATACTAGTGTGGTGGTAACAAATTCCTTTAGCTTTTCTTATCTGGGAATATTTTTCATATCTCCTTCATTTTTAAATAATAGCCTTGTTGACAAAGTAGTCTCAGTTGTAGATCCTTGGCTTTCATCACCTTGAATATCTTATGCTAATTCCTTCTGGCCTGAAAAGTTTCTGTTAAGAAATGAGCAGTCTTATGGGAACTCCCCTGTAGATAGTTAACTGCTTTTCTTTTTCTGCTTTTAAGATTCTTTCTTTGTGTTTATCCTTTGCCATTTTAATTTTGACATGTCTTTGTGTGAGTCTCTTTTGGTTTATTTTATTTGGGATTCTCTGTACTTCCTGGACTTGTGTGTGTTTTTCCATCACCAAGATAGGGAAGTTTTTAATCATTATTTCCTCAAATATGTTCTCAAACACTGCTGTCTCTCTCCTCCTTCTGATATTCCTATGATGCGAATGTTGTTATGCTACAAGTTGTCACAAAGGTCCCTTAAACTATCTTTATTCTTTTAAAATTATTTTTCTTTTTGATGCTCTGATTGGGTGTTTTTTTTCCTACCTTGTCTTCCTAATTGTTTTTTTGATCTTCTTTTAGATGCCCAGAGGTTAGTTTCTAGAGGAAAGCAACAGCCAAGTTCACAGAAAAGTTGCCATAATAGCCCCCATTTCAAATCCACAAAAGTTAGTCACTGATAGCCCCTGAGTCTGCCCTGACCTCTATACCCTGGACAAGGCAGCTGACTCCTGAGAAGAGTGGAAGCTTTGCAAGGGTGGAAGCAGAGGGAATCCAGCGCGCAGGGTTATTGATTTTGCCCAGGCTGACCACACATGGAGGAGAGTGCTCCACCTAAGAAAGTTGGTGTCAATAGTATAGGAGAAGGACTTAGCACAGAGATTCTGCTGCTGTCTCTTCAGCTCTCTTATGGTCACAAACTCTAGACTCTACTTATGCAACTCTAGTTCACTTAGCTCTTCTTCTACTAGAGCCCAAGGTATGTGGCTGTGAAAAAAATTTTGTGACTTGGCCATTTAAGTGGGTGCCTATGTCTCTAGAAAACTCCTGTCTCTCCGTGGAGAACAGGATCCCCACTGTTTTTCACAGCCAGGTGTTATGTGGGAAACTTTACTTGACTTTGGTGCTCTGGGCTATGGATCCTGGTTTGAGGTTTAGACCCCACACTTCTCAAAGAGTATTCCCTGCAGCAGAGATATCCCTCCAGGACCTCAGCTACTCTCCATGGGAGCAGGGCCAGCCTTTTTCAAATCTCTACCCTTCCTACCAGCCTTGATATCTCTTCTTCTGTAAATCCTTCGTTATAAGACTTTTCTTCAGTTGGTCTTCAGTTGGTTATTCAGGATGATTGTTCTATAATTTATGTACTTGTAATTCCAGTTTGGTCCTGAGAGGAGGTTAGTGTAGCTTCCACCTGCTCTGTTGCCATCTTGTATCTGGTTATAATGAGGAATTCTTTAAGGTTTGGTGTGGAGAGAATAGTGAAAGACGTTAGTCTGCAAGAAAGATGACAAGGAAATGTAGCTGTATTCAGACGTTTGAAGGGTTGTCAGGCAATGCTCTATTTTGCTCCACATGTGTAGGAATAGGACATCAAATGAAGGTAGTTAAGGCTAAGGAAGAAACTTCAAACAATTTAAAATGTATTCAAATAATATAGGCTGCTTTGCAAGACAACTAAATAGACACTTAAGCATTGGAGGATGTTTAGTATAGTTCTTTTTTGATACAATATTGAAAAATTTTTTACATCAGTCATCTTAAAAAATATTTACTATAATTAATGGCATTGTGAAAGAAAATTAAAATGTCCCATTGAATATATTCCTTATCTGGCAAATTTCATGCCTACTCATACTCTCCATGTTAGCCATGATAAGTCTAGTTCCATCTGCTTTCTCTTTCTCAAGGTAGAGATACAGATATTCCCACGACATGCAAGTATCTCACCAGACTCTTGTTACTGGCTTGAAGAAGGAGTCTAAGGAAGTGATTTTCTGATACCTTACTTATAAAAGGGACAGAGCTGAATGTCCCTGAGGAGGCTATCCAGAAATTTCTGAGAACACAGAAGTTATGTTGGGCTCATAGTTTATGGAGTAGAAGCATCCATGTATTTTCTTCCCTGTGAAAATCTACAGCAAGATAACAACAAGGAAAATATTTAAAAGCAGTCTACAACACATTAAGTAAAATGAACTGCTGTGAGAAGCTCTGGCTGACAGTGTGTGCAGGGAGGTAGGTATGCATGGGTGTGAATATTGAAACAAGAATTGAAGCGACAATAATACATACTTCTGCTACTATAATGTTCATAAATTTACATAGTGAGAAGGGCTGTTTGTTTATAAAATAATTTTTTCAATCACACCTGCTATTCAAATATTGACCACTCTCAGTAGTGCTTTACCCAAAATAAAAGAGCTATTTATGTATTTGTTGCACAGATAATTTACTCTATCATTCTATTTATTGTAAGTTGTTAGGAACTGCCCTGCCTGGTTTCAGAAGCTGTAACCCCCATGGCTAAGGTTGAGTAAAGAGACCTTAGGACCATAAGCCACTAAAGAGACAAAGCTTATCTCCCTGGTAGAGGTGCCACCTCTGCCTCTTTTTACTTTACCCTGCTTGGCCCTGGGTGGATGACTGGTTAGCCAATGACAGGTAAGATTCCTCAAGGGAGGGATAATCTAAGACAGGCACGATCACCAGGGGCACCCAGGGAAGGACTTTGGGGCTATAGAAAAGGGGAATGAGGGACCATCACCCCTCAGCTTTGACATAGCCTGAGTCCTCATTCTGTCTGCAAGAAGTCTCCTAATCTCTTGGCTTCCTTACTCCCTCTGCCTGACTTAAACCTGGAACAATGCTGGAGGTGGGTGCAGCCCTGTGCTGAAAAGGGTGGGTTCCCTGGGGCAATCTGGCCTAAGAAATAATGCATAAAATCCTAGGAAACCTGCCTTGCTAATACCCTCAATTTAAATGATAAAGGTCCAAGCATGAAGTGAGTTTGTTCCCCAAAGTTTTATGGCCCTTTAGCCATCTGACCCTGACTCAGAATGAGCCCTGGTAGTTCTTTGAATGTTATCTATTGTTTGATCATCACTGTCTGATAATGATTGAGCTTTACATATACACCCTGTATTCCTGTGCAAATTAAACCCAATAAAAGCCCATTGAGAAACAGGCTCAAAGCCCTTCTCCTCTGAGAGATTGGCTACCTTTCCTTCCCAAGAAGATCATGCCTTGATAGACTTATTCTCATCTGTGGCAGCACAGTAGCCATTAAGTGTATGCTTTATTATAAAAGAAGTACTTCAAAAATGACATTTTTAAAAGTAAATATTTAGTACACAATTAATGATTACTAACTATAGTCACCAAAGTGCATTAGATCTCCAGATATTAAAACTGAAAGTTTGTGTCCTTTGACCACCATCCTTGCCACAGTCCTGGCAACCACCATTTTATTCTCCTGTTCTCTGAGTTTCATTTTTTTTCTGGTTCTGTATAAGTGGGATCATTCAGTGTTTATCTTTCTGTGTCTGGCCTAACCACTTAGCATAATGGCCTAGGTTCATTCATTTTGTTCTAAATGACAAGATTTACTTCTTTTTATAAGGCTGGATAATATTCCATTGCATATGCCACATTGTATTTGTTCATTCATCCATCAATGGACACTCAGGTTTTTAGGTTGTTCACATATCTTGATGATTGTGCATACTGCTGCAATGAACAAGAGAATACAGACATTTCTTTGAAGAACTGATTTCCTTTCTTTTGGACAAGTGCCGAGAAGTGGGATTACTGGATTTTGTGGTTATTTAATTTATTTTTAAAAATCCTTTCACCTGAGGACTTTTTTTTTTTCATTGCTTTTAGGGAGAGAGGAAGGAGAGAGAGAGGAAAAACATCAATGCTAGAGAGAAGTGTCAACTGGTATTTTCCACCATGTGCCCGGATCGGGGATTGTACATACCCAGACTAAGTTCAAACCCACAGCTTAGATATGGGCCCTGACTCTGAATCAAACCTACAACCTTTCAGTTATGGGATGACTCATCAAACAACTGAGCCACACTGGCCAGGGTTGTGGTTATTTTTTTGTAAAAGAAAATAAAAGTGAAATCACATTTATGAATAAAACAAGTAATGAGAAGATGCATAGAAAAGTAGAAATGATGAAGAATGATGACTGCAAGAACTGAAAGTAGGGGAAAAGGGGAGGTTATTAATAAGTTTAGTTTTCCTGGCTGATAAGAGTTGTATGGATGTATTGTGGTGATGGTGATGCAACAATGTGAATGTACTTAAATGTTACTGCACGCTATGCTTAAAAACAGTAAAGATGAAAAATCTTGAATGTTGTGTTATCACAATTTAAATAAGTAATAATAAACTAAAAAGTTTAAAAAGTACTTTAAATTTTTATTTCCATAGTTTGTTTCTGAATTTGTATTTGTTTAAACATGCTGAAGATTTCTTTTGAAATTTTACTTGCCTGATTACTCAAATACCCTTTGGATTGTTTTTTTAATTTATTTTCATTAGTCTACCTTTAATTGAATATTGTGGGTTATTATTATTATTATTATTATTAGCAAAAATTAGCTTTTGTAGTTAAATGTTATTGCTTATTGAACTGCATTCATTTTAGTAGGATTAACAAGACTTATGCTTCATCCAGAGTAAAATTTACTAGCACTCTAATCTTGATATATATTTTACTTTAGTTTAAGAAAATACAAAGTAAACTCTTCTTCACTCATTTGGGAAAGAAGGACAAAACTATTACATTCTTAAACTCTCTTTTTCTATTAGATAAGGACGTAGTTAATAACAAATACTAAATTGTTGCTATAATAAACACAATTTTAAATAAAATCACAATTTTGCTATTCTATCAATTGGTTAAAATATTACATGGTGCTGATATTAATATTTTGATGCTATTTCTATACATAAAATATGTGATAAACTTTAATCAATAGTAATGCATATGACACTGAAAAATGAGTACTCTTCCTTCCTTCCTGCTTCTTATATAATCTTTCTTCTTCCTTCCCTACTTCCTTCCTTCTTGCTTTCTTTTATTTTCCTTTCTTCCATGATTTTGTATATACTTTCATTCTGTTATTTTGCCTTGTTCACTCCTTACCCTTTTCCCCATTGGCTTCTACTTTTTCTTCTTTTATATCGTTGGTTTGACTTAGAACAAATTTATAATCTAGTCATCTTGAAGGCAACTTTAATTAACTAATGTATACCCACCATTAAAAGGTTAAAAGTAAATATTTATATTATGAATAAATCCTTTCTGAGCTAATAGTTTCATAATCTTTATCTTTCTTGACATTTTCATAATATAGGAAATTACATCTACCATTTTAAAATTCTATTTCTTAATTTTCAATACATAACACATTTTTACCTACTTTGAAAGGCTTTTCAATCTCACTTTTGTTTGCTTACCACCTTTGTCATATTTCCCTGTCTCCTCCATTCTCTTAACAGAAAACTTTTTTCTGTTTTAATTATTTTAAATAAACTAAAAATTCAATTTTCATCTCTAAGCAAGTATTTCAAAATTTGGAATCTCCTGATAATTTGTGCCAGTCTCTAGTATGTATTCCTAATGACTGTAGACAGCCTTTCTTTTTTGGTAGGAGATGAGTTCCTATAAAACTTTATTTACAAAAACTAGCAGTGTGCTAAATTTGACTTACAGGCTATTGTGTTCTAACCCCTGTTTCCTCACTTGCAAAATGGAAAAAATGAAGTGCTTACCTCATAGGATTGTTGACATTCACATAAAATTATGCATTCATAGCACTTTTAAAAGCAGCTGGCATGTAGTGAATCTTCAAAAGAGTGATACTGTTGTTTTTGTCATTGTTGAAATGTCACTATCTTAATGGGGATTCTTCATTACTTTATGCCTTGATTATGAAATTATTTTTCTAATTGGATTTCTTATTTCAAGTTTGTTGTCTGATTTATTAGGTGCTATATTTTAAAAATAATCTTCCTAAAATACCACTTTTATCATTTTACTCAACTGCATAAAAATCTAAAGGTACAGGGAGTAAGAAGCGTAAATGGTAGGTATGAAATAGACAGGGGGAGGTTAAGAATAGTATAGGAAATGGAGAATCCAAAGAACTTATATGTACGACCCATGGACATGAAGTAAGGGGAGGAGGATGCTGGTAGGAGGGGGGATATAAGGTGGAGGGGAATAAAGGGGGGAGGAGACAACTATAGTAGCATAATCAATAAAATATATTAAAAAACAAATGAAAAAGAAGAAAAGCTTACAAGTCTTGATTCTTGATTTTCTCAGCTATTACTACCAACAGAACATTCTTTTTTGACTGTTATAGAATGAATGTTTATGTTTCCATCATTGTGATAATATTTAAAGATGGGGCTTTGGGAAAGTAATTAGGGTTAGATTAAATCATGAGGGTGGGCCAATCATGATGCAATTAGTGGCTTTATTAATATTATTAAAGCAACTTAGAAAAGAACAAAGTTGAAATGGGTGCTGTCAGAACTGAATGATGAAGAAGTGATAAATGACAGGAGCTGGAAGATGTTTAATAAACACTGCCAAATTTACTTCAAGCCTCCAAAGAGTGAATAAAAAGATACTTTTTAAGGAAAGGACTGGGTCGCCTCATAACAGCTAAGCGTGACAGTCATCGACAAGGAGGGCCTCCTGGGACGATTTCTGAACGAACGATTTAAGAGCTTTTGCTGATTTCAGTCCCACTTAACCAAGACCTCAAGTATAAACAATTCTGATAATCACAGAGAAGTCAAGTGCGATTTTACATTGATTCTATAAAAAAGAAAGATGTTTTATAAGTATTAAAGTAATTTTCTGAAATAAAAGAAAAAGTGAAACAGAGATCTCTCTTTTTTCTCTCAGGGGGCATGAACCGAGGAAAGGCCATGTGAGGCACAGCAAGAAGCTGACCATTTGCACCTTAAGGAGAGCACAGTCACCAGGAACCAAATTGTTGGCACCCTGATCTTGGGCTTCCCAGTCGCAGGAACTGTGAGAAAATAAATTTCTATTGTTTAAGCCACTGGTCCATTGAATTTTGTATGTCAGCCTGAGTCAACTAAGACACTGACCATAAGGATACTTCCTGAATTTTAATTTCCCTCATAAGTAGTTCTAACATATGCATATTTTATCTCTGTAACTTCTGTGTTTTTCAAATTGAATTTTAGGGTATATTAATTTTAAGTTACTTCCATTGAGAATAATTATTTAATTAAAAAAGAGAATAATTATTTAAAATGAGAAATCAATTGATGGGAAGAAAAGATAGAGAGGAATGTGGCACAAAGCAGATTAAATACTGTATTTGTGAAAACAAAACAAAATGAAATGAAAAAAACCCCACAAGAGTAAAAAGTAAGTATAGTTAGGTTGGCTTAGGCTCTTGAACTACATTTTTTAATATTTTAGAAGAGAAGACAGACTCACCTAAAAATAACTAACTGAAATGTATTCTAATAAATTTGCTTTTTAGTTGACTTAGAAGTAGCTAAAACTATATATTGCAAGGTACTGGGATAGGAGGAGTAATGAAAACTAATAAATAGACAAATAATAAAACTTTATACTGAGAACAAATAGAATACTATATACTTTAAAACTTAAGGGAGACTCTATGGTAAAAAGTGCAATTTTTAAAGAGGAAACACCCTATTGTTGTACTATATAGCACGCTTTTTTTATTTAGAAATTTAGTATTAATTAAAAGAGATCTTTTAAGTTTAATCCAACATAAATGTCATCATATGCATTTGTTCATACATAGAAAGGAAAATAAGTAGTTTAAAGTATTATTAAAATTTTGATATTTAGCCCTGGCTGGTGTAGCTCAGTGGATTGAGCTCAGGCTGCGAACCAAAGCTTCACAGGTTCGATTCCCAGTCAGGGCACATGCCTGGGTTGCAGGCCATGGCCCCCAGCAACCGCATATTGATGTTTCTCTCTCTCTCTCTCTCTCTTTCTCCCTCCCTTCCCTCTCTAAAAATGAATAAAAAAATCTTTTAAGAAAAAATTTTTTGATATTTAGGGCCTAAATAATTTTTAAATTCATGGATAATATTACAATTTTTACACTATATGGTCTACTTATCATCAAATGCATTGGTGATGCTGTAGTTTTTTTTAAAATTTAATAAACAAATTAAACTTATTAGTAGTGTGAACTCCTAACCAAGACTTGTCATTATGTGAAGTTAGTCTGCTTTTGAGTCCTGCTTATGTGGTCTTAATAGACATTCCTAATCACCACATCTCTTGTCCTTTCCTCACTATAATTTGTTTTGTAAGGGTTAACAGATTACTTTGCTATCATTTTTTGGATATTTTTGTAAGTTGAAACCCAATGGGCAAAATTTGAAGTTGGAGTACTGGGTACTTGACCATATTTTAATAATAGAAAATTAATGGGATTGTTAAAAAAAAATTGTGTCTTAGTGTCTATGAAACTTGGTAGATGGCTTAAAAGCTTTCTTCTATCTCAAGCATTTACACTCTTCTCCATCTCTGGTTGTTGGAATTCCAAAAGTGGACACAATTCTCAACTGAGAAATCAAAATGTGTTAAATATTTGAATGGTGGACTAGAAAACAAGAGGCAGAAAATTAAAAAAAAAAACTTCTGGGTATGTGTACCATGTATAATATCAAATAGACATGCCATTGAAACTGTTAGGAAGAACCTGAAGTGATGCAAAAAGGCTAAGGTTAGAGGTGAAACTGTAATGGGGTACAAAACATAAGACCCCTGAAAATAGGAGACCAACCCTCACAGTCCTTGATTGGGGGAAGGAGGGGTGACTGATACAGCATTTAAGATACATTGCATAACAATGGCAAGTTAATAGCTGTGCCTTCCTGAAGGGAAGAAGGCTGCTGCCCAAGCTGAATTGTGTGCATGAATGTGAGAACACTCAGGCACTTGTGACATAGGCACACAGGGGGGTTGGAGAGGGGAATTCAAATAGAGCCTGAGTGAGAGGCAGAGGGCAGATGCCCACCCTAATGTCCATGTGTCACTGGGAACTTTTGCCCTGACTAAATGGTAGCCAAAAGAATGTAAAAGATATGGGGGAACGGCAAAAGTGGCGGACACTAACACATCATAAGAAGGTCTGGATATGAGGTCACATAGGAAGTTCTGAGCCAAGCATTTAAACGAGGGTGGCCTGAAAGAGAAGAGGAAGAAGCCACATGGTCTGGAGTAAGAGAGAGGAGCTCTAAAAGCCAGAAGTCTAGTGAGTTGTCAGAGCTGATGGAACTGCGTGGGACCTACCTAGCCACCCAGATTTGTGAGAGATGCTCGGAGATGAACTGTGACTGGGAATGCTGAGCTGCAGACTTCTGCTTTTCTGAAAGATGGTATCTCTGACTGGTGTATTCTGAAACTGGCCTGGTTTGGCAAAGGTAGGCAGGACTATGTGCTATTGGGTGTTTTTGAAGGGAAAGGGACTTAACAGCAGAAATCTGCCATTATTGTAAATCTGTATAACCTTTAAATAAACAACCCTGTTGCTTTTTCACTGGGCATCAGCCTTCTTGGCAGTGGGCAGGTGAACCCCTCAGCTATTCCAGAACAGCATTGCTGGGGTTCTGTAACAAAACTGTTGGAAAAAAAAGTGTGGGAGAGATACTAAATGGAATTATATCCTTCAGAGCTACTACATTCTAGGCACTACATAGATGATTTACTACTATGCTAATTTAATCCTCATGACAAATTTATATATCCTTTACCTTATAAGTATTAAGTTGTTTAATCTTCACAATAAACTTATAAGTAATAGTGAATAATCAAGTCTAATGGAAAGATTTATCTAATAAAAAAACTTACAAGACAAAATTCATAACTCATTATTGCTTTCCAAACATATGGTACTGATTACAACACAATTTGTGGAAAACTCAATATATGCCTCTCTGACTTAAAAGGCTTTTGCAATAGTTTTTTTGTATTCCAAATATTTGATTATCAGGTAAAATGCCTTAGTGGAAGGACACCATAGATTTGTATCCCATTTCATTGAAAGTACATGTACTGTTCTCCTGTGGCTTAGAGAAAGAATGCTGGAAGAGAATGTTCTTTAAATTGTCTCTCATGAGTGAAGAATCAATGACCTCCATATAGGGGATTTTCTGGAGTCACATGAGGTTCATGGAGTACTGTGCTAATAATGGAAATCCTCTCTCTTCATTTTTATTGTGCAAATTATATGTATCATCATACATTTCATCACACATTTTGAAAAAAGAAACACTTCAGTATTAGGCAATCTATAAAAACATAATATACTTAAATCTTTGGAAATCAGATTGATGATTTCAACAAGCTATACTTTTCACTAAATAATGTATTAGGCACTGGGTTAAAGTTAAATATGCAAATTACACCATTTATGCCTTCAGGGAACTTGCAATCCTGCACTGGCCCCTGGGGCAGGAGGGGAAGATAACCTGAGTCTATGAGGGGCTGTGAGAATCTACTATCTGTTTATATATAAGAATCTCACCTTGGTTCCAGTGGCTGCACTGTATTTTGTTTAAAATGATTTACCCCAATTCTCATTTTAATGGTGTGTGTCTAGCTCCAACCATCAATTGTTCTTGTTAATCTGCAGCTTGGTAGTGAACATTGACATATATGTTGGAAAAAATAAACAAGAGTTAATGGGTGTTTAAACTGAAACATGACCTTTCAGGGTCTGCAAAATATTGATAATTTGTTATTTCCAAGTTGAACAGTATCTTAATAAAAATAAGATGAGTTGTACATGGAGATAACCTCCCATTCTGGAAATTGATCATTTGATAGTAACAATGTTTAACAGACCCCTAATAACAATCATTTGTTTCCTTAAAGATGAAAAGGCTTCTTGGCAGGAGTCATTGTTAGTATAAAATTAGGTTTTCCTAAATCGCTGTTTCTCAATTTTTAATTAATAATTGACTCATTTATTTCATGATTATTTACTATTTGATGGATTACATGTTGTATCTGATTCTTAAGATTGCTGTATTAACTACCTTGAATGTAGTTTCTGTCTTTAATGCCCCAGTGTGCCTTCTCACTGTATGCCTTAAATGCTTTAAATTATTCTAAAAGCAAAATGCATTGTATAGTATTCTTTAGATGATAAGGCACTTCAAACAAAAATCAATTATAGTCAATAAATTATTATTGAAAATTGACTTTGAGCCGAGGATTATGTCAATTAAGAGAGCTTTAGTGAGGTCAAAAAAAAAAATTACCAGATGTAATTCCCTCTTTCATTGGAGAAATAAGATACATGCCATATATATCCACATATATATAAATTTATATATAAAAGTATATGAAATTCACATATAATGGATACAAATGAAAGCAAATATGTGTTTGTGTATATGTATATATATAATATATGTACATGTATACTCATATCCACATATGTATGTATATATATGTTGAACAGTTAAAAGAAGTGTAAAAAAATTATTCTAAAGTAAATGAAACAGGGTACTTTTTTATCATTTTTTATTGTTCAAGTACAGTTGTCTCCATTTTCCCACCACTACTTTCCCCCACCCCACCTTCCCCAACTTCCCACTTTCCATCCTTCCCCTCTTTGGATTTGTCCATGAGTCCTTTATACATTATCCTTTATGAACCTTTCCCTTCTTTCCTTCATTATCTCCCTCCCCTCAAGCCTCTGGTCACTGTCAGTTTGTTCTGTATTTCAATGTCTCCAGTTATATTTTGCTTGCTTGTTTGTTTTGTTGATTAGGTGCTACTTGTAGGTGAGATCATATGGTATTTGTCTTTCAATGCCTGGCTTATTTCACTTAGCATAATGTTCTCTACTTCTATCCATGCTGTCATGAAGGGTAGGAGCTCCTTTCTTTCTATTGTGTAGTATTCCACTATGTAAATGTGCCACAGTTTTTTGATCCACTTATTTACTGATGGGCACTTAGGCTGTTTCTAGCACTTGGCTATTGTAAATTGTGCTGCTATGAACATTGGGGTGCACAGGTTCTTTTGAATTGATGTTTTAGGACTCTTAGGGTATAATCCCAGCAGTGGTATTGCTGGGTTAAAAGGCAGTTCTATTTTTAGTTTTCTGAGGAAATTCCATACTGTTTTCCCCAGTGGTTGCACCAGTCTGCATTCCTACCCAAAATGTACCAGGGTTCCATTTTCTCTGCAACCTTGTTAGCATTTACTGTTTGTTGATTTGTTTGTGATGGCCATTCTGACTGGTGTGAGGTGGTATCTCATTGTGATTTTAATTTGCATCTCTCTGATGGCTAGTTATGTCGAGCATCACTTAATATGTTTCTGGGTCCTCTGTATGTCCTCCTTGGAGAAGTGTCTGTACAGGTTCTTTGCCCATTTTTTAATTGGATTGTTTGTTTTCCTGGAGTGGAGTTTTGTGAGTTCTGTATATATTTTGGAGATCAAACCCTTATCTGAGGTATCATTTGCAAATATGATTTCTGTTTTAATTTTTCTGATGTTTTCTTTAGCCATGCAAAAGCTTTTTATTTTGATCAAGTCCCATTTGTTTATCCTTTCTTTTATGTCCCTTGCTCTAGGGGACATAGTGTTGAAAATGTTGCTATATGGGATATCTGAGATTTTCCTGCCTATGTTCTCCTCTAGGACTTTTATGGTGTCAGGTCTTATATCCATCCTTTATCCATCTTCAGTTTATCTTTGTGTATGGTGTAAGTTGGTGGTCGAGTTTCATTTTTTTTTTGCATGTAGTTGTCCAGATCTCCCAACACCATTTGTTGAAGAAGCTATTTTTACTCCATTTTAAGCTTCTGTCCCCCTTGTTGAATTATAATTGACCATAGAGAATTGGGTTTATTTCTGGCCTGTCTATTCTGTTCCATTGATCCATATGTCAGTTTTTATGCCAGTACCAGACTGTTTTGATTATGTGGCCTTGTAATATAGTTTGATGTCAGGTATGGTGATCCCTCCTACTTTGTTCTTTCTCAAAATTGCTGTAGCTATTTGGGGTCATTTATGGTTCCATATAAATTTTTGAAATTTTTGTTCTATATCTGTGAAATATGTCATCAGTATTTTAGTAGGGATTGTGTTGAATCTATAAATTGCTTTGGGTAGTATGGACATTTTGATGATGTTAATTCTTTCAATCTATGAATGTGGTATATGCTTCCATTTATTTGTGTCTTCCTTAATTTCTTTTTTTAATGTTGCATAGTTTTCTGAGTATAGGTGTTTTACTTTTGTGGTTAGGTTTATTCCTAGCAAGTTTATTTTGCTTGTTGCTATAGCAAATGGGATCTTTTCCTGATTTCTGTTTCTGATATTTCATTGTCGATGTACAAAAATGGCTTCAATTACTGAATATTGACTTTGTATCCTGCTGTTTTGCCATATTCACTTATTATGTCAAGTAGTTTTTTGGCGGAGCCTATAGGATTTTCTGTGTACACTAACAAGTCATTTGCAAAAAATGACAGTTTTACTTCCTCTTTTCTTCTTGGGAATCACCTTATCTGGTTTCAGAAACTGTAACCCCTTGTGGCTAAGGTTGAGTAGAAAGACCTTGGGACCATAAGCCACTTAGGTGACAAAGCTTATCTTCCTTGCAGGGGTACTGCCTCTGCCCTCTTTCTCTGCACACTGCTTGGTCCTAGGCGGATGACTGGTTAGTCAATGACAGGTAAGATTCCTCAAAGAAGGGACAACCTAAGACAGTCACAATCATGGAGGGGGGAGCACCCAGGGAAGGACTTGGGTGCTATAGAAAAAGGGGGTGAGGGACCCTCACCCCTTGGCTTTGACATAGCCCGAGTCCTCATTCTGTCTGCAAGAAGTCTCCTAACCTCTTGGCTCCCTTACTTCCCCTGCTTGACTTAAACCTGAAACAATGCTGGAGGTGGGTGCTGCCCTGGCCCTGTGCTGAAAAGGGTGGGTTCCCTAGGGCAATCAGGCCTAAGAAAGAATGCACAAAATCCTTTGAAACCTACTTTGCTAATACCTTCAATTTAAATGATAAAGGTCCAAGCATGAAGTGAATTTGATCCCCAAAGTTTTATGGCCCTTTAACTATCTGACCCTGACTCAGAATAAGCCCTCAGAGGTCTTTGAGTGTTATCTATTGTTTAATCATTTCTGCCTGACAGTGATTGATGAACTTTATGTATACACCTTGTATTCCTATGCAAATTAAATCCAATAAAACCTTGTCTGGGTGCTCTCTCCTTGAGAACGTGGCTGTGCTGTTCCTTTTTCTCCACAGGACTCTGTAGTCTGTGTGAATTTGTCTCATCTCATCCGTAATGCAGGCTGGTGTCTGTATCACTTTCTAATTTGGATGCCTTTTATTTCTTCTTCTCGTTTGATTGCTGTGGCTAGGACTTCCAATACCATATCGAATGGACATCCTTGTCTTGTTCCTGGTCTTAGTGGGAAAGCTTTTAGTTTTTGCCCATTGAGTATGATGCTGACTGTAGGTTTCTCATATATGGCCTTTATTAGGTTGAGGAATGCTCCCTCTACTTCCACTCTGCTGAGTGTTTTTATCATAAACGGGTGCTGTACCTTATCAAATACTTTTTCTGCATCTATTGATAGGATCATATGATTTTTGTCTTTGCTTTTGTTCGTGGATGTATTATGTTTATTGATTTTTGAGTATTGTACCATCCTTGCATTCCAGGGATGAATCTCACTTGATTGTGGTGTATGATCTTTTGATGTAATGCTGGATGCTGTTTGCCAATATTTTGTTGAGGATTTTAATGTCCATGTTCATCAGCGATATTGGCCTGTGGTTTTCTTTCTTTCTTGTGTTTTTGTCTGGTTTGGGGATTAGGATGATGCTGGCCTAATAAAAAGTGTTTGGTAGTCTTCCCTCTTCTTGGATTTTTTTGGAATAGTCTGAGAAGAATAGGGTTACCTCTTCCTTAAATGTTTTGTAAAATTCTACAGTGAAACTGTCTGGTCCAGGGCTTTTGTGTGACAGGAATTTTTTTGACTACTGCTTCAATTTCACCAGCTGTTATGGATCTGTTAAGGCTTTCTGCTTCTTCTTCATTTAGCTTTGAAAGATTATATTTTTCTAGAAATTTGTCCATTTCAATCAGGTGTTCAGATTTCTTGGCATATAGTTGTTTATGGTAATTTCTTACAATCCATTATATTTCTGTAGGATCAGTTGTAATTTCTCTTTCATTTCTGATTTAATTTATTTGGGTATTCTTCCTTTTTTTCTTGATGAATCTGGTTAAAGCCTTGTCAATTTTGTTTAACTTTTCAAAGAACCAGCTCCTGAATTTATTGATTCCTTGAATTGTTCTTTTAGTCTCTATATCATTTAATTTTGCCCTTGTTGGGAATAAGGAAATTAAGAACTAAATTTCACCTTAGTAAACAAGAATCACATTGTAGCTAAAAGGAAATAATAAGGGAGACAAAGTGCAGTTAAGCAAACATCCTGTGTCGAGCAGGTGCTCTCCCCTGAGTAGGCTAGATAAGCAATGCTTTGTAGTTTTAATGAGAAAATAGGAACCTAGCTAGCTGGAGCCAGGAGATTACTAGGTTAACGAACAAACATCCTGTCTTCCCGCCTTATGCAAGAATGCTTGGTTTGAAATTCCCGCGCGTGGTCTTCGTAAGCGAATTGCTAACTGCCACATCTGCTTCTGTATAATGCTTGCTTGCCCGCCCCTATATAAGGACGTAGTTGTAAGCGCTCAGCACGTCTCTCATTTGCAGCTCCTTGTGGGCACTATGTCGCTGGACACTTTGAGAGTTCGCCCCTGCACAGGTTAAACTTGGCCAATAAAGTAACATCTTTGATACCCTGAATGTCTCCGATATTTGTTCTCGCGTTTGCTGGATGCTACAGCCCTAATCTTGATTATTTCCTTACTTCTACTCACTCTGGGCATTGTTTGTTTTTGTTCCTCCAGTTCTTGTAGATGTAGTGTTAGGTTGTTTTATATGAAATGTTTCTATCTTTCTTAGGTTGGCCTGTCACTATGAACTTCCTTCTTAGGACTGCCTTTACTGTGTCCCATGGGTTTTGAACTGTTGTGTGTTCATTTTCATTTGTTTCTAGAAACTTTTTGATTTCTTCCTTGATGTCATTATTAACCCATTCATTGATTTAATAGCATGCTATTCAGTTTCCATGAGTTGAGTATTTTTGAATTTTTTCCTTGAGGTTAGTTTCTAGTTTCAAGGCCTTGTGGTCTGAGAAAATGCTTGATATTATTTAAATTTTATTGAATTTGTTGAGGCTTGTTTTGTGTTCTGTCATGTGGTCTTTGAAAATGTTCCATGTGCATTTGAAAAGAGTATGTATTTTGCTTCTTTGGGATGAAAGATTACATATATCAGTTATGTTCACTTGATCTAATGTGCTTTTCAGTTCC
This sequence comes from Phyllostomus discolor, assembly GCF_004126475.2. Classification (NCBI taxonomy): domain Eukaryota; kingdom Metazoa; phylum Chordata; class Mammalia; order Chiroptera; family Phyllostomidae; genus Phyllostomus; species Phyllostomus discolor. The sequence continues at coordinate 130,176,070 of NC_040906.2, read as the reverse complement.
ACAATATCCTTGTTGATGTTTTATTTGGAAGATCTGTTGTTGACAGTGGCGTGTTAGAATCCCCTACTATAAGTGTGTTGCTATCTATATCTTTCTTGAAGTCCTCCAAGATTTTCCTTATATTTTTGGGTGCTCCTATGTTGGATGTATATATATTTATAATGTTCATGTCTTCTTGATGGGTTATTCCCTTAAGTATTATGAAGCATCCTCGTTGGTCTCTTTTTACAGCCTTTGTTTTGAAGTCTATTTTACCTGATATAAATATTGCTACCCTGGCGTTTTTCCCTATCCATTTGTTTGGAATATTTTTTTCCAACCCTTCACTTTCAGTCTGTGTAGGTCATTTGTTCTGAGGTGGGTCTCTTATAGGAAGCATATGTGTGGGTCCTGTTTTCTTATCCATTCAGTTACCCTAAGTCTTTGATTGGGGCATTTAATCCATTTACATTTAAGGTTATTATTGATATGTACTTATTCATTGTAATTTTACTCCCTTCATACCTGTGTTCCTTTCTATCTCACTGTTTTTCTTCCTCTTCTTAAAGCAGTCCCTTTAGCATACCTTGCAGTGCTGGTTTGGTGGAGGTGTATTCCTTCAGTCTTCTTTTTTTGGGGGGGAATCTCCTTATTTTGCCTTCCATTTTAACTGAGAACCTTACTGGGTAGAGTAGAGACAGTATTTTGTTTTTCTTTTAATGTACTATACTTTGAAAATGAGTGTCATGTCAAGGCTATAATAGCACAACTCTTAACTGCTAATAAGTCTTCCAATTTTTATATCTTTTATTTCTCTACTGAAATATAAATGAAATACTTTAATTAGAAATTTCATGGAAATAATTTTTAAGCAAAAATACACAATATATTTTTATCATTATAGTATTTTCTGTTTTGTTAAATTTTCTCTAAAATAATTTTGTCCTGTAAAATTTATATTTTATACATTGAGTACTAATATTTCTTATACAGAATTCCCGTCAGACTCAGAGTGCATTAATGATTTATAATAACACTAGCTTTCCTGGTAGTTCCTTGAAAGTGTCGTGTATGCAAAGTGGCCCCCAAAGGCAAAGAAGCTGAGATATCAAAGAAAGGGACAGACAAGTCCAGGTTGTCCATTAATGAGTTTAATAGGGAACTTAGTACTGAAAGGAGGTCCTGGGCAGTAGCAGGACTGTCAGATCTCCTCATCATATTCACCCCCTAGACTACCTGGTTATATCCTTTTTAGAAATGACCTACCTGCTAGGAGAGGAATGCATGGTGGATCAGAGGGAACAAAGGGACCTGATGCTGGGAAGCTCTGGCACCAAGGTGAGCTAAGGAAAAATAGCATTCAGGGCACCTTCCCCTCAGGGAAGAATTAATGGGAATTCAATGATTAGTCTGGAGCCTGGAGCCTGTGTAAATATTCCAACGTCCATCCTGGGATGAAGTGGAGTGAGGGGAGGGCAAAGTTCCAGGTTCAGTTAAGATGGCACATTTGGCTTCAAGACACAGTCAGTTTCTCAAGAGGGACTCAGTTCTGTCCACACAATGACCTCCTGCCCAAATCCAAGACACTTCCATGGAAACATAAATTGAAAGATGCTCCAGTCATAAACCGAAAGCTTAAACAAATGATATATTTGCAATGATTTTATTAATCATAATGTTTTCACATTTAGAAGAGGCTTCAAATCTAGTCCCAACTCCTATTCAAAGCAAGGTCCTTTTGAGAACATTTCAAATATATTGCCATTTAGCTTCTGCTTCAATTAAGTAGGTCACAGATAATCCTTTCCAATAATAGATATCTCAAATTGTTAGGAATTCTTTAAAATCTCTCCTGCTTGTCCTAATCCCACATTTTACACATTTTCTTCAAATGTTTGAAGTCATTAATTATGTTGACTTTAAACATAATTAAAACAACAGAGCTATGTGTGGTGTTCAGGCTAAATATATCCTGTGTCATCAACTATTCATTGCGTGACTCACTTTAGAGACTCTGTCAATGGCTTAGTTTGTTACCTTCCTGGGGGCTTATTTCAATTGGTTAATATCTCTTTAACATGGAATTTATGACTCAACATAATGCCTTGGTTTTTATAGAGTATGGCTTCGGATTACAAAGAAACTAACTTCCCCTTTTTGGTACTCGTGCAATATAAACCTGCATTGAGTTTTTTCATGAATATTTCTTATTGCTGATTCTGAGTGTGCTTTGTGTAAAATAAGATCCTTTATATAAATATATGTTAAGCCAAGAGTCTACTGTTTTGTAGTTAAGAGATGAGAAATGAAGAAAGAGGAAAGAGCGATGTGATAGTTTAAAGAAGGGAGAGTGGCTCACACTATCAAATATAATAGGAAGATTGAGGGCAATGAAGTCTGGAGAGAAAGGGTTTTGATCCAAGGAGGTCAGTGCTCATTCAACCTTAGGATCATAGCTTTGGTACAAATGAGGCGATATAATACAATTACTAGAGTTTAAGGAGTGAATAGAGTCAGCACGAGAAATTCCTTCAAGGATTTGGAATTAAAAAACAAGTAAAGATGGAGCTTTGAGGGAAAAATATTTTTGTGGTTTGTTTTTGTTTTGGTTTGCTTTTTCTAACTAAGAAAAAGCAAACCAAAACAGGAAACAGAAAACAAGTTTATAGCTAAGGAAAAGCAGCTAGGGATTATTTTGCCTTTTATAGTTATAGTTATTTGTGTGCTGACATTCTCTGTGCACTGTTATAAGTATCTGGAGAGTGCGACTGATTCCCATTCGGCTTCTTAGCACTGTGTCATTCACATAATAGGTGCGGCATAGATAGTTGTTGAGTTGAATTGTGTCATTTCTCCCAATGGGCATGTTTCCTCAAAGATTGCTGTAATTCTGCAATCACAGCAGCAACTTTATTTCATTTTCTTGTTTGTTTCTAGCATAGTTTGTAAAAAAACAAACAAATAACAAGTAGAAAAAAAGAAAATGTTAGAAAAATCATGGAAACACATCAGCAAATTTTGTTTTTGTTTCTTGTGTGCTTCAGCACCTGGATAATATATTAAGTCAGGAGAGAAGATCATCAAGGGAATGAGTGTAAATAAGAAGAGAAATGAAGACTGAGCCCCAGGGAAACTCCAGTATGAAAAAGTGAAAGAGAAAAAGAAAATTAAAGTAGTTTTGAAATGAACAACCTATAAGAGAGGAAGAAAATGAGAGAATGTGATACCCTAGAATCCAAAAGAAGAAAATTGTGTAAAGAGGAGTAAATGATCACAGTAGTAAACCCTGTTCATAATTCAATAACATAAGTGAGAACTGATGATTAGATTTAACAACCTAGAGGTCATTAGTAACTTTAAAATAATATCCAGAATATTTAGCTGTTACATACCACTGTGACAAAGACTTTCATGTTCTATTCTTATAGTTGCTTTAAGATTAGGTTACATTTCTCCTGTTATGCTTTTCAAGGACTATACATTAGTAATCTCATCAATACTAGTATTTGTGTTCCTTATACATTTATTTCACAAATACTTGATGAGCAGCTACTGTATATCTCAGGCACTGTTCAGCCTTTGAGATACTGCACTGAGTAAAGAATGCACAGCATTCTTGGAGCTTGCTGTCTATGGCAAAATTTCATGGAGCTTATTGTCTATGGCAAAATTTACTCATCTGTTGCTAATCCACATGCTATTATGCTCATGTTCTTTGAATAGAGAATCCTCTTTTTCAGGTGTTGGTCAGCTTTGTGTGATACTCCTTTCCAATCACAACAAAAGAATGTGAATTATCATAGCTTATTATGGTAATGCCATTCTCTAGAGAGTAACTGGTTAAAGAATAGTTAAATCAGCCAACTATGACCATGAGACCTGAGGGGAGTCCATGGAAGAACCTCTGGAAAAGATGCCTAGATTTTCTAAAGGGAACTATAAGAGTAAAGGAGTCTCTTCTGCTTCTGGACTGATGTCAATGATGGGGATCAGGACTCAGAATCCCAAAATATGGCACCTTGGCTTATTGACTATTTTCAGATGAAGGAGTTTAAGAGAATGGAAGAAGAAGGAAGGTAATTCTGACTTCTTCTTCCCTCACTTTTATTCCCTGAAGCAGGCCATAAACCACTGGTGAACAGTGCCCTCCCTATACCTGGGGGAAGGGAACATCATTTCCCAAAACAAAGGGAGACCAAGAAGAATCTGAATAACAGGTCTTGTTGTTCCCCAGAGTTTACTACAATTACCTCCTACTCCTTAACCTATCATATTTCTCCCGGACTTGTCCACACTTCATAACCGAGCATGAAATACTCACGTCTAACTAATTCTTTTGGTAATTTCCTTATGAGGGCCCTCATGTCCTTCAAAATTTATTAAAAATACATATGCTTTTTGCCCATTAATTGAAGAACTATGAGACTACGAGTAAATCATTATAAGAAGGAAATATAAAAATGGCTGTAAGGTGTGGAAGTTAACCAGTAGTGGTTCTGAGTGCTCATGACCTTTTTGCTACTTGAGCTACTAAATTCTTTGTTGTGTGGGTAGGGTACTATTCAGTTGTGTCTGGCAGCCAAAGGCATTTTGATCCTAATTTTGTAGCATAAGAGTACTCTGTTAGTTGGAGGATGCCTAGGAAAAATGATGAGGTAAAAGGAAAGTAAATGAAGTATTAGTAAAAAAGTAAAACCATAAAAATAAAACTAAACATAATATATTTGATACATTTCAGGAAAGATGTATGAAGCAAAGCAAAAGACAATAGTGAAACCAGTTCTGAAAACAAGTTACAAGCACAAATAATTTATGGCAGCAAATTTATATAAACCACCTGCTGGTCACCTTTTCTCAAAGAAGGAATCATATGTAGGCGGTACCTGCCATGCATGCAGGCTCCATTTGAACAATGAATTCTGGTATGAACCTGGAAATATAAAGGTTGAATAAAAGCATTTGTTAAATAACAAAAGCAGTACCTCTAGTAACTAAGAGCCACCAACACATTCATTTAGAAAGAAGTTCTTCTGAAGTACATCTGACTCACCTAAGTTCAAAACCTAGTTGAAACAATAAGTGTGTGCAATCATCTTTAGGCTAGTTAAGTTAGAGCATAAAGGCATGTGCTCTAAAGGCATTGTTAATCCAAAATTAACTTCAGAAAAATCTGTCTTGGAATTACAAAGCAGAGTGAATACGGTGGGAAAGGCAAATGCCAAAAGTAAACACATAAAGAAGAAGCGGTACAATAGAAAGATAAGAAAATGCTGATGACAAATAATTACAAAAAATTTTAAAGATTTTATTTATTTATTTTTAGAGAGGGTGAAGGGAGGTAGAAAGAAAGGGGGAGAAGCATCAATGTGTGGTTGCCTCTGGCACAGCACTTACTGGGGACCTGGCCTGCAACCCAGGCATGTACACTGACTGGGAATCAGACATGTGACCCTTTGCTCCAAAGTCTGGTACTCAATCCACTGAGCCAAACCAGTCATGGAAAAATAACTACAAATTTAACTACATTTTTTTCTTAAATTCTTATAATCAGCCTGGAATTATAAAGTAGCCCAAATTGAAACCTTTCTCAAGGGAACTGTTTTTTTATTTTTAACAATACCATTCGAGTTCTACTTTTAAGTCTTGAATTTCAACAGGAAAACTTGGATTCACTTGTTAAATAGCATGTCACTTCTAGGAAGCCGGCAAAAGTCATGTGATCTGTTCTCGGTGTAAAATCAATTTAGGATAGTGGTCAAAAAATTTGCCACTTAGTTTCACTGTTCAGAGATTTTACATCCTGATTGTGATAAGGAGGCAATGAAAATATACTTTTATATTTTAAGATAAATATTTTTAATTTTCTGCAACTTTTAAACAACTAGTAATAAACATCAAGTTTATTGCAGTGGACCATAGCATATGATTGCTCACCAGAATGAGTCCACCATCAGGAGATGTGGAATGTGATGGAAAGACCTAAACAATTCAGAAGGTGGTGCTTCTAAAAATTACAAAGTTCAATAGTAGGAAAAAAGAACAGAGATTTTAGAATAGCTACTTCATGACCCAGCAAGGACACTTTAAATAAGAAAAGGATATGTTTATATTCAATCTGTGTCCTTTTAAAATGATTGCATACTTTCCATTCTCTTTTTAAACTTTTGTTGATACTAGAAGATTATGTAGAAACTTCAACAATGAGGGCAGAAACATACTAGAGCATGCCCTACTGAAATACCACTGAACTCATTACCGTCCTGCCTTGCAGCTGACCCCAACTTCTTGACTACTCAAATTAACATTAAAAAAATTCAGAAAGTAGAGTAGAATAAATCATCTTACCTAGTCCTTTCTCAAAAACAACATAAATGACATTTTGTATATCATTTTTTGTTATATATTTAAAATTATACAAAAATCACTCATGAGTTTTAAAAACACATTTTTAAATTTAAATCTGTGTGGTAAATAAGTTGAGTATTAGTAATTGCACAATTAATTTGAAAATTAGGAGGAAGAGATTATTCTGCTTAGAGAGAAAGATGCCTCTTAGTGAAATATTCTAATTGCATATTTTTGACTGTGTCTACAATGGACATCCACACTGAATGCCAGAACCAAATTAACCTGATCAGTTTCCTCACATGCAGAAAGCCAGACTTTTGCTATTTTACAGAGAATCTGACTGATATGTTCAATTTAAGTATAGGGTCTGAATGAGTCTGGATTAATGGGTATCTAGAGGCTGAAAAGTTCAACCAACACAGAAGACACTTGATTACAATTGCAATTTGATTGACAAGTGAAGGAATTGGTTATTGTTTTGGTCAAAACATTGAACTGATCACATTACTTCATATTTCATTTTGCACCTATGCAAATTAGTACTAAATATTAATTTCAAGTGAAAATACATTAGCAACACTTAGGAAAATAATGCCGAACCTCTCTCAGTCTACCTAGGGAATTGCTTGATCTTCCTAACAGATAAACTATAATTTAGATTTAAAAGATAATCAACAAATATGTGATTATGTATATTTGCAAATAGAAAAAGAGTCATGAGTGTTCACTGAAATGTGAATACCAGTAATTAAAATTTTGTGAGAAATTTAGACCTTGAAACAGACAGTACAAGTGAAATAAAATGATTGCTGACTTGAAAAATTTAATATCTGCAAAAAGAACCAGTATTTCAGAAGATGGTGCAAAGTAAATTAGCTCCTTTCGTTGTGCTGCTGCATGAGGGCTAATAAAGCAACAAGAGGACTTTTAGAACATAATTTCAATGCAGTCTTTACATACAACTCATTTTATTGAACAACTGAAGTGGGATGCCCAGAAGGCAGAGTGAAAACATTTTTAAAATGGTTATTCCTAAAGGTTAGGTATGAAAGAAAAACAGGGAGAAAAATTCAAAGATAGGGTGGGAGACAGATATTTAGGGCTTCATTCTTTTATTTGGTAAACCTCTATGCATAGCAATTTTATTTGATTGTTTATTCTCCAATGTCTATGATTAGACATTTAAAAAATAACTGAGAATTTTGATTTATTCATTTGGATTCAGTGAAGAACAACAAAAAAAACAATGCATTCCCACCACTTACTTTACTAAACAACAGATTAAAGAGTCCAGTTAGATAACCCATCTCTACAGATCTTCAATATATTATGGTCACTATCTTGTAAACCTGTAACTAACATAACATATTGCATGTTAATTATAATTGGAAAAATATTTCAGTTATTTTTACATGGACTAGTAACTAATTCTGTGTGTATTTAATTACCTATCTTTAAACTTCCTTAGTTGATTTCAGGGATATGTAAATTTTATATAATATTGTTGTGCTTTCTCTAAATATGTTATTTTTGTACTCTGTATTGCACATACATAGAGTGCTGCATGGTTATTATGATATAAGTTGGTTAGGTGTATCTACCCATAAACATTAATATAAACTCAAGTCCTTATAATAATTATAAACAAAACTCCTTTTAATTCTTTAAGTGAACAGTGAAGAGCATATATAAGAGATTGGGAAGAAGGGCTTCTGAAGGAGTAATGGAAGTTAAGTGGGACCAATGATTACCATATCTAAACAGGAGCCTGTTTTTGCCATCCTTTCTCCCTCCTCTGCTTTCTCCTCCAGGTACAATTTCTCCATGTTCTTTCAATATGAAAATTTGCAAAGACTATTTTTTGTTACATGAACTAATGTGTCTTCCCTTTCCATATTCAAGTATCACATTATTTATGTAATTGCAGATATAAGTTAGGACATTTTGCCATTCATTCAATAATTATTAAGTACTTGCTTGGTAACAGCTACTGAGCTAGCTTCAAGGAATACTGAGGTGAATAAAAAAAGTTCATAGCTATGGAGAAATTTAGAGATTAGCCATCGATTTTGTGTGTGCATATATAAACACATTTATTTTACCACTAAAAGGTATATACAATAAAACATAGCATATTTTATATACACAATATTTGAATGCACTCATATTTATAAGATAAATATTCTAAGTTAATACAGTACTTCATTTATATTTAAATTTAATAGTCATAGGTTTTTTAAAATTTAGATGTGAAAAATATTTTTAAAACAGAACAATGAATACTTAGTGAAACAGAAATATTTTTTAGTCATTGTCAAGTTTTTGAAAACTGTTTAGATTTAAGATGGTGGAGGAGTAAGTGGAAGCTGCACAAACCTCATCCCAGGACATCTGGAATTACAGCTAAATTGTAGAGAAATCATCCTAAATAACCAACTGAACGCTAGCTGGAGAGAAGACTTATAAGTAAGGACGGACAGAAGAAACTACTTCACCACAAAGACACTGGTAGGGGGTGTGGAGAGGGCACAGGAGGGCCAACTGGACTCTCACAGGTGGCAGCTGAAGTGCCAGGGGCACATTTCAGTGGCTGGGGCATCCCCCCTGAGAGGTGTGTGGTCTAAACCCACAGCCTACATCACCATCACCAGGAAAGGAACCCAGATAACATCTGGTTGTGAAAAGCAGTTGGGTTTCTGTCCACCAGAGAGAGACAACAGGAGATGCAGAGAGACTCTTGAAGGTCAACACACAACATTCCATTTGCAACTATTTACCTTGGGCTCCAGCAGAGGGAAAGCAGAGTAGACTAGAGATGCATGAGGAAAGTCTGGGGCTGGTGGCTCTGGGGAGAGAGCTGAAGAAACAGCCACCAAGATTCCTGGGTTGAGTCATTCCCCAAACTGCAGAGGCCATCTTTCTCAGGCAGAGCACTCCCCTCCAAGTGGCATTAACCTGAAGGGAACAATAGCCCTGCCTGCAGGAATTACTCTGTCTCACCCTGTATAGCCTAAACTGGCCTGCTGAGTACCGATTGAAGCTGTATCAGTGATTAAGTCTAACTAGTAAGACCGATTTCTTGGAGCTCTGAGACTTTAGCCAACCCTCTCCTGGGCCCAGTGCTGGTAAAAGCTAGTCTTGATGTGCAGTATGGTTATTTCTGCACACAAACAGGCCCAGCAGAGAGAGCCACAAGCTGTGTATCACTGATAACTTTGAACAGGTTATCCAGGGGTAGTCACAGGCAGTGTCTGACATAGAGCTGCACCAGAGTCCTTACAGATCTGCCTAATACATAGAAACAAACACAAAAAGGCAGTCAAAATGGGAAGACAAGGAAACAGACTCCAAATGAAAGAACAAGAGAATACTCCAGAAGAACTAAATGGGAGACAAGAAATTTACCAAGTTTTTACATAGGAAAAGAAAAAAAAACTATGTATAATTTTATGTAATTTATTCAAATAAGACGCAACATCTACTATCAGCAAAATTCTAATTTTTATCTAATTCTCCACTTGAAATGAGGTATGGGAAGAAAAATGGACTTTCCAAGGTCAAATGATGAGTCAGTGATTGGTTAGGAAATGGAAAAAAAGGCAATTTTGACTTGTAAATCCTCTATTGTAATAACCTGATAACCTAATTATGCTTGCTAGAATATGGTATTTCAGTCATTAGTTTTATACATTTTGCAGCCAAATAAAATAATAGTAATAACAATTGTATTTCTGTGAAATGTTACAGACAGAACTACCTTGAAGTCCTCTTTTGGCAAGCCTTAAACAATATAAAGTTTCAGAGAGGAGCAATTTCAATTTGGTAAAAAAACTATATACATGTATATTTAGAAAAAATATAAAAAGAATGTTCTCAGTAGAGCACAAGTTAATGTTTGTGAAGAGTAATATGACTATATGGAGTCATATTGCATTCTGCAGGTGGAATAAAAATATAAAGAATACAATCTGACTCCATGAATAAGACAAAATTTTAACCGTATTTTTTCTAATTAAAAGAACATAATCTATTGGTCCAAGTAATAGCCACTGTATTTTATTCTATTTAACAACCCCCGATAACATCTGTGGTAATGTTTCATTATGTCCAATTCTTAAGTAGAGTCCAATAGACATAATGTTTGACATAAGAGAAGGGTGGCATTAAACTTGGACCATCCTGTCTTTTGAGTATGATGGTCTATACATATATAAAAGATATTTAATTATTTAGTTTCAATAAACTATTGAAATATTTACAACACTGTCAGAGAAAGAAAGAAAAATAATTACCTTAGTCCAAGAGAGTTGGATTAGGGAAACTTGAAAGCTTCCTAGTTATATGAGGTGATGATGGCCTACCATGTTTTCTCCTTCCTTCTTCTGCTTCTTCCTCCCTCTCCTCTTTCTCTTCCTTCTTCTTCTTTTCCTCTTCTTCCTCCTCCTTCTGTTTTTTTCTTCACATTTTTACATGTTGAAAGTAGCATCTTACCATCCAATAATCCTTATACCATTTACTTTTCTTCCTTTCCTTTATCCTCCTTGCTTTTGCTTTCTACCTTGTCTATCTTTCTATCTATCCAAAGTCTCCCCCCATCTTCCAAAATTTTGAGACAGTTTAGGTAAGAATAAATGGAATTAAAATGACTAGGTCCTAATCTTTTTGCACAGTGTCTTATAAATCCAGTTAAGTAATAATTCCACAGTAGTCCTGTGTGTTGATGTGTTTTCAGGAATACACATATGCACACACACACATGGGAAGGGAGTGAACCTAAGGAAGTAATTTTCAAACTGTACTTCGAATGGGTCTAGGCAAGCTCCACCGGGAACTCTCTGTGTGTTTGCAGTGGTGGTCGCAGGTACACACTTGAGTGTGATGTGGACCCCACCTGAATGAAGGCAGAAAACGCTTTAAGCCTAGTAGCCATCTAAGTAACTTTTGGGGTTGAATAAAATGCTCTGAACCTTGAATAAAATTTGAAGATTAATTCCCTAGAAGTTAATTTTTTTATTACTAGTAAAGTCCACATTTCATAAAGTGTGTGAGAAGAAAATTGATGGTATAAAATTATAAAATCACTGTTTTTCCCTTTTAGATTTTTACTGAGTTCTTATGTTCGTGATGCTGTGCTAAAATTATAAGTGAGGGGACACTAAGATTGTCAAAAAGACACTTTGCTCTCATAGGTCAATAATCTTCTAGAGGAGGTAAGCTTTTAACATAGCAATAAGTAAGAGACTTTTGCCCTAAAGAAAAGGTAGGTTTTGAACAGATAAAAGGGAAAAATGGTAGGCAAAGGAACAAACACATTTTACAGTCTATTCAGGAACCTTGGAAAAAGAATTCAGTTTTCCTCACAGAGGACCTCTAGGTGCTCAACTGCACATCATAGCAGAATGAAGACCTAAATGATATCAGTCAACCCTCCTTTAATTCATGGGTACACTAAATATTCATGATTCACAACCAGGACTTCATATCGTCCTCCTCAGTAGTGGTATGATGCATCTATTTCAATTGTACTTTACATAATCCTCAGGCGTTTGTGGATTGATGCTTTCTGTATCATGCCAAGCAAAAACACACTGTGACACCTGAACAGTGAGTCTGCATAAACTTCATCTTTAATCTTAAGGACTTTCTGGCCGCATGAGCTGGTGTGCCTACCACCATTCCAAGAAAGAATGGGTTCACTCCCTTTGCTTTTACAGGATACATTTCACCTGCTGCTGAAACTGTAAGACAAAGCATCATTTCAATACTTCATACAAAACTGATCTCACTGTGTGAAGACAGTATTAAATATTTAACAGATTTTTATTTGTATGTGTAATTTTTAAAGTTAAAATTTAACTTTTCTTTGAGCATCTATTTTTGGATGTGGAACTGAGTTATATAACGTTCTATTGTAAACAGTGGAGCAAATGCTTAAAACAAGATTAAAAAGAAAATAGGATACAATTCTTGGTTTAAGAATTTACTTCAGAAAAATTGTATTATAATCATAATGCCAATAATGGTTCTCAACTGAGTAGTTATATTTGTTGATATTATCTTTTGTAATCTAGTCTTGATGTTGAGCTGAGATCATTATAATCATCTTAATTTTGTATTTCTCTTTTAAAGCAATAGGTCATGTTAACTAAACTAAAAAAGGATATATTCTATATGCCATTTAAAGTGTCAACTTAAAATTAACATTTGGGGCACGAAGGTGGCAGCCAAGCAGGTAGAAGCTGAGTGCACTTGCTCTTTTACCCAACTCGGACACCTGGATGATCTTCTGAAAAATAAACTGAATGGAATCTTAGCTGATATGAAGATTGGAAGCCAAGGAATACAGAAGACACTTCACCATAAGCAGTAAGGAGATTTTTTAAAAAGATTTTATTTATTTATTTTTAGAGAGGGAAGGGAGAGAGAGAGAGAGAAAGAGAAACATCAATGTGCGGTTGCTGGGGGCCATGGCTTGCAACCCAGGCATGTGCCTGACTGGAAGTCAAACCTGCGACACTTTGGTTCGCAGCCTGCACTCAATCCACTGAGCTATGCCAGCCAGGGCAGGAAATTTTTTTATAGGTAGAAGGGGAAACATCATGTGTATGGCACCTGCAGTCACGGAGAGCCTGGTGAGAGATCACAGCTTTGTGGAATCTTCCCTTCCCAGGGCAGGGAATCCCCAGACCCAAGCCTGAATCATCTTGGGTACATAAAGTTGGGGAGATCCAGGCTACACACACACACACACACACAATCAGCACACCCATAGCTGCAGTGACAAATGACAACTAAGAGAATGCCAGAGAGAGAGAGAGAACCTACCTGTAGCTGCGTCAGACGGAGAAGGCTAGCCACAGCCAGCCATGACTGTGAGAGACTCTTGACTTTTTGGAGAAGTGGTGTGTGTGGAAAGCTGGACAGTGACTCAGTGCTGCAGTGGGAGTGCCCAGATAGACTATTTAAAAGGGAAGCTAATGCATGCTGGGCAAGGACCCTGTATGAAGCTACACTGCCAGCAAGGGGAAAGGATTGAAAGTACAGTTTGCTTCCAGTTAGTGCAGCTGGGCAGATTGATCAGAAAGGTGCAAAATAGGGTATTTCTTGGTTCAGCCTGGCACAACTGGCAGGAAGGGGTTGTGCAGAGTGCGGGACTCTGTCAGTTGCAAGGACAGCAGACTGGGCACAGGAGGACAGGAGCTATGTACCTGCGATTATTTAAAATCAGACAGAACCCTCTTCCCCAGGAAAGATTGAACCTCTGGGAAGGAGAAGCAGCACCCAGGCCATGCCTCCTGCAGGAGCAGGGAATATCTGCAAAACAGGCAGGTCAGGCTGCATTTCTGCAAAAAAAAAAAGACAGCAAGAGAAACTCTTAAAGAGCCCATTTTGAACCTCTCTCAGAGAGACAAAATACACTAGTTCCTAAGGCCTTATTTCACTGAGTCCAGCAAAGTAGGGAGATCAGAAAGCAGTGCAGCAAGGAAGAATCAGGGTCCCAATCAGCCTTGGCTGACACACAGAGGTGCCCTCAACATCAAGCAGGAGAGAGCTGACTCTCTTAATACAGATTGCCCCCCTGCCATTGAAATGGACAGCTAATTAATCAAAAACTATACATTATTGGAAAAAAGCTGGGACAGACCAAAATGGGTGGTATAAGAGCAAGGGGAATACACGCTCAAATTTTCCAGAAGACTGAACAGTGGCACCCAGGGAGGCCTATGGGGTCCCACCCTCCTGATCATAACAGAAGCCCCATTTAGAGGTAGCTGAAGGTGGTACAGGTGGTGCTGCCAGAAGTTGGGCAACCGGCCAAGGGACTCTGAGTTGATGAAAAACCAGAAGCAAATCCAGAAAGAGAAGTCCGAAGGCGAACACCAAACAGCTGACGTGAATTTCCCTTCATTCTTCTTCAGGATTTGTAGATTTTTTCTTTCTTTCATGTGTCCTTTTAATATTTCTTCTTATGCTTTGGTTATATTCCAACTATTTCACTACCCTTTGTCTTTTATTTTTTTGTACTTTTTATTCAAAATTTATATTTTTAAATTTTATTGTTAGTTCAAATCTCACATTGCACTCTTCCTTTGTCTTACTTCATTTTGCTGTCTTCCTGCCCTTTCTTATTTTCATTGTAAATTTTATTTTTCCCATGCTATGCCTTGTTCCTATTCCTTACTCTTACTATTTCCCTCCCTCTATCCTCTCAAAAGCATTATTCCTTCCTTAGCTCACATTCTTTTCCCTCCTCTTATAAATTCTTAGTTCTTTTCCACCTTTATAAATAGTGGCTTCTTTGGTGTTGATATTATGGTTATTGCTGTTCTTCAATGATATTCCTATTTGTTTACTAATTTTTGTACTTCATAGGTTATTCTTCCCCTGTTTTACTACATTTTGCCTTCCTCCAGCCCTTGCTTATTTGAGTTAGGAATTTTATTTTTTTTTCTTTCTTAGCCTGGATTCTATTCTTTACATTTATTATTTTCCTCCCCTTATAATATCAAAGTCATTTTTATTTACTGTAGACATCTCATATTCTCTCTTCTCTTTTGTATAACATTTTCATCCCCTTTCCACCTTTATTAATCTTTGCTCACTGTCATTGTTATTGACCATGCTGTGGTTTTTCTGCAATTTTGTTCCCTTTGGTTTATTACATCTTAAATTTTATTTCAAACCTCATAGTATACTCCTCGCTTTTCTTACTCTATTTTGCCATCGCCTGTCCCAGTTTTACCTATGTTTTAAATTTTATTCTCTCCCTTTCTGCCTTGTTTCTATTCCCTAGTCATTATTTCTCTTGCCTCTTCCCACTCAAAATCATTTTTACCTTTTAGTCATCTCATATTCCTTTTTCCTATGTTATAATATTCTTAATCTCTCTATCTTTATTAATCTTTGCTCAATTATTTTTGATACTGCTGATGTGGTAGGGAGTATTTTTGCTGGCATAGGTTTGTTTTTCTGGTAATATTGCTTTGTTAACCAGCACCTGTAAAATAGCATACAAGAAGTGGCAGGAGTTGTGACTCCCATCAGCCAACTAGAGGGGAGAATCCACCAATGAATGAGCCACCAATAATCAAAGCCCAACAACAAGAAGAGAACCCACATAGGCTGAATAAAGGGCAACCTACAGCATCCAGGTCAGGAGATCAAAGAGACTGCACTGCTGAGTCTCACAGAACTCCTGCCACTGAAGTCCACCCTGTGAAGACAGGCAGGCAAAACAGAACAACCTGAGATGCAGAAACAAACAAAAAGAGTCACCTAAAATGGAGAGGCAAAGAAAGAACACCCAATTGAAATGAATGGAGGAGTCCTCAGAAAAAGAGGTAAATGATATTGAGGTAAGGAATCAATTAGACATAAAATTAAAAATAATGGTTATAATAATGCACAAAGAACTCAGTGAGAACTACAAGGAACTTAGTGGGAACTACAGCAGCATGAAAAGGGACATAGAAACTATGAACAAGAACCAGGAAGAAATGAAGAATACAATACCTGAAATAAAAAATACACCAGAAGGAATTAAAAACAGGTTTTATGAAGTAGAGGATTGAATCAGTAACCTGCAAGACAAGGTAGAAAGAAAACCAATTAAAGAGCAATAAAACAAAAAGACTCAAAAAGAATATGGATGGTTTAAGAGAGCTTCAGGACAACATGAAATGTAACATTTGTATCATAGGAATATTAGAAGGAAAAGAAAGGAAGCAAGGGATAGAAAATTTGTTTGAAAAAATAATGACAGAAAACCTCCTTAGTGTGGTGAGGGAAGACGTCACACACATTCAGGAAGCACAGAGGGTACCAATCAAGATGAATCCCAAGAAGCCTACTCCAAAACACACCACAATTTAAATGACAAAGTTTAAAGACAAGGAGAGACTCTTAAAGTCAGCAAGGGAGAAACATTAGTAATATACAAGGGAGCCCCAATAAAGCTATGAGCTGATTTGTCAGCAGAAACACTACAGCCACAAGGGATTGTCACAAAATATTCCAGGTAATGAAAAGCAAGGACCTACAAGCAAGACTCTTCTACCCAACAAGACTCTCATTTAAAATGGAAGATGAGATGAAGAGCTTCCAGGACAAAAGAAGGCTAAAAGAGTACATCTCCACCAAGCCAGTACTGCAAGAGATGCTAAAGGTACTATTCTAAAAGGAAGAAGAGAGAGAGGAGATGGAGGGGGAGAGAGAGAGAGAGAGAGGGAGAGAGAGGGAGAGAGAGGGAGAGAAACACAGGTATGAAAAAAATGACAATGAATAAGTACCTAACAATAATAATCTTAAATATACATGGATTAACTGCTGCAATGAAAAGACATAGGGTAGCTGAATGGATAAGAAAACATGACCTACATATAGTTATCTACAAAAGATCTACCTCAGAACAAAAGATCTACACAGGTTGAAGATGAAAGTATAAAAAATTTTTCAGAAAATGAACACAAAAAGAAAACTGGATTAGCAATAATTATATCAAGCAAAATAGACTTCAAAACAAAAGCCATAAAAAGGAATAAATAAGGTCACTACATAATACTTGAAAGAACAATACAATGGCAGGATGCAATCCATGTAAACATAGGAGCACCTAAATATATAAAGAAAATTTTGAAGGACTTCAAGAAAGATTTTGACCACAATACAGTAATGATAGGGGATTTTAACACCTCACTGTCAATGATAGATAGCTCTTCCAAACGAAATATCAACAAGAATATTGTGGCATTGAATCACACTAAGTCAAATGGACTTAATTGATATATACAGAACTTTATACACCAAAGAAGCAAAATATATATTCAAATGCACGTGGAACATTTTCAAATATAGATCACATGGTAGAACAAAAAACAAGCCTCAAAAACTCCAAGGACATTGAAATCATATAAATAAAGCATGCGTTCAGATCACAATGGCTTGAAACTAGAAACCAATCTGAAGGAAAAAATAAAAAACATTTAAATACACGGAAACTGAAAAATATACTAAATAATGAATGGGTCAACAATGAGATCAAGGAAGAAATCAAAAAGTTTCTGAGAAAAAATGAAAATGACCATACAACAACCTAAAACCTATAGGACAAAGTGAAGGCAGTGCTGAGAGGGAAGTTTATAGTAATACAAGCATACCTAAAGAAGACAGAAAACCTCAAATAAACAACCTAACCCTACATCTAAAAGAACTGGAGGAACAACAACAAACAATGCCCAGAGTGAGTAGAAGGAAGGAAATAATCAAGATTAGGGCAGAATTAAATGATATAGAGACTAAAAAAAAAACAATTCAAGGGACCAATAAATCCAGGAGCTGGTTCTTTGAAAAGCTGAAAAAAATTGACAAATCTTTATCCAGATTCACGAAGAAAAAAGACAGAGGTCCCAAATAAATAAAATCAGATATGAAAGAGGAGAAATTACAACTGATCCCACAGAAATACAAAGGATTATAAGAAATTACTACGAACAACTATATGCCAAGAAATTTGAAAACCTGGGCAAAATGGACCAATTTCTAGAAACATACAACCTGTCAAAACTGAATCAAGAAGAAGCAGAATGACTGAATAGACCCATGACAACTAGTGAAATTGAAGCCATAATAAAAAAAACTCATGGCATACAAAGGCCCTGGACTGGATGGCTTTACAGGTAAATTTTAGCAAACATGTATGAAAGAACTAAATTCTGTCCTTCTGAAACTACACCAAAAAATTCAAGAAGAGTGAAGACTCTCAAATGCTTTTTATGAAGCCAGTGAGATTATAATTCCAAAAGCAGGTAAGGATACAACAAAGAAAGAAAACTACAGACCAATATCTCTGATGAACATAGATGTTAAAATCCTTAACAAATTACTGGCAATCTGGATACAGAAATGCGTAAAAAAGATCATACACCATTATCAAGTGGGATTCATCCCAGGGTTGCAAGGGTGGTACAAGATCCACAAATTAATAAATGTAATACATCACATAAAAAAATGAAGGACAAAAGCCACATAATCAATACAATAGATGCTGAAAAAGCATTTGATTAAATCCGGTAGTTGTTTATGATAAAAACACTCAGCGAAGAGGGAGTAGAGGGGGCATTCCTCAACATAATAAAGGTCATATACAAGAAACCTACAGCCAGCATTGTACACAATGGGCAAAAACTAAAAGTTTTCCCACTAAGATCAAGAATAAGACAACGATGTTTGCTCTCACCACTCTTATTCAACATAGGACTGGAAGTTCTAGCCATATAAAAAGAAGAAATAAAAGACATTGAAATAAGAAAGGAGGAAGTAAAACTATCATTGTTTGCAGATGACAGGATAGTGTGCATGGAAAACACTATAGACTCTATGAAAAAAACTCCATGAAAAATCTTGTTATGCTAATAAGTGAATTTGGCAAAATTAATGGGATGAGTCAATATTCAGAAATTGATGGCATTTTTGTACATCAACAATGAAATATCAGAAACAGAAACTAGGAAAAAATTCCATTTCCTCTAGCAAGAAGAAAAATAACATAATTAAGAATAAATTTAAGAAAGGAGGTGAAAGACCCATATTCAGAAAACTATGCAACACTGAAGAAAAAAATTAAGGAAGATACAAATAGAATCATGTGCCATGTTCATGGATTGGATTAACATCATTAAAATGGCCATACTATCCAAAGCAAGTATAGATTCAATGCAATTCCTATTAAAATACCGATGGAATATTTCACAGATCTAGAACAAATATTTCAAAAATTTATATGGAACCAAAAAAGAGCCCAAATAGCCCAGGCAAACTTTCTGAACAAAGCAGGAGGGATCACAATACCTAATATCAAACTATACTACAAGCCCACTGTAATCAAAACAATCTGGTACTGGCATAAGAACAGACACATAGATCAATGGAACAGAATAGAATGCCCAGAAATAACCCCACGTTTCTACGGTCAATTAATATTTGACAAAGGGAGAATGAGCACACAATGGAGTCAAGATAGCCTCTTCAATAAATAGTGTTGGGAGAACTAGATTGGTACATGCAAAAAAATGAAATTAGATCACCAACTTCCACCATACACCAGAATAAACTCAAAGTGGATAAAAGACTTAAATATAAGTCATGACACCATAAATGTCTTAGAAGAAAACAAGCAGGAAAATTTCAGATATCCCACATGGCAATATTTTGCTGCTTTATTTCCTAGGGCAAGAGAAATGAAGAAAATACATGAATAGGACTACATCAAACTAAAAAACTTCTGCACAGCCCAAAAAACCATCATCAAAATGAGAAGGGAACCAACAATTTGGGAGAACATATTTGCCAGTGATACCTTGGACAAGGGTTTGATCTCCAAAATATATAAAGTATCATATGACAATACTAGTAAGACAAAAACTCCAATTAAAAAATGGGCAAAGGAGCCCTGGCTGGGATAGCTCAGTGGATTGAGTGCGAGCTGTGAACCAAAGCATTGCAGGTTCGATTCCCAGTCAGGGCACATGCCTGGGTTGCAGGCCTCGGCCCCCAGCAACCACACATTGATGTTTCTCTCTCTCTCTTTCTCCCTCCCTTCCCTCTCTAAAAATAAATAAATAAAATCTTTAAAAAATGGGCAAAGGATATGAATAGTTATTTCTCTGAGGAGGACATACAGATGTCCCATAAACATATGAAAAGATGCTCAACATCACTAGCCATCAGAGAAATGCAAATTAAAACCACATTGAGATATCACCTCACATCTGTCAGAATGGCCATCATTAATAAATCAACAAACAAATGCAGGCAAGATTGTGGAGAAAAAGGAAACTTAGTGCACTGTTGGTGGGAATTTGGACTGGTGCAGCCACTGTGAATTCCCTTAAAAAACTAAAAATGCAACTGTCTTTTGACCCAGCAATTCTAGTGCTGGGGATATACCTTAAGAATTCCAAATCACCAATTCAAAATAACGTAACTACTCCTATGTTCATTGCAGCACTATTTATGATAGCCATGTGCTAGAACAGCCTAAGTGCCCATCAGTAAATGAGTGGGTCAAAAAAACTGTGGTACATTTACATGATGGAGTATTACACAGCAGAAAGAAAGAAGGAACTCCTACCTTTTGCAACAGCATGGATGGAACTGGAGAATATTATGGTAAGTGAAATAAGCCAGGTGGTGAAAGACAAATACCATATGATCTTACCTGTAAGAGGAATCTAATGAACAAAATACATTAAGGAACAAAATAGAGCCACAGGGATGGAATAGACTGAAAGTGACCAGAGTTGGGGGGAGGGAGGTAATGGTAGAAAGAAAGGGAAAGGAGCAGACATGGAAGTAGACAAAGAACATGTATGAATGACCCATGGACATGGACAATAATGTGGGAATTGACTACAGGAGCAGGGGGTAGGTTGGGTGGAGGAAGGCAAAGGGGCAAAAATTGGGACAACTGTAACAGAATAACAATAAAAGTGATTACAAATTAACATTTGAATGGAAACAAAATTACAAGAAAAGGAAATCAAAGTGTTCCATTGTACATATTGTAAGGAGAAAGGGGCATGGATAATTCCTTGAAATCAAAAGCTTTCTTTGGATTGAGCAATGTAGGTGTAAATTCTGGAAATTTCTTTTGATTAATAATAAACTAGAGACTGTTGATCTTTAAAAACAGTCATGTAAAGTTACACTGGGTGGGAGATAATGTTGGAAATATATGCTCAGTGGATTGAGCCCAGGCTGGGAACCAAAGTGTCCCAGGTTCGATTCCCAGCCAGGGTACATTCCTGGGTTGCAGGCCATAACCCCCAGCAACCGCACATTGATGCCTCTCTCTCTCTCTCTCTCGCCCCCTGCCTTCCCTCCCTAAAAATAAATAAATCTAAAAAAAAAGCCTTTAAAAAAAAAGAAATATATGGAATGAAGTAAGATCACAGAAGCTTTTGAAGATCAGATTTGGAAGTTTGGATTGTTTGTTACAGGAGGCAAATTGGCTCTCAGTATCTATAATGAACTTTTTCCGTTACATTACAATGGCTGGAAAGTTAAATATTACATTTCTTGCACTACCATGTAGCTACGATTTTGACTTAAAATTAGGTTTCACCAATTTGATGCACTTGTGTGAAACGGAACTGTCAACTTTTTTTTGCAATGTCCAACTTTCCAGTCTTTGACTTCCTGGTGCCAAGCATGAAGCACAGTGAGAGCTGTAGTTGCTGGAGTGGTGTCTCTCCATTCTTCATCATCCTCTTGGCACAGACTCCCTTTAAAAGCCAGTTTGCCAGTGTTGGAAGGTCATTTCTCAAGGCCTGACTCTGACCTGTGGAACCATTTTGTAAGCATCTACTTTGTTTTATTAACAACTTAAGATAGAGATATTTCTATGTCATGAAACTGAATCCTAACAGAAATATTGTATTATCTAAACAATGAGATGACTTTTCTTGCCATCCTGGTCATTTGAATCTCAGTTCCGTACTGCCCACACTCCTTGTGATAATGCTTAGCTTTTTCATAGATAAGTTTTCTTCATGCCTTTCAAAGCATCTTGGGCAAACTTCTTTCTCAGGTGATTCATCTTCAGTTCTGCAAAATTCCTTCACATTTTCTTAATGGTTTCTGGTAGAGCAGGAACCCCCTTCTTCTTTTCTGCACCTTCCATGGTTCCAGCCAGAGAAGAGCAACAATGAGATTTTGAATGTTTGAAGACTTTTGAATGAATTACATAGAATCTTACACTAAAAAATTTCTTACACTAGTAAATTTCTCAGTTGTGTTTCACCTAAGCCAATTAAGACTAAATTACATTTTATGCTGGATGGTGTAAGAAGCCAGCCAGAATGTGGTTTGTGAGATTGGGATAGTACTGTGAAGGTTAAAAACCCATGAAGCACCAAAGGCAATGTGTACCCTCGTAATAGAGTACTGATTTCATATTGGATGTCTTTGGGCATTGTCTCCCTAAGACTGAAGTCCATAAATGGAAGTAGGACAATGGACAAATCCTCTTGGCCATATGAACAGGGTAGCTGGAAAAATAGCTTGATTTCTCTTCTCTTACCTAGAAAATTATAAGTCATTTATTTTTGCATGTGGAGGTAGAAAGAAAATATAAAGCAAATCTGTGCTTGTAAAGCATTCTGGCTTTTAATTGCCTTGTCTGGCTGATAAATCATAAAAAGCTAAGGGAAGAAACAATGATAAATGGGTTCAAATTACTTTTTAAATGTTTTGAACCATAGAGAACAGCATTATGTCTGAAAGGAGCAATCAATTCTGGATCATGAAGTTTAAACTATTGTTAATTTTTAAGGAGAAAATGGTAATAAAGAAAAAAGTTAGTGAGATTTCCAATCCACCAGAAGTTCTGTCCAGAAAGTATCCATCCATTTAACAGGGAAAAATAGAGATATTTATTGAAGATACAAGATACAAAGAAACATTGTATATAGGACAATGACATCTCAGTCCTCTTCAAAGTAGGCACCTTGGGACCTCACACAGTTCTCTCAGTCATCATCAGCTGCCCTATCATATTTTCCTGAATCTCTTCAATGATCTGAAATCTCTTGCCTTTCAAAGGTGATTTTAGTTTTTCGAAAAGCCAGAAGTCACGGGGCACCAAATCTAGGCTGTAGGGGGTCAAGAGACCCCCTGGGTGTCTCTTGGGTGATTTGATATTTTGCCAAAAAACTGCATGAGACTTTATGCATGAGCTTGTGCCTTGTTTTGATGAAGCTGCCAATCACCAGTTACCCATACCTGCTGTCTTCTGAATCATCTGAACAATTTCTGTAAAGGAATGTTCAAGCTTAATGCAAAATTTGATGCAGATTCATTACTTTACTTGCTCAGTCATTTTGAATGCAATGGCCATACAGTACACATGTTCACTCAAAACGCCTACCGCTCCCACTGACCAGTACAGTGAAGTCATCATTGTTCACACAGGTGCGTTCCAAAAGTTGACTTCTCTCCTTGGCCACCAGGTATAACAATGTCACTCACACTGTTCTCATTATATTAACAATGGCTGGACTTTTACCAAACAGACCTTGTACAGTTTGTGGTAATTGTATCAAAAAGGGCATTAGATTACTGATGTCAATGAAGCCATAAACAGAGAAGTGAAGAGAGCCAGCATTAGTCTGAAGGGACTTTTTCCAATTTCCCCCAGCTAGCCTGTTTTGTGTCATTAAAATCAGGTAGTGGGCAGAGATGGTGGGAGAGAGCATCCAGCTGCCTGGACACTGTGACCAAAGCTGACATGTACTCAGTGTCCTGGTGTGACCTGGATCAAAGGGCATTCTTCAGCAGAGCTAAGTGTTTATGGATTAGAGGAGTCCTCCCATCACTCTCCTTCCCCCACAGTGTTCATAAGGCCTGGTGTCTTAGTTCTAATTTTTGAAATAGAAAGAAATCCTCATTTATACAAAGAAAAGCTTGCAGGGACATTAAATCATAACATTGTATTTTCAGAGTGGGCATGGAGCCTCAGAGACTAAGACTCATTATGTTTCCATGTTCTTATTAAAAAGTTATATTCTCTAGACCAGAAAATGGAAACCTTCAAACTTCAAGATAAATACTTTATAAGAACTAAAATTACTTCAGACTAAGAAGAAGGAGGTTATACATTAGTTATGATGGTCTCCACTATTAAAAACAACCAGCCAAGATGAAATGCGTTAGATGAGGATAAAAGTAATATAAACTCCACAAAAGTGTTAAGAATTCACTATTTGGTTGAAGGACATTCTTACTAAACTATTTGGAAAATAAATGGGTATCATTGCCTTTATATTAAAATATATAAAAAATATCAAAGCTATTTGTCAACACATACAATTTGGAAAAAAGCACATAATCTTTAAAATAGCTGTGATTTACACACTCTCTCTTGCTCTGTGTGTGTGTGTAATTTAACTGCCATTTTAGTTATAAAAAAAGTCAATCTATTTCTGTGTATTAGGAACAAAACCACCAATAAGAATGTCTTTTCTTGTGCAATTAAAATTTTAAATTAGTATCAAGAACTTAGCTACCATGAAATCAAACACATTTTCTATTATAACATTACAAATTTTACACAGAGTGGTTAATTTACTTCTTTAAGGACACATATGACTGGTAATAAGCACAGAATTCTTAACTCTGAAAACATATAAGCTTTGGAGTCAACAGCATCATTGACACTTATTAGCTGTATGTCTTCTTGCATGCTTTGTTATCTCTGGTTTCCTCAGTTTTTATCTGTATTTTATATTTCTCAGTTTCTTCTTTCCTCCAGTGATTAGAAAATAAGGGTGCAAAATAATATATATTATTAGTTGATACATTTTAATACATTTATTTCCACTTTTGTGCTTTTCTAAAATATAAAATTTAATGGTGCTATTTCAAAATTAAATTATTTGATGTTGTTTGTTTTAAATGGTGAAAAGTGCCTTATTACAGCTTTTGAATCATTTTTTTAATAAGCAAGGGAATAATTAGAAGTCTAACCATAAAGAAACCAACCAATATTAACATAAGTATATTTTTATTATTTCCATTCTGTAATTATTTAAATCATATTTTAAAAATATTTACTGATATACTAATGTGTGTTCCTCATAAAAATTCAAACAACAAAATATAAAAGTATCTTTGAATGCAATGGTAAATATTCTATGGTTTTACCATTAATTTTGGTATCTGCTGAGGTTTCTGCTATGTATAATTTATCCAGTTAGAGAATTTTCCTTAACTAGTCTTTAAGAAATGTTTCTATTTAAAAATATAGATTTAATTTTATTAACCTTTGGAAGTCACTGTCTGCCTTTATTGCTAAATTTAATTAATTACATTAACAACTCTTTTTGCTTTCAACAATTATTCCTTTTCTGAGATAAAGCCTGAAGGTCAAGATGTATTCTTTCTTCAACATGCACAGTACACCCAGATCAGCTATGCTGATTTTTTTTTATCACATTTCAATAAGAATACTCTGTGCTCCCAAGTTAAATTAGCCACTGGCTTGTGCTTTTGTGTCATTCTTGGAGCCCTAGTTATGCTGATCTAGACAATGAACTGGAGACCGTTTCACCTCATCTCGCACTGAAACATGTTATGTGTGTGCAGGCTTGATCGGTGGGACTAGCTGTGATGTCCTCAGGCCCAGGCTTCTATTTTAGGGCAATGCAGCAACATTTTCACTTTTTACTATGTTTTTCTCATAGTTTTCCACTTTTTTCTAGTCATTTTTATTGATATTTTTAAAGATATTATCCTTTTCATTTAAACTATCAAATTTATTGGCATAAAGCTCCATATTATGTGTCATAATTAAACATAAAACAAATTTTCTCTTTATGAGCATTTGTGCTCTTCTAATTCCTAATAGGGTATATTTGTACTCTCTCTTTTTTTCTGGATCAGATGGTAAACTAATTACTTGTGTGTTAAGATGAATTTTCAGCTTATCATCAAGTCTTATCAATTATTTTTTCTGAATCATTAATTTCTGCCTTAATTTTCTACTATTTTTATTTTACTATCGTTGTGTTCCTTTTATTAACACTTTTCTAGTTTATTGAGTGAAAACAGAAGTTCAATTATTTTAAATCCTTCTTGCATTTTCATACAAGTACTGATGCTTTAACTTTCTTACTGACTTCCCCCCCTATCTATTGGTATAGATATGTAAGGCAGTCATAAAATTTCTTTCAAATATTTTAAACTTTCATATTCTTTCTTTACTATAAAAGTTACTGAGAGTCTTTAACTTTTCAAGTACATAGAGGTTTTAAAACTTTCTTTTTATTGTGTTTCTCATTTTACTACTTGTGGAAAATGTGACTTCTGTAAATAATGCATTTTAGAAATTGCAGAAATTTCCTGTGGCTCACAAAGTGGTTACTTTTAGTAAATAGTTCAAGTCTGTTTGAAATGAATGTGTATTTTATGTTTATGGAATACAGAATATATAGAAATATGTTTCTGCATATCTTCAACTCTTCTATTTCTATATATGTGTTTTATATAATAACTTAATTTTCTTATATTTTAAAAACCTTCTACTATTATTTTGAATTTTAAAATAAATTAAAAAATAAAATAAAATTTAAAATGAATTTTACTTTATCATGATCTTTTGGGGTTTCTGTTATAGACTGGATATTTGTATTCCTTCATAATTCATTTATTGAAACCTAGTCCTCTGTGCCATGGCATTCAGAGGTGGGGCCATTGGTAGGTGATTAGATCATGACCCTGTAGAAGAGATCACAGAAAGCTCTCTCAACCCTTCTGCCATGCGAGGGCACAGCAGGCAGATGGTCATTTTGAACCGGAAAACCAGTCTTTCCTTCCCTCCATTCCTTCCTTCCTTTCTTCTTTCCTTATTTCCTTTTTTCCTCAAAGAGTTTTCCTTAGCTAATAATTATATAGTTACATAATTCTAATTTTTTATTAAGGTTTATTAAATATATAATCTTTTCTTTGGCTATAGTTCTCATCTATAAAATTATAGTTCCATGTTCAAATATATTTTATGTGCTGTGCTAGTTCCTTACCATAGTTACTTTTTTCTTTCTTAAATTCTTTAATTCATCTTAAATTGGTTATAGTTTACCATTAATAATTTTTTAAAACAACAGTTTATAGGGCTTTTAATGATCAAGTTGAGATATATATTGGTTGCTTTTATTCATAATTCTGAAATTCAAAAGGTTAGAAAAATAAAATGTGCACACGTGTGTGTGTGATTTTAAACCAGTATTTGACAGCAGATTTGACATGAACTGATGAAAGTCTAGTTATAATTTACATTTATTCTCTATGGTGAATAATGGTAAAGTTTTCTGAAGAAATATTAATGCATACAATAAGTAATTATGAGATGTTAGGCCATGGCCAGTCTTATATAATAATTATATAATCTTTTTAAAATCTCACAAATTCTGAATTGTAAAACACATCTGCTTTTAAAGGTTTTATTTTTAAAAAATATATTTTATTGATTATGCTATTACAGTTATCCCATTTTCCCCCCTTCACTCCCCTCTGCCCTCCACACCCCCTCCCACCCACATTCCCCCCCCTTTAGTTCATGTCCATGGGTCAGACATATAAGTTCTTTGGCTTCTACATTTCCTATACTATTCTTACCCTCCCCCTTTCTATTTTCTACCTACCAGCTATGCTACTTATTCTCTGTACCTTTTCTTCCTCTCTTCCCCTCCCACTCCCCCATTGATAACCCTCCATGTGATCTCCATTTCTGTGATTCTGTTCCTGTTCTAGTTGTTTGTTCAGTTTGCTTTTGTTTTTGTTTTAGGTGTGGTTGTTAAGAACTGTGAGTTTGCTATCATTTTACTGTTCATATTTTTATTTTCTTTTTCTTAAATAAATCCCTTTAACATTTCATATAATAAAGGCTTGGTGATGATGAACATCTTTAACTTGACCTTATCTGAGAAGCACTTTATCTGCCCTTCCATTCTAAGTGAAAGCTTTGCTGGATAGAGCAATCTTGGATGTAGGTCCTTGCCTTTCATGACTTCAAATACTTCTTTCCAGCCCTTTCTTGCCTGTAAGGTCTCTTTTGAGAAATCAGCTGACAGTCTGATGGGAACTCCTTTGTATGTAACTCTCTCATTTTGTCTTGCTGCTTTTAAGATTCTCTCCTTATTTTTAATCTTGAGTAATGTAATTATGATGTGCTTTGGTGTGTTTCTCCTTGGGTCCAACTTCTTTGGGGCTCTCTGGGTTTCCTGGACTTCCTGGATGTCTATCTTCTTTGCCAGATTGGGGAAGTTCTCCTTTATTATTTGTTCAAATAACTTTTCCACTTGTTGCTCTTCCTTTTCTCCTTCTGGTGCCCCAATGATTCAGATGTTGGAATGTTTAAAGATGTCCTGGAGGTTCCTAAGCCTCTCCTCATCTTTTTGAATTCTTATTTCTTCATTCTGTTCTGGTTGGATGTTTCTTTCTTCCTTCTGGTCCACACCATTGATTTGAGTCCCAATTTCCTTCCCATCACTGTTGGTTCCCTGTACATTTTCCTTTATTTCACTTAGTGTAGCCTTCATTTTTCCATCTAATTTACAAGCCAATTCAACCAATTCTGTGAGCATCCTGATTACCAGTGTTTTCAACTGTGCATCTGATAGGTTAGCTATCTCTTCATCGCTTAGTTATATTTTTTCTGGGGCTTTGATCTGTTCTTTCATTTGGGACATTTTTTTTTTGTTTTGACGTGCCTGTTAGGTAGTAAGGGGCAGAGCCTTAGGTGTTCACCCGGGGGGAAACCCATGTCATTGGGTTGTGACCCTGTTTGTGGGGCAGGGGTCCGAGAGGGAACAACGGTGCTTGCTCCACTCTCCACTGGATTTCAGTCACTTCCCCGATTTTCCACAAGCAAATTGGGCCCTTCTGGTGCTGATTCTCTGGTGGGTTGATCTGTGTACACTCTAGGACCCTGTGAGTCTCTCCAATGAACTCTCCTGTGAGGCTGGGAGTTTCTCCCAGTGCCTCAAGTCCCACAGGTATTTTCAATCAGTGGTTTGAGGCTTTATTTCCCTGCTCTGAAACCCTGGGTTGAGCAGTCTGTCCTGTTCCCCAGTTATTTCTCCCAGTTTATCTGCACATGAATGTGGGACCACCCAGTCTGCAATCCACCGCTTCACCAGGTCCACCAGCCGCCACCTTGCCGTGAGTCCTCTCTGTCTGGCTGCCTGTCTCTGCCCCTCCTACCAGTCTGGATGAATATTTCTTCTTTAACTCCTTGGTTGTTGGACTTCCATACAGTTCAATTTTCTGTCAGTACTTTTTTGTTTCTAAATTGTTGTCCTTTTCATTGTGTGAGGAGGCACAGTGTGTCTACCTTTGCCTCCATCTTGGCCTGAAGTCTAAAAGGTTTTAAAGAAAGGTATTGTGGACCTATATAAAAGGGACCGTGCTTTGGGGTTAAAAAAGTAAAAAAAAGTGTACTTGTTTACTCTCTTAATTTTGTATAGTTTTAACAACTTTTGTTACTAAATTTGGCCTTAAGCCACTCCAGCTTAATTTCTATCTTCTAAGCGTCTTGTTTTTTAACCCTGCCTGAATATATGAAGTTTTCTTTTTTAAAATTCAATGAAATTCAATCATTTAAGGGTCTAGGGATGTCTAAGTTTTTATTTCTCTATATGAGCATTATAGCAGTTAGCATTAGTAGTTATTTTTATATAGTAGTGGGCCTTTTCAATCCACATGTTCATTCATATTTTTCTCCATTTTAGAGAAATTTTCTTTATCACATATAATTAGAAATTTTTTATTATCTTTTTTTGTGTGTTCTCTAATTTAGGGAGACAATAATACTTAAATTGTATCAACTTTGCATCTTTTTAAAATCTATTCTAATTATATTCTTTATTTCAGAAATTTTCTATTTGACTATCTAAAATTAGTATGTGTTTTCAATTTAAATTTAATTATTGTTTTTGTAGGAGTGCACCAATTAGTTCAGCAGCTTCCATTTTAATTGATTTCTGTCATGTAAAAAGAAGACATGTCATGTCTTTGACATATAAAAAGCTATATATATTTAATGCATGTATCTCAGTGAGTTTGGGAATAAGTATACACTTGTGAAACCATTACCACTGAATAGTGCCTGAAGCTAAAAAGACTGTATTGTATAGATCTTGTGTTAAGCATTCTTACCACATATCTTAATCTGTTCAGGTAGACACTTCTCTTCTCCCTGAGTCCTCACATGTTAAAGGGGCTTAAGAAGTCTCTTTCATAAAGACACTAATTATATTAATGAGGGCTCCACTCTCAGGTTCTAATTACACCTGAAAAGCTCTATCTCTTAATATCATCACTGTGAGGGTTAGAATTTCAACATATGAATTTGAGATGGGGCACAAATATCCAGACTATAGCACCACAAACAACAATAATAAAGAGTGTGGGAGGGGAAGGAAACTTTGGAATACATCTAGAGTGGTTTTCTAATCATTCTTTTGCACATTATATTCCTTTCTCAAATTGTTTTGGTATGCATGGTTTCAATGTTATTTCTTTACATCTTGCTCATACTTCATGAGAAAGATTCATTTATCTGTTTGCCTAATTCAACAATGATGAAGTCTCAGTGATACTCTCCCTACTTTTTCTAGCCTTATTTGTCTTCCTATCAAAGCTACAGATTAAGGATGGGGTAGTGATTCTTTCTAATTTTTGGTAGCTCAACAGCAACAATAGTGGATAGAGAAATCTCAGCAGAGTCTTTAAAAATTCTTTATTGGGGAATTTTTTAAAAAATTATTCCATTTTCTGCCTGGCTGATGTAGCTCAGTGGATTGAGCACAGTCTGTGAACTAAAGGATTGCTGGTTCGATTCCCAGTCAGGGCACATGCCTGGGTTGCAGGCCAGATCCTGAATGGGGGACACATGAGAGGCAACCACATATTGATGTTTCTCTCCCCCTCTTTCTCCTTCCCTTCTTCTCTCTCTAAAAAAAACAAATAAAAATCTTTTAAAAAATCATTCCATTTTCTTGTTTAGGTAATCTACTTCTGGGAAACTCCCATTAAATCTCATATTTCTGTCCCATTTGAGAGGTAGCTCTGAAGTATGGTCAGACTTTTGGTGTGTGTGTGCATGTATGTGTGTTTGTGTATGCGTTTTGAATCTCCTGAGATGTATGGTAGTAAAGGTCTATTTGTTTTTTTATCCCTAACCTCATGTTCCTTAGCTGCGAGACTTGGGGCAATAGGTTTTACCTTTCCCTTACTCAGTTTCTTCAGCTGTAAAATCATCATCATAATAGTATTTACTCACTATTCATTAAAAAAATGAATGTGTCAATATAGTTCATACTTAGTGAGAGTTAACTATTTCAAACTTGGGGAATAAAAGTCCTGTCAACAATATCTCCACAATCCATGTGGAAAGAAATGTTATTTATTACCAAGTAAACTTATCACTGTACATGTATGTAGGCAGCCTGCAAGAGACTACAAAATAGGAATAAAATGTAACACACTTTATGTAACAAACCACAAGAAATATTAATTAAATTTATCATTTTGACAGACAAATCGTTACATCAGGAGATAGTCTCCTAAATTAGCTCTGGAGGTATGTGATTACATTTCCAGGGATAATGAGGTCCTGGATTTTGAAAATATCTCTGTACTGTAAAACTTCAGCCTGGCTTTATATAGGCCCTGACGAGATTAATGTACATTTCAGAAGTTTAAAGCTAGGACTTGAGGCAACTATGTTTTCAAGGAGATTCTTATAATCACCATTATTATTATTATTATTATTACTTACTCCTCAATTTGTTTCTTTCCAAATAGTTTTTGAGTGATAAAGTGGGATTAATATCTACTCCTGTACTGCTTCTGGGAAATTTGGGTAAGATTAGGAATATGCCTAAAATGTATCACAGTTTATGTATAAGTTTGTACATGATTCTTAGTTATAAATAAACCATTTCTTTGTTTTTAAAATTCTTGTTTCTTTCTTGCTTTTTGATTTTGGTATTGGGGAAAGGAAGCTCTGTGGTCCATCTTCACTCTGCCATTTATCCAAAAATGTAGGTGTTAGAGGATCCATGGACATGGACATCAGTGTGGTGATTGCTAGGGGGAGGCGGTAAAAGGGGGTTAAATAGTAATGGAAAAATACAATAAAGATTAAATTTAAAAAATGTAGGTTTAATTTTTTCTAATTTTGAATGCCATATACACATTTAACATTTTAATTGTCTTTCATATTTAGGCTTAATATCCATAACTTTTCTTCAAATAAGAAAAAATAATATGTAGATTGTCATTTAAGAGAGGTTCAAAGGGTTGAATAGTCTGTTCAAGAAAAATCAAATAAAAAGACTGAATGTAAATGCTGACATTTATATGCAAACAATTGTTTTAAAGAAAATTGCTGCTGAAAATACATTGTTCCCATGGACAGGATGTGACCCTTCACCATCCTCACAGCTGTGTGCTGACATCCAAGTGTTATTAAAAATGAGCAAGGCTGGTGCATCCTTGTTGAAGGCCTTGAGTTGATTAGCCCAAGTCAATGCAGTGGGTAACTGAGTGTCTAGTGTTCTGTATTCAACTCCTTGCACACACACATTTTTCATGGTGGTGTCATCACCAATGAAATTTAGGAGGGATGAAAATTTCCAAATTAGTAATGAATCACTTGCATCTTCTAGCCTACTCTTTCTTTAGCTTCCTTCTACAAGTTCATCTTACTTTCTATATTCATCACCAGAATGAACCAGTTGCTCCTTGTTAAACTTTTATCTCCATGAAGTGAAGGTGACAATGAAACACCTTTCTGTAAGATCTTGGCAGCTATTCCACACACCTGCTGGCTTGTTTTTATCGCATTCCATATGTCCACAATTTAAGTGGCAATACAACTCTGTCTGAATTGTATCATCCAGCACTGCAGGGTAGATAATCCTGTATTATCTACTTTTGGAAATAATATTTCAGCACATTCAAAATTTCACATTAAAAAACTGGCTGCCTGAAACTTGATGATTACAGACTTGTAAGGACAAGATAAACAGAAGAAGATGCGAGCAGGGAGTCAAATGTGAAAGCATTATGCTGCATGTGTAATAGACTCTGATCTCTTTTGCTAAATTTGAAGCTATTGGTAATATTATTGACTCAGATATGGCCCTGCAGTTTCCTATTCTTACAAACTCATTCTAATGAAATGTTTAAGCACAATATTTTGTAAAAGAATAATTTTAAGGTGTATTGACAAGTATTAATTAAATTTCTGGGGAGCTTAAAGAGTTAATATACATATGGGTTTCAATCTACAAACCTTTTCATTTAATGAGTCTCAAAGGAAAAAATAAGTCAATTATTTGTCTCTTGATTAAAGACTGTGAGCATTGATTTTCTCATTGGAAAAATTTCATTTTCTTTAAATGAAATTAGTGATAATGAACAGACATAGTTTTCCTTTTGCTTAGTCGGTCATGTGTGTTTATTTTTACCTGAAATTTTTAGTGCTGTTTGCTAATTTAGTAATTGTTTGGTAATACAAGGATCTTTTTCCTATTAGTGTATCTATAAATGAGGAAGTAAAGATTCATTGCTATCATTAAGGATTGAATTTTCTGTTCATTGAAAACAATTTACTTGAAAGTAAGTCTATTATTAGTCACTACTAGGGCAATAAACACAAATTTTGACATTTCAACATAGTAAATTGAAAGATTTGTTGGCCTAACTTTTAAAACAACAATTTTACAGTGTATTTTCCCATTTATACTTTGAATATGTTTAGTGTGCTAATGATTTCAAGAAGGAACTTAATTAATGATTATAAAGTTTTCCATGACCACCATAGCAATTCACTTTAAATTTAGTTACAGATATTTTAGTTCATTGTCACTGTTACCTCTTTTTCTTGGTTGATGTGTAACTGCATTTGAAAAATTGCCTTAACTTCAAACTTCACCATAACAATGCTTCTGGAGCTTGATATCTCTTTACAAACAGATTTTAATATCCTCTTAGAACTTATTGGTCCCAATGAGACAAAACTGCCTACTTACAGATGCCAGTTTAGCTATGGGTATCTTTTCTGTTCTCAAAACTTATATGAAGCAAGAGACAATTTCTTACTATTCTCTCTAGCCTCCAGATCTAAGCAGTTTTTGATGAATGGTAGGCATTCAATAGGCTCTGATTAAGTTATTGACTAGAATAAGTGTGACAAAATTGCCAAGAAGGCACTGAGTATAAATTTATTGAATATCATTTAAAATATTCATAACTAAGTTAACATGTATTACTTAACATCAACTCAGTTTTTCTCTCATGCTCAGTTATCTTTCAGAATTTTTAATACATACTTATCCTCATATCTAACAAATGATAGTATAAGAGTCTTCCCTGAAAACTTTGATTTGACCATTCTAAATTTTCCATTGTCATTGATATGCCATCTTCTTTAGTGGCATATTCAGGTAACAGACTTAAATCTATATTTAACTTACATTGTATATGTTCACACAGCTTTTCATTATTTTTCAATCATTTGTTGAAATTGATTATATTATATCTTTGCTACATGGTGGGATTGTACATCAAACAGTCTTTCCAGGTTCATAAAGTTCATTTTCTGTCCCTATCTTGTTGCAACCCCCCAAAATTAGGAAAATATAGAACATAAAAATGAAATAAAGAATGGAAAGAAAACTAATGTCTACCTTTGTATTGGCCCATTAAAATATTATAGAAATTGTAATAAAACAATAACAATAATATATTAAGTAATTTGTACATATTTATTGCATGTACAATAAACTGAACCTGTCTAGTGCTATTGCCATTTAACAGATAAAACGTCTAGGACCCAAAGAGAGTAATTTAAGACTCCTGAATATTGACAACTATAATTACAAATGAATTAACCACCATATAAATAAATCTTAAATATAAAGTTCTAATTCTTTGGCTTGACATTCAAATCCTTTCACAATCTGCCTTCTGAATTACAGCTATTGTTAATTTTCTTCTTGGTATTTCACACTGTGATCCTTCTCGTTGTTGCCCTGAGCTGGTATGGATGAGATGGAGAGAGAAAACTTGGAATCTAGTTCCTATGTGACCTGAGACAAACCTCTAGTCCTCTAAACATTCCTCTGAAAAATGAGAAGATTGCACCAGACATTCTCTGTGGCTATTTCAAAGTCTTATTATTTATTCATTTTCTTGTATTGTTTTTACTTTTGCTCTTGTTCTTCTGTTAGTCTGAAATATCTTCTAAATTATTATTTAAAGTTTATCTCAATTTATCTAATTTTTATAAATCACCTTACCATATAGTAGCAGATCAGTAGTTTCTATCACTAATTTGTAGTTTCTATCACTAATTTGTAGTGATAGAAACTCAGTTCTATCACTACAAATTGTCAGTTTAAGTTCCCTTTATTGTGCGGCAGGAGAAAAGAAGTAGGGTGAGAAGCTAAATTGAAGTCAATTCTTATGTGTTTGCAGTGGGAAGTGAAGCATAAACTGTCAGATGAAAAAGATAGTGTGTATAAAGTAGCAATGAAAGCAAGCCAGGATTGTGGAATGGGAAGCAGAGAATAATGAGATATGATTTTGGAGAGCTTAAAGGATAGGCTGGTGTTTGTGAAGTTGAATGTATTGTTACGGGCTAGGGTCATGCCTATTATGAGATTTCATGAGGTCTTAGACAGTTCTGACTCTCTGTGGTCTTCAATAGAAATTGAAAGTTACAATAGGTGGGAAGGCTTGTGTTACAGATAGTTTAACTTGTTAGTTCACAATTTCCTGCAGGTCAGAGTCTCTGAGAAATGTTTTAAAATTCTAAATTTAAACTGTTTCATTAAATGTTATTTTCCTCATACTTTAAAGTCCTACAGTTTTCATTATTTTTTTAGTAAGTTCTTTAAACTTTCCTTATTGAAAAGAGGAATTGCAAAGATTTGACAGAGGGTGGCTGTATAGCCCAGATTCCCCCAATGTTAACATCCTGCATAACTGTGATAAAATCATTTTAACAAAAAATTAACGTTGGTACAATATTGCTAACTAAATTACAGACCTTTCCCAGATTTCACCAGTCTTTGCACCAGCTCCCTCTTCTGTTCCAGAATCTGATCCAAACTTTCACATTGCCTTTAGTTGTCATGTTTCTTTAGTCTCCCCCAGTCTGTGAAAGTTCCTCATCTTCTCTTGCTCTTCAGTCTTTCAAAAGAGTGTGGGTCAATTATTTTGTACAAGGTCCCTCAGCATAGTTTTGTCTGATGTTTTCTCACAATTGCATGGAGGTTATGCATTTTTGACATGTATACCACAGAAATGGTATACCATTCTTGGTGTATTATGTTAGGAATTCATGATGGTAATCTTACTACTGGCATTATTTCTTAACAGCTTTGGTTAGTTGGTTAAGATCATGTGTGCTGGGATTCTCCGTTGTGAAACTACTAGTTTTCCCTTTGTAATTAATTATTGTCTTGGGGGAGATAATTTGGTACTGTGCAAATATCTTATTTCTCTTCAAATTTTTACTCACTAATTTTAGCATTCATCAGTAGATCTTGCCTGCAATAATTAATATGGTGGTTTTCTAATGGTGGTGGTTTCTCATTGATTGCATTCATTTCAAATTTAACAATTAGAATTCTTTAAGGATGAACTGACAATTTTCAAAAGTATCTACTTATTAAAAATTCATATCTT
Source organism: Phyllostomus discolor (assembly GCF_004126475.2). Taxonomy (NCBI): domain Eukaryota; kingdom Metazoa; phylum Chordata; class Mammalia; order Chiroptera; family Phyllostomidae; genus Phyllostomus; species Phyllostomus discolor. Next base: position 130,139,488 of record NC_040906.2, on the reverse strand, counting down.
TATGGTCTTATTTTATGAATTAAGATCCAACACTATTGTTACTTTGTTTTTGAAATTATTTCAGATTTAGCTAGTAAGAGCACTTTCAGGGTAACTTGTGTGCCTTTTCTGTATACACCAATCCTTTTTCTGTGCATGCCCTTATATTCTGACACCACACAAATTTACGAGTTCACCTGGTGCTTTCCTTGACCCATTCTTGGATTCAAGCACTTCATAAAGTTTCTTTATATTACAGAATATAGTATTTGGAAACCAAGATCTAGGTGGTGGATGTGCTGCTGATTACTGGGATATTATTGCTTCCAGTTCTCTTTAAGAGAGACTGCAAATATACATGTGTATATACTAATCCACACATGTACACACACAGCTGTATAATCTTAGTAATGCATACATCTGGTGTGTATCTGTTCTATCATCTATCTATCTATCTATCATTTATCTATCATCTATCCATGTGTTTGCATTGTTCAGATTTAATTATTGATATATTTAGATTAAATCTATTACTTTGATAGTTGTATTTTATTTGACCACTCTGCTTCATTTCTTTGTCTTGGTCAGTCTTCTCTGGATTTAATTAGTACTTTTTTATTATTCAGATTTATGTCCATTCACCTTATTATTTTCAGGACATTTTGTATACACTTAGGTTTACAATATACAGCTTTAACTATTCAGAGTCTACTTTAAAATATTATTATATTTTCACTTTACTTTTATTGTTGGTGCTATTACAGATGTTCTCATTCCTCCTGCCCCCTGCCCCCACCAGCCTCCTCCCAGCCCCCACACCTCCTTCCCTCTGGCCATCACCACACTGTTGTCTGTGTCTACCTGATATCTATGTCTACCTGTGTCTGCATATTCTTTAGCTTACTCTTTCCCCTTCTTTCATCTAGTCCCCCCTCTCCCCTTCTCTCTGATGGCTGTCAGTCTGTTTCATGTACCCATGCCTCTGTTTCTAATTTGTTCATTAGATTCCACATAGGAGTGATATCACATGGTAGTTGTCTTTCTCTGACTGGCTTATTTCACCTAGCATAATGTTCTCCAGTTCCATCCATGCTGTCACAAAAGGTAAGATTTCCGTTTGGGGGTTTTTTTTTTGCTGTGTGGGAACCTAGTATTCTATTGTATAAACGTGCCACAATTTTTTTATCCACTCATCTACTGATGGGCACTTGAGCTCTTTCCAGATCTTATTATATTTCTTCACATGCTATGTAAGGACATTGCAAAATATATCCCTGATCCTCCCTGTCAGCCTTTGTACTGTTGTCATACATTTTCACTTTTATATGTGTTATAAACACAGAACACATTTTTGTCATTTTTGCTTTAGACAGGCCCCTTTTTAAAGAACAATTAAAATAAGACAACAATTAATTCTCTTTTACCTTCATTGATTACATTTCCAACTCAATCCATTTCTTGAGTTGATTAGGTTTCTATCTGGTATACATATTTTGCCTAAAGAACTTCCTTTTGCATTTGTCCAGGTGTATATCTGCTGGAGATGAATTCTCTGTTTTTATTTGAGAAATTACTTGTTTTTCCTTAATTTTGAGGAAAACTTCTTACTAGATATAGAATTCTGGTTTGACAGATGTTTTACTCTCAATATTTTAACAATTTTATTCCATTTTCTTCTGGTATGTATGGTTTCTGACAAGAAAGCTATTCTACTGTTATCTTTCTTCTGCTGCCTGCAATGTATCTTTATCTCTGGAAAAATTAAGAATTTTATCTTTGTCTTTTGTTTTTAATAGTTTAAATATGATATATCTAGGTGTGTGTGTGTGTGCATTTGTATTTCTGTTTGGTGTTCTCTGAATATCTTAAATCTTTGACTTGTTTTCTGTCATTATTTTTGAAAAATTATAAAGCCAGTATTTTATCTTCTTCCACATTTTCTGTTATCTTTCTCTTGTCTCCTGAGATTCTAATAATTCATCTGTCTCACAGATCTTGGATGCTGTATTCTGTTTTTGTTTTTTCAATGATTTTTTTCTCTCAATGTTCAGTTTGAGCAATTCTTATTGACCTATCTAATTTTACTGATTCCTCAGCCGTGTTATCTACATGTAATAAAGAAAAGGCATTTTTAGTTTTTCTCACTGTGTTTTACATCTCCAGCATTTCTGTTAGACTTTTTTTATATTTTACATTTGCCTGTTAAAATTACTTGTTTGTTTTTGCATGTTATACATCTTTTTCATTAGAGATTTTAAAATGGTAACCAATTTAACAATTATATTTATTTTAAACTGTTAGCAAAATTATTTCCCCATTTGTCTTATATCTGGGTACGTTTCTGTTCATTGTTTTTTTCTAAGGGTGTATTAATTTTTTTGGCCATTGACACATCTTTTTTAAAAAGATATACATATCATGGAAAACTCTGGAGACTAAGATAAACAGTTTTTATGACTTGACGATAGCCAGGCCTTTCCTTTTTTTCAGCATAGAGGTTTCTGTTAATCTGTTCAGGACTTGGGCTTCTTTGAGGTTTTTACTGTTGCTATGGCTACCCACCAGTACAAACTGCATTTAGAGTTATTTGCCAGATGACTTTTCTCAATGTCTGTTCCACCCACAGTTTTAGATATTCCTTTGCTGCATGTCAGATAGCATGTTTCTTGTAGCTATTCCACTAATATTCATCTATTTGTTTTACTCAGTGATGGTTTTGTTGGCTGGGACATAACAGGGAGATGTGTTCTGAAGTTTTGATTGAGCCTCAAGCCTTAGACAGGTGCTGCACTCCTGAGTTTCACGTACAAGGTCTTCACAAGTATTCTTGCTCTCCCGCCAGTTCTAGTTTGGGACCCAGCTTCTACCCAACCCCTCCACTGGTGGTGAAGTTGTTTTGCTTGTTTGTTTGTTTTGTTTTTCCCTTTTGTTTCCTTCCCCCTAATTGCAATGAATTCTCATCAGTATTATGAGAGTAAGGATGTGTGTGTGTGCGTGTGCCACTCCCACTAAGGATTAAGGAGTTTGTCCCATATAAGAGATAAAGGTCTGGGCACCAGACTTTAGATAAAGGTCTATCACACTGGCTGCTGTTCCCTCCACTAGGCCTATACTATGTCCTCAGTATTATCCACAGGCTTCCTTTAAGTGCCTGGTGTGGTATTTGATAGAAAGGCTGTGACTTGCCCCAGGAGAAAAGTGAAGGGTTTCACTCTCTTCCACCAGCCTGCACTCAGCTTCTTTCAATATGTTAATTTCTCTTACTTTTGCACAGCAGCATCTCTTTCAAACAATCTAGTGCCTGCTGCTCCCAAGGTTTTGGATTCGTTGCTTGTACCACAATTTTTTCTCTCTGCAAGTTCCTTTAAAAAGCCATGAACTGGTATCTTAAGCAGCTCTCATTTTTTTATTTTGTTTGAGTCTTTTATCTTTTTTCCTTAATGAGTTTAGCCAGGGGTTTGTCAATTTTGACCAATCTTACTTGGTCAAAGGTTATGAGTAGTTTATAAACTATTATAAGTATGTGTAATTTGTTATAATTTTAAATATAAGTATCATTACATACTTATAATAATTTTCCCCAAAGCTTGAACCAATATAATCTTTTGTTAGCAGTATATAGATATTAATTTCACTGTAGCATTGCCAGTAATAGTATTTTTTTGAGCATCAAGTTTATTTAAAAATTTGGGAGAATCAATACTTTAATAAGAACCCCCGCAAACATGGGAACAAAGAAGAGGAGAAGGGCTCCAGGAAAAACAGTCCAGTCTCTGAAGTTTCATTCAGGCAGGGGCTGAAGGTAGACCTGCAGTGAGGGTAGCTTCTCTGACCCTCAGGTGGCTCCTCCAAGCTCTACAGATATTTTGGATAAGACGCTTCTGAAGGCCACGAAGATGCCAGATACCCCTCCTCATGTGAAACCCATGCAGAGAACGCTGTGGCAGTTTACATACCTCCAGCATCTGCTGGACCAAGTCTTCTCTCCTGGACACACATTGTGTATTTCTGGCACCACTCTCATCTGCAGCTGTTTTCATCCAGTCTCTGGCTCACTGTTCAAACCACATGGCCAGCCTCCCTGGAGATCAGCACCTTCAAGTTTACCATTTAAAGTTCAGCGAGTATGGCTTGATCTCCCCAGCATCTTTGACTGTGGCCCTGCTCTTGGCTGTTCACAATTTTAAAAATTATTCTGGTTTGACAACTGTAGTAACATAAACAATAACATATTTAAAAAATAAATTGAGAGAATGTGGAATAAAAAATGATATTGGCTTGACTGTTGTCCTTTTGAGATGTTGCTTGTTAGTGGATAAACTATAGCATATAAATTTAAAGAAAAACCTGAAGACCCTCCTGGTTGACACCTGCCAGCCCTGGCTGAGGCCAGAGGGAGAGGATGGTGTCCCATCATCAAGCTACCCAGCTTGGACACAGTTTTCATTAATGGTTCCTTCTTGTGCTTCACCACTGCTGCTGGTGCTGCTGCTTCTGTGGTGGTGGAGAAGCCCCCAAGGCCACACTTGGAGGGCTGGGCTGAGGGTGGTGGTCCTGGATGCTGCGCCTGGTAGGGGAATGGTGGTCCTTGTTTCTGGGTGGGTGGGGTAATGGTCATTTTTGCTTCCATCTTGCCTTGGGGAATTATCATCCTGGCTCCCAGGCTGGCTGACAGAATGATCATCCTTGGATCCAGACTGGGTGGGGCACTGGGAGTCCTTGACTTTGGGTTGGCTGGGAAAGCAGCAGACTTACTGGTTTTCTGCTCTGATGCCTGACTTCTTGGATTGTGGGAAGACTTCTGTTGGAGTCAGAGGAGGAGCAGGGGCTTACCTTGATGGATCAGCCTTTCATTTTGTTTTCTGTGGTATGTGCTGCTGAAATCCAAGTTTCTTCCTTATTTCTATTTTCTGGGGGTTAATGTCACCCTAGAGCAGCTCACTATACAGCTACAGTTTCTCCTTCTGGCCAATATTGATCTTTCATTGTACTTTCATTATATCTTCTAGGGTTGTTCTTTGGCTGGGGTCAACAGTCATTAATTTTTTAAAGAGTTTTTAACATTCTAAAGGCATAAAGTATGATACATAGAACTACCCATTCAATATATGCCACTTCAGTTTCCCTGAGTTCTTCCCCACAAATGACAGTTTCCCCTTCACCACCCTATATCACCCTGAGGCTCCAGACATCAACCTTAGGGCCATCATAGGGTTGTAACTGCAAGATCTCAGGAGCCATATAGGAGACAGTATCATAGAAGATGTTCTGTTTACGGTCTGAAAATTCTGTACTGGAGCCAAAGTCTGTTAGTTTGATATTTAGCTCACCATCTAGGGGGATGTTCTCTGTCTTCCGGTCCTGGTACACGATTCCCCTCTGGTGGCAGTGCTGTACCACTGATACCATTTCCTGGAATATGGCTCGGGCTTATTCCTCAGTCCTGAGGCCATAGTTCTTAAGAAAATCAAGTAAGTGACGTCTACTCACATGTTCCATGAAGAGAAAATATTGGTTCCAGGTGGCAATCCCTATAAGAGACTGTTCTGTGTGGCATGGGCCCAGCTCCCACTCAGAGATGCAGCTCCCACTCACAGGACCCATGCCCATGAATAGGTTCTCCCGTGGGGAATCAGGCCTTCAATGTGCCTAGGCTGCTTTGAGTCTTGCTCTTGCTAAAAAACTCCCTCACCCTGAATTGAGGACATTTAAATTGAGGACATTTAAATGCTGAATTTTCCAAGGATGAGTGTAACTGGTTCAACCACTTTTGCCTTTTCATTTGCAAATATCCCTCTTCTGTGATGTGATTAGCAGCATTGGCTCCTTTGTTTTCTGTAAAAGGTAACCACCTAAAGCAAACCTGTATATGGTAAATGAGGACCATCATGTAATGTGTGGAGGAACCCAATAAACGTCAGTCATGGCAAGGGCCAAGGTTTTTGCTCCCCTTGAGAGAAAAGCCATGCTGTCCCTTTTCCTCCACCAGACTTGGTAGTCTGTGTGAATATCTCATTTCATCCATAATGACTCAAACACTGCAGGCTGGTGTCTGCATCAAATCCCCTCAAATTTAAGCTCTTAGGACAATGAACTTCTTAAAAAACTTCAGAGAATTCCCAACAACTTGTGATTTTCACAGCCACTTCTGTGCCAGTCAGAATGTGCCGGGCTAACCTCACCTTGGCAAAGAATCCCTTGTCAATGGTGTTCAGTAGTATGGAATTGCCAGTATGGTACTCATTGGCAGTGATGGCTGCAAAGTTATTAGACATGGTGACTTCAAAATAAAAGCAAAAAAATTTTAAGAAGAAATAAAAAATGAAAAAAAACCAAAATAACAAAAATAAAACAAAAAATTGAGAAGAAGAAATTAAATTGAAAAAATTAAAAAATAAAAAGTACAAATAAGAAAATAAAAAAGAAAAAAACTAAAATAAAAACAAACAAACAAAAAAAGAAAACAAGTGAATCTGTCTAAATCCAACAGGTTATCACAAAGCAGCTTCCTGGACTATTAAAGAAAAAAAAAAACAAAACAGCCCAGCCAGGACCTTATCTAGGAATGGTTCATGTTGGTTTTCTCACTATTTCATCCCATGACAGTTTTACTTTGGAAAAAAAAATAAAAACCTTCATTAAGTTTTTTAAATATGGGGTATTAAAGATTGATATTTACTTTATCAAAAATGAAAATCTGTAAGATGAAAAAAAATAATAATAAAAATGAAAAATCTGACTTATTCTCACACTCCAGATCTCAGTTCAACTATCACCTGCTTAGGGAGAGCTTCCCTCATCCATCCATTCCTACCCACCTCACCCAGCCCATCACATTTGTCTTCCTAGTACTGACCACAGTGTACCTCATTCTTGTTACTGCCTGTCTTTCCCTTTAAGGGAGGAGCATGGCTGTAGTGTTTCCTGTGTCTAGCACAGTGAGTGGCAACAAAACAAATATTAGTAAATATTTGTGTACTGGATTTATAGGAGAGTTTAGGAGAACATAATAAATTATGACCAACTATTTATTTAATCAAAGTGATTCATAAAGTACCTTTAAAAAAACTCCTGTGTCTCCTCACTCTGCTTTTAAGACAGATAAGAAGGGGAAAGCTGAGATCTGGGCTTTCAGGTATGTCAGCACTTGGTAAGCTCTTCCCAAGGTGAAAAAGGATATCTCATTCTTTTACTTATTTTTAAATACTTTACTTATTTATTTTTAGAGAGAAGGGAAGGGAGAAAGAAAGAAAAAGAAACATCAATGTGTGAGAGATACAATTGGTTACCTCCTTCCCACCCCCAACTGGGGACTTGGCCCACAACACAGGCATGTGCCCTGACCACGAATCTTACCTTTTGATAAGGTAAGGTTGATACCTTTTGGTTTGTAAGATGAAGCTCAACCCACTGAGCCACATTAGTCAGGGCTCATTGTTTTATTTTATAATGCTGTGATAACTAGTAAGTAATGATTATTTAAATTCTAATTTTGTAATATATCTGGTTATATTTTGTACATGCTTCCTGACTGCTGTTTGGGAACTTTTAACATGATTTTTTTCCAAATAATTGGCCTAGTTTTTTTTTGTTTTGTTTTAAATTATATTATGTAGCTTGAAATTATAGATATCAAACACACATTTCCTGTCATTTTTCTCCATTGATTAGAAAATTTTCCTCTAAATAAGGTTTGATAAATATTTTCACTTACATCTATTCTAAATTTTTATCCATGACTTTAAAATATTTAATCCTTTTATTTTCCTGGAACCAGTATTTTAGTTTAATACATTTAAAAAGCATCTAAATTTCATCCTAATAGTTTTTAGCTGCTTCAACACCATTAATTTAATAATTCTCATCATCCTCACACATCTGTAATATTTTTCTAATTATATAAAAAAATGCATATAGACAGATGAAGAGAAATGACAACATACTGGTAGTACATCTTGGTTAGTCTTTTCAGGGAGAATTACCAATAGGGCATAAGAAGTATTTTTGATACCCACATACTTCTCCCCACCCCTGCTTTTCCTAGGGATATGTTTCCTAAATAGTGGTCTTATTAGAGAAAGCAAGTTTCACTATTGGAACACAAATATTTAATAAATCTATCCCATTTGTTTATAGGGTTGAAAGGAAAAGTCTTACCCTAGAGTATGAAACACTAGAAAGTCACTGTATTCTGTACCAAGACAACACCAAAATAAATTCTGATAAATTCTGTATATATAGACTTAGGCAGCATTATGGGCTGAATTGTGTCCCCTCAAAATTCATACTTTGAAATGTGAATGGCCATACTGCAGAATATGATTTGTATGTGGAGATAAGACCCTTAAAGAGTTTATCAAGTTAAAATAATGCTGTTGGAGGTGGGTAGGGAACTAGTCCAATTTGACTATAGAATAGGCAATTAGGACAAAAACACCCATCAAGTGCCTACAGAGTCCAAGGGGCTACCATGTGAGGACACAGCAAGAGGGTGACCATCTGGAAGACAAGGAGAAAGGCCTCAGAAGAAAACAAGACTGTCAACCTCTTGCTCTTGTACTTGTAGCCTCCAGAATTGTTAGAAAATAAATTTTGTTTAAGCTTTTCAGCCTTTGGTTTTTTATTATAGCAGCTCTAGAAAACTACTACAGGGACTTTGGCTAAATACACTACTTACTGATGTGGCCCAAGAGAAAATACACCGGTCCTAAATCATTTGACATTGGCCAAGGAGAGGTAAAATATATAATATACTTATGATCATGCCTGTGCATAAAAAGTACTCTGTAAAATGACCTATCACTTTCATTAGTATTGCCTTCATTTCAAAGGTGAATTGTGGACTGGGTTGCTAATATGGACCAGGAAGGCAGTGGTGTTGGGTGACCCAGCAGTGCAATGGCCCTGAGTGGCAGAAAAACATAAAATCAACAATGACATTGTTAATTTCCTTTGTTCATAACAGAAATCAGGAAATTTTCCATTCTCTCTGTGCAACAATACTCCCCCAGGGTTCTTAAAAAGTATATTTATGGAGTAGAAAAATGCAGAAGTGATTGTACTTCTTGGTGTTTAATCCTGTGAGTCCTGAGATGGTTTTCAATAATTTGGAGCAATAAGACATGACTGAGGATACTTCTGAGGCTCAAGGGTTGTTCCATGTTTCTTAGATTGAAGTCTATTGCGAGGCCATTTTAAATTTATTTCTATTGATCTTTTATAAGTACAAAATTCCTTGGTGGGTCAACAACTGATAAAAATAATAAATCTTAACTAACATCAGGAACTGAAAGTACATTTGGTGACTATTTTAAATAATATATTAAGTGCTGGACAGCAAAGTATGAGAGATTCCTTATAGCTTATAGCTGTCTCATTACAAAACCAAATTGCTGATGTCAGAAAGCTTCTTTATATTATATATCACTTTGAATTAAACGTCTACAAAATGACTGCTAGAAAAATGAAAGCGCGTTATACTGAAACTCATTTAGGTTATTTTCTTATAAAACATTACATTAAAAATGGATATTACTAAACTGGTGCAATCTGATTCCATACATTCAGAAAAAGTCAATTTTTCATTCCTTTCTTTAGCAGAAAGAGGCCAGGAGTACCAGGTTTAATCCAATATAACTGACTTTTATTATTAAATGAGTTTAAACTTCAATAAAATAAAACTATTAAATAAATTAAGAAACAATATATGACTTGAATCTCATTTGAGATTACATAGCTGCTTCAGGTTATATATTTCAGCTATTTCGTTTATTTCTTACTGAGGGCTGGGCTTGCCTATTCATTTCCTTTGGAAACTACCAAAGAAGTCATAGCTAAACAATAAATTGTAGTTTAATGTCTCTTCATTTCTACCTATTCCATCATTTTAAGCAAAGCACTATTAAAACATTGGAAATATTCCAGTGCCCAGGAAAATTGTAGTTTGTGTTTTATCTCATACGACAAAAGTAATTGAGTAAAGTACTTCAGCTAAAGGAATTATTAAATTTCTCTCTCAAGAATTCTTTAATTTCAACATGTATTATTTACTTATTTGTCACATAAGGACAGTCTAAATAAGTCTAAAGGTTTCTGTTCCTGGCTCTAATTCATTTGCTAATAATAAGTAAATATGAGAGCAGAGATGTCTATGACAGCCTGAGGCCTGGAAGCACTAGCCGATGCTGTTATTCTATGGGGATTGTACTCACTCCTGAGCAGGACATGGCATGTGGGTAATGGATAGGAAACACTGTACATAAAATAATATCTATAGAATAATTGACAGTTCTCTAATACATGGTTTAATGCTCATCTTTAGGAGTTTTTGTGATATTAGAGAATGACAGTATTGCAAAAATAATAAGCAAAAATAAGATTTAATCATCATCTCCAAACAGTACTATTTTGAAAAATTGAGGTCAAATAAAGATTGAAATGTTATCTAAATAACAGATGTCTCAGTGCATGTAAATATATATCTACAGATATATATTATACACCTACCATTCATTTTAGGATCATCAATTTAAATTTTTATTCACACTTAATAAACATTGGAAAAGAAACATAAAAAATTTTAACCCTTAATTTCTGGTATTAATTTTACCTTCCTTTTATGACTTTGTTTTTATTTAACTTTATTTTACTCTTGATCTAAGTAAAACAAAGATTTGCATGTAGAAGTTTTTATATATATAAATAAAAAGACATTAATATCCTAATTATGTTATTATTTTCTGGAAGGAAATCTGTATAAGAATTATTTATCAATCTATAGCATAAACCATTAAATTAGCTTCCCTCTGAAAATCACTACTACTCTGAGAATGTATGTCTGTTGGTGCTGGAAGGACAAGTTGTTTGCTACCTAAGTATGAGAAGGCACTATCTAATTTCCTGTAGAAAAAAAGGAAAAGCAAGCCACTTGCTTTCAAACAATTACCAAATTAATTTGATGTGGAATTTTCTACTTGAAAAAGAAATATCTAAAAGTTGGAAAATTTATTTCATATCAACATAGAATTATAACACTGTCCTTAATTCTAGTTTATAAAATGATGCTTGGCATATATGTAATAATAAAATGTAGTTAAGAAAGTGAAAAGTTTGTTACTTGAAAAAAAGTGTCATGATGGAGATATGCATTGTGATCTCTGTGCATTTTAAATTTATTTTCTATATATTTACCTGATTAACTATCAAGCTGCTTTTCCTTCTTATTTCTTTTATTTAAGAAAACATATTGAGAGCCTAGAACTAAGGTAACACTGTTAGAAAAGAAATATAAAGCCATGGTGTATTAACTCTTATATAATGCTATGTAATACGTTACTGGGAACTGCCCTGCCTGGTTTCAGAAGCTATAACTCCCAGGGCTAAGGCTGAGTAAAAGACCTTGGGACCATAAGCCACTAAGGAGACCAAAGCTTATCTTCATGGCAGGGGTGCCACCTCTGCCCCTTTTACTTCACCCTGCTTGGCCCCCAATGCTTGATCAGTTAGCCAATGACAGGTAAGATTCCTCAAGGGATGGATGACCTAAACAGGCATGGTCATGATGGGTCCCTCAGGAAAGGACTTGGGGGGCTATAGGAAAAGGGGGTGATGGACCCTCACCCTGGCTTGACATAGTCTGAGTACGTCCCCTCCCTGACTTAAGCCTGAAATAATGCTGGAGGGCAGTGCAGCCCTGGGCAGCAACAAGTGGTTCCCCAGGGTGATCAGGCCTAAGAAAGAATGCATAAAATCCTGTGAAACCTGCTTTGCTAAAAATGCCCTCAATTTAAATAAGGGCCTAAGCATAAAATGATTTTGTCTCCCAAAGTTTTATGGCCCTTTAGCTAACCGACTCTGACTCAGAATAAGCCCTCATAGTTCTTTGAATGTTATCTACTGTTTGATCATTACTATCTGATAATGACTGAACTTTATGTATATGCCCTGTATTCCTGTGCAAATTGAACCCAGTAAAAGCCCATTGAGGAAAAGGCTCCTGGCCCTTCTCCATTAAGAGACTGGCCCGTTCCTCCCCAAGCAGATCATGTCTTGGTAGACTTATTCTCATCTGTGGTAGACAAGGGTGGGGCTCTGTGGGCTGAATCCCCACAATACATTATTCCCAGATCTAGCAGGTTGACATTTATTGTCTCATTATTTCTGTGGGTCAGGAGTCTAGTCATGACTCAGCTGAAAGCTTGTTGTCTCTCATCTGGTGGCAGTCAAGCTGTGGGCTGAGTCTGGTTTCTTCTGAAGGCTCAACTTCAGGAAGGAGTCACTTCCAAGCTCACCATGTGGTTGTTGTCAGACCTTTGTCCCTGGCCTAGTGGGTCTCTCCATGACAAGGCAGATGGAGTCCCCCAGGGTGAGTGGCCCAAGAGAGGGTCAGAGTATGCCCAAGATAGAAGCCATAGTCTTCTTATAACCTAATCTGTAAGTGACATCTCATCACTTCTGCTGTATTCTGCATTAGACACAAGTTAGTAAATCCAGTGCGCAGTAAGGGCAGGGGATTACACAAAGATGTGATTATAAGGATGTGGGGATCACTCAGGATAATTCATTTTAGAGGTTGCCTTCATTGAAGGAGCTTATCCTAAAGATGTTCTCAATGTTAGATATCTTAGTACCTAATTAATTATGCTCATAGAATAATGTTTCCTTAATGAATAAACATATTTTTTATACTACAATATTTTGTATGGTAAGAGTTACATATATCTTAAAAAATTTAGTTCCTGTACTATCTATCATGTGCAGAGTTCCTTGTAATATTTGCATTTCTAAGGACTTGCTTGGTTTTCAAAAATTATTCCACACTAGCTTTATGAGGAAGAAAAGAGATGTGCTACACAGAATGCTTTAAAAGAGGTTTTGCCCCCACCACCCACCACTCCAGACAACTGTACTTGAACAAAAATAAAATTAAAAAAAAGAAAAAAGAAAAGGACAAAAAAAGTAGAGTGGTCTTGTCCTCTTTCATTAGTGTCTAATCTCCCATATTATTCTGCTATGGTTGTACAACTTAGAGAAATATTAATTTCTCCTGATATTTCCTTCCTCCCAATGAAGGCAATAATCACACAATATCAGTTTATTAATAATTTCTCAGTGTGTGTAGAAGTTCATGAACTTGGAATATGACATGCATTGACTAAAAAAAAAAACAAAGAAATATGGTATTTCTTGCACATCTGAGCTTGTGGTTTCATGTTCATACTCACATGGAGTCTTAAACCTGTGCCTTGCTTAGCATTTCACCTCAAACAAGAGGAGATTCTAGACATTGGTTCTATAAAATAAGCTGCTTTGGAGGATAAGAAAGTTTCACCTCAAGAGTAATTTAAAAACATGAAGTTGCCCTCTCCAGTTTTTCCTCTGTTTGCTTGTCTCCTTTTCTTACTCCTTTTCATTCCTCCTCCTTCATTCCTGCCTTCCTTCCTCCTTCCTCCTTCCTTCCTTCCTCCCTCCCTCCCTCCCTCCCTCCCTCCTTTTTCTCTTTCTTTTTCTCTTTCTTTCTTTCTTTCTTTCTTCTTTCTTTCTTTCTTTCTTTCTTTCTTTCTCTTTTCTTTCTTTCTCTCTCTCCTTCTTTCTTCTTTCCTTCTTTCTTTTCTTTCTTCTTTCTTTCTTTCTTTCTTTCTTTCTTTCTTTCTCTCTCCTTTTTCAAAATAAACTGTCCTTTTAACCATAAAATTTATTTTTTTAACAAAGTAATTAGTACTTTAAATGTATGACTTCAGGATGATATTTTGTCTGAACATATTATATTTTCCTTCCTGTGGAAATCAATGAAGTACAAAAGCCTTGAGAATGATCTGGAAATCAGAGTGGATATAAAATAATGTATTTTGATTTTTATTTCAATATCATAAATATTTTTTCATACAATTACAACAATTATAATTTTTTATGGTTGCATGATAATCCAGCCTTTTCAGATCCTGAGTTTACATAAAATCTCTTTCACTGTGGGACACTTTAGGTTGTGTAATTTAGTTTGAAAATTATAACTGACACATTAGGAAGGGTAAGTGTGAGTCTGCATGATGGTCAGGTATGAATCTTTAAATGTTTCATAATGTTTTTGAGAAAAATTCAAATATAGTGTGTTTCTATAGGTAGATTTTTTTAACCTTAAGTAGTTATTCTATGAATATGTGGACTTAATTTACAAGATCTATTTCTTTGGTAAACTCAAAGAGTATAAATTAAGAAAATGAGGTATTAAATCTCAAATTAAATGATAAAAATACTGTAGGTTTCTCCTTGATATCAAATCTAACTTTACATGACATTTGTCAGTGGGAGGTTAAAACAAAGGAATAATTTATTACAAGAAATACAGATACATGTCAAAGACAAATTTGAACAAGGTCTCTACCTTATATATCCAGGAAAAACCACCTAAAATTGGTTAATATGAAACCAATACTTTTCAAGGAAGAAACAATTGTAGCTTTCATAAGACTGGCTCTGACCAAAGATCTTTGCAATGAGGATTTTGTTTTGGAAGTATGTATAAATGTCTTCAAAGGAGTGACATTATAAATTTTGTTGACCTTTCCTTATTGTTAATATTGTCAATGTTTGATTCAAAATCCTAAGAAAAATACCATTTAATGAAAATTTATAAAATGAAATCAAATTATAAGTATACAACTTACAGTTAATACTTATTAATTACCTAGCCATCAAGAATGAGGCATACAAGGGGGGAGTCAAAAGAAAAACAACAACTGAATTATCTTCTGGAAGGCAGGCCCCTTATAGTACTGGCTTTCTCCACTGGATGAGTGTTCTAGGAACCCATCTGTACTTGTGTACCAGTTGGCATTGTTATGAGAGGCTGCATTTGGCTTCAGTGAATATTTTTTGAAGACTCTTTCAATGCATTTGCCCATTTCATGATGGGTGATTTACAAGAGCACCTGCCCACTCTGCACTGAGTGTCAGTTTTTAACCAAAAAATGGCATGACCTTTATGTCTTACCCCCTCACTCACCTGATCTCACCCCAAGTGACTTTTTTTTGTTTATTTCCCATATGAAAAAGTCTTCAAAGGGAAATGTTTTTCCATTGTGGAAGAGGTGAAACAAAAAATGACAGAGTCACTAAAAGTCATCAAAATCAATGAGTTCAAAAACTGTTTTGAGCAGTGGAAAAATGTCTCAATAGGTGTATTGCATCAAGTGGAGAATACTTTGACGGTAACTGAAGTTTAAACATGTAAGAATAAATACACCTTTTATAAATAAATTTCATTTTGGAGGGGTCTCCCTCCATATGTCTTTTTCTCTTTGTTTTCTGAGGCCAGATTAAACACGAGGCATGTAACAGGCATCAGATAAATGTTTAGTGAGATCAAGGGTTAAAGGAGAACCACAGGATATCTAGAATTGTGTGAATCTTAAGAGTTGTTAACGGCCGTTTGTGAGATCTTTCTAACTACAGATGGGTGCCTCCACATTTTAGAGGTTTTATCCTATCTAATTGTCATCCGATATGAAATAGGCATCATTAGCCCTATTTTAATAACAAGGAAGATGGGTCAAATAGATGCAGTAACTATTCTCAAAAATGTAGTAAATGTAGTAAAGTATCTATTCACAAATAAAATCACTTACCTGAGTTGTGGAGTAAGTTTAGGAAGAGAGATTCAAATGCTGCTCTGTCTTAGTCTGTTCATGCTTCTGTAACAAATTACCACAGATTTTGGTGGCATATAAACAACAAACATTTATTTCTCGCAGTTCTGGAGGCTGGAGAGTTCAAGATCAAGGTGTTGGTACATTAAGTGTCTGGTGAGAATTTGCTTCATGATTCTTAGATGCCATCTTCTCCTGTGTCCTCACATGGCAGAAGGGGATTGGCAGCTTCTTTACAAGAACACCAGTCTCATTTATGAGGGTTCTGGGCTCATGACCTACTCACCTCCCATAAGTCCCATTTACAAATACCATCACATTGAGATTTAAATTTTAATGAATATATGAATTTGGGAGCTACCCAAACATTCAGCCAATGATAAGGTCTATCCAAGTCCAAGCCAGAATACGTTACATTGCCTAATTCATAGGGTACTTCTTTTGTAGGCAATACAGTCCTAGTCCCAGAGATGACCAGTTTTCTCAGTTCTCTCTGATTTTCTGTACTATGAAAGATTTGCTCTACGTAACATATACTAAGTCTTTAGAGATTTACTAGGAGGCTGGGTGTTGGAACATAAGAGAATTGTGTTTTTATACATAAATCAAACATAGACAAATTTGGAGTAAATAATATTGGATAGGTGGCAAAACTAAATTACTTATTTAACTCTATTCAAGAACTTTCACCATTTAGAAATTACTTCCCTTCCCTTATATTTGATTAAACAAAATTAGAACTAAACTCTTTTAGAATTGCAAATGTTCTCTACCCTGAAGAGTGGATGTGCAGGTAGAGACCTGGGCCTTGACAAAGGGTCCAGAACCAAGCTTTCAGGAACCTATTCTAAATACCAAGTCCATTGACGTGAAAATGTCAGCACGAGTGTGTGATCTGGTTGTTGTGTCTAAAGTAAAAAATAAAATGCAAACAGGAAAAAGGTTTAAAATGACACTTTAACACAAAGATGTTTGTAATATCAGGATTTAAAATTCATGTTTATTTTGAAATATTTAGTTTTTAAAACATGGGCCTAACACAGAAGTCCTAAAACTGTGTTATTAACATTATTCTACAAAGTGATGTGTAATATGACAGTATTATTTATATTCACAGAACTAGTGAAGATGCTTCCATGAGTTAATCATATTTTTAAACATTTGTGTAGAAACCTCAAAAACAATTTCTTCTTCAATATAACATTGTGAATATCCCTACTTCTTCACATCATATTTAACTGAATTAGTTATGTAAGTTGATGAACTCTCAGTTAACTCTCTGTGGGTTGCTTAATGAATCAGATTTCTATCAGGAAACATTTAATTAAAACATAGTTATAACCATTCCAGCACTATTACAAAGACACTAAAAGAATCTTATAAATCTGCTTCTTGAATTATTCCTTGGATCATAAAATAGAAATTCTTAAACATTTTTATTCTAGATGCAGATTATCTAAATTTAAACTCCCCTTGATGAGACATCAGTGTGAGATGAGAGTTTATATCATCTTTTCCTACCATGGTTATTGCCTTCTATGTGAAAGGACAGATGGGGAAAGGGAGATAAGATTTCCCACATCATCTTTTAAAACCCCTTCTTCAAAGAAAATAGGAGAGATACAAGGTCTAGTCTGTATTGTTTCTTATGCGCTGGAACAAGTCTATTTTTCATTAAGTGCAAGAATTCTTAAATCTTAGCCCTGGCTGGAGTAGCTCAGTGGATGGAGCGTGGGCTGGGAACCAAAGTGTCGCAGGTTTGATTCCCAGCCAGGGTACATGCCTGGGTTGCAGGCCATAACCCCCAGCAACCGCACATTGATGTTTCTCTCTATCTCTCTCCCTTCCCTCTCTAAAAATAAATCTAAATAAAATCTAAAAAAAAAAAGAATTCTTAAATCTGTATACCTATCAAGACCATACTGAAGTCTTACTTTGGGGTACAAACACGAGTCTGCCATACACTCGGCAGTATTGCATAAAGCCTATACACCTTAAAATTTGCCTTGAGGTGCCTGTATGCTTCCACTTTGCAAACATTCATCAGTCCCCCACTGATGTGATATTAGAAAGAGGGTAATGAAGATTAACTTCATAAAAATGACCTGGAGACTAACAGAACAGAAAGAGAATTTTTTTTTCATTTTTTCATATATAAATATATTTACATCTTCTGTTTGCTAGGAAAAAAAGCATCAAGTAATTATTACGGTTTTCCTTCACTCCTTTGCATTTCTCAAATTCAAGTAGCTATAGGCTTATTGGCATTATAATAAGCATGGCTAGAAATGTTAAATATTAGTGTAGACATTTGTTAAAAACTTGTCACTATTCTGAAGCACTTCTAGAGTCTGCTTTTGACTAAGAATTACTGGGAATATGCCTTAAAGACTTGCTAAACCTCCCTCATGTATTTGCCTATAGCTAGCTATTTATTACTTGTATGAATGGGGAGGGAAATTGTTTCAAGAGCTCAACTATTGAGGGGCATGAAACACAACCAGTGACCTTGAAATACCTGTAGCTTCAACTTAGATTTATTCTGGCCATTCTGAAAATAAATGAACTTCTTCAGTGAGAGAAAATAAAACAATGAAAATTGGTTCTGTTTAATGAAGGCAGGAAAAGGGCAATGATTGTTTGTTCTGCTGAGTACTATTGAGCAGTGCAGCTTCATGTGCTGGAATCAGAATCCTTTTGTTCAAGTCCTAACTTTGCCATTTCATTGGCTCTGTGCCCTTGATGACTTATTTTATTAATGTGTCTCAGTTCCAAATGTGAATAGTTAGTTGTGGATTTTTTACATTTTATGCTATCGTTATCAGTACTTTGAGTTATGAAAATCATAAGACAATGCTAAAATGTAGTTAGTATCATTGTGCTGACTTTTACAGACCAAGAAATTCAAACTTTGAAGTTGTAAGTAAAGTTATAGATACCAGATAACTTAAACAGGAGGGATTCCAACCCAAGCACCTAGGCTGGGGAAAAGCATGTGATCTTAATTTCTTTATTTACTACCTCTCAAACTCTTAGCATGGATCTGACATAAAATGAATGCCTATGATTTTGTTTTTATTTTGTGTTGTTAGTCTATTGCTTTTTTTGCTTTAGAGTTCACACACGAGTAAAAGTATATGGATTTTTCCCTTTTCCACCTGCACTTACTATAATATTCTCAAGGTCCATCTATGTTATCACAAACAGCAATTAATGGCTGAGTAGTACTCCATTGAATATATATACCACATATTCCTTATTAGAGATACAAACAACAGAATGGTGATTACCAGGGGGAAGAGGGTGAGAGGAAGGCAAAATGGGTAAACGGGGTCAAATAACAGAAAGAAACTAGACTTTTGGTGGTGAGCATGCAATAGGGTATACAGATATCAAATTATAATGTTGTACACCTGAAATTTATATAATGTTATTAACCAGTGTTATCTCAATAAATTAAAAAATACTGAAAAATACAAAAAGCTAGCTAGCATTTATAAAAAAAATGCTTAGCCTCCTACAAGACAGGCTTTTCTTTTGTATTTTATTCAGTTACATAAGAGATAAATTAGAAGCATTATGGATCATTCTATTCTATATTTTGTTACAAGATGAAATAGTTTAAATATTACCAAAATGAAAAATAATAATAAAATATCTAAAATACCAACCTAAAGCTATTTTATCATTGAGTATATCTTACATCTAAAATAAATGAGTGGTAGTAATAAAAACTCCTAGCAACCCTGCCATGGGTAACTTATCTATTATTTTTGTCACATTGGCAAAAAATAAAATATATATTCTGGTGTGCTGCAGAATTTTCATAATTAGTTTATATGTGACATGAGATGAAAATTGTTGAAAATCACTGTACTAGAGATTTCTTCTTTGTCGTGACCACAAGATTTATCTAAAACCTCTTATGGTTATAGCAGTTCCTTTTAAACTGATAGCAGCTTAGCTTCACTCACATAAAATACACTACACTTTACTTCTCCTTTTCACATTTTAGGTTTTGTAAGTCAAAATTTACATATTTTCATATTATGTAAACATTAACAAATTATTTTATCTATAAATATTTTAATAGTTTTGTTTTAACTTTTATATTACAGTTTAAAGTGACTTACATGCCATCATTATCGTATTAGACTACTCTGAATTTGTACAGTTACCTACACTAGTGAGTATTTTATACTTTCGTGTGTTTTTGTTGTTTTTTGGTGACTTTTTGTTTCAACTTGAAGAATTTCCATTAATATTTCTTGTAAGGCAGGTCTAATGGTGATGAAATTCTTCAGCTATTTTTTTTGGTCTGGAAATTTTTTTTTCTTTCCATTTGGGAAAGGTAGTTTTGCTGGGCAGAACATTACTGGAAGCAATATTTTTTCCCTACATCACTTTGAATATATCATCCTACAGAAGGCAGTGTTTACTACAATACTTTACATATCTAATAACATGCAGAAAAGAAGGAGATAGTAGTAAACTAAAAAAAAATGTAGGTTTTAAATTAAGGATACCAAGGAGGAATAATGGGTAAGGTATTTCTGATAGGAATCCTGATGGAACTAAATGATATATGAAGTCATTAATAAGAGGTCAGTGTTTCATAAAACATTACAATGACACTTCCATCAGAAGAATACCTGCTTCCTTTGTTTCCTATCATTTTTTTCAGATTATGTTACAGAAATACACATATAACAAAAGGAAGATGTTGTACTTGGGATGTTATTTAACCTCACTATGGACTTTACAATTGATATTTAAACCAGAATATTACCTCTTTGTTCTCTAGAATTTGAAAAATTAACAATCTATATATTCTTAAGTAAGGAACTACTTTTGTCTTTTATAACATGTATTTAATTTATCATTTAAATAATTTTCATGATAAATCATCTTATTATTTTGTAATTTAATTATTAGTATTATATATTTTTATGTTTTAGACTTTCTGCTGTCTTTTATACATATACAATATGCACACTCCATGAGGTAAACCCCAAACTCATTCTCAGCTACATCCCCAGAGATTCTCCTTTTCTCTCATATTCCCAACAGTAAACTAGTCCTAATCTCACTGGTTTGAACATACATTTTAGTTTATCTGAATCTATTTCACAATGTAATAAGATAGCAATCAGTACCCATTCTTTGCCAGAGAAACCAGTAATATTTTATGTGTCCCAATTATTTATCTGTTTCTTATAGTCTATGTATGGCCTACTTCTCTCAGAACACGTGGACCTGATAAAGAAAAGAATGAGACTTCTCATGTAGATATGGTCATTTCCTCATTTACATATTTCAACAAACTCTAGCTTCTCATGTAAATTTTATATCCCAGTGTCCTTCGTAAACCAAGCCATGAGGGGAAACTGCAACCTTAATATGTGCATTTCCATCATAGCCAAAATTATTAAACTGCTCAAGTCCAAACAACACTGAAAATTTCAAAGTGAGAAGAGACATCAAGTTTTGAAAACCTAATCTAAACTGATACTCCACAACTTATTTCCTGAGTTTATCAAAATCTATTGTTTTAAAATATACATACCTCATACAGACTCTCTTGTTGAAGACCCTGTCTTGGTTTTGTCTGGAATCCACTTATCCCCACAACAATCTCTTTCTATGCTTCCCTTCATAACAAGTTGTGACAATCTGTCCCTCCAAGAATATAATAAAAATGTTATATGCCTTTATTCAAAATAAATATAAAAATCAAAGAAATGGACTATAATAAATCCTAAAGAAAAATATGTTTTATTTTTCTACAGAGCAGAATAAACCATCTATTAAATGTCTGTGTTTTATTTATTATCATCTTATATAAAATACAAGGCATCAGTATAAATCAACACCAACCACAAATTGGTATTGTTCTAACAAAACACAAAGGATAATTTTTAAATTATGGAATAACCTAACTGACTCCTATGGATAGTAGGCAAATTGGGAAAAAATATCTTTCACTCATATTTACACAAATATAATTTTTTTTTCATGGAAAGAAAATATTTTACAAGTTTGGAACTAACTGCTGTCTTCTATATTGATCTCAATAATTAAAGATTTTTTTTGCTACTTCATGCACAAATAGCACAAATAATTACTATTGCTATATGTGTACCTCTAAGTAGAAATAGAGGATTCTAGTAATTCATATAAAATATAATGCAGATACTTGTATTTAAAGTATCACTTTAAATGTATCACTTTGATATCACTTCTATTATCCCCATAAGTAATATCAAAAATGTAAGAATAGGAGTTTCCATCTCTAATTCCTCCTCCATAAATGCACTAATTTTTGCAACCACTCATAGATGGGAGCATCTTTGTTGGAGCCTGGGATTTCAGGATGTCATTAGAGAAAAAATAATCAAGAGTATATGCATCGAAGATGGCAGCTGGAACAATTTTACCTTCCCAGCATCACTCTTATCCTAAGGTGACACATTTCACTAACAAGAAAAATAGATGGCCTGAGCCTATCATTTCTCCCATAGAAGAAAATGAGCATGAGTGAGCATACAGCTTTCACATCCATGTGAGATGCTGTCCAAGATGCCTAATTCTTTCTTGTCCCACCTAGAACACTGAGAAGATCAGCAGGGCTCAACAGTCAAAATGAAGACAGGAGCAGGGAAAAAAGGTGAGACTCACAGCAACTGGAGTGTGAGGCACTCAACAAAGAGTCTCAGTTTCATTAATCATCTCATGGACCACATCAAGGCCCCACCCATAAAATTCATAGGACCCTTCACTTGCAGACCCCACATCAAGACTTTTCATACCTCCAGCTCTCTATGCATCTCTGCCCTTCAGCACTGAGCATGCACCTACATTCCTCTTACATTCCAGCACCCAGCCCACCCAAAGAAGGTATGTTTAAGCTTCTACAGATTCTGAAGACTTCTGTAGAAACAATGGGCCAGAGGATAACTAAAGAGGTATCATGAGTCAAACAAAAATGGAACATATGAAAAATTCTGGGGTGTAACCTAAGTAATTCTACAAAGGAAGTTTATAGTGGCAAATGCCTATTAAGAAAAAGAAAGATCTAAAGTATGTTACTGAAATTTACACCAAAGGATCTAGAAAAAGGAACACAAATTAAGCCCAAAGTTGGCAGAAGGAAAGAAATAAATATTAGAGCAAAAATGAATAAAATAGAGACTGCAAAAACAATAAAAATGATCAACAAAACTGAGTTATTTTTGATAATATAAACAAAATTGACCAACTTTTAACTAGACTAACCAAGAAAAAAAGAGGTAAGATTCAAGTGAATAAAATGAGGAATGAAAGAAGAGACATTAAAATTGATACCACAGCAATAAAAAGGATATTAAAAGACTACTATTAACAATTCTATACTAATAAATTGGATAATCTAGAAAACATGGATACATTCCCAGAAATATATAACCTTTTGAGATTGAATTATGAAGTAGAAAATCTGAATAGACCAAAACAAGTACAGAGATCGAATCAGTACTCAAAATCTTTCCAACAAAGAAAAGCCAAACACCAGATGGTCTGTGAATGAATTTTACAAAGCATTTAAAGAAGAAATAATGCTAATTGTCCTTAAACTCTTTCCAATAATTGAGGAGCTGAGAAAACTTCCAAACTTATTTTACGAAACAAACATTACCTTCATATCAAATACTGATAATGACAAGAAAAAAAAAGGAAAAACTATAAGCCAATATCCTTGATGAACATAGATTTAAAAATCCTTAACAAAATACTAGCAAATCAAATTCAATAGTACATTAAAAAGAAATTACACCAAAATCATGTGGGATTTATTCCTGTGATACAAGGATATTCAACATACACAAATCAATTAACGAGATATGCCACATTAACAGAATGAAATATAAAACTCATATGATTACTTCAATACACTCAAAAAAAGGTTTTCATTTGATTTTGCTTACTTTTATGTTTTATTGATTAGGTTCCACTTATAGGTGAGGTCATATGGTATATGTTTTTTACCACCTGGTTTACTTCACTTAGCATAATGCTCTCCAGTTCCATCCATGCTGTCATGAAGAGGAGGAGTTCCTTTTTCCTTTCTGTTGCATGGTATTCCATTGTGTAGATGTATCACAGTTTTTTGATCCACTCATTTACTGATGGTCAATTAGATTGTTTCCAGCACTTGGCTACTGTAAATAATATTGCTAGGAAATAAAGAACAAACTCAATAGAAAGTCCTACCCCAAATCCCAAATAACAAAATTAAAAATAGACCAAGAATCTGAACAGTCATTTTTTGAAAGAAGACATACAAATAGACAATAGGTATATCAAGTGGTTCAAAAGGCACAAACTTCTAGTTATAGGATAAGTAAGTTCTGGAGATATACTGTACATCATAGTGGCTATAGTTAACAATACTGTGTGGTATACTTGAAAGTTGCCGGGAGAGTAGATCTTAAAAGTTCTCATTACAAGAAAAAAGCTGTAACTATGTGAAGTGTTAGATATTAACTAAACTTATTGTGGTAATAATTTTGTAATATATACATATTTCAATTCATTGTGTTATATACCTTAAATTAATACAATGTTATATGTCAATCATATCTCAATAAAACTGAATAAAAATAATGTTAAATAAAAGACTGAGACACCAAGAAGGGCTTTGGAATTTTCTTCAAGTCTCCTCATATTCTGGAGATAGAAACAGTATACTTTTCTGAATATTATATAATGCTCTCCATATTAAAAAGAATATAACATGGTAAATTGAAGGATATCTAATTATCCTTGAATTCTATATAGGTATAATTCTAATTATAAATTAGAATTGATAGAATAATTAGAATTAATTAGAATTAGAATAATGGGAGGGTAATTCCCATTTTAACTACTTTCACTTTCTAAAATAATACATAATGGAAATAAACACAAATTTTTGGTTGCTATGATTCTTCCTCTGTGTGTTTTTATTAACTTAGTGAAAGCAAAAACAAATGATAAGGAACATGTGATAAAATATTCTTTTTTAAAGTATATTTTATTGATTATGCTATTACAGTTGTCCTACTTTTTCTCCATTTGCTCCCCTCTGCTCAGTACCCCCTTCCTCCTAGCAATCCCCCCGTAGTGCATGTCCATGGGTTGTTTATGTCCATGGGTTATTCATGTAAATTCTTTGGATTCTCCATTTCCTATACTATGCTTAACCTCCCTCTGCCTATTTCATCCCACTAATTATGCTTCTTAATCCCTGCACCATTTTCCCCATTCTATCCCTTCTGCCTCCCAGCTAATAACCCTCCAAATGATCCTGTTTCTGTTCTGGTTGTTTGCTTTGTTTGTTTTTGTGTGTGTGTGTTTGTTTGTTTGTTTTAGATTCAGTTGTTCATAGTTGTGCATTTGTTGCCTTTTTAATGTTCATGTTTTGGATCTTCCTCTTTTTCTTAAGTAAGTCCCTTTAACATTTCCTGTAATACTAGCTTGGTGATGATGAACTCCTTTAGATTTACCTTATCTGGGAAGCACTTTATCTGGGAAGCAAATGATAGCTTTGCCGCGTAGATTAATCTTGGTTGTAGGTCCTTGCTTTCATCACTTTAAATACTTCTTCCCAGTCCCTTCTTGCATGCAAAGTTTTTTTTTTGAGAAATCAGCTGACAGTCTTATGGGCACTCCTTTGTAGGTAACTCTTTGCCTTTCTCTTATTGCTTTTAAGATTATCTCTTTAACTTTTGGCATTTTAATTATGATGTGTCTTGGTGTTGTCCTCTTTGGGTCCAACTTCCTTGGCCCTTTCTGTGCATTCTAGACTTGACTGTCTATTTCCTTCACCAAATTAGGGATGTTTTCTTTCATTATTTTTTCAAATAAGTTTTCAGTTTCTTGCTCTTCCTCTTCTCCTGCAGCCCTATGGTTCAGATGTTAGTACATTTAAAGCTGTCTCTGAGGTTCCTTAGCCTCTCCCCATTTTTTTTGCATTCTTGTTTCTTCATTCTGTTCTGGTTGAATGTTTATTTCTTCCTTATGTTTCAAATTGTTTATTTAAATCCTGGCTTCCTTCCCTTCACTGTTGGTTCCCTGTAGATTTTTTTTTATTTCACTTAGTGTAACCTTCATTTTGTCTTTTATGTTTTTGCAGTACTCAATGGGGACTCTGAGCATCCTGATCACCAGTGTTTTAAACTCTGCATCTAATAGGTTGGCTACCTCCATTTCATTTAGTTCTTTCTCTGGGGGTTTGTTCTGCTCTCTCATATGGACCACATTTCTTTGACTCCTTAATTTGGCAGCCTCCCTGTATTTGTTTCTGTGTAGGTAGAGCTGCTTTTACTTTTTGTCTTAATAGCATGGCCTATGTAGAAAAGGCACCTATAAATTGTGTGGGACAGAGTCTTATGTACTTGCTGGGGTGGGGAAACCCTTTTCACTGCTTTGTGGCTCTGTGTGTGGGGGGCATTCAGAGAGGAGAAGATGCTGCTTTCTGGCTTCTGGAAGTTTGCCCAGCACTTGCTCCTTTTCCAGTCACTACACCCACTTTCTGTATGCAACTGGCACCCGTCCAGATGCTGCCCTGGTGGTGAATCCCAGAGTGGGTGGGTTTGTGGACATTCTAAGTCCTTGTGGGCCCTTTAGTGGCAAAAAATCTACCAGTTTCTTCCACAGCCCCAACCCCACTTGTTTTTATAGTCAGAGGTGATAGAGATTTATCTTCCTGGTGCTGGATCCCTGGGCTGTGTGGTCTGGCTGGGGCTGGGATATCTTGCTCCCAAAGTATCCCTCCCTATTTTTATCCACCATGTGTGAATGTCCATTTCACTGCTGCTGCTGCTGCCCCTCTACACCACACTGACTCTCTGCCCAATTTTGTGACTCCACTCTCACTACCCATGTGGATGATGTGATTTCTTTAACTCCTTGGCCATCAGACTTCCATATAGGTTGATTTTCTGATGGCTCTGGGTGTTATTTGTTTTGAGATCTGGTTGTAATTCTTTCTATGGTTGTGCCAGGAGACAAAGCATGTGTACTTACACCTCCATCTTGACCAGAAGTGACAAAATATTTTTGAAAGTTTCAGAATGTTTCCATTAGTTGAAGGATGAGTAATAACAGGATGGTTGCATTGTGCAAACCTCATAAGAGATTTATATTTTTTATATATTTAACTTGAATTAAATTTAAAATAAAACATTTTCTAATAATGTCTAAAAGAAACCCTAACAAAATAATACATTATTTTTTGAAGACAAATGAGATGTGGCCCTGCCTGATCCAGTGTACTGAGCCAGAAAAGTGTAACAGAAAAAAAGGAACAGACAACACCCCAGCAAAACCTACAATGATCCGTTATATCTGTTAGGATGACTATGAAAAAAAGAGAAGAGGTTAGGAAAGGACATTTATGTACACTATTGGTGGGAATTAAATTGGTATAGCCATTATAAAAGAGAGTTTTTTTCTTTAAAAAGCCTAAAAATAGAACTGCATGTTGCATAGCAACCCTACTTTTGGTGTTTACTCAAAGAAAATGATATCAGTATCCCAAAGAGATATCTGCACTCCTATGTTCAATGCCACAATTTTTTCACAGTAGTTGAGATATGCAAACAATATTTTAAGTTTCTATTGGATGAACAAATAAAGAAAAATGCAATATACAATGGAATATTTTCAACCTTAAAAAGAAATTATTCTGCATTATGACAACATGAGCAAACCTCAGTGATGTTATGCAAAAATAATCAAAATAATGGTTTAATTTCTGTTTATAGTTTTTATTTTTCTGTCATCAATTGCAATCCTTGTCTACATTTTCATCCTCATATCCTTCAATACCTGACACAAAACATTTAAATGACATTCAACTTTGTTTTGTTGTTTGAACATTGTTAGTTTTAACTTAGGTCTTCTGATCTAGCACTCAGTAGACAAAACAAAAGCAAAATTGTTTAGAAAATGGAGAATGTATTCAATTTAAAAAGAGAACTTAAAGTAGGGAAAAAAGAATATGGAAAGTCTATATCCTTTCAGCTTTCATTTATATTATATGTATTCTGAAGTTTTCAATGATTTAAAATTTTTTGCTTTCATCCATTGAATTATTATTCAGGAAGAAAAATGACTTGACTTTGGCTGGTGAACACACAATACAATATACAAGATGATGTGTTATGGAATTGCATACTTGAAACCTATATAATTTTATTAATCAGTGTCACCCCAATGCATTCAAAATTTTTTGTTTAAAAAGAAAAATGATTATTATAAAGGAGTATAAGAAAATGTATGGTTAGGTAAATAAAAAGTTTGAGAAAAAAGGAAATGAAAGAGAAAGAGTTAAATGAGGTGAAATGCTAACAGAAAAAATGTGTGGAAATGTAGTCATGATATGGAAACAAAAATTAAAAGAGAGATGAAAATTTGTATTTGAGAGCAAATAATGGAATGATAAAAGGTTATGGGAAATACTTCCCATACAAAGTCTTTCATTAACTCAGTCATTCATTCTTTTAAAATATATTTTCCTATGTCTTATATTATGAAATACCTGTACTTTTTTAAAAAGTATTAGCATATAGGGAAAAATTGTGCTTTATTTGAAAATTATGCACTATCTTAAGCATGCTCCTTCAGGTTATCTGTTTTTGTTTCTAGGGAAGTTATTTTATACCTCTAAATTTTACATAACTATTGGCAGTGCAAAATAATCTTTGCTTGAAGACATGCCACTCTGTCTACTAGAGAAAAAATCAACTTCCCTCCCCAACTTCAAGCATTCACCCATTCATTTCAATGTTCTGGATTTATAATGTGTCTATTTGGATTCTCCTTTGAACTGACTAAAATACATTACCAGTTTAGTCATTACTGAGTTAAAAATTTTAACATGTATTTTTGTTCATGGAATCATGGGTTACCTATTTTTGAAAACTGTCTTTTTAATAGCCCTCTTATTTTGTAAATATTTTGGCTCTTAAAATTTTCTTTTGGAGAACAGAGAAGCTGATTGGTGGGATTGGATATTTCACCATAACATTATATGTGGGACTTTAGTATTTCAATTTTTTGTTATTGAGGTGTAATTGACACATAGTGTCAGATATAAGACATAATGATTTGATATTTGTGTACATTGCAAAGTGATCAGCACAATAAGTGTAGTTAACGTGGTTACAGTGTTGTGTGTGTGATTAGAACCTTTTACATTTACTTAGTTTTTCAATTCTAACCTTGTACCTTCTTAGTACCCTGTACTAAGAAGATGGTTTCTTGAATTTGCCAGTTGACATTATTTTGATTGTATGGGCAACTAGATATTATGGTACAGAGATTTCTTTTCTTTTATATTGCTAAAGCCAGGAGACATCTTCCTACTCAAGAGCTCCCTGTGGGCTCCATTCTATTCTCTCTGATTTCTCTGATGTAGCTATAACCTTAACCAGTGGACAGAACAGTGTGTTACATCCATCTGTACACTGCAGAACCATCTGATTATCATGTAGCTTTCTTCCTGCTGGTAGCATAGTATTATCCTTTCCAGTTGTCTATTTTATTCCCTTATGGGAATAAAAGAGTGGAGGAGGAGAGAAAAGAGGAAGAGGAAGAAGTAGTGAAAGGAGGAGAAGGAGGAGGCGAGAAAGAAGGAGGGAAAGAGAGTCAGGGAAAGAAAGAAACTCTGCTGCTCCATGAGTAAGTGAAGGTAAAATCTTCTCATTATTCCAAATCCAGAGGGCCTCCCCTTCTGGAAGTTTATAATTGTCAAAGATTTTGTTATTAGTTAAAAAGTGACTTTAGATAGAGAAATGTAAGATCTTTGATTGATATGTTTAAAATTACTAAATAATAATGTGTTTTAGAAAAATTATCAGTTCATAATAAATACAACACTAGTAATTTGTGACCTGTTAGATTGAACACTGGTTCTTGATTTAAAAGTACTATTTTATTGTTTAACTTCAAAACTGTTGAGAAAAAAGTACATTCTGAATGCTGTATTATTGATTCAGTTCATAGACACTCTTGTATCTATCTGACTTTCATCTCCTTTAATAACCCTAGAGCATCCTAGTCACATTTTATCAAAGCTGCACTGAAGGAATGTTAACTTATCCATTAGGATAAAAGGCACCAAATGTCAATCTTAATACAAAGGGATTAGGGACTTTGTATGTACCATCACACCCTTTCTAGGCTAAGCAAGGAGGCTGACACTGAAGTGATAGATGACTCCAACGTCTATTTATTATACATGGTAACAGAATGCATACCCTCTGAATTACAGTTTGAGATAACTTTCAATGAAACGTGAATTTTCTTAATGAGACTACTTCTCAGGTTATCAGTTTAAAAACAGGTACTTGCACTCTTATTTCGGCACTCAGATTCCTCTTCATGCATAATATGATACTTTGATGTTATTAAAGGGCAAATTCATATTCAAGAAGTGAGAGGAGGTCAATCAAAAGTGTGTGTGAAAAATAAAAGGCTTTATGGAGAAGAGCTTCAATAAATCTGGAGCTTCTTTGTTTAACTTGTTCATATTTTAAGTAGCTTAAAATCACATGTTCTGTGTGTGTGTTTTTTTTTTGCTCCCAGTTTTTAGTTAAGGACTCGTACAAAATGTGCCTGATAAATGAGTTTTAAACCGTATCTTCCTCCTCTTCATCTTGGTTTATAGGGAAGTACCACAATTCATAACTTTACTTTTAGCAACTATGCACAACTAATCATGTAGATTATTCTCTTTCTAATGTTTTTGGGTGAGATATTTCAAATACCTTTCAGAAAAAGGCATAGCAGATGTTACAATGATATTACTCTTGCTTCTTTCAGTGGTAACAACCCTTCTACCAAGATTCCCAGCTTTTCCATTCACTTTGTCTTTGTCCTGAATAAAGGGCTCAGGATCAGTAGTATCACCCTGACTGGTGTGGCTGGCTGGGCATCATTCAGAAAAGCAAATGGTTGCAGTTCAGTCCAGATCAGGGTACATGCCTGGATTGCAGTTTGGTCCTGGGTTTGGCAGGACAGAGAGGAAACCTATCCATGTTTCTCTCTCACATTGCTGTTTCTCTCTCTCTCTCTCCAAAAATAAATGAATAAATAAATAAATAAATAAATAAATAAATAAAAATCTTACAAACTGGCAGCATCCATGATTCCATCTTCTACAAGGTGGGGCAGGCACAGGTAAACTTCAAAGCCTGATGCTTCTTTTTTGTCCACCTTTGCTACAAGCTTTTTTGTGGGATCCATGGTGGCAGCAGACGTAGAAAAGGCTCACATTCTGTGTTCTTAGTACGTGTACACATACTCACGTGCACACACACACGGAACAAAGGTAAACAAAAGTCAAAGGGATACAGGAAACTTTTTGGAGATGATAGAAATGTCTGTTATCTTGATTATGGTGATGATTTCAAAGGTATATGCATATGTCCAAACTCATCAAATTGTATCTATTAAATATGTATAGTTTTGTGTTTAAAAATTATACATCAATAAAGCTGTTAAAACATGTTAGTCTATAAATTAAAAAATCTTTAAGCCAGATTAATTTTTTAAGGGGTAATTTTTTTTTGATAGAAGGGAAGGGAGAAAGAGAGGGAGAAAAACATCCATGTGTGAGAGAAACATCATTGGTTGCCCCTCCCATGCCCCCACACGGGAACCTGGGCAGCCACCCAGGCATGTACCCTGGTGGAGAATCCAACCAGCCACTTTTCTTTTGTGGGATGCTCCAACCCACTAAACCATACCGTCAGGGCTAAAGGGTCAATAATTTTTATATTAGTGTCTTTTTCCCTAACATAGCTCCATGAAACTGGTATGAAACTTTTGTTACTAAACTGTGTTCAGGAATGCTTTTTGACTAAATTACAAAAAAAAACAAAATAAAAACAAATTGAAGGAAGGTGATCATGAGCCAATTTCTCTATAGTTTGGATGAAAAGTCAATTGATTCTGACAGCTTGAGTTTTGATCAGTTGGTGTCCAAGGATCAAAAAATTAATAAAACTTCAAATCTGAAGAAACTAGTCAATAATTCAAAAGAATTAAACAGTAAAAAAATGCCATCCTAAGGCAATTGATTGTGGTAATAATCTGAAAGCTTATTTTGAAAGGACTGGAATTTGCCCACTTGGTTAACTGACTGACAATATGCTATAATGATGTTTTTTGCTTATTTATATGCTCGGACCTAGGACAGAAGAACAGAAAAAAATTTTAAAGGCTTAATGATCTAGGAATAGTAAACTAGAAAACTACTTGGAAATACAACTCATGTTGATAGTAAACTATATGAATTATAAATTCATCTTTATGCATTGCAACTATGTATTTAAGATGAAAACAGTATATATAAAATGTTTATAATTTATACTTGTCATAGTATCACAAGCTATTAAAATGAACATAATTGTAATATGTATATAATTTGTAGGCTGCATTTCAAAGAAATCAAACAGTATTTCACTGTTAAAGACAAGCATTATTTTGCTAATATGTAAAAATCACTAATGTAATTACATTCATGCATCATTATGATCCATAAAAATAATATACTTCTATGATGAGGCAATTAGATCAAACTTCATGAATAAGGAATTTGGTAATGTTATATATTGATCTTCTGGGAGATGTTGATTTTTCTGTGCATGCTTTATGGCTTTGGTCTTTGTCTAAGGAATATTTTCATATCCCTCCTGGGATACGAGTGGAATGACATGAGAAGAATAAAACAGAAAACATAACCTGTTACACTGGCACCCTGTGCTGTATTTCTTGCTTGGCTATATTTGGACACCATTATATGGTTTTGACATTTTTCTGCATTTATATATTTATTTTGTGCTGCAGGAGACCTACTTGTGTATCCTGTCACTTAATATTGAAATTATCAACTGTGAAAGTGATTAACAGATGTTTTCCTTAATTATTTTCTTAGCTTTGGTAATTCATGCCATTGTAACCATCAATATATTCATGAAATGTTGACAGTATAACAACTGCAACATTATCCTCCTCAGAGAAGACTACCAAAGTACCAATTAAGTGTAAATCCTTTGGTTTCTGATTTAAATTTATAATTTATTTATGTCTAAAACAAAATACAAATTCTGAATACATATATATGCAGAGTATAAGTATGAAAAACTTTGATAGATTTTATGCACCACTGATAAGTTTGATGGAAGAGTAGAAATGTTATTTATTTTGTGACTATTTATCCATATGTGGGTCTGATGATTGCTCATAAGTCATTTCACTCCTTTTAAAGGCCCTGGGCTGCTGAGCACAGGCCTAACCTGTTGGCCTCCTGCTTCTGCACACTTATTGACACTAAGTTATTTACTTGCACCATCAATTAGATTGGGTTTGACAAATGGATAATATAAGCTATTTTAAAGAATAATTTCTAATATAGTTTAAAAATAACCAAAATCTCCCCTGGCTGGTGTGGCTTAGTGGGTTAAGTGTTGGACTGTGAAGCAAAGTGTTGCCGGTTCAACTCCCAGTCAGGGCACATGCCTGGGTTGCAGGCCAGGTCCCCAGTAGGCAACCACGCACTGATGTTTCTCTCCCTTTCTTTCTCCCTCCCTTCCCCTCTAAAAATAAATAAATAAAATCTTTAGAAAAAAATTAAAATAACCAAAATTTAATATAGTCACTCCAGATTATTTATATCAATTAAAGATAAAAATGCCACAGAAGCGAATATGGAATATTTTCCAATTACATGCAGTTACATTTTAATTAGATATAAAAGGGAACACTTTAGTTTTAGGTCTGGAGGTGAGTTATGAACTTAAAAATTTATAGTATTTTTTATGTCATTCCTACAGATCTGATCTCTTCCTTTTTTGCTTATACCATTTCAATATTCTTTTAACCTGCTCTACTTGCATATAAGACCTTGGCTCTCTGTCTTTAGGCTGCTGCTATAGTTATTTCACTAAAATCCATGTCATGTCTCATTTCTACTATTCACAAATGTTTTAGTGGCTCTCAAATGTCAATAATCATGAAAGTTGTTTCTTAGCTTGCCTTTAGAGCTTTCTGCAAACTGGTGCCAGTCTGTCTATGCTCTCACTGTGGCTCTCAAAAAAGGATCACCCGCATCAGACTGTTTGCCTTCCTCAACAGGTCATCGTGCTCTGAGGAGGCCTCAGTGCCCTTATTTGGGCATTTGGCTTTGTGTGGAATGCCCTTGCTCAACCTTTGCAAGCTATAACTCAACACATCCTCCTAGGTGCAACTCACATGCTCATCTACCCTGACACTACTCTCTTCTCTCCAAGGTAGAATCATTCTTTTCATATAAAATAATTCTAGGAACATATGTCATGGGCTTCAATTATTGTATTTAATTGAGTGATAGCAATACAGCGTAGTCCCTAACAGCATGCACTCTGACATCTGAGAGAGTTAGAATTAGATTTATGTCTGCTCCTAAGAGGGTGACCTTGGGAAATTTACTTAATGTCTAGACTTAATCATTTTTAAAATAATGAAATTAACAACATAACAACACTTATGTTTTTGTCAGCTTGACAAATGTGACACTATGAAAAGGCTCCTATACGGAATAACTAGTTTTTGGATAAAACACATTTTAAAGACATTTCTGTGTTGGCAGAAGTCAGGAAAACTGCAGAGTCTCCTTTGTGTCCAAACAATGAACAAACCAACAAAGCTGAGGGAAAAGTTTTGAGCATTACAGAAATGCTAATAAGATCTTGATCTGAGAGCAAATGTCGGTACCTGCACTATCATTTGAATTCCTAGGTCTGGGCCAAGGGCAAGTTGTTAACATGATACTACTGCTCTAAACTTGAAATCATATAAATGGATTACAATGCCCAAGGTTTCTAAAAAAGGAATTTGCATAGTGTCTCAGAAATAAGGGCCTCAGGGTTGCTACCGATGACATCTGAGCCTAAAGTAGTAGGTCAGCAAGCACAGAAGAAAACTTGTACCACGAGTGAGAATTACCAGAAGAAAAAGAAATTTAAATCCCTCTGATGCTGTTTGAGTCAATGAAAGTATTCTAAAATTAGATAGAGGTAATGGCTCCACAACTTTATCAGAATAGAAAAATGACTGAATTGTACACTTTAAAATAGTGGATACTAATGCACATAAATTATATTTCAATAAAGGTGTTACAAAAATCCAAATGTATGTGTGATAGTTGACATTTTAACACTAGTTGAATAGTTGATATTAAAAATCATCTGAATTTGTAGGTGTGATGATGGCATGGAGTGCAGTAAAAGAAGACTGAGTTGATTATTACTTACTCTGATTGATAGCTCCATGGGAGTTTATTATTTGCTTTCTACTTTTAAAGAAAGGAGGTATTTGAATTTTTCCAACAAAGAGGTAGCAGAGAAGAGAAGGAAACAAGAGTAACATTCATGGACAATACAATTTATCTGCATAAACAATTTTCTAAGTAATTCCCAGATAATTTTTTTAGATGGAAAAAAACAGAGCAAGGTGATTTATATATAAGATCAATGTACACAAAATCAATTTATTTTCAACACAGAGGCTAAAATGTAGTGTGAAATTTAGGAGAGTACTTTAAATTTAATATTTTGGACCAAATTAAAAATATTTTAAGAACAGGTAGCCTTTTGATTTGATCACAAAGCCACATTAAGTCATTAATGCACAGAGTTGACCATTGATTGATGGAGTAATCTCATTTTGCCATAAAATTCATAGTGGAAACTAAAAAAAAATGTCTACAATAATGCCACCTTTTGTGAGAAAGTTGGCAAGAGTGTCAAATAATGCCTAACATTCTACTCCCAGAATTATTTACCAGATCAGATATTTAAGCATTTATCTTTCTAAACCAAAAAACCAAAGAGAAAATCTCAGATAAGAGTATTTGCCTTTTTCAGGTAACATCAGTTTTCTCTTATAACTTAATTAGCACTTTACCACTCTTTTAACTTCACAGTTTTAGTCAAAAACTGCTTTCTGTAAATCTACTCTGCATTATAACACTTTACATTTTCAATTTGACTTACAGAAGAGATAAAAGCCAGAGGGGGGAAATGTAAAATATCTTTTAAGGAACATTGCATAAGACCAAATTATTTTTTAATTCTCCACATAGCATGTTATATCTTAATTCTGTAAAAATTGTTGAGCGTTAATGACTTAGAATAATATATTACCAGCACACATCCAGTAAAAGAGTCTTTGCCACCATAACTTAGTAAAAAAAATGCTAGTCACACAGGGCACATAATATCTACCTGAAAATAACAACTAGAAGCTGGCATTTGTATTTTCAGATAATGCCTATAAATTCTAGATTTTAATGGAGAATTATATGACTTTGAGTAAGAGACTCGAGTGATTATATCAATATTTAATTCTAACTAGTCATTGTTATTACATAGTCTTTAGAAAAAGTAATTATAAGTTATGTCATTAAAAAATGTTTAATAAGATTCAGTTATTTCTTTGAGTGACTCTATAAAATATTTCCATTTCTTACTGGGTGAATTAAATGAGATGTTTATTTTCTATGGAAAATATAACTGTTTGTTAATAGAGAAGTTGCTTTCCTTGGAGTAAAATATCAAAGGTAGTGAAAGATTATTTATATAATTTATAAATATAAAATTATTAGTGAAAACATTTTAATCATAGAAAAATCAAGTAAATAATAAATATAACTACACAGCATGGTGAATACAATGGTCCTAATCTGGATTTTGAGGAATACTCAAAATCATGGAAATCTTCAACTCAATGATAAAATTTGTAATGCATTCTTGGAACATTACTACTGTTAACCAATCTATTACTAATATGGAAAGCCTAAATTTTTTAATCTTTATGGAAGAAAGGATGGAGAAAGCAGTGTTGTAAGTAATTATTTATTCAATAAGTACTGTTTTGTAAAGAGCAGTGTACAAGTCACCTACATCAGAACATTGATTGGATATTTTGACTCAGAATACTTGGGCATAGTCACCAGGAAAAATGTGCTTTCAAAAGACTCTCCTGGTAATTGTTATATACTTTTATATTTGAGGGTAATATGCATAAGTAAAACATTTTGAAATTCCTTCATTGCTTTAAGGACTCTTATCAAGCCACAGAAGTCAGTGTCTTGTAATACAAAGAGAATGTAACAGAAGTATTTTTATTTCACTTTAGCTCTGTCATTAACTTATTGCATAATTTGAGAAAATCACCTCCCTTTGCTAGGCTTTATTTTTCTTAACTATAGAATGAAGGCTTAAGCTAGATGACTTCTGATGAAAGAATCATGTGAACTTATCACTGTTGTAAGTTCAAGGAATGCCAAGATGCCAATACAACTCAATAAAGCAAATCCAATTTCTATTCTCATTTCAAATTAAAATTTATTGCCCTTTTAAATATACAGAAGTTAGATTGATGACATGTGTAGATATATTAAGGGAAATAACACTGCCATTAGTTTAGAGCTTTCACTTCTGCTGTCTCCAAAATAAGTCTGAAATACAGTTCTGGATTCTGGTTGCTTCTTTACAAATATAGCACCTGAACTTTGGAGAAGTCACTAAGAAATAGTGCAGGTTCTTTGTTAAAGAGCACAGCATGCCATGAGCTCTTTGTCACCAGAGAAACTGGAGAGCAACTAAAAACACTGGATCTGAGAACAATGTATTAATTTTTAGTCTGAATCTACAGAAAAGAAATTTATGTTAAAATACAATTGTATACTTCAAATTAATTGTACACTATAACCAGGATGATTTGGAAATTATAGCATACAAATATTTAAGCAGAAAAAGCTTCTGCATGCTTTCTCTTACCATGCCATCTCAGAACCTTACATTTCCCCTGTATCATAAATAAAGAAAATAACAATCTATGGAATTACCACAGGAAATTCTCAAAAACATTGAACGACTAGTATGACTCTGGCACTAAATGGTCAGTACAGTACTTACATTATCACATAGTTCATAACCAAATGTTCTATATCTATTGTGAAAGAGTCCTTCAATAGCTGAGACCTAAAAAAAAAACAAAAACGTGGATCTCTCCTTTGGTTTCATAAGCTTGTTTAACTTTACACACATAGGCTCTACTGAAATAACTTCTTGGTTCATGTAAAGGATACTGGATTGTCCGTTCATTGAATTTTCCTGCCTTTCAAAAAGAGACCTCTGGAAGCCTTCGTTGCTATTCACTGAAGACCAATAGCACATCCTGCCATCTCAGCTGTTTTCCTTTACATGAGAAAATTAAATTTCTACTTCTAGTCTTGTAAGAGCATCTTCTGAATTCCAATATGTTGATTCAGGTATACAAAGTTACAAATACTCTTTGTAGAGCTTGAGAAATATTCTACTCACATCGCTGAGCCCTGTACTTCTACATTTCTTTTCTCAGATTTCAACCTAACTCTGGTGTGCCAGGGAAAAACAGTGCCTAATATCTATTTGTGTATTACAGCTTCTCTTCAATATTGACTGGATGTATTTTTTATCCTCTGATTGTGAATTTGTAGATTTTCATTTTGAAACTGGTAAATCAGTTAGTGGGTATGTCATTTACAAGTCTCTGATCTTTCCTCTTTCCATGAATTTTTTACTCCCACATTGGAATTACTCTATCAAATTCCTTTCTTTTCATAATTATGTCTTATTTTTCTAGCATTTTATTATTCTCTTATGTTAAACAGTTTCTAGTTACTCTTAGTTCAACTCTAAACAATAATAACCAATAAAAATAAACTTATACATCATTCACCTACATTGTGGGTCAAAAGTAACAACAGGGCTTATAAAGGAAGTAACCTGAATTAGGTAAGCCCATAATAACTCCTCTAACTAATGCATTTGAAAATGTTGTTTAAAGAAATCAAAATTTATTTAATGTTTATACAATGAAGATGAAAGTATTCTTCAATAGAGGGTGGGGCCATTTTTTAGTTCTAAGATGTTCCTTAAGGATCAACCCAGGAGACACTGTCATATTCTGCCAGTCAGCACACAGAAGAGATGGAGCAGTAAAACACATCTGCTACTTACTTAATTATTGTGACTTGGAAGTGATATGTATCCCTTCTTTTATTCTAATAGTGAAGATGTCACATGGCAACATCTAGTTGTAAAGGAGTCTGGGGATTGTAGCTCCTGTCTTACAGGTGACTCTTAGCAGCAATTAGCAACAGGATGGAAAGGAGCCCGGATCTTTGGTAGATTGCTACCGTTTCTTCTACTTAGCAGAAATGAATAAGTGCATCAAAATAATAAATTCATACCTAGTGTCCCTTATTCTTAGCTATGTTTTCTTTAATCATAAACATATTTTGAAGCCAAATACTTATTCTTCATTGTAAAAAGGAATGTGCTATTCAAAATGGATATAGAGTATTCATATTTTTAACTGCTTGTGCCTAAAAGTTTTGAAATATTGTAATATATTTAGACATTTAGGGAAAACTAAGTAGTGTAAACATTTATTATTGTTCAAGCAAGCATTTAGGAACTGTCTAACCTTATGTTATACTGAGTGATTCTTTCATCATGGTGTGGTGAAAGCAATAAATTATTCTATTAACTGTGTGAGGATTTTATAAATTACTTGTCTCTTTGCATCTCATTCCCTCAGTTATGAAGTGAAACTAAGAATGCTTCCTCCAGCACACTTGTGCTTAGACCACAACAGAAAGCATCTTTAAACTTCATATTATACTTTTCTAGCACCAAAAAAAATGCTTCATAAAGTTTTGTCTATTTAAGGAATAATTTTTATTCTTTTAAAGGATAAAATCTTGTCCTTTTTAAATTTAAAGGCTTATATTTTCAACAGAGAGAGAGAGGGAGAGGGGATGAATGGAAAGGAAAAAGAAAAAGGGAAAGAAGGAAAGGAAAGAAGAGGAAAAGAGAGAAAAGGGTGGGGGGAGGAGGCAAAGGGAAAGGAAAGGAAGGAAAGGGAAGGGAAGAAAAACAAAAGAAAGAGAAGCAAATAAGCTGATGCAATCTGGAGCAGGGAGCTTTTATGGTGCATTGCCCTTGAGACCAGGAGTTTTGTCATCCACAATTTAGTGTTTACTGTAGTGCCTTATACTTATTAAGAAATTATGAAATGTTTTTTAATCAAGTTATTTATATCACATTCATAAAGGAAAATGCATATTAAGGATGTTGGACAAGTATGTAACTTAGGTGTGTTATACACTCAGATAGCATTGTAGAAAGAGGTAGCTCTGCTTTGAATGAAGAAATGTTCTGAGAAGAAGATTGTACTTCAGAACTGAGTTCTTAAGATTGTACAAAAAAACTATAAATTATTTTTTTAATTTTAAAAATAGACATTGTTATGAATATACTATAACAGAGAAATGAAGTAATTAAATTATAAATCAAACTGAATTTTCTACTCCCTGAGCATTTCAGGCAAATTTGATCTTTAAGTTAAAATGCCTCAAATATAAAGTTTGCTTTGTATTGAGTTAGCAGTCCAATCATTATCATATTCCCTTTTAGCTATGTAAAAAATATTGCAATTTCTTATAAATAATTAAATTCAATTTTAGGTATTTAATTAGGTATTTAGGTAATGTCTTTAAAAACTCACAATTTAAGAAATGTTCTTAATATGGAAGTTCTACGGAGCTGTTGAAATCACAAGGATACTCTTGTGTGATTATTACTGCTTTCAAAGCTAAAATGAGGAAGATGTTACCCTGGCCAGTTGGCTCAGTTGGTTAATTGGCTGGAGCATCATCCCATGCAACAAAAGGCTGGGCGTTCAGTCCTGGTCTGGGCACATACCTAGGTTGCAGGTTTGATCCTTGGTCTGAGTGCATACAGGAGGCAATGGAACGGTGTTTCTCTCTCTGTCTCTCTAAGTCTCTCTCCCCGCTCTTCCTCTCTCTCTCAAACCGGTAAACATATCCTTGGTGAAGATTTTTTTTAAAAAGAGGAAAGTTCTGTTTATACAGAGCAAAATGAACTTATAATTTACAGTGTATCTCTGATTTTATAAATATTGACAGAAAATTTAGTTATGCATCAGAGATTATTTTAGATATATTTGAAAATATGGTCCAAATAATATTCAAAGTGGTTCAGTTTTCAGAGGTAACCATAGTTAACGCAAACTTTCATTAAAATATTAGAAGTATTGTTACAGGATTCCTTTAATTGCCAACAAGTGAGTGTTTCTATTTTAGAAACACTGTCATTCTGTAAGGAAATCTAAGTGAATGTAATTTTTTCCAGTTAATTTACAATTCTCCTCAAATATCATTCTTTCTGTTCTGCCACCTCCCCACACACAGACACAAACATTTATCATTTAATCTAAAATAATTATAAGAATATGTATTATAATTACATATAAGATTAATGAAATGTAAAAAAGTTAACTACACTTCTCCCCTACACACTTGAATTACTCAAACAATTGCTTTTTCACCAAAATGCAGAACTTATTGAATATATACCTAAGCAGAGCAGTGAATGTGTTAACATCCTCATTGCTTATTTTTTCTCTTCAGATTCCTCTGAAATATGAGTCCTTAACTATAGATTATTGGACAATTGATACTTTGCCTTAAAGATTTTAGAGAAAAAATATTTAGTCTCCAACTAAATTTAGTTGCAAACACAACACATACACAAAATGAAGCATTACCCTAAAAAAGTTAATAATCCACTTAAACAAATTACCTTATTTTTACAAGATTCTGATATATTTTTATTATAATCAACTAAAAGCTCAAAACTGCACTAGATAAGTAATTTAATAATCACTAAATATTCAATGAAGAGGAAGTTACCTTTTTACCATCACTGTCAATCACAGCTCTGTCAATTTAACTGACAGTTACTAATGTGTCATTTAAAATTAACAGCTTAGCTAGTGTTTCTCAATTATTCTGAGATTAATGCTCCCAAGGTACTCATAGCAGGGGAAAAATATATCTTGAGACATTTTATGAGTAAAGTTGAAAGCAAATTATGTCAAAAAAGATTTGGATAGACATTTAGCATCTCCTTTCTTTGTTAAAAACATAGTGTCTCCAATTTTTCAGTGTTAAGATAAATTAATAAAATTTACATACATTTTTAGGGAAAAAAATCCCAAATTAGAACAAATCATCTGCAACTGAAGTTGGCAGTTGAAACAAGAGATATGGCAGTTGCAAATTAAATAGTTTTAAACATATGCACTATATATATCTTATTTTATCTTTATATTTACACAAGAAAAAC
Organism: Phyllostomus discolor; assembly: GCF_004126475.2. Taxonomy (NCBI): domain Eukaryota; kingdom Metazoa; phylum Chordata; class Mammalia; order Chiroptera; family Phyllostomidae; genus Phyllostomus; species Phyllostomus discolor. The sequence goes on along the minus strand of NC_040906.2, from coordinate 130,097,601 downwards.
TGTATAGCACAAAATTTTATGAGTTAGAAAACAAATGCTTGGAGAGCTCTTGTTTAGGAGAAGGTGGCAAAACAGGAAATGCTTGACTTCCTTCACTGAATAAAATCTAGAGATGCCATAGAATCTGGAGGTATTTTATGGGTTTCATAAGTAAAATAAAATGATGAGACAGACTTGCAGACACAGAAATGGCTTGGAACAAAGGAGGAGAGTGACAAAGAAAACCAGAGTGTCATTGGTGGAAGACAAGCGTCAACGCAGGTCTCACCTATGACATCTTGATGATCACTGTCATCACTGTTACCACTTTAGAAGGTGGACTCTCATGTCAATGAACTCTGCCAAAAAATTAGAAATAAATGAAGAAATGTAAAGAATGAGAAACATTTTCATGAATATGGGTGACAAAATTGAAGTAATACTCCCATATAATGATAACACTGGAATAGGAGAAAATATATGAAGAAAAGAAGAAAATAATGATTAAGAACACTCCAAGTTAAGGATAAATTGAGTAGTGCCAAACAACAGTAACAAATAAAACCAAAACAAACAAATCATACACATTTTAGTACATAAAGTAGAAAGAAAACTCTTGTTTTTCAAGTAGAAGAGACAGATCACTTGAAAAGGAACAAGAAGTAAATAATTTCAGACTTTTCAACAGCAATGCTGGATGTAAGAAGACAATAGATTTTTCACTTTAGAGTTGAAGAAAGAGAACTTCGACCTTTAGCATTTCATTTGATGCTAAAACATTATTTAAATTTGTGTTTATATGATTTCTAAAGACTCCAGAAAGACCAAGGTGTGATTAGAAGCTCTACCCCTCATCTGCCAGAGAGGGGAGTAGGGGGATCCCAACAGTGCTTAATAATTGATCATGCCTGCATGGGGACACATCCATAAAATCCCAAAGTACAGGGCCCAGGGAGCTTCTAGGTTGGCAAACACATTCATGACTCATGACAATTCCTGCATTTTGGACTCTTTCAGACTTCATCCTATGTATCTTTTCATCTGGCTGTTCACTTGCATCCTTTATCATATACTTAATAAACTAGTAAATGTAAGTAAGTATTCCATGAGTTCTCTGAGCCACTCTAGCAAATTAATCAAACCAGAGGAGGGGATATTGGGAATCTCTGATTTATAGTCAACTGATCAGAAGCACAGGAGACAACCTGGATTTGAGACTGACATCTGAAGGTGGGGCAGTCTGGTGGGGCTGAGCCGTCAATCAGTGGAATCTATGAGGTCTCCAGGTAGACAGTGTCAGAATTGAGCTAGATTGTAGGGCATGCAGAGAACTGCTTGGTGGTGGTGTATGTATGTGGTGGGGGAGGGGAGGAAGCCACACATTTGGTGACCCAAAGTGTCAGAAGTAAAGTGTTATATGTGAGTAGTAAAGGAGATGCATAGTTGGGGATTTGAGTTTTTCTAATACAACATACAACAAAATATTATTCAACCTTAAAAAAGAAGGAAATGCTGCTACTTATGACTACATGGGTGGGCCTGGAAGACATTGTACTAAGTAAAGTAAGCCAGACTTAGAGGGACAAATACTAGTTGATCCCCCTTATATGAAGAATCTAAAACAGTCAAGAATGTGCAATGGTTCTTGTCAGGGGCTGGAGATAGGGGGAGATAGGGAAGTATTAGTCAAGGAGTAAAAAGTTTTAGTTATACAAATTTAATTCAGAGAGCTACTGTATAGCATAAATGTATAGTTAACAAAGTTTTATTCAGATGCAAACAGGATAGAATCATACTCTAATATAAAGCCAGGCAAAGACACAATTAGAGTGGAATTTGGAAGCATTTGGAATTGAATAGCTTGAAATAAATTCTGTTGCAACAAAATACGGCTAAAGAGTAGTCTTACCACATAACAACAGCTATGCAATAACTAAAAATTATATTTACCAGTAGTGAACTAGTAAGGACTTTACCTACTTACAGGAACAATTAAGTATTGGGCATAGTGCTATTTATGGAGCGATTTAAGGACCATGCAAAATGGTTGCTCATATCATAAATAGAAAAACCAAAATTTGGTATTTGCATGTTAAAACTACTAAAAAGCAAGTCAATACTGAGTAAAGGGTGTAAGTGTTCTTCTATACTAACATGAGACAAATATGTTAAATGAGTGGCTCTCATTCAAGGAGATTTAATTAACTTTAACTGTTACTATTGACATTGAAAAATTTGGAAATGACCAATTGGATGGGTTGCCTCCAAGATTTGGAACGACCTAAATCCTACTCCTCATAACTTAACAGTTTTACATGTACCTTACAATGGATATTCCACAACTGAACTTTAATAATGAATAATGGGCTTGGTGGAATATGTTTGTCTTATATTAGAAACATTACATGAGAAGATAGTACTACTTCTATTGGTCCTGATTTAACATGTAAAAATAATATAACATGCAATAGTGTACAAGAGATATATTGAATTATGAAGAAAATATTCAACTCAAAGACTTGGACTTACCAAGTCCTTAGTGTTCATTATGTGTTAGGATTCAATCAGGAAAAAACAAAAACTGGAGAATGACTATCAAATCATAAAGCACTTGGAAAAAATAAGCTACTAAAACTTATTAATACTTGGGTCAGTGTAGCTGAAAAGGAAAATGTAGAAGATGAAGGAACGGGTCCCTCCTCCTCACACAATCACATTAAAAGTACAGCTAAATTATGAACACTGGGGTGCATAGGTTCTTTCAAATTTGTGTTACAGGATTCTTAGGGTATAGTCCCAGCGGTGGAATTGCCAGGTAAAAAGGCAGTTCCAGGGGACCATGGTGGGGGACAAATGGAGACAACTCTACTTGAACAACAATAAAAAAAGAAAAAAATTACAGCTAAGTTACAGATGAAGGATCACCCAGAATAGTCAGAAACTGAGTTGAATGGAAGTCCAACAAGTAAGGAACCAAAGGCCACATCAATCCAGAAGGGCAGGAGACTCGGGGACACGGGGATACAGAATGGGCTGGTCCTCTCACACACATGTGGTGTATAAAAATCGAGGAGGATATCTCAGGAGCAAGTTGTGTCAGTCCTACACCAGACCCCCTAGCCCAGGGTTTCAGTACCAGGAAGATGGGTTCCAGTGCCAGGAAGATAAGTCCCCTTAACTTGTGCTTATAAAAACTAGCAGCATTTGAGTGGGTGAAAAAAGCTACTGGAGTCCCTGGCAGCTCCTCTTAAAGCACCTGTGCTGAACTGACTCAGATGCACTCCCTCTGAGTTTCAGTACCACCAGGATAGCAGCTTGTAAAGCACCAGAGAAATATGGAGAGGAACTGAAATGTCTGGCATCAGGGTGAGAGCTGGGGGACATCTCTCTCCCAGACAGAAAGGCAGGAGGAGGCCATTGTACCTTTCTGAGCACTCCCTGGAACAGAGCCATAGAACAGGCAAGCAGGAGCCATACCTAAGACTCCATCAACCTGGCTTAAACTATGTATCCAGTCCTGGTATTTACCTGAGACTTCGTGTCACTGAACTTATGGCCCACCTGCAGTTCTCTTACTTCTGGCTAAGCAGCTCCAGGACTGACATTAGCAGCAGCCAGTTTTGGATCACAGTTTGGCTCCACCTAGGAACCTCCAACCCCAGCACAAGTAGCAACTATCTGCAGATTGCTTTTTAGCTTATGCTGGATGGCCCTGGGTGGCACACAGGTGGTGGCTGAGCTGACCTGCACCACCCAGGAAACTCTAGAGTCAGTGGATAGCTGCACACCACATTGCAGCACCAGTACCCTGATCCTCAAGCTGATCCTCAGTGGAAGGAGGAGGTTGGTGGTCAGTGGTCAGACCCAGTCCTTGCAGCTGACTGTTTCCCCACCTCAGACCTGCCAACAGCAGTCAAGGCTCAAGTATAAGAGGAGGGTATACTCAGCCCACACAGAGGGCATACCTCAAGTGCCCAGTTTGAGTGATAGGGGAGGCTGTGTTACTGGACCCTACAGGCCACATTTCCAGGACAGGGAGTCACAGCGGCTCTACCTAATACACAGGAATAAACACAGAGAGGCTGCTGAAATGAGAAGACAAAGAAATATGGCCCAAAGGAAAGAACAGATCAAAACTCCAGAAAAAGAATTAAATGAAATGGAGATAAGCAATCTATCAGATGCAGAGTTCAAAATACTGGTTATAAGGATGCTCAAGGAACTCAGTGGGGACCTCAATAGCATAAAAAGGAACCAGGCAGAATGATACACTAATAGAAAGGAATAATTCACAGTGAAACAACAGTAAAATAGATGAAGCCAAGAAACAAATCAATGATGTGGAACATAAGGAAATAAAAACAACCAATCAGAACAGCAAGAATAAAAAAGAATCCAAAAAAAAATGAAGATAATGTAAGGAGTCTTAGACAACTACAAGCACACCAACATTCACATCAGAGGGGTGCCAGGGGAAAAGAGAAAGAGCAACAAATTGGAAATCCATCTGAAAAAATAATGAAATAAAACTTCCCTGATTTGGTAAAGAAAATAAACATGCCAGTTCAGGAAGCACAGAGAATGCCAAAGAAATGGACACAAACAGATCCACACCAACATACATTATAATTAAAATGCAATGGTTAAAGAGAAAGAGAAAATCTTAAAAGCAGCAAGAAAAAACAGTTACCTATATGAGAGTTACCATAAGATTGTCAGCCAATTTATCAAAAGAACCTTTGCAGGCTAGAAGGGATTGGCAAGAAATATTCAAAGTCATGAAAAGCAGGGACCTACAGCCAAGATTACTCTATCTAGCAAAGCTATCATTTAGAATCGAAGGACAGATAAAGAGCTTCCCAGACAAGAAAAAACTAAAGGAGTTCATCATCACCAAACCATTATTATATGAAATGTTAAAGGGGTTTATTTAAGAAAGAGAAGATAGAAGTTATGAATAATAAAATGACAATAAACACATGCTTATCAATGTACAATTTGGTAGTCACCGAATAGCCATGGGGATGTAAAGTACAAAATAGCAAATGGAGTAGCCAAAGAACTTACAGGCATTACCCACAGACATGAACAAATTGAGGGTATTGCCTGAGGAGAGTGGGGGGTGTTGGGTGGAGAAGCAAAAGGGGAAAAATTAAGGCCACTGTAACTGCATAATCATTAAAGTATTTTTCAAAACATTAATAATTTACAAGGCTTTAGATAAGGAAAGAGAATTTTTATACATAGCTAACCAAGAATCTGCTTTAAATATATAACTGCTTTTTCAAAAGCTATTAACCTAAAGCTAATATGATTCTTAATTTTGTAATACATCTTATTGTATCATTAATCATTGCCATATTATGTATACTACTTTGGACTTGATGGATATATAGAAAATTATAACAGCTCAAAAAGAAATCAACAGTGCAATGCAAGTTGTACTAATATTTGATACTATAAATAGTACCAAAAGTTGGAATGCTTGTGGATATTTGAACTTAATGTTATTGAGGAATGTTGAAAACTGTGACTAACCATATGTACTGCCAAGTAGATGCACTGTTAGGGGGAACTGTGGGAGGTACTGATAAAGAATTATAAAATCTGAATGTCAGAGAAAACTTAATGCAACTGCTGATACAAATTGAGTAGGTCCTGGCTATTAATAGGATGATGATATATAAGAACTGTAGCTTTAATTTCACAGAGTTGAAAATTCACTACATCTTTGTAGCCATTATGAGCTACCTTTATGCATTCTGTTTTTCTTTTCTCCTCAATAATAAACTTAGATAACCCGTTTTTAAAAAATTAGAATGTTCTTTGGGACAAAACTTTTTATTTCCCCATACTGGTGAAAGAAAGCTATCACTTAACTTTTTTTTTTTTTAATGTCAAGTCCCCCTTCAACAGAAAAACCTTACAGATATGGTGATTCCAAGGTACCTGTGTGGGTCCCTGAAATGTTCAAACAGGAGGAAAAGGAATTGGTTTGTTATTGAGTTGGTCCAGCATCCTGAGCAATTGAAGTTCAATCTTTCTGGAGATGATCAGGGGAGTTGTGTAGAATTTCTACCGGAATTGCTTTTCTGAGAGACAGAGTAGAGGACTGCTTAGCCACTGTTCCTGTCAAGTTTTGATCTATGGACAATTAACTCCGTAGCCCTTCCATCTTTGTGCATGGGTCACAGTAGGCCTCTGGTCCTGGCAGCAGGGAAGCCCTGGGCAGAAAGCCAGAGATAGATGGTGTAGCTGAGGCAGGATCTGTCAAGTTTCACCCACACACAGCTAGGTGCCAGATTTGAAGTAAAAGGAGGAGGGTCACAAAAGATTCTGGTATGAGGCCATTTCACTATGCATAAAATTATCATATACATTTTCACCTTTTTGTATTAATGTGGTGAAGTCCATTAATAAATTAACTTATAAGCAATCATAATTACATTTACCAAATACACTTTTTGGGACCTGATGTACCAATAATAGATAGCTGTATACAACTAATATTTTATGTAATATATTCATATCTATAATTAATAAAAGTCACTTATCTCTAAGGTATTTTTATATTTTTTAGATCTTGGAATTAGTATCAGTTTCTTAAAAAATGCATTTTTATTTTAACTCTGGAACAAATTAAATAGCATATTTTACCTATATAACCCTCATCTGTTAAAACCTATTATTTAATAATTAATTTTCTATCCCTAGCTGGTGTGCCTCAGTGAATAAATAAGTTTCTTTCAGGGACTTTTAATTTTGACCCATATTTGCTCATCTATGTACATTTATCTTCTCCTGAATAAACCTCTACAATTTGTATTATTATTTTTGAATGTGTTCATTTTATTGCAATGTTAAAACTTAATACTAGAGTTACTCAGAGCATTCTAATTTTAGAAATCTCTTTTGAATTCATAACTATAATCTCTTAATAATTTCTTATCTTATGCATACATTTGTCCTTTCATCTATTTTTCCCCTTTGATCAGACTTGCCAGCAGTTTCTTTAATTTTTTAGGACATTAAAAACATAGCTGATGGTTTTTACTTATTAACTTATTGCTATATTAATTTTATTTTTTAGTCTAGTAAATAACTATTTTTATTAATAATCTATTTTTCTTGAAAATCAATATAACTTAGCATCAACTCACAAAGCTATATAAAACCAACCTTTTGATTTAATAAATATAAACATTGTAGTAGTATAAATTTCCAGAAATATAGGTTTGGCCACATTTTAAAAGTTTTGATACATAATAGAGTTTTTATTTATTTATTTATTTTAAGATTTTATTTATTTATTTTTAGAGAGGGAAGGGAGGGAGAAAGATAGAGAGAGAGAGAAACATCAATGTGTGGTTGCTGGGGGCTATGGCCTGCAACCAGGAATATACCCTGACTGGGAATCGAACCTGTGACACTTTGGTTCGCAGCCCACGCTCAATCCACAGAGCTACGTCAGCCAGGGCTGATATATAATAGAGTTTTTATTTAAACATCTTTTATATTAGCAGTTTCTATCTTTTTTTTTTGAAAGTGGCTTACTGGGAAGAGTAGTGTTTGTTTATGTACAATAATCATTGTCATTGAACTTGTGAAAGCCATTGACTCTCTTCTCTAAAAAATACAAACACAAATGCAAAGTCATTCAACATTTTACAAATAATGTCAGCATGCCTATTAATCATGTGAAATTTGAACCACCAATTAGAAATCCTCAATTAAAACAGCTTTTAATAATTTCTACATAATTACATTTTTTATTCAGGTGTATCTGATTTCTGTTGTAGGGCTTGGATATTAAATTTTTTCTTTAGTGATTATATTAATCAGTGATTATTTGAAAAGAAACAGAATTTTTAATATATTTAAGTATAGATATTAAATATATAGTGACTTGTATATTTTAAAGAAATTAGTCATTGGAAATTTATACATTATATTATTTAGATTTTTTGTTACACTTAAAAATATCTTATTTTGTAAAGTACATGCAAAATTCATTATATCAATTTTATAGTCAATTCCTTGTGTTTTGAGAGTTTTTATTCTATATATTTTGTTATGTATATTTATAATTACATACTTTAATTTGTCCTCAATTTACAATAGCTGTCTTATTTCTTGTATTTCTTGTATTTTTTTGTATTCACTTTTGTTCTGCTATTTTTATCATTGTCACTAGCTTTCTTTTAAATTGAATTTAATTCTTGTTTAGGGCTTTTATGAGTCATTTTGGTTTGTTTCCCTCATGTCACTGTACCTAGTAATTAAGGAAATTTAACCCATTCATATGTATCAAAATAATGAAAAATTTTAGTGTCTTTATTCTGGCTGTAAGATTTTATAATTTGTGTATATATACTTAAGTTATATTTGTGCTTTATGTTATTTGAAACATTATTCAACTTGTTTCTATTTTCTTTAGCTGTTCTTTTGGAATTGATTTGTATTTTTGTTCTAATAATGATTATGGTACTGAAATAAAATAGAAAATTAGAAAACACTGAACTTGTATACCTATGTACCATTAAAGTTAAAAATGAAATCATATATGGGTATTGAAATGTATCAATAACATTGTTTATTGACTTGCCCATCTACTTCCCAGACTTTGTTGAAACAATAAAAGTTTGAAATCCAGAATGATTTTCAAAATGATTAATTTATTAAAAATATTGCTTTCTTGATTCGATATTAATCTTCACAGACACATAAAATCACTTAGATCTAACTTTGAAATGAGGATTTCATTGATCACAATTTTTAAAAAGTCATTTTGATGTTGTTTTTGTAAATTGTTGAATATTAAAAATATTTTCCTTTTGATCTTATGCATGAAAATTGATTTGACTGTTACAGAAACTTTATTTCCTAATATTGTTTATTTAAAACTGTGCTATCATGCTTAATTAAAGTCTATCATTTTTTGTTGTGGAAAAAAGTCTGAAACAAGAATTATCTTCTTGAATGTTTAGATTCTACTCTCTTCACAAGATGCTCAAATAATTATGTCTTTATCTTTCAAATTCAGATCTTTTTCCAGAATAATTTCATTAATCTTGCTATGAGACAACAAAAACTTCTGTGATAAGGCTAGAAAGAGATTATTTGCTACTTCTTCTATTAAGAATGGTTATCTAATTGTCCTTGAATTTACCTTGGGCTAGTGACTTGCTTGATGAATAGAATATGCAGACATGATAGAACTTCTGAGGTTAGATCATAAGAAACATTTTTAACTTCTGTTCAGGCTTCTTATTAAAGCTCATTCTTAGGAAGGTCAAGCTGCCATGTAAGAAGTCCAACTACCCTGAGACCACTGTTCTGTGAGGAAGCCAATTCAGTCACAAGGAAAGGTCATGTTATAGCTCCTACACCCCACACATTGGAGCCACCCCCACCCAAGACTATACATGCACAAAGAAACTATTTTGCACATACCACTCCCAGCAGATGCAATGTGAGGAAACAAAAGAGCTCTCATAATGTCCAAATTGAAGGCCTCAGACTTACAGCTATAGTCAAACTTTCAAAATCATCTCTAACCATTCAAGCTGCCATGTCCAAACTCCATCATCATGGACAAAAATTAACTAATCTTGCCTGAATTTCCAACCCATAAAATTGTGAGCATGACAATATTTTTGTGTGTGTTATGCAACCAAATTTTAAGGTATCCTGTTAGCAATAAAACCGGAACAATTTTGAATATGAAAACCCAAGTCACTTTCATTTTTCCCCCAAATTCAAGAGTATATCATTATTTCGTTGATAATTGCTTTCTCTGTTTACATTCCTTTTCAATAATGCTACTCTTACAGATTGGATAGCTTATATGTGCTCTCCATACCTATTTCTATGTCTGCCTATTTCACAAATTTTTCAATCCATCTTTTACTGTCTTTCCCTGGGAAAATTCTTCTTTTGCCTTTTTAATTTTAAAGCCTGCTATTTTTCCATATCCAATTGGCTCCTTACTGCTGGATTGAGGTTATTAATTTATTAGTTTAATAATTATATTTTTCATCCCCAATAACTCTTACCTTTGACAAATTATTGTTTTCTGTGAAAGCATGACCATCATATATTGATGCAATACACTATTAAGTTTCATAGTAAATACTGCATGTATTGTTTTATAATGCATTCTCTTTTCAGGAACTTTATTCCAAGTTATCTGAATATGTAAATTGAGTCTTGTGGAAGAGAATTGCTACAGACTCTTAATTAAATAAACTCCTTATTAACTAAAATCCTTAAAATCTTATTCAGCCTCTTCTCCATTTCCTCCAGTAAAATTTTGAGGTCCACAGAGATGTTTTTTCCTTATAATGCCAAATAATGAAATTCCAGACCCTTCCTTTAAAAATCCAAGTTTGTCTAACCAACAAAAGGAGTCTAAGAAATAATGAAAGAGATGTTTTCTCTTCCTGCATATTTTCAGGACAGATACACTTTTGCATTATTAAACTCATTTAAATGACCTCATGTAGTGAAGTATTAAAGTGGAAACTTTCCTAAGAATTAGTTTTATTCTTTTGTGTAAAATGGATACATATGTGAATATTCATACCTATTATCAGTTTGTTCTGTTCTCTATTAAATACATGTGCCCATGATAATTCACTGAGTCATTAGGGTCTTATAAGTCTCCAAAGACTTTAGAAATTTTTGCTACAGTCTATGGAAAAATGTTGGGAAGGTCGATTCTTATCTGCCTGGTTTCTGACCCATTAGCAACATTAGAGTTGACATCTTAAATGGTTAAATTATTATATATTTAGTTTTGTTTGTCAAAGACAGGCACCATTGAAATTTTCATCTTTTCTGATAGGCATACTAGAAAAATAATAGCCTGTGAAACTTTTATAATTATTGTTTAACAAATAATGACAAAATGTGTGCTTCATTTAGTTCCTCTCTTTTGACATAATGAGTCTTCTTGTATTTCTTATTATTTTCTTCTATTTTCATATATTTGCAGAAGAAGGTATTTATTGGTAATTGAGAAGTACTATACAAGAGATTTTAGACCTTAAAAATTTCTTTATCTGAAAACATTCTCCCTTTCATGTCTTTTGGACACAATTAGAGCCCATCTTTAACTGGACTATTTCAGTAAGAACTAATCTTTTTGTTGCTGTTCCTCTCCATGGGTTATCCACTCACAGTACTGGCAGTGCGTATGGATTGCAAGCAGTTTACTTCTGCACCATTGACTCTAAACCCAGTCAGATGTTAAGTCAGGCCACCGTCAGCATTATCCTGAATAGAGAATGCTAACTGAGTTCTGCAAGGTTGAGGAAAAGCAATAAAGAAATAGATTTTTATTTTTGTTGTTCACTATCACTTCAAGGATTACGGGAAGTGTAATGAATGAAAATGAGTTGCTTCTACATTATTTTCTGTTCATCTCACAAACATTTCTTACCAGAGTTACAGGGAGATTCCCTCCCTAATATCCACAGTGATACAGAAAACTCGCAATTGTACTGGTGGGTCATTTTGGGCAGGATAATTATAGACAGAACCAGATATGTTAGTTTTGAATGGTAACTTCAATTTTGACATTGTTCTTTTAATAGCTCAATTTGTTCTTAAAGGTAACACTTTAATGTGTGTATTGTTTGAATTTCTTTTTTATTAAATAATTTTTATGATTTAATTATAGTTGACATATAATATATTAGTTTCAGATGTATAGCATAGTGGTTAGAAATTTGTGTGACCTATGAAGTGATCATCTCAATAAATCTAGTACCGATCTGACAGCAACATGTTTGTTACAATATTATTGACTATATTCTTTATGCTATACTTTACATCATGACTATTTTGTAACTACCAATTTGTACTACTTTATCTGTACTTTAATTCTAAATGATAGCTTTGCTGGACTGAGTAATCTTGGATGTAGGTTCTTGCTTTTCATCACTTGAAATATTTCTTGCCAATCCCTCCTGGCCTCCCAAATTTCTGTTGAGAAATCAGCTGCCAGTCTTATGGGAGTTCTCTTGTATGCAGCTAACTGCTTTTCTCTTGCTGTTTTTAAGATTCTTTCTTTGTCTTTAACATGTGGCATTTTAATTATGACATGTCTTGGTGTGGGCCTTTTTGGGTTCATCCTGTATGTAAGTCTGTGCATCCTAGGCTTGTATGCCTATTTTTTTAACCAGTTGAAGGAAATTTTCTGTCATTATTCTCCAGATAGGTTTTCAATTCCTTTCTTATTTCTCCTTCCAGCAACCCTATGGTGTGAATGTTGGTATGCTTGATATTGTCCCAGGGGCTGTATAAACTATTACCATTTTGGGGATTCTTTTTTTTCTTTCTGCTATTTTGATAGGGGGCTTTCTGTAACTTTATCTTCCAAATTGTTGATTCAGTACTCTGCTATTCTAATCTACTGTTAATTATCTGTAATGTAGTCTTCAGTTATTTATTTATTTCTGACTGGTTCTTTTTTGTGTTTTTATCTCCATTTTTATGCATAAGTTCTCATGGAGGTCATTGAGCATCATTATAACCCGTGTTTTGAACTCTGCATCTAGTAGATTGGTTGTCTCCATTTTGTTTAGTTTCTTTTTTTTTAGGAGTTTTATTGTGTTCTTTCATCTGAGACATGTTCTTTTTCTCCTCCTTCTGGCAATCTTCCTGTGTTGGTTCCTTTATATTAGGTAAAGCTGCTACATCTTCCAGTCTTGGTAGAGTGACGTTATGTAGTAGGTGTCTTGTGAGGCCCAGTCACATAGTATTCCTGGTCACTTGAGCCAGGTATTCCAGGTGTGGCCCTTGTGTAGGCCATGTGTGTCTTCCTATTGTAGTTGAACCTTGATTACCGGTGGCATGTCAATGGCAGGGATTGACCCTCAGGCTTGAAAGGGCCTGAGAGAGGTTAACCTGGGAACTGAGGCTGGCTGCCACTAGTGCCAGGCTTGGGGCTGCTAAGCGAAAGGTACAGGGCACACTGAGGCCAGATCCTATTTGAAGTTTGTGAACCTTTGAAAGATTTTAAGAAAGTCTGAAGCATAACACAAGATGGGCAAGGGGGGTACCATATCTGAGTCTTTATTGACCTGTCTCACACTGTTTATAGCACCCTGGTGATTCCTTGAGGTCCCACTCCACACACTTTTGGGCCCACCCAAGCTGTTTCCAACAGCTTTTCCATACAGATGGCTTATTTTAACTAATGTTTCAAATTTTCCTAAGTTCTCTCAAACAAGTAGCATCTGGCCTCCATGTGCCCCATGCCTATTGCTTAGTGACCCCAGACCTGGCACTAGAAGCAGCTGGCCTTGGTTCATAGTTTGAACTTGCTTGGGCACCTCCAAACCCATCACAAGTAAAGCCAACTGTAGATTGCTTTATAGCTTATGCTGGGTAACCCTAGTCAGAACACAGGTAGTGGCTGACCTTGGCCCGTACCTACTGGGAGACCCCAGAGCCTGCATGCTCAGTGAACAGTTATAGACCATGTTAGAGTACCACCACCCAAATACCTCAAGTGACACACTCAGGTGGCACACTTAGTGGGCACCAGAGCCCTTTTGAAGCAAGTCCTGCTCGAAAGAGTGGGCCCCTACACAGTTGATCCTCCATGATCATCAGGGGTTGATGGTCAGTGGTCACAGCCAGCTTACAGCTGATTGGCCTAAGTAAATCCTTCTCATTGACCTGCAACAGAGATCAAGCCTGAACTAAAAGAGGACATAGCCCACATACCCCACATGGTGGGCACACATCTGGTATCCAGCTTAGGTGATAGGGGAGTCTGTGCCACTGGGCTCTAAAGAACTCTTACTACATTGACTACAATGGCCCAAGAACAGAACAAAATGAAAGAACAGAACAAAACTCCAGTAAAAGAACTAAACAAAATGAAGACAATCTACTAGATGCAGAGTTCAAAACACTGGTTATTAAGATATTCATTGAACTTAGGGAGAACTTCAACAGTGTAAAAAGAGGCATGAAAACCATAAAAAAGAACTAGTCAGAAATGAAGAATATACTAACTTAAATGAAGAACAATTTACAGGGAATCAATAGTAGAGTGGATAAATCTGGGAATAAAATCCATGATTTGTGATATAAAGAAACAAAACACCCAAACAGAACAACAAAAAGAAGAAAGAATTTAAAAAATGTGGGTAGTGTAAGGAGCTTTGGGGACAACTTCAAGTGTACCAACATTTGCATCATGGGGATGCTGGAAGAAGAAGAGAGCAAGCAATTGGAAAAATTAAAAAAAAAAAGTAGTAATGGGAAACTTCCCCAACTTGGTGAATAAAGTAGACAAACAAGTCCAGGAAGTAAAGAGAATCCCCAAAAAATGAGACTGAAGAGGCTCACACAAAGGCCCATCATAATTAAAATGCCAAATGTTAAATATATAGAATTATAAAAGCAGCAAGAGAAAAGCAGTTAGTAACTTGTAAGAGCGCTCCCATAAGGCTGTCAGCTGATTCCTCAAAGGAAACTTTACAGGCTAGAAGGGATTGGAAAGAAATATTCAAAGTAATGAAAAGCAAGGACCTGTATCCAAGATTACTCTACCCAGCAAGGCTATTACTTAGAATTGAAGGACAGATAAAGAGCATCCCAGACAAGAAAGCTGAAGGATTTTATCATCACCAAACTAGTATTATATGCAATGTTAAAGGGTCTTCTTTAAGAAAAAGATCAGAAGTATGAACAATAAAATGACAATACATAATATCTATCAATAACTGAATTTAAAATACAAAATAAATGAACAAGAACAGAAACAGAATCATAGATACAGAGAATGTTTTGATGGGTGCTATATTGAAGGAGGGGTTAGGGGGATGCGGTAAAAAAGATGAAGGGATTAAGAGGTACAAATTGGTAGTTACCAAGTTGACATAGGGTTCTGAAGTACAGCATTGGGAATATAGTAGCCAAAGGATATATGTGCATGACCCATAGACATGAACAACAGTGTGTGAATTGCCTGTGGAAATGGGGGGAGATCAGCATGGAGGGGGTCAAAGGGGGAAAAACTGGGAAACTATAAAAGCATAAACAATAAAATATGATTTAAATTTGAAAAAAGAAAAATATTAGCTCAATACACTAAAAGAACAGTAAAAGTTTAAAATATCAAATATTAAAGTTATGTATCTTAATCTATGCAAGGTAGACTGAGTTAACTTGAATTGGGTAAGGGAAAATAAATAGTGAGCATATCATCAATGAAGGACTGATAATATTTTTATGTTGCAGTGATAAGCATACCAGTCACGTTACTGTTAGTCCAAGCACATGGATAGCTTACTCAGGTGGGTATAATGTTGCCTTTTCCTTGTGACCCTGAGCATATATGCCTACATACACTACATTTACTTCCTATGCTCTCAATGAAATAACAGAGAATGTTTTCTTTAAATTTTTCTGCCCAATGACATTAGTTTTTTTTTTTATAAGACTCTTTTTTTTAAAGTTACCCATGAAGCTTTTTTTTTTTTTTTTAAGATTTTATTTATTTATTTTTAGGGAGGGGAGGGAGATAGAGACAGAGAGAGAGATAGAGAGAAACATCAATGTGCGGTTGCTGGGGGTTATGGCCTGCAACCCAGAAATGTACCCCGGCTGGGAATCGAACCTGGGACACTTTGGTTCCCAGCCCGTGCTCAATCCACTGAGCTACGCCAGCCAGGGCGACATTAGTTTTTATAACTCCAATGCTCAAATAAATTATAAAGATCAACATACAGTTCAGTTTGAGACTTTACTGTTGCCTTGCTGAAAATATTTATGACTTTCCAATACTATTAGATAAATATGATTCTTGGGACAAAATACAAATATATAGAATATGAGAATGAGTTAAGATTATAAACAAAATAAAATTTAAGATTTTTCCCCAATGACAACCTATACCATATTATATGTTTTGTTGACACTGTCAATTGTAATGAATAAATCATATACTGAAACCCTCCTCTAAGGAACTATAACCTCAAAAACTACCTTTACTATTTTGTTGTCTGTATTTGTAAGTAATATATATATATATATATAGTTTTTTATTGTCTTTTGTCAGGAATTTTTGTTATAAATTTTAACTGCTATGGGTAATATATCTTGCTTACCCTTTGTATAAATAATATACAAAATAATTTATTTATTTAATTTTGGAGAGTGGGGAAGGGAGGGAGAGAGGGAGAAAAACATCAATGTTGGGTGGCTCCTCATGTGCCCCCTACAGGGGACCTGGCCTGCAGCCCAGGTATGTGCCCTGACTGGGAATCGAACCAGCAGCCCTTTGGTTCGTAGGCTGTCACTCAATCCACTGAGCCACACCAGCCAGGGCTGTTTTCTAATTCAACATACCATACACACACAATGTGGAACTGTATCACTGAAAATAATGTGTTACATAATTTTATTAAAACTGAAAACTAAGAATTCTCATTTTAGTTTTTAGTTTCTTTATTTGAATAACAATATCTCTCTCAATGCCAAGTGAAAATACTGTGATTATTCTTGTAATCTTTTTTTATGAGGTGGTTTGGAGAGTGAGGAATAGAATTAAAGTGTGAGAGGGGACCTCTAAAAAAACAGAATTACCTTCTGGAGGGTGGGCCCCCACTAAGTGAGTGTTCTAGGAACCCATCTGTATCAGTGTACCAGCTGGCACTGTGGTGAGAGGCTACATTCAGCTTCAGTGAATTTTTTTGAAGAGTCTTTCAATGTATTTGCCTGTTTCATGATGGGTGATTTATAAAGGTACCTGCCCACACACACTGTGTATTTAACAGATTTCAACCAAAATCTGTGCCTTGTGACCCCTGTGCCCTACCCTCTGTATTCACCTGATCTTGCTCCGAGCAACAATTTTTTGTTTCCTTAGATAAAAAAAATTCCCAAAGGGAAATGTTTTACCAATGTGGAAGAGGTAAAACAAAAATGGCAGAAGCACTAAAAGGCATCAAAATTGACAAGTTCAAAAACTGATTTGAGCAGTGGAGAAAACATCCTGATTGGTGTATTGCATCAAAAGGAGAGTATTTAAATGTAATTGAAGTTTAAACACGTAAAAATGAATACGCAATTATTTATAAATAAATTCCAGTTTTGGGGGTCCCTTTCATATGCTTTGCAGTTCAATAAAAATTCATTTAAAAGCTGTATTAGTTGGTTTTCCAGAGAAACAGAACCAACAGGATGAAGAAAATATATGAATATATATATTTGTGTGTGTGTGTGTGTGTATGTGTGTGTGTGTGTGTGTGTATATATATATATATATATATATATATATATAAAGAAATATATAAAGAGAGAGGTGGGTGGAGAGAGAGTGAAAGGGAGAGAGAAAATAAGGAATTGGTTCATGAAGCTGAGAGTTGAGAAGTCCCATGATCTGAGTCAGCAAGCTAGAGGGCCAGTGATGGTATAGTTCCAGTCTGAACTTCAGCAGGCTTGGGACCCAGGGAAGGCCAACATTTGGGTCTAGTATGACAGTAGGAAAAAATATAGTGTCTCTGCTCAAGCAGTTAGGCAGGAGGAATTCCCCCTTATTTGTGGAAGGCTTTCCACTGAGATTGACAGGTATCATTCACATTAGAAAAAGGCAATTAGCTTTAGTCAGTCTACCAATTCAAATTATAATCTCATCCAAAAACACCTTCACAGACACCCAGAATAATGTTTGACCAAATATCGGGGCACTCTAGTACCCCAGTCAAGTGGATACATTAAATTAGGTCTTTGGCTAATTGAAATATCATTGTGAAAAATGCCATAGTAACTTAAAAAATGCTTGCATTCTTACTCTAAACATTTGTCTTTTGGGATTTAAAATCCATATCTAAGCTAATTTTATAGAGAATAAATTTGGTCTTAAATAAGGGTAATGTGGACTATCATAGAGCATTTCAGTTTTGCTTCAGTTAATAGTTTGCTTATTTTTATTTTGATCAAGTCCAGAGAACTTTGAGGACCTTCTGGAACTGACTATGTGTTTGTGTACTCTTTCCTTCACTTTCTTTCTGTTTAACTCCCATGGCACAACATTTTCAGATTTTGGCCCTAACACAAAAAGAAAACTATAACACAGAACAAGCTAAGTAATATTGTGGGACTAAGTAAAAATATACTATAGGATTTTACCATCTAGGGCAATTATGGTGCTGATTTCTAATGGAGGGGGAAAGTTATTTAGCAGCGACAAGGGTACCTCTTGGGATTCCAGTGGTCAGTTTATTTTCCCAGTTGAAGTGCATCATAGGACTTTTGGCTTTAAGGCTTACTGATGTTGAAGCTCTTACTTTATATGTTAAGAAAATCCCAAGACATCTCTATAGACAGTTGGATTTTTCTCTATAGCAAGTTTAGTTTTGGGGTTAAAAAGTATATAGACTAGCTAACTCTATGAACTAACTTGTTATTACTATGAATTTACAAAGAATGGCTAAAAAAGTTGGAGGTTTTTAGTCTAAGAGTTTGAACATTGTCAGTAGATAGTGACTGAATCTTCTAGGTACACATCATCTTCTATATGAAAAGATGACTTAATCTTTTAAGGTAAATGCTTTGGTTTATCCAAGTGTGTATAGAAAGGACTACTTCCCTTCATTATAAAATGCTATCAAAATAAAAATCTCAATAAGTGGTTTAGAGGGACCTCTCTGGACTGCTTATGGATTTGTTACTTCTTGCCTGATGGCATGTACATCTGCTTTTAAACTTGTATCATGTCTGTTTCTTAGAAAACTGATATTCTCTTCAGACTCTGAACTGCTTGCAGTTCTTTGCATAGCTCATGCTGATTCTCATTCCCCCCATTTACTCATTCTGACATCTCTGCTTTTCTCCTTTCTGGCCCCTATAATGCCTATTCAACTTTAAGACCCTGCTTAGGAACCATCTCTCCCATAGGAAACCTCTCAGAGTCTTTCTTAACTGTACAACAAGGTATGTTAGGTTATGTCCCTCTTGCCTCTGTGTTCCTATACAAGCATTTGCAAATTTCTTGTCTTAGAGGCATGGTGGGAAACAATGATGGGGATCATTTTCTGCTCCAAGTGATTACTAACTGGTGTAGGAATTACTACAGAAATGAATTCTGGTGAGACAATAGTTTTCAGGGACAATTTCAAAGTTGGAACAGTTTTTAGCATGAAATTACTATGCTCTTAGGGAAGATAAATTATTTGTTCTACTTTCTTTTAAGAGATAAAAGAATGGAGTGGGAAGAGTAAGGAGAGATTCATGTCAAAAGTCAAGGAAGTGATGCTTCATTGGATCTCCTTGCTAAAGCTCAGAAAAGGAGAATTTCTGCACAAATCAGAGATGGGCATGTTCCTGAGTGGGCATCTGCTTATCTACTGGGCTTATTGACCTATTTATTCAATGTTACTGGTGTCAAAGGAAAGCAGAGTGTGGGAGAAAGGTTGCTCAATGCCATGCTTAGGCAGACAGTGGGAAATAATGGTCCATTGACTCCCCAGTTCTGGATCAATACAAATGGATCCTTCTTATTTCTGTCTTAGGTTAGAGGCTTGGAGCTGGCATGGGAGTCAAGATGTGCAGATCAGAGGTAAGCAGTTAATGTTGCCCATAGAAGATAGAAAGAAGATGAAATTTCCCTCCAAAGGATTGTCGATGCTTAGAAAATTCTGTTTGGAATGGAGTCTCTTACCTAAAGGGCCTGAAGGGCTTTCACAGCATACCCTAGATCACAGACAATGAGCTAGGTCAGTGATGAAGATCAACAGAAAAGAGGGTAGCAATCTTGACTAGATAAGTCATGCAGAAGACACTTCTCTGCCTTCTCATGGTCTCAACCCTAGAGGATAAATACAAAAAATATAGAACATGAAATACAGTACAGATAAGCACAGCACAGCCCTTCTTCCATTCCAATACTGAGAAAAGCTGGAGCAAAACAGAGAGTGAGCACACTTTGAATGAAGTATGATGACTTTTGTTATTCTCATTAATATCCACTCTATTTTGTTTTCAATAATGTAAATTCAATAATTCAATAATATAAATTATACATATAGCTGGGATTAAAGTATTATATAAATTGTTAAGAAAAATTAAATCAGGAAGGAGACAGTGGATTATTTTCTCCACAACTACTGTTGCATAGAGATTATTTGGTCATTCCTTTTATGGTAAATAGGTGTAGGTCAACTTGTAAAAGCAGCAACTAGCCCAGAACATTGTTTTTCTTTATTGAAAGTAGAGACTTCCATATCACTACATCCATTAGAACCCTAGCAGAAAGAAACTGCTCTCAGTATATGCTACAGCAGCAGATGATTTTAAAAGCAAATATTAGAGACTCGAATATAAACCTCTTGATTTCTCAAAAGTCTAGTCATTTTTGTACTGATTTCAGGAGTAGAAATTATGGAACTATAAAAATGATAACAAAATATAACTCCAAGGTGACTTTAAATTCTTAACTTACAGTAATTACATACCATGAAGCTCAATGTATTTCTTGGCAGTTGACCTGTCTGCTCAGATCCCAGGAAGAAATGGGTGGGTGTGATCTGGCACCATGCCCAGAAAACAATGGGAGGTTGATTTTTAATAAGAAAAACAACAACAACAACAAAAGGTAGAATCAGGACTGAAATTTTCTGTAAGTTCTTTTTTTATCAGTAGTGACTGGTATTTCACAACAGAAACTTGTGGAAATTGGTGTGAATATATTGTATTTTCAGCTTATGTATGTTTAAACTGTGTTTTTTGAAAACCAGATAGTTGCCCTGGCTGGCGTAGCTCAGTGGATTGAGCGCAGGCTGCTAACCAAAGTGTTGCAGATTCGATTCCCAGTCAGGTCACATGCCTGGGTTGCAGGCCATGACCGCCAGCAACCGCACATTGATGTCTCTCTCTCTCTCTCTCTCTCTCTCTCTCTCTCTCTCTCTCTGTATCCCTCCCTTCCCTCTCTAAAAATAAATAAATAAAATCTTAAAAAAAAAATATATATATATATATAAAACCAGATAGTTTATTTTCTTGCTTTTTTTAAAGAAATTCTTTGGGCTTCTCATTTCTAAATAAAATTGTTGCTTCAGTAATTGCAAAAGAGAAATATCTGTGCCAAATGAGTATTTAAAGTCTATATTATAGCATCACCATAGGAACGCAATACTAAGTACCACGATAACAAACATGAGAAACAGACCTGCTTCTCAAAAAGGGTAAGATAACTTTTGGAAGGAGTTTTAAAGCAATCTACCCCCTCCACACCTAATGTATGGCAACTATAAAGTTTCAGAAGGCAAGTAAAGTTTTAGTGTAGCTGTAGGGAACTAAGAGGCATGAATTGAATTGTGTTCACCACCCCCAGCTGGAAAGTCTTCATGGAATTATGTCATTTGAAGGGAAACTTGAAGAAGAGTAGAGTTTTGATGAATATCAATACAATTAAAGGGAAGGGCTCCATTCAAATTTTTCTCCTATGTTTTGGTATCTTGTCCTAGAAACACATACACACACACATTTAAAAAAACCTTGATATATCAGTGAACATATCATAATTCAAAATTTCTAATTATTCCCCAATCAGATCTGCATTCACCAAGTTGTTAGTGTTTTTTAGTTGCATTCAATTAAAGTAGCATATAGTTGGGTCTTGCGATTTTCATCTAATGGAACAACTGTCTTTCAATCATAGCATTTTAGTTAATTTATATATAATGTGATTATTGATATTTGTAAATTTAAAACTACAATATTTTTGTTTTCTCTTTATCCAATCTGTTGTGTCCCTTTTCTTCACTTACTGCCTTCTTTTTGATTAAATATTTCTTATGGTACTATTTATCTCCTTTGTTGCTTACTAGCTTCAATAACTCTGGTGGTTTTTTGTTGTCATTGTTGTTTGTTTTTTTAGGGGCTGCTTTACAGTATATTGAATATACACTTATGACAACCCAACTTGAAGTAAAATTAAACATTTCATGCATAAGACTGAAAACTTACTACAATATTCCTGTTTCCCCCTCTTCATAATCTTTGGATTACTGTTATTAATAGCACCATTAACAGTTTTTTCTTTTTGTTTTGTTTGCTTTGAGTAGACAATTATTAGTTAGAATATTTAAAAGTATTAAAAATTAATTTCATTCATATATTTACCATTATTTTGTTTTTTATTTCATTTGATGTCTTCTAGCATTAGTCTAAAGATTTTTTAACATTTCTTGAATTATAGGTTCTAATGAAGACTACTTTTAAGTTCTGTATTTAGACATCTTTATTTTACCTTTCTTTTTGAAATATTTTTTGCTGGATATAGAATTATAGTTTACAGCTTTTTCCTTTCAGTACTTTAAAGATGTTGCTTCTGCATCTTTTGGGATACTTGGTTTTTCTTACAAAAAATTTTTAAGGAGAATTTGTTTACATTCTTATTTTTTCCTCAATATGTAATGTGTCTGGTTGCTTTAATCTTTTTTTCTCTTTATCATTAGTATCAAGCAATTTGATTGCTATGTGTTTCAAATTTGTGTTTCCTGGATTTGTGACAGTATGGTTTTCAACAAATGTGAAGAATTTTAATTTTTTTAATTTATTTATCTCTCAGAAATCAGCAGTTATAACTGATTCCCATTCCCAGTGTCTTTAATTTATAATTTAATACAGTCTGCCTGTGTATTTCTTGGACTTGTTCATTGTAGAGAGCAAGTCTGATCCCTGTTATTTCCTACTTGGTTGGATATAGAGGTTGAGCCCAGCAGTCATTTTTGTTTGTTTTTGTTTTTTTAAGATAAGTTGTATTGAAACTATTTCAAACTTACAGATAAGTTGCTAGAACAGTATATATGACCTCAATATTTCCATCACCCAGGAAAGGAAATTTGTTAGAAATGTATATAGCATTTGTCCTCTCTCTCTCTCTTTTTCTCTCTCTCTCCACACACATGTATTCATTATTTTTAATGTCTTTGTGAATCTTGAAATTAACTTGCAGACATCATCTGCCTTCACCAAAAACAACCCAGTGTGTATTTCACCAAAACAGGACACTCTTCTGTATAACTAGAATACATTTTATAAATCAGGAAATCACCGTTGATTATTGTTACCATTCCATAAACAAACCTCATGCACATTTTCCCAACTGTACCAACAGTCTTTTCTGTTAATCTTGTTTAGGATCAGATCCATTTGTATGTGTTTCATGTTAATGAGAGCTAAAGAGTACAACCCTTATGTTCTATATGAAGCTGGTAGACATTTAGCCTGCATCCATCAGTTTCTTTCTTATGACAAATCCATTTCATGAAATCTTAACACTATTATCACTAAAATGATACTATGAACTTCTCTCTGCACTATTTGCAGCACATTGTCATCCAACCATTGGGGATGTTAACCATGTTTTCCTTGTCATATTCATATCTGCCAGGTTTTCCCATCACAGTTTCACTGTTTTCCCCATTTCAGTTGATTAGTATTTTGTTAGAGATATTTTGTGATTAGTCATCAAACATTTACCCATCAGTTTTATCCATTGCTTAATCTCTCCTAAAACGACTCTTTCTTTGATGTGACTAGGAGAGGAAGATAAGGGAAAGGAAAATGAGGGGGAAGGAACGATGACTTGGGAGGAGCAGAGAGGCAGTGAAAAGAGGATGGAAAGTTATGAGCAGATGAAGGAGACAGAGCTGGCTGACAGCTCTGGTGGGGTTGGAGGGGTGAAGCGATCAAGCAAAAAAGAAAAAAAGAGAAACAACTTGTGGACACTGACAGCAGTGTGGTGATTGTGAGGGGTGGGGCAGGGAAGGCAGGTGGGTGGAGGTGGAAGAGGGTATATGAGGATAAGTGGGAATGGTAAAAATACAATAAAATAAAATAATAAAAAACAGGAGGAGGAAGATGATGGTGAGGTAGGAGAGAGCACATTCTACTTCCTCCTACACACAGGAGAAAAACCTAGCCGATCTATGGAGTAACAGAGCAAACAGTCAACAGTACCCCAGCATGTATGAAAATAAGAGACCAAAAATTATAGCGGACACTGAAAAAACAGACAGTAAGGAGAAGGCTTTAGGACAATAAGGTCCCAGAGACCAGCACAGGGACCAGCGCAGGGACCAGGGTCCTGTGGCTGCAACCCCAGGCCCTGTGCCTGCTGCCACAGGACCCTTGGGAGAGAGCCAGGTCAACTGCTCCCTCTCTGGCCAAACAAGTTTTGAGCAGCACCAGGAGAGATGTGGCTGCTGGAAGTCACAGAAAGGGGAATAAGGACTAAGTGACAAACACACTGGGACTGTGAGCACCCGGGGAGTCTGTGGATGCTGGGTGGGGAGAGTTGAGGATCATGCAGTGACAGGCACTGACCCCGATAGTCCCCGGTCTGGCTAGAGAATTGGGCTGTGGGAGAGGCCAGGCCCCTGTACAGAGTGGCAGGCTTGAGTAGGAGGAATTTCTCAAGAAGAAAAAGTGAAAAGAAAGACACTGTTTGGGGAATCCTCCTGCAGCAGCCACTCCAGCTACTTCCCCATCCAGTCGGGCAGTGATCCTGAGGTTGCATGGAAGGCCTTGTGCATCCCCATAGCGCTAGGAAGGGTGCGTGCCCAAACCCTCAGAACCTAGGCAGCCTGGCCCCGGGGCACAGTGTACTCTGAGGAAGACTTGGATCTCACACCCAAGGCACCAGGGAGAGGTGCCAAGCTAGCTCTGGGGAGAGTGTGAGAAGCTGAGTGGAGATCGGGAAGGGAGAAAAGCCATATCAATCATCCCTCAGCCTGCTGCAGCCAGCTAAACCAGAAAAACTGGTTTGGCCAGCTGGAAACCAACAAGAGGTTATTTTTTTTCTTTTTTTTTAAGTAATTTTTAATTTTTTAAATTTTTATTATATTTATATTCAATTCCTTTTTCCTCTCTTTCCTTCTTGCTTGTTTTATTCCTTCATCCTTTCTTTCCAATTTAACTTTTCTTCCTCCTTTTTCTGCCTTTTTTTTAAATACCCACAAATGAGACAAAAAAACCTGGAACTGTGAAAAGACAAGAGTTGGACCCAAAGAGGGGGCATCCCAACAGCTGAGACAGTGAGACAAATTTCACTTTGCTATTACAGAGAACAGAGAACCTGCAAGTTATTGCATATTTGCATTATTATCATTTTTTCATTATTCTTACATC
Source organism: Phyllostomus discolor (assembly GCF_004126475.2). Lineage (NCBI taxonomy): Eukaryota > Metazoa > Chordata > Mammalia > Chiroptera > Phyllostomidae > Phyllostomus > Phyllostomus discolor. The sequence continues at coordinate 130,072,464 of NC_040906.2, read as the reverse complement.
TTTTATTTTAATAGTATTTCTGTATTCCTCTTCTTTCTGTATAGTCTTCTTTGTTAGGCTGGTTATATTGTATTTCCCTTGTTCTCTTTTTCATAGTGTATTGCTAATTTACTGTCCTTAACTTCACTTGTGTTCCATTAGCACACTACTCAAGGTCCTATACTCCCTAGTCTTGTTACCCAGATCACATAGATTCTGTCATATGATTGTTGCTCTGATATTATTGTAAATAATAGCTGTTCCATACAATTGTAAATGCTTCACAATTGTATTCACAATTGTGAATTCACAAACACTCCTTCACAAACACCCCTCCCAGATCTTAGCACACTTCATGGTTTCCTGAACTCTATTACTGTAGTGGTTAACTCTATTCTCTCACACACTATACCTATTTACTATCATTTACTCTCACCTTACCTCAGATTCTGACCTCCCACAACCTCACTACTTTTTAGATCCAACTCACAATCCTTTCCTCCCCAACAAGAGTCTTATCTTCTTTCCATCCTTTCTAAAAAGTGGCTAGTTGGGTGGAATATCACAGTTAACACTACACATAGTCAAAGAATCTCCTATCTCTTCTCTACTGGCTGCTACTGTAAATATCATGGAAAACTCTCTTGTGGTCTTAAACCATTTTGTCTTCCCCCTCGAATTGATCACAAAAAAGAGTAAGTGGAAGCAGTGAACACCAGAATACCCATTGGAAGAGGGAACCCAATAACAGAGGAACCACCAACAGATAACAGAAGAATGTGAAGGAGGGAGTGGAAACCACACAAACCTCAATCCAGGACCTATCTGAAAATACAACTAAATAGTGGAGAAACTACCCAGGACAAACAACTAAACAAGAGCAAGAGAGAATCCTCAAAACCTTGTACACACGGAAGAACTAGCTTCAACACAACACACCAGCCCTCACACCTGCCCTCACCAGCACAACAAAATACAAGAGGTGCTGGACAGAGTGACCCTCAGTTAACCAGCTGGTGGAAGGACCCACCAAAGAAAGACCCAACAACAATCAAAGACAAACACAGAGCCAACTTAAATGACAGCCCGAGACCCGTGAACTTGGGAGATCAAGGAGACTGCACCACTGGATCTCACAGGTATTCTACCACAGAAGTTCACACCATACACCCAGGGAGCCAGAAGAGATCAATTTAAGAAGCCGAGGCTAACAAGAAGAGTCTCACAAACAATGGGAAGACAAAGAAACAATACCCAAATGAAAGGAAAGGAGGAATCCCCAGAAAGAACACTAAATGAAATAGAGGCAACTCAACTATCAGATAGTGAGTTCAAAGCAATGGTTATCAGGAAACCCAATGAGCTCACAATGAGCTACAATGAACTCACTGCAAACTATATCAACATGAAAAAGGAAATAGAAACTATCAACAAGGGCCAAGAGGAAATGAAGAATACAATTTCTGAACTGAAGAACACAGCAGAAGGGATCAAAAGCAGGATCGATGAAGCAGAAGATTGGGTCAGCGAATTGGAGGACAAAGTAGAAAAAACACCCAGAAAGAGCAAGAAAAGGCAAAGAGACTCAGAAAGAATGAAGAGGGATTAAGAGAAATGCAAGACAATATGAAACGTAATAATATCCGTATAATAGGGATACCAGGAGGAGAAGAAGAAGAGCAAGGGATAGAAAACCTATTTGAATAAGTAATGATGGAAAACTTCCCTAATTTGATGAAAGAAAAAGTCACACAAATCCAGGAAACAGAGAAAGTCCCAATCAAGAGGAACCCAAAGAGGCCCACTTCAAGACACATCGTAATGAAAATGGCAAAATTCCAAGACAAACAGAGAGTCTTAAAGGCAGCAAGGGAGAAACAAAAAGTAGCATTCAAGGGAGCCCTAATAAGGTTAGCAGGTGAATTATCAATGGAAACACTGCAAGCCAGAAGAGAATGGCAAGAAATATTCCATGTAATGAGAACCAGAGGCCTGCAACCAAGGGTACTTTACCCAGCAAGTTTCTTAATAAAGATAGAAGACTAAATAAGGAGCTTCCCAGACAAAAGAAGTCTAAAAGAATACACCTCCACTAAACCAGCTCTGTAAGAGATGCTAAAGGGACTGCTTTAAGGAAAGGAAGGAAAAGAGAGAGAGAGAGAGGAACACAGGTACAAAAATGGCAATGAATAATAACCTATCAATAATAACCTATCAATAATAACCTTAAATGTAAATGGATTAAATGCTCCAATCAAAAGACATAGAATAGCTGAATGGATAAGAAAAAATGACCCACACATATATTGCCTACAAGAGACCCACTTCAGGACAAAAGACCTACACAGATTGAAAGTGAAGGGCTGGAAAAAAATTTTCCAAGAAAATGGACAGGAAAAAAAAAGCCAGGGTAGCAATACTCATATCAGACAAAATAGACTTCCAAAAAAGGGCCATAAACACAGACCCAGAAGGACACTTCATAATACTCAAGGGGAGAATCCACCAAGAAGACATAAACATTGTAAATATATATGCACCCAACATAGGAGCACCCAAATACATACAGAAAATCTTAGAGGACTTCGAGAAAGATATTGACCACAACACAATTATAGTAGGGGATTTTTAACACCCCACTGTCAAAAATGGGCAGATCTTCCAAACAAAATATCAACAAAGATACTGTGGCATTGAACAATGCCCTAGATGAAATGAACTTAACTGATATATAGAGAGCCCTTCACCCCAAAGAAGCTAAATACACATTCTTTTCAGATGCACATGGAATATTTTCAAAGATAGACCACATGATAGGACACAAAACAAGCCTCAACAACTTCAAGAAAATTGAAATTATATCAAGCATTTTCTCTGATCAAAAGGGACTGAAACTAGAAACCAACCCCAAGGGGAAAACCCAAAAAATACTCAAAATCATGGAGATTGAATAGCATGTTATTAAACAATGAATGGGTCAAGAATGAAATTAGGGAAAAAATAAAAAAGCTTCTGGAAACAAATGAAAATGAACTCACAACATCCCAAAACTTATGGGACACAGCCAAGGCAGTTCTGAGAGGGAAGTTCATATCAATACAGGACTACCTAAAAAACACAGAAACATTTCAAACAAACAACCTAACTCTACGCCTACAAGAACTCAAGGAACAACAATGACAGCCCAGAGCAAGTAAAAGGAAGGAAATGACCAAGATCAGAGCAGAATTAAATGACATAGAGACTAAAAGCACAATTCTAAGGATCAATGAATCCAGGAGCTGGTTCTTTGAAAAGATAAAAAAATTGACAAGCCTTTAAGCAGGCTCATGAAGAAAAAAAGAGAGGACCCAAATAAACAAAACCAGAAATGAAAGAGGAGAGATTACAACTGACACCACAAAAATACAGAGGATTATAAGAAATTACTATGAAGAACTGTATGCCAAGAAATTTGAAAACCTAGGTGAAATGGACAAATTTCTAGAAAAATACAATCTTCCAAAATGCAATAAAGAAGAAGCAGAAAGCCTGAACAGACCAATAACAGCAGATGAAATTGAAACAGTAATCAGAAAACTCCTGACACACAAAAGCCCTGGACTGGATGGTTTCACAGGAGAATTCTACAAAGCATTTAAGGAAGAGCTAACCCCTATCCTTCACAGACTATTCCAAAAAATCCAAAATGATGGAATACTTCCAAACTCTTTTTATGAAGCCAGCATCATCCTATTCCCAAAAATACATAAAGACACAATAAAGAAAGAAAACTTCAGGCCAACATCGCTGATGAACATAGACACTAAAATCCTCAATAAAGTATTGGCAAACAGCATCCAACAATAAATTAAAAATATCATACACCATGACCAAGTGGGATTCATCCCAGGGATGTAAGGATGGTTCAATATTCGCAAATCAGTAAATGTAATACATCACATAAAGAAAAGCAAAGACAAAAATCACATGATCATATCAATAGATGCGGAAAAAGCATTTGATAAGGTGCAGCACCCATTTATGATGAAAACACTCAGCAAAGTGGGAACAGGGGGAGCATTCCTCAACATAATAAAGGCCATATATGAGAGACCTACAGCCAACATCATACTCAATGTGCAAAAATTAAAATCTTTTCCACTAAGATCAGGAACAAGACAAGGTTGTCCACTTTCACCACTTCCATTCAATATAGTATTGGAAGTTTTAGCCACAGCGATCAGACAAGAAAAGGAAATAAAAGGCATCCAAATGGGAAAGGAGGAAACAAAACTGTCATTGCTTGCAGATGACATGATAGTGTACATAGAAAATCCTATAGACTAGGCAAAAAAACTCCTCCACCTAATATATAAATTTGGCAAAACAGCGGGATACAAAGTCAATATCCAGAAATCAAAGGCATTTTTGTATATCAACAATGAAACAGCAGAAGCAGATCAAGAAAAAAATTCCATTCAATATAGCAAAAAGAAAAATAAAATACCTAGGAATAAGCCTAATCAAGGAGATAAAAGACCTGTATGCAGAAAACTACACAACACTGAAGAAAGAAATCAAGGAAGACACAAACAAATGGAAACATATACCGTGTTCATGGATTGGAAGAATTAACATCATAAAAATGTCCATACTACTGAAAGCAATTTATAGATTCAAAGCAGTACCTATTAAAGTACCAATGGCATATTTCACAGACATAGAACAAACACTTCAGATATGTATATGGAACCATAAATGACCCTGGGTAGCTGTTGCAATTTTGGGAAAGAAGAGCAAGGTAGGAAGGATCACAATACCTGATACCAAACTCTATTACAAGGCCACTGTAATCAAAATAGCCTGGTACTGGCATAAAAATAGGCACATGGACAGTGGAATACAACAGAGAGCCCAGAAATAAACCCAAGTCTCTATGGTCAATTACTATTTGACAAAGGGGGCAGCAACATAAAATGGAGTAAAAATAGCCTCTTCAACAAATGGTGTTGGGAGAACTGGACAGCTACATGCAAAAAAATGAAACTTGAGCACCAATTTATACCATACACAAAAATAAATTCAAGGTGGATGAAAGATTTAAATATTAGGTGTGACACCATTAAAGTCCTAGAGGAGAACATAGGCAGGAAAATCTCAGCTATTTCATGCAGCAACATTTTTACTGAGATGTCCCCTAGAGCAAGGGACATAAAGAAAAGAATAAACAAGTGGGATCTCATCAAAATAAAAGCTTCTGCATGGCTAAAGAAAGTAGTATTAAAATAAAAAAAGAGCCAACAATATGGGAAAGCATATTTCCTAATGATATCTCAGACAAGGGTTTAATCTCCAAAATATATAACGAATTTACATAATTCCACTCTAAGAAGACAAGCAGCCCAATTAAGAAATGGGCAAAGGACTTGAACAGACACTTCTACAAGGAGGACATACAGAGGATCCAGAGACACATGAAAAGATGCTCAGTATCACTAGCTATCAGAGAGATGCAAATTAAAACCACAATGAGATACCACTTCACACCCGTCAGAATGGCCATCATAAACAAAGTAACAAACAACTAGTGTTGGAGAGGTTGTGGAGAAAAGGGGACCCTAGTGCACTGTTGGTGGGACTGCAGACTGGTACAACCATTGTGGTAAACAGTATGGAACTTCCTCAGAAAACTAAAAATGGATCTGCCTTTTGACCCAGAAATTCTGCCACTAGGATTCTATCCTAAGAACCCTGGAACACAAAACCAAATGAACCTATGCACCCCAATGTTCAAAGCAGCACAATTTACAATAGCTAGGTGTTGGAAGCAACCTAGGTGCTCCAAATGAATGGATCAAAAAACTATGGTACATTTACACAATGGAATTCTATGCAGCAGAAAGAAAGAAGGAGCTCTTACTCTTTGTGACAGCATGGATAGAACTGGAAAGCATTATGCTAAGCAAAATAAGCCAGGCATGGAAAGACAAATACCATGTGATCTCACCTTTAACAGAAACCTAAACAAAACAAACAAACAAACAAACAAAATATAACCAAAGACACTGAAACAGAGAATAGGCTGACAGTGACCAGAGCAGAGAGGGGAGGGAATTTCAGGGGAAAAGGGGAAGGGTTTACAGGAACAAGTATAAAGGACACATGGACAAAAACTAGGCGGGGAGGAAATGGGAGGGAGGTGGGGAGGGCTGGGGGGTGGTCTGGGATGGGAATAAAAGACAGAAAACTGTACATGAACAACAATTAAAATAAAATTTAAAAAATAAAAAATAAAAAGAGAAAGTTTGTAGAAAAGTAAAGATAGGAAATGAGAAGAGAAAGCAAGGCAGAAACATTGTTTTGAACTATTTCCATCCGATCTTTAAATAAAGTAAAATCAAATACCTGTCTTGGGTTCATAGCTTACTGAACTTCAGATTAGGCATTTGTTATTTAAAATAATGTTTAAACAATTACTGTGCAGACTTAGAGACAAAAAAGCTCAAGATAATTTGTATATTAATTACAACCAACATCTAGTCATCATTTGGGAGATACTGAAATGTGAAAGGGTGGGTTTGTTGAGGAGCAGTTCAGCATGTTCTTTGTGCTGATTATTCCATAAGAGTTCCCAGCAATGTGGCTGACTATGGTGTATATCTTAGGGTTTGGGTCATAATTTCCAGGCAATAAGGGAAAAGTAGTGCATGGCCAGGTGATGAGAAGAAAAAGCATAAAGGTGAAAAAGTACACACACTTCTGTTCTTCCACAGCAACCCACAGAAGCTTCAGTTATAGCTAATCTCTTTATTGGACATCCAGACTTTTCATTTACATATCTATTCAGTTATGTTTTTGTGGGCAAAAACCTTGTCTTATTCATTTTACCTGCCTTGCACTCAGCACAATGCCTAGCCCATAGTAGGAATTTAATACATAATTTTTGAAGAGATAAAGAATAACGAAAACTGTGTGGCATAAAGCTTAACGAATTAGTAGGACAGTATCTGGGACTAAGGTCAAGAGAAATTATAGAGAGCCCCCCTGGATTTGTGGCATGGCAGGAAGGAGAGGTTCCTGGCAGTAATTATTATAACAACTGCCAGAGTAATATTGCTACCTTTTAACATTGTGAAGTTTTGTCTACCTGCTCAACAGCTTTCTGCTTGGCTGGATCCCCGGGATTTGAACTGCGTTTGATGGCCTGTGGTCAGGTTCCCTGGACAGCAGTGTCTGCAATGTCAGGGGCACCTTTTCTAGATAAAGAATAGACCCTGAAAAAAAATGCAAATGTTCTTAGGGGCTGAGACACAATTCATTCTTTTCCCTGTGGTGATTAATCTGGGAGGCAGAATTACACAGTGGTTAATGGTGTTGGCATTGAACAAACCTGAGTTGAACTCCACTGCTGCCAAATCCTAATCAGGAAACCTTAAAGCAATTTACTTAACCTTTTTATGTCAGTCCAAGTCCTAGCAGTCAACAATTGGCATACTCCAAAGGGTGTAATTGAAGAGAGCATAACAAGGCTGTGCAGAGTTAAGGAAGGAACAAAGAGTAATGAAGAGCCAGAATTAGCAATAGCAGGAAGCTGTTTCCACTGAGGCCTAAAAAGGGAAGGAGGAGGAAAGGTTATTACCATGTTGCAGAGACAGCTGGGGGCACATAAAGGGACCACTGATTTGAGCTGTGGTCATGAAGAAAGGCAGTCCCTGCCAGAACCTTGGCAAGGTGAGTAAATATCCTGATTTCTTCTCTCACACTCCGCCTCACCTGCACCCCCCAGCACCGCCCCTGTGCCCCGCCCCCGTCTTAGGTCTTCCAACTTCCAAACCTGACCAGAAGCCAAATGTCATGGAGCCCGGGAAAAGAAGTCCTTATGATACAGGTATTTCAGAGGCCTGGGGACCCAAGGTTCAGGGACCCACTGTGGATTCTTGACTTCATGCTGGAAAGAATTCAAATTCAGACCAGCATAGAGTTTAAAGTGAAAATGAGTTTTTAGTGTAGTGGTGAGACTGAGAATGCACTATTCCACAGATAGAGCAGCTCCCCTTTAGAGGAATTTGCTTCCTTTATTTAGGACCCTTTACTCTGGACAGGCAAGGGTGGGTATTTAATAAGGGGGAGGAATATTCAGGATCTTCCTGGGAAAGGGGTGGATATTTCTCAGAGGAACTCCATTGGCCATTTTGTGTCCTTATATGGGCTATTTCCAATCACAGTGGCTCTGATGTGTGTCCTTTAGCATGCTAGTGCATTATAACAGGCAGGTAATAAGGCTAGGGATCACTGTAAGGTGAAATTAGTCACCATGTTGGATGGAGCTGGTCTCTGATGGTTTTAAGCTATAAATCCAGTGTATCTGTTGTGTGTGTGTATGTCGGGGATTGTCTTAATATCTTCACAGTTCCTAAAGCTTTTATCTATGCTGCTGTTTTGCCACACACTGTATCTCACTTAGAGATCAGACCCCCAGGGTGAAGAACAGGGCAGAAAAATGCAGCAAATAGATCTGGGGGGAAATAGAGAATAGAGATATTTCCTAATCATCAATTTCCTTTTCTGTATATTGGAGATTATAGTCATATCCTCCTCAGATATGAGGGTTGATTGAGATAATGAATGCATAGCCTTTAGCATAAAGCTTAGCACATTGTTTATACTTGTTAAGCATTAAAGTATCCTCTAAAAGTTGCCCTACGCTCTGATCAGAGGAATCCTAATTTTGGAAAGCAGTCCTTTTCTAATTAATCTCTTATTTTAAAACAGACAAAATAAAATCCAAGTTCTATTTTCAGGGTGTACATACACATGCAGTTTATACAGTTGCAAATATTCCTGGCGTGAAATTTGGATTCAGAAAAACTCAGGGGCCAATCTGGTTTTCAGTTTCTTTCTGTACCACTGTATGGGACTTGGGCAATTGTGTGTTTTATATGAGCTAGTTTTTTAAGTCTAAAAATAAAGAAATAATAACCACTACATCAGAGATGTGTGTCAAAAATAAAACAAGGTCTAACACATAAGAGGCACTCACAAGTTAGCACTGCTCAGCTTTGATATTATTACAGAAGCTAAATATGATATTATATATATTGTACAGCATAAATAATTGTAGGATAGACAGTTATTTTGTGTCTTATTTTCTTTGTAATGTTAAAAAATTATATAGAAAACCTTAAAAACTGTTCATTGATCATCTTATACTAATATTTCAATATCTATGTATTTGAAACTGTAAGGCAAATATCCTAACACCAGACACTAGGTTAATGTTAATAGTCTAAAAAAAGGCAGAAAATCTCAATAATCCTCAAATATATTTTAAGTTCTCCATTACCAAATAGCAAAGAAAATAACAGGCTGACTCCAGATGTTCTCAGCAAACTGTCTTCTTGTTCAACCTGACTTTATTTTCCTTTGGCTGAACTATATGGAGTCATTTTGGACAATTACACAATTTTCCTTGCCCTGCTTGGTCAAGAGACACTAGAGGGAAATGTTTGGGAAAAAAATAGAATCACTGTACCTTTTCATGGAGGGAACCAGCAAATGTCACTGAATGAGAAATGTTCTTGATGCAGAAGAATACACCAGTGATGAGCATATTTGCTATTCTTGATGGCTGCATCAAGCCCACACCACCATCAGCATTCAGTGTAGCACCAAGACCTGCCGGAAATCGTTCCATTTGTAAAAGGTCAGACATTGGTAGCCCTAAGCTTTTGAAATGAAGCAGAGAAAACAATTTCAGAGCTATTTACTACCCTGTCTTCTGAAGCTTTTGTCCCGGTTTCCAGTAAGAGAGATTTGCTTTTATAGTCACAATCCTTTAAGTAAATACGATGCTTGTGGCTACAAAAATGCATTTGATTGCTTTCTTTGAGTCATAAGCCTGTTATCTTGTTTCTGAAATCATAAAGCCCACTAGGCATTGCATTTTTCCAGAAGTATTGACTGAGGTCTATCCTATACATTTAGGTAATCAGATAAGGGTATTGATGATGATAGAGTAACTTGGGTAATGCAGGAAGGAATTCATAATACATGAAGGTTCTTTTACAATGGAAGCAATGTGACTTTTGGAGAGTAGAAAAATTGTTATTATTGTTTGGTTGTAACATTTCACATTTCTAATATACTTCCTAGCATTTTTGTATATTAACAAGAATATATTTGGAGGTCCTTCAGCATCATTTAATAGAAAAAAACACACATGTAAATTATTGAGCTTGCTATCAGTACTTCTAGAATACTGTAAAAATAAGAAGAAGAATAAATATAAAGCAGACAGAAGCTTATGCAAAAATCTGGTGTAGTTCTTACCAGGAATTGCTGGTTAGAGAACATTCTTTATGTACTTTTAATAAAATAAAGGCACAAAAAAACAAAAAAAAAGTAGACAGAAATGGCATCTGTTTGACTTTAAAATTATTTAAATTTGAAGTAAACTTATACATTTATAAATGAGTACATTTATCCCACAATATTTTTAGAAATTTAAGCAATTCGTAGAGCCATTGTTTTAAAACAGCATTATTTTTACTCTCAGTTTATAGTAAAGAATTTAAGTGATTATATAACTCCTGATTATATACTAGGTAAGAAAAAGACTTTTTCTCAGATAATGTGAAACATGAAAGAAAAAAAACCCAGAATGTTATATTCTCAAACTTTTTCTCTAGGTCTATTTAAGTTTTTATACTGCCATAAATATTATATAGAGCTTTTTGAAATCGACTCAGCTATTATGAACTGGTTTAGGCCAACAAGTATGATATGTTTCTAATAGCATGTATTTCTGTACCTGTCATGTAACAAACTTTGCTAAGCTATGTGATAAAATGGGGATCAAGAAAGGCAAGATTCTTCCTTCCATTGAGTTCAAAGTCTGACAGGTAGTCAATGCTACTGAAGAAGTAGTAAAGGAAGTTATCATAACATAAATATAGGAGCCAGAAAGTTATCACTAAGGCAATTGTATGAACTGAAAATTAAAGGCTAATTAGGGATTAATAGACAAAGGAAGTGACTATGGTTGCTGACGAACAAAATGGGGCAGCAGTGAGTGAGGACAATAGCTTTTCAGCTGAGGAAGCAGCTTATTCAAAAACTCAAAGCGAGATAAATAGCAACAAGAATGTACTCAAGTAACCACCCACCATAAGTTCAAGAAGTCCAGTAAGGCTGGAATTTCTGACAGAAAATAGATGAGGCTCAAGGACTTAAAAAGACTAATTTACATTAATACTTATTGAATTCAAAGAATTATATTGTCAAATAAGACTCATAAGAATCAGAAATCTTACCTAGTATCAAGCTTTACTAATAATATTAAGGATATAAGTAATTTCAAGAACTAGCCAAACAGAAAAAAGTTTAGGACAGCCAATACAACTCCACAGGGACTTCTTGACTTCAAAATGTGTTTTTTTGCGTGATGTTTAAGATGAACTATTTAAATGATGTACAGGGTCATCATTTACACAAAAAAGAAATTACTTTGGTCTTTACTTGGCTCCTGTAATATTTTCCTTGGTTCCATGGCCCTTAAGTCCAGAGTTCATATTTGTTTGCTAAAAAGAGTCCTATTTAAATCTCATACACTTTGCTAAAGGCATTCTGTAGATAGTGACTCTCTCATTAGCAAATAGCAGTAATGTGCTTGACAGCAGGCCTGCCAATAACACATTTTCAAGAGAATTTGACCAGGTTATCTTTCTTTATATGTCTAGGACATTCCCTGGTAAAGGTGAGAATGTATCATAGGCCTGCTGTTAATTCTTTTCTTTTTATCTACAAAATATATTATAGGCTTTGGACATTATCATGAAAACAATGACAAAGGACAAAAGACTTTAAGACCGACATGTAAAATATGGTGATTAGGTTGAAAAAGAAAATTATAGGCATGAAGACCAGTTGCTACCTTTGGAATGGAGAACATAGTAAAGGCTAGGGTATCCCACAATGATTTCTCAAGAGCAAAAGGCAGATGCAAGAGTTGTTTATGAGTTAGAGTCCATGAAGCTTGGTGATTAATTAATATAAGAGGTGAAAGAAAATAAGGAGTTAAGGACCACCTATATTTTATTTGCACAGTGAGGTAGATGGGGCCATCAGCTGAGATAAGTAAACATTAGAACTGTTTATCTGGAGGTCAAAATATGGTCAATTTTAGATATGTCAAATTTGAGGTGATTGGAAAATATAAGAAGGAAATATTTTTAGTAGGTGGTTGGATAAATAAGTTAGAAACTCAGGAAAAAGTCTTGGGCTGGAGAGTTGGGAGTCACTGACATAAAAACAAATATTCATTGAAGCTATAGGAATGGATGGTTTTGTCTAAAGAGATTAATTAGGAAGAGTGCAGAAAGAAATAGAGCCAGTTTTAAAGAGCACAAAGTAGATGAGGAGAACAAAATAACCATGGTATAGAATTAGGAAGCCAAGGGTTGACTTCAAGAAATAAAGAGAATGTTTATGTAAAGAGCTTCTGAACATCCAAGAAATGACTGTGTGTTTAATTTAATAATGTGGATGGGACATTAAAGCCTTAATAAAGAGATGAATACAGAGTGCATAAATAGCTTCTCAAAGAGGCTGGCTGTCAAGCCAGGAGCTAGATAGTGTTATGGGTAAAAAAGGATACAGTTCAAGGATGGAACTGCCATTAATAGTAGGAGTGAGTAGGAGTGAATACAATAGAGCCCAGTAGAGAGACCTTTAAGATGGAAAAATAGCTTAGCTCCTAACTAGGCTATATTCAATTTTCAGATTTGTATCTCTTTCTGTATTCCCCCATAGCAGCAGAGGACTATGCATAGGAGAGTTTAAAAATGTCTTTTGTGAAAAGGAATATTTTTGAAAGTTGTGATCTGAAGAAAGGCTGCACCCAGATTAATTCTTTGTTGGATGTATGCATAGTAAAACTTCTAAGTCAGGACTTGAGTACAGCTGTCCAGTGTGCCTATGTACCCCATTTTCCCTGCTTTTTATTAAATTTGTTTATTTTTTTAAATTTTCCAAATCTTTTGATCATGCTTATGTTTGAGGAATAATATAATCCATTCATTTCTTTGTTATCAAAAGAGCTGGAAAAGAAAATCTGCTACACAAGTTATCATAAAATATAATCTTAATATGGAGAAATTTCTCTGACTTGCTATTAATTTATCCATACTACTCCACTCTTCTCTTTTCATGTATAATAGAAAGATGACTATATTTCAAGGGAAAAAAACTGATGTACATTAATATATTGATATCATATAGATCCTTAGGATTTAATAAAAAAATGTTGACAGGAAAGATACTTGCTTTTAGCTTGAAATAACAATAACAATAATAATAGCATAATAGTAGTCTCTGTTTTAAGAGAACATATCACTGATTCATCATCAGTAAGATATTTTTCTCCTATAGGAGGGTATGCATTTATGCTAATTTATCCTTTGGTAATCAATAGCACTCAGCTGAGAAATTGCCTATTGAATTTAGGAATCAATATTTGAGGAGGGATGAGAGGAGAGATATTTGAATATGAAGAGGATCACTACTTATCTTTCATATTATTTTTAATCAATTGAACATATGAACTCATTGTAGGACTTTTAAGAATTGTTCCTAAGTAAGAAGGAATTGCTATTTTACCTTTTGATTGAGAGGCAGTTCAAGATTTTTGAGCTCACCTAATGAATTGTCAGGGGCTACTTAGTATTTAAGTGCAGAATATCCATGATAATCCACCTTTCATTGAATTCACAGTGAGAAAAACCCTAAAACTGATAAAATGTCAAACAGTTTCCAGGCAAGATAACATTACTATTTGTTACAATTTTACTTATTGCCTTTGTTGTGAACATCCCCAAATGCCATCAGGTTTATGACTCTATAAATCTGGAAAATGTCTTACAGTGAAATAATGGTCATCTCTTTCTACACTGAAATGGCGTTGTAACACTGGGGCTGATACACATGAAGTAGTTAACTCGTAAAAGGAAAACATTAAACAAAGGAAAAATCCCTCTTTAACATTTCTAAAATCCATATGCACTTAAGAAATAGAAGTGAAGATAATTTTTTCTTTTTCCACTGGAAAATAACTTCAAATACAGCAGACCTCCTGATCCAGTCTTGACTATGAATATGGTTGGAGAGAAAGACAATGGGAAATATAAAGAATTCAGTTTTTACTTTAAAATTCATAGATGAGTAATCTTAAGTAAGCACTCCTGAATAGAGTATACATAAAATATGTTAATACATATAAGACAGATAGATACTCTGACCAAGGCCTTGTCAGAGGAAAAACATGTTATACCAGGTGGAACAGAGCCCTACTCTTGGGTCCTTGTTTTCTATAGAAATAGGAGCTCACAGAAAACCCCCCACGCAAACTTCTTACTACAGGCAAATACAGTGTAAATCTGATAAAAGGCTAATATCTAAAATGTATAAAGAAATCAACTCAACACCAAAAATATTTTTTAAAATGAGCAAAGGACCTAGACACATCTCAATGAGGACATATAGATGGCTAATAGACATATGAAAAGATGCTCAATGTCGCTAATCATCAGAGAAGTGCAAATGAAACCACAATGAGATACCATCTCACACCTGTCAGAGTGGCTATCATCAATAAGTTCACAAATGGCAAGTGTTGGCAAGGAGGTAGAGAAGAGAGAATCCTCGGGCATTGTTGGTGGGAATGCAGATTGGTGCAGCCACTGTGGAAAACAGTATGGAATTTCCTCAAAAAAAAAAAAAAAAGAAACTGTTTTATGACCCAGTGATTTCACTTCTCAGGAATATATCTGAAGAAACCTGAAACACTGATTCCCAAGAATATATGCACCCCATGTTCATGGCAGCACTATTTATAATAGCCAAGATTTGGAGGCAGCACCTGTGCTTATCAGTAGATGAGTGGATTAAAAAGCTGTGGTACATTGCACGATAGAATACTTACTTGGCCATACAAAATTAAAAAAGGAAATATTACCTATTATAACAGCATGGTTGGGACTACAGGGTATTATGCTGGATGAAATAAATCAGACAGGGAAAGAAAAATGCCATATGATTTCACTTATATGTGGAATCTAATGAACAAAAAAACAAAATAGAAACAGAATCATAGATACAGAGAATAGATTGACAGCTATCAGAGGAAGGGAGCTGGAGGTTTGGGTGAAGGGATTAGGATAAAACAAACAAAACTCACAGACACAACAGTATGATGGTTACCAGAGGGGAAGGGCTTGGGAGCAGGTAGAAGAGGATAAATGGGGGATGAATTTTGACAGATTAGTCTTTATATGGTGAACACACAGTACAATATACAAATGAAGTATTATAGAATTATACACTTAAAACCTATATAATTTTATTAACCCATGTAACCCCAATATATTATTCAATTAAAAATAAAAAGATTTTCCATTTTGTCACTGACAGTTTTTAAAAATATAATTCATTATGATTAATTCATTTTTCTGTTTTGAGAAGATTTTTAGTTGCCTGAGAATTTTATATAATAGATCGAGCTAGCTTTTAGTATTGTTAGTCTTCTAATATTTAAAGGTTTTCTATCATTTAATGACAGCAGAGTGACATTTGCCTTTTTCTCTTAATTTGTATAAACTTTTTGCTCATGTATTTAAAACTTGATTGTTGAATACATAGATATTTAGGATTGCTGTGCCTTAATGTTATATTTGATAATATTCCTTGCCCTGAAGTCTATGTAGTATGAAATTAATACAGCCATTATAACTTTCATGTGATTAGTGCTTGTGTGGTTTATGGAGTCTCTTTAACCAATATCTTACTTCTAAGCTTTTTCTTTATATTAAAGATAAATTGAGGCTGGCATTTGCATAGACAGAATAAAATTTTATTATGTATTTTTCCAGTTTGACAGTCTATATTCAACTGGAATACTTGAAAAATCATATCTAATAGATTTTGATGAGTTTGAGTTTAATTCTATAAGATTTCTCTGTGTTTTTTAAATTAGTACCAACTCTACTTTGTTTCCTTTGTCCTCTTTTCTTCCTTTCTTTACAATTGAGTATTTTTACAATTGTATTTTACCTCTACTATTGGCTTATTAGTTATATGTCTTTAATTATATGACTTTGTTCCTTAAAGGTTTATAATGTAATAATTATATTATAGTAATTTTCCTCCAAATATTATTATGCCCATTGTAAGGACCTTATACAAATACATTTCCTTCATGCTACTACTATACCATTCTTTATACATTTGTGTGTGTTACACACTCCAAAATTCATTGTTGTTATTTTTTCCAGCTTTATTGAAGCATAGTCAACAAACAGTTGTATATTTTAAGTCAGACAACCCATTTTGATAAATGTGTGTACTGTACAATGATTACTACAGTCAGCCTAACTCATGCGTTTGTATCTCATATAATGACTTTTTTTTAAAGATTTTATTTATTTATTTTTAGAGAGGGAAGGGAGAAAGAAAGAGAGAGAGAGAGAAACATCAATATACGGTTGCTGGGGGTCATGGCCTGCAACCCAGGCATGTACCCTGACTGGGAATCGAACCTGTGACACTTTGGTTTGCAGTCCGCACTCAATTCACTGAGCTATGCCAGCCATGGCAACTTTCTATCTCTTTGACTGTGTCATATCGATGGAATCTAAGCTCTGGTAATTCAGCACTTTATAGCTTCCCAGAAGTTTTTTGCCCTACCTTAAAAGAATTTTTATTTTCTCAAATGTAGGTTAGTGAAAGTAGACTCATAGAATATGAAATCTTTTAAGAATAGTTACCATCAGTCAAAATAATACTGTTGGTAATTTAACCAAGCTGTCCCATGTATCACTAGTTTGTTCCATTATATCACTCAGTAGTATTTCTTTGTATGGATGAGGCATAGTTTTTTTTTTCTTGTTTTAAATATATTTACTAGTTGAAGAACATTTGGGTTGTTTATAGTTTTCATGATGTTAGTAAGGTTGTTATAAATATTTGGGTATAGGTTTTTAAAACATTTTATTATTGATTTGTTTATTTGTTTTTCATTTATTTTTAAAAGGTTGTGAGGAGCACCTCCTTAGATCTTTTGAGGTCTTAAAGGATTTTTAAAAAACATTTTATTTATTTACTTTTTAGAGAGGGAAAAGGGAGAGACAAAAAGAAGGGGAGAAACATCAATTTGTGAGAGAAACATCTAATAGATGCCTCTCATGTCCCCCATTAGGGACCTGGCCTGCAGCCTAGGCTTATGCCCTGACAGACATTGAACTGGAAACCTTCTTTTAAAAAAATTTTTTTAAAAGATTTTTATGTATTTATTTATTTTTAGAGAGTGAAGGGAGGAAGAAAGAGAGAGAAACATGAATGTGCGGTTGCTGGGGGCCGTGGCCTGCAACCCAGGCATGTGACCTGACTGGAAATCGAACCTGTGATGCTTTGGTTCACAGCCCGCACTCAGTCCACTGAGCTATGCCAGTCACGGCTGAACTGGAAACCTTTTGGTTTGTGGGATGATGCTCAGCCCACTGATTCACATCAGATAGGTTTAAAGTTTTTTTTTTAATATGTTTTTCTTTCTCTGGGGTTTTCCCACTCAGGAATGGGAATACTAGGTCATATGGTAGTATATGTTTAACTTTAAAGGAAATTACCAAAATAGTTTTTCAAAGAGTGTATACTATTTTACATTACTTTCAACAATTATGAGACTTATATATATAGGTAGGTATGTATGTGTGCATTGTCAATATATGTATACATTGTCAGTACTTTTTATTTTATCCACTATAATAGATGTTCAATGATATCTTAAAGTAGTTTTAATTTTCATTTTCCTCATGACTATTGATATTGAACATCTTTTCATGTTTTCTAAGTATACTTATTAAATAACGTTATATTACATATCATCTCTGAGCAACGTAAAAGCTACTTATTATTTAAATCATTGTCAGCTTTATCTAATTAATTACATGTGAAGTAAATTTATATTTAACTTATGCTTTGGTAGCTCCCTTTCTTAGTATTAAATCTTTTCATGTGTTCCAGAATTTTGCATTTTCAAGTTGAATGAGTGTTATTTTGCTTTTATATTTATATTAGTGATTATCGTTTTTCTCTTCCTAATATTCTTTGTCCAGGATTTAAAAACAAATTTATAACTTTAGTCATCATATCACTCATTACCTACCTCTCAGTCCAAGTTAGAGGTCTCAGCTTCTGTAACAGTATTTCTTGCAGTCCTGTGTAGAAACTTAGTGTCTACTGCTTCAGTTTTTATTCTTTTGTGAGTGAAAACATTTAACTTTCTTTTCTAATAGTGAACCTTGCTTGCTGCTTTGAAGCATTTTGAGTCTGGGATAGCCCACAGATATTTATTTCCTGGCTTCCACTTGCTGCTCCCAGGTTGGAGTATAGCCACTCCATGACTTTTGTCCCATTCAGGGTTCTGCACTTTCTGCTCAACCTATAATCTTTTGATTTTGTCTTTTTATATGCCCTAATAATACCTTTTAATTAGCTCTTTTAATATATTTTCTATACCACCACTATGATTTGGAGCAGAGGTGTCTCCCAAATTTTTAGAGCATCTGGAATTTTTCCAAGTGTTCTATACTAGCTTTAAAATTCTATGTAAATTCCCTAAGTTCACCTAAAATATCAGCTTAGTGCATATAATTCCTATTGATATGCATTTCACTCTATGATACTAGAGCTAATTTGCACTTTATACAATATTGCACTTTAGTAAAATTAATTTAATTCTATTTATTTTATAATTGCTTTAGTATATTTTTCAGGGCATAGAAAATATTGGGATACAGAAGTCTATAACCTGTATGTCCTAAATTAAAGTGGTTGAATCAGTTCTTCTATATAGATCTTCAACTGTACATCCAATTCACCTCCTTAACTGGTAGCGTTCTTAGGAAACGTTGACAGCTTTCAGAGTTCTGGAGATTCAAGTTCAAATTAAGTTTGAGGAGTTAAATAAATTTAGGTAAACTGCAGGATAAAGGTTTTCTTTGCATCATAAAAAGTGCTTAGTGTGGAGGTTGAGGAATAATCAGGGCAGTGCCTCATAGTAACTCCAGAGAATTATGCATATGTAGAATCGTGTCAAAGTAGTCATTAGATATGAAAGACAAATACATATAGTCCATTGCTTTTAAGATCAAACACAAATGGAGGCCAACCTTGAAAATTCCCTTAGCAGACAAAAGCAGTTTGATCATACAAGCAAAGTTTAATTTAGCTTATTTTGCAAGACTAACTTGACCTGGGTCATTTCTGGCTTATGTGTCTGGAAATCCTAAGCAAAACTTAGTTTCCCAAGGTTGATATGAGGTAATCACTGTGAAGCACTCCAATATTATAACCAATCACTGTGAAGAATAAACAGTCACTACTTTCTCCCTCTCTAAGCTTCTTTATTTATAACAGTATATCCCACAATTGTTTCTGGCTTGCAAACTGTTTTATTTTAAGTTAATATGTTTATTTATTTTTTGTAAAAGGCATGGAAATATGTGATTTGTTTCTTAATAAATGATTTTTTTCAGCTACAGTTGACATACAATATCATATTAGCTTCAGGTATTCACACCATTGATTAGACATTATATAAGTTACAAAGGGATCATCCAGATGGTACACTTTTGACACCACACATAGTCATTGAAATATGATTGACCATATTTTCTATGCTGTACTTACATCCACATGACTATTTTGTAATGACCAACTGGTACTTCTCAACCCTTTCACCTTTTTCATCCCATTCCCTCAAACCCCCTCCCATCTGTAACTGTGAAAATGTTGTCTGTATGAGTCTGTTTCTGTGCTGCTTTTCATTTATTTTGTTTTTTAGATTGAATTGTTAATAGATATGTATTTACTACCAATTTATTCATATTTTTAATCTTTTTTTCTTTTTCTTCTTAAAGAAGACTCTTTACCATCTCACATAATACTGGTTTGGTTGTGATAAATTCCTTTAGCTTTTCCTTGTCTGGGAAGCTCTTCATATGTACTGTTTTTATTTTTTTAATGTGAGCACGATATATTTCACTAATTCCTACTTTAGTGGTTCGCTGGTTTTATGTGTTATTTCTGAACTTTTTGACACTTGACTTGGACTAGTATTTACTTACCTGAGATATCTTGAAAATGTGTTTTCTGTATAAAGTGAATGGACTTCACAAAATACAGTGTGATAAAGCAATTTCACACATTTTTATGAGGGTAACCATGATGAAGAATGCATGATTGAATGGAAGAGTCACCTGATCATCAGACACTAATACATTATACTGAAAGCTTATGTTAAGAGTTTTTCATTTAGAAACTACTAGAACCAAAGTCAAACTTTTATTATAAGGAATTAGCAATGAGTACCCTAAAAGGATCTCTCTACCAGTTGTATTTTATCATTATTTTTCTATTAAATAAAACTCTGATTAAAGTAATGATTTCTATTTCAAATATGTTATTAATAATTAACAGAAATGTTATCTGGGACTTACCAGTATTTAAGCTTTTTCTAATTATAATTTTTTGGGGGGGATTATAGGTACTAGAGAGTATACTGGTACTTTTTCTTACTATAAAATACAAAAGTCTCATACTCTATTTAATTTAGAGCAGGTATATAAATATTACTTTGTGGAAGCTTTTTATTGGTAGATTTAACTGAATTCTTCAAAGCAACACAGGCTAAATACACTTATGTGATAAATTAGAAGAAACTAAGAGTTAAAAGTTGAGTATACGTAGTTCCAAACTTATGCTTAAATTTCTAAGAAAAAATGTTACTAACACCCTCCCCATCATTCAAACTTTAGTCAATAAAATAATTTCCTCTTATAACTTCTTTAAAACATTCTGAAATTTTAACTACACAAATTTTTTGGAAATTTCTACTATGGCAATCTAGGCTAACTTTTAAATCCTTACTAATTTATGTCTACTTACTCTATTAATTACTGAGAGAGAGCTGTTGAAATCTTCAACTAGAATTGTGAATTTATCTAACTTTTTTTTAGTTCTATCAGTTGCCATTTCATATGTCTGAAAGGTCTTTTACTACAGTCAAACATTTAAGGTTAATTGTTCCTTCTTGATGAATTGGGCCCCTTATCATTATGAAATGACCTTGTTTACCCCAATTAAAATTCTTGCTCTAAAGTTTATTGTGCCTGATATTAATTATAGCCACTGAAGTTTTCTTTTGACTAGTATTAACATAATTTTTTTCTGATTGTAAGATTTTTGATTATGTTAAATAGGTTTCTTATAGGCAGCAGACAATAGAGTATTATTTATTCACCTAATGTAATAATCTCTGTCTTTTAATTGGGATGTTTTAACATTTACATTTAATATGATTATGGATATGGTTTTCATACTACAAATCTTGCTCTCTTTTCCATTTGATCCATTTTTATTGTTCTTTTTTCTTTTTGTACATTAATTGGATAATATTTTATGATTTACTTTAATTTTACTTGGGTTATTGGCTGTAATTTTTGTTAATGGCTGACTTATGTTTTACAATGTATGTCTTTGATTTATCACTGACTCCCTTTTAGTGATATTACATATTATTTCATGTATCGTATAAGAATCTTATAATGGTGTACTCTCATTTTCCCTTCTGGTTGTTTTGCAAGTGTCATATATTTTATTTTGATATATGTTATAAATCTCATGTATTTTTATTATTTTTGTTTTAAACAGTTGCTTATCCTTTAAGGAATTTTAAAAATAAAATAAATGTATTTATTTACATAGCTACTATTTTTAGTCTCTCCATTCCTTTCATAGATCTATATTTCTATCTAGTATTATTTTCTTTCATTCTGAATATTTTCTTTGTACATATCTTGTATTCAGATATACTGATGATTTTTTTTCAGATTTAATATGGTTAAAAGAGTCTTTATTTCATTTTCTGTTTTGAAAGATTTTTTCCTGTATAAAGAATTCTAGGTTGGCAGAATTATTTTTTTCATATTTTAAAGATAATAATTCATTAGTTGAGCTTAGCGATGGCAATAAAGCTGCTATCTTTGGATTGCATGTTTTATGTCTTTTTTTGGTTTAAGCAATTTGATTGTGATTTGTCTTGTTGGAGTCTTCTTCTTTTTGGGGTTCAGCTTCTTGTATTTCCAAGTTTTTAGTCTTCATCAAAGTTTGAAAACTTTGGCCATTAATTCTTCAAATACTTTTTGTGCCCCTGCTTCTCTTCTTTAATATTCTAATTATACATATATTAGGAAGTTTAAGTTCTCTGGTACTCTGTTCAGTTTTTTTCACTCAATTTTCTCTCTGTTTCATTTTGGATGGTTTCCATTGTTATGTCTTCAATGATGTCTTTTGTGATGTCTAATGTTTTTAAATTTATCTTTCCTAGTGCATCTTTGAACTCAGACATTGTAGTTTCATCTTTAGAACTAGAATTTAGATCCCCTTTATATTGCCCTTGTCATTTCTCAACATATTCTAATATCTTGTGGCTCCTTGAACTTATGAAATACAATTACAATAATTTTGATGTCTTTGATAAATCTATTATATGTATCATTCTGGAATGATTTTATTGATTGATTTTTTTAAAGATTTTATTTATTTATTTTTAGAGAGGGAAGGGGGGGAGAGAGAGAGAGAGAGACAGAGAGAGAAACATCAATGTGCGGTTGCTGGGGGTCATGGCCTGCAACCCAGGCATGTACCCTGAATGGGAATCGAACCTGCGACACTTTGGTTTGTAGTCCACACTCAATCCACTGAGCTATGCCAGCCAGGTTATTGATTAATTCTTGCTTTTAATTTTGGGTGTTATTTAATTTTGGATATTATTTATACCCAAAATTAGTGCATGTGAACCTCAGTGACTATTTTGTCTAAATCTGTTTGGGCAGCTCTTCACCTAACCTTGTGTAGTTTCCTTAAAAGTTTTATTGACGAACATTCAGCTTAATATTCAAGTGGGAACTTGTCATATATCTGAAGTTACCTCTTTTTGGTCCTCTCTTTTCTAGGCAAACTCTGAATACTTTGGCCTTTTTGGATTCCTGGCTCAGTCTACTCAGTTCAGGAAGCCTACCTTGTTCTGGACCATAGTATGTTCTTCCTAAACTGCTGGTTGGGAAATTTATCCAGGTAGTTTACTGTGTAAATCTTTTTTTTTTTTCAGATTTTATTTGTTGATTTTTAAAGAGAGGGGAAGGGTGGCAGAGAGGGGAAAAAACATCAGAGTGAGAGACAAACATTAAATGGTTGCCTCTTACATGCCCTCAACTGAGTACCTGGCCCACAGCCCAGGCATGTGCCCTGACTGGGAGTCCAACCAGTGACCTTTTGGTTTCAGGAAGAAACTGAACCCACCAAGCCACACCAGCCAGGGCCTCTGGTGAATCTTAAGGCTCACTTAATTTATTTCCCAGCTGTTCCCAGCATTGCCCCTGTTGCCTGCTGTCCAATGTCTTGAGACAATGTTTTATTGGATTTTGTTGTTTTGTTGTTTTTTCAGTCAGGAGGGTGAATGCAGTTTCTGTGTATTCATTTTTATGTTTGGACTCACAAAACCTCATTGAATCATCCTCACCTCATATCTTCTGACCACTTCCACCTTAAAATACTACACCATTTTCCCCTTATCTTCTTTTTCTTAACTAGAAGGGAAAATATTTTATATGTTTCTTTATGATGTAGAGCTAGAAGTATGACTATTCTTTCAGCAGTCACTTTTCTTGAAAATTTTATGAACTGGGATCATATCTAAAGTTTATAACAAATCAAATCCTCAGTTTGGCTATTCTACATATATTATTCCATTTAATGCAATCCTAATAGCAGACTGAATTAGGTGAGCCTCATGGTTCTTCGCACACTGCAGGTCCAGCCGAGGTTACTTGTTTTGAACTTTTTAAATGATATTCAAGAAAACACTAGAGTGTACTTAAATATTCTTGAAACTGTTCCTTATGTTAGGATTTCTCAAATATTTCAATGTGTAGATTTGCAAGTGAGAATTTGACACTCAATACTTCCCAGATATATTTAACTGTAACTTTTGTTTTGTTTTGAGGATATGTAAATAATGTATGTTGAAAATGTCCTTAGCAAATATTATTTAAATCACAAAGAAGTATTCTTTTATGACAATAGATCTAAAAGAATTACCTTAAAGAACATAACATTGTCAGATACTTAAGCTGCAACATTTCTTTTCTTTTATTAACTCAGAAGCATCATCTAAACCAAGTGCTAAAGGGCTGAAAATAACATATTTCTGCTTTGTCAAGTATGCCATTTATTAAATGTTTTTCAAATTGTCTCCAACACAATTAGACTAATAAAATAAGAAATGTTAGTATGAATATTATAAATATGAAGAAATTATTTTGTTAGACAAGAATCTGTTTTATTATTTGAGTGTTTTCCGTGGTAGTGCCAGGTGTAAAAATTATAGAACTTGACTTTGAATATAAATACATGATATATAATTTAAGTCTCTTTCCTTTGGTGTCTTCTGTCTTCATATTAATTAATATTTGCAAATTTTTATACACCCAGGACTTAACCATTAATATTTTTGATACATTCTGTGAGTTTTTTTAATATTTTTGTTTTTATTAGTGTTGATGTTAGCGACCATAAGTTTTTAGAAGTTAAAATATACTAATTGGTTTGATTGACTAACTGAATGCAGAGAAAAAATATATACACATTATATATATAATATACATATATTTGAGGATTATTAAACTAGACTACTTAATGAGTGAGTGTTATTGCCCTGGCTGGTTGGTTCAGTTGCTTGAAGGATCATCCTGTACTCCAAAAGATTACGGGCTCAATCCCTGGTTGAGTTGAGGTGTGTATGAGAGGCAGCCAATTGATGTTTCTCACCTCTCTCTCTCTCTCTCTTTCTTCCCCTCTCTTTAAAATCAATAACAATATCCTCAATAAAGATTTTAAAAATATGTGACATTCTGAATAACATTGTCAATATAATTTAAAAATATTTTTAGTCAGGAAGTTGAATTATATTTTGTAGAAAATGCAATGTACTTAGGACTGAACATGGGCAAAATTGGTGAAACAAGTCAAGAAGTTCAAACTTCCAGTTAAAAAATAAATAAGGCATTAGGTTGTAATGTACAACATGAGTCCAGTTAACACTGCTGTATGATACATAGGAAAGTTGTCAAGAGAGTTGATTCTAAGAATTCTCACCACTAGGAGAAATATTATTCTTGTCTTTTTTTTATATCTATATGAAATGATGAATGTTAACTAAATGCATTGTAATCATTTTATAATATGTAAAAATTGAAGCATCATGCTGTACATCTTAAACTTACACAGTGATGTATGTCAATTATTTCAGTAGCACTGAAAAAAGTGAAAACTTGGTAAAAGAAAATAAAAAAAATAACCAGACATGCAAAAGAAGTAAAGGAAAAAAGAAAGCTAAGGAAAGTAAAGGAAATAATGGGATGTATTCTCAATTGGAAAATGGGACCTTGCTCTACCAACTATTTTGTAATTATTTTTTTAAAACTTGCTATATAATGCTAATGGTTTGATAGTATGGAATATACTATATTCCACTAAAGAGAACATAGCATAACACTTAGAAAATTACCTTCCTTTCTGGTATCATTATATATAATGGTACTATTACAAATACTTTGCTGTGCACATCTTAAGCATTTATTAAATCTTTGTGGATGATTAAGGGGCCTGTCTAGTCTCTGGATCATCCTTCAGAATATCAGTGAACTCTGGGCTGTATTTATAGGAAGGAATGGAGCAGTGGATGTATCTATTCAAATTATAGGACAAAACCTAGAAATGTATTTAGTTGTTGGTCTTGTGATTAAATTTCATATGCAAAATATATATGCAGAAGAAAAATGAGAAAATGATTCTGGTTAATTGATGTTTTCTCTATTATGCTTTTGCTCATAGCAATGTAATTGCATTTCATTATTATGGTAAATTTGGTTTGAAAAACAGTATTGTATGAAGGAAAAATGAATAATGTTTGTTAGTGTTGAAATAGTCTAGAGTGAAGACTGGAAAATTTTCTAGCTGCTGTTGGGTCACATTTCAGCTAATTATTTTAATATATATTATAGAAAGGAAAAAGAGAATGGAGAGTAAGAAATCTCTGCATAGCAAGTAAAAAATACATTGCATAAAACATATTTAAAGCTCTTCCTCACTGGAGAAAGTCAGTTGAACAGTTAATATTTAAGGATAGAAACCATTTTCTTTTTGTACAATTCTTTGTTGCACCCTCCTCATATGCGTCAAGAAAGACATGATCACAAAAGCTAAAAAAATAGGGATTTATGTTTAAATGTATCATTTCTTTCATTGTTCATGCTTATGGAATAATACAAATGATAAAACTCTACCTCACTGAAAATATTAACCTTAAGTTTTTTTTTCCTTACTTACATAGGCATAAAGATGTGCTTATGTAATTTTAGTCTATTTTATAAAATATTTGGTTTTCTAAAAAATATTTAAAAAGTAATCATTATTTAAGCAAATTGGAAAAAAGTATCATATTTTCTTATTTTATTGTGTGGCCCCACAAAAAAGTGGTGAAGAATGATCAATTTTCTAACTTCTCCTCAGGTTGTTCTTTCAAATTCTCTCATCAGATTTGCTACTCTGCTGCTCCATGTAGTCTCAGATTAATCTGCAGAGTATCAATAAATCAAAAACTCCTTTATTCATGGACAAAGTACATTTAATCAATTTTCCCACTGCTGTTTCTAGTATCATCAAACCTCTGATCTATCTTTGTGAATTTAATATATAATCTAAGAATATGATATTGACTGATTATTTATTATTTTGAAGTGCTTATGGACTATAGCAATATTAAAATGTTTCAAATAGACAAAATATCGCCTCTGGTTTTTATGAGAGCACAATGGCTTAGAACTCATTTACATTTCTGTATTACAAAGTTGTTTTATCTTCTAAAGATATTTGTTTTAGAAATATATTTTAAATTATTCATTTAGGCATTGTATCTGATATACATAGTTGTATTTTTGTCTACCTTATTATGTAAAATAGTGACTTGTCTTATAAACTCCTCCAATTACATTTTTTATTCTTTTTAATTAATTTTTATTTTCAAGTAATTCAAGCTTATAGAAAAATTGAGAGTATTTAAAAACATTCCAATAAGAAATTACCCATTTTATCTCTTTGATTTATCATTCTCTTTCAATATGTAAATGTTTATGTATGTATGAATTTATTTATTTTTACTTTCCTAAAAACCCCATTTTAATTAATTTATTATTATTTTTATTTAATCTTTACTGTATTTTTTCCATTACCATTTAGTCCCCTTGATATCCCCTTCCCTCCAGAAATCACCACACTGATGCCCACATCCATGAGTCCTTTTTGTCTTTTTGTTCAATTCCTCCACCCCTAACTTCCCTCCCATTAGTTATCATTTATTAACTTTTAAAAAGATTGTACTGTTTATGCTATTTAGTTGTCCCAGTTTTCCCAGTTTGCTGTCATCCATCCAGCCCACCTACATCTTGCACAGTCAATCCCCACATCACTGTCCATGCCCAGGGGTCATTGTTCATACATGTTCTTTGATCAATCCCTTTACTTTCTTTCAACCAGTCCCCTCCTGACCCTTCCCTCTTACAACTCAGTCTGTTCTATGTTTCTATACCTGTTTCTATTTTTCTCATTAGTTAATTTGTGTATATATGTGTGTATATATATATATATATATATATATACTTACATATATATTTATATAATTAATTTTTGAGCCAATTTAGAGTTAGTTGCAAACATGATGCCCTTTGTAACTAAAAGCCAAGTATGCTTTCATGCCTACCTTTAGTCCAGTTACTGGTGTGCTGCAACTAGTTTGAATTGGCTTTCAAGAGCCTAATGGGCATATTTCTTCCCAATTCCTTGCAGTGATTTCACATTAGTAGCTTGATAGCAGCCATTGTGGGAGTATTTATACCACAGATGTTACAAATCTGGGAAATCTGTAAATGTTACAAATCCAGGCTTCCTGACCACCATCTCAGGAGAGCCAGTTTATCAGTATAGCACTGAGATAATTATATTTTAGGAAATTAACATTACTATACTACTACCATAATTCAGATATTAAAATTTAATGATGTCCTTTATAGCAACAAAAGAAAAAGCAAAATTTATTAATTTTTTTTAGTTTTCATGTCCTTTTATATTCTTCAATCTGGAGTAGCTTCATAGCATCTTTTTCTTTAGTGACTCTGACACTTTCGGTGAGTATATGCTAACTAATCAATAGTTTTGTGCACACCGTAGGTGTATATGATATTTCTTCCTGAGTATATGCAAGTTATACATTGTTATCGGATACCCACAGAAGTAACCCTGTGTTCTTCATGGTGTATCTTTTTTTTTTTAAAGATTTTATTTATTTATTATTAGAGAGGGAAGGGAGGGAGATAGAGAGAGAGAGAGAAACATCAATATACGGTTGCTGGGGGTTATGGCCTGCAACCAAGGCATGTACCCCGGCTGGGAATCAAACCTGGGACACTTTGGTTCCCAGCCCGAGCTCAATCCACTGAGCTATGCCAGCCAGGGCCTTCATGGTGTATCTTATCAAGAGTCTATCCAATGTTCATTTTGTTCTGTAACCAGTGATGTCAACTTTGATTACCTGTGTGCCAGCTTTCTATTTCCAATGTAGCTTGGGCCTACATAACATGCAACTTACAGGATGGAACATTTAATTCCTGGCAGAACTCAATCTTTCCACTTGGCACAGTGACTAGCAGAGTCATCCTTTAAAAAAATGTAAGTCAAATTATTTTATTCTTTTATTCAAACCTGTTCAGTGGATTTTCTTCTCTTTTACAGTAAAAGCCAAAACTCTACATGATCTGTCCTTTCATTGTCCTCTCCTTTATATTCTGTCCAGGTTCACTGTGTCTTGTTCTTTTGACAAGGCAAGCAAAAGCACACTTCAAGGGATTAATCCCCTCTTCCCTGACAACCTGCCCCCCAAAACAAACAAATTCACGGACACAGACAATAATATGGTGGTTACAAGAGGGAAAGAGTGGTGTGGGAAGGTAGAAGAAGGTAAAGAGTGGACAGGTGGTGATGGAAGGAGACATGACACAACTTGGGGTGGTGTATGCACAGTACAATATACAGATATGATGGAACTGTACACTTGAAACCTACATAATTTTATTAACCATCATCACCTCAATGTATTCAATTAAAAATTCTAAAGAACTATTAAATTGCCATGCTTAATTCTTGGAAGACTTTTCTCCTAGATATTTATCCCAAAATGTTTACCATTCATTTCCTTTAGCTTCAGATGTCATCTTAATTCCAAGGCCTTCCCTGACCCCTTAAATAAATAATCACCCTCACAAAACCCTCATCTCCTCTTTCTATATCTATCTTACCCCTGCATTTATCACCAAGTAACATACTTTACACCATCTTTATATATTGTCATTCTGTCTCTAATGGGAAACAGTGCATAAGGGTCCTTGGAACATAGTCTGTTCACCGTGAACATTATTCTAATGCAGCGATTTTCAACTGGTGTGCCTCAAGAACTTTTAAAACATGCAATACTTGACTATTTAGTCAGAAGCACTGACCTCTTTTCCTTTAGATTGTCGGATGAGAAAAAATGACAACAGCCAACACAACAATAGCCATCTGGTATAAATGAATTAAAGTCATATATATATTCTTTTGTCAGATTGGCAAAAAATGTATTTTTTGTGCACCATGAGATGAAAAAAGTTAAAAATTTCTGGTCTAATGGATAAATTCTCTTTGGATACACTGTTAAAACAATTCAAAAAGTAAGTAAAAATAGGCATCCCATATTACCTTAAAGTTCTGATATATTATTCAATATTTTAAGAAAAAACATATAAATGATGCTCAAAATACATGTTTAATTTTATTACATATTAACAAATCAAATTTACTTTGTAAGTGATTTAATTTTTCAAAAATTTAACTCAAAGTTTAAAATATCGAACACTACTTGTTTTAATATGAACTTTTCATGTTATACTAGAATTGTACATTAAGTAAATGTACATTAAGTTGTACCTATATTCATTTTCTTTTTAGTTAGGTTCTTTACTTATCTTTCATGTACACTAACACATCAAAATTGTGTTTGTAGAATCTGGCAAAGTAATCAATTTTGCTTGTTTTACCTTCCCAATTTCCTGGTTTCAATAGATTCCCCTTTTTCTACTGATCTTACACATTAAAATGAAAATTAGTGTGGTGAAAATTTCAGATGTTACTTAAACCACAAAGCTTTGATTTTAGGACTCTATATCAGAGCTTTATAACACCAACTTCCTGCTTATTAATGGACATTACTGAATAGCAAATATCAACTATGGTTATGTGAAGAATTATTTCTTATCTAGAGCATGAGTAAATAAAATTAATCCTTCTTCAACTGTCATTTTGTTCATATTCCATCCTTAGTAACTTCTAAAAGATAAAACTTTTGAATAGTATTTCAATCAAGTGATATTCCCTTTATTGATTTCTGTTTAACCTTACATTTATGAAAGCTTTACTTTCTAATTCCAAAAAAATCAAATTATTACCTCTCCTGCCCCTTCTCTTTTCTGGTAAGTACTTTATATTGCTCATATTTTCCCTTTGCTATAAAAGTTTTCTTTGTTATACCAGAAGGTAATCATTGGATGCCAATCACATTTAGATTTTTTCTGGATGTATCAATACCCCACTCAACAAAACTCTAGTGCTTCGAGTTGTGCCCCATGGTGATCTCCAGGCTCATGACTGCAAATATTATGTACATGCTCCTCAATCCCAAATCATGCATTTAGCCCAAGACTCTCTCCTGAATCATCCCACCTGTTTCTCTAACTTGCATTTGGATGCCTGTACTTTGATAAATCAGAGACATAACAAATTTAACATATCCAAAACTGGACTAGTGGTTTTCCCCAAAAAACTTTCTCTTTAACCCTCCCCATTTCAGTGGATGATATTGGCCTCTGTTTGTTCAGACGTGTCTCCTTCTCACTTACTCTCTCTAAACCCCACATCCAAACTGTCACAAATTACCACAAACCAGACTTGAAATGGTACAGTTCTGGAAGTCAGAAGTGTGAAATAGATTTCCCTGGGCAAAAATCAAAATGTTGCTCGTGTTTTATTTCTTCTGGGAAATGTAGGAGATAATCTGTTTCTTTGCCTTTTTCAGCTTCTAGAGGTTGCCTGCATTCCTAGATTTATGGCTCTTTCCTCCATTATTAAAGTCAGAAGTGTGGTACCTTGAAATCTCTCTCCCTGTTTGTAACCTCTGCATCCATTGCCAGATCTCTGACTCTGACTCTCCTGCCTCCCTCTTATAAAAACCTTTGGGCCTGCCAGCATAATCCAGATAATCTCTTCATCTCAAATTCCTCAATTAAACATATCTGGAAGACTCTTTTTACCATGTAGTTATTCTACCTTTTATATGTTAATATTTTTTAACTGAGGTAAAATTTTCAGTGTACAGAACTTAAATTTGCAGTTTTAACAAAAATATATACCCATTTAATTTACATTCTCATCTAGTTATAGACTATCTCCATCACTGTAAAAAGTTTCACTGTGCACTTTCCAAGTCAGTTTCCCTGACACAGAAATAAACATTGTTATTATTTCTATCTCTATAGTTTACAGACAGTCCCTGACTTATTGTGGTTTGACTTACAATTTTTGACTTTAAGATAGTGAGAAAGTGATAGGTATTCAGTAGAAACTGTACCTCAAATTTTAAATTTCGATCTTTTCCCAGGCTAATGATATTCTGTACATTACTTTGTCATGACACTGGGCAGGAATAACAAGAGAATTTTGCCCATATGTAGGCTCATGTAAGTATTTAATACAAGCTAGGCTAAGCAATGATGTTCAGTAGGTTAAGTGTATTAATGCATTTTTGACTTACGTTTTCAATTTGTGATGGATTTGTCAGGCCATAACCACACTGTAAATCAAAGAGCATCTGTAATTTTATTTGTTATTGAAATGATATAAATGGGATCACATAGTATGTACTCTTTTTATGAATGGCTTTCTTCCATCCATATGTGCTTTAGGTTATCTATGTAGTTGTGTGCATCAGTAGTTTGTTTTTCTACTGCTGAGTGGGATTCTATTAGATGAATGTGCCATGGTTATCCATTCTCTCTGTCTCTCTTTTTGGACATTTAAGTTGTTTCCAGTCTTTGATCACTATGAATAAAGCTGCAATAAACATCCTTGTATTATGAATATGTGTTTTCATTTATCTTGAATAAATGGAGTAAATTGCTGTATTGGAGAAAAACTAGCAAACTTTTTTTTGTTCAAAATGGTTCAAACATTTTACTTTAAGAGGCACATTCTTGCCAGTATTTATACTTCTAGGCATTTAATTTTAGCCATTCTAATTGAAATATAGTTTAAATTGCATCTTGTGATGATTAATGATTTTGAACACGTTTTCATGTGCTCATTGGCCTTTCTTAAAGTATTTGCTTATTTTTAATTGGGTTGTTTATTTTTTTATTGTTGAGTTAAGGCTTATATATTCTGGATATTAGCAGTTTACTAGATGTATGCATTGCAAATATTTCTCCCAGTCTGTGGCTTCTCTGTTCAGTTTCTCAAAAATATATTTTGATAGAGGTGTTTTCTTTTATTAATGTGCTTTTGTGTGTGTGCCTGGGGGGTTTCTTTTAAAATATGTTTGAGTTTAAAGTTAAATTTATTATTACTATTAAAATCTTTTGGGGAGAGCAGTTTAATGTTTACAGAGAAATTTATTATATGTCCTGACCTCACACATGCACAGCAGCCCCCTCTCCCGCACTATCAGCATCCCCCACCAGGAAGGTACATTTGCTAAAACTGATGAAGCTACATTGCCACATTATAATAGCCCCACGTCCATAGTTTACACAAAATTTCACACCTCATGATATACATTCTATGTTTGTTTTTAATTTTTTTGATGAAGTCCAATATATCAATTTTTTTCGAACCCCACTATTATATTTTCAAAAGTTACTATTTTAGTATTTGGGAATTTAAAGAAAGTATGTGAAATGCCATTGAGAGTCATTCTACTGCTTTGAGAAATAGTGTTCAGAAAGAACTTCAATATTAATTATGTTAAAAATTATAATTGTTTTTTAAAATATTTTGTTTATTTATTTTTAGAGAGGGAAGGGAGGGAGATAGAGAGAGAGAAACATCAATGTGCGGTTGCTGGGGGTTACAGCCTGCAACCTAGGCATGTACCCTGACTGGCAATCGAACCTGCGACACTTTGGTTCGCAGCCCGCGCTCAATCCACTGAGCTACGCCAGCCAGGAAAAAATTATAATTGTTTTATAAAATTCTCTGTAAATATGTCAAATAATGAAATTGGTTATCTTACATTATACATAAAAATTAAGTTGAAATGGTTTAAAGAATTAAATGTGAGACATAAAACTATAAATCTCTTGAGAAGAAAACATAAGGAAAAAGTTTTCTTGATGTTGGTTTTGGCATGATGTTTTGTATATGACCCCAAAGCAGAATAGACAAAAGCAAATTTAACCAAGTGGGACATCATATTAAAAAGCTTCTGCATATCAAAAGAAAAAAAATCAACAAATTGAAAAGGCAACATACAGAGTGGTAGAACATATTTGCAAATCATATGACTGATCAGGAGTTAATATCCAAAATATGTAAGGAATTCATACAACTCAATAGCAAAAATAATGATTAAAAAATGGACAGAGGAACTGAGTAGATGGTTTTCCAAAGAAGATATGCAAATGGCCAACAGGTATTTTAAAAGATGCTTCTATTTTTGTTTGTATATTTTGTTCATTAGATTCCACATATAAAAGATACCATATAGTATTTGTTTTTCTCTAACAGGCTTATTTCACTTAGCATAATACTCTCCATGTCCATCCATGCTGTTACAAAAAGCAAGATTTCCTTCCTTTTTATGACCAAGTAGTATTCCATTGTGTGTATGTACCACTGCATTTTATCTACTTACCTACTGAAGGGCACTTTCACAACCTGAATATTGTAAATAGTGCTGTGATGACCATAGGTGTCCATATATTATTTAGGACTAATGTTTTGGATTTTTCGAATATGTTCTCAGAAGTGAAATTGCTGGTTCAAAAGACAGTTTTATTTTTAATTTTTGAGGAAACTCCATATAGCTTTCCACAGTCGCTGTACCAATCTGCATTCTCACCAACAGTGCACAAAGGTTCCCTTTCTTCACATCTTTACTACTAATATTTGTTTGTTGGTTTATTTATGATGTCTATTCTGACCATGTGAGGTGATATCTCATTGTGGTTTTATTTGCATTTCCCTGATGATTAGTGACATTGAGCATCTTTTTATATGCCTATTGGCTGTTTCTATGTCCTCTTTGGAAAAGTATCCAAAGTATCCATTCAGGTCCTCTGCCCATTTTTAATTGGATTGTTTGTTTATTTGGTTTTGAGTTTTGTTATTTTGGATAATTAACCTCTTATCAAATGTTTCACTAGCAATTTTGTTCTCCCATTCAGTGGGTTGTTTTTTCATTTTGCTGATGGTTTTTGTTGCTGTGCAAAAATTTTTAGTTTTATGTAGTCATGTTTGTTTATTTTTTCTTTTGTTTTCCTTGCCTGAGGGGATAAAACAGAAAAAAATTACTATGAGAAATGTCAGAGATTTTACTCCCTATGTTTTCTTCTGGGATTTTTATGGTTTAAAGTCTTACACTTAAGTCTTTCCAAGTATGTCCAAATTTTTGGTGCCTCTGGGACACTCTGGAAGAATGGTTGTTTAAAACACAAATGCTAATGAAAACTGATGAGCAAAAAAAAAGATTTTAAGTAAATTTACGATTTTGTGTTGGGCTACATTCATAGCCATCCTGAGCAGTATGTGGCCAGTGGGCTGCAGATTGGACACCCATACGAGTTTCTTCTTGTGTATGATTTAAGAAAGTGAACTAGTTTCTCTGTTTTGCATGTATCTGTCCAATTTTGCCAACACTATTTATTGAATAGACTATCTTTACCACATTGTATGTTTTCACCTCCTCTACCAGCTATTAAATGAAAAAAAAATAAACAAGTAAATAAAAACTGACTCATAAATACAGAGAACAGATCTCAGTGAGTGGGGAGTTGGGGGGCTGGCCAAAAAAAGATGAAAGGATGAAGCAAAATATTCATAGACACAGACAACATTGTAGTGATTACCAGGGGAAAAGTGGTGTGAAGGCAAGTAGAAGAGGGTGCAGGGGGGATAAATGAGAGAAAGAGATTTGGCTTTGGGTATTGAACATACAGTACAACATACAGATAATGTATTATAGAACTGTATACTTGAACAATGTACAATTTTACTAACCACTGTCATTCCAATAAATTCAATAAAAATTGTAAGTGAATTAGATCAACATCACTAATCAACAGGGGAATGCAAATCAATACCATGATGCTATATTGCCTTGCACCTATTATGTCATCATAAAGACAAGAATTAACAACTGTTTATCAGATGTGGCAAAAAGGGAACTCTTGTGCACTGTTGGTATATATAGCCACTATGTAAAATAGTATGGAGGTTCCTCAAAAAATTAAATATAGAACTACAATGTCGTCCAGTAATTCCACTTCTGGGTATATATCCAAAGGAAATGACATCATGATGATCTTGAAGAGATATGTGCATTTTCATATTCATCACATCATTACTCACAATAGCTAAGATATGGAAACAACTTAGTGTTTGTCTACAGATGAATAAATAAATAAGATGTGATATATATGAACTGGAATATTATTCATCCATGAGAAAGGAGCTCATTCTGCCATTTGCAATAACATGAATGGATCTCAGGGTCATTATGCTAAGTGAAATAAGTCAGACAGAGTAAGATAAGCACTGTATGGTCTCACATATATGTAGAATCTAAAAAAGGCAAATTCATAAAACAGGGACTAGAATGGTGGTTACCAGGGCCTGCTGGGTGGTGAAGGAAAGAAGGAGATGTTGGACAAAGAGTTAAAACTGACAGTTATCAGTTCTGGATAGCCAATATACAGCCTTATGATTACAGTTAATAATAGTTTATTATATTCTTTAAAGTTGCAAAGAAAGTAAATCTTACTTGTTCTCACTACAAAAAAGAAACAGTAATTATGTGACATGATGCAGTTGTTAGCTAATGGTAATCATCTTGCTGTATATAATATATCGAACCAACAAGTACATCTTAAACTTACATAATGTTATATGTCAATTATATCTCAAAGCTGGAAAAAATTGTCATCCTAAAACTCTATCATTCATTAAAGGATTTTCTGCTTACTTTGTTCTCTCTTGGTAGTTCAAAAGTTAAAGGGGTATGTGTGTGTTTGTGTGAGTGTGCATGAGTGCATGCTCATAGCTTATAGGTCTTTCATTTCATTTGTAAAGACTGGGTGAGTGAGAAGAGAAATGTGGGCCAATACTGTAGTGGGAATTATTTTTTCTTTAAATAAAATTCATTCTGCTACCTTTTAAAAAATAGTCAAGTTCATTAGGTGATTACATATTATATGTAAAGATGATATTAACAAGGGTTATGATGAGACATAGCAATGATGGTTAAGTTTAGCAACTTTGATAAAACTTACATTACTCTATGGATAAAAATTGTTTGGAGACCTCATAAATACTCAGAAATCTCCCTTTATCTGGTAACTCTTAATCCAAAGACAATAAATTAGCCTACTCATTTTATTCCCTGATTTTGGTATTAGATATTGTGAAGACTAACCAAGGAAATTAGGCAGACATGAAAACTAAAGGCCAGGTTATAATTTTCTATTAGTAAGCTTTCTTGTACTTTAATTTCCAAACTGATTCAGTAATATCTAATTTAGTTCACAGTAACCATAAATAATTATTGAAAATACAATTTTGCTTTTCTTTTTAACTCCAAAAAGGACTGTTGTTGAAGTCTTACTGTGCACAGGATAGCCTGCTGCACCCAATGTTGCTCTCATGCTAAGCCACACATTGTGAATTATTCTTTGGTTTAAAAAAGCCACATTGAAAAATGTGCATCTACTTACCTAATAGTGGTGCACTTGGAAAATTACTTTTACTACTTAAAATTTTTAAATAATTTGTTTAAATTAGAGAAGATATCATTAACTCACTATGTATAGTATATCCATAATATTAAGAATGTTAACCAAAAATCCTCCATTTTGTGGTGATAATGTCTATTTTTCTTAATTATAGTAAACTATATACAATATAAAATTACTATTTTAACCACTATTGAGAGTACTAATAAAATGCAGTTAACATTATTAGCTACAACGGATATACAGTTGAGTGGTGTTAAATATTTTCACTTTGTCATGCAAACAATTTTCAAAACTTCTATCATTTCACAAAAATGAAACTCTATACTCCTTGTACAGTTTCTCATTTCCACTTCCTATAGTCCCTAGTCACCATTATCCTCCTTTCTCTCTATGAATTTGGGTGCTATAGATTCCTCAGATAGGTGGAATTATACAATATGTGTCCTTTTGAGTCTCGTTTCTTCTACATGGTGTAATATTCTTAAGATTCATGCACATTGCTGCATATGTCCTAATGCTTTTTTTTTTTAAAGCCTAAATAATGTTGCATTGTTTGTGTAAACCACATTTTGTTTATCATTCACCAGTGAGTGGACATTTGCTTTACTTCAAGGGTCTACATTGGCTGTAGTGAATAGTGCTGCTATGATCATGCGTGTACTTGTATTGTCTTTAAATTAACAGCCTAAGAGATGAGACTTAATGGAAATTTCACAAGCTCCAAACAAATTCTTTTTTTTCTCTTTTTTATTTTAATTGTTGCAGTAAAATTTTCTCCTTTTTTCATAGAAATATTCATTTTTAAATTTTATTTATTTATTTATTTTCAGAGAGGGAAGGGGGGGAGAGAGAGAGAGAGAGAGAGAGAGAGAGAGAGAGAGAGAGAGAGAGGCATCAATGTACAGTTGCTGGGGGTTATAGCCTGCAACCCATGCATGTGCCCTGACTGGGAATTGAACCTGCGACACTTTGGTTCACAGCCTGCGCTCAATCCACTGAGCTATGCCAGCCAGGCCAAAATTTTCTATCTTTTACTCCCATCCCAACCCACCCACCTAGCCCTCCCTTCCTTTCTCCCTTTTCCACCCTCCCCTAGTTTTTATCCATGTGTGCTTTATACTTGTCCCTGTAACAAATTCTTAATTTAAATAAATTTTTAAGTTGACTTAGTAGAACTGTCATTTCTCTTTTGCCTTTCCCCCCTGTCTGGTACATTTCAATTATCTTACCCCATAAAAAAATTTACATTCAGAAAAGTTTTGCACCCCCCAAAATAACATACATTTCAGGGCCACCTGGAAAACTTTACATTGTAAAATAAGCCAGGATCTGTTTTGTTTCCTTATCTAAGATCAAAACTTCAGCTTCTAATTCATATTTATTCACGTTTATCCCATCAAAACTTTCTACTGTCTTAAAAATAATTGGAAAGTTAGGTGAAGATTTTTTTCAGAAACATGGACAAAACCAAAGGGGGGTAGGATTGAGGGTGGGAAGTGGGGATGGATCAGGTGGGGAGAGTAGTGGAGGGGGGAGGATGGAGACAACTGTACTTGAGCAACAATAAAAAGAAAAAAGGATGCTATATTAAACAAAACTAATTTACAAAAAAGAGATTTTAAAAAATTTATTCTGGAATCTGTTTTTCTGAAAGCTGAACTCCATTGCGTTATATTTTATTGTCATAAGTAAAACTCCACTCAGTTTTCAAAACATTTTTGACAATGCATATAGAATATGTATGTTTTTTATTGTTTCTGTTTTTGACAATTTACTTAGTGTGTCCCAGCGCAATATCCACAGAAAATACTGCGTGGTTAAGTGAATTGGACTGCCAACAATGTGTATTTAATGGATCCCCTGTGCCGGCCCTACTCTCCTGGGTTCTAAGCATACTCAGGGTTAGTATCACCATGCAGCAATAGAATTTCACTCCCTGTGAGCCTGATTCATGATCCTCTTGTTGACTGGGATAGATTTGGTTTAAAAC
Source organism: Phyllostomus discolor (assembly GCF_004126475.2). Classification (NCBI taxonomy): domain Eukaryota; kingdom Metazoa; phylum Chordata; class Mammalia; order Chiroptera; family Phyllostomidae; genus Phyllostomus; species Phyllostomus discolor. Next base: position 130,033,254 of record NC_040906.2, on the reverse strand, counting down.
CAGTCTGGATTATTTTTTTCTTTATGGCTTCCTGGATCTTTCCAGCAATGACAGGTGCAGAGAAGTTAATGCCTGCCTTTGCTCTGTTGGGTGTTTATAGTGTTGCTGGTTGCCTCCTGTAACAAACACTCACCTCTTCAAACTGCTGCATTATGAAAGCATATGTTTTATCAAAATCATGGGCCTGTCTCAACAGAATATGTGACAAAGTTGCCCCATGTCATGTCCAACATAATTGTTTTTATTTTTATTTGGCTCAACAGGTCTGCCTGCTTTCCCTGAAGAAGTTACTTGCATATGTGTTTGTAGCTGGATTAACTTCTGACTCTGGGCTGAATTGCTAGATAATGCCATTCTGTGAGCAAAGCTTCTCTGCACTTTATAAAAGGAACATCATTAATTATAATGAATGACTTATTTGCAATAATTGTCCCTTTGAATCTATAGACAATGTTACCGTAGAGTCTTTCTTGGGGATTTATCAAGCGCACAAATCTTTCCATATATTCTATAGGGACATAAGTCAAAATATATAATTAAAAAGAACATGTATGAAGGACACATGGACCAAGCCAGAGGGAGTGGGTTTGAGATTGGGAGGTGGGGATGGGTGGGATAGGGGGGCATGGTGGGTGAAAATGGAGACAGATGTACTTGAACAACAATAAAAAATAAATAAAAAATATAAAAGAGACAAATGAGGTATGAAAAGAAAAAAATGCCTATGAATATTTAAAGATTCAAAACTATATTTAGAAGATGTGGAGATGAGAGATTTCTGATATTAAGGCAAGCAATGTCTCACTTGCATAACAATGCCATGTTATAAATCTTGAACACTCAATGTGCCATAAAAGTACATGTCCTTTTGTGTCTGCCTTCTTCAGCAAATGCGTGACCTCCTATTATCAGTGCTAAGATATATAAAGCATTCTGAGTGGGTGCTTTTTTCTTTGATACAAAGTAGATAAGTTCCATACAAGTACACAAATTAGTAAAATCAAGATGTGAGATAAAGCTCTATGTTTTGATAACGTGTTAAACTTGAAGCTGTTAGCTTGACCCATAATCTGACTGGATAAGGGATACAGTAAGCAGCACATATGAAACATCAGAATAAATATGATTTGACCATGAACCCTGTCTTCTAGAGATCCCTTCCTAGTACTCAGTCCTTGAGAATAGGATTTATCTTCTCCAGAAAAAAGACTTTGCCTAACCTGCCAATGAATTTGACAACATTCCTCTGTGGTATAATATGAAGCGTTTTTTAGTAAAAAAACTTTTATGCACAGTTGCCTATTTCTAGAACATTAATTTATTAAATAATGTAATCTTTCATATTTAAAAGAACTATTGTGAAAGCAGTGTTCACGTATATCTAAGATAAGGGAAATAAAGAATTATTAGTTTCAGAGAAAAATATTTGCTTTTCAAGGAAAAATTCTGTCAGGCTAGCTTGGGAAAATTGAAGCATGATAATGATATTTGATTGCTATTTAAGAAACAAACAAGCAAAAATAAAATAGGGACAAATAATAGTCATAAAATGGCATGAATACAATTAAATATTTTTAATATATTATAAAATAAGTAGAAAAAGAATAAGAATCCAAATTCATATATTATTGCTAATTAAAGTAAATCCTGGCACAATAAACACCAGCTTAATAATTTCCTCTAAATATACCTGTATGTTTTCTCTGTCATCTTTGATCCTGCCATTGTGTGAAATATGCAAATGAAGCATTTTCTTTTATGTTTGTTTGGAATTTCATTTTTTCCCATTTCTTTGAACTCTCTAAATTTCCCTCGCTGCTATTATGAGTCAGAAAAATGATCAAACTACTTAAATTCATGGAGTGGAAGCATTTGTTTAAATATGTTGAAGTATTATAACTGTTTTTGTTTTAAGATTTCTTCTTGTGAATCTCAGATAATATTCACCTTGAACGCTTCTCTGTTTTAATTGCCTGGATAAAATATTAATGTCATTTCTTTGAAAAATATTTGGTCTAAACTGTGATTTCCTTCTTTGATAGGTTCAACTTAAATAGTAGTTTTCATTTAACCAACTGACTTTAAGACTTTGAACATAGGAAATTACGTTGATAAATGAAGATTAAGAAGACTAAATTATAAAGAAAGGTAAGTGAATGATCTGAGTCACCAAGCATGGTTTTAACTCATTTGTATTTGTATAAAATGTCTGTGATTTGTGTAAAACTCCAATTAAGATAATAACAGCTTTAATGTGGTAAATGTATTATGATGACAAGATTTGTATATTTGTGTTTGTATGCGACTATGTGTGTATTTAAAACAAATGTATAAATGTAGATTGCTATTATTCAACAAAGTTTATGAAAAAAAATCAATACTTTGGAAAGAAAACTGACCTCATTCAGATGGTGAGAAGCAGAAAAGCAACACATCCTGGGCATGCTCACGTGCCCCGAGAGCTCCGATTCTGCTTGTTAACCAAGAGATTATTATTTCCCAGTGGCCTAGTGACTTGTTTTGTTTTGTTTTCACTCCTCACCCAAGGACATGAACCTTGATTTTAGAGAGAGAGAGAAGGCGGCGGGGGAAAAGAGACATACAGAGAGACATCAATGTGAGGGGAAAACATGTTTTGGTTGTCGCACACATTGTAACCGGGGATGAACTCACTACCTGGGTATGTTCCCTGACTGGGAATTGAACCTTCAACCTTTTGGTGCATGGGACAATGCTCAACCAATTTAGCCACCTGGCCAAGGCTGACTTTTTTGTTTGTTTGTTTGTTTGTTTGTTTTTAAGAAATGTTCTTTAGTTCTATAAAGAGCTATAGTCCTCAGGAATTATTACTTGCCACTGTTTCATTTGGAATACTCTTATGCTAAACAAGGACTGGAGCTATTTCCTGTTCTCAGGTAGGTATCTATGACTTATGTTCATATGTATAACATGACTTTCAGGCCCCAAATGCAGTAGAATAAAACTATGTGATTTTTTTTTTACATACAAACTGTTTTTGGAGATCACCATTTGGCCATTGGATGGAACTGAGTTTTATTCTTTCACCTGCAAAATGGAAAAAGGCTGTATATAGTTAGATATGTTTAGTATTTCCTACATTTTAATTAGCACATTACTTTTATGAGCTGTCATTTTATTAAGCCACAATATGGGAAAGTCATTTAAATCAAATGAAAAAGCTAAACTTTCTCTATTTCTGTTATGTAAATATAAAATGTTCTTCAAATGAATACATTGCAACAATTATTTACATTTCAGGATGCATAGATACATATTCATGTGCATGTGCAAAGACTGGTGTAATGACTGTCCCTAGTTAATGTGATAAAATATATTGTTTTGTGGTTTAAAAATATCTTTGTTGATTGATGGTACTTGTGACACATAGTTTTTTGGATGAGTTAGAAGTCTGTAGAAACTTTTTGATATCCTCATGGTCTATAATAAGTTCTTACCTCAGTGTAATCAGTAACTAAAGATTTAGTCAATAGCTCAGACAGCAGTTTTCAATCTTTTTCATCTCATGGCACACATAAACTGCTAAGATTCTGTGGCACACCAAAAAATATACTTTTTGCCTATCTGACAAAAATAAGTATAATTTTGATTCATGGTATTATTGTATTCAATGCTGTCATTTAATTTTATTTGACAGTCTAAGGGAAAAGAGGACAGTGACCCTGACTAAATAGTCAGGTATTGCATGTTTTAAAAATTCTTACATCGAACAGATTGAAAACCACTGGTTTAGTATTATAATTCCCCAAAAGAGGACTCTATAACCTCCCATTTTTATATTGTTCATCACTATAATTAATTAATCAAAACTTCAGTCTTCAAACATGATAGCCTCTATAAGGACTGTGCCATGCGTTCTCAGTGGTCTGCTGGTAACTGGGTAGCAGCCTCATGAGTACAGGTGGAAGGTGGCACCCGCTTAAGCACCCACTTTGTCAGTTTAGTCTGAGGAACTGAGTCAGGTCTTCCAGCCCTTCTCATGCAGAGGCAGATGTCTTTACAAAAGTAGACTACTATGTAACTCAAAGTCAACAAAACAAGAATTGATTATATGGAAAGAATGAAATTAGCAATAGAGTTTGTAAGATTATTTGTTTGTAATATTACTGGTCTCATTTTTAAAATTCTATTTTCTGATGGATGTATGACAATATCTTTGTCTTCTTTACCTATCTGAATGTTCAGTGTGGTTGATTCTGTTCATGTAAAGTGAAATGCAACCTTCTTTGAGTTATATCTGAATTTAAATGACCCCTTAGAATTGAGGGAAACTATCCTAAAGTTGGCATACTAAAGATTCTGAGAGGCTATTAAAAAGCATAGTAAAAAAAGTCATGCTTAACTAACATGTTTATAGCCTATTCTTCAGAACCTATTACCTTTAACACCTATTTATATCTTTCTGAACTCTAGGATTTTCAAGTAATTATTTGAAAAATATGCCAATAGTGTTCATCTATTCCACAGATTTCAAATATGTTCCCTTTGATGTGGATTAGCTCTTAACAAGCTCCCTATTATTTTAACTTGAAAAAAAAGTTCTGGGAGAAATTTCAGGTTGATTCTACATACTAGTAGAGAATTGCTGTTAAATGTGATTATGAATTATCAGTGGGATCAAATTGGTGATTGGCCAATTCCAACCTGCAGATATGTTATAGATTGTTTGGCTTAAGCAGCTTAAAAGAAGCACAAAATCAGCATTTAAAAAGTCAAGAGATTCCAAATAAATGTACTGATTTCTGGCATTTTCTGATCAAAGGGAACATCTGCTGATACCAGGAATGCCCTCCCTCATGGCGCAATCAGCTACAGCTAAGTCACACTGCCTCATATAGAAGGAGAGGCACTGTGTGGGTCACCTCACTAATGTCTCCTGGCCTGGCTGCTGCAGTCATCCCTGACTTCATAGTAATTGACCTTAACTATGTTCCTAAACATCTACCAAATCTCTTCTCAATAAATAGGAAAGATTGAGAACAGAAAACATATAAAACTAAAGATCACAGCCTCTATAGACATAAGTCAGTAAGAACACAGAAAGTTTCATCTTTCTAGACAATGAACAGCGTTAGAAATATGTCATGTCATTAAAATGAAGAAGCCCACTTCACTCATTTAAATATTTGATAGGCAGGAAAAGAATATCACAGCATTGTAAGGAAGAAAATTATTAGCACTACAAAGTACAAAAAGTATTCTGTTTATGTCATCAAAATTTTTTCACAGAGTAGGATGAAAACTTAGTTATTTTTTCTTCACTTAGCAAGCATTTTTATACCACACTAATGACAAAGATACTGTGCACTGGAAACTGTTGATGACACCATCCTAAATGTACTTGATTGGGTATTTGGAGGTGAATGAGAAGGGAAAGTGAAGAGCAGATAATTTATCAATATACACTGAATTGTAATCAGTCACTCGCAGTCACAAATAACAAGACAAACCACCTATCAAAAGGTATGAGTCTACACTTAAAAAGAAATCATAAAATTATGTGAATGGGAATGGAGGTAAAGTATTCAAAGCCTAGAATTAATCTGAGTTTACTGAAATTGAAATGGTTTAACCATTTGACTAAAAATATCTTTTCCCAAGTAAACTGTAGAAAAGATAAAATTTTAAAAAACCATTTTCAATGATTTCTATATGCAGATTAAGTTCTGAGTTTCCCGGCTATGATTTGACAAGTTAATCAGATTTATTATTATAATTTATTATTATAAATTAGAGTTCAGCTTTCCATATTAAAAACAATTATCAAATAGTTATTTTGATAATTTTTAATCCAAAGTTCAGTAACTAGACATTAAGACTATGAGGGAATCTATAATAAAACTATGAAAAGATGAATAAAACAATATTATGGCACAGAGATAGAATTGTTTCTAAATAATTTTTAAAGTGTTTTATGAATATTCAACTACTTTAACTCATTTTTAATACTTATAGATCATTCTAAACATTTTGAGAACCTTAGCAACTGAATGAGTTGGTAGTCCTTTTTCTTACTTTAATCAAACATTTCAACATGAATTCATTCACTCAATACCAAGTGCCATTTTCACTGAAATTATCCATAAATCCTCTAAGTCCTGTGGAAGAGAAATGTAAAATTTAACATTTTTAAAGTCATGAAACTAAACTATTCTGCATTTTTAATGGAACCCTAGGTTGGGTATGATATCCACAATCTTTTGGGAAGCTACTAAAACACTTGCATAGAATTTTGGAAGAGATTTTCTTATCTGTTGCTACATATACATTATTAGTCACTCTAATTCCTATATTTCAAAGGAAATAGTCTGTACACTTTCAGAAATAGGCCTTTAATCTGTGGAAAAAATTTCCCCTACTGCTAATATGTTCTGTGACCTTGAAAAAATTATTTATTTGGCTAGGCTTTTGATTATCCCTATATATAATTAAAGTGATTAGTGCTTGAGCTTTGTAAAGAATCTGAAATGAATTATATATCAAAATTTTCATACTATGCATTTTTTTTATTCTCACCTGAGGACATGCTTTCTTAGAGAGAATGGGAGGGAGAGAAAGAGAGAGAGAAACATGGGTTGGCTGCCTTTTGTAAACACTCCAACCAGGGACCAAACCCACAATCTAGGCATTTTCCCTGATAGGTTCATGGGATGACACCCAACCAGCTTATCTATACTGGCCAGGGTGGTTCCATGCATTTTTTAAGTTTTAATATTGAAATAAGTCTAGACCAATAGAAGAGTGACAAAAATAGAGTTCTGTATACTCTTCATTAAACTTCCTTTAGTATTAACAGCTAACATTAGTGTGATATATTTGTCAACACTAAAACTAGTACACTAGTACATATTATTGATTAAAACTTCATCTTTGATTAAATTTTACCAGTTTTTCTACTGCCTTTTTTTTTTCCTGTTTCAGAATTTAATCTTGGATCCCACAATGCCTTTAGTGTCATGTCTCTAAGTCTCTTTCAAATTATGATAATTTCTCAGTCTTTCTTTGGCTTCCTGACCCTTTCATGTTTGAAGATACTGTTAGGTAGTTTGTTAAATGTACTTTTGTTTGGGTATGTCTGATGTTTTCTTATGAATAGATGGAGGTTTGGGAATTGGGGGAAAATGTCACAGATATATTCTCTTTTTATTGCATTATATTAGGATTAACAATGATACCAGTATAATTTTTCACTGGTGATGTTTACCTTGATCACTGATTAAGATTATGTATATCAATCAGCTTCTCTACTCTCAAGTTACTATTTTTCTCTTTTTGTACTCCTTTTGTTAAAAGCAAGTCACTAAGTTGAGCCCACACTAAAGACAAGGGAAACAAAGCTATATGTCCTAGAAAGAATGCTATCAAAGAATCTGTGATCATGTATTGAAACAACACCATATTTAGTAAATTTTAAAAAGGAACTTCAGGGCTATGCAAAGGTTCTCTTTCACCTGTTTATTTCGGTATTCATCAATTGGTCATGATGCTGCAGTTCCATCCACATTGAATAATTGAAATTCTTCTGTAATAAAGACATATCTTATCTTTCCTGTTGTATTTATTCAGTAATTTACTCATATAAGAATAGCCTCTTGGAGATTTACTTTATTTTTTGTTGTGATATTTACCTTATTATTATTTTGTTAAAATGTTCCAATTTTTGCCATTGGGGAGCTCTCTCAGCATGTCTGCTGAGACTCTTTGATAGGACCCCATACCTTTTTATTTTATTTTTGTCTATGTGTGTGTGTTTACTTCTTTACTTTTTGTCACCAGAGAATAATGTTCCAAGCTCTTCTTGTGTTTTCCCTGCCTCAATCCTAGAATCAGCCATTTCCTTGTGGAGGCCTGATGCCTTTTTATTGGACAATGGTATTTGCATTAGTTTCCCAGTTATCATAAACAAGTTATCATAAACTAAGTAGCTTAAAAACAATAGAAATTTATTGTTTCACAGTTTATGAGGCCAAAGTTCTGAAATCAAGATAACACTAGGTTTGATTCATTTCAGAGGCTCTGAAGGAGAATTTGTTGCATACCTCTTTTCTAGCTTCTGGTGCCTGCTGGTAATCCTTGGCATTCCTTGGTTAACAGCTGCATCACTCCAATCTCTGCCTGTTTCATCACAAGGGCCTTCTTCCTGTGGACCTCTCTGTCTCCTCTCCTGTTCTTATAAAGACACCAGTCACTGGATTTAAGGCCCATCTTAAACCAGTATGACCTCATCTTAAATAATGATATCTGCAAAGACCTGTTTCCAAATGAGGTGTCATTCTGATGTTCATGAAGATATGAGTATTGGAGGAACACTATTCAACTCACTGCAGTGTTTAGAAACCAAGATGTGGGCCCTGCATTTTAAAAAGGGAGACTATTGTGTGTGTATGTGTATGCATGTGTTTTGGTCAATAATAGACTACATACACAATGGTGGTCCCATAGGTTTATATAGAGCTGAAAACTTTCTCTTGCCTTCTGATGTTGTAGCTGCTGTAATGTTGTAGTGCGATGCATTAATCGTGTGTTTGTAGTGATGCTGGTGTAAACAAAACTGCTGGGAGGCCAGTAGTATAAAAGGATAGCACATATCTTTAAATATATCATAATCAACAACTGTTACTGGTTTATGTATTTTCTATTTATATTTTTGTTACTTTACAATGTTTCTTTTCTACTTATATATTAAAAAATTTGTCCTAAAACAATATGTCATGTTACACTGGCTGCAGCCTCATACATCTTTTGCTTACCATGTGTCTTGATTGCATGATTTTCTCTTGTGCTTGACTGAATCTTGTGTTGATATGTGTAGTAACATGCTGTGTAGGATTGTAGCCTTGGAGCAGTAGTCTATTATATATATATATATATATATATATATATATATATATATACAAACACACACACATATGTTATACATATATAAAATATGTATATATGTATTATATATGTATACATATATAAAAGATGTATAACATATGTCTGTATTAGTATTATATTATTGTATATTAATATTATGTTAGTATTATAATAGTATATTATATATAGTATTATATATGTGTATATATGATAGTTTGTAAAAAGTTATAACCTACCCAACAGGTTCATTGCTGTATCCCTTTACTATACATTATATTCTAAGCCAAGAAATTTCTTTAGATATACAGATGGTTCTCTAGTTACAATGGTTCAATTTACAATTGTTTGACTATATGATGGTTTGAAAGTCATCTTCATAATGAACTACATGAGATATTCAACGCTATATATAAAATAGGTTTTGTGTTATATGATTTTGCTCAATTGTAGGCTAATGTAAGTGTTGTGAGTACTTTAATGTAGGCTAAGCTAAGCTATGATATTGGTAGGTAGGTGTATTAAATGCATTTAGACTTACAATATTTTCAACTAAGCGCCAGGTTTATTGGGATATAACCCCATTGTAAGTAAGTTGAGGTGCATCTATACTATTGAAGGTAAATATAATTTAAATTTCCAGTATGTAAATTTCAATCTTTGTAGAAATAAAATCTTATGTTCTAGGTCATAATAATGCTATTAAGAAAGTTTACTTTTAGTCTTTCACATGACCAGAGGAAAGCTCAAACCATAAAATTCACATTGCTCTTGTTTAGTTTAATTTAAATTTTAATATTTAAATTGTGAAATATTAAAAAGGTAGAGCAAAGCACACCATAGTAAGCATGATATATCCTCTACTCACTTTTAACACATGGCTGAATTATTTTTGCCCTATAAATTTTTAAAACAAAGCATATTTTTATAAAAAAATTTTTAAATATTAGCATAAATCAAAGTCCTTCTTTTCATCCTGTATATTCAAATCATATCCATAATCATAGTTATATATCTATAAACATAGCATTATGTGTTTTTATATTTATGTAAATGGCATATTTTTTCAATTTTATTTCATTCTTTTAATTTTTCAAGACTTATCTATGTTAATACATGTACATATAGTTTATGTTAACAACTATATATTGTATAATTATCTGGATATGAAAAATATAATTAACTATTAATTAATTTCTTTATTACTCATGACTTAGATTCATTTTTCAGTATCAACAGAATTACTCAGTAGATATACATGCACAAATGATTGCTGATTCTTACTGTATGTGGATGCCTAGCTCTAGCAACTACTCCTAAATTGTACTCCTAATGGTTTTACTTGTATAGATGCCTACTGACAATGTAGACAAGTGCTGCTTCTCCAAATATATGCCTATGAGATATTATCTAATAAATATTTATATATTATATATTTTTTTATTTCTGCCATTTTGCAGATATGAAATTAAACTTCATTGCCTTAATAAACATCTTCTTAATTTCTAGTAATATTGAACTTATAAAATACATTTATTGGCAATTCAGTTTTTCCATATGTGATATGCCTCTTCAAATCCTTGGTTCACTTAATTTATTTTTTGTTATTGTTTTTGAAAACATTTAGTCCATTCAGAAGTTGAATCTTGATTACTTACTGGCAATACAAATATAATTTTGCAATGTACAGATTATGTTTTACCTATCTTTTTTGTTATACAGAATTTCTAAATTTCAATGTAGTGAAATGAACATTGCATCTCATTTGTTGTTTTCTGTGAATGTACATGTGTATTACTTAAAAAAAATCTTCTTATCCTGAGGTCATATAGCTATCTTTTAGAATAATAAAATTACATATTTATTCCATCTGTATTAATTTTTGCATAATATAAGGTAAGTACTCTTTTATATATATTTTTCCATTTGGATAGTCAATGTTTCCAATATCATGTATTAAAAATCAATTATCACCCTGACTAGTGTGGCTCAATTGGTTGGACATCACTCTGCAAAGTGAAGGTTTGCTGGGGGTTTTTTTGGGGTTTTTTTTAAAGATTTTATTATTTTTAGAGAGGGAAGGGAGGGAGAAAGAGACAGAGAGAGAAACATCAATGTGTGGTTGCTGGGAGCCGTGGCCTGCAACCCAGGCATCTGCCCTGCCCTGGGAATCAAACCTGCAACACTTTGGTTTGCAGCCCGTGCTCAATCCACTGAGCTATGCCAGCCAGGTCAGGTTTGCTGGTTTGATTCCCAGTCAAGGGCACTTGCCTGGGTTTTGGTTCAGTCCCCTGTCAGGGCGCATACTACAGGCAACCAATTGATATTTCTCTCTCACATTGAGGTCTCTCTCTCTCTTTCTCTTTTCTTCCCTTACCCTGTCTCTAAAAATAAATACAAAAATCTTAAAAAATAGAAAACAAAATAAAAATCCATTATCTCTCTAATGATGTGGTTGTACAACCACTATCTCTGGAATATCCTGAATAGACATATCTGTACGGATCAGATTCTGTTCCATTTCTCTATTTGTCCATCCCTGAGCCACAATTATAATATGTTAATTTCAACCTATTTTGCTATTTATTAAGTTAAGTCTTCCCATTTTACTTTTCTATATGGGCAGTATAAGGTACTGGTTTATAATGTAACATTTGGAACTGGTATACTAGGGTTTAAATCTCAGTTCTGTCTTCTTTTAGCAATATAACATTTGCAAGTGATTTAAACTCTGTGTCTCAGTTTCTTCATCTGCAAAATAAAGGTAATAATGGTTCCTATGTCACAGTGTTCTTTCAAAAATTAAATGTGCTTATTTATGTAAAGCATTAGAATTATTCCTATGAAAAAATGAGTACTCAATAATTATTCAAAATTAGTTTGCACTTTCTTGGTCATTTAACTTTTATTGTGAATTTTAAGGCCAGTGTTTTAAATAGTTTAAGAAACCCTAACCAGATCTTTTATTGAAGTTTCACTGAGTATTTAAAATAGCGTATGTTCTCTGATTGATTCGGCAGTCAGCTTTGAGCACCATTAATCCTTAATACTAAGTTGTGATAGGAACTAGTGCGATACCAGTCCTGATAAACAATAATTTATAGAGTACAAAATTTTGTGATTAGAAAGTAATAGTCAAAACTTGAGGATTATTTTTTTAAGGGTAGAAGAGTAACTTAACAATCATTTAAAAGTAGCTCTTATGCACAAATGAGGAACTTGAGGCTCAGAAAACTGGTTTTCTCCATGTGCCACAGTGGTCTGTGCAGTCCAAAAGATAGATAAAGTCTATCTTTTATCAAAAATAGATTTGTTGTTATTAAGGAAACTTAATTAGACATTAAGTTTAATATTTTACTAAATATTACTTAGTGTGGTTTGAATAACTTAAATATTTCAATGTGTCCCCAGGTTAAAAGAAACATAAATTGATGCTTTGGAGAATATTTAATAGAGATTCTCAGCTGAGAAAAATATTGTATGAAAATCAGCTTTTACTATGTTTTAATATTTATCTCAAAAGAACTGGGTTCCATCTCAAATCATATTTTTTTCTCTACATCATTTTAACCACTCACCTGCTCTGTAAATAACTAGAGGTTTGGAAACCACTGATCAGCTCTGGTTAGGGGTTGATGCAGCATCAGGTGTACATAGAGCTCAATAAGTTTTTTAGGTGGCAGTTTGGGGAGGATAGTGAGTTTGCTGATTAGGTTATTCATGAAGAGACCTATTTTCAGAGTCATACCCACTTCATAGTCAAAATAGTTTTGACTGCAATTTATCTTTTAAAATTCTGCTTTGCTGTCATCTCTTTTGGAAGCTGTTTCTGACATCCTCCTCTAGAGGAAAGGGAGAAAATGTTTTGTGGATAAGTTCAACCTTAAAGAAAAAAATGAATATAGCCATATCATAATTGAATAAAAGGCTACAAGATGACTCTTAAAAAATGTACTACAAAGACCATGCATTTAGCACTATTTCTTGCAAACCACAAATAAATATCCTAGTGATTAGGGTAAAGGAGGAAAATTTTTACTTATTTCCTTAGGTAGTTTTGCTGAATTTTTAAGCAGGCAGATTCTTGATTCACTTTCTTGTTGAAAAGCATTAACGAGAAAAAAAGTCACATTTGTTTTTTACTCATTTGTCCATCTTACAGCAATTCATGCCAAGATTTGTGACTTCCCATTTTCTTTAGAATGCATCTGCTCGGACAGACATGACTGAAAGGCACTTCTCCTTCAAAGCCTTTGTGTTCAGTAACTTGTAGTGAAAGTAATTAACTGGTGAAATGAAATGATTCATGCTTATTGTCAGTTGAAAGGTGAATTTAGCTATATGGAAACAAGACCTTTGAAGTTATTTTAGAAGATCTGATGAAAACATTTACATGTTTTGACAAAAAATTCTTTGGTGTAAGTAACACTGACTTAAAGTTTTTAATATCCAAACAAACTGTCCAAAGAATTTCATGTTGTGCCTGTTTTTGTCTCCTCATCAAGACCACAGTGTGTTCTAATCATGCTTAAGAATTAACGATTTCCCTCACTGGGTGGCCCAGTTGGTTGCAGCGTTGTTCCATCCACCAACCAGTTCAATTCTGGGGCAGAGAACATACCTGAGTTGCGTGTTCGATCCCCAGTGCATACACGTATGGGATGCAATCAACTGATGTTTCTCTCTTATCTGTCTCTCTCTCTCTTCCTCTCCTTCTCTCTCTAAAATCAATAAACATATTCTTGGGTGAGAATTTTGAAAAAGAATTAAGTTTCTTACATGAAAAATAAAACAAAGGTTTCCTGCAATCTTGAATACTTCATGGTCTATGCCTCCATACTGTTTATTTCTAGGAATATATAGACAAAAACAGCAATGGTTATAAGTATGTGATTAACAACCAGTCATATCTGGGTTAGTTTCTTCACTCAGTCCTTACTAATTAAGTAACATTGAACAAGTCACTTAAGTGTTCTGTGCTAGAAAGCAGAGAAACACCACCTAATACACGATATTGTTATAAACAGTAAATATGATATGGTTAGAAGTACAAACACTTAGAACATTTGGATATAAAACAATTTTATTTTATTTTCCCCTTCTCCTTGCTGCTAAGAAAGAATAGGACATAATCTTGAGTTCAATTTATTTTTTCCCTTCTATAAAGGGGAAGATATATCTCTGAGTATAGGGAAAAAATCAAATGTCATGTGAGGATCACCATAGAGATGAGAAACCAGCCCATCTTAAGGAAGCTGGACAACAGTGGATTTCCATCATTATCCCTAGGTGAGAAGATACAGTGAAATATCACCAGAGTGATTAGGAAGTCTTTGGGGTGGTCAGATTGTCAACCACTCCACCATTCATGGGAGCAAGATTGGCTTATTGCTTTTTCATGAGGTGCTATAATGTTGATGTCCAGCTCAGATCCAGAGGATTTTACCTAGTCAGCCTCCAGTTTCTCACCAATTAATTGCCAGCAAGAGAGAGATGAGTGAGATGCCACATGCTTCCCATCTGACCACTACATCCCACCAGAACAACATATAAATATAATACGCCAGGCCGCAAATACTCAATTATTGGGTTATAGCCATAACATGAAGGATAAGAATTTAGGAAAAACTTGGAACTAAATTTTTAAATTTCACTTAAATGATAGAAGACAAAAAATAAGAATTAAAAAGAGATAAGATTAGAAAACCAAAGTGTCATATAAACCATGAAATAGCAGTTTTCCAGAAGGCGATTTAAAATATTAAATGCTGTTGAAAATAGTTGGATTAAAAAAACAGGCAGAGGACTTGAATAGACATTTCTCTGAAGAGGTCATAGAGATGTCCAACAGACACAGGAAAAGATGCTCAACATCACTAATCATCAGGAAAATGAAAATTCATACCACAATGAGATACCATTTCACACCTGTCAGAATAGCCATCAATAAACCAACAAACAAGTGTTGACAAGGATGTGGAGAAATGCTTGTGCACTTTTGGTGGGATTATAAATTGGTGCAGCCACTATGGAAAGCAGTATAGAGGTTCCTTAAGAAATTAAAAATAGAACTATCATATGATACAGCAATGCCACCTCAGTATTTATCTGAAAAAAAATCCAATACACTAAATCAAAAATATATATGCACCATTATGTTCATTTCAGAATTGTTTATAATAGCCAAGATATAGAAGCAACCTAAGTGTCCATTGATAGAAAAATGAATAAAGAAAAAGTGGTACATATACATAATGGAATGTTACTTGGTCATAAAAAAGACTGAAATTGTGCCATTTATGAAAATAGGGAATAATCTAAAGGTTATTATGCTAAGTGAAATAAGACAGAAAAAGACAAATACCATGATTTCACTTATGTATGAAATCTGAAAAACACAATAAATGAACAAGTAAGAACATGAACAAACTTATTGATACAGAGAAAAAATTTGTGGTTTCTCTGTGTGAGACGGCTTAGAGGAATAGGTAAAAAAGGTGAAAGGAATTCAGAAGAACAAATTTTCACTTATAAAAATAGTCACAGGGATGCAAAGTACAGTATAAGGAATGCAGTCAATAATATTATAATAAAAATGTATGATGTCATAAGGGTACTAGACTTATCAGAGTGATTGCTTCATAAGACATATAAATATCTAATTGCTATGTTAATACCTGAAACTAATATAATTTTGTATGTCAACTGAAATTAAAAATAAATTTAAAAAATCCATCCTTTTGATATAGTTGGTTAGAAGAATTAGACCACTCTAAATGTGCTCTTAAGTAACCTGAATATTAGTGTAGGCTCTGAAAAAATGAGTAAAGGTGCCTACTACAGATCCAATAGGCATTAAAAGCAGTATGGCCTATACTTGTGCTAAGATCTACTGCAGGTGGTTGCACTGTTTAGCAGTTTCCTAAACTGTTAAAGAGAAACTAGAGCCTCATCTGCTTAGCACCTATATTTCCTAATTGAATATAAATAAAATACCAATTTAGTTTTTTTTTAAAGATTTTATTTATTTATTTTTAGAGTGGCAAGGGAGGGAGATAGAGAGAGAGAGAGAGAAACATCAATGTGTGATTGCTGGGGGTTATAGTCTGCAACCCAGGCATGTACCCTGGCTGGGAATCAAACCTGTGACACTTTGGTTCGCAGCCCGCGCTCAATCCACTGAGCTACGCCAGCCAGGGCCCAATTTAGTTTTTTAAATTATATTTTATTGATGATGCTATTACAGTTGTTCCATTTTTTCTCCCCTTTATCCTCCTCTGCCCTGCATACCCCTCCCTCCAGCATTGCTCCCCCTTAGTTCATGTCCATGGGTTGTACATATAAGTTCTTTGTCTTCTCCATTTCCTATACTATTCTTAACCTCCCCCATCTATTTTGTGCCCACCAATTATGCTTCTTATTCCCTAAATCTTTTCTGCCCATTCTTCCCCTCCCCTTGCCCAGTGATAACCCTCCATGTGATCTCCATTTCTGTGATTTTGTTCCCATTCTAGTTGTTTGCTTTTTTTTTTTTTTAGGTTCAGTTGTTGATAGTTGTGAGTTTGTTGTCGTTTATCTGTTCATAATTTTTTTTTCCCTCTAAGCACCCTCTTCATAGTTTTTGATCTTCTTCTTTTTCTTAGATAAATCCCTTTAACATTTCATATAATAAGGGCTTGGTGATGATGAACTCCTTTAACTTGACATTATCTGGGAAGCACTTTATCTGCCCTTCCATTCTAAATGATAGCTTTGCTAGATAGAATAATTTTGGATGTAGGTCCTTGTCTTTCATGACTTCAAATACTTCTTTTCAGCCCCTTCTTGCCTGCAAGATTTCTTTTGATAAATCAGCTGCTAGTCTTATGGGAACTTCTTTGTAGGTAACTTTCTCCTTTCCTCTTGCTGCTTTTAAGATTCTTTTCTTACCTTTAATCTTGGGTAACTTAATTATGATATGTCTTGGTGTGTTTCTTCTTGGATCCAACTTCTTTGGGACTTTCTGAGCATCCTAGACTTGCAATTTAGTTTTATACAACCATTTCTGTGAACTTAACGTGTGCCAACTCACAAAAGAGGAACATACTCTGTGGATTATCAAATTGAAACACCAGATGATTAGACAGTGTTGAATTTACCAAAAGAATGCCATTGTATGCAATGCATCCAAGGCCCCAGTTGGGTCTTTCTGTGAAATGTTACTGTAGATTATATTGTGATAAATTTTTTTCTTTAACTTCTACTGCATGGGAATATTCTGAGAAATTTAAATTTAATTTTAAATATATTAATGCAAAAATGACTATACTGCTGAAACCTTCGTAATAGTCCATTATTCCTAAAAAAATTTAAATTTAATTTTAAATATATAAATGCAAAAATGACTATAGTGTTGAATCCTTTGTAATAGCCCATTATTTCTAAATAACAAACATTATTTCTAGTAACTTAAGTTTGTTATAAGTAACTAACTTCTTTAGTAAAATTTAAGCCAACGTTGACAGTTTATTTTTACTATTTAAAGGAAACCAATGATATCTCATTTTCATTTTCAGTTATATCAGTTATTTTATGACATATATTAACTATGTTTTAGCCACAAATATGTGTGCTTTTCAACTAGAAGAGTTCTTAGGCTGAACCATATTTAATAGTAATAAATAATTCATTGATATAACCATTTTTATTATCAGTTGTTTGGAAAATATCCTCATTTTGTGATAAGTGGTGACAATTTACATTTTTTCTGGTTTGTTTCTCTTTAGAGCAACAGTTAAAACTTCAGTATTAATTATATAATGTTGATGTATTTATTATATTTATAATGATTATTGCAACTGTGTCGAAAGTGAGCGTTCTCTGTATATGGCCAGATAGTGAATGTTTTGGGCTTTATAAGCCATATGGTCTCTGACACAACCAGTCCAGTCTGTTTTAGTGAAACATCCATAGACGATCTGTTAACTGATAGGTATGACTGTGTTCCAATAAAACTGACAAAACAGGCAATAAGCTGAATTTGACCCAAGGGCATAGTTTGCTGATCTGATCTTAAGCATTCAAAATGTATGCTTAAATTGTGACTAAAATGTCACTGAGGTAGGAGTGTTGATTTGGAACTCAGAGTTTTAGCATCTCAACCTGGGTTTTATTCCTGGTCTAAACCTTTCCTAGCTCTGTGGCTTTTGACAAGTTATTTAAATTCTGTGTGCTTCAAATTCTTAAGTGCAAATGGAAATAATATTTTATTGTGTAAAAATATTTGAGATAATTACCCTAGATAATTCATGTGTAGTGCTTAACTGAGTATATCTTGACACATGAAAAGCAGTCAATAAACCTTAGCAATGTTATCGCTTTTCCAGATGTTTAAAAAAAATCCTATGAATCACCTGAAGTCAGGCTATGAATTAAATAGCTCTCAATACTTTGATTTGTTTCAAAGCCTCAGTTGGTAGGACGTTTATAGAATTGCTGAGCTGGTCTTTTTTTACTTGATTCTAATAACTGTAAGCCAGGAACCAATAAACCTAAAATGCATAAGTGTGAAAGCATGAGGTTTGCGAGCAAATGTTTAAAGTTCTTAGTTTTATAGAAGATACTGCCTAGTTTAAAATAATTGAAAAATTAATTCAATTATTGAAAAATGAGGATGGAAGTAGTTAATAAAACAGTACAAGATATTTATTGATAATGGTCTACCTTTTTGCTCCTAAAAGAATAAAATTATTAATTATGATACAGTATGATTTAAAATAGATTCCAAAAGTATATACCTTGTATTTTTTATGCTTTTTTATGAGTTTTAAAATATGCTTACAGAAAAAGAGCAGATTTTCCTTGTGATTTATTGATGATCTTAAAGAACATAGTTAAAGATAACATTTTTAAGAATCCTGGCAGCCTACAGATGTAATGTCATTGATTTATTACCTACCCCCTTAAAAGTCAATCCTTAAAAGGAACAACTGAAAACCTGTAGCAGAAGGCAATTCAGCAAAGCTAGTTCAAGAGATTAACACAGGACAGAGTGTAGTGCAGCCAGCAATGCCCTGGAGCCTGCTTTAGCAGACACTGGAGAGCCAGTTGTTCATATTCCTTCCCCATTCTGTGTCAGTGACATCATGTTGGTACCTTGCAATTGACCATGGCAGAAGTACTATGCCACAAAAATCAGAAAATGCTAACAAATCAAGTCTTTTATCTTTGTTTTTATTTCCTTCTGGAGAGCCAACTCTTAAAAATTTCTGAGCAGAATACTGATGCAAGTCATGATAGAATACTTTTTGATAAAGGTTATAATATTTTATTTGGTTTAAAAATAATACAGTGATAGTCTCACTTAGAATTGTTATATGTAGAATAAGTGAATAAGAGGAATGAGTCAAAATTAACTGTAATAATACCACTTTTACTTTTTAGATGGTAGACTGTAGATTACTTATTAATTTATTCCATGTTTTGCTCTGTATCTACTGTGTGACATGTAAACATGTTTTAAAGATAAATAATAAAGGAATTTTTAAAAAGATTTTATTTATTTATTTATTTTCAAAGAAAGGGGAAGGGAGAGAAACATTGATTGGTTGCCTTCAGCACACACACTCCAACCAGGGACTGAACCAGCAACCTTTTGCTTTGCCAAATGATGCTCAACAACTGAGCCACACTGGTGAGGGCAATAAGAAGGGAATTTTACTCAAAAAGTTCATATTTTTAGGAAAAAATCACATAAACAGAGATTATGTATTAAATGTGAATGTAGAGATGTGCGTGGGATATACGAACACCAAAGGACAGGATTTATAATGGACCCCTAGCTAGCTTATGAATATAATGTCTTAGAATGTAGGTACTAGGATATATACTGTTTATCAGCATTTATTCTTACTCAGGCCTAGTTCATCTATTTTCACTGGGTCATAGAGATCCAGTCTTCTCCAAGGCAATGCCCATTAGGTATTCTGCTCTTCCAGCCCTCCCTACTGTGTCCTTCACTTCAGCTTATACATTTGCTCTTTGGAGATTCTTTGCTATTCACCTATGCATCTCCATCCCATACAGTGACAAAAACTGTATCAGAGACAAGGAAATGGATCCTGTCACCTAAAATCCTAAATTTAATAGTAGATATTTAAGATTCCTACATCTATCATAACTAAAGTATCTTTTCCTCTAATCTAAAACAGACATCTATTTTCTTTAAATCTAGCTTTACATCCATCATGATCTATTTAAATTGTCAAAGAGAATTTAGCTTCTTTTTAGACTGTGCCATGTTAGGTACATGTAATAGAAATAAAACCAACATTTTAAGCAAGTGTTGAGTGTAGAGGAGGAAATATTTCTGTGAGAAGTAAGTCACCTCCTGGTAATGGCAAGGGAATTTCTATGAAGGTATCTAAGAATATCAATGTTATATAATGTAATTTATATTTTCTGATAGTTTTAAGTGAGGTCTGGCTTTTGAAAAATGCAGGTTCAGCTACAAGGAGTAAATAAAAATTATATTTAGTTTAATTTATTGAGCATTGCTAATGTCCAGAGTGTTCTAGGGTAAAAAAAGATGGACACAATCAGATATCTGCCATCAAAGTATTTATAATTTATTTCATGAAGAGAGACACAAAAATCTTTAATATAATTTTATAATAAATACTAAAGAAGGTGTAAAATACAGGGAGAGGCGAAAAGAGGAAGAATATTTTCACTAGGAAGGGGGTATGAAATAGGTAGTATAGAATTAAGATAGAAAATGGCAATTGGCAAAAGCAGTGGAGGAGGAAAAGACAAGGTTTGAGAGTGGTTTGGGATGGGATGGTGAGACCAGTGCAGAAGGATTCTGTCAAAGTTGGAGACCTGGAAATCGAAAAGATACACTGGTAATATGGAAGCCAAAGGAGATGAGAAAGAAATAGTCTCTAAATGAATTCAGGTCTTTAAAATGTCTTTGGCACATAGAGACCAGTTCATTTCCAGATCACTTCCCACAGAGTAGAACATTGTGGAAGAAGATAGTAACCTTGGTGGACTGAAAAATAAACAGAAGATAGAAGAGTGAAGATGGGAGGTGGGGTGGGATTTATGAAATTTAGCTGTGTGGGATGGTGGTGCTTAGGTGATTAGCAAAGAGTCTTAAAGGAACAAATTTATAGGCTGAGGGAAAGGAGGCAGTAGAAAGGGCTGGAAGAGGGAAAGAAAGACCTAATGGGTACTGCCTTGGAGAAGACTGGCTGTCTACGACCCAGTGAAAGTGAGTGAACTAGCCCTGAATAAAAGGAAGGATTCTTCTTCACCTGAGATTACTTTTAGGAAAGAAGGAAAATATGCACAAGGATATGTTAATAAATAAAAGCTGCAGGAAATTGAAAGTATCCACTCCTAATTACATCAGTTTTCTATTTGTCAGTGAGGAGAATGGAAGATAGAACTAAGAACAAGTACATGTATTATTAAGTAAATGTGAGGGTCCAGCTCTATCTGAAAATATTATTTTTTGGTGTCATGAATCTGTATGGTTGCTTGGTATTATTTATAAGGGCTTAGGAAAGTGCCAAGGTATGAAGAAAGGGACTGTGGGATTGAATCATAATTGGAATTTTGCCAGGCAGTTGCAGCGAAAAGGCAGGAGTACAAGGATGTTGAAAGTGTTCATGAGCATGATTTTGGGAGGATAGGCTGAGTGCAAAAAGAGGTGACATAAGAACCACATTACATATTCAGTAAAAATGGAGGGATTGAAGTGAAAGGACTAGAAGTTGTAGTTAGATAATAAGGTGAAACCAAGACATCAAATTTCGAGCAATTCAAAGTGACTTTTAAAAAAAGGCAGGTGTGTGTGTGTTGGGAGGAGGCGTTGGGAATATGTGCATGTGCATACTGCCTTCCTACTCAGGGCTCCTTCTTCTCAGCTCTGACTCTTACTTTTTTGTGTAATAATTCTAATTGTTAAAATACACATTGTATTATTTTGTATTCCATTTACAGATTTAGAGATTTCCTTCAAAAAAATGTGACCACGGCAGCAGAGCTCCCGTCACAGAACTGATTTGGGGATGTCTGTTTGGCAAAGATGTGGTTTCTTTGGATCGCCAATTCAGCTCAGGTGCTCAGGGTTGGTCCTCATACACAATGCAGACTCTGGAGGATGAAATGAGCATAATGGCTAAATTGTACACCATTCAAAATTCTCAGCAGGTGAGCTTTCTAAGTTTTTACCCACGGATTTCTGAATTCTGGAGGCTGCTTGGTAGTCACTACTGCACTAATTGGGGTTGATTTATTATTTCACCAACTGTTATACATGCTTTAAGCCATAGATTCTTCTAACTGGTAGATCAAGTTCAGTGTGGACAATTTAAGGGCCTTTGTTAGGTAATAATGCTTCTAAGTGGAGCAAAATACTGAACACAAACAAAATGTGTGTTTACATACAGTTAAAGTATAACACTCAGGCTCCGAAGTTTATAAAAGGCTATTTTAATTTAATATTGCATGAAGTTATTTTCATTTTGAATAGACTATTGACACAGATTTTGTTAAAGGGTATGGAAATCTTCCCTGAGCTATCCCTCAGTTTTTGGTTGGCCTGCTTACTTTAGTCTTCCTTGAATTTTCAGATATTCTGAGTTGTCTTGATTTGGTTTTTAAATAGGAGTAGAGCATTACTGAGGAGAGATGGTAGTAAATAGAATGTGGTTTTAAATTCTTCATCCTAACCAAAAATATATTTTTCAGAA
This sequence comes from Phyllostomus discolor, assembly GCF_004126475.2. Taxonomy (NCBI): domain Eukaryota; kingdom Metazoa; phylum Chordata; class Mammalia; order Chiroptera; family Phyllostomidae; genus Phyllostomus; species Phyllostomus discolor. The sequence goes on along the minus strand of NC_040906.2, from coordinate 130,010,620 downwards.
TCTTTCATAACCAAATAGTGAGCTTACTCTATTTTTGGTAAATTCACATTCTCTTTCATTTCAATTCTTTTACACTTATAAGACCTTAAATATCTACATCTATATATCTACATTTATATATTTATATTTACAGGGTCTGGCACAAATAATGCCCCTATTTATTACAAAGTCTTTCATTACAAAATTATAAACATGTAATTCTGTACCATAATAATGTCTCACTCGAGCACACCATATGACACTTTAGGTAAAATGTTCAAATTAAAACTATAAATTATTACACCCATATTATTACTCTACCAATCACACTCAAGTAGGCATTACTTTTCCCAGACCCTGTATATACATCTTTCCATGTTCTTAGCACTGTTCTAGATACTTTGGGAACACAAAGACAAAACCTATGTTATAACCTCAGCTTCTGACCATCTAATTGGAGCAGATTAGTATCAAGTGGGGAATGACAAGGGCCAGGAAAACAAGGTGAAATATGAAGAGTTAAACCATGCTCTCATTCATTCAGCAAACTCGTATGAAGCACCTCATTTCAGGTGTCCTTCTAGGTGGTGAGCATACAGTATTGAGCAAAACTGATGGAAATACCTGCTCCCACATGGTTCATGGTGAACAGGCAATAAGCAAGTAAGTACATTAAAGAATAAAGAATGCTAAATAGAGACAATGAGGAAGAAAGAAGTATGTGAAATGTCAGCAGGATGATATGAGGAATTTTTAAGAGATTTTATTGATTTATTTTTAGAGAGAGGGGAAGGGAAGGAGAGAGGGAGAGAAAAACATTGATTCTCAATCAGTTACCTCTCCTACATGCCCTGACCAGGGACTGACCCTGAAACCCAGGCATGTGTCCTAACCAGGAATCACGTGGCGACCTTCCATTTTGTGGGATGATGCCCATCCAAATGAGCCACACCAGTCAGGGCTGGTGTGAGGAATTTTGATAAGTTTTTTTAGTGAATGGTTCACCAAATAGAAATCTAAGTAAAGGAACTGAACTAGCCATGCACATATCTTGGAAAAAATATTCAAGCAGAGGAGAAGTCAGGTGTAAAGGTCCTATGGCAGGAGTATGTTCAAGAGGGTAGAATAGTGAGAATGGCACACATGAAGAGAGAGCATTCAGTGAAATAGCTGAGATGAGAAGGGAGAGAAATCAAGAAGTAGTTAGAGAATATCTTCAGGAATTGAGATTTTGAACTGAGTTTTGATGAGTAAATGGACATTGAATTGGCATATAACTATTGATAAATAGTTTGATATGAGCATAGACATAATAGGAATTACTTTAGAGACCTTGAGGATAACATGCCTTGTGTGCCTTGAGTAGAGGAAACATTTCAGGATTAGCTAATTATGCCAGAACTAAATTACTAATGCCCTTAAAACAATGTAAGAGGAATCTCTTACATGATAAAATAGAAAAGTAGAGAATATTGGAAATTTTTGACCATCAAAGTTTGAATAAATTGGACCAGAGGACAACAGATAAAATAAAAACACAGAGAGAAAAAGAATATTGACTTCTACAGCAGTTTAAACAGTCAGACTATTCCTCCTCATCAGTAGACTTTGAATTTCCTCCTGTGGTTTGTAAACATGCATGGTTTTGTATGAACCTATAAACAGAACCATTGACAATGAAAAGAAATGTAGTTTGAGATGAGAAGAGAAGAGGAAGTGAAGAAGATTGAAGGAAGATATAAGACATAGAAATAGGAACATAAAAACAATTCAAAAAGCTTGAGTTTCTATTTCTATTAATCATTTCTATTAATTTGATATTAGGAATGTTTTAATGTGTTGACATTTATTTCAGTGTAGTAACCTGCTCTGTGGGTTATTTCCTACATTTTGAGATAGAAGGTGTTTTGAAGGTATTTTTCTAACAGTAAAATAAAAATGTACTTTAATGTTTGTCTCCTACTGCCTGTCTGACATGGAAAGATTTTCACACAGGTTGATACAGGAGGTAAAAATAAAAATTGCTTTTACTGAGCCATTGGACTGCAAAATGCAGTAAATTTCTAAATGGCAACACAAGAACAGTGTTTATGACTGTGGGGGATTTGCTTACTACAGAGCATGCTTTTAGGTGGGCTGGAAATTTGTGAAATTCTATTTTCTATATGTGACCTTTAGCAAAATTGAAGATGGGAGAAAAATACTTTTCAACCTTGACTGGTTTACAAAGTAATGTGTATTAATTGGGTTGTGACTGTCAGTGCATGGTCAGACTAACCAAAACCAAAGCAACCTTAATATGTGAACTGGAAAGATTCATGTTTCTGAACCCAGGTCAAAAATGGGTAGAGGAGAGCTTTGTGACTAATTATGAAAAGCAACAGCATTTCAAGTACATTTAACAAATTTGTAGTGGTTTATTCATAAAACAGTTGTTTGTTGTTCTTATCGTCCTAAAAGAGACAACTCTGGCATGGAAACGTGCAATGGCATAATAACCTCACACACTAAATTACTGACAGGGAGGAAATGGGAAGCAATGTTCCAAGACAGGGATTCTCAAACTATGGCCCCTGGGCCAAAACTGTGTCCCACCCCCATCTCTTTTTGTAAATAAAATTTTATTGAAACACAGCCATACTCACTCATTTATGCATTGCCTGTGGCTGTTTTTCCAATGCAATGACAGAGTTGAGTTGTTGGAGAGATTGTCTGGCCTCCAGAACTGACTATGTTCACTGTGTGGCATTTTATAGAAAACATTTATCATTCCTGTTCTAAGAGAAGCACCGCCTATGAGATTCACACTGCTGGAAGATAACATAAACGTTGTTATGAGAGGGCAAAGGAATCTGGGAACAAGAAATGAGTAGCAGAGAGAGAGAGAGCAGTAAAAGAATTCATGGGCTTCATGAACTGTCTATGTACAGCTCATTTGAACACCCACATCATCCAATGTTTTCTTTATTTTTAAAAATAAAAATAAAGAGTTTGGCCAAATTCTATAATGCTATTTTTGTTGCGTTGCCTTAGGAAGAGGTATGTATTTTTATGTACCAAACTCCTAAGGCAACTAGTAGGTGTTGACCTTAAACAAATGGATGGCCAGATATTTCTTTAGCAAAATGTGTTTAATTCTGCAATATCAAAGAATTGCCATTTGGGACATGTAGTCTAACAGCCAACCAAGTGCTTGTTGACAGAACACAGAAGATTGTGTGTGTGTGTGTGTAAATAAAATTTTATGGAAGAAAGAAGGACTTCAGAAGGGAGAAGATCCTCCTTCTTCCTGCTAGAGTAGTAGAATAGAAAAATATCTTTCTGTTCAATATAAAAAGAACATCGCTTCCTTACTGTTTCGGGTAACTGATGAAGAATAGTAGGGCATGAAAGCTTCCTCTTTAGACCCTCTCATCTCCAATTTAAATGAGCTCTCCATTTATTAATCTTCACATATGCTATATAACAATTTTTAACAATCAGATTTATTTATCAAAGGAGTAAAAAATAAGCCATTTTCTCATTCTCAGCCCCTCTTATTATAATAGCAATAGTGTTGTTTTGAAGCTATATAGGAGAAAATTGCCGCTTGCTGAGATCATGATATAAAACAGGTGAGAAATTCAAATCTATTACATGCCACATATACTAGTATTTATTTTTAAAGACTGATATTTGTTGTATTTTTTTAGGGAAACAACCTATTGTCTCTAGTTTGGAGATGAACTTCATATCTCTTCTATCTCATCCATAAAAACTCATGACCAATGCACTTCATGAACACATGAGAAAAACTTGAAAGTTGCAATGGGATGGTGAAAACACATTTCAATTGCTAAGCTTGCTGGCTATTTTTGTTGCTGCAGTCACAGATGGTGCAGTCTTTGTTTACAAAACTGCATTGATAAAAAATAACAAAGGTAATTTTTATTTGTTTTGAGACAGTTGTTAAATATTTCTGGAGAAATGGTACCTCCTTTCATTTTTACAATAAATTTTAATTCTAACTTTAAAATACCCTAAAATAGCTAGATGTTTAGGGAAGCATTTCTCAAATTTTGATGTCTTAGAAAACTTTTCCACTCAACAATTAGTGTGTTAGCTGTTTGTTTATGTGGATTATATCTATTATTATGTATAATATTCAAAATTAAAACTGAATGACTTTTTAGAAATTATTAATTCATTTAAAATTTCTAATTGTAAAATATATTTAACAAAATTTCCAATCATAACCATTTTTTAGTTTATTGTTATTGTTAAGTATAGTTATGTTTTTTTGTATCATTAATTAATTTTTTTAAGATTTTACTTATTCATTTTTAGACAAAAAAGAAGGGAGAGAGAAAGAAAGGAATAGAAACATCAATGTGTGGTTGCTTCTCGTGCACCCCCATCAGGGGCCTGGCCTGCAACCCAGTCATGTACCCTGACTAGGGATTGAACAAGAGACCCTTTTGTTTGCAGGTCAGTGCTCAATCTGCTGAGCTAGACTAGCCAGGGCTCATTAATTAATTTTAAATAACAATAATAACACTATGGTGACATAAATAATGTTTTAATGGAAAATGCTATTTTTTAAATAAAAATAGATTTCTTCCCAATTTCTATAAAAATTAGATTCCCCCACCACAAATACTGTAAAGGTAAAAGCAGCATTATTTTACACTATTATAAAAGTCTTTAATGTCTGGCTTAATAGAAAATGTCAGATTCTCATATCTGCTTTGCGTTCCTTATAGTACAATGTGTTTCTTAGTGGAATATGAGGTCTATCTGGAAAATGTCCAGTCATTGTTAACATAATGAGGATGGTTTACATGACATCAATGTAACCTGGCAGTCAAGGAGACTACTGGAATGCCTATGTGTGAATAATGATTACCTCACTGTACTTGTCAGTGAGGGTAGTAGACATGGTTGAATGAGCAAGTGCACTGTGTGGTCTTGGCATTCAAAATGACTGAGTGAGTAGAGCAGTGAATCTGCATCAAATTTTGCAATAACCTTGAACATTCCTCCATGGAAATTATTCAGATGACTCAGAAGACTTTCAGGGACAATGTAATGAGTGCAGCACAAATAAAATTGTGGAACAAATGCTTCAAAGATGGTTGAGAATCTGTTGAAGGTGATCCACTTCTGGAAAGCCTGCAACATGCAGAACACCTGAGAATGCTGGACGTATTTGGGCTGCGATCAACAAGATAGGTGACTGACAGTGTGAGATCTGGAAGCTGATATGAGGATTCCAAAAAGTATTGAATCTTGAGATTTTAATGCAGAATCATGTCCTAGTAAATTTCATTCCATGGCTTCTGCTCCCAAAGCAGAAGGAACATCATGCTGCAGTTGGGAAAACTGTGTGAGGCCAGGTACCTATGGTGAAAGGGACTGAGGTGTCCTTATCCTGTGTGTAATGTTTCTTATATCATCTTCAATAAATGTCTCTATTTTTCATATTACATGGCTGGATACTTTCTGAACAGACCTCATATATGAAGAAATTCTGGTTTTGCATAAATATGTAGTTGGTAAAAAAGAATATTGTTAGTAGCCTTTCCAGATAATTGTGGATTTGTCATATAGCCAACACTGTGCATGTGAAACAGAATAAGAGTAAAAAATAGCAAATAACACATTAGTATACCTGAAAATATGTTGACCTTAAAGACTCCCTGAAAAAGACTCCTATAGGACCTCTGTCAATAGTTTTGGAATCACTGGTCTGGAACATCGCATTGTACAAATTATGATATGACTTCTTAGAGGCCAAGGTTAACATCAAGCATTGTAATTTTTAGAAAATCATATTAATTTCTTTTAAACTGAGGTAAAGCATGCAACAAAAATGACCATCTTAACCATTTCTAACTATACGGTTCAACAATATTAACCATATTCATGTTGTTTTGCAAAAGATTTCATCTTACAAAACTATGCTGGAAAAGCTAGATATCCATATTTAAAAGAATGAAGTTGGGCCCTTACCCCTTAATCATACACCACATAAAAAATTAACTCAAAGTACATTTAAGAACTAAGTATAAGACCTAAAACATGAAACTCCCAGAAGAAAATCTAGAGGAAAATCTTCATAAAATTGGACCTGGCAATTATTTACTGGATATCACTAAAAGCAAAGCTAGGAAAAGCAAAAATAGATAAAGACTACATAAAATATAAAAATGTTCGTGCATAAGGAAAACAATTCACAGTGTGAAAATGAAAAGGCAACCACAGAGTGAAGAAAATATTTGCAAATAGTACATATAGTAAGGGTTAATATCCAGAATACCTAAATAACTTCTCTAACTTAACAACTAAAAAATGAATAATGCATTTTAAAAATGGGAAAGGACTTCAAAGAACATTTTGCCAGAGAAGATGCACACTTTCTAACAAGCATAGAAAAAGATGTCAATATACCAAATTATTAAAGAAATGCAAAATAAAACCACATGAAGTATCACTTCATACCCATTAGGATGACTACTATCAAAATACACAAGATAACAAGTTTTGGGAAATTAGGACATTTGTGCACTCTAAATGGAATGTAAAATGATATGACTACTTTGGAAAATAATGTGAAGTTTTCTCAAGAGCTTAAAATTAGAATTACTTTATGATGCAGAAATCCAATTTCTAAATATATATCCAAATGAATTGAAAACAGAATACCTAAGAGGTAACTGCACACACATGTGCATTGTAGCATTATTCATAGTTGTCAAGAGGTACAGCAATGCAAATATCCATTGATAGATGAATGAATAGATAATTTATAATATATATATACACAATGTAATTTTATTCAGCTTTAAGAAAAAGAAATCTTGTCATGTGCTACCACATGGATGAGCATTGGGTACATTGTGTTAAGTGAAGTAAGCCAGTCACAAAATGACAAATACTATATGATTCCAATTATATGACATATCTAAAATAGTCAAGTGGAAAGATTGAGCAAATTAGAGAGAGACAGAGAGAGAGAGAGAGAGAGAGAGAGGGAGGGAGGGAGGGAGAGAGAAAGAACACATAGATACAGATAGCAGTATCATGCTTGCTGAGGGGAAAGAGGGTGAAGGGAGGTAGAGGACAGTATAGGGAGGATAAATGATGGATGGAGACTTGACATGAGGTGATGAACACACAATACAGTGTGCAGATGATGTGTTGTGGAATTGTGCACCTGAAACATGTATAATTTTGTTAACCAGTGTCACCTTAATAAATTCAATAAAAAGAAAAAAATAAAATAGTTAAGGTCATAGAAATAAAGAGTAGAATGGTGGTTGCCACGAGTGGAGGAAGAGAAACTGAGAAGTTATTGTTTAGCGGGTAGAGAGTTTCAGTTTTGCAAGATAAAAAAATTTCTAGAGAGCTGTTTCACAACAATGTGATTAAAGTTAATACTATTGTACATTTAAAATAGTTAAAATATTAAATTTTGTTATATATTTTTCCCAGTTTTTCTTCTGGTATTGATTTCTAGATTGAATTCAGTGTGGTTAGAAAAATGCTTTGTATAATTTTGATCTTCTTGAATTTATTAAGACTTTTTTTGTTACCTAACATGGTAACATGTTAGCATTGGTAACATGGTAACATTTATTCTGGACAATGACCCATGTCACTTGAGAGGAATGTGTTCAGTGGTTACTGTGTGGACAGTTCTGTTTCTACTGTAAGGTACAATTAATCTATCATGTTGTTCAAGCCCTCTATTTCCTTATAGATCTATCTCATTCCATTCATTATTGAAATTGGTGTATTGATGTCTTCTATTACTATGTTATCTATTTTTCCTTTTAATTCTGTCAGTGTTTCATTCATATATTTGAGAGGTCATATTAGGTACATATATATTTACTAATGTGTTTGGTGGTATTTGACCCTTTATCATAGTGTACATTCTTTCTCTTGTGACACTTTTGATTCAAAGTCTATTTCATCTGATGAAAGTATGAAATACTTCTTTCAGTATTTCACTCCTTCTCTCTTTTGTAAATCATTTGCATAACATATCTTTATCTTTTTTCCCATGCTTTTAGCCTATCTAGGTGTGCTTAAATCTGAAATGAGTCTCCTTCAGACAGCATATAGTTAGATTTTGTTCTTTGGTTTTCGGTTTTTATCTATTTAGTCAATCCATGTCTTTTGATTGGTGAGTTTAATTTACTTAGATTTATTTCTTAAGTCAGGTTAGTTGAGGTAGAACATATGACTACATACAATAAAATTCACAAATATGTGACAAATATATAGTATATATATATACTATATATATACTATATATAGACAAATATATAGTATATATTTGTATGTATACACTATATATCTGTGTATATATTTGTATTTTGCATATATCTATATTACATACATTATATTATATAACATATTTGTATATGTAATATAATATTTATATGTTATATATATTTGTATATGTAATTGTGTGACCACTACCACAATTATGATACAAAACATTTCTATCACCCTCAAACTTTCCCTGTGCATCCATCCCCCAGTCCCTGGTGACAACTGATCTGATTACTGTTGCTTTTTCTAGAATGGCATAGAAATGGAATCCTAGAAGACATAGCCTTTTAAGATTGGTTTCTTTCACTCAGCATAAAGCTTTTAAATTCATCTATGTTTTTTAAAGATTTTACTTTTTTTTTATTTCTTACTTTTTTATCTTTATTGTATTTTTCATTACCATTCAGTACCTTTATATCCCCTTCCTCCCAGCAATCACCACACTGTTTTTCATGTCCATGAGTCCTTTTTCCTTTTTTGCTCTATCCCTCCACCCTATAATCTCCCCCTGCAGCTGTCATCCTGATCTCTGTCTACGAATCTGTGCCCATTTTCCCTGTTGTTTGTTCACTAGATTCTACATATGAGTGAAATCATATGGCGTTTGTCTTTCTTTGGCTGGCTTACTTCACTTAGCCTAATGTTCTCCAGATTCATCTGTACTGTCTCAATGGCTAAATTTTTCTTCTTTTTTTATAGCCAAGTAGTATTCCATTGTGTAAATGTCCCAATAGTTGTTTTATACACTCATCTATTGATGGATAGATTTAAAGTAATTACTGATACAGAAGTACCATTATTGCCATTTTTTTCTGTATGTCTTGTAGCTATTTTGTTCTTTTTCTTCTTTTACCACATTTCTTTTTGTTTTGTTGATTTCTTATAGTAATATTTCTTTCTCATTTCCTTCTGTATATGTTTTATAGGGATTTTCTTTGTGGCTACCATGAGAATTACATAAAATACCTTAAAGAAATACAATATATTTTAAATTTATAACAACTTCAATTGTATAACAAACTTTATTACTTTATATTTTGGTTATTCTTTATGTTATTGATTTCACAAGTTATAGCTTTTTATATATTGTGTGACCACATAGATTTATAGATATTTTTATTCTTTTAAAATTTTAATATCTTTTTATATCTTTAAATTTGATATCAGAATAAAAAGTGGCTTAACACCAACATCACAATGCTACAGGGTTATTTATCTGTCTATATTTTTAACTTATCAGACAGCTTTACACAGGGCAGGGCCAAAGTAGGTTTACAGTTGTGAACACACAAAACACAGAGTTTGTTCTTGTATATTATTTATTAATTATTATATTATTTTCCATGTGAACAACTGTAAGCCTACTCTTACACTGCATTGCATTCAAGTGCTTTCATGTTGCTATCTAGCACCTCCTTGTTCCTATTTGAAGGAGTTCTTTTAGCATTCCTTTAGAGCAGGGATAGTGGAGATAAACACCCTTAGCTCTTGTTAATCTGAGAAAGTCTTAATGTCTCCTTCATTTTTTAGCTTTATTAAAGTATAATTGACAAATAAGAATTGTATACAGTTAAGGTGTGCAACTTGATATGTGATATACATCATGAGATAATCATCACACTCAAGATAATTAACATATCCATTGCTTTACATAGTTGTCATTTTGTGTATGCAACAAAGTATTGTTAGCTATAGCCACATTGTTGTACATTAGATCCCCAAAACTTGTTCATCCTGGATAAATAAAATTTTACAATCTTTGATCAATATCTTCCCATTTCTTCCTTCACCCCCCATGCCTGGCAATACCATTCTTCTCTCTGCTTCTATGACTTTAACTGTTTTACTTTCTATATACATAAGATCATTTGGTATTTGTCTTTCCATGTCTGGCTTATTTCACTTTGTATTATGTCCCCCAGGTTCACTTGTGTTGTCACAAATGGGAAGATTTTCTTTTTTTAAAGTCTGAATAACATTCATGTTTCTGTGTATGTGTTCATACATATAGGGGAAATATATATACATTATCAACACATGTATAGATTGTCCATTGATACACAATTATTTGTTCATTAAAACATTTGCATTATTTCCAAACCTGGCTATTGTGAATAATGAAATGAATATGAGAGCTCAGAGATCTTTGAGATACTGATTTTACTTACTTTGAATATACACCTAGAAGTATAGCTGTATTGTGAAGTAGTTGTACTCTTTGAGATACTGATTTTACTTATTTTGAATATACACCTAGAAGTATAGCTGTATTGTAAAGTAGTTGTATTCTTAATTTATAAAATAATTTTTGTATCATTTTCGTAATAGCTGTGCTAATTTACATACCAATCAACAGGATACAAGGGTTTTCTTTGCTCCATATCCTTACGAACACTTGTTATCTTTTGTCTTTTTGATAATAACCATCAACAGTGTTGCCAAGAATAAACATTGGAGAAAGGATAATCTTTTCAATAAATGTATCGACAAAGGGATATCCAACAAGTAGAATTAAACTGGGCCTGTATCTCTCACCATTTACAAAAATCAACTCAAAATGGATTAAAGACTTAAATGTAAGATATGAAACTGTGAAACTGCAAAAAGAAAATGATGGGAAAAAAACTTTCTAACATTGGTCTAGGCAGTTATTTTTTTATTTGACCCCAAAAGCACACCCAACAAAGTAAAAAATAAGCAAATGAGATTGCATCAAATTAAAAAGATTTTATACAGCAAAAAAATCATCAGCATAAAATGTCAATTTATAGATTTACAGAAAATATTTAGAAACCAAGTTTCTGATAAGCTATTAATATCCAAATATATGAAGACCTGTTACAACTCAATAGAAGAAAAACAAATAACTTGATTAAAACATGCACAAAGAAGCTAAATAGCCATTTCCCCAAAAGAAGACATACAAATAGGAAATAGGTACATGAAGAACTCCATGCTTGCTCAGGACTCATCTTACTTGATAGAACATATATGAGTCACTAAGCTGCCCTGCAACAGAAAAGGCTTCATCACTCAGTACTTGTGAGTTTTGGCACTCATCATGAGTTCTCGAACAAATTAACATGTACCAAGCTACCACTGTACTTAGGTATAAATCTAACAAAATATGTGCAAGATCTAATGTGGAAAACTATAAAACACTGATAAAAGAAATCAAAGAAGACCTAAATAAATGGAGAGATAGTCCATACTCATGCATCTAGGAAAACTCAATATTGTCAAAATGTCATTTTTTTCTGTTTGCATTATTACATGGATATATACAACATGATTCTAAAGTTTGTAAAAAGAGACAAAAGACCCAGAATAACCATAATTATATCGAAGTAGATAGACAAAGTTAGAAGACAGATGCTACCTAACTTCAAGACTTACTATAAACCTACAGTAATCAAGGCAGTATGGTATTGACAAAATAATAGACAAACAGATCAATGAATACAATAGAGAACCCAAAATAGACCCACATAAGCATAGTCAACTGGTATTCAATAAAGGACCAAAGGCAACACAATAAAGAAAAGAGAGTGTTTTCCATTATAAACTTATATGCACCCAACATAGGAGCACCCAAATATGTAAGGAAAATCCTGGAAGACATCAAGAAAGATATGGGCAGCAACACACTTATACTAAGGGATTTTAACACTCCACTGTCAAAAATGGATAGATCTTCCAAACAAAATATCAACAAGGATATTTCAGCATTGAACAATACCCTAGATCAAATGGACTTAACTGACATATATATACATAACCTTTCATCCCAAAGAAGCAAAATACACATTCTTTTCAAATGCACATGGAATGTTTTCAAAGATAGGACAAAAAACAAGCCTCAACAAATTCAAGAAAACTGAAATAATATTAAGCATTTTCTTGGACTACAGGGGCCTGAAACTAGAAACCAACCCCAAGGGAAAAACTCAAAAACACTCAAATTCATGGAGATTGAACAGCACACTATTAAATAATGAATGGGTTAATAATGAGATCAAGGAAGAAATCAAAAAGTCTCTGGAAACAAATGAAAATGAACTCACAACAGTTGAAAACTTATGGAACACAGTGAAGGCTGTCCTGAGAGGAAAGTTCATAGTGATACAGGCCCATGTGAAAAAGATAGAAACATTTCAAATAAATAACCTAACCCTACATCTATAAGAATTGGGTGAACAACTAAAAACAAAGCCCAGAGTGAGTAGAAGGAAGGAAATGACCAAGATCAGAGAAGAACTAAGCAACATAGAGATTAAAAGAATAATTCTAGGGTCAGTAAATCCAGGGGCTGGTTCTTTGAAAAGAAACAAAATCAATAAGACTTTAAGCAGACTCATCAAGAAAAATGAGAGAGGACCCAAATAAACACAATCAGAAATGAAAGAGGGGAAATTACAACTGATACCACAGAAATACAAATATAAGAAATTGCTGCAACCAACTATATGCCAAGAAATTTGAAAACTAGGTGAGATAGACAAATTTCTAGAAAAATATATTCCAAAACTGAATGAAAAAGAAGCAGAAAGCCTGAAGAGACCAATAACAGCAAAAGAAATTGAAGCAGTAATAAAAAACTCCCAACACACAAAAACCCTGGAGCAGACAGTTTCAAAAGAGAATTTTACAAAACATTTAAGGAATAGGTAACCCCTATCCTTCAGACTATCCCAAAAAATTAAAAAAGAAGGAAGACTTCCAAACTCTTTTTATGAAGCCAGCATCATTCTAATCCTAAAACCAGATAAAGATACAACAAAGAAAGAAAACTACAGACCAGTATCACTGATAAACATAGACACTAAAATCCTCAAGAAAATATTGGCAAACGGCATCCTACAATACATTAAAAAGATTATACACCATGACCAAGTGAGATTCATTCCAGGGATGCAAGAATTGTACAATATTCACAAACCAATAAATGTAATGCATCACATAAATAAAAGGAAAGACAAAAATCACATGATAATATCAATAGATGCAGAAAAAGCATTTAATAAGGTTCAGCACCCATTTATGAGAAGAACACTCAGCAAAGAGGGAGCATACAATAGCCAAGTGTTGGAAGCAGCCTTAGTGCCCATCAGTAAATGAGTGGATCAAAAAACTATGATACATTTATGCAGTGGAATACTACACAGCAGAAGGAAAGAAGGAGCTCCTATCCTTTGTGACAGCATGGATGGAGCTGTAGAACATTATGCTAAGTGAAATAAGCCAGGTGGTGAAAGAAAAATACCATTTGATCTCACCTGTTAGTGGAACTTAATTAACAAAACAAACCAGCAAGCAAATTATAATCAGAGACATTGAAATAAAGAACAAACTGACAGTAATCAGAGGGGAGGTAGGAGGAGATAATAGGGAAAAAGGGAGAAACATTGTCAAGGAACATATATAAAGGACATATGGACAAAGCCCAAGAGGGTTAGGATCAAGGGTAGGAGGTGGGGATAGCTGGGGTGGGGGCGAGTGGTGGGGGGAAAATGGAGACAGCTATAATTAAACAACAATAAAAAGACAAAAAAAGAAAATAGAGTGTTTTCAACAAACAGTCCTGGAAAATCTGGACATCCACATTAAAAATAAATAAATCTAGACACAGACCTTATCATTTTCCCAAAGATTAACTCAAAATGTTTCACTGACCTAATATAATTTGAAAAAAAACTATAAAGCTATTAAAAAGAACATAGGGATTGGTCAAAGAACATATATGCATAACCCATTAACACAGACAACAAAGTAATGATGGCCAGAAGGATCATGTGGGCCTGGTCAGAGGTAGGGAATGGGTACATCTGTAAGAGTGCAATTAATAAAAATAAAGTTAATAAAAAGAGAACATAGGAGAAAACTTAGATGACATTAGATATGGTAATTACAATACCCTAGACATGATTCAGAAAAGAAATAATTGTTAAGCTAGATTTCATTAAGCTTAAAAACTTTTCTTCTGCGAGAGCCAATGTCAAGGGAATGAGATGGTAAGTCACAAACTGGGGAAAATATTTGCAAATGACACATCTGATAAAACACTATTACCTAAAATAGTCAAAAAATTTTTTAAACTTGATAATAAAAACACAAACCTAATAGAAATTTCACCAAAGGAGATGTATGATGGCAAATAGATATATAAAAAGATGCTCCACATCATATATCATCAGACAAGTGCAAATTAAAACTATGAGTTATCACACCTATTAGAATAGGCAAAATCTAGAACATTGTCAACACCAAATACTGGTGAGTCTGTAGCACAACAGGAAGTTTTTGTTGATGGAGATGCAAAATGGTATGGCAACTTTGGAATACAGTTTTTCAGTTTCTGACAAAAATAAACATTCTCTTACCATATGATCCTATAGTCACACTCCTTGCAATTTATGCAGAGGAGTTGAAACTTTTGTCCACACATAAATCTGCAAACATGTTTATAGCAGATGTATTCATAAATTCCATCACTTGGAAGCAACCAAGATGTCTTTCAGTGGGCAAATTGATTAATACATTGTAGTACATGTAGACAATGGAATATTATTCAATAGTAAAAATAAATGAGATAAACTCATGTTAAATACACTGATAAACTTTAAATGCATATAATTATATTTTAAAAAGCCTAAATTTTCACATTCAACATGGTTATTCTAGAAGTATCAGCAATAATGGATTTAATAATATATCTTGAAATTTTTACTCTTCCAAAGTATTATACCCTTTATGCTTATTTGCTTTATCTCTCTGTATATCCGTACTTCTGTGTGTTTACGTATACGTTCATCAGTGGCCTATTACTCCACTCATTTCCAAAACATTTGTGAGACTACTCAGAACAAATATTTCAGTCAAGAGCTAAGTGCAACTGTAGGCAGCAGTGTAAGACATTCACCAGATTGGAAGCCTTGATGGAAATAACTTTCAGCTCTTGTGAGCAGAATTTCTGCATCTCCTTATTCATTTTCTGAAGAGCTAGTGTAAGTCTGACATATACTAGATGAAAACATGCAAATTTGGTGGATTTAACTGGGGGTAGATGAAGAACGCAAGATTTATTTACATTTTAAATTGTTCTGCCACTTTTGTCAAGGATGAAAGCAGACTGACAAGTAGTTTAGACTCTTCTTTTTAATATTTTGGATATCTAATATTATGTGAACTAATCACACATTAAAATTAAATAATAAAGCAAAAACTCAGAAAGAACCTCAAAACAACCCATTTCTCCAAACTGCTGCTGCTTCTGGCTGATGAGCTAATGTAAATTACCAGCTAAAGCAGGGTCAGCATGATAATCACCCTCTAAAATTGTTGGCTTAGTTCATGAAGTTTTCCATGTTTTTACTTCTTCCTGTCCTTATGTTACCTCTCTGATCTGCACCAATCCCTTTCACCTTTTGTCCTCTTGGCAATGCAAAGTATCAAGGGCCATCATCATCAGGATAAAACATCATAACAATTACACTGCAAAATGGCAGTACAAGACACCCTTCAGTGATTGCAATGGATGTCAGAGCAATGGAAACTTTGACTAGGATTGCTAAAGTATTCAAGGTTGTGATAAATATCTTCTGATTTATACTCTTCTAGCTTATTGTGAAATGTCACCTAACTCATTAATTCTGTCGGAAAGCATGATGAGCCATGCACTGTACTATATGTATAACTGTTTCTTGAATTTATTCACTTTAAAAACACAGACATAATTTGAGCTTTGACTTTTTGCCCATTTATTATAAAACACTGCTAGAAAGAATCCACCAGTTGCCTCTCTCGTGCCTCCAAATGGAGACCTGGCATATGCCCTGACTGGGAATCAAACCAGCAGTGTTTTGGTTTGCAGGCTGGTGCTCAAGACACAGAGCCACCCCAGCCAGGGAACAGATTGACAGCTGCCAGAGGAAGGAGGTAGGCAGAGGAAAGGTGAAAGAAGGGGAAGCAAGTAGTCAAAGAACATGTACGAATGACCCATGACATGGACAATGGGGTGGGGATGGACTGTGGGAACTGGAGATGGAGAAGATTGGAGGAAAGCAAAGGGAGAAAATTGGAACAATTATAATAGAATAAATAAGAATAAAATAAAACTTAAAAATAAAATAAAATAACTACTAGATACATGCTGTGGAAATTTGTAAATCTCTGAACTATCTTACAAAAATAAACAAGTCTTTCTAAAAAATGTGTCTCCTCAAATGTATATGAGTTTGCTTTAATTATGGAATAATCCACTTTGCCTGTTTAGAGAAATAAAAATCTTTAGGTTAAATCTTTAGTTTTTTGGTAATCTTCTTCCAACGAAAGACTAAGCTATTTTATGAACTGTCTCAGCTATAAATACCCAGGCAGATACAGTTTGGAAGTCACTTGCAAGAAGTTATTGTAGCTGAAGAATAGGTCAGCAGCTTCTGTGTTCTTTGGGCTGTAACATATAGTTATTTCCAGTCCTTAGTTTACAAAGATTTTTGTTATGTAGTTAAGAGACTCATAGATCACTACTACAAAGAAACAAAAACAAGACAATTAAAATCACTTTATCTTCTCAATCGTGGTAAAAATTCAATATGTACAGAAACTATGTAAAATATAGACACTGGATATAACTGAAAACACACTGTGTATAAAAAGGGCATTTTTTTACTACACAACTTTATTATTGACTCTTCATGTTCCTTTTCTCTGTATTTCCTTTTTGATAAAAGAACTGTTTGAAAACCCTAATTAATAAGTAAATTATTAAAATATTGGCAAATTAAAATGCAGTGTTTTACTGTTGGTGGGAATGCAGACTGGTGCAGCCATGGTGGGAAAGAGTATAGAATTTTAAGAAAACTAAAAATGGAACTACCTTTTGACCCAGCAATTCCACTGCTGGGATTATACCCTAAGAACCCTGAAATACCAGTTCAAAAGAACCTATGCACCCCAGTGTTCATGGCAGCACAATTTACAATAGCCAAGTGCTGGAAACAGCTGAAGTGCCCATTAGTAAATGGATCAAAAAATGGTACATTTACACAATGGAATACTACAGAGCAGAAAGAAAGAAGGAGCTCCCACCCTTTGCAACTACTTGGATAGATCTGGAGAGCATTATACTAAGTGAAATAAGCCAGGAGGTGAAAGACAAATACCATTTGATCTCACCTATAAGTAGAACCTAATCAACAAAACAAACAAGCAGGCAAAATACAACCAGAGACATTGAAATAAAAAACAAATTGACAGTAACCAGAGGGGAGGAAGGGAGGGAATAACAAAGGGAAAGGGGAAGGGTCATCATAGAATGTGTATAAAGGACACATGGACAAAACCAAAGGGGGGTAGGATTGAGGGTGGGAGGTGGGGATTGGTGGGGCAGGGTCAAGTGGTGGGGGGAAAATGGAGACAACTGTACCTGAACAACAATAAAAATTAATTAATTAATTAAAAAAGGATGTAGCAAAATACTTGGAGTATAAAGTATGCCTAATAAATTGGTTTTCAATGAAAAATTTATTAATTAATTAAAATAAAATGCAGTGTTTTATACACTGAACCTAAAAGATTGACACTTAGTCTAATATATCCAAAACTAAAATGACATTTTTATCATTTTATTACAGCTTTACCCAAAAATGATAAAGACCTTTTTAACTAAATTTGAGGAACATGTTTGGGATGATTTGGCTTAATGAAAAAAAGACTATATGGTACATGTGAAACTCATTTTGACCATCCTTAGGGAAAATTCAGAAATACAATCATTTTGCAGACTAAGCATCATGAATTTGCCAGCTTTCAGGATACAACTGTGTAGTCTGACAATATATAGACCATATGTCAATTAAAGTGCATTCATTTATGTGCTTGGAATGAAATGCGTTACATACATATGAACTATATTTTAAAAATATATGTTTACATTTATGTATAAATAAATATATAATTCTACTTATGGTCATTTAAATTATTTTAAGTATGTTTTCTAACATGTTATATATATATTATTTACTATATATTTTATATATTGTTATGTAACCTATACCACACATATGCGTTAATATACAACGAGCAGTGAGACAAACCAAAATCCAAGGTTGATATGTAGAAAAATCACACAGTCTGTTAACATTCACTTTCTGGCTTAGTAAAAATAAAATGCAAGATCATAGATAATTAGATTTTAAGATAGAACAACTTTGTGGCATAATAGTTTTAAGTTTATGCTAAAACCATAAAAATAAACAAAGTAGGAATCAAAAGATAAATTTTGTGGAGTAGAGGAGGGAATGTGATGGGAGAAAGTGGGAAAATGAGGTTCAGATGTAATCTCATGGGTAAATAATTGACATAAAATGTCAAACTACAAAATAAGTAGAATAATTTTGTCTCTAAGTAGCTGTAAAAACTGTGGGTGTAAATATTATCAAATATTTTTATTTTTGAAATTAATTGCTCCAGCATATATCTCTCAAATTACATCAAGACATTCAGATCTCCATTAAATTTGCCTTACGCTTGAATTATCCTAAGAACTCAGAACTCTTCAGTAAAAAAGGGTCAGTCATGCATCTGAATATTAGGTGAAGAGGCAGCTGGAGGGTCAGTTTCACCGTTTCTGACAAGGGTTTATTGAGACCACGCTGAAAACTCTTCCTGAAAATTCGTTTTCCCCCACCAATTTGTTTTACACATTTTACTCATTGAAGTTTCTTTATTTATATTTTCATTTCATTTCATTTCATTTCATTTTATTCTAATTCAATTTTATTTTATTTTATTTTATTTTATTTTATTTTATTTATTTTATTTTACTATTTTAATTGTTGTTCAAGTACAGTTTTATGCCTTTTACTCCCATCCCAGCCCACCCCCAAGCCCTCCCAACCTCCCTCCCATTTCCACCCCGCCTTGTTTTTGTCCATGTGTCCTTTATACTTGTTCCTGCAAACCGTTTCCCTTTTCCCCTAAAATTTCCTTTCCTGTCCCCTCTGGTCACTGTCAGCCTGTTCTCTATTTCAATGTCTTTGGTTATATTTTGCTTTTTTGTTTGTTTTATTGATTAGGTTCCTGTTAAAGGTGAGATCATATGGTAATTGTCTTTCTCCACCTGGCTTATTTCACTTAGCCTAATGCTTTCCAGTTCCATCCATGCTGTCACAAAGGGTAGGAGCTCCTTCATTCTTTCTGCTGCAAAGACTTTTATTGTATAAATGTGCCATAGTTTTTTGATTCATTCATCTACTGATGGGCACCTAGGTTGCTTCTAACACTTGGCTATTGTAAATTGTGCTGCTATGAACATTGGGGTGCATAGGTTCTTTTGGGTTGGTGTTTCAGGATTCCTAGGATATAATCCTAGCAGTGGAATTGCTGGGTAAAAAGACAGATCCATTTTCAGTTTTCTGAGAAAATTCCATACTCATTGAAGTTTGTTTTTAATCAAGGGTGACTGCTGGATCACTGTTCCTAAGTCACACCCACTATAACAAGGTTGGTCAAAAAAAATGGCACTATTTTCTACTGTTTTCTGTGTGACTTTGCAGTTCCTCACATCAAGAAATGAGTTTACCAAACTCATAATTACAGAAAACAAATCAATGGTTGCCACATGAGAGGAGGGGTTGGGGGGACAAGTGTAAAAGGTGAAAGGAATTAAGACAGACAAACTGCCAGTAATAAAAAATAGTCACAAGGACATAAAGTTCAGCATACAGAAAACATTTAATGATATTCCCTAGTTATTACTATTACATAGTAAAAACTATGCCTGGTGTCAGATGGGTGCTAGACTTATTGGGCTAATCACTTCATAAGGTATATAAATGTCTAATCACAATGCTGCACACATGAAAATAATATAGTGTTATATGTCAACTATAATTGAAACATAAATTTAAAAAGTAGTGTCCTCTGCTACCTTGAATCTGGGATAGTCTTGTCTGTTGCTTTGAACAGTAAAATATGATGGAAATGATGCTATACCAGTTCCAAATCTAAGCCTCAGAAGTCCTTGCACTCCAAATTTTTTAAAGCCCTTCTGCTACCTTTACACAAGCCCAGGCTAGCCAGATGAATGAGGGAGACATGTCACTCCTTATCATCAGACTCCATAGAGAGTGAGGGCTCTAAGATGAGCTAGACCCCAGTCAACCCATCAGGGAACCATGAGCAAGCCTAGTTAAGATCAACAGAACCACCTAGCTAAACCACAGATTCATGAGAAATAACAAATGTTGTCTTCAGCCTCTAAGTTGGGATGGTTTGGTGTAGAGAAAGCTAACCAATCTTCTACCACTCATCCACACGAACTGTCAGAATACTTCTATGGAGTTCAGTTCACCAGTCCAGACTAACCCTTCTTTTCTTTGTATCATTTTTTCCCCCTTCAAGTGGACAGTAATTTATCAAAAAAATTTTGCTACTATTGAACTACAAAAGGGAAGAAATTAAGGCCTGGGGTCCACTGCTTCCATCTGGCACTTTTCTTCCTATCTGAATCTGCTGACATTAATAGTAACTGTCATTGCATGCCAACAGGTATTACACAAAAGAACACAAAGGAGTTTTGGGAGATGATAGATATACTTTGTATCTTGATTATGGTGATGGTATCATGGGTGTATGTGTATGTTCAAACCTATAAAACTATAAATATTATAGATGTAACTATTTCTCCTGCCTTGCCCACCTTCAACCAGCTCCTAGTCCCCCTTCCCTCTGGCCATCACCACAGTGTTTTCTGTGTTTATGAGTTATGCATATATGTTTTTTGGCTAATCTCTTCCCCTTCTTTCATTCAGTTCCTCTTCCCCCTGCCCTCTGACAGCTGTCAGTTTATTCCATGCCTGTTTCTATTTTGTTCATCAGTTTATTTTGTTAATTAGATTCCACATATAAGTGAGATCATATAGTGTTTGTCTTTCTCTGGCTGACTTATTTTACTTAGCACAATAATCTCCAGGTCCATCTATGCTGTCTCATTGCTACTTTGGGGAATATATCCTAAGAATCCCTAAACACTAATCATAAAGAATATGACCACTCCTACAATCATTGCAGCATTGCAATAACCAAGATCTGGAAACCACTCAAATGCCCATCAGAAGATGAGTGGATAAAAAAGCTATGGTACATTTACACAATGGAATGCTACATGATTGTTTAAAAAAAAGAAGAAACTTTTACCTTTTGTGCAATTTTTTTGGTATATCAATTAGAATGTAATGAAGATTTTTTTTAAAAATACAAGTGTTATCATAGCCTCCCCTGAGGGAAATAGAAACCACAAAAGTTACATTTTTTCAATTGGATATGTTTCATAGAAATTTTCTGTGTATACCTGGACATAATAGTTACAGATGTCTGCCCTAGTAAGCTATTAATCCTAAATTGTTCTACTAGAAGCAAGAAGATAGAGGTTTTCTGATAGATCACAAGAAATACAATAGATTCAGTTCCTATTTTATTGTGCCTTAGCCCAGCTTGGCCATGCAATTATGTTGGAGACTGAATTCATTTATGTAAAGTGCTCGAAAGTGTCTCCAGAGTATAAATTGTCAATAAATTTCAGATATTACTGCTGTTGTTCATCTCTATATAAATTGCTTAATTTATTTAATCTATAAAGTTAGAATCATAATAATTTATATTTCTCCATAGGGCTGTTTTAATACAGAAATAAATGTATGTAAAATGATTAGAAGAGCAAAAAAAAAAACTCAGTAAATGTTGGCAATCATTACTATTTTATTATATAAATTCATACTCAAAATATCCATGATTCTTAGAGGTATTTAAAAAGAACACTGTAATTTATGTATTTTATATTTTATTCTTAAAAATTCATCCTGGTAAAAATTTCAAGTTTAGCCATTATCCTATTGGTTTCAAATTACTTATATGGACATATAAACCTAAATTATATCTGATAAAAAAACTCCAGGAAGTCCTTTCTATTCTTATTTCCATAGCACTCTAGTCAAACATCTACTCTATTATTTTTAGGTAATAAATAATCACAATGATGATTTTTGTTTTCATTTCAGGATACTTTATAGTTTATAAAGTACTTTCACTTGCATTATCCCATTTTAGAAATATCATTTCCCACAATTTCAATGAAGAAAAATTAAGTCATAAAAATGAAATAATTTGCTTAATACATTGAGTAAATGCCAGATTCAAGATTTGATTTATGGTCTTTAGACCCCAGGTCCCAAGTTCTTTTCACACTATAACATTTTCCCTCATAATCAGCAAAATTAACATTTAAAAGACTGTTGATATTTCAAGTTCTGCATTTACTGGCAATTAAACAACCTAAAAATGTCATTAAAAGTAAAATAAGAAATTCTACTGCAACAAGCAGAGTGAACTAATTAATCCAACTTAAATCTAGGGTAGTATGCTAGTCATTAATGAATAAGCATGACTAGTATCACATCAATTTAAATCATACTTATGCATGAAAAAGATGACACTTTTTTAAACTACTTTTTCTTTTCTATTTTCTCAGCAAGCTAATTGAAAATAGTTTGTCTAAAAATATAATGGTATATTTAGGATGATAAGTGATGTTTTCTTAGTTTGAGTAAGTACTAAGAGCTGGAAGAATCCATCCATGCATCCACCCATTTGTGTGATTTAATATATAATTTCTAATGGCTCATTGTATGAACATGGCACAGACTTGGATCTAGAGAATATTACATATTTTTTTATGAATTTGCTTAATTAGAAATTCAGTCTTAAGTTCAAAACATTTGGGAACCCAGAGTTATAAACAGATATAGATAACATAATATAGTGGAAAGAGACTTCAACATTGGACAAAATTCAATATGAATCCTAGATCTGCACCAACAGAATGGTCTTAGGCAAGTGACTTCAATTCTCTGAGCCCCATCTTTTCCACATATAAAATGAGAGAATTAATGAACACATTCCAAATCTGCAGACATGTGCAGAAAGGATGTATGCATAAAGTTAGTTATATAACTCAGGCCCTTCATGCACATTGTCATTGTGATCAATCATAACAATCATGATTATCATCTGTTGAGACTAGATCTCTTCCTTCCATAGTTATGGAAGGAAAAATTGAGCTGCATTTTCATTTGAATTGAATTCCTTTATTTATTGAAATTAAGGGCTACTTAAAGTTTAGACATAAGAAATATTTTTTCATGAGGAGGAATATAAATCAATATTTTTGAGTACTTAACTATGTGCCAGGCATGTCAAGAGCTCCACGTTTACTGTGCCATCTAGGAGTAATGTTGCCCCACAGTTATATAATAGCTAATGTGATTTTTGTTAAATATAAGGAAACTCAGATTAATTTGTTGAAGATTTTAAACCTAGTTAAAGATATACTCAGTACTCAGATTTAAGGTTGATTGACTCATTATTTTGTAATCATACCTCATATTTAAGCATTTGTAAGGTGGTATCTATATGAAATAAAATCACAGATCAATGTAAAATATGTATTAAAAACTTAATTTGAAATAATTTGTTGACAACTTTAGAGCATATAAAACAATAATGAAAGACAAGACTTTGAAATTCATTTATACTAAGAATGAAAATGTATTCATATAAATAATTGTTACCCACAGGAAAGAATGAATGCCATATTAATACAGTATATGCAAAATCAATGTACAGGACTATTGGTGTGTAGATCCCATGAGGATCAAGGAGTTTAGAAAAAAATGTTTGAATATCTCAAGAGAATAAAGTCATGACTTAATGGTAGATGTGAGAAAGACTATGATCCAAATGTCATACAAATTTTATGAAAAAAAAAAAAAACAACCCAAATCTGACTATGTAATTCTGAATAACCTAAGTGAGAAAAAATTGGAACATGGAAAATATCCAAAGAAATGGTACATTTGAACAATTAACTTCATGAAGATTTCAGATTGGAAAAAAAGGCAGCAAACTGTACATTTAAAATGAACATCAAATAACAAGCACAATGCTAACAAGTAAATGTCATGACATTGCATTGAAAATATCACTGATATGAAAGCCTTAATTGTTATAGGATTATTATTTTAGGAGCTAAAGATAATTACTAGAGGGACTTGTGTTTGTTCCTTTAAGAGTATTCAAGTTAGAGAATGAAGGCAATAAAAGCTTTTCATAAGTTGGCTCTGTTGGAGGTGAACTTTTTTTAAAATAACCACTGGAGAAATCTTTGTTCAACCCTTTAAAAATGCAAGATACCTTTCTTAGCTCATGAATTGTAAATGTTTTTGGGTAATGAGATGACAAAGATGAAACTTTTCTACACTGTCATTTTTGCACCTTACTAGTTGTGCTACCTCAGAGGAGGTAATTTACCTTTTTTGCACCTTAGTTTTTTCATCTTTATAATGAAAATGAAAGTGGTTCCTAGCACATGGTGTTATTGTGAGATTTAAATAAATTAATTTTTTAAAACATGAGGACCAAGGGGTGCATAATAGCATTTAGTACTTTGTATTTCTATTATGCTAGCCCTTAGTGTGCTGATAAACTATTCTTAGCCAGGTAGGTGAGAAGGATGATCGATTTGTAGTGTTTGCCGATGTCTATGGTGTAAATATTCCCACAATGTCTATTTAAATCTATTATGAAGTCACTGATGTCACCAGGTAGAAATGCACAATAGCTTTTCACTATAGAGTATTCCCATCATACAGATCTTGATGACCTCTAGGGCACAGTAGATAGTAAAGAGCAGTAAAGTAATTAGGAAATAATATATTTTAAGTATTTTTTATTTTTATTTATTTTAGGAAAAAAGAAGGAAGGGACAGATGGAGAGATTACTTGGGCAATGGACTACAAAAATATGTATTCAATGTGTGCTGCAGTAAAAGGTGACCTAGAATTAGAAGTTCTAGGAGAGCAGTGCTACCCCACTGATAGTGTCTGCTGCATCTGGCATGTGTTTGGCCCTCCACAGAGTAGGGTTAATAAATCAAAATTACTTGTACCTATAGACCCTGTTGGGATTAGAAATAATATTTTGAAGACATCTTCATCTATAATATAGTATTTTATATCAATATATAAATTTGGCTTTTCCATACTTTGTAATATTTCTGTAATAAATATATTACTCTTACTATTAATTATTAACAATGAAAAGTAAATCTATACAGCATTTAACTCAAAATGGTTTGTAATGGAAACAGAATTAATTAGTTAACATTATGAGGATAAGGTATGACCTGACTCATCTACAGTTGGATCCAAGTTTTCAGCTCTTTCTCCCTCCAGCCACCTATAATATGAAATGGTTCTATGCTATCTTAATCCCTATAGATTTTCCTCTTTATGCTAAATAGGATGATCACATTTTCCCTGTTTTTGTGATGTCACCTTGATGGCAAGAAAATATATTGTACATTTGATTTGTGTGAAACTTGCAGAAGATTTCGAGTGTGCCAGGGTGGGTAATGTGCTTGTTCATGAATCACTGTAGCTTTGAAAAGGGAGTCTTCATATTGACCAGGACAGTATAGATCATATTTTCCTGAGTGGAGGAGAAGCAGTTTGCTAAAAATTCCAGTTTGATAGAAGAGAAGAACTTATTTCTTAAAGAAAGGTAGATTGGGCAGTAAATAACATGTCTACTGTAATTATGAAGTGAAGGTGAAAGGTAAATTTGTAGCTAGAGGGGAATATAAGGCTGAAGGAAATCACATGAAAAGAAATGTTATGTGTAAGATTTGTGATCTTACAAATTTGATCTTACAGATTTGGCTTATTAAAGCCAAGAGAAACTATAAATAGAGTTGATGGAAAGATTGGATTCAAAATGATCTCAACAGTCAGAAATATGAAGCATAAGACAAGATGTAATTTCACAGCAGCAAATATAAATTTCTACATTTAGGTTTTAACACTTGGTTTTATATAAATAAAATGTAGAAAAACAAGATTTATAGCAGTTCTTCTGAAAAATAAAAATGTGAAGTTTTATTTAGCTTCAAGTTCAATGGGAACTGACATATGACACTTGCTAAGAAAGGTAATCCAATTTTAGGCTGTTACATGACTCAGAACAAAGGAAATTATAGTCTCCTAGTGCTCTGTGCTGATCATATTAAACCCAAATTACTGCTTCCAGTTTTGGATTCCATACTTTGAGAGTGACACTAACAAACTCAAGGGAAATCCTGAGTGAAATGAATGAAATAGAATAATATCATTTCAAAAATGACAGAACAACCTGGATACATTTTTATCATGGAAGGGATGGTTTCTGAGGTATATGATAGCCTTCTTCACCTATTTTCAGATATTTTTATGGAAAAGGAAGGTAATTAATCTTGAGGTTTGAAAGAACAGGTCTGTACTAATGGAACAGAACAGAACTGTACTCATGGAACAGAACAGAACTATACTAATAGAAGGCAAAATTCTGTCTCGCTAGGAGGGTGACATTTCTAACTGAAATGACTGTGACTCAAAGTAGTGTGTGTCTTCCACTGGAAATGTTAAGCTATAAATTAGCATGGTGGAGTGAGAGAGGAAAACAATTAGTAAGGATATACAAGTAGGAATTTTTAAACACTGGTCCTTACTCAAACACTGCAAAAATATTTAGAATATGCATCAATTATACTATGAATTTTAATTACTTTCTGCAATTTTATATCATGCTGCCTTAATATCTAATTTTTCTACTTGATTTTAATAACTTTATTATAATTTCCATATAATAAACTGTATATAAACTGTATAATTTTATGTTTTGACATGTGCATGTAACTGTGAAATCATTATTACAATCAGTATAGTGAACATATCAGCCACCTCTAAATGTTTTCTCACACCTCTTTGGAATTCCTCCTTCCCAAAACCCTCACTCCAACTGCCTGAATCCCTTGACAAATACTGATTTCTTTTCTTATTACAATTAATTTGTTTGTATTATTTTTTTAGAACTTTATATGAATGTAGTCATTCAGCCTGTATTATTTTTCTAGCTTCTTTCACTCAGCACAATTATTTTGTGGTTTATTTATTAATATGTATATCAATATTAATCATTTTATTGCTGAATAGCATTCTACCATGTAGATACTACATAATTCTCACTTATTAAGGATCATTTGGGTAACTTTCAGTGTGGGTCTGTACCAATTTAGTATGGACATATGTTTTCATGTCTTTCGTGTAAAATTAAGAGTAAAAATCCAGACTGTATGGTAAGTATATGTTAGATATTTTCAGAAATTTTCAAACTTTTTTTCCAAAAGTGTGGCACCATTTTAAATTGCTAACAGTAACAGAAGTACATAAGGGTTCCAGTAACTCTACATTCGGGTCAGTTAGCTTTAGGCATTCTGTTGGGTGTATAGTGGTATCACATGTGGTTTTAGCTCACAATTTCCTAATTACTAATACTGTGAAGCATTTTCTCCTGGGCTTATTTACTACCCATTTGTCTTTATTTTGTCTGTCTAAATCGTTGCCCATTTATTAAAAATTAGTGTGTTGGTATCCTATTATTTCACATTCTAGACACAAGTTCTCTATCAGATATATGCAAAAATTTTCTCCCCATCTGTGGTTTGTCTTTTCACTCTGTTAGCAATATTTTTCAGAAAGTAGTTTTTAATTTTGATGAACTCCACTTACCAATTTGTTTTTTGAATCATACTTTTAATAGATTGTGCTAAGGAAGTTTTAAATATTCATAAAGATTTTCTCAACAGTTTTATTTAAGAAAACTTACAGTTTTAGATTTTACATTTACTCTGTGATCAATTTTGTGTAATGTTTTTATTTAGAAGTATGCAGGATGACTCTAAATCCTTTTTTATTTTATATATCTATAAGTAATTGTTCCAGGGTCATTTATTGAGAGATCAGTCCTTTTTCTACTTCAATGCCTTTACATCTTTGCTTTATAGGAAATCAATTGTCCTTGTATTCTGTTACAATGATATATTTGCCTAATGTCATGCCAGCTCCACATTGTTATCAGAATTAGCTTCACAGTAAGTGTTCAAACTGTTGTAGTGCTAGGATTTCAACATCACATTTCTTATTCAAAGTAGCTTTAACAATTTCATACCTTTTGCAATTTCATATGCAATTTTAGAATCAGTTTGTCAATTTTTACTAAGTCCCACAGGAATTTTAAGCAGAATTGTGTTGACTCTAGAGATGAAATTTTGCTAAGATTGGCATCTTAATATTGAGTCTTTCAACTCATGAAGACACTATATCTCTTGCTGTTTTTTTCACCTTTAATTTCCCTTAGCAATGTTTTGTAGTTTTTGTGTGTCTTGCATGTACTTTGTTCTATTGAATATTTATCTTTAATTATTTTCTATTTTTGGTGCTGTCATAAATGCACTTTTTTTAATTTCAATTTCCAATTTTTCAACTCCTATAAAGAAATACCATTTATGTTTGTATTCTCTCTTGTAGCTTCCATTAGATTTCCTATGTACATACATATGAGCATGTATATGTACATAAATAAGCCTATGGAAAGAACCCAGCTTTAGTGGGTAACAACTCTCAACTCCACTCAGTGTGCAGGAGCTTCATCTCAAACATGTCAAAGACAAAAAAAAAAAAGAAAGAAAATAACACTGCAGACAAATTTGAAAAGGGTAACTGCAGTAAACATTCTAAAGTGAATACATTTTAAGTTTAAAATAACTGATTCATAGAAAAAAATAACGAACACAAGAAAAAACAAAGAAGAAAAATGCAAATTACTCAGCAATCATTAAAATGAGGATGTAAGTGTCATATTTTCCATTGAATGTGGAAACCTCCAATTCTAAATTTTATGTGGAATTTATGGAGGAAGGAGAAAAGGCCATTACCAATGAAAAATGTTAAAGTATTACATTAAAATTCCTTAGTAAGATAGAATATACAAATATATAGCAAACATATTATTCTATAACCAAATTATCATCCAGTCTGTATCTTTAATATCAAGACCTGGTTAAAAAACCTGTTTAGAATAAAGAAATAAAATAATTTCAGAAAATGAACAAAAACAGATGAATTTTGTTATTTTCACTCTTTTTGAGCCATGTTGCCCAAATGATTATGATCTAACAAGATTAAATAATATTGCTCACAATTTTATTTTTTCTACTTTTTTCAATTATTTTGATCTTCATGAAATGCTGTTACCTCATTTACCTTTAAAACTCTTGGCCTCTTAATCTTTTATTATTTTCTTTAAACTTCCCCAGTTGGGAGTACTGGATACATCAATACGTTGATTGATAAATAAACAGTTAAAAGGTATTGATTGATAAATCAACAGTTAAAATGGAACAGAAATTAATTCCAGTGGTATAGGCTTGATAGTTCAGAAAGTTTCCTCTTACATTTACTTGAATAATCTATAGAAAATTTTATTTCCTTTTTATTCCTAAGAAGAAAAGTTATTTTATTTTTATATACTGTGGGTACAGAAATCTAAGTCACAACTCAAATTTTATCTCCTGAAGGAAGCACAATATAGTCTCAACATAAAAAAAAATAACCATAGCAGTGATATTCTCCAGAACTGGCCACAAGGTCCTTGAGGCCTTATGTTACATTTGGTTTGATCCCACTTCAGTGCCTAACCACAGTTCTCGGGAAGTGCTGAGCTTCTGTTTATTGATGATGTGTGATATGATTAAATCACGTGAATTGAGTAAATAGTGTAGTTGAGTGAGAAATTATACGGTTGGCTCCATTCCTTAAGCTTCTGTATGTAAAGTGATAGACAAATAATATAAATCAAGTAGTTTTGATGTTCTTTTGATAACAAGTAAACTTAGTAATAGTCTGCCTTCAGAGTAAATGACCGTATAGTACAGTGACTACTTTCTTGCCTGGCTCATCTAGAACGTTAGTTTTAGTTCCTACTTCACTGTGTCTGTTAACAGTGACAATTATATTGGCCATGGTTCTTTACTTTTAAAAATGCTTCCCTTTTTAACATCCATTAGGTTATTAACCTAAATCTTAAACATGTGACACTGTCATCTAGAAAAAAATAAATTATTTATCTCAAGGTTTAATAACATAAAAGTTAGTATTTACACGGTAGTATACCAATAAATCAATAAACATGTCAATTAATTAACCTGAGTTTCAAAAAGTTTGCTTCACATTCTGTGGTTCATGCAACTTGTTAGGGGTAGAGATGGAAAGATAACAAAGAATTGCATTTTATTGTTTAAAAATGGTATTCAAATATATTACATACATTTTCTGTATATCACTTAATTTTTTTGCAAAATTATCTGCAAGGTAAATGTTATTCTCCATTTTAAGATGAGGAAACAGGATTGCAGAGGTTAAATGATTTGGGAAAGGACACACAGCTAGTAAATGTTATAAATGTTATAGCTGACATTAGAGCTAGGTAGTCATATTCCAAGTTCTCTCCACTTGCCATTTAACTTATTTCAGACTCAGTATATTCATACATAAAATAAGGAGACTGGATCAGATTATCCTTTAACTCATGCCAATTCACAGACTCTGTAAAATGAAAATGAAAGGCCTAGTTTTACAGTATTGTTTATTTGACATTAGCATGATAGTTAAAATAGTAAATACCTTGTCCATCTATCTCCTTGTAACATCACCAACATTAAACATTTTATCTGTACAAGCTTTACTCATGTGAATAAGAAAAAAATTAAACAATTATTGTATCCTAAGGAAAATTATGGCATTCATTTCTAATTCAAAAAAAAATGATGCTGGTATACTCTTTTACTTAACCAGGAAAATCTACCTTCCTTTCTCATTAGCCTGACTCATATTTCTTTTATTAATTCAATATGGTGTTCATAGAGCAATGCATTTTATGGTAGCTAATTCACAACCTGTCTTCTCAGTTTTCAAGTAGAATTTCTCTGTGAAAAGAGTTTCATGTTAACATATATAGTAGGATATGACCCATGGTTTTATGCCTTGATGTTGAATTATAACTCTACAATTCGTGGTTAACTATTTGCACTTCCATATTTGAATACTGTGTAAAGTATGCTAATAAAGCATGGAGATGCAAATATATCTAAATTATTTTTTGTGTTATAATAATCTTTTCTTTGATGTGATATTTTTTATTCTAATATAATGAATTAAAGTGAAGAAAACTGGGAAATGAAAATGATGAAAAATGCACATGCAATTTCCTTGGATATTTTGTAGGGAAGCTTAGAAGGAATGACTTACAGGCATCATCTGACACAGCAGCAAGACCAAGGAGCTTCCCCTCAAATCCTACCACCATCTGATGTAGGATGCCTCAAATTTCTCTTAAGAGTGTTTTCAAAGTCTAGAATTTAACAATAGTTTAGAAATGTTTATTTAGTCAGTTATTTATACTTCATTGTGAATACATTCCTAATACTATTTCAGAGTTTTCATTTAACATATATCTTTATTAAATCAATTTACCACTTTACTGCCAGACACCATCCTAAACAAAAGGAGCTGCACTCACAAGGTCCCTTCACTCATGAAGGATATGGAGTGAGACTGGGGCTAACATAGGCAGATCCTCTCTGAGACAGTGAAATTGGACTGAAAATTGAAGTCAGAGATGTCTGAATAAGAAAATTCCAGGTGTAAAGAATAATAAGTGTAAAAACACTGAAAAAAATAAGCTTAGCACATTCAAGGAACAGAAAGCCAGTGTGGCTGGTTGATAAAGAGGTTTAGAAAATAATATTAAATATGAAATAGATATTCAAGAGCTAGATATTCAGGATATTATAAGCCATGGTTAAGAGTCTGGATTTTATTCTAAATATAAGAGAATGTTTTGAATTAACAGAGTGATTTGATTAAACTTTTTCTTTAAAAAGATTATTCTGTCTGTTCTTTTAAAAATGGGTTTTAAGGCCCTGGCTGGCGTAGCTCAGTGGATTGAGCACGGGCTGGGAACTAAAGTGTCCCAAGTTCGATTCCCAGCCAGGGTACATTCCTGGGTTGCAGGCCATAACCCCCAGCAACCGCACATTGATGTTTCTCTCTCTCTCTCTCTCCCTCCCTTCCCTCTCTAAAATAAATAAATAAATAAAATCTTAAAAAAAAAATGGATTTTACAGGGCAAGTACGGAGTGGTATAAGTTTAAGGTGGAAATTTCAGATGCGGCTATCTATCTATTTATTTATGATGGAACAAGGAGTTGACAGTGGCAAAAAATAACATATATAGTTAAGGTATATTTTGGAAATCAAGTCAGGATTTAGAAATCCCTGATTAATTGAATTAAGGGAAAGAGGAAGAATAATCAAAAGTCCACACTTGGGTTTTTTACCTGCTCTTCTAAATAGTTTCATTTACCATGATGGGGAAGACCAGCAGCAGGACATTCTTA
Source organism: Phyllostomus discolor (assembly GCF_004126475.2). Taxonomy (NCBI): domain Eukaryota; kingdom Metazoa; phylum Chordata; class Mammalia; order Chiroptera; family Phyllostomidae; genus Phyllostomus; species Phyllostomus discolor. The sequence goes on along the minus strand of NC_040906.2, from coordinate 129,977,933 downwards.
CAAGTTCAGGATATCAAAGTGCTAAATCACGTGTCATAAGTTCCAAATGTTAAATTTGTGGTGACTATTATTCAAATAAGATGTGTAGAAGAGAAGTGGATATTTGAGCCCAAACCTCAAAGTAGGCATAGAGATGGATGTAGATAATTGAGCCAGCTAAACATAGATAATATTTACAGCCATGATCACATGGAAATAATGTAGACACAGAAAAAAATGAAAAACAAACTTAAACTTTAAAGGCAGTCTAACAGAAGGATTCAGAAAAGGCAATTGTTGAAGATCCAGTGACATTCAAGGAAAATCAAGGCCATATTCTGTGAAATCCAAGAGTGAAAATTGTTCAAGAAAGGAGTGGCCATGTGTGTTAACATGTTCAATAATACAAGGACAAGGAGGTGCCCATCGAGTTTGCCAACATGATGGCTGATGATAGGGATGAAAGTATATTTTAAGAAGAACAGATTTGATAGAAGAGGGTGGGGCAAAATGTTATAAGAACTGGATGTTCATGGGCACAGAGCAGTGAGACTAAGTGTGCTAAAGAAGAAATTTTTCCACTTCATACATCAGTGTTTATAAAACAGGTAAAAACATTTTCCATTATACATGGCTAACTTACTTCTTTTGTATATTTTTTCATTATATACCAATGATTTTTATGACACAATAACTAATTTGGCAACCTAATGCTTTAAAAAGTAAAAGATTTCCAGTGGTGTTTACCAACTGAATGCTATCTTGGTCAGGGTCAAGGGTTTCTGTTCTAGTCTGTTTGCACAATAATCCACTTTGAGATTATCATCTGTACTTCTAATACCAAAAATGTAAAAGGTAAGTAACAAATGACAGAGTTATAATATTAGTAATTTAAAATTTGATGATCAGTGACTCTAGTATTTCTTTGGTGGAAGAGTTATGGTAAATATTGGAAAGAATTCTCAGTTACCATTTATTATCCACTGATGCCAAAATTGAGCACAAATAACACATTATATATGATTAGCTCAATGTATGTAGTTTGAAGCTATGCATATTACAACTTCAAATTTTTCTCTTGTGAAAAACAAGGGTGCAATCAATTATTATTTTATTTGTCATTCTTAAAAAGTAATAGGAAAGAAAGATACAAAGAGTATCTTATTGGTTTTTAGCATAAAGAAAGATAAATCTCAAAATTCATTATAGATTTTATTTTTTAAATTTAATAGCTTATATACTAAAACTTTTTTAACTTTTTTAAAAATATATATTATTTATTTAGTTTTAGACATAGGGAAAGAGAGGGAGAAAGAAAGGGAGAGAAACATCAAAGTGTGGTTTCTTCTCATGCAACCCCTACTGGGGAAGTGGCCTGTAACCAGGCATATACCCTGACTGGGGATCGAATGAGCGACCCTTCAGTTCACAGGCCAGTGCTCAATCCACTGAACCACACCAGCCAGTGCATAAACTTTCAGTGATTATATAACATCTTGAATATTGAACAGGTGACCAAAAAGACCACCTGTTTAATGGATATATGTATAAATAAATAAATAAATAAACAAACACACATACATGATAAAGGAAACATTTTAATAAGGTAAAACATATAACTTTAGAATTTTATCAAAAACATATTTATTTATGTTGTTTATTTTGAATTTAGAAGTTATATAATGTATTGCTATATTTTTCTTGCTAATATTTTGTTGAGGATTTTAGCATCAATGTTCATCAAAGATCCTGACCTGTAATTTTCTTTCTTTCTAGTGTCTTTATCTGGTTTTGGAATTAAGATAATGCTAGATTCATAAGGTGAGTTGATCAAGTGGGATTTATTCTGGGAATGCAAGGTTGATACAACATTTGTAAATCAATAAATTGTGATTCACCACATAAACAAAAGGAAGCATAAAAACCACATGATCATATCAATGAATGCAGAAAAATTATTTAATAAAATTCAGCACCCATTTATGATAAAAACTCCTAGCAGAGTGGGCATAGAGGGAACACACCTCAACATAATTAAAATCATATATGACAAACCCACTGCCAGCATCATATTCAATGGGTTAAAAACTACAAACATTTTCCTTAAGATCAGGAACAAGACAAGGATGTTCACTTTCACCTTTCTTATTCAACATAGTCCTGGAAGTCCTAGCCACAGCAATCAGACAAGAAGAAATAAAGGGCATCTTTGTTAGGAAGGAAATAGTAAAACTGTCTTTATCCACAAATGATATGATACTGTACATAGAAAACTCCAAAAATTTCACCAAGAAACTATTAGAACTGATAAATGAATTCAGCAAAGCAGCAGGACACAAAATGAATATCCAGAAATTAGTTGCCTTTTCATATGGCAATAACAAACTAACAAAAGGGAAATTAAGAAAACAATCCCACTCACAATTGCTTCAAAAAGAATAAAATACATAGGAATAAACCTAATCAAGTACATAAAAGAAGTGTGCTCAGAAAATTACAAAGCTCTGAAGAAAGACACTGAAGAAGATACAAATAAGTGGAAGCACATACTGTATTCATGGATGGGAAAAATTAACATCATTAAAATGCCCTAAAGCAAATATAAATTTAATGCAATTCCTAGCAAGATACTAATGACATATTTCATAGAACTAGAACAAATATTTCAAATATTTATATGAAACCACAAAAGGCTCCGAATAGCAACAGCAATCCTGAGAAAGAAGATAAAAGTTTGAGGAATCATGCTACCTAATATGAAACTTACTATGAGACCACAGTAACCCAAACAGCATAGTACTCACATAAAAAACAGACACATAGATCAATGGCACAAAATAGAGAGCCCAGAAATAAACTTACAGCTTTACAGTTGACTGATACTTGACACAGGAAGTAAGCATATGCAATGAGCTAAAGATAGTTCATTCAACAAACGGTGTTGGGAAAATTGGACAGATGCATGCAGAAAAATGAAACTAGACCACCTTCTTACACCATGCACAAGAATAAATTCAAAATGGATCAAAGACTTAAATGTTAGACCCCAAACCATAACAATATAGAAGAAAACATAGGCAGTAAGATCCTGTACATTTCTCATAGTAATATTTTTTTAAACTTTACTTTTTTATTTTTTGAGGAGAAGGGAGGGAGAAAGAGAGGGAAACATCTATATATGGTTACCTTTCACACATTCTCAACTGGGGACCTCACCTGCAACCCAGGCACGTGCTCTTAGTAGGAATTGAACCAGCAGCACTTTGGTTCACAGGTGAGCACTCAGTCCACTGAGGCACACCCACTGGGCATGCTTGTAGCAGTATTTTATGGGATATATCCCCCCAGACAAGGGCAACAAAAGAAAAATAATAAATAATTGGGACTACATCAAACTAAACAGATTTTGCACAGCAAAGGAATTCAACAAAATAAAAGGACAACCCACAGAATGGGAGAACATATTTACTGATACATCTGATAAGGGATCCATATCCAAAATTTAAAAGTACTTACAAAACTCAACATCATAAAAACTGACAGCCCAATTAAAGAATGGGCAAAGGACCTGAATAGACTTCTCCAAAGAGGACATAAAGATGGTCAGTAGACATATGAAAAGATGCTCAATGTCACTAATCTTCAGAGAAATGCAAATTAAAACCACAATGAGATACCATACCACACCTGTCAGAATGACTATCATAAACAAATCAACAAACAACAAGTGCTGGGGAGGATGTTGAGAAAAGGGAACCCTTATGCACTGTTGGTAGGAATGCAGACTGGTACAACCACTGTGGAAAGCTATATGGAGATACATCAAAAAATTAAAATAGATCTACCTTTTTTAATTTTAACCATTGTTCAAGTACAGTTTTCTCCCTTTTACTCCCAATCCAGCCCACTCACCCAACCCTCCCCACTTCCCTCCCATTACCAACCTCCCCCTAGTTTTTGTCCATGTGTCCTTTAAATTTGTTCCTGTTAACCCTTCCTATTCTCCTCTGAAATTCCCTCTTCTCTCCCCTCTGGTCACTGTCATCCTGCCCTCTTATTTCAGTGTCTTTGGTTATATTTTGCTTGTTTCTTTGTTTTGTTGTTTAGGTTCCTGTAAAAGGTGAGATCATATGGTATTTGTCTTTCACTGCCTGGCTTATTTCACTTAGCATAATGCTTTCCAGCTCCATCCATGCTGTCACAAAGGGTAGGAGCTCCTTCTTTCTTTCTGCTGCATAGAATTCCATTGTGTAAATGTACCATATTTTTTTGATCCATTCATTTACTGGTGGGCATCTAGGTTGCTTCCAGCATCTAGCTATTGTAAATTGTGCTGCTATGAACATTGGGGTGCAAAGGTTCTTTTGTATTGGTGTTTTAGTGTTTTTAGGATAAAGTCCCAGCAGTGGAATTGCTGGGTTGAAAGGCAGATCCATTTTTAGTTTTCTGAGGAAGTTCCATACTGCTTTCCATAGTGGTTGCCCCAGTCTGCAGTCCCACCAACAGTGCACTAGGGTCCCCTTTTCTCCACAACCTCTCCAACACTTGTTGTTTGCTGTTTTGTTTATGATGGCCATTCTGACTGGTGTGAAGTAGTATCTCATTGTGGTTTTAATTTGCATCTCTCTGATATCTAGCAATATTGAACATTGTTTCATGTGACTTTGGATTTTCTGAATGTCCTCCTTGAAGAAGTGTCTGTTCAAGTCCTTTGCCCATTTTTTAATTGGGTTACTTGTCTTCTTAGAGTGGAGGCATGTAAGTTCTAGTTCTTTATATATTTTGGAGATTAAACCCTTGTCTGAGGTATCACTGGCAAATATGTTTTCCCATACAGTTGGTTCTCTTTTTATTTTGATACTGTTTTCTTTAGCTGTGCAGAAGCTTTTTATTTTGATGAGATCCCATTTGTTTATTCTTTCCTTTATGTCCCTTGCTCTAGGGGACATGTCAGTAAAAAAGTTTCTGTGTGAAATATCTGAGATTTTCCTACCTAGTTCTCTAGGACTTTAATGGTGTCACGGTTTATATTTAAGTTTTTTATCCACCTTGAATTTATTGTTTGTATAAGGTGTAAGTTGGTGCTCGAGTTTCACTTTTTTTGGATCTGCCTTTTGACTCAGCAATTCCACTTCTGGGAATATATCTGAAGGAATGTAAAACACTAATTCAAAAGAACATAAGCACCTCTGTGTTCATTGCAGTGTTATTTACAGTCACCAAGATACAGAAGCAGCCCAAGTGTCTATCAACAGATGAATAGATAAAAATAACTATGGGGCATTTACACAATGGAATACTACTCAGTTGTAAAAATGAAGAAAACTTGATCCTATGCAACAGTATAGATGGACCTGGAGAACATTATGCTAAGTGAAATAAGCCAGTCAGAAAAAGTCAAATACCATATGACTTCACTCATATGTAGAATCTAATAAAGAAACTGAACAAACACAGAAAATGGGAACAGACTCATAGATGGAGAGCAGATGAGAGCTAGCGGGGGGGGGGTGGGTTAGGGGTGGAGGAGTTAAACAAAAGGGAAAATGGACTCATGGACATGGACAAAAGTGTGGTGATTGCTAGTGGGAGGGAGGTATAAGAGGACTGAAGAGTAATAGAAAAAAAACAAAATAAAGATTAAATAAAATAGAAAAAACCCCACAAAAATTATATATAAAGTTCTTTATCCTTTCACAGCTGAAAATATTATATATAAAATAAACTTATTTAAAAAGATAAATTTGAGCTAAGGATTCTAAAAATAATAATTGTTAAAATAGTTATCAGAAACTCTACTATATATCATTTTTCTTTCTGCATGTTGGCATAGTGTGATGAAAATATTTCATTTATAGGCAAAAAATATAACGAGAAGAGCAAGGATTCAAACTAGCTTAGGGAATTATATATGTTTAATGTAATGACAGTATTTAAAGTTTAATTCATTTATTAGTTTGAACACATTTTTAAAAGAGAAAATTAACAACTGACATAATACCTACCTAAAGTAATAGTACTAAAGTACTGTTAATAAAAGAAATGATAAAAGTGACAGTTTCATAACTGCTGTGCAGATTTGCTTTTTTATGCTGGTATACTTTTCTGGCAAATTTATGTTATTTTTATGATATTCAGGCATTTTTCTATTTATTCATGAGTACTTTATATTATTTTATAATTAAAAATCTACTCCTTTATAGCAGCCTGCTCTACTCACCATTCTTGTAATATCAAAAATTTAAATTCTTATAAAAATATCTAATAGATGTATATTTTGAAGTCCTTAATAATAGTGTAGTGAAACCATTTTCACTGCAAATGTCTGTTATACAATGACTGCCTAAAGGGATAAGAAAAGGTAAAGCATAGCCCTGGCTGGCGTAGCTCAGTGGATTGAGCGCGGGCTGGGAACCAAAGTGTCCCAGGTTCGATTCCCAGCCAGGGTACATTCCTGGGTTGCAGGCCATAACCCCCAGCAACCGCACATTGATGTTTCTCTCTCTCTCTCTCTTCTCTCCCTCTCCCTCCCTCCCTTCCCTCTCTAAAAATAAATAAATAAAATCTTAAAAAAAAAAAGATTTAATTTAAAAAAAAAAAAGAAAAGGTAAAGCATTTAAATATCACCACTTACAGTAAATATACTCTAAGTAGTGAATAAAATTTTGTTAATGATGAAAATAAATCTGAAATAAAATAATTTGCAAACTTAAAAGGTTAATGTATAGAATTTAAAATACATATATCTAATTTAATGCAGTTCATAAATATTTTAAAGTATATCTCAAATAATTGTTTGTATGATAGTTTTGCAAACAAAATTATGAGCTCTTAAAAATATGTACTATCCCAAATATTTTAGTCTATTTTAATCAAAGCATGTATGAGATTCATTTTACTTCAATAAAATACATTTATTAAACATGAATTTTCTATTCTGAATTAAAGAATGGAGAATTAAATATGATTTGTGAATTAAATTATGTAATTCTTTTATCCAGAAAGGATTAACTAGTAAATTATTTTCTTGTCTGTTTTCATAAATTATATCAAGATCTTACTGAATATTACCTACTGACAGACTACCTGCATGGATAATTCCAGGCCCCACAAAAATGGTCATGGACACATAACTGCTGATGGCACTGCCAGTAGCTATTGTCTCTTTTACTTGGAAATGCGTGTATGGTACGTTGGCAATATTATTAGCTATTGTTAACCATTTTTGGTAGATCATCCTGAGTCTACTTTTCCAGGATACTTCCAAGAATGTTGATTTTTATTTGTGAAAGCTTTCATTTATAGTAGAAAGTGATTTTTCAATCTTTAGGCATCAGTATTTGGGGTGCATCAAACTACTGCTTCTCATGTTCAATATCCAAATTATTATCAACTCAGGACACCTAATTTTGAGAAGCTTCAAATTACAGTGCTAACTTGATAATTACTCTCTCTCCTCAATTATTTTTTTAAAAAAGTATTTCTAGGAAACTAGATAGGGTTGTCCTAACTTCAGTCAGAAATATCAATATCTAGATGAGTCTTTCTAGAAAGTCATGCTACTCTTTTATGGAAAATATTTTGTTTTCTATTTTTGAAAAAATCCTAGTGTATTGGTATACTTAATATCATCGTATAAATTAGGAAGTATTATTAATAAAATATCTACTTTTAAATGTGAATCTCCATTGGAAGACATTGGTATGTCAAAGTTCACGTGGCAAGCTGGTGACGCAGGTTCAATTAGAAGCAATGTTTGCAAACTGCTTATCCAGAGCCGACCATGCTATAACCTAAATTTTTTCCTGAAATGTCCCCTTTATATAATCACAACAGTGAAAATAGATTTTATGAAAGATATTTTCTTGGACCAGAAATATCTGCAATTATAAAAAGCCCCTTGCTTTCCTACTACAGTGGCCATGAGATTTATGAGACTCACTGGGAAAGGGGTTGCACTTTAGAATATTTCAATACTCTGTCGGCACTAAAAAATTAATGATACAAAAAACCATCTGCAAGATGAAAAGTAATGGAAACACTCCATCGTTCAATAATCACTCTGGTATTTAGTATTTCAAGCTGGGTAAGATTGTTTCCAATGTATCATTCTGCTAAAGTGAAACAGTGCTTAAAGAAAAGAAGAACCTGAGGTGTTTCTTAACAAGAAATTGAAAAAAGATCTTAATAATGTCTAAGCAGATGAATAACAGCAGCCAGAGTTTTCCCTTAAACTGATATGCTGTGGGATGTATTAAAATCAGCAGCTTTCTATAATAATGTTATTCAAAAAGGCTAATTATTAATATATGTGTAACTCTTAAGAGACTTGAAAAAAAAGAATTCAAATTAATACCTAATTTCCCTAAATCATAAGGTTTCCAAGTAATGTTAAAAATAGTACTGCATAGATTTTGTAAAATGCTACCATGCAATTAAATGTCTCATTTATGTAATTCATACACAGTTCTTAGAAATCGAGACTGATTTACTGCTGAGTGTTTCTGAGTTAAGAAACTAGGATGGAGAAAGTGCTCTTGAAAGCTTAGGAAATTACAAGATATTTTTTCCCAATATCAGAGAGAAAGATACATTTTCTGTGGACAAGAGATCTAAATGAAAGTAATGATAGCAAATATCTTGCCTGGACTCTAAGATACAACTAATTGCAAGATATCCATTCACCTGAAAGATAAGACATGGGCAATGTACTTTCCATAATTACCAATGGATACATTCATAAATAGTTCTCATAAAAAGGGTCCATGTATAATCAAGCTTCCTATCTGATTGTGTAATTAATGAAAAACTCATATAACTTCAATAATTTGAGGAAAAGGCATGATTTCATTAGAAACCTTAGCATAAAAATCATTTCATTTCTCTGTAAATATTTTATTCATTACCTGCTATTATTCTAGGTACTGAGGATCCAGGTAAACAATACAGGCAAGGTCCTTCAGGAGGGTTCACTTAGTGGGAGCATGAAGTGGAGATGATGGTTGAGTAAACACAGGCACAGGTAACTTCAGGCAATTGTGAGTGCAGTGCTGCTAAGTAAAGCTAGTTGGGATCTTACTGAGGTAAAGAGTGATACAAGATGGAAGTGGGGCTTGTCTATTCAGCTAGATAAGTGGAGATCTTTGTAAAAGATGATGTTGGATCTAAGTTCTGAAGGCTGAGTCTAAACAAGTAGGCAAGGCTATGCAAGAACAGTGTTCTTGGCAGAGGATCAAGTATAAATGTCCTGGGGTAGAAAACAGTTAAGGTTCCATAAATTTTATTTGACACATTGATTTCAATCTTTGATTATTATTGGTGCTCATACTAAAGAAAAAATATTGCATTGTGAAGAGTCACAAATTATTTCATCTACTGTACTTTAATTCATTTACTTTTCTATTCTTTAATACAGTTCCATTAAAAAACAACAAACAGCATGATCCAAACATATTTAATTTGCAAGTATTTTTATTTTAATGACAAAATTCAATGAAGCTATTGTCCTCATAGGACCAGTAGTGATAAAGCACAGACTTGTGTCATTTTTGCTTAAATTCACCTAATCTAACATAACTTCTTAACTCCAATAATGCAGAGCAATACCATAGCTATAACTAGCTTTAAACTTGATTTTTAAACTTTCAATGTTAAAAAAATTTCAAAATATGTTATTTTTTAAAAGAAACTTCTGTGCAATAAAAGACACTATCAACAGAGTGAAAAGGCAATCCACAGAATGTTAGGAAATATTTTCAAATCATGCATCAAACAAGGAATTAATATCTAGGATATATATAATGCACCAAAGCTCATAAAATATGACTTAAAATGGGCAATGGATTGATCAGGCATTTCTCAAAAAAATTTTATATCCATTATATTCTGTCCAGAAATTATCCAGCTATGTATTATGAAAAATAGAGACATTTATTGAAGAAGATACAAGATAAAAGAAATGTACATAGAACAATGACACCTCAGTCCCCTTCAAAGTAGGCACCTTGGAACCTCACACAGTTCTCCCAGTCACCATCAGCTGCCCCTTCATATTTTCTTGAATCTCATTACCAGTCTGAAATCTCTTCCCTTTCAAAGGTGATTTTAGTTTTGGGAAAAACCAGAAGTCACAGGACACCAAATCTGGGTTATAGAGGGGCTGAGTCACCTAGGTGATTTGATGTTTCTCCAAAAATCTCTTCATAAGACATGATACATGAGCCGGGCCTTGTAGTGATGAAGCTGCCAATCACCAGTTGCCCATACCTGTGGCCTTCTGAATCATCCAAAGAGTTCTCTCAGAAGAATGTTCAAATTTAACACAAAACTGAATGCAGATTCATTGTCCTACTTGCTTAGTCATATTTTATGCAATGGCTACACAGTACACATGCTAACTCAACAGCATCTACCACCCCCTAGTGACTAGTACAGTGAATTTGTCATTGTTCACCCATGCTCATTCCAGTCCACTCTCTTGGCTGACAGGTCACATCAATGTCACACAAACTGTTCTTGTTATATTAATGATGGCTGGACTTTTTCTGGACAGACCTACAGACAAACACACAAATGGTTGATATGCATATGAAAAGATGACCAGCATCACTAATTATGGAAATACAAATCAAAACCACAATGAGGAACATTTAACACCGATTAAGATGTTAATGAGGGAAAATATCAATTGTTGGTCAGGATGTGGAGAAATTGGAATGTGAACTAGTGCAGCTGCTATAAAAATGGTTGATGATTCCTCATAAAATTAAACAGAATTATTTGATCCAATAATTCCACTTCCAAGTATATAGTTAAAAGAATTTAAAAGCAGGGAATTGAACAGATATTTATATACCCACATTCATAGCAGCAGTATTCACAATAGCCAAAAAGTGAAAGTAACCTAAGTGTTCTTACAGATGCTACTTGAGGACATTATGCTAAATGAAATAAGCCAAGCACAAAAGGATAAATGCTGTATAATTCCACTTATATGAGATACTCAGAGTATTCAAATCCATAGAGAGAATAACAGACTGGTGCTTTCCAGGTTCTGGGGAGAAAGGGAGGAAAGATGAAGGGTTATTGTTTAAATGGTACAAAGTTTCAGTTTTAGAAGATAAATGTTCTGGAGATGGACGATGGTGATAAACACACAACAATGTGAATGCATTAATGACACTGAAATATACACTTAAAATAGTTAAAATAGTTTTTTAAAAGGTACAGTATTATTCACTTGGTAGTGTCTATTTAGTTAAAAGAGACTCCTTGCTTAATGTGGAATTCTCAAGTAAAGATATTTAAAATGTATATCTTGTCACTTTTATCATATTGAATATTTCAAAATCTCTTATCTTATAAAATAAGAATTCTTACTTTTTGAAACTTGTTAACTGAAAAAGTTTACATATAAGTTTTCCCTCAAATTTCATTTATGTTAAAAGATTATAAGTAGCATGGTGAAATGTGAGAAATCCAAAATGTTTTGTTTAAATGTTATGGTCTGATTAAAATTTATTTAGTATATACATATGTTATACAAACAAACAAAAATATAAACTACTCTGAATATATACTTCAAATTAGTCTCATTTGTTGGATATAACATGTAATACATTTCATCACAAGTTAAGATTAATGCAACATTCTAACAATTATGCTGGAGCCTTATCCCTGTGGTTATTAAGAAAGTGATTTTTCCCTAGAGTCAAATAATTTATAAGACAGACTACACATTGAATATAATATCATTTTATAATAAACATTTGTTTTTAATAATGTCATGGTGAATTCTCAAAGCATTGCTTTAACTAAATGTTTTATTAATTAATGTAAATCACATGTAGTGAGGATAAAATAAACTTTGTTCCTTTTCACTGAGCTATGAAAGCTGAAAGACAAAAGGTACCTTTACATGGGAAAGCACATGAAGAGAGACAAAAAACCATGGTGGGGTTCTTGCCTTCAAAGTTGCCTTCAAGCCACAACTTTGCCTCAAATCATTATCTTTAGCTCAAATCTGCAATAGACCATGAAACATCCTCTAGCATCATAGAAGGCATTCCTGGGCAAAGAAAACTCAACAGACACTTGGAAACTGTTACACTAAGAAATGGAACCTCTCATCATTTCTGCTATGTGTAGATTATTGTAGTAGAAAGTAGGGGAGATTAACAATAGCAGGAAAATAAAAATGTGGTATTGAATGCTATAATTGAGTACACAAGTCTATATTTATCTCATTCTTCACTGTGTTTATGTAATCCAACCCTACCTCTTTGCCTAGACCCACACAAATGACTATGGCTGGGAAAACAAATCCATGTTGATTCTAAGGACTTAAATCAAAATTATAATGGAATCTTCAAGTTGAACACTACTCAGCAATCCTTTCTTATTTCTGTAGTCAATTTACTCTTTTCCTGTCTTCCAGATTACCCGTTTCCTTGTCTCTCCTCAAAATCCCATCTCCCCTTCTACTGATGTTCTAAGGAACATTAAGATGATGAACATCCTTCTGAACTACAGTAAAAATCAGGAGGTATCATAATTCTGGGATATTGCAGTGAACACACTCCACTGTCCTTTCCTTGCAGTTTGAGACTGCACTTGAGATCACATTTGCTAACTCTATGTGCACCCATCAAGGGACAGAGGTTGTACTGATCTGTTCCAGTAAAGATATTCCATATGCTCAGAAACTCTGGATATTAAGCTACCACTTGGTTAAATTTATAATAGTGCACTCTCATCCATAATGAAACGTTTTTTGTTTTGTAAAGGCAAGACGGATGAATTAGCTAGAGGTAGTATGAAGACCAGGAACCCTGAGTCCTTTACTTACTGTTTCTGGTTTGGCAACACTTTTAGTAAAAGCAAGCATAATCCCAGTTTATGTAGCCCATCAAGTAGCTCAGCCAAGTAGCCCATCAAGTAAAAATTAAAGACAAATAATATTAAACATGTAAGAAAACAAGTATTATGTATATCAGTTCTTTCTATGGAATATATTAGTGCTGTGCTGTGTGGTAGTCACTACCTACATGTAGCTATAAAAATTTTAATTAATTAAAATTAAATAAAATTAAAAATTTAGTATCTCAGTCACCATAACCAAGTTTCAATGTGTAGTGGCTAGTATCTACTATATTGCACAACATGCAGATAAAATATTTCCATAACTGCAGAAAGTTGTGTTGAAAGGCACTAGCTGGAGGATGAATGAGGTACATCAGCTAAGGATGATTAGGAAACCTCAGCCCATGCTTGGTTCTTTTACTTCTCTGGATACCATAAAACTTCAGGTGACTAGCTTTTAGTTTCTCAAAATGATTTTATTGCTCATTGCTTAGATTTTTTAAAAACTCAGTTTCAATGTATACTATTCCTATTTGCTTTATGTGGTTAAGATGATATGTGTAGCCAATTCTCTGTCAAAAAATAAAGAATTTTGAAGAAGAATGAGGAAAAAGATTTTTAAAAATAAATATAACTAAAAACTAAAATTTTATATTGAATCACAACTACTTTTTTAAAGATTTTATTTATTTTTAGAGAGAGAGGAAGGGAGGGAGAAAGGAGGAGAGAAACATCAATGTGTGAGAGAAACGCCACTCAGCTGCCTCTCACATGTGCCCGAACCAGGAATCAAACCTGCAACCTTTCAGTTGCCAGATGATGTCCAACCAACTGAATCACATTGGCCAGGGTGCAACTACTTTTTTTTTATTTTAAATAATATAAATGCAAGAAATCTTTGCTTTGCAGAGTAATATATGAAATTAAAAATGACTGTGCAAGATAAAAGAGTTTAAAGTAATTTTAATATCAAGTGGGAAATTTATTATTTTTTACCTTTAACAAATTTTTTGGCAAAACTTAAAATTTGTCAGTTATAAATGTATACAGAAATAAAAAATAGTAAAATTAAATTTCATTTCACAAGCTGTAATTTCAAATGTTAAGAACCTTGAGAATGGTAGTTTGCAACTTTATACAAAATGCACGTCAATAGTAGTTTAAACAGTGTTTGCCTCATTTACAAAATGGAATGAGCATCTTTTGTGCATCTTTTTAAGTCAGGATCCACTTTTAATATTTTATCCTTTGTTTTTTCAATGTCATGAAATATCTCCAAGAATTGCTTTAATGTTACGTTTTTGTCCACATGTTTCTGGGGTATGGTCACCTTGTTCATCATAACCCTTTTCTTTCATCATTTATGTCAGTAAGTTTACCTCCACTAAGCTCACTTGCATGTATTTCCAGTGTCTCCCAAACTTCCACTATATCTACATTCTTACAATCAGCTATTTCCTCTAAAACTTCATTTATGTCTTATTCAAAATCTGCAGTTATTTTCATGATATAATAAATGCTCTTACAGTAATATAGGCATATTACTTCTATTGCATGCTTTGTCATATTTTTTTTCTAAAGTTCATGTAAAGAAATTGCATAATCTGTTATTTTCAATAGCCTGTCCAAAAGTCTATCCATAATAATAGGCATCAAAAGTTGAAATAAATTCTTAATCTATTAACTGGATTTATAAAGTTAAATTTGACAGTAAAAATGCAATGTTTGCATTTTAACCCAAGTCACAAAGAGGATCAAGGTGACCTGAAGCATTATTTAACAGAAGCAGTACTTAAAGAGTTAAATTATTTTGCCTATAGTATCTCTCCACCTCTGGGATACAAGGCAACATAACTACATGTTTTGCTGTCTGCACAGGAGCTAACAAATGTGCAGTGGCCTCTCACCAAATGACTTTGAAAGACTAAGAGAGGAATAAAGTTTCTTTTCCCCTTCTAGGATCTTTGGCTGGTCATATAATCAAATTAACATAAGACTAGTTAACAGGAAAAAATTAATTTTGTATGTAAAGGAGTCCCACAGATATGAGGGTCCCAGACAGTCAGACAATGGAGACCTGTATGTTATCCCCAGTAAAGGAGAATGGGCAGTGGGTCTGGGGCTTGAAAGGTAAGAATATTTACAGAAAGATAAGATGAGTGAATGTTTGGAAAACAAATGTTTGCCATACCATGCAGAGAAGTCTTTCTGATATAAAAAGAAGTTATCTTAGGTAATAGATCTCTTTCTGATACAGACTCCCTATCTAAATTCTTTTAGGCAGTTATGAGAGACAAAGAAAAATGTCCTGAGTCTTCTGTTTCTTAAACATGATCAGCCTAAAATAATCCTTATGCCAATGAGACACTTTTTGGGATGCTAAATATATAATTTATTCTTCTATAAAAAATCATGGGATCTGTCACTGATCAGAATACCCATTTGTTACATATGTAGTGATTTATAGACTGAAGAACTAGGAGCAAAGTTCATATTTTATATAACTACAGTAATATGCTGGGGTAACTGAAATTTGAAATGAGTTGTTTGGGGACCAGGTGTTATTTAAAGAAATGGTGTTAACTGAAACATACATGCGGTACCATGCAAAGTGAGGACAACTGTATTTTAAATGTTACCTACTGTTTCAAAAATCAAATGACTTTACTGAATGTTGAAGCTCATTTCCCCAAGCATATCTTTGAAGTGAGTATGGTTTACTTTTTTCCCACGTTGAAAACTGAAATGACAGTTTGCTGAGCAATTAACAGTGAGATTCTGCAGGACAGTAACCGAAAGTTATGCAGCAAATTCTACCAGAACCTCATTGCACATGTGGGTAGACACTTAGAATGAATGAATGAATAAATGAATGAATAAAAAGGAAGAAAAATTCTCCTTCCAATATGTATAATGTAGCCAATAAAATGATTTATTTACAAAAATAGGATATATCTTTTATTTTTATATTAAAGTATAAACTCATTAAATCTATAACCACATTCATTTTATGAAACTTATAATAGACATGGTGAAATTCATTTTTTTCTTTGAATGTTCCCAAGAAGAAAATAGAAGACATGTACCTGTGTCTTCTTTATTCCTTGGAATGTTGGATAAACAACTATTCTTCCCATATTGTTTCCTTTTGAGGAGTTTTCTAGGAAATAAATGCACCCCTAGCAAAGCTGCTAGTAACTATGACCCCATTTGTGTTTCTTGCAAGCTCAGTAAAACTTTTATGATTCTTCTTTCTAATTAATTGTACAAGTCAGAAGTGATCTGGGTGTGTTTATTTTAACACTATATTTTGGTTTAGTGATTTTATTGTCCCTAGGCATCCCACTTTCAAAATTATGACAATGTCATAATGTCAATAAACATGACAATATTTAACTAATAAAATTAGACAATTGAAAAGTAATGAAACATAAACCCAGGAAGCTACACACTATGGTGGATAGAATCATCCTTCTAAGGAGGATTTAAATTATACTCGATTTCTTTTTGTGTATTAGACAGTTGTGTGGAAATAGCATTTCACATTAAGAAGTAGTCTGATCAAATCTGCAACAGTGAGGTAAACTCTGTCTTCAGCGTTTATGGATAATTAGCAAGTAGACATACTTTTGAAAGTAAGTGTTGATCCCTTGCCACCACCTAATGTCAGTTGATGTCTTATTCATTGTAACTTCTTTGAAGTGTGTGTTTTTAAAAGCAGATGTCTAAAAATCTAATCAGAAATGTTTCAAAACTATTTCAAATATCTAACATTGCTCAAATAAAAAAAAAACCTGTTTAATCCAGAAGATAGAAACTTTTAAAAGCCTTATATAACCTATTTTCACCTTTTAAACTTATTGATATAATTTTTTTGATTAAAAAAAGTAAAAATGGGTTCCAGTGACCCAGCTGGTTTTCTGTCATCTGGTTTCCTTCAACTTGGAAAAAAAAATGGAAACAAAACATGAAAAAAAATGTTATGCTTCCACAAGCAATTAATATGTTTAAGAAAATTAGAAAACAACAAAAGTGTAATAATGAAATAAATGTTTTAATAGCATTATTTTTTTTCTAAAATAAGCCTGATTAAATCTCAACAGTCCAAATAGGAAAAATATTTTTATGTTCAGGGGCTGCTTTTAAGACAAATTCTTAACTCTTACTGAGGCAGGAATTTCCCATTTATCACTGAAATTTTAATATTTCTGAAGTCTCTTGCTTGAATTAACTTGTGGACAAATCTTTTGAGGTTGAAGTGAGAGAAGGGAGTAAAAGCACTGGTTGATAGGCTATCAGGCTAAAGCAAGTTTCTGGGGACCATAGTTCCAATATCTGGGGTGAACACATGCATTATCTTTCCAATTGGGAAACTTCTGAAAGTCAAAGTGAGTGTTGTTACAATTACACTTGGAAAACAATAAAAACTTATGTTATCTTGGCAAAGCTGGAAGTAAGGCCCCTCCTGCATGTGGAGAGTTCGCATAGGTTGTGGGCAGGGATATTGCATTCATGCATCTTTGTTTCACACATCTTTGAATTCTTGACTCCTAGTACATTTCAAATACTCAGAGAACTTTTAAAAAGTGATATATAAATTAAATAATAAAATAAAGCAGAACAAAGAGAAAGAAAGGAAAAGAGAAGAGAAAGAGAAAGTTTAATAGAAGAATTCACGTATCACTTACCCAAAAGATAAGATCTAGGATATTTGTATTCAAAGAAGAAGAAAAGGAAATTTAAAGAAATTTTTACTCCTACAAAAGCCCATTTTCATTAAGAAACAGGTTAACGTGTTTGGAATGTGTGTGTGATAAGGGGGCAGGGAATGAACGAAAACCACGGCTCCCAGAACCTTTGATTAGCGGGTACAGTGCACGGTTAGCCAGCCTGGGCACTATTTACTTCCAGCCCAGCTCCACCCCCATCGAAACTTCTTTATGACCAAACTACAGTGTTGCAAAATCACACGCATAATCATGTCCTAATGCCCATTTGCAGCACCTTATAAACTGCCTTTCCTAAAACTCTAATGTGGCTCAAAATTTGTTTAATTTTCTTACGTAAGGTATCAAAACTTATGCAAGTACTCTATATCATATAGATGGAAATAGACAAGGGTTCATTTCATAGAAAAACTATATAGTTTTCTAATTTAAAGCCTTGTAACATAGCCTTATAAATACAGATACTTTACTCAGTTACTTTTTCTATGCACTCACAGATACATTTAGTTACTGCAACTAGGTGTGTTTCATTCATTAATATTTCATTTTCAGTTACAGTGACAGTCAAGTTCAACCACAAGCTTTAAAAATTACAGACAGTCATGAAATTGTATCTTACTCTAAAAAGATAAAATAGTTCTCCCATTAAGTAAAAATTGTTGTGTCATTTCCATAGCTGGCAAACCTCATAATCCTCTTTGCATATCCAGCCGTCTTCCTTCATTTCTCAGCAGCAAATCATTAGCTGAGAGCTGGAGTGAGACCTCATTATCACTCACATTAAACTATTTCCACAAAATGTGTTAGAAGAAATTTGCTAGTCTACCCTGAAGCATTACCAAAGAATTGGTACTGAATTATATTTGTCAAGATAAATGAACAAAGTAAATTCTGTGATATGGTTTTCTTCATTTTTAATCATGTTTGCTGGTGTTCACTAATTCATAGAACTCGGTAATTGGCAGTTAGTTTCTCTCATTTGTATAAGTTTGTCCTAGCCTTCTGTAACCTTAATGTACCAACAAGACTATAGTTTTATGGCAATTTTCAATATTTAAAGTGCAAACATAAGTAATTATTAATGTATTGAATAGTCTTGTTACCTTTGACATGACAATGCATTAGTAGAGGAAATATAGTACAGCTTAAAGTTATAGTAAAGCTATAGCATAGCTTGTAAGGGAAAACAGATTATTTCTAAAAATGAATTACTATTTCTTAAATTTGATTATGTAAAATCAGTATCTTCTAAATAAAATAATTAACAAAAAAGCAAAGACAAACAAGACATAAGAAAAATATGAAAGCTAAGTGGTTAAATTTGTTAACATATTGAAAACTCTATTTAAATGGGCAAATAAAAAGTAACATAAAAATAGATAATGAACTCAAAAAGATGATGAGTTTCATAATTAAAAAATATAAAATAAAATAGCAATCATATACTATTATTTACCTAAGCAAAATCTTAAAATGTACTCGCATTTGGTAAGAAAAGAGAAACAGACCATCAAACATTGTTAATACAAGTATAAAATCATACACTTTATAAAAGAGAGAAATATTTGAGGAAATACAAGTTAACACCACCTAAAATTACCTTATCATTAACCAAGCAAGTTTACTGCAGGGCAGACAGAGATGAGACACCATGCACACAGGCACACACACACACACACACACACACACACACACACACGGAGGGGGGGTCTGGCAAAAGAACACCCCTCTTTATTACAAAATCTTTTGTAACAAAATCATAAGCATGTGATTCTGCAACATAACAATATCACACTCAGACACACCACATATGGTGTGTCTGACACATTTTAAGTGAAATGTTCAAATTTTTGTCCATCTCATGCAAGACATTAACTTACCCTACCAAGCAAGGCCTACCACACTCAAGCAAGGCTTACTTCTACCAAACCCAGAATATACATATTCTCTTAGTAAATATGCCCAAACATGTGTAAGGCTATAGTATAAAGACATTGCCAAGTACCCCTTTGCTATTATTGAAAAGACCTAGAAATAACCAGTGTTCATCAGTTTTATAAACAAATTTGTTTAATAACTTGTGGAAGTTCCTTTAAATAAAATCAGATGGAGCATTTGAAATCAGAACATTCTGTGTATGTTCCTACATGCATGTTAAAATTGTAATTGTACATGTAATACTTTATTATGAATATACATTTATGATCTGTATATGTTTTCATGTGCAGAATGTCACTACTAATGTAACATGCTAATAGTGGCCCTCTCTGTAGACTTGGGATCACATGAAATCTATTTTTTAAAGTAAAAGAGTCAAAATTTTAGTTTAAACATGTTATTTTCTTATTACACTAAAAGTATATTACTTAATTGATGAATATAAAAAGATACTAAGGTAATGAATTTTTACAGTTGTCACCTTATCCCATGAAAAAAGTTTTTCATCTTCTAATATCATTTATACTTAATGAGGAAAATACATTTTAATCTGAGTTATTCTAGTTCAAAGTTAAAATGAAAAGATAAAAATAGGCTAGTGTTTCTATCTATAATGTACATAATGACCTCATGTTTACATGATCTCTGTTTTGATATTTAAAAAGTGATTACTTGGACATACAAAACCATTTACTCAAAACTCAAAATTGTATCAATTATTAAACACAGGGAGAGAAATAGTACTAAGAACATTCTCCAGTCCAATAGGTAGCCTTTTGCAGCAATGTCCTTACTGCATGGAATGAATAATGGGTAAACCATATCCTAATAACCTCAAACAATAAATGTAAAATCACCACCGGATGATCAGGCTTATTATCAGGGAATGTAATTAGATCTAATTACATCCCAGACCCATTTTCCCTAATTTTTCATTCTCTTGGTACTCATGCATATTGATTATACCACACAATCATGGGCTTACTGATCTGCTGCCTTTTAATTGGTCTCTAGTGTTTCACCAAAGTATATTTCTTTTCCTAATATCTCTCTGAAGCTTTTTTTTAAAAGTGCCTTCCCATATTCCTTAGTGCAATTGACAAACAGGAAGTGTTTCTTTAATGAAAACATGGTAAAGAAGAAGCTTTTAAGCATGAACTATTAAATCATTTAATTAAACAGGAGAAACACAATAAGGAAGATGAGATTCTGGTTGTCAATTGGGTAACAATAAAAGAAAATTAAGTGATAGCTGTGTAGGTAAGAATGAACCAAGGAATCTCAGTTCAATAACTTAAACTGGGAGGAATGGTCACACAAAAATATTTTTCCCATTTTTAAATACAAATTTTATTGCAAACTTTTCAAACTCAAATGTTTCTGTGTAAATATGTTAAATCAGTCTTTACCTTAATTTAATAACTGGAAGTCATTCTCTGCTTTTAAATTTAATAATAATTACTACACATAGCTATTTACCGTGACAATAATAAAATTTGTTATTAGTTCCTGGTCATCAGCTATTAAACATTTGACTTTCTCATGTCTACACAGCCTGAATATCTGAATCATTGGGCACAGCCTGGGTTTTATAATAAATGAAGCCATTTGGCAGCAGGAAGAAATGTAACCTGACACTCAAATCCAGATGCACACTTCCTATAAAAAATAATTTTGAATAAACTTCATAGGTCTAGTGATGAGAGGGGGAAAAGTAATGCTACATGTTCACATGGTTTATTTTTAAACACTAAGTACAGATATATTCCATGATCACCATAACAAATATGTTAAGAATGAAAACATTTGAAATATTGCAAGAATTACCAAAATGTGGCAGAGAGACATGAAGTGGGCATGATGGAACAATGGCATTGAGACTTGTTTGATGTAGGATTTCCTCAAACCGTCCATTTGTGAAAAAGCAGTATCTGAAATGTACAATAAAGCAAAGCACAATAACACAAAGTATATCTATATTTTACTTATCAGATGTATTAGGTTTAAATGAATATATATATATATTTTTTTTCTCAACTATTACCTAGGAGACAAGAGCTTAAAATATTCTATTTTCTATCATTTTTGTATTTTCTTCCTATTAAAAAGAAATAGTTGTATTATTTCTTTTTTTGTCAAAGTACATGTTATATACATAATATTTTATAGTTATTTCTTCCTTTGTTTAATTTTATTTCCGTTTTTATTACAGTGGAACCTGGTTGAAGGTTTGTACATGTGTGTAAAGATAAGCCCCCTCAAATGAAGGGGGAGTCTACATTAAATATTTACTATAAAAAGGGGCCAAAAATAAAGCTATTCAGAAATAAAATTTTTATTTAAAATATTTAATATCTATTTTTAAGAAGTTACTGTGCATGTTAAATTATTGCTTTTTACTTGTTAGGCATAAAATTTGACAGAATTATTTATTTAATTTACACACAAATTATGTACATATATATGATTATGTATGTATATGTGCTAAATATGTATATATACACAATATGTGTGTATGTGTGTATTTTGGATATATATTGGATATATATAAAACTTTTCATTTTCAACCTCCTCAGACCAAATGCATCTAGTTTTAACCATGATTACACTTTGTTCCAAAACTTGCAAAACTAAACAATGAAAATAGGGTTTAAGGAAAAATATTGGTAATTATAAAGCCAATGCATTTTATTTGTCTAAATAGTGTACAACTCTATTGCTACCAATTCCTGTAATTACAAATTTCACATAAATATTTAGGGATAGCTAATGACATTGCAACACTTAAACATTTCCTAGACCATTACTGTGCCCATAAGTTAAGGAAAGAATAGCCTTCAGGTAAAAGAACTGATTTTAGTAAATGTTAGCATCACAGCTAAAGTCTAATTAGGCATGTGGGAATGGTATTCATCCAACTACTCATTGTATTAGATGTCGGTGATTATTATATCCTATATTTTTCTGTATAGTCTTTTTGTTTATTCTCTTTATGTATATATTTTGCATTCCATACTGTCTCAGTTTTTCTGACTTTTCCCCTTCTTTCTTCTCTCCCGCCCCTGCAATTTTCCTGACTCAGTCTTTGGTTCCTCTGTGAGTACATCATTAGAGTAACAGAGTAACGACGTGTTCCAATGTCAGAGTCTAGATTGTGTTAATTAAAATATCACAACCTCTTAAAAGTAACACAGAACATTGAGGAGACAATGACTTTTTAGTACTTTGAAATCTCTAGTGTGATAATCATCACATAGTGTGAAGTGGTAGTGTACAGGAGGCCCTGAAAGGCAAAGAAATCTGAAATCCAAAGTGACCAGAAGTCAGCACAATAAAGGAGAGCATACTTTAAAATGATAACTGCCTTACATCTTCTATCCCTCATTCAGCACTTCTTATTTCTTTGGTGTCCTTCTTCCTATGAACATACCTAACATGTTGTAAGAATTGTTTTCTGATTGTTGCTTCTCAAAATTATTTCAGTCATCTAGAATTTCTGGGAGCAGAGGTTAAATTCTGGAATGGCTTTGGCGCTTAAAAGTCAAGAACCCTAGAGACTGCTACTGAAAAAGTTAACAGGGTTCTTAGTGTTCACAGAAAATTGCCAATTAATTTTTTAAATGCTTATAACCATGAATATTTATGAAGTTCTGTGCAGACATTTTTAAAATATAAAATTTTGATTGATGCACTTCTATATTTCTATTTCAATTTTGTACAAATATTCTAATCTCTTGGAATTCTAAAGAAGAGTGAACCACAAAATTCAGGTAGCTCAAAGAAAATTTAATTATTTTTGGTGAAAACATCTAAGAATACAAAAAAAAGAGATTGAATGGCAATCGGAGGCTGCATTCAAGATGTTTTTCTTTTGTGTCAATTACTGGGACAACATAAAGAAACATATGCAGCCGAGTTACCCCAGAGGCTCATTGCAAAGGAAATACCGCAGCTGATGGAAATGCCAGGGAATAGGTGACTCCCAACGGAGAGAACAGAACTGGAACTTAAATGCAAGTTGACAAAGATTTGCAGGCTACACCTCTACTCATGGTTAAGTAAAATCCTGGCTTTAATTATGTTTGTTAAAAATAAACAATGATGGATATACACTATCTGAATATAATTATGTTGAGTGAAACATAGAAAATACAATCACCAAATACAGTTTTATCATGTTATACTGTATATAGCCAGGTAAAAAATCTCAGTAACAATTCTAAGTACATGTAATGAAATATGTAAAAAAATGTATACATGTGTGTTTCCCCTGGCAATATCATAATGCAGAAATTTTTGTTGTCTATTTAAATCTGTCCGTTCCCATTAACTACATTTTGTGGTACCCACTTCAGGTGAAATAGGTTTGCATTCACCCATTCATTCATTCACTCATTCTTTCATAAAACACAGCATACCATCTGAATGGCACTTTTCATGATATCACAAATCCCCTTTCCCTGCAGTATTTTCATCACATTAAATATGACAAATTGCTGGCTAACCCAACTATCCAAATTTCCTGTGCTTGCACAGCAATAGTCAAACACTGCTGGAGAAAGTCAAACAAAATAAGTTCAATTACAAATTCAAGATCAATAATTTCAAATGGAATTAAATTGTCAATTCTATTCTATCCCTTTCCTTTATCTCATTCTCATAATTGGCACATGTGGGCATACATGCATACTTGGGAATTTTACACTCTTCTTTCTCCCATCTGATTCTCAAGTCTTGATTTATAAAAGATATACAATAAATAACCCAAGAACTTTTCAGTGCAATCATACAAAATTACCTATTATCCAAAAACACCTTGTCCTCCTTCCTTCCTGCTACTACAGAAAGTCCTCACTATTGAAAATACTGTAAATCAAATGTACTCCTTTTATTTAATAATCTAATATTATTGAATATCCCCTTCCCTGCCCCTCTTTCTTTTAATATTCACACTACCTATGACCTGAAATTATTCCTGTTGAATTTTAGATGTATTCAAATTTTCACCATTGAACACCAACACACTTCACCATGGTCACTGATTTCCTGATTATTTTCCAGCTACTTTGAGAGCTTTCTCTTTCCCTTCTTAGGCAATATTGTAGGGAAAAAAATATGCATGCTCTCTCCATTTTTGCAGCTTACTCCTATTTCATTCATTGTGTAGTAATATGGATATAAGTCCAGCTGCTGCAACAGTATTAATAAAATACTGAACAAAACTGATTTTTCTTTCTCATATACAAGTCGGTGTTAGTTGTGGTAGCACCCTTTTGGTAAATTTTAAAACCCATATTCCTTCTGTCTTATTGCTCTGATATTTATAAAGGGTCATTTTTATCTGCACAGTTAAAGATTACTTATTATCATGTCTACATTTCAATCACTGGGCAAAAGAAGAAGAAAAAGGAAGAGATTTCCCAGGAAGTTGTGTTGTATTACCTATAAATGAACAACATGGCCACATTTATTTGCAATGATCATTGAAAAATGTTGGCTTGATTTTATAAGTCACATGCATGGTTAAAAATGGAAGTTCTATTGCTCTGCAGCAGAAGGAAAGAGTGAGTACTGGGGAAGCTACAGCAGAATCTGCCAAATACTCAAATTTTATACTTTCTCCTCCAAAATAACTTTAACTAACATCAGTTATTATGCCCATGAATCTACATTCAATGGGCCTTTTCCCGTATATTTTTCTGTGGCACCTCTGAACATTTATTCCCTTCTTGAAATGATCTCTTAACTTGAATTCTATGAAATAATTTTTTTGTTTCCTCTGATTACTCTGCCATGCAATTTGCATATTAACTTTTGTCTAAACATGAAATTCTACAGCTTATTATGAGCACTGCTACACCATCCTTTTTTTCCCCATTGTATTCTATGTCATATATATATGAAGTATAAAAAAATATGTATTCCTTTCTTCACTCCCCTGATTTATGTCACCAATCTAGGCATCTTCTAATGTTCTCTATCCCAGTTAATGAGATCAATATGTTCCAGGGTGGAATAATTCCAGTGCCTAACATACTTTCTAATTTATAGTAGGCACTTGATAAATATTTTTGAAAAAATAAATAAATTGACAATTGACCAAACAGATGATGAGAATACTTTCTTTAATACTGTACTATCCTTTATACTTATTAAAGATGATAAATTGAGGCCTAGAGGGATAAAATTATTTTACAGAATCATAGAAAGAGGGAAAAGGGTTCAAAATAGTTTGTTTGCAAACCTGTGGTCTTTGCACATTATGTTTCTTCTCTGGATAGAATCTGAAAAAGAAAGAGGCAAAGGAGAAAGAAAAGAATGTGAAAATTAATTTGGGTATGTATTATATGTAGGGAAAATAGAGGAAATGCAGAAGTTTGAATTTGGGCTATTGGGGAAAGATTGTTGTCATGAAAAGACAGAGGAGAAAATGAATTGAGTTTTTACATGAAATGAATTTAAACTGCTGAAAATCAATATGAGATTTCCAAAAGTTATTTGGAAAAGTGATTCTAGATGTAAATTTTAAAAGTGAGAATTGGAACCTCAATATAGGGTAAAAATGACAACAAAGGGAGCATTTAAAGACAAAAATTCCATTCTGAGAATTTTTCTTGGTGATACTTCTGACTTTGGTTATGTTGGCTAGTAGTTGCACTGCTTGGTTAGGCATAAAGTTTAGTGCCACTTGTTTATGAAACACTCCTTTTATCACCTCTAATGTTAATGGTCTTGCAAACTCCTTGGTGATTTTGGGGGTATAAATTATTCTGTTTCTTTCATTGCCTGTATGAGAAGAGAATTCCTTCTTTGTGACATCAGGTTACTCTCCCTTTATATGTTCAGCTATGATTATTATGTATACATGTGTTCACTTTATATAGTTCTTCTGAGTGTTTTAAATAAATGTTCAGTGTAATAAGGCTGGATTAATGAAATGCATACTGTTATCACTTGTCTGTAACAACGATCATTCTTGCACGTTTTTCAGCTTTGATCCGTATTCAGATGCAGAAGTTGTCCTTGTATGCTATGAGATTTTCTGCTGAAGAAATATAATAGAAACTCATAGGTAAGGGCAGAAAAAATTGATGAAGTCTGGATTCATTCATGAAAATTGCCATCAAAAGACTAAGAAGATCACATGATCATGTTGAATTCATGGAAGACTCTCTAGATCTGAAATTCTTTGATGACTAGGAAGTGTGTCACCCCCATTTTTATTTCTTCAATAATTAGACCACTATGGGGCACACAGAAAGCACTTGGCATTTGGAGGTATGAAATTAACTAGATAGATAAACATATCTCACTATAAAATAGATGCAATTTGAAATTCAATTTCTAATACAGTAGGAAATTAGACATCTATTGCCTTAACTGATTCATGATTTAAAGCTCAAATGTTTTGGCAAAAAATTTTTAAAGGACACTGAATGTTTGTTATCAACATTTACGAAGTTAAATCCCAGTATTTTCTTAGGATAACATAATTGAAATACTAAAAAAGTCAAAACAAATAAAAATGCAGCATGGACAACCTGTTTCAAATCATTGCAGAACTGGGGGGAATCTCTGGCTGTTGAACAGAGTGCCCCACAATTAATCATGATTGTTGTAGTAATTGTGTCTGCCTTTAGGGAAAGCCCAAAGCAGGACTTGGTATTATACTACCTCAGTGTGATCTCTGCAGGCAAATATATCACCATGTGGCAGAGTGCCATGCTGAAACAAAATGCTCTCTGCAAGTCTGAAAAATGATAACTTTTAATCCCTGTAAGATGTATGGTGGTATAACTTTTTAACTGTTTTCCATCCCCTGGTTTTTAAAGCAATTACACTGTAAGCTGCAGGGCATGTTGTTAGATGCTTTTTTTTATCCTCAGAACTTTTCTTTCCCTATTGAATATTTTTCCAACTTGAACATTTCCTAAATTGCTATGGAAACTGAGTATGAAGCACAGAAGTTGTAAAAACACCTAGAAAGTCCAAGTTTTGAAACAAAGAAAAAAAACCAGTAGCTTAATTTGAGATTCAGTTGTGAAGAAATAACCCTCTCTCCCATACATATATGTGCTCCCTTAATGATACTTGCTATCTGAGTATATTTTGACAAACTTGAATTTTGAACTTCTCCAGTAGATCACTTACATTTATAAACAATATGTATTCTTTAATTGGAAATTCTCAAATTCCTTACTACTAATACAGTATGTACTTTTCCTCACAAAGTAAACTATAATTGAAAAATATTTGTGGATTCCCATTAAATATTTAATAATTCTATACACTTATGAACATACTTAAGTGCATTTCATATATCTACAAATTTCTGTTTTCCTTGTGCTTATCTTTATACAATGGACAAAAATGAAATGAAAGCTTAAGTGTTTCTACCAATGTGTAGGGAACAACAAATTATTGTGCTGTCCTTTGTTGTAACGTAGGCAGTAGGGGTTGCCTAGTTTATTGGTGAAAGTTGAAAGAAAATCTTGTTTCTTCTCGCAAACACATTGTGACTCAGCAGAAGTGAAAGTTAATTACATGCTGTGAGACTTCAAGTCTATTGTAATAAGCTGACATGGAAAAATTCCTGCTCTAGAGGAAAGCTTGAATTAAATGACTCATCAGTTTGAAAGTAGAAAAGTAGGTGAATATATTAACCTTTGATCTTTACTGGTAGGTCCATTTCTAAATCCACGCATGCCTTCTTAAGTCTCTTTCACAGTTTCTACAGTTCCGTAGCTCTTAATAATCACTCACCATTACTCATTTTCTAAAAAAATTATTGAGCACATCTAAAATGTTCTCTACTGGGTGACAAAAGAGTGGGCTAAAAGGCACTGACAACCTAAGTCCAAAAAATACATACTGAAAATTAGGATACATTCTCTCAATGAAAACCCTGGGTAATAGGAGAAAGGATTATCAAAGGGGTGATATTTAGATTCGGTGATATGGAAAAGTTTCTGAGTAACATAAGCCTAGAAATGTTTCTGTTATCTTAGAATTAATTATTTTCATTAGAATACAAACATGCTTTCTCTAAATGAAAAGTCAGGACATTTCATTTTCCAAGACTGCCCATGTTGCTACATTAGTTGCTATGCTAGCTCTTTCCTGTTTGTTCCCTAACTCTTAGGCCACACCAAGGCCAAAGAGAATCCTTCACAGAAAAACTGTTTTCAGACTGCCTTCAGCTGACATTTTCACCTTGTCCAGAGATGCATCTCCCCCCATCCCTGGGGCTGTTGTGTCACTACTTCTACACTCACACAGAGTAGCCTTTGCCTCAACCCAGCCAAGATGTTCTTCTTGTACTTCTAAAAAGAGAGTAAAGAAAAATATCTTCGAATGACCATTTCTAAATTTTTAAGATTATCAATAATATACTAATTGTTATTCTGTTCAACAGAATAAAACCATGATTTTCAACTTTCTTCATCTCATTCCATACATAAACTTATTACTAAAATTCTGCAGCACACCAAATAATATATATATTTTTGCCAATC
The DNA here is from genome assembly GCF_004126475.2 of Phyllostomus discolor. Taxonomy (NCBI): domain Eukaryota; kingdom Metazoa; phylum Chordata; class Mammalia; order Chiroptera; family Phyllostomidae; genus Phyllostomus; species Phyllostomus discolor. The sequence goes on along the minus strand of NC_040906.2, from coordinate 129,948,913 downwards.
TTACAAAAACGGTATAATTTTGATTCATTCACACTGAACAGCTATTGTGTTGGTTCTGGTCATTTTTTTATTTCACAATCTAAGGGGAAAGAGACCAGTGGCCCTGACAAAATAGTCAGGTGTTGCATGTTTTAAAAATTCTGGTAGCACACAAGTGTGCCTGCTACAGCAGACTGGTTGAAAATTGCTGGAATAACACATTGACAATATAAGGCATGCTAAAACCATTAGTCTCTCTCCTCCCCGGACACCTGTCTAAAATCCAAGATCAACATCATTAGCATATTGCCCATAAGATATCAGAGATATGACTTATCTTAGATATCATCAGTTCATTGGTTTTCAAACTGTTAAGGATAGTCTGGCAGGACTGTTGGCTTCTTCTGTGTCTTTCAAAAGGACTTCATATCTGATTGATAGCTGGCTGATGCTGTTTGTAAGAACTTGTTGGAAAAAATAAGTTCTGGGCTCTATACAAGTATGAAATCACTAAGTTATTTCACTGTTCACTTGTGGGAAGAACTCCATCCAGCAGAATTGTCCCTCCTGTCAGCTGCAGATGAGAAATAAGTCATACCAGACACAATCTTGCTGTTCCAGCAGGAAAGGAGGTGGCACTTCTCTAGTGGAGAATGACCTGAGCCCTTCTCCCAAATGGCTTTTATTGGGAATGGTATGTGTAGGTGTATACATGCATAGCTCATCAGTCAATGTTAAAAGGCTATAGTCATACAAAAACAGGTATTATCTATAGAAAACAATTGAAGGAACACAGATATTTGTCATAGTCAGGGTTTATTAGTCATGCTGATGCCAGAGGGTCTTTAAAACTTGTTTCATGAGATAAAAAGTTTATTCCTTATGACTTGAACTTAACATCCAGTTTATATCTACAGAGCCATACAAAACAAAGCAGAGCAGGCTTCAGAGGACAAAATGTACATTCTTTCTCAGGCCAGATTTCCCCCCAGGAGCCGTTTGTTCCAGTACAAGGCTGCAGCTGCCTCTGGCATTGTTTTCAGGCTGAGTCAGGAGTGGGGAGCACAGCAGTCAAGAGATTAGGAGACTTTTTACAGATAGAATGAGGACTCAGGCTATGAGAAAGCCGAGGGGTGAGGGTCTTTCTGCTCCTTCTCTATAGTCCCCTAAGTCCTTCCCTGATGGTCCCTTTGTGACTGTGCCTGTCTTAGGTTGCCATCCCTTGAGGAGTCTCACCTGTCATTGGCTAACCAATCATCCATCTGGTCCAAGCAGGGGGAAGTGAGGGAGGCAGGGGCTGCACTCTGACCAGGAGGATATGTTCTGTCTCCTTATTGCCTCATGTCTCCAAGGCCTTTTCAGTCAGGCATAGCTGTGGGACTCTTTTGTACGTTAAATCTATAGTCCCTGAAACCAGGCTCAATGGCTCCCAGCATTAACTGTTTAAACAAATTAAGATACTGAAAGTGAGATTCAACTATCACATCAGTGGTTGCTCTATCCTCTGATTCATTAATTTTTCTCTTCACCAACATAAATTGTAACTTGTAATCAGTGCATTCAAAATTAATAAAAGCTGGAAATATAAAAGTTGGTTCCAAAATCACATTCCCCTTTCCTTAGAGGTTAACATTTTTAACTTTATGCTGCCCTTCAGAATTATTCCAGAATAAAATGCTTCCAATATGACAAAATCTCAATATATGCATGAAGAAGACATATTTATTAAAAAGCAGCATAAAGTAAAATATAATTCTGTTACCAGCCCAAAGACAGAAATGAGGACCGCAAAAAAGATATAACCATTAACTTAGTCCTCTGTGCTTTCATTCTTTCCAAAGACTCAAACTAATTGAGTGCTTAGCACCTGTCAGAGACTTAAAAAAAAAAAGAGTAAAAGGTCTAGGTGGAATGTTGGAGCTTAGAAATCTTAGGCGAATCCTTCAGACTGACACCAGAAATACTGCTGGGCAATTTAAGAGAAGATGGCCTATTGACCGAAGTGGCTAAAATTGCCAAGCTTGTGACAGTTTTGTAAAGGTGACGAATTTACCCTTGATAACTCCAGTGACTATTTATTCTGTTACAATCAGGGATTGATAATAGATGGAGACATGGTCACTGCTATTTAGACCTCAGAGCATAGGAGACTTTGAATCTGATTCTGGTCAGTGATTTGTCACAGGATGGAGGAAGTCAAATATCAAGTAATGAGATGAAATTTTAGCATGCTTATCAGAATATTTACATTGAACTGAACATATTATTCAAACCAGCTTGAATTAATATATAATTTTTGTAATTAAACTTTTATCCCTGTTTTTTAATATTTTATTTATTTATTTTTAGAGAGGGAAAGGAGGGAGAGAGAGAGAGAGAAACATCAATGTGTGGTTGCTGGGGGCCATGGCCTGCAACCCAGGCATGTAGCCTGACTGGGAGTCAAACCTGCGACACTTTAGTTCGCAGCCCACGCTCAATCCACTGAGCTACGCCAGCCAGGGCTCCTAAAATTGTTTTTAATACATTTCATGTTTATTTTCATTGCTCACATAATATAAAAATTGATCTCTGCTCTCTTAAAAGCAAAATAAGATTTCCCTTATTCCTTATTCCTGCTGCTTTTTTAGCTATAGTCTGATACTTTTGTTAATGCCATTGTTAAGCCATATGAAAGTTGATTTCTGAGATTCAAGGCTTCCTCAACATGCTTTCATTTTAGTGTAACTACTTCACTCACGTAAATATTTTAAAACACCATGATGTTGTCTGTAGTTGTGGTTCTGTTATGCAGCATTTTATCATTTTCTCTCTCTTGAAGCTGGTGGCCTCTGTGCCATTTATTCCATGACTCTGGAAAGTTCCTTTTAGCTTCTGTGGTCTATTTCACTAGTTCTGTAGCATCTTCTAGTCTTCATACAAAGGTATTCCAATTCTGCTCACTGTTGCAATTTTAAAACCTCAGATAAATTCCATCACCCATGATATCCACCATCTTTTTGAACAATGGAGTTTCACATAGTGAAATAAGTATAATTGTAACAGCTGGCTTTTAGTCACAGAATTGTTGGAATCAAATGGGATACTATGTGTAAAGTTAAATTAAAAATGTAATCATTTATAAAGATATGTTGATTTAAGGCTAAACAATTAGAATCACACTGGCAAAGGTGTGCCCATGATGCAAAGTGGCAAAGCAGAATTTTGTGGGAGTTTTTTCCTGAGTTGTTTGAGAAGACACTCTCTTTTTTCATGATTAATAAGCTGGAGGACATGGCCTAATTAAGGCCACCACACAAAGAAATTCTATTTGAGGAATCTGGCTATATTGTTGGATGTTCCAGCGATCTGAGCCAATGAATTGTTTTTCCCTTAATCTGTTTAATTTTTATTTTAAGCTACCAAATGACAATTGATTAGTACCATATTTTTCCTCTTGTTCAATGCATAGTGGATATGTGACTTCACTCTTGTCAGGATGGGAGTGACTGTTTATTTGCATAAATATGTTTATACTATTCATTAGAAAGTGCCTAGAGGTCTATAAAGAAGAACAATCATAAAACCTCCTCTAATTAAACTGGATTTGAGAGCTCAAACATCCCCAAATCCCCACCCTCTTTTGGCTTACACTGTTATGTCCTTCCTTAATGCCATCCCTGTTCCTAACACTTTACTTTCTTTTGAAATATTACTAAATGCACCATGCACACATCAAGTGTCATTTCACTTTTTAAAATCCTGTCTTATCACTGTAACCCTGGACACACTCTCTTCTGTTCTGTTTATACCTCTTTCAGGGCAGTCCTGTTTTCCTTATCTAGATGCCTCTTGCATATCTGTTACTAAAGTGTAAACTTTAAAGGCAGGGATTTTGTGTTCACCTTTGTAGCTCTTGTGGTGCTCACAAAATAATTTGTAGAGTGCCGTTCTGTCATATTGGTTTGCTTGAATTAAATTGTGTTCTTGAGAAAATGGAAAAAAGATTTTTATCTTTAATACATTTAAAATTCCCTATCACCATTTTCCCCAAAACAATGACAATCATAGGACTAGTGTGTCAGAAGGCGAGTATCAGAGCCCCTTAGCTTTCTAAATTGTGAATTGAGTTGAATTGAATTGACTACTCAATGAATTGAGAGCATCCCTTAGAAACATCTTCCCACTCTCTCAAAATATTATGTTTACTTTTTTAAGGTATTCTCTCTTTAGGATAATTATCTAAACCTAATATGCCTCCTGCCTAACTTTTAATTTTTCCTAATTTAATTTTTCCTAAAAGTTACTGCCTAACTTTTAATTTTTCCTCCTGCCTAACTTTTAATTTTTCCCCTAATTTAGGGGAACATTTGTAATCCAAACCCCTTTTGATGTACTTATGACATCCCTGAAATTATTGTGTTATATATATGGTTTTTATATAATATAAACCATATATATATATATATATATATATATATATATACTTTTTCTCCTTAAAGTTAAAGCATTAAATTATATCCCCTTAATAATCCACTTACAGATTGGCATAATTTAATAAGAAAATTCCAGTTGAACCAGGCTATAGACATTCTTTAGCTTTCTATCCAATGCATGGGATTTCTACCCAAAATAACTTAATGCTACAATAGAGTAAAGCCCATTGTGATGATGCTGCAAGCTCCTCTCTCACATTGTGCATTCTTTTACTCCTTATTTTTCCCAGGACTGTAATTCATAAGTATTATTTCTGTTTTTTTTTTCTATACACTTTTAACTACTACCACCATTTACTCTATTACTAACATAATATAGTCATTAAGAGAACCAATTTTAAGGCTCAAACACGTTTGGTATCAGATAAAGACTAGTATCTATTAATTTTCTGATATACTGCACACTAGTTTACTTAATCCCTCTGAATTTGTTTTCTTACCTGTAAGATGGGTTAATCTGGGGATACTTAGCACAAAGTACATTATATAGAAGTATCAAATTATATTATCAATAACAAGGTAAGAAAATCTCTCAATGATTTTTCCATAAAGCTATGCATAAATATTCCATTTTATTTATTTCTTTTTGATGATTAATATTTTTATTTTTTCACATGTTTTATTGTTGTTCAAGTACGGTTGTCTCCATTTTCCCCCCACCAATGCCCTCCACCCTAGCCATCCCCACTTCCCACCCTTGATCCTACCCTCCTTTGGTTTTCTCCATGTGTCCTTTATACATTTTAAAATGTAGAGCAAACCTAAGTTACATGAACAACTATGTTGAAAAATGCTGCTTTGTCCTTTATAAGAGAGAAAACAAAACCTTAGTAAGAAAATATCTTTCGCTTGAATTTATATGTAGTTCATTTTTTCAGATTTATTGAGCTATAATTTATGCATAAAGTTTAAGTATTTTAAATGTGTCAAAGTGATGTTTTGATATACATATACATTGTGAAAGGATTCACACCATTGAGTTAACACATCCATCATTTTGCATATTTATCTTTTTTTAAGTTCTACTTAAATTCCACTCTCTTAGCAAATTTCTACTATACAATACAGTGTTTTCCATAGTGACTATAACAGTTCACACTCCTGCTAATAGTGTACAAGCATTCTCTTTTCTGCACATTCTTGCCAAAAATTTTTTATCCTTTATTGTTTAATAATAGACCTTGTAACAGGTATGAGATGATATTTCACTGTGGTTTTGCATAATTAGTGATGTTGACCACTTTTTACGTACCTATTGAGTATTCATATCTCTTTCTGGGAGAATGTCTATTCAAATTCATTGCCTATTTTTAAATTGTTTATTATTGTTGTTGAGTTGTGTGAGTTTTGTATTAGGTCCCTCCAGGGCAATATTGGTGATTTGCAGCAGGTTGGTTTCAGAAGCCCAGGTGCATTCTCCTGGCTTCCAGGTCTCGGGTCTCTGGGAAGAAGGCAGTCCGCCCCTACATGTGTGCCATATTAATGGCACATGTGTGCCATATTAGAATCCTACAGAAGCTTTTAAAGTATGTATATAGGCCTCTTTCAGGGAAAGTGAGAAACAGGTGCTTTTTCTTCTACTCCCTGTACACTGAGCCCTGGAGGAGCAGCCATGGTGAGTCCTTGAGAGCCCACTAAGAATGGTTTCTTTGTTTGCTATATCCTTGTGGTCTCATGGGTGCAAGCACCACTGACTTCTAGAGTGGGGTGTTTTGGGCACCCTTCACTCAGGTGGGACTCTTAAAATTTGGGGTGCTAGATGTACAGTCTCAAACTTTTGCTTCTCAGGGAGAAGGTGGGAGTTGGGAGTTCCCTGCTGATTTTATGGCTCTATGCTGGTGATGGGCCTTATGGTAAGGGTGTGTCTCAGCCTTTCCTATATATTTTGATGTGGGTGGTGTGGGTATTTTCTCATTCGCCAATGTGGAGGAGTGTGTTAGCTAGTATATGGGTTTCTTTCTGAGAAAATTGCTCTCAGTATAGATGTAGATTCATTGTGTCCATGGGAGGAGGTAAAGTCAGGAGGCTCCTATGTCCCAATCTTGGACCAGACAAGTTGGTAATATTTTATGGTATTAATTCTTCCCTCCGAGGTAATAAGGGTGACATGTAGGGTGATACAAAATAGTCAATAACTGTGGCCATAAGTGTCCAGAGAGGCTTGGTGGGAATTAGGATTATTTCTTTTTATTCAGCAGTTTAAAATATTGTTGATTATAGGCCATTTTGAAAAAAATTTCTAAATTTATAGTGGAGAATATCACAAGGCCATCCTGAAGCAAAGTGCCAACAATTTTGTTTCTAGTTGGAGAAAGAGGGTGAACAATGACTGGGATGAAGCCAATATTCAAAAGGAAAGAAAAGAGAATCCCATTCTGAGGATGCTGAAATTATACTTGACATTTAGGTCACACTCACACACATGGGAAAGAGCAAGGTGAGATCACTCTGAAGGCTTAACTGAAAGATAAGGATACAAATAAAACTGCTTGCCAGATTCATGGGATAAAGGGTAGAAGCAGCTCTGGGAGGGGATTAGCTGGACTTGCTATAATAAGCAGAATGTGCATAAGTGTGTCAAGGGGGCTTAGGTAAGTATTTATTAGTAGTAAAAAGAAGTTGGTAAGAGCGAGTGCTGTTTGGTTTACAGACAACCAGATTTATAAAAAGGCAGTTTATTATTTTCAGGAGATAAGAAAAGAGGATGTACTACAGCAATAAAATGTCATAACCTATAGCTAAGGTCCTGGGGTCTCTGCCCTATAATATATAAAATAAGGGGAGATAAAGTTTTAGAGAGGCAACAATTTATTATGTGGTAATTATTTGTATTGATGTACACATGTTATGGGCACAAAAAATCAAATGCCACTATATCTGGTTTTATGCATAATTCTTAGTTGCTTGAATACAGAAAGACAAATAATTATTCTAAAATGTTAGCATAGGGAGGCCTGTCTGAATTAGGCCACTGGAAATGGAAATGGCAGGAAAGGAAAAGGGAGAGAAGAGAGGCAGCTGGCAATAACACAGCCATTGTAGGAGGATTAGGTACTCATTATCTAACCATTAGTATCACTGACTATGGCCTAGAAAAGCTATTGGCCTCCTAATGAATGCTGACAGATCTCCTCATATACATTATTTATATATAATATTTTTGAACAGTTAATTTATCTTGATGTATTTTAACTAAGGTTTCTTGCAAATGATTTCAAGGGATATTAAATAGGAAAGCCATAATTAATGCTCGAGGAAACCGAAACATAAATGTCTCACAGCTACATTGCATCTATAGGGGACGGGATCAGTTTCACTGTTACCATGGGCTTTATCAGTTGTTCAGTGTTGAAATCTAACAAAGTCCTCATCTCTCTTCAACTATATTTGGTGCCAGTTATGATCGAATGAAGCAGATTTGAGAACTCTTTCTATATAACTGGAAAAGCATGAATGCTTACACTGATGATTGATTTGATGGTGTAAATTAAATTGAATGTTTATATTTGCTTCATAATTAAGTAGCAAGGAGAAATCATCCTTAAACTGGCTTGTTTTGAAACATTTGGTGATGTTAGTGGAAATCAAAAGTTCAATTAATCGTCCAGAAACCCAAATAAGAAACTCAGTTTTCTCCTAATAAGGTTGTAGATATGTGAAGAATCATGGGTTCTTAAGATAAGGTTGACTATTATTGGCTTACTTGTCTTTATTGTGTCTAAACTTATACCATCCAAGTGCATTCTAGCTCTGACCAGTGTAGTCTGATAGTAAAATATATACAAGTGTCAAGGTCCCTCGCCTGTTTCTTCACACTTGTAACAGATAGGCTATTCTGCAATAGCTTCATATATATTATCTATTCTCCCTTTCTCTCTTTTTCTCTCCCTCTCTCCCATGTAACCTGTAAACAAAGAGAATGTTCCCACTTTCCATAAAGTTCTCTTGTATCCCCTGCTATACAATTTTCCCATTCCTTACGCAACAAAGTTTATAAATATTTATAGAGAGATATATGCAATATTTACGATATTTTTTAATAGAGTTTAGTTTTACCTCTTAGAAATCATCTAAATATAATCATTCAATATGTACTTTTAGGAGTGTGGCTTTTATTAAAGGATGCTTGTGAGAATCATGTTGCTTCATGTTTTCATAATTAGTCCATTTTACTGCTGAGTAGTTTAGATTGTATGAATGTACCATAATTTATTTATTCACTTGTTTTTTTATTTAAATTTATTGGGGTGACATTGATTAATAGGTTTTAAGTCTATAATTTTCTATGACACATGATCTTCACATTGCACTGTGTGCCTACCACCAAAAGTCAGATCATCTTCTGTCGCCATACATTTCACTGCCTTTACCCTTTACTAATGCTCCCTTTTCCTGGTAACTACCATTGTGTTGTCTATGCCTATGAGTTTTTGTTTGTTTTTCTTGTTGGTTTATTTGTTGCTTTCAGTTTTATATCCCACAGTGAGTGAAATCATATGGTTCTTTTTCTGTCTGACTCATATCACTTTGCATGATATTTTCAAGGTCCATCTACATTATGGCATATGGCAGTGTTTCATCTTTTCTTATGGCTGAGTAGTATTCAGTTGTATATATGGACCACATCTTCTCTATCCAACCATCTACTGAATGACACTTCGACTATTTCCATGTCTTGGCCACCATGAAAAATGCTGCAATGAATATGGGGGTGCATATGTCTTTGTGAATAAATGTTTTCAAATTTTGAGGGTAGATACCCAGAGGAGAGGTTGCTGAGTCACATGGTTATGTTATTCTTTATTTTTGGAGGAATCACCGGACTGTGTTCCACAGTGACTGCACCAGTTTACATTTCTACCAGCAGTGAATGAGGGTTCCTTTTTCTTCACAGCCTCTCCACTACTTCTTATTATTTGTCCCATTGATAATAGCCATTCTAACAGGTATGAGGTGGTGTCTCACTAGTTTTAATTTGCATTGCTATAATAGCTAGTGAAGTTGAGCATCTTTTCATATGTCTGTTCACCATTTGCATGTCTTCTTGGGGGAAATTTCTGTTCAGGTCCTCTGCTCATTTGTGAATTGGATTATGTATTTGGTGTTGAGTTCTAGTTCTTTATATATTTTGGATATTAACTTCTTGTTGGAGCTATGTTTGAAAACATCTTCTCACATTCTGTTGGTTGCCTTTTTGTTTTGTTGGTGGTTTCTTTTACTGTGCAGAAGCTTCTTAGTTTGATATAGTCCCATTCATTTATTATTGCCTTTATTTCCCTTAACTTTGGGGTAAAATTCATAAAGTCATTTCTGAGACCAAGGTCTATAAGTTCCATACCTATTTTTTGTATGTTATGTATTGCTTCAGGTTCTATATTTAGGTTTTTGTTCTATTTTGAGCTAATTTTTGTATATGGGGACAAACGGCAATCTAGTTTCATTCTACTCCATATGCCTTTCCAAGTTTCCCAGCACTATTTACTGAAGAGGATTTCTTTGCTCCATTATCTATTTCTGGTTCCCTTGTTAAAAATTATTTGCTCATACACATATGAATTTATTTCTGGGCTCTCAATTCTGTTCCATTGGTTTGTGTGTCTGGTCTGTGTGTCTACCTGCCAATACCATGCTATTTTGATTACCATCACTTTGTAGTATAGTTTGAGTCAAGGGGGGTGATACCTCCAGCTTTATTCTTTTCTCTGAGGATTGCTTTGGCTATTTGGGGTCTTTTGTGGTTCCATACGAATTTGATGATGTTTTTGTTCTATTTTTTAAATGTTGTTGGAATTTTGATGGCAATTGCATTAAATCTGTATATTACTTTAAGTAATATGTCTATTTTCACTATGTTGATTCTTCTAATCCGTGAACATTTAATGGCTTTCTATTTCATTCTTCAATCTCTTTTAACAATGATTTGTAGTTTTCAGTATGTAGGTCCTTCGCATCCTTTGTTATGTTTATTCTTAGGTATTTTATTCTTTTGGTTGTAGTTGCAAAAGGAATTCTTTTTTTGTTCATTTTTCCTGAAAATTTATGTTAGTATATAGGAATTCAGTCCCTTTTTGTACTTTGATTTCATAACCTGCAACTTTACTGCATCAGTTTATTGTTTCTAATAGTTTTAGGGTAAAGTCTTTAGGGTTTTCTGTATAAAGAATCATGTTAGAGCAGGCAATGGAAAGAAATAAAAGGCATCTAAGGTGGGAATGAAGAAGAGAAAGTGTCACTTTTTGCAAATAAATAATTCTTTATATATTTATTCACTTATTAATGGATATGTGGTTTGTTTCTAGCTTTGGGTTTTTATGGATAAGACAATGATAAGTATTCCTGTACAGACCTTTTTGTGGGCAAATATTTTATTCTGAGTAAATATCTACACTCAGAATTGTTGTTTCATAATTTTAAAGCAAAAGCAAAGGGTTATCCACAATGCCTCTACATTTACTCCTCTCCTGTCAGCAATGTACAAGAATTTCAGTGGCTCCACATCATTGCCACAATTTGATACTGTCAGTATTTTTTATTTTACTCATTAAAGGGGGTGTCCATCTCTCTCCCCCTTTCTTTCTTTTATTGTTACAAAAATTCTCTTAATGAGTAATTTCTGTCTACTAATTTTTTATACTATAGTTATTCTAAGTCTGTTTTTGATAACAAAATTCTCAAAGGCAGTAACATTAGTATTTCTTTGGTGTTGTTATTCTATAACCCCCACACACCTAGCACAGTGATACACATTATCAGTGCATTAAACTCTTAAATCAGAGAATGTTTGAGATAAGAGGGACATTATTTTGGTAAATGCTCTGCTTTACAGCTACTGTGAAGTCTGAAGATTGTACTTGTGTAGCCATGCTCAAATTACACAATGGCTGGGTTCAAATGAGGAAGTAGGATGTGGTACCCTGGACCAGCCAGCTTCTCTTCATAGACTGACAAAATAATTTGCTGTTAACTCTTATGCTTTGAGAATTAAAAAGATAAAGACATACAAGACTAGAGTGTTCCTAAATAACAACACATTCTCAGAATGTTTACCACCCTGTGATATCTATTGTGTTCTTTAGCTGGTGTCCATGACAACTTTTCCATTCTGGGAGGCAACTTCAAAGTTTTATTTAGGGTGTCATAAGGAAAATAAGAGATTATTCTGGGTTTCTCAGAAACTATCATATTTCAGTTGATATCTAAACACTATGTTTTAATTTTTACTGTATGTATTATTATATTTTTTATTGTAATAGGCCCTGAAAAATAAGAAAGTACAACTTACTCCTTGGAAACTGTGGTGACCACTAGATGAGGCAGTGATAGGAGGCACATCCTGTGAGATAAAGGTCTGTACATATTTTACAAGTGCCCAGAAAATCTGCACAAATCAGACATGGATTAACTCCATGAGGCCTTCCGACTTTTGAATGACCAGATCAGCAGATATTGGTAGTCATATCTTTTTTAACTGTTATTTATGTCTTTTTACACATGATAAATGGCACATAAATTATAAAAAAAGAAAATTTCAAATATCTACATGTAAAAATTAGGCATTAAAGCTTTTCCTTATATGTATGTGAGTTCTTTTAAATATTATTATTATGAACAATTCACAGCATGCCATAAATTCTAACAATGATTATCAAAAGCCTTGAGTATGTGGAAAAAAGTGTTTACTATGGTTGGTGCCTTTTCCTTTGAAAATCTATTAACTATTGCCTTGATTTATCTGTCCCATAAATCTTAGAGAAAATATTTTTGTAAATATATTTTTCATAGTTATCATACAAAGATAAATCTTGAAATTTGGAAAAATAAAGTAAATTCACTGAAGTTTAAATACACAACTTTTTTTCCTAAGTTATGGATCTGGTTTTTCCTGAACAAGAGTTTCAATGCCTCTGAAGCAGGCTACACAGAATCTTGCGGTATTGTCATTGATTCTTAAGTGTATATTTCCTCCAAACACAGGAAAAGTGTAACAAACTTTTGAGTTGATACTATATTTATACATTTGGAGTTTTTGAAATTTTAATGAAGTTCTTTTTAGAAGATCCTGGTAATCAGAAGTATAATTGACATCACATTATGCTGAAAGTTCTGTGGCAAAGGCAATATTTTTACCCACTATATAAAATATTCCCCCATTCTGTCAAATGACCTATAAAAACTATGTGGGAAGATATTGCTTGGCTTTCACTTCATAACCTGCTCTGTCATTGCACCCCTTGGGATTTACAGTACTGCCCTGGAGTTACAAAGGCAACACATATTCTGTGGTTGAGAACCAAAGGTCAAATGCTCATAATATACTTTACACATAGTCGTAAAATAATAGCAAACCCTCAAGGTGAAACTTCTTGCTGATGTTGAACATCAGAATTTTGGGAAAATAAAATAAACACTGAGAAATAAACCAGTGAATTCATTTCATTGCCAATGTCCTGACAATTAAGATTGTGACAGGATGTTGGTGTCATTGCATATCTTGGGCTCTCCTGTGATTCTGAGAGCAAAAATAAACATTGCAGGATTTAACATCCAGTTATTGTCCTCACCATGATATCATAGTGGATTCACACATAATCTTGCCCTTGTAACCACTAGTCTATGTTACCTCTGTGTATAAGTGAAAAAGATAGATACAATAAGTCTCTTAATAAATTTTTAAAATAAAAAGTAATTTATTAATTTAAATTCTACAAAGGACTGTTATGTTATTCTGTATTATATAATGATATTATTAAAATTTACTCTGTACATTGTTTCTCATAAAACAGCACTTAGTTTGAAGTAAACATTTGAATTGAGGTTTTCAGGGCCTAGCGTACCCAGGGCTGGTTTATTTCTGGTGTTTGGCAACTAATATATATTAACATGGATTTTCACCAACATATAGGGGGAAATTAATTATATTTGTAACCTGTGAGAAGTGTTTTTCTGGATATCTGAAAAAACACTTTGGTTACAATTTTTAAATGTGTACACTAAAGTCAGAGAGGTCATGAGTACGTTTAAAAATGTTTTATTGACATTTAACATACATAAAGTGTACAAACCTTAAGTGTACACTCCATGCAGTTTTACATGTGTACATATACTCATATATTAAATCTAAGGTATACTTAATAAAATACTAAAATTTTAGCTTCCAATTGTATAACAAAAAGATTTGGCTTTTTTGTTTAGTCGGCAGGAGAAATGGGTTTAGATAAGCAAATCTATTGCTCTGGAGTATGGCTAGAGGCCACGTGTGATGGTCACTTTATAAACAAACCTGGCTAGGCTAAATTACCCAGTTATTCATTCAAACACTAATCTGCATGTGCTGTGAAGGCATTTTGGAGATGTGATTAGCGCTACAATCAGTTGACTTCAAATAAAAGAGATTACTCTTAATAACCTTACTCCGGGTGGACCTTGTCCCATTAATTGCTAGGCCTTGAGAGAAGAACTGAAGGAAGCAGTCTTCCCTGAGGAAGACATTTGGCCTTTGGGCTGCAGCACCAGGGAATGAAATCAAAGATTCTGTGGGAGACAGGTTTATAGCAAATTCCAAAAGGTTAGAGCTCAGTTCCAGTATGTTTAGTTTCAGATGTCCTTCATGTAGCAGTGGGGTCTTTTTTGACCCTGAATTCTTCTGATTTCTTTCACTTTTCTGATTACTTTCTCTCAGTGCAGATTCCACTGTGTGTCCATTCTCTACTATTTGCACTTTAATGGTGGGTTTGATGAGTAATTCTTAAGCCATCTCCTCCTACTTTGTGCTCTCCTCTTAGGCAATATATCCATAATTGTGGGAGCAGTTATAACTGTGTGCTGATGCTTACCAAATTAATTCATCAGCCCCAGTCCTTCTTCTGAGATGTGGTTGCACATTCGTAATTCTGTATCTGACACTTTGGCTTTAATGTCTCCAAGTTGACTGGGAATCAGCATGCTCAGAACACAGTTCAACCTTTCCACCAATGGCTGCCTCAGGAGCAGCTGCAGGTCATTAATCAGAGCAGGTGCACGTGTGCCATGAGTGAGATGTGTTAATGAATAAAATTGAGTCAGGAAAATAGAAATAACCTTATTTAGCACTCCTTCCTCATCATGTCTGGGGTTTAAGACTAATCCTTTCACTCTAAAAACCAGTTTCATCAGTTTTGTAGTATATTGTAATGATTTTTTTTTTAGTCTTTGAATATGCTCTCTAAATCACAAATAATTTGATTTTATGTATAGTTTTATCTGATACAGGAGGTAACAAATCTGAATAATGAAGCTTTCAGACATTATTTATGGTTCTTGAAATAGGTATTATTACCCCTATTTTGTAGACAAGGGAATGCAGGCACAGGGAGAAAAAGTATTTTCTCCAAGATCATACAAGGTAGCAGTAGTGTTGAGATTTAAAATATAAATGTATCTGACTCAAAAGTCCATTAGCTTTCAACTTCATGAATCTAGGAATTGACATTCCCTCTCCTAACCTATGGTTTAAAAGCTTATATATTCAAAAATGGCTTAGCTAATAGCAGTGTTTGAAAAATTAAATGTAGTGTTCACTTTATACATTCTTAGAAATTTTAACTTTATATATCTTCTTATGTGACATAAAGTGGAATTGAGATGTGATTTATGTTAGCAAAAATATTATATTCTTTTATTCTTTATAATAGAACAAAGGCTTTTATTAAGTTTAACATGAGAACATTAGGAATTTACAACTTCTATTTAGCCTTTTCCTAAGATGTGTTTTCATGTGTTAATCAGGGGTGAGAAATTTACCTTCTGTTTTGATCTTTGTTTTTGTACTTTGCTTACTTATTTTCAAGCTCCAGCTGATTGGCACATTGCTCCAAAATACTTTATATGGATTTTTTCTTTTTTATTGAATTTATTTGGGTGACATTTGTTATTTAGTAAAATTGTATGGGTTTCAGGTGTACATCATTCTATAATACATCACCTGTATATTATATTGTGTGTTCACCACCCCAAGTCTCCTTCTATCACCATTTATTCCTCTATATACCCTTCTAATTCCCTTTACCCTTCTTTTCCTCTGGTTATCACCATGTTGTTTTCTGTGTCTATGAGCTTTTTTATTCCACCCTGCCGACCCATGTGCCTTCCCTTCTGACAGCTGTCAGTCTGTTCTCTATCTATGACTCTGTTTCTATTTCGTTTACTTTGTTTTGTTCATTCCATTCTACATATGAGTGAAATCATATGGTGCTTTTCTTTCTCTGACTGGCTTATTTCACTGAGCATAATGCTGTCCAGATCCATCCATAAATTTGCAAAGGATAAGATTTCCTTCTTCTTTATGGCTGAGTAGTATTCCATTCTGTCAATGTACCAGTTTTTTTATCCACTCATCTACTGATAGGCACTTGGGCTGTTTCTAAATCTTGGCTATTGTAAATAATGCCGCAATGAACATAGGGGGCGCACATTTCTAGTTAGTGTTTTGAGTTTCTTCAGATATATTTTCAGCAGTGGAATTGCTGGGTCATGAGGCAGTTTCATTATTATTTTTTGAGGTAAATTTATACTGCTTTCCACAGTGGCTACACCAGTCTGCATTCCCACCAACAGCCCACAACAGTTCCCTTTTCTCCACACTTTCACCAACACTTGTTGATTTATTGATGATAGCTATTCATCAATAGCTCTCACCAATAGAGGTGTGAGGTGATATCTCATTGTGGTTTTAATTTATATTTCTCTGATGATTAGTGATGCTGAGAATTTTTTCATATGTCTATTAGTCATCTGTGTGTCCTCTTTGGAGAAGTGTCTATTCAGGTTCTTTGCCCATCTTTTAAATTGGATTATTATTTTTCTGGTGTTGAGTTTTACAAGTTCTTTATAAATTTTGGACATTAACCTTTTATCAGATGTATTATTCACAAATGTTCTCACATTCAGTGGGATGTCTTTATATTTTGTTAATGGTTCCCTTTGCTCTGCAAAAACTTTTTAGTTTGATGTAGTCCCATCTGTTTATTTTTCCTTTTGTTCTCCTTGCCTAGGGAAATAGATCAGAAAAATTATTGCTGTGAGAGATGTACATAATTTTATTGCCTGTTTTTTAACAAAATTTTTATGGTTTTTAGTCTGCCATTCAAGTGTTTAATCAATTTTGAATTTATTCTTGTCATAATGTAAGAAAGTAATCTAGTGTCATTTTTTGTATGTATCTGTCCAGTTTTACCAGCATCATTTATTGAATATACTATTTTTACCCCATTCTATGAAGGGTGTGGGTTTATTTCTGGGCTTCCTACTTTTTTCCATTGACTTATATGTCTGTTTTTATGCCAGTACCATGCTGTGTGGATTACTATGGTTTTGTAATATAATTTGATATCAGGTAGTATGAGTCCTCCAACTTTGTTCTTTTTCAAGATTTGTTTGGCTACTCAGGGTCTTTCATGGTTCCATATAAAATTTTGTAATATTTTTTCTATTTTATGAAATGTACTATTGGTATCTTTAATAGGAATTGCATTGAATCTATAGATTGCAATTGTAACAGTGGGAATTTTGACAGTGGGGAATTATAGCCCACCTCACCATTGTTTTGACATTGTTTCTGAAAATGCTGACTATGACTAATATGTAGCTTGTAGATAAACAGTATGTTTGTATAAAAGAATCCTAGGAACTAACTTCAAGATACAAAAACTCCAACCTTCAGACACTCCAGTTCTTGGATATTTCCCAACCTTCAATCATGGAGATGGGATGACTAAACCAGGATGATGTACAACAGATCAACACTTGCCTTATTGGAATGGACTGTGCTTGTCTGCACACAGAAAACTTTTCAATCCCCTTGCTTGATCTCTTTGTTCTCTTCTCCTCTCACTTGTTATAAAAAACCTCTGCCTCCACTGAGATGGGGAGGTGGACTTTGAGACATGAGCCCCCCATATTCCCAGGAGATAGGCTTTGTGACGTGAGTCTCCCATCTTCCATGTGGCCAGAGTCTGAATAAACAGCTGTCCTTTCCATTAGCACCTGCCTCTAGAGCACTGGCTTTCATAGCAGCAGGCAGCCAAACCTGAGTTTGGTTACACTATGGGTAGTATTGACATTTTAATGATAATTCTTCCTATCCATGAACACAATCTATGCTTCCACTTATTTGTGTCTTCTGCATTTTCTCTCTTCAGTTTCCTATAATTTTCCAAGTGCCAATCTTTTACATCCTTGGTTAAATTTATTCCTAGTTATTTTATTCCTTTTGAAACAATGGTGAATGGCATTGTTTTCTTAAGTTTCCCTCTCTGATAGTTCATTATTAGTGTATAAGAATGCAACTGATTTTTGGATATTTATTTTTGTATCTTGTTACTTTATTAAATTCATCTACCAGTTCTAGTAGTTTTTTGGTGGAATGTTTAGGGTTTGCTGTATATGGTAGTATCAAATGACCTGCAAATAATGACAGTTATACTTCTTCCTTTCCAATATGAATGCCTTTCATTTTTTCCCCATCTGACTGCTGTGGCTAGGACTTCCAGCATGTTGAGTAAGAGAGTGAAAGCAGACATTCCTGTCTTGTTCCCGATCTTAAGGGGAACACATACTTTTTTCCCATTGAGTATGATGTTGGCTGTGGGTTTGTCATATATGGTCTTTATTATGTTTAGGTATGTCCCCTGTATTCCTACTTTGCTGAAAGTTTTTATCATAAATAGCTGAAAAATATTGTATTTTAATGCAGTGATTCTCTCAAGCTGTCTTTTTAACTCAGAATAATGTGTGTTTCCACACAGTTGAGTGTGTGTGTTTAACATGTCATGATTTCTTTCTGTTTGACTATTTTTTATTATTCTGCCTTAGATTCCACAACCAATTTGTACTTTTATCTATACTATATTAACTCACTATTAACTTATTCTTCCAGATCATGACTCAATAAAATATCCTGTGGAGTAGAAATGAGAACAATGCCTTTTATTTTTTTTACACACAATTGAAACTTATGCAATAAGATTTCTAATAAAAGAGACATTTTTTCTCATGGTTTGAATATTACAAACACCTCAATTCTTATAAAATAAAACTGTCATTATCTTTCTCAATATAGTGCCATTTGCAATGGGCAAGATTTAAATACCTTTGATTTTGAAAAATAGGAGGTTTTCTTTTTCCTCACTGTTCATATAGTATGAGGGTTTCTAGATATCTATTTTTATCTTCTTTATAGAATTACATTGTTTATTAAAAACCACTTTATAGACTCTACTTTCAGTTGCCACTTGTCCTTGGCCTCTTCTCTCAATCCTGGTAAGCCATAGGTGGCAACCTCCTGCACAACTGGGACCCAGCCAAATGGCTCCCACACAAACTCCATCACCAAATACCTGCTGTCAGTTTCATTTTTTAGTACCTTACTCCCACATTATAATTAATTCTTTCAAAAGTGTTTTTAGTAAGAACATGCAAGTACATAGACCAGTATAAATCAGAAAAAAAAACACATCAGATCCAGGAATATGTGTAACAGAATGAAAGCATAATCTGTGGTCAAAATGGTTATCTGTTGATATTTATTGATTTTTTTCCTTAGAGAGAGAGAGGAAGAGAAAAAACATCAATTTCTTGTTCTACCCACTCATGCACTCATTGGTTTATCCCTGTATATGCTCTGATTGAACCCACAACCTTGGTGTATGGAGATGACGCTCTAACCAACTGAGCTACCCAGCCAGGGCTGTCTGTTTATAAAATAAAGTTTGTACTACTTTCTTATTTGTTACAATGGCTAAAATAGAAAATAATATATTTCTATATTTCTCTTTTTTTGGTTGCTAAAATTTCAGTAAGAAATAGTGAACTATAATAGAATTATACTTATTTTGACTGTTCAGTTTAGATTAGGACCACAAAATCAGGACATGTAAAAGCATCTTTATATTGTTTCCTACTTATATACCATATGAATGGCCAGAATTATGAAGGCTATATACAATTCTCTCAGCTAAAATTATGTTATCTACACCTGCTTTATTTGTACTTCTCTTATTCTGTTAATTCTATTATGAAAAAAAAACTTATCCACTATATCATAAACTCTCCGATAATTAAAAGTAAAAATTTCTCATAGATCATATTAACCTTTTAAAACCTTCTACATTTGTTACATATTTATTGTCTTTCTTTCTAATTTGTAAATACATACTGTCAACAAATCACAGTAGTTTGCTACAACATGAACTCCATTCAAATATTGTTAAAATGCCCCTCTAAAACATGGCACACTCAGGATGCCATGGCATTTGCCCCTATCAAAAATAATTTTGTGCACATGATATTAACAATGAAAAAGTGTTGAAAATAAATATGCTATGTAATTCTTAGACTATTTCCCATGGTGGAGGCCTTCTGTCCTCTTCATTTAAGTTAAAAATAATTGGTTTAGCTAGAATTATCCAGATTCTATATCTATTTATCATAGATAATTTGGAAGTTTTTACCATTTTAATAATTGAGTGTCTGTCAATTCAATTAATTTTGTAGGACTGTACATCAACCATTTAAACCACAGTCCAACTGAACCCGCTAAGATCCTTTTGTATGGGTTCAATTCTTAGAGCTCTCTGGGTCCCATCTCTGGGTTGTACTGTGCTTTACAGCCCGAGTAACAGCAACACGGCTTACTTCCTTTGGGGAAGAGGTGTCTTAATGGCTGTGAAATGCTGCCTTTTTTAATACATAATTATAAGTTTTGCACTTGCCTGAATATTTTAATAATTTAAAAGATGCTTTTCTAGTAATCAAAATGAAATAATTTTCCCTGATAATTGCCTCAGTCACTTTTAAAGAGTCAGTGATTAATATATTCATGTTGTGAGATATAAAAAAATGTGATTAAATAGAATTTAGCATTGAATATATTTTTCTCTCTGTCATCTATTGAAGTCACTATTTAAATTTAGTACTCATGAGAAATTGGTATTTTCTTAATGGAATATAATTAATAGCATTTTTTCATTTCAGGAAAAGTTAATTTTATTTGACTTTTTTTCATTATTTATGATGCTAATGTGAGGGAGCAGGCACATGCAGAGAGGTGAGGTCTAGGAAATGGCTCACTTCACAGACTCCCTTCCAGGCAACGTCACAGACTAGACACCATCTCTAAAGAGAGAACTACCTCAGTCTTAATCTGAGGATAGTTTGGGATAAGGAAAATTTACTGTTATGAGCAGAGCAGAGCAGAGCGAATTTCTATAATAGTGAAAATACAGGAATTCATTAAGTAGAACTAGATCTTATTCTTAGCCATCAGCCTTCCATTAAGGCAGAGGTATAGATTCCATTCCCTGAAAGATGATAAAGTTGAGGCTTGGAAAAAGATTCCCAGTGTACAGATTGGTATTTGGATATATCTTGGTAAGAAGTGGGGCAGAATATAGATGGGAAGCAGGAGAAAGTATGTAGTCCTTCCTCCTTTAGACTAAGCCAATAAGAAGGCATGTACTTGGAGACAGAACTGGGTAAAGGGAAGTTTAAGGGGTTGGTGGGTGTGATGGGTAAAATGACTATGAAATAACGCAAAGTCTAAAATGTGTTCCTTGAGCATTTGGGTCCAGGATCTTGTTGATGGTAACAATATACAGAATATCATTCCAGAGCTCAGTGGTCATAAATAAATGGCCTGATCTCAAACACAGAAATCTCAGCTGTTTCATTGTGAGTTTGATTTGGAAACAGAGAAGGATTGGGCATCATTGGATATTGTAATAATAATGTGGAAAAGAAAATATTAGGGGATCCAGGAAAGAAATGCGAGTTCTTTTCACATTGCTATAACAATGTCTAATGATGTCCAGGCCTATTCTGTCTCTTAAACAAACTTAGAATTAAATAGCCTTCCAAGATTTTTTTCATATAATGAGGTTTCCCAAATATCTCCTTTTTCTGGGAATATTCTAGCTCACCTATTGAGTTTTGTAATTTTCATAAGTGGAATTATCATGTATTCTTTTGTATCTGCTCTCTTCACTCAATATTATTTTTGTGATACATCCATTTTATTGCTTGTAACAGTAGTTTGCTCATTTTCATTATTGCTATTCCCTTGTGTGGATATTTATTGAAAAATAAATTCTATTCTTGATGGAAATTTGTGCCATTTTTATCCTCTTAAGCCTGAAGAACAATGGTTCAGATCGTTATTTTAGTGTAGCAGGTTTATTTGCAAATTGCTTTTTTTTATAATTTAAACCACAATACATAAATGAAATGAATTGTTAATAACATAACTTCATAACAGAATCCTAATATTCTAAGAACACTAGAGAAAAATAGAAAATTAGAGAATTTCCTATTGATGACAAAGTTTGAAATGTGAGTGTAAACAGAATGTATGGGTGTGGAGGTAGGTGTTTGTGACACCCATGCACACTGTCATCGTGAGCACATTCCTGATGGCCTTGGTGAGAGGTGTTCACTCCAGGCCCCCTGCGGAGCATGTTCTGCCACTGAGTCTTGTGGCCTTGCACACTAGGATCTTTCCAGCATGCCGTCTCAGTTAGCCCCTCTATTTCCCCCTCTGCTATTTACCAGAGCATCCCAGGCATTTCTACTTCATCACTGGCTCTTGATTTCTCCAGGCTTCTGAGAGCCATTATCAGCCAGTTTGTCCTCATTCCCTGGGATATTTTCTAGGGTAGTAAGTCCTATGTCCTAAGAATGTGCCAAGGTACATGTTCTCATGTATCCAGTCTTACATCCCAGCCCCCTCGATCAAGCAACCTCAATATTCCCCTGGTTCCTGTTGGCTGGGTAGTTCTTACAGTTCCTTTGGTACGTACTCTTTTTTTTTCTCCTTACTAAGCATAACAATCCTTGGTTGGTTATGTGAAGATTTTACAGTTGGTACAGGTCCATCAGCAAGGAGAAAGGGTTGAGCCACTCCTAAATGGAGATACCTGTTAGCTTGCAGGTAAGAGGCCTCTGACAGCCTGGGGGAAGTGCTAGCTTTTAGTGGGGAAGAGTTAGTCAACTCTGTACACCTGGGGCATCCAGGAGATCTGCAGAGCCAACATGCTCAGGGACATCCATGTCAATGACTCCATCCTTTGCTTTACAGTCCCAGGTTTTTTTCAACCAGCACTCTGCCCACAGCACAAGGCATTTGTCTTAAATCAGCTTTTAAATGTCTCTGGACCTCTGTGGCTAATTATCAGAACCTCAGCCATGCTTAGTTGCATTAGCTATTCCATTGCAGGATATAAAGCCTTGTTGTAAGCTACCAAAGATACATGGAAGAGATTTATTGGGGGAGTGGCTGAGGACAAAAAGGAGGGAGCAAGAGAAGGTGTAGAGTGCCTTCAGGTATTAATGCCTGCCTGACCAATTTTAAGCAGAGAAATATAAAACCACAGTGTAGTATTAGGAAAGTCTGCCTAGTTAGATGGAGGTATCCTTGAGCTGCAGTCATGCTTTTAAAATCCCCCCATCTTGCAGAAATGGGCCCAAATTAACATCTCTGCTGTGTCAATTGGCTGGGTGCAGCCCTCAGAAACTTGTGAAAAACTCAGGGCTAGATCCAGAGGAGAAGCTGTGGAGGCCATCAGTCTTACTCTCCCTCCTTGAACAAATCTAGGTGCATAGGTACTTAACAAGGCTTCCACTAACACATTTCCCAGTCTCCCTTTTCAACTGACTCCCTATTAGCCCATGGAAAACACTGGCAGGGTATGGGCAGCAGACAGGGGAATGCCAGGGAATTACTTTTTCTCTTTTTCTTTTGGCTGACTAGCCCACAGCACCTGCAGCTCTTTTGTGGTTTCATCTTCCATCACACAGCCCCTGTCTAGGGTCCCAGCAATTTGTAAGCAGCCGTTGCTGCGGCTCCAGGCTTCTGTGCTCTCAGTGGGCTTTTTTCACTGTCCAGTTAGCCCCAGGGTGGTTGCAGTTTCCTGCTGCGTTAATCTCCTGATTCAGCCACTGAACTCTTTTTGGCTTCACAGTTTTTCCATCATTTGAATAATCAATTTCTTTTATTCAATTTCTTACGATTTGAAGAGTGAAAATGGTTTCCAATTTTCTGCCTGAACCCTCACTGATAGAATTAGAATAAATAATGTAAAAATCCATGCCACTTCTAAAAAATCATATCTTTTTTCTTTATATATAGCCTTCAGAAAGTATAAATATTACAATGTTCTAATAATACCTTCTTATATTAATATAGTTAAATTATGACCAATTTTAGGGATATTCCTTTCTCTATAACTCCTAACTAACATGGTCTTAAAATCACAGCAAAAATGAGTTAAGAAAGAACAAGAAATTGCATTTTATAAAACATGTTTAATTATTAAAGATATGTAGTATAGTTAAGAGGTATATAATTCTTGTTTTAAAGGCTTTATTTATTTATTTTTAGAGCAAAATGAAGGGGGAGAAAGAAAGAGAAACACTGATGTACAAGAGAAACATTAATCATCAACCCATCAATTGGTTGCCTCTCCTGCCCCCCAACCAGGGACGTGGCCCAGCAGCATATGCATGTGCCCTGACCTGGAATGTAACAGGCAATCTTTGGGTTTGCGACTCGCAGCCCACTGAGCAACAGCAGTCAGGGCTAGAGACCTATAATTTTAATTCTATACTGCTGATCCTAGAATTAAAAAAAATATTAATTAGCTTAAAAATAAGTCTATATATATAAACATTGCAAAACAGAAATGTATATTAATTTGGATATAATACATTTCCAATGTATTATATCCAAATTAATTTGGATTAATTTCTTCCCCAATATTGAGTTTTCAAGCCAATAGGTAAGAGTAATAAAATGCTCAATGATGCATTTAAAATTGTTAATGCCTTTTTTAATGGACTGTCTAAATACAGATTTATCTACCAGATAGGTCTGTGTTCACCATTCAGACCGAACTATAATGAATACATTTATCTTGTATCTTGATTGCTACTGATACATTTGATTAGACAAGTATCTTTCTCAGTGTTTTTGGTCAGTCTGCATTTCAAGCATTATCATTTAGCGAGACTTGCACAGTCTCACATCATCTATGATAGAGTTCTTGAAACATACATATACAAAAAAAGGAGAGTGGGAGGAAAAAAGAAAGAGGTGAGTGGAAATGGAGGGTTTTTATTTTTTATTTATTTGTTTGCAGTTTTACTTTACAAACTTACTTATTTAATACCTAAAGGAAAAGTTACATACATTGTTGACTTTCTTAACTACCTTTTCTCTGGTCTTGTCTCCTGGACCTTGGCCTCCACCTGAGGAACACTCTCCACAGTCAATTTTGTTCACATCTAAATCAATTACAAGATCTAAACACGCTGGTCCCCCGTGTGTTGTGGGCCACCCTGCCTGGTCTCAGGAAGCTGTAATCCCCCATGACTTAGGCTGAGTGAAAGACCTCTGGACCAGGAGCCACTGAAGGAGACAGAACTTACTTCCCTGGCTTGAATGGCAGTCAATGATAGGTAACAATTCTCTTGGATAGAGAATGAATCTAAGATAGACGCGTTCATGAAGGAATGACAGGGACAAGACTCACAGGGCTGTGGAAATGAAGGGGTGATCGACATCAACCCCTGCCCCCTTTGGCTTTGTCAAAGCCTGAGTGTTTGTTCCTAGATGTGAGAAATCCAAGTATCCTGGCTGCCTTTGTCTTCTCTGTTAACTCAGGATAGCAGGGGCGGCCCAGACCAGAAATGGCAGACCCCCGGGGTAATCAGGCCTGGGACATAGAATATGCAAGATCCTGTGAGATCTGTTTGCTGGAGGATGTTATTAACTTGGAATTTAAAAGCACAGACAGGAAACCAAAACTAGCCCTTTAGGCAATATGTTAAAAACCCCAAACCTTGCCCAGAATCTCAGCAGGAGTGCTGTCCTCACCTTTGTAAGTTGTTTACATCTTTTGATCTTTTCTGCCAGACTGTGAATCCACAAACTAAGTCCGTTTTCTCAATAAAAATCTGCTTGGGTATGGACACGAGGCACTCTCCACATGAGGAGTGGCCATTCTGTCCTGATTCCCCCACAGGACCTGGTTGTCTCTATGTATGTTTTTAGCATGTTTTGATGAGCATCCACAGCCGAGATGGATACTGCAGGCCAGTATCCGCCTCACCCGTGAATTTTCAACAGTGTATGTCCCAGTGGCAGTATAATTGGAATGATTTTTCCACTCCTAATTTTTATAAGTTCTCTATTGCAATTGACCCAATACAAAAGTGCTTTAATGAACTGAAAAGTGCACCCAATGAACTGACTGGCTGTCACCTGATGCTGGAGTAAAAGAATAAGCATAAAATCAAGTGATCTTTGAAGATCTCAGAAAATTTCTACCTAAGATATTATTAGTCAAGTCCTCCTGATGTATGATGCCTTTGGAACCTCTTGAATTTTAAATCAAAGCCTAATAGGAGTACCAGGTGGTTTTTATTAGGGTGAACCATGTAAAATTGTTCATATTTGACCATTTTGGGCCTAAAAAAATAGCCATTTCATAAAGTTCAACAAAATAGCTTCTAAAAAACTGAAACAAGCTCACCTAAGAATGTCCATTGAAGAAGGGAGATTTCACATGTGAAATTAACTAATGCCATTTATAAAATAAAAACAATGACCCCTTGTCTGCATGAATTCATAGGAATTCTGCAAAATGACCCCAAACATTATTTTCCAAAGAATCCAGCTTTCTCTTCAACCTGGTGATCTAGCAAGGTTTTGAGTCAATTTGCCTGGGGAGGAAGTAGAGTGGACCCATGGAGGGCTCAGTCTTTCATTCTGAATGTTCTGCTTACAGCAACATGCCAGATTCTGCAGAAAACGAAACTGCATGCTTGTTTCCACTTATCTTGTAAACTTTAACAAATCAGCCATCAGAATTATCCTTTTGTTCCCTTGGAAAGAAAGGGCATTACCTTGATGATTTCTAAGGTATTTTCATCCTAAAAGTTATTCATTAATATGATTCTTGAAAAGTGGCTTCACTGGCAAATTGAAACTTGTTTCGGCCTGTTAAAACATTCTTCACAACTAAATACTCAATCAGGGCACAAAAGTATTTAAGTTTTATCCGATTCTTGTAATTATAAAATATCTTAATCTGACTTTATCTTACTGTTCATTCATGAAGACTTTCTTTGTAATTTACAACCATTCAATGTTTGTTAAAATTGTTTTTGCTACTTTTTATGTGTCTAAATCATACATTAAAAACCTAGTAAAATGATTTTAACAAACATTGCAGAATTACAAATTTAAGTTTAAGCTGGCTGTCCTTGGTGTATTTCTCTATCCCTCTCATTTTCACAGTTCCTTGAGTGATACGTTCCCACCCGTGGCCAACAGAAAAGCCGTCAGTGAGCCCACACACTCATAAGAGAAGCCTGGAGATCTGACACTGCCCATAGCTGGCCCTGCCTTCGCCACAACCAGAGTCCATGGTCACTGTACTGCTGAGGTTGCTCTAGCACTCCTCCTACAGCTGCAAATAGGCTCCACTGCCTGAAAATGATCCAGAAATCCAGATTTGCCCATTGCTGTTGCTACTGCTGTTGAAGGCACTCCCAAAACAGAAAAAAGTCATTTTCTTTTCACACATTCGTACTCAGACCAGGATTTCCCATCAGCTGAACACTCCTGGGAGTCAGTTCTCTAAGAAATCTGGAATATGTAGTTTGTTGACTTCCAGCCCCCTATACTTCAGAAAACAGAAGAATGGAAGGGTAGGAATGACTGTGAGAGTCATCAAACAAGCACCTGATGGTTTAATTCTGTGGATCTTGAGCATCTCTTCTTGCCATTGTACCCCTATTAATGTCCATTGGTAGTATGCAAAACCACTTTGCACTTGCAGCTCATAAGGCAAGTATTCTTTGTGCAAATGAAATTGTTCTCAGAAAAAGATAAAATCCAAGGGCCCACAAGTCTCTTATATCCATCTTTGTGTGACATTAATTTCTTTCGTGGTTCACTCAACATTCATCCTCTGTAGTTAACAATCTAAAGATTAACTATGAGTGCCAAATACCACCAACATGACTTATATAAAAGAGTAGGTGAGAGGGACAAAGTGAAATAATAAATAAAGCAGTTAATGAGTATACATGAATGAATAATTGTAGTGCACATTAAAATTACAAATACATAAATAGCACCCAAGTAAGAAAATGTGCATAATGCCACTATCCTCTTTTCTACAAATAGTTACCTAGACATTCTTGATATTAATAACTAACTATATAGTTAGGTAGATGTAGAGTGAGACACAGAAAAATGAAGGTGAATATTAAGTTAAAGCCTAGAAAGCACACATACTTAAATGTTAAGAGATATTTACTAACCATTGACTTGAAAGCCAGTGAAAATTTTCTCTTCCACAAACCAGTTTAAGAATATGTAAGAATATGGACCCCCCCCCCAAAAAAAAAGAAAAGAAAAAGAAAAAACAATGGATATGAGCGGATATATGCAGTATTTCTCATACTGTTTCTAAAGGTTCATTGACCTGAAGTTTATCACCCCACTAAATGTTTCCTACAATGATCATTTATTATTTTTCTAACAGGAGAAACTTAAATATGTGCTCCTAAGAACAAAAGAATAGGCAGCCTACTTGGTAATGTGGAACTTTTCTATACTTCTAGGAAATTAAAACAAAATCTTTCTAGAATTAAAGTGGCTACATAGTATAAAAGGTAGACCATTCTAAAAAATGAGTAAATAGTAACTTGTTTTGAGCAAAGGCAGAGGACAAAAAAATTCTGTTTATGAAGTATAACATCTTTGTAACATTATGGATTCTACTACTTAGGTAATATAAAACTAAACTCAAATTATTCTCTCCGAATTGCTTATACCAACTCAAAATCTTCCATAAAGACATTGTATTTTACTTAGTTTATTTTCAAACTGTCTCACTTAGGAAACACTTTTGCATTGTCAAACAAAAAATACCCAGAGCCTCTGGTGTAAGGAGCATAAAAAATCACTTTCCTATGTATAATAACATTTTGGTGATTAATATCTAATGTATATATAGAGGTATAGTTTCAATTTTCTTTGAAAATGTGGATTAAGAATATTTATTTGCCAGGGGAGTTTCCTATGAAATATTTCCATGGTTTTAGATTCTGTGGATAGCTTTAGAGCTATGAACCTTCCCAGTGTTTCTTCAGTTGTGCTCTTTTAATTATCAAGTAGGGATTGAGTTTGTTCAAACTCATAAATACTATGTATAATTCAATTGATGGGTGATGATATTGATGCTACTTAAGAATAGTCTATTTTAGCAAATTAACAGAAGAGGGTAACTACATGAAAATGAGTACCCAAGGAAAAAATAATTGCATTTTATTTATTTCATTTAACAAGCAATTGTGAATAAATTAATTGCATTTGTTTTTTCTCAATACTGCTTTCAAATTATTTCAGGAGGCAGAAATGAAGATGGAATGAAAAATAATAAGTAAAATTAGAGTATGTTGATATTAATTTTAACTTTGCTCAGACACCGAAAATTCAAATACAAACACTATCTAATTTATATAATGAAATTAATTTTTTATAAGCCCAGTTTGATCATTTTGTCATTATTAATGTTCAGACTTTCACTCTCCTGAGTCCTACCTCATGTTTTGTTGCCTATTATTTGCTTTTTAGATATGTGCTGTCAGGGACTGATGATTTCTCAGGTGTCAGGACAGGAGGTGTTCGTGTTGGTTATATTCTTCTGGATATTACTCAGGTGCAATACATAATTCATGAAGCAGAGCTTTACTAAAGCAAACACTGCAATAGTATTTCAGGGCCCCTACATTTCCAATTTTATTTCCTACTATTATACCCGAGAATTCTGGAAGGTAAACTTCTATAAGTTGAGAACCATTGTTTCTACATTTTGGCAACTAGTGCTAGAATCAGAAATTACATCTTCCCTTGTGGATGCCCAACAAGTATTTAGTAATGTAAAAATTTTCTCCAGTCAGATCAGTAACCTCAGTTTGACCCCTCCAAGCAGAAATACCTTTTTCATTTATCTGCACACATATCTGTTACCATCTGTCCTTTGTTTATATTACCCTAGTTGTTATGCTACAGCTCTAAATCTATCACATAGATTAGATTGTGCACCATGTTAATATCTCTTATAAATTTCTTCTTTGGTATGTTAGCCTTTTTCTCCAACACTATTACAGGCAGGAATGTTATCTATGTTCTTTAATAACATCCTACAGCAACTAAAGCATATTTTCTTATTGAATGAAACATAAGAGGTTGAATAAGTCAGCTAAAGGCATAAGCAATTGTAGTATTTATTCAACCCACATTTATCGAGTACCTACTTGATGTGAGACTATATATACTTTTGATATTGGGGATTCTAAGGAGAAAAACCAACCAACAAACAAAGACATTAACCTTAAAGAGCATATTTTATTGATATAGACAGGAAATTTCACCAAAAGTTAAAATCAAGGAAATTGGTACTATAAGTAGAGGCACACACAAGATACAATAAAAGGTAGGGGAAGATTGTGTGATGGGCAGTTAGCATGAACTTGATAGAGGGTATGAGTCTAGAGTCTGAAGTTCAGTTAAATAGAGATTTTATGATTACCTTTATGTGTGTAAAATAATCCCTTCTTAATTGGTAATGCCTGATTTAGTACATTGTTTTATTAATGTGAGAGAATAGTTTATTCATTGTTAAAGTACATCTATATTAAATGCAACAACACAGTAAAGACATTAGAGAGGTTCTAGGTATTAATTTTCTCTTGAAAAGAAAAACTAATAGCATAGTTGCAATAGGAGTACATTCTTATTTCAAGAGCAAATTTATTTATCAATTTATTTTTAATTGTACCCACAAAGCAGCACAATCTGCAGGCTCATTCTTCCAGTTGTAGATGTGGTTTATTCAAGCAATACCAATGAGATCAGCCTGGGTGCAGCTTTGTCATCCATGTTCATTACTCCAAGTTCTAAATTTAAGAGGTAATCTGATATCTAATTTAAAAGTTACATGTTGCATGCTCTCATAAATTAGCAAAATTGTGCCATTTAGTTTCAATACTGACCTGACATAAAAATTTCTTTTTACAAAAACACAAAAAATATTAATAATCCTTAAAATAAATATATATAATTTTCTTAATATTTGGAAATGAGTTTTGTAGTACTTCTGAGCTTTCATTTTATAACCCTGTTTTGGCCAGGGCTGCAGAGTTCTAGAATGGATTCTATTTCAGTTCTATGTGGGAGACATTGAAGTTTGCACTCAATGTTTGCATTTTGGGTTTTTTCATAAATACCAGAATTGCAATGTAACTCATCTATCCCTAGCTTCATCAATTTATAATAACAAAGGCGCATTGTACTTCTTTCATATAAAGAAGTTATTAGAACAAGAGCCCTACACTAGCTTAAAGAATATTATCTTAAACATGATTTCCAGCTACATTTGATAAAAATTCTCTTAGTACTTCCACTCTCCAGCATTTAAATTGTTGACCTTAAACAAAAAGTCTACGAGATATTTCTCCAGGGAAATGGATTTATTCAGGAACAAGAAAGAGTTGCAATATAACACATGCCACCATGGCAAAGCGGTTGAAAGACTGCTAAAACAAAGGAGAAGAAACTCCTGTAGAGGGAAAGAGGATGTTGTGCTTTGAAATCATCTACTAATGAAGCTTGTGAGAGCTCCCCCTTCTGGCCTAATTTATTTAAAATGAGGTGTCTGTTTACTCACTTTTTAAATTCAATTCCACTGCTGGGATTACATCCTAA
This sequence comes from Phyllostomus discolor, assembly GCF_004126475.2. NCBI lineage: Eukaryota > Metazoa > Chordata > Mammalia > Chiroptera > Phyllostomidae > Phyllostomus > Phyllostomus discolor. Next base: position 129,917,650 of record NC_040906.2, on the reverse strand, counting down.
GAACCCTGAAACACCAATCCATAAGAACCTATGCACCACAATGTTCACAGCAGCACAGTTTATAATTTCCAAGAGGTGGAAGCAACCTAAATGCCCATTAGTAAATGAATGGATCAAAAAACTAGGGTGCATTCATGTGATGGAATACTATGCAGCAGAAAGAAAGAAGGAGCTCCTACCCTTTGCAACAACATGGATGAATCTAGAGGGCATTATGCTAAATGAAATAAGCCAGGTGGTGAGGGACAAATACCATATGATCTCACCTTTAAATGGAACCTAGTCAACAAAACAGACAAGCAAGCAAAATATAACCAGATACATTGAAATTAAGAACAATCTAAGAGTAATCAGAGGGGAGGTGGGAGAGGATAGTGGGGAGAAAGGGGGTAAGGGTTTTCAGGGACAACTATAAAAGACACATGGACAAAACCAACAGGGGAGGAGTGGAATCAGGGAAGGGAGGTGAAGATGGCTGAGGTGGGGGGTAAATGCAGACAACTATGCTTGAATCACAATCAAATAATTAAGAAACAAAAACAAAACAAAACATCTTGTGATTGTACTGCTTTTCCAGCTGCCTAGCCAGGTGAAGAGAACTGGTTTCTTGTGGGATGGATGCTGGTAGCACCAGTGCAGCCCTGGGGAGAGGATAGTGACCTTCTTTCATGCAAAGGATCATTTCTGGCTGCCTGTTTTGCTCCGTGGTACAGGAAGTCAGGAGCAGCCTGTGCAGGATGAAGCTAAGTGGCAATCACCAGCCATTTCAACCTCCTTCTAGTTACTTTTTCTAGTTGTCTTTCTTAACTACAAGGGAGTAGAAAGCTAAAAACTATTTTTTTACAGACTTTCTTGTAGTCAGAATTATGGATGCAGATTAGCATCTGCCAATTACAGGCATTCCTTAGAGATTTGGCAAGCAGAGGTGAGGCTGCAGACAACTGCAGTTGCTGGCAGCAAAAGGGTCATGGAAGATGTAGGGTGTTTTTGCAGCCAGGTTCCAGCCACTAGCTTTGGGGTTACGAAAATGTAGGTACATTGGATCACTGCTACTACAGGGCAAAGGACAGCCTCCAGAGGCCCCTCCATCCTCACTGTGATGGAGGTAGGAGCTCCTCTGGCCGGCCAAGTAAGCAGTTTGTTTGGAGATTCATTCCTGAATACTTAGCCTGTAGTTCTTATGACAACTTCTTGTTTTCAATCCCTTTCTCCTTAAAATGACTAGAACGATTTGGGTGGTTACCATGCAATTCAATATACAGATGATATATTGTACCCTGGAAAGTTATATAATCTTATTAACTGATGTCACCTCAATAAATTTACTTTTAAAAACTAGAATGTTTACTATTTCCTGCAACTGAGCTATGACAGATATTCATTGTGAGTCTCACTCATAGGTGCCCAAAGTTGGCTGTTTTTGGAAACTTTTTCCTGCTTCATTTCACTGCATTGGCAGCTGTTGCCATCATTGATGAATGGTGCACTCATTTAAGTAAGCATATTTCCAAACTGCTTTCACAAGGTGAGGAATAGTTGAGTATCATTCCTGAAATGGTTCCGGGACATGCAATGTCTTATAATCAGAGACCTGTTAGCTCTAGATTAGGTTCCAAAAACCCACTTCATTGATTATCTGAAAAATAACTCCCCCTGGGTAGTAGTCAGCATCAGCATCAGTTCCCTTCAGTTAAAACTAACCCACTCACTCATGAGATTTTCTAGTCCCCAAGAGAGTCATGATGGAAACTCACATGTAAACACTTCCTAGACAAAGAATATCCATTCTGTTTTGTGTCTATTTGCTTTATAATACTCGTAATTATAACCTTGTATCTGTGGGAAAAATCCTAGACCAGAAAAAATTTTTACTAATACAATAAAAGTGGGCATTTCTTATATATGTTCTTATTCTTCTGTGTTTTCCATGATTTAAAAAGTTGTTTTCTCAAAGACCTAAATATACTAGCTAACGTTAAAATCAGTTTTTGTTTCTATGAATATTTTACTTTGGTCTTTTACTGAATTTATTTCATATAAAATAACATATTCTCTTTGTACATGATGTGGGATTATGATATACTTACATATATATCCACTTTCAGATTTTTACTCCACAACCCACAGATCAGTTAATTTACCTAAATTAATGCAGTACCTCATACACTTGAACGTTTAATATTTAAGCTTTACAATGGAATTGTTCTGAAGTTTTATCTTTAATTACTGATACATTCACTACTCAAATCTTGAAGCTTTACTTAAAGCTACCAATATATCTATTTATTTATTTTAGAAGATAGTCCTTCCAAAGGATGCTTGTCCTTCCACTGATAGATGGACTCTAATTCCCTTTCCCTAGAAACCAGGCTTGATTTCTGATTTACTTGTCTAACATAAGGCAGAAAAAGTCATGTCCTGGTAATCCATATCAAGATTGTAACCCGTCTTGCAGATTCTACCCTGACTATATGGAACATTCATTTCTGTGTATGTCTTCTTGGAAGAGAGCTGCCCTGAAGTACAACAAACATGAAACTACCATGATGAGGGAAGCATAAGCTCCATGAAGATTTCTCTGAAACAGGAAACACCCTGGGGAGTGAGAGGAAGAGAGAGTTAAAGAGAGAAGGAGGGAGGGGGGGGGGGACGGGGAGGGGAGGGGAGGAGAGGAAGAGATAGAGCACAAAGAGCTCTGAGCCAGAGAAATATGAGCAAAGCAGCCATCTTTAAGAGGAATCTGAAGTATCTTCTTGCCCCAGCTGATCATCAATGATCAAAGAAAAACTTTACAACAAACCCCTCTATAAACTTCTGACCACTGAAATTGGAAAGAAAATGAAATGGTTGCTTTAAGCCACTAAACTTTTGGAATGTTTATTATATAGCCATACAGGAACAACACACTCATTCATTCAATAATCTTTTTTTAAAAGATTTTATTTATTTTTAGAGAGGGAAGGGAGGGAGGGAGAGAGAGAGAGAGAGAGGAACATCAATGTGCGGTTGCTGGGGGCCATGGCCTGCAACCCAGGCATGTGCCCTGACTAGGAATTGAACCTGCGACACTTTGGTTCGCAGCCCGAGATCAATCCACTGAGCTACACCAGCCAGCAAATAAATATCTTTAAAAAATTACTGCATGCTGGGTAATACAAAAATGAGTATGTCAGATAACTTTAAAATCTCTTATTTAAAATGAAAACACTCTCTAGAATGACAATAATAACAGGTAAATGAATGGTTACACAAAATTTGCCAAGACCAACATTGGAGAAATACACAGACTATTACAGGAGAAGAGATAAAAATACATTTCATAAGGGGAGGTGAGGGTGAAATGAAGAATCATAGAGAAAGAGATAGAATTAAGCCCGTGTATTAATGGGAATCCTTTACATAGGTTAAGTAGTGAAAGACATTTTAGGGACCGGAAATAACCTATGAAGGGAAAACATGTTCATTGTTGTATTGGTGAGATGGTTTTGTGTAGATATACAGCAAGATGCACACAGGGGAAGGGTGGAGAGGTTTCAACAAAGAGAAAATGTGATAAGTATCAAGGATCTTGTGGACCATATATAGTATCCTGTAGGTAAGGTGTTTTTAAAGGATTTTAAAGTAGTCAAACCACTATACTAATAGATACCCAAATATTCGACTATTCAAACACAAGAATATTTCTTGCTCAATCTATAAATCCATAATCTAAGCCCTGGCTGGTGTAGCTCAGTGGATTGAGTGGGGGCTGTGAACCAAAGAATCGTAGGTTCGATTCCCAGTCAGGGCACATGCCTGGGTTGCAGGCCACGGCCCCAAGCAACCGCACATTGATGTTTCTCTCTCTCTCTCTTTCCCTCTCCCTTCCCTCTCTAAAAATAAATAAATAAAATCTTTAAAAGATAATGCCTATTTTTAAAAATAGTCCAAAATCTCCCAGACAAGTTTAAATTAACTGGAACGACGGCAGTGGGACAATGCTGTGCTCCACAGTCATTCACAGACCCGGAATGAAATGAGTTTGATGTCTTTGACACATGATATTCAAGGTCACTCTGGGGATCTGAACCCAGCAGGCACAAGGGAAAGTGTATGGGGGATCAAATCTGCAATTCTTTATGTGCCATGCCTGGAAAGTGGTTCATATCACTTCCATCCACATTTCTCTGGTTGGAGATCAGTCATAGGACCTGCCCTAACCATAAGACAGTCTGGGAAATGTAGTCTAGCCAGATTCTCAGAGATAGGAGAAATCTGTTTGCTTTTATCCTCACCCAAGGACATTTTTTCATTGCTTTTAGAGAGAGAGGGAGAGAGAGAATCATTGGTGTAAGAGAAGCATCAATTGGTTGCCTCCCATATGCACCTGGCCTGGGGATCAAACCCACAACCTAGGTATGAGCCCTGACCAGGAATCAAACCCACAGCCTTTTGATTATGGGATGATGCTCTAACCAACTGAGCCACCTGGTCAAGGCAGAAAGCATTTTTTTTGAACAGCCAACATTCTCTCTCACATAGGTAAAATAATAGATTTTGACAACAAATTTGATGTGGAGAAGTTTAACAGAGAAGGTGTTCATAATAGTGATCTGATTTTTCACTTGAGTAATTTAGCAGATACCCATGTCTTTTAATTAGATAGAGGATACAGAAAAAAGTACCATCCACAGGTTTTATTATGATGGGATAATGTTAACAACAATAAACCATCACATCTCAATTTTTTCACATAAGAAACATCAAGTTTTGAGAGGCTAAGTAAATTCCCTGAAGTTATACAATTATTAAATGATAGATCAGGAATCTAAGATCTATTTAATTTCATAGTTCATATCTTTAACTACAAACACAACATCAAAGTTAGAATATTCAGAAAACAACTCTAAATAGTCTTATAAACCTCATGAAACTCTAGATGTAAATTTGCATGTCGTGAGAGCACAGAGATAGTTTGAAACTGGGCTATTTCTCAGCTTGCCAAGGGAGGGTGTAGAGAGAAATAAGAGGAACAAAGAAACACTACTAAGATGAATCTCTTAGTCCTGGATCCTAGACCAGCGCTCCACTGGCTGACAGGACACATAAGAAACACTTGTCTAGAAACTGAGAAATGAGCCACAGGAGCACTCTAAATTTGGGAACCTCAGTACTCTAGTTTGTAAACAAAAGGGGTCATATGAGGTGGGAGGCTAACTGTTCCCATAAATTTAGCTCTCAAATTCCCAAAACAGAGTGTAAGTTAATGATCAACTGAGCAATACTGAAAACAAAGAACCCAACTATTTTCATCATGGTCATTCATATCCTAGCAAAGAGTTTTCCCTGAGTGCTAAAGCATGCTTATAAATGTTGTCTTATTGCTTGCTCTTATATCAGCTTAACTGCCAAATGGCATCGTGTTTGTTTTGTGGACTTTCACCATCCTTCCACAAAGGGAATGATGGAGGCTGCTGTCTGTTCACAGAGCCATGTCCTGACCTTCCCGAGCTCACAATTACACTGGATTCCTCAGACTTCCTGCATCTAAGTTTGTCTGAGTGCCATTGGGCGATGCCATGTGAACAGACATGATGCAAGACACTTATAGGCCTGGCCCATACATACCTCCCTTGTGTGTGATCATCATCTCTATTCATGCTCTTCCTCCACCCATTAACTGTACATAAATGATTCAAAGATCCTAGAGAATGTCAGAGCTCTAACATTACAAGAGTTGCTTGAACAGATAAAGTAGTTCATCAAATAATAGCATTTTGTTCAATGTTTTGTTATAATGTTAATGAGCAAAGAAAATATTGATTCCCAATTTGGGGTTGACTGTGTATGAGGAGCTTGCTATTCTTCCCATGTCTGTGTGGGTGGTCTCTGGGGCTCCCATTTCCTCCCACAACTCAAAGATGTGCACATGAGGTGAGTTGGTGTGTCTAAATTACTCCAGTCTGACTGAGTGTATAGTGTGTATGCGAGCTGCTTTGCCATGGAGGGTGCTCTGTCCAGGGTTGGCTCATATCTGGTGCTCTGAGCTAGCCGGACAGGCTCCAGCTACCCTTGACCCTGGACTGAAATAGTGTATTGGAAAATCATGGCCTCACTTGTTATTAATCTTTCTTAAATGTGTATATATATATATATAATATTTATTTCAATGCTTAATATTAGAAGTGTTTTGGGTCTTTATTTAGAAATTTTGTGATGTTTTTGTGACCAGAAATGTGCTGTTGTGTTTAATTCATGTTTATATCAATTAGCCTGTGATAAAATTCATTTTGTTATACATCTTTTCACTTAAAATTGCAGTTTCCTAGAACTTATTGAGAACATTGAGAAGTTACTGTATACTTAAATGTAAAGAGGAAATGTACTCTCGTGCAGTTAAGTTTATGAAATGTTGGAAGTTGTTTGTCACAACTAATGTTACTATCATTAATGCATATCAAGATGGTAAAAATTCCTATAGAACAGACATGAAAACAAATGGATTTTTAAATAAGGTCAAACATGTCACATTGTAAGGATTTGGGGTTTTAGTCATTTGTAATATTCCAAAATTTAGGCATTTGCCCTTATGATCTATTATTCTAGTACCATGGAATTCTGCTGAGAACATTTAGTAAAGATTAGAGAAAGTTAAGGTCATGAAAAAGAGAAAGGAGTTTGAGAGGAAAGAAGAAAATTAGGGGGACAGAGGCCCAAAAACCAAGAGTAGAGAAGATGGAAGTGTGCCACGGAGCCTAAAGCCACAGTACAACAGAGAGGTGAAAAGACATCCTACCAGTTGAGGTCATGAGTGCCGAACAATCAGTGTCAAACTATTTATTTAGTACTTAGAACATGCCAGGCAGTGTACTAGCGGGGATGAAAAAAGAGCCAAGAGAGACAAGAGCCAGTCTCCACAGAGTTTGCATTTTCTTTATTCTTTATTATTTTAATAGTTCATTTTTATTGTATTTTTCTATTACCATCTATCCTTCCTATACCCCCTCCCATCTCCATCCACCACCCTTCCCCACCAAAATCACCACACTGTTGCATATGTCCACAAATTCTTTTTCTTTTTTGCTCTATCACTCCACAACCCCTCCAAGAGAAGTGACCTTTAATCATAGCTTATCTGAAGCAGATTAAATTTTATCGTGGAGTTATTGAGTACCAAAGAATTAATCACATCAGGATGTAGGGATGGAAGGTGATGGTGTAGATAGCATATACAAAGAAACATAAATCCAAGTAGCTAGAGCACCCTGAAGAAAGGCAAAGTGATATGAGATGAGCTCAAGGATAAAAGACAGGTGCCAGATCACATGTACCTCTACACATCAAGGTAAGTATTGACAAGTGTGATAAGCAATCATTAGAAGGTTTAAATTACTATTTTTTCTTTAAATATTTTTCTTTCTTGACTTTTACACTTTTGAGGAATGAATATTGGCCAGTTATTTTTGTCTCTTGATTTGTGCTTATTTGATGTTTCCTCATGATTAATTTAGGTTATTCATTGTCATCAAGGACACTAAAAAGCAATATGATGCCCTGAGAAGAAAGAGACAACCTGTGAGCAAACACCGGAGGTTATTGTGTCATTCTGCTGGTGATATTAACTTTGATTACTTCTTTAGAGTAGTTCATGGACCTAATCCAATCAAGAAACAGAAAATACATAATAATCTGACCAGAGGCATCTATTGTTAAGGATTATTTACTTTAAGAGCAAATTGAAGTAATTGGAGAGTGCTAGTAAGAGATAAAGAGAAAGCTAAGGTCTACAGGAATCCCGGAGGTAGGGGTCAGCCACTATGGTTGGTACTTACTGAGTACTCAGTGCTTGGTGATGACAGAGCACATTCAAAGGAGAAACAAACCTAAGGAGGGCGTGCTTGAGGGCTGAGATACAGGCCTATTTAGAGAAGGTATGGTCCTGGCTTTACTGAGTTCTCTACTGATGGAACTCTCTGGGAAAATGCCTTTTGGATTTCCAGGGAAAGCTGTTGATCTTAGAGGGTTTGGAGGAATCTGTACATGGGATGAGGCCAGGCCAGTGACACTTAATGAAAAACCATCTGCAAGAGGAGCTATGATGCTGACCTCCATATGCTGCAGGAGCTACACACACTGCAAGGTCCACCAAAGGAAGCACACACAAGAGCCAGAACTAGGAAGAGAAAGCATAACATCGTGCCAGCTGGCCAAGCAGAAATACATGGAACATCCAACTTGGGGGTTTCAGAGAAGCTGATGAAGGGCAAGGTTAGACTTCAGATGTAATACCAATTACCTGTTTGAATTGGAAGAGGTTTTGTCTGATAGTTTCTTCCCTATAGAATAATATTTCTCTCTTTGTCAGTAATAAATATAGAGAGATATGTTGAGATTATATACATAAGCACCTACAAATTTTAGCATTTATTAGTGATTCTTACCTGAATAATTTATTACTGTGCTGTTCCCCAAAAGTTGATTCATTATTTCTACAACATTTTCTACATTTATTGTTTAGAATTTTTATAAGGAAGAGCTCTCTCTTCCCTGTGTGTTTATTTATTTGTTTGTTTATATAAATATGGAATCACAGATAATTATTTAATTATATGTTTTAATGTATTACTATCATTTATTCTGTTGCTCAAATTTTCCTAGATTTAGCTACTGGGAGCTCCTTCAAGGAGACTTCTGATTCTTTTTGACATGTTTCTATGATCTTTTCTTAGCACAACAGAATGTTCTGGAGTTTTCTTGTGTTTTCCCCACCTAAACTCTGGAATTAGCTTCTTCAAAAAACTTAAATTACTTTTAATGAAAATTTTTATTCAGAAACATAAATCTGGGTTTTGCCACTGGAGTGACATTTCCCTATAAGCACATGAAGCTAAAAAATACTCATATGTATACATGCATATATATACATATCTGTGACAATCTATTATGTATCTATATATACACACATATAGAGATATATATGTAAATATGTATATATATATCAAATATGCATATACACAGATGTGTACATACCATATTCACAGAAGTCCTATTTCCTGCTTATTTCTTGTATCCTGTTCTCATTTCCTCATTCTTTCTACCATATTCCCAGCTACCAATACTTAATCTAATGAGTAAACAACCTCATTAGTTTCTGGATTATTCTTCTAGGGTTTTTTTTTATGCAGGGGGGCAAGTAAATACATATTTTTCCTATTTTTTTCTTTCTTGCATGAAGAATGTGATGGTATCTTTTGCAACTCACTGAATTCACTTATATTCATATTGGCTTAAACATACTTTTCCTATACAAAGAATAAAAAGTGTTTTCTTCTAGTGTTTGAATTGCTTCCTTTTTATTTACATCCTTTCCATTTGGAGTTGATTCCTGAGGAAGGTGTGAAGTATTTGAGTCTAATTTCATATTTTCCAAATGGCCATCAAGTGGTCACAGTCCATTTCATTCCTCTCCATTCTTGCTCCAGTGATTCAAGAGGCCACCTTTATCATACACAAATTTTCTATTTGCAATTGGGTCTACCCCTGGGCTTTTCATTTCATTCCACCTTTCTCTTTGTCATGTGTCAATACAACATTGTTATAATTAAGAGGTTTGAAATATGTCTTAAAATTTAGTAGGGCTAGTAACTGTATAATTTTCCTTTTTTAGTGGTGCCTGTCTATTCTTGCATGTTTAGTTTCACCACACGAACATTAGTACCAACTCCTATACCTTTATTTTAAAGTTTGTTCATATTTTTATTGAGATTACATTGACTATAAATTACCTCAGGAAGAATTGACATGATTATGATGTTGAGTCACTTTACACAAGAACAAATTACATCCTATTTGCTAAAAGTCTACTTTACTACCTCTCAGGGGTGTTTTAAAGTTTTCCTTTTATAGGTCTTACATAACTCTGGCTAATTTTTTAAATGTCTCTAATCTTTGTTTCTATTGCAAGTGGGTTTTCTTTAATATTATGTTCTCTAACTGGTTACTTTCTATATAAAGAAGGCTATAGATTCATATGTGTCAATTTTATAGCCTACTACCTTACTAAATTATTTTATTATTATTGCATTGTTAGTGTTTGCTAGTTTTAGCTATGATTATCTCCAGTTTCCAAAGTTCACTATTATAGCATCTGTAAATAGTGATATTCTTCTTTACCAAATATTTTGTCTATAATTGATTTATGTTGTCTAATTTTTTGGCAAATACATATATTCTGTTATATATGTACCTATATCAGAATATTAAATATATGTGTATATAACAACAGGATATTAAATAGTAGTGGAGGTAGTGGATATTCTTGCCTATTTCCTCTTCTTAGTAAAATATCCTTAGTATTTTCTCTTTCTGTAAGATACTGGCCTTACAACTAAGATTTTGCCTATTTTCTTAAGTTTTTTTAATCAGAAAGTTATTGACTTTTGTCAGAGTGATCAGCATCCATGAAATAAATAAATAAATAAATAAATATGTAAAACTTTGATATGTTATTGTGGTTTATATCATATGATTTTCTAATATACAACCAAATTTTTTTTATCCCTGGAATAAATTTACCTGATCAGTTATGTTACTTTTGTAGTGTGTTATTATATTTAGATTCTAAGTGTTTTTCCATTAACATTGACAAATATGTTTCTGTATTTCCCAGGTTTAGTCATAGTATTTGATTCATAAAAAGAATTAGGGGGTGCTCTGGCTGGTATGACTCAGCTGGTTGGAGCATTGTCCCATAACTGACAGGTTGAGGGTTGGATTCCTGTCTGGGCACGTGCCTAAGTTACAGATTCATTCCCCTGTCTGGGTGTGTAAGATCCATGGTCCAAGTGCATGTAGGAGGCAACCAAACAATGTTTCTCTCTCTCCCTTCTTCTCTCTCTAAAAACAATAAAAAAATGTCCCTGGATAAAGAAGTGGATGAGGAGGAGAAATAAGGGGATGGGGAAGTAGAGAGGGAGGGGTAGAGGGGGGGTAGAGGAGGGAGGCAGGGAGAAAGAGGAAGAGGAGGAAAGAGAAGGAGGAGAAAAATAATTGGGGAGTATAATTTCTTTTTTACTTTTTTAGATCCTCACCTGAGAATATGTTTATTGATTCTTGAAAGAGAGGAAGCAGGGGAAGTGGGGGAGAGAGAGAGAGAGAGAGAAACGTTGATTGGCTGCCTCTCTGCACCCTGACAAGAGACAGAAGTGCAAACCAGGTATGTGCCCTGACCAGAAATCAACCCATATCTGTTGATGCTTGGGGATGATGCTCCAACCAACTGACCCAACCCCTCAGCCAGAGCAAGAGTATAATTTCTTTACAATTCGCTAGAACTGTTTATAGAGCATTAGGTCTGAGTTTTAAAGGTTTAGTGAAATTTTCCTATACAACATCTGGGCCAGTTGCTTTTTAAGAAAAAGAGAGTATAAGTTGTTAAATATTTTCTCTACTTCTATGAAAATCAGTCTGTTTAGGTTTTTTTCTGTATGGTAGGATAAATTTTGATAACCTGTATTTTCAGGGAAAATTAATTAGATTTTCAAATGTATTCATCTAGAAGTAAACCTGAGTACTCTAATGATTTTTTAAATTTCTTCTGTTTCAATAATTCTTTCATACTCAATTTTTCATTCTTTTAGTTGATTCTCTACTTTTCTCAATGATCAGAATTAAATTATAACTTGAACTCTCTTTCATGTGCACCTTGTAACTATTTTTTTCTAATGTAATTATTTTTCTTTTATATCTCTTTCCTGAATTCTAATAATTAATTTTTATCTATTTCTAATTTTTAAATTTTTATTCAACAGGGTTTTCTGTATTAACCATTTTTGTTTAAGTATATTTATTTAGTTTGGAGTGTTGCCTGTCAATTACTTCTGCTTGGCAATTTTGTTTCAGGAAAATTTTTAATGGTTAATCTCTGTTGGATCTTATTTCTTGATTTTTTTTGATGACTCTGAATAAGATCTGACAATGAGTTGGCCATGAGGAATCATAAAAAGGAGGAATAAAAGAGCAAATAAGAAGCTCGAGTAAATGTGTAGTTTGTGCTGGCTTTTATTTTAATGAGGATGATCTAAGGGATAAGCCCACATAGAATTGAAGATCAATTTTGATCATAACTTTGAAATGTTTAATATGCATCAATAAGTTTGACACATTGTCTATTAATCTGAAATTATGGGACAGAATCAAACCATGGAATTGTGTTGTTGTAAAAACACAATTTATAAAAAAAAATGTCCAGGAGATATTTTCACCTTTGAGTTTCTTCCCCTATCAGTACTTCATCTGTCATTTAAAAGTTATGTTTCTTTATTTTAATTTCTTCCTTTCTTACAGTAGTTAGGTTTTTCCAAAGCCACCATGCTCTTGTTTACATCCTATTCTTGTTGAATGTAAGCAGTTTTGTCCAGCTAAGAATGGAGAATTCAGCTGTAATTGCATATACTTCTTTGCTTTTTTTCTGAGATTAACTGTCCTGGGCCAGGCTATACTTGACCTGGTAGGGAATGCAACCAAGGAGATGATGCATGAATCCTGATGGCTCCCCTAATTTACCAATGGACCCTCAACCTCCTATTTTTATTTTGGAGAATCAGAGACTGTCTTTCATTTCTACCCTGTAGCCAGGCTCTCTGTGGCAGCTCTGCCATCTAATTACTTACAAATTTGGTGATCTAAGTGAGAATTGTGTGAATTTTGTTGACCCAGAGTAGAACTTTTGAGGTTGGGTTAGAGGTATTTAAGAATAGTGTTATTCCAGAATTTATCAGTCCTTTTCTTGACTGTTACCTCAAAGATTTATGGCATAAAATCCTTTACTTGTTTGCTTGATAGTAGTGAACTTTTGGCTTAAAATAATTTTAATTTTGCTTGATATTACACAATGTGGAGGGAGATTTTGTGATTTGGTGTCACTCTCCATCTGTATATGAAAGTCCTAACTTGATAGTTTACATAGTACAGCAGTTAAAAGTGAGTTGCAAGGGTCTGTATAAGTCAGTAGTAAACACATGAAGGCCAAAGGTTAGATCATTTTTTTCTTTTTCTAAGAAATAATTTTGAAAGTATAAAGAAGTTAAAAAATTGAACTAAAAATAGTAAGTTCAAAAATTTGTTTTAACATTGAAAAGATGTATGCACGCACTAAGTTGGAAAACAAAAGAGAAGGTAATGTTTAACACAACCATAGAACTCACTTATATTGAAGGCATTGATTTTTAGCCTTTTATAAGGCTAAATGAGTATACCTCTTATTTTTAAAGTGCTTCATAGAATTAATGCACCAATGTCTACAAAGCCACTATAACACTGACAAGTTTTTTTCATTGCTTACTATGAGTTTGTGATCTTTCCATGCATTCTCAATGATTTGGCTGGTCCTGGGAAATCTCTGGGGATAAAAACCTGTATAGAAGTGAAAACTAATTATTCATAATTGGTGAAAGAAAGCAGTTTCTGAAGAAGTCATGGATGATGAAGGAAAAAAAAAAACTTCTCTGAGCAGACACTACTTGTTACCTTGAATTCTATGCAGGACAAAAACATGAACCACAGGACAAGAAAAAAAAATTGGAAACAAAATGCCCTTAATGCTAGATGGCAAATTTGTGACAGCATGTCCTCACCCAGCCCTCCTCTACCGGTGATGCCCACCGCTGACATACTACAGCTCTTCTTTGTGCTCAATTAACCTGTGATCTCAAAATCGTTTTTGACAAAACTACTTCTATTCCCTTTTCCCACTAACAATTGGATTGAGTAAGTAATTAAAATGAAAGTGAATCTGCCAGTTGTGATTGACATTAGTGGTTCTTAGCCTTGTCTGTATGCTGGAAGCGCTTGACAGAAATCTAAAAGTGACATGCCTGCATCCTATATCCAGAGGTTCTGATTACTCTGTCCTAGGCTATGGCCTGGGCATCACTGTATTATAGAAGTCCCTGGGTGATTTTAACACGTAGCCTGGAAAACCTGAGATGGACTTCGGTAGTAAACACAGAATGCACATTCAGTCTGTAGTGACCTTCATTCTGGGAACTATAATCTTTTTTTACTTGTGCCACAATAGCTGCTCCTGTAATGCAAAAATTTTGCTCTTCCCATGAGATATGGTTCCTGTCAACAACCATGATACTGCCTCAGCTGACAGGACAAAGCCCGTCCAAGTTGGAGAGCCTGTGGTGGTAGGTGATAGAAGGAAATCCTTTCTGCCTGGCCTCTTCACGCATTGTCTCTAAGGCTGCTTTTTACATTAGTCTGAATTAGTGTCATTTTTACATGCATTCAAATCCAGCTCCTTGTTAAAAGATAAAAGAAAAAAGTTAAGATAGACATAGCACTTAATCTGTTTCCTTTATTTGAAAAGAAATATAGTGAAAATATAGTGAAGATCATAGCAATCAGTTATTTGTAAAAGGGAACAAACTTGGTAGTGGCAAAGCTTGATTGAAAATTCAGTCCCCCTTCCTAATTCCTAGGATGGGGGTTTTCTGGGTTAATTATATCTTAAAACATTAGCCTTTATTGTTTACTTCCAAATGGCAAAAACAAAAATATAGGACACCTTTATTATAGTCTGATATAGTCCTCAGAAAAATAGGTAATTTAGCAGGAAGATTATAAGTGAAAATGCTCTAGTCAGCAGGTTTTATTTTCTTCCCACCAAATACTTACTGACTTGCAGTACTAATGAGGACAGCAACTTTTATCATATCCCTCCTTGCTAATTTTCATTGTCTCATTGAGATTTTTTTCTTCTGAACTTTGACAAATTACTCTGAACTTGTGAGTTTATTGAGACACTGTCCTCATTTCCAGAATGCATTAAGTCTCACACTACTAAATAATTTACCCTGGAAAATAATGGTACTCTAGCTAATAATCAGTCTGATGAATTCAGCAAAGACTAGAGATGTGGTAGATCTGAAAATGAAACAAAATGTAAAACAAGAATAAATGCAAACTTAGAGCACTAACAGGGGTGGTAGGACTAAGTTTTATATTAGTAGTCTTCAAATTAGAAATTCCTGTTTTATGTAAAACCAAAAACCATTGCAATAAATAACATAACATAATGAATTGATTTACAAAATGTTATTGTTGAAAAAAATCATTTTAATAACATTTCCATTATAACATAGCACACTATCATACAAAATCATATCACTTAGTTCAAATTATATTGGTAGGTTAATGTCAACAAACAATAAAAACTTGACATAAACAATCAATGTGTGAGGTCTTAATGAATATTAATCTTCTCTTAGATAATCACATTAAAATTGTCATTGTAGTTGTAAATAAGTGTTCTTTAACTATGTTTTTTTCTGGGCAAGGTTAGAATTCCTGTTTAATACTAATTTTAACAATAACTTTATAGTGAAAATGTTAACACTGAAATGAAATCTTTATTATTCTTCCAATATTTTAAACCTAGATTTAGGTCTATCATTCCAGCATTGTAATAAGAAGACAAAATAAGAAAACATGCACAAAAGATTAGAAATAATATATAATAATAAAAACATGTATGGTGTCAGAGCAAATGCTTTGAATATTTATTTTTGATGAAGACCTGTAGATAGATCTATAGATAAAGAGAAAGAGCAAAATGATTAAAGTTATATACAAAAAAGTAATGATTTCAATAATATTTTAGGTTTAGGAGGTAGTATGGTCTAGTTAAAGGAAATTTTAGCTCTCTCATTAGCTAGCTCTATAATCTTATGCAAATTTTAATGTTAGGGATATAGGTATGCTTTCACAAAGATATAGCCTTCAAAACATTAGCCTAATATGATATGGATTTGCAAGTTATGTAGAAGGACTTTTTGTCACCAAATGTCTGCTAGTTCAACATGGTGTGTTTTCTCCTTTGCGTTAAATCTTGCCTTATCCTTGGTAGCCCTTCTTAAAAGAAGGAAAAAAAAGTCTTTGTATAAATAAGAAATTTCCATCAACTCAGAATTAGACTAAAAATTTGGAGGGAGCTAGCCCCTCTGTGGAAGCTGTTGAAATGTGGAGTTTGCCATTCCTAGACATTCTTCAGAGAATCTTCTTCGTGGCTCTGTGGGCCATGTGAGCCTGTGTAGTGCAGGTATTGTCTGGCACCCACTCTTGTTCTCAGGCTCTCCCATGCACTATCTCAAGTGGACATACAGCCAAACCACGACATTCAGGGATTGTTACCCGATGTCTTTTTTTTAATTAAACATTTTTTATTGTTGTTTCTTATTCCCCCCCCCCCCCATTACTTTCCCCTGCACTGGTTACCTAATTTCAGAAGTGAGGGATTTATTTGTTCACCATGACCCAATCTCTAGATAGAGGAACAGGTGATTTCCAGGTGGGATCCAGACCACCTGTGCATCAAAAGCATGTGGAATACTTGTCCAAAAAGCAAATTCCCAGGCCTTACCCTGACCTAAAGAACCAGGTCACATGGGTGGGACTTAGGAATCTGCATTTGAATACACTTTCCAAGTGATTCTTGTGCACACAGACATAAAGAACCATGAGATTAAATTCTAGTTCACAAGAAAAAGAGAAAAAGAAAAAAATTCAATGGATACATTCTTCCAGACAGGAAGCCAATTGTGATTCCTGAGTAAAAAATTTCCTTGAAGAGGACCAAATGAAAATACCATGACTCTAAAGAAGAAAAAAATACCAAAAAAGAAAAAAATATGTATGTTAAAAAGAAGAAGAAGAGTATTTAAGACATATATCATCAATTTTCCAGGACAGCCTAATTCATCACAAGCAATTTTATTTGAGGTAGAGACAGCTCTTTTCACTTGTATTAAGTTTTAGGGTTGTTCTAGCATTTAATTAAGCATTAGTTGTATTGCATTCTGAACATATTGTTTGACTATGTAATATTCACATATATTAATTTCATTAAAATGCATTGACTTTAAACACAATTGTATTTCATCTAAAGGTGGTGCATATTTTAAGAATAAAATAAATTATATATATATATATATATATATATATATATATATGTGGAGAGGAAAAAACAGTAAAAATAGAACAAGAAAAAAACATCTATACTTTAAACATTTTCCTCACCATTTAAAAATCTTCAGCTATCTCAATATTTATGAGATAATAGACCTTACTGGAACAGGATTTTGAAGAAATAAAAGGTCATTTCCCCCTTTACACTGCCAGGTTTATTGAAACACATCTGCTTATTTTAAATGAACTTGTCTCTGTGCCTCTTCAAACTGTAAAAGTTATATAGCAGCATGTAAAGGTAATGCAGTAATTTCTAAAAAGAAGCTAGATCTTGTGAGAGTCAAGATGGTATGATAAAAATCTCACCAACACCAACAGAAGATTTAGGGGTAGAGATGCAGAGTATAGCACTTCTAAAATTCTAAGAAGCACAGTAAATAATTCATTATTTCAAAAAGAGTACCTTATAAATCAGTAAGTTTAGGTTGGAATATCTGCTGTGTAATGTCACTGTGAGGTCTATGCAGTAATTAAATGTAAATGATATAACTTGGTGACTAGCACATGGAAGGCAACAAATTCCTCTTATATATATGCACTTTTTAAAACTAATTTAAAATAGTAAACTTTACCTGGAAAATCTTTTATTATTGAACTTAACAATCAATGAGAATAATGCCAAAAGAACTGCTTCAAACATTTATTTTCAATGAAAATTGGTAGATTCAAAGCAAAAGGAAGTGTGGTTATTTCAAGAAAAGTTTGTTTCAGAGATAGTATGGCTCAAGTGAAAAAAGCAAACACACAGCTAAATATCAACTCTGCCGTTATTTAGCTGCACAATGTAAAGTGGAGCCTTTTATCTGAGAAAATGTGTGTTTTGACCACAACATCAACACTCAAAATGATTTAGCTCTTCTCTGTGACCTCTCAGTTTGATAACCTGGTCACATACTATCTTTTGATCTTTTTTTCCTACTGATTGTAAAAACCTTCTGTATCCTAGCAATCAGTTTCATTTGTTCTGAGTATAAAGATAATATAGTAGGTGTCCAGATGTCAAGGATATGAGGATTCTCTGTGCTTACATCAGGACTCTGCATTAAGTCAACCTGACCTATCCAGAACACCTGTTCTCTTTCCTCTCTCCCTGAACATGCAGGTGACACAGAATATTGCTCTTTTCTCTTATCACTTTTCAAATCTATTCATCACCTCTGATGATGATGCAATAAAAATACATTGTTCCATTATTTGATGCTGTTCATGTATCCTCCAATGGCAAATTTCTGCATGAAGAAGCACTCAAACCACTATTCTAAATCAGAGGTTGGCACTTGCATAAATTGGATTTGTAAGTAGGAACCATTTACAGGTGTGGTTTTTGCTTTTCAATTTTTATCTAATGACAGGGAACAAACACATATTCAAGGTTACTTTATTGCTTCTACTTTATTGCACATTATGATGGTGCAGCTAACTGTGGAGACGTATGACATGAACCGTGACAGTCAATGAGTCACCAGGCATGGGATGTTCCTCTGGTCTCTTAAGTCACCACATCCCAATGGATGTTTGGTACCAGTCAAGACAATACACCTGTCCCTACTACATCACTTCTCTGAGGAAAGAGCTAAAGAGCTTTCTTATTTGGTCAAAATGATGTAGGCTCTTGTTAGAGCCCAGGCACGTGAGGATGGTACCTGAATACTGAATTAACTTAAAGCTTTTTAATGTAATTCAAAGCTTATCATTGAAACAAATTGGCTTTTGGCCATAGAGTTTTACTGATCAGGCCAGAGTCTGGTGATCATCTAAAAGGTGCAACATTGCCTTAGCAAAAGACAAAGTTTTCCCCCAGGATTTTTTCTCAAGCTAGAAAACAATGACATTGAATACTATGTTGTGTATGGCTTAAATAACTATTATTTTGATAAGTCCTATCCTGATAATGTCCTGAAAAAGAGAGAATTCAGGTCTTATGATGCTGCATGAAAGGATAGAAACGGAGTGGATCTCAGCTTCTGCACATCAGAAGAGCCCCCAGAGCTGACAGGAGCTGGGGGTGGGTGGGTTAGCTAGAGTAGGTGGGGGACTGTTAGAGAAGATGCAAAGTACTGAATGGAGGAAAGACCACTCTTGGCTGTAGCCACATATGTTTTTACTGTATTCTCAATATCTATCTTTCTATTTTTATCTAACATAACCATCTTAAAAAAATTGAAAACAACTCACAGTTCTAATGGTAAAGGATCAATTAAAGGCTACAACCAAGATTACTATACCAAAACTGTTATTTATAATCAAAGGACATACCAGAAAAAGCTAAAGGAGTTTATCAATACCAAACCAGTGTTATAAGAAATGTTAAAGGATCTTCCATAGAAGAAGATAGAGAAAAATAAAAAAATATAAAACAAAATGGCAATAATACATGTACATCAACAATTACTTTTAAGTGCAAATGGGTTAAATGCTTCACTTAAAAGACCTATGGAGGCTGAATGGAGAAGCACACAAGACCCATACATAAGCGGTCTGCAAGAGACTTACTTCAGATCAAAGGACACACACACATATTGAAAGGGACAGAAAAAGATATTCATGAAAATAAAAAGGAAAACTCAGTGTAGCCAGACTTATACAAGACAAAATAGACTTTAAAACAAAGGCTATAACAAAGGTGAAAGGAGGACCTAGAAAATTTATTTATCTGAAGAAACTCAAAACACTAATATAAAAACATGCATGTATCCATATGTTCATTGAAGCATTACTTATAATAGCCAAGATATAGGAGCAATCTAAGTGTCCCACAGTAAATTAGAGGATAAAGAAGATGTAATTTATATATACAATGGAATATGACTCAGCCATAAATAAGAATAAAATCTTGCCATTTTGTGACAACATGAATGAATCTAGGGGGTGTTGTGCTGAGTTAAATGTCAGACAGAGAAAGACAAATGCCACAGGATGTCACTTTTGTGTGGAGTCTAAAAAACAAACTAAATGAATAAGCAGAATAGAACAGATACAGATTTACAAAATATTTTGTGTGGGAGGGTTGTGGTAATAGGTAAAAAGGTGAAGGGATTAAAACGTACACAACAGTCATGGGGATATAAAGTACAGCATAGAGAATATAGTCAATAATATAGTAATAACTGGTGTCAGATGGGTACTAGATTTATCAGGGTGATCACTTCATAAGTTATCTGAATGTTTAATCACTGAGTTGTACACCTGAAACTAATATACTATTGTATGTCAACTATAATCAACAAATAAAAAATTGTTTAAAATTAAAAAGATTTATTAAAGTAATATTGATTCATATACAATGGAATTGCATAGCTATTAAATGCCTTGTAGGTAGTATTTAATGATAAAAACACATTCATGATATATTCTTTGGTCTGAAAAATGCAGGCTATCTAAAGTAAATATTACAATGTAATATTTTGGAATTTATACATATATACAAACTATGAAATTATTATTTTTAAATACCACTTCTTATGATGAAAATGTTTATAAAATATGTGGGCATGAGATACAATTTTAAAGCTTTCTGATATCTAAATCCTGTTCCTTGACAATACCATCAATGTCAATGGTTTTTTAACACACACAGAGAATTATGACACACTTGCATATATTAGTTTAAAAATAGGATTATATAATACCATTTTGTAACATTTCTTAAACATTAGTAAGTTTTAACAAGAAAGATTACAGAATGCATCTGTGATAAACCATTTAGATATATCTCCCTACTTTATAGTGGCAGCTTTGCACCAATGTGTCACCACACTAATCCCTTTGTTAACACATGGCCTGTACATTGGCCCTTCAGTCACACTTCAGTGTCACCTTCTCTAACTTCTTCCTTGACCACCTTATCTAATACGGGCCACCTACCTCCCCTATCACATTTCTTATTGTTTTCATCAGAGCACGCATTATAATCTCAATATGTGTATAGACACGTGTATGAATGTGTATCTTTGTCACTCATTCATTTTCCATGCACCCCACTAGAATTTAAATTTTATCTTGTTCACTTCAGGTTGCAAAGCCTAGAAATAAGCATGGCTTATGCTGAACAATAATTACTTACTGAGTGAAGGAGCAAATTTAGCCACCTTTTGATAAATATTTTCCCTTTATCTCAGGATTATAAGTAATACTGGAATCTGCATATTTTAATATCTCTATAACTCAAATATATGTGTGAAAAACCCCAGAAGTTGATTGACTGGATTAAAGGATGTTTACATTAAAAATGTTGATAAACTCTGCCTTCTGAAATTCACAGCAATATGTGTTCTCACCAATACTATGTGACAGGAATTATTTCTCAGTACCTTGGATAAAACTCATTGTTATCAAATGAATTTATCTTTGCCTATCTGATAAATAAAAAATGTATTTATCTCCCAGTATCTGATGGTTCTTTATATTGCATTTATTTGATAAAGTTGCACATCTTTTCTGTGACCTCCATGTTCACATAATTTGATCATTAATCTTTTGAGATATTCATCTTTTCTCAGGAATTTACAAGAGCTGTTAGGGCATTAAAGAAATTATTTCTTAGTTATCTATGTGAATTAAGTTGTATTTGAAGTTTTTCTTTTGAATTTGAAAAAGTTTTTATGATGTTTTCCCAAACAGTAATTTAAAATATAATAGTCAACTTATCAATAGCTTCTAAGCTACCATATATTTTCCATAAGTTTCTGTTTTAAATTATCTCATTAGAGTCAAATGAAATGAAGAAATTATTAGATAAAAATGATACACAGAGATTATTAAAAAGTCCATAATCATATTCAAGAATAAAATTTGTAAATGTGAAGATGAAAATGAAAAGGAAAATAAAATGAGAGTAGTAAGCCCTTGGAATAATGATTCATACTAAAATAAAACAGCTTTGATTTTTTAAAAAATATTTTATTTATTTATTTTTAGAGAGGGGAAGGAAGAGAGAAAGAGAAGGAGAGAAACATCAGTGTGTGGTTGCCTCTCAAGCACTTCCTACTGGAGGCCTGACCCACACAGCCCAGGCACATGTCCTGATTGGGGATCAAACCAGCAACCCTTTGATTCCCAGGCTCAGTCCACTGAGCCACACCATCCAGGGTTGATTTTTTTTTAGGATTTTATTTATTTATTTTTAGAGAGGGGAAGGGAGGGAGGAAGAGAGAGAGAGAAACATCAGTGGGTGGTTGCCTCTTGTGTGGCCCCCACTGTGGACCTGGCCTGAACCCCAGGCATGTGCCCTGACTGGGAATTGAACTTGCAACCCCTTGGTTCACAGCCTGTGCTCAATGCACTGAGCTATGCCAGCCAGGGCTCTGATTTTTTTTTTTTTTTGAGTGATTTAGAAATAAGAGAATGAAATGAGGTAATGTCTACAATTTAAGTTAATTTTTAATATAAATTACCTATATATTTGAAAAATGTATTATTTCTTGGAGAGACATTTAGAAGAAAAATAGAACTTCAAAGACTGGAAAAAATATTTTGAGAACTCATATGAATTAGAGATGTTACAGGAAATACACTCAGAACAGTTTTAAGCAATTAGTTGTTTATGTCCCTAGTTAATCCACAAAGTGTTTAGTGTGGCTTATAAAAACACAGCCAACAAACTACTAAAGCATAAATAAAATATTAGAACTAGGGAAAATATGAAATAGAACAAGAGAAACAGACCAAGAAAAGAAGAGAACACAGATAAGCAGATGTAAGGACCAGAAGGTTACTATAATTAAGACATAAATTTGTGACTCTACTATCCCAAAAAGTCCAAGCAAAAAAGGAAATGTTGTTAGTTACACAGTTTTCATTAACTATAAAGAAAAAAAATACCAGGTCTTTTGGAGAAGCAAAGATATCCCTTGACTACCTTTTAACACACATTTCTTGCATAGCTAGGTAAGCATAATATTTTTATTTTAGCAACTTTTGAGATGCAACTTAAATCTGTAACTGGGAATAAAAATCGTTTGTCACACATGCAGTTTCCACCAAGGCTAGGTAGCTTGGCTGGTTGGAGCTTAGCACACTGAAATACTGTGGATTCAATTCTCTGTAGGGGCACATACCTAGGTTGTGAGTTTGATCCATTTTAGCCATATATGGGACACAACCGATTGATGTTTCTCACATCGATGTTTTTCTCTCTCTTTCTCTCCCTTCCATTTTCTCTAAAATCAATAAATATATCCTTGGTTGAGGATTTAAATTAAATAAATGCATAAATAAATAAATAAGTTTATTGTTCCATCTGTCACCATGACATGGCATGTTACCTCCCACATTACTCAGTTAGTTCAGTTAGTCATTGGTTCGTGGTTTTGTTTATCCCTAGCAGAGGACTAGCCACTGAGTCCCTCACAGAGCTCATGTTCTAGTCCAAGACACAGAGTCTCATTGTTACCAGAGGATGGTCTATGGACCCAAGGAGTCTTCTTCAGCCTGGATGGCTGTGGTGTAGGTTCTTACACTGAGCACACAGAAGGCTAGAAATATCAATGAATAAAGCCACAGCTCATGAAAAGATAGCAAGATAATTGAGTAGGAAAAATCCCTCCTCACACCCTTCAGTCCTATATTGTGGGTAGGATCAGGGAAAGGCAAGCACATGTCTAATACAAGTCAAAATATTGCAGGGGGAGGGACTAGACTAAGAGGCCTGTCAGTCTGGCCTGGGGAAAGAAGGGATTGGCTGGGAGGTGGACCCACCTGAAGCCAATTTTGAGAAATTGGTCATTTTGAGAAAGCACCTGGTCTGTCCCACAGCAAAACTAATATAATCACAGGGGAACAAAGAAACTGGCTCTCTGGTTGCAGCCCATGTTTGCTCATGAGCTGTTCTAACACTCATGAACTCACCTGTCCTCTCCATGGGCCATGTGGCCCATGGCCTCCAGGAGGGAGTTCTCTCTCTCTTGCCCTCCTGGTGATGCACATACCTATACATTTGCATGCTCCCTTGTCCAGGAGCACATGACCCTGTGGCCCTAGCTGCCAATGGCCATACAGGCTGCAGACACAGGCTCCAGGACGTAGCTCGAATTGGACAGTACCTGGGAACAAGCTAAGCTACCTGGATGGGTGGTTAGTCTGGTTAGCAGCAGCCTGCAGGCTCCAAACATCTGTACTTTAAAATGGAGCAGGAATCCTGGATGCTGGATTTTGTCTTGGTCTTGCAGAGGAGGTGAATTTTGAGACAGCAGTTCGGCATTCTCCCAGATCAGATACACCTGAATAAAACCTCTTTCCTTTTAATGCCAGCATCTGCCTTTGTGATTTTGGCTTTTGTAGCAACAGGCTCCCAAACCCCATTTTTATTTGGTAACACAAAGACCAGTAAAGCAAATGAAAATGTACAGGGAGATTGGAGTTCAAACCGAACTGGAAGATTAGAAATGTTTTTCTAGCAAGATGGGATTTGAACTGAATCTGAAAAGATTAGGACAAAATTTAAAGGTTAAATAAAGGGTAGAGGGTCCTATTTACTCTGTAAGATTATAAAATGAAGGCAATTTCAATACACATTAAAAGAATACAAATTCAAATAGGTTAGTGTTTTGATCCATTAGATAGAATGTCTTTTCTGTAACTTTTCTTATATTCAAGGGACCTACAAATGTTTTCTAAAGCAAATCTTGAATAAATTAAATAAGTAACTTTAAATTGAGAGTTGCAGCATATAAAATTCTATTTATTTAAAAGAATCTTCATTTTGGTTGATCTTCCCCCATGAAGTAACTTAGTTGTTTATATTAAAGAATGTGTTGCTCTGTACACAGAAGATGCCTATAAAATGTCTCCACCCATTCTGTCACATCGCCTTTTACATTTTCTTCATTACTTTGAAATTATCTTTATTAAGTTTGTTAATCCTCACCCAAGGATACATTTATTGATTATAGACCAAGAGGAAGGAAGAGAGAGAGCGAAGGGGGAGAGAGAGAAAGAGAAACATTGCTGTGAGAAACATCAATCAGTAGCCCAGTACCAAGGATCAAACCCACAACCTTTCTGATGTAGGGGATGATGCTCCAACCAACAGAGCCATTGACAAGGGCTCTTTATAAAGTTTTTGTTGTCTTCCACATGATGCACAGCTAATGAAGGCAGAAATTTACCATGGTACACAGTACTGCTCAATAAAGGTATTGAATAAATAGATGGATTCAGAGGACTGTGATATTGAACAAGAAGGAAAAGGGCCTTGTGGACACGGACAAAAGTGTGGAGATTGCTGGGGGGCAGGGAGGCATAAGGGGACTAAATGGTAATGGGAAAATACAATGAAGATTACATTTAAAAAAAATTAAAAATAATTTAAGTAGATAGTTGTAAGAAGAGGCAAGGTCAGAACTCAGTATAAGAAGGGAAGATGTTATGTCCTCTGGCAAGTACTTCTCACTAAAATATTATTTTAATGCTGTCTCCATAACTGCCATATTGCAAATGGGAAAGATGTTCATTTCTTTGTTGCCTATTTAGATTTTCTGATGTTTCCCAGGACTTACTTCTTGAATTAAGAGACTAAATTATATTCCTGTGCAGGAGGAAGCTATCAAATCTGGAACACTCTTTTCCCTGCACCCCCCTGACCTATTTCTAAAAACTAATGATCAGAAAGTGAAGATGAGTGTGTCTAGTTCATTGAGAACAACATACAGACAAGGTAGCAGTTTCTTTGGTGTTTTCCAATAGAGGAAGTAAAAACAAAAACAAAAAAATAAACTTTGCTACTAGAGATAAATTGATGTTTCAGGATTAATCACAAAATCTTCCTGATCATTAGAATTATTTAATAATGTAAAGAAGTCTTTTGTGAAGTCATGATTTATAAGTATTTGAGCAGAGATTAGATGCCTGTCTGGCATGTCCACAGGGACTTGGATCAGTCGGAGATGCTGGGCTACACTGAGGTGCAGTGTGTTCACTAGTGGGAGTGAGTGACAAATATAAATTACAGTTTATTCATCTATTTGCAGATTAATTGTGGTTAAGGCCAACAGGGACTGGCTGATACCTAGCAGCTCAGAGCCTAAACTAATTAGATTAAAAAACCTAAGTTTTTTTTGCAAATCTGTTTTTTCCATGTGTTGCTTACTGGTATGTCAAGACACACACCAATATCATGATAAAAAAAAACTCATTAGTTTAGTACATGCTCATATCTTTGACTTAAGGAAAAAAAATTAAAATCAAGGCATTTGCAGCCTCTGTTTTTTTAATGCCTAACATCCCTTGAGTCATTCTATGTAGGAGAAAGTTCCATCATGGGGTACTGGTAACTTTGCATGTATCCACACAAACCAAGTAGGCAAGGATTAATAGCAGTCTAACACAAGTCTTTGTGGAAAACCCTGTGATTTCTCTAGAGCAGGGAATAAGGAGCATGGTGAGGAGTTGCCACAAAACCATTTTTCACCCACCTCCCCATCTTGGGGAAACTGTCACAAGGCTGTTTCTATTCCATTTCCCTAGTTTCTGTTGGGCACAGGACTTTCTATCTTACCCTCCTTTAGGGTACAACTGCTAAGGGAAAACCCTTAGTTTAGCATTTGGAATTGACTCTCCATTGTCAGAGCAACCCAAGACCCATGCTGCTGTTATTTAGCTCCTCCAGTTTGGGATCTTCCTGTAGGATTGAGACACAGAGAGCCAACACTATGCTGATCTAGCTGTTGCTGTCTAAGTAATAAACTATCTGAATCCATTTGGGACATTGTCTCCTTATTGGCTGGATTCATTGAATTGGGAAAAAAATAACCTAACAGCTGCAGTAGTGGTCCTTGTGGCCTTACTAGATCCCATGTTGCTGCCTAGTGACTTCTCCATCACTTAACACTTTATACTCAGCCACAGAGTTAGTTACCCTAGCTCTAGCATCTTCATCTGCCTGCTTGGACTTGGTAACCAGAATGCAGAATTTTTAAATGTTATAAAACTTAAACTGAATGCTCCAAAAAACAATATCCACCTCCTATGTACCCCTTCCCACCACCTGGACATTACAAGATGGCCTCTGATCTTGAGCCACACCTTAGAAGAGACAGCAATGTACTGTGGAAAACTAATCTTTTTCTGACATCTGAGGTACTAGCTGAGATACTCATGCATACAGGCATGGAAATGAATTATCTCTGAATTTCTAATCTGCACTTCATCTTGAATTAAACTTTACTATTGAGTTTTGTGTACATAGAATTCATTGATTATCTTGTCTTTTACTTTGACATTGCGACAAAAAGCACTAGAAATTTCAAAGATCTGCCTCTTCTAACAGTATAGTGATTCTTATATGTCTTTACAATTGGTGCAGCAGGAAAATTTACAAATAGACCACAGAGTTTAAGTGATCTAAAAGTATATCATATAGAAGCAAATATCAGAGCTTTCTGATCCTATATGTTGGTAAGGTTCAAAGATTAACAAATCTTCCCTAGCAGATATTTCATTGCTCTTTCTACATTCACTGAGTATTTAAAAAGTATTAAAGATGACCACTTTGCTGCAATCACTGCATCTGTAGTTTATAGCAAGAGAAGAGAAAGGGCAGCATATCATGGCAGACGGTTTGTCCTGGCAGCACCTTGGCAAGTGTGAAAAAGGAGTATAGGGAGAAACTAAGGCTCTGTTTACAGCTAACACAAAATTACCATAGCAACTCTTCTCCAAGAATATTTTTATGCATTTTGTTAAAAAATTTATTTCTGATTAAAATAATTATATATGTATGTATTATATATGTATGAAATGATATTCAATCATTATGTAATATATATAATATGTAATTATAGAAAATGCTTAACTTATCACTGATAAAGCAAGATACTAAATACAGTTTGCTCCAAATATATATATCATCTGTAGATATGTTTTACAGATGCGGAGTAAAAGCTGTATAGGAATTTATCTAGCTGTTACTAGCTATTAATTATGTCTTGAGAAGAGAATACTAATAGGTGAGTGACTTTTAATTTTTTTTCTAACTTTTACATGCATATATTATGCATATAAGTAGCAACATTTATTTAAACTTTATATACAGTAAAAGATTTCTTCTCCTCTTCCTGTTCCCTCTCCTTTTCCCTCTTCTTCTCCTTCTAATCTTTCTTTTAATATTTTTCTTCTTTTGTGATATTCTATGAGTTTTAACATATGCATAGATTCTGCCCTTTCTCACCTCTCTTTTTCTTGAAAAAAAAAAAGATCAATATTTTCCCTCTGCCCCCAGACAAGCAATGTGCTAAGGGCTAAATGATAAATCATGACTGTCTTAAGTGGCTTCCCAACTTCCATTGCAGTAGGGTAGCTGTGAATTCAATTACAATTGCCAGGTGAAGGAGAGGATGCCTGTTAAATTTGAATCTCAGATAAATGATGACTAATTTTTATATCCCAAATATTGCTTGAACCTGCTTACAAGAAAATTAAAATTTGCCATAGCAAATTTAACTTGGTGTCTTGTATTTTTATTTGCAAAATTTGATGCAACTTCACATCCAGTTCTTGCCAATGAAACCTTATGGAAAGACTGTTGCAAGGATTTGGGGAAGATCTTTTGCCCTCTGCCCATTCTTGAATGTAGTTGCAGTGTATAGAGATATAATCGCATCTTGTCATGAGTGTTATCACCACATGCATTAGAAAGGAAAGCCACAAAGTGAGAAGGCAGGTTGGAAAACTACCTGAAGCTGGTTTCTGGCATCAGAGGCACTATCAGGGGCATCCAACCGGTGGCCCGTGGGCTGCATGCAGGCAGGATGGCTATGAATCAGCTCATCACAAAATCATAAATTTACTTAAAACCTTTTTTTTTGCTCATCAGTTTTTGTTAGTATTTGTGTATTTAATGGGTGGCCCAAGACAACTCTTCTTCTTCCAGTGTGACTCAGAGATGCCGTGGGCACCCCTGCAAAGTTAACTCCTGAATTTTTCCTTTACATGAAAAAGAAATCCTGTTTAGTGAGAACACTGTAAATTTGATTTTCTTGTATTTTATGCTGAATGAAGTCCTAATGGCTACATACTTCTTGGAAACTATTCTGCTTTCTACACCAATAGTGCTTTGCTTATCATGACAGTAATATGCTTATTCATTCCTTCAACAATTATATTTTGAGCACTGACTTTACACTTGGCCCTGATCTCCTATGCCCCTTTCCCAGCTATCTGCCAGGAGGCGTCAAAGTATATATATACATATGAAAATTATAACTATATATGTAGTCTGAATAGCAATTAGTTCAAAGAGAGATACTACAACTGAAATAAATGTCAAAAGCACACTAGCCCTGGACAAGGTGGCTCAGCTGGTTGAGCATCATGCTGCAACAGGAAGGTCATGGGTTCAATACCTCAAAACCTGGGTTGTGGGTTTACTCCCTTGTCTAGGCATGTGGCATCCTTAGAGCATGGAAGGCAACCTATCGATGCTTCTCTCTCACATTGACGTCTCTCTCTCTCTCTTCCTTCCTCTCTCCCCTCCTCTCCCTCTAAAAACAATAAAAAATTCATCAGGTGAGGATTGAAAAAATGCATACGATGCCAACATTGGTGAAATGAAAATGCCTTAAATTCAAACACATTTAGCATTGACCAACCAGTGAGCCTTTGGTAGTTCACTAGACACAGTATTTCATAATGAAGTTTTAGAATATTTCATCATGTTAAATTTTAAAAATGTTTTTCTAAAGTGTATTTTAGGTCTGTCTTTATTGATAGATTCATCCTGTATTTTATAAGCATATGAAAAATGATGCCATTCTTTATATTTTTATCATTTTACTTCTCATAAAACTCTAAAATTTGTCTAAGTTTATTTTGGGCTATAAAATTGAAAATATTTGTTTTATTAAAGAAAATTGAAACATTAGATACTTTCCAGTTGTTTTATTACTAAAGCCCATATTTCTGAAGAAAGCAAGAATCTTTCTGTTATGATAATCTCATAAAACTAATTCAAATGACAGATTGTGAAAATGAAATGATATTAAAAATGTGCTTGGATGAGAGGTTTTAAATTTTCAGGAATGTTTATGACAGAGAATGCATTCATAGAATAAAACTGGCTATTGAGCCCATACAATCA
Source organism: Phyllostomus discolor (assembly GCF_004126475.2). NCBI lineage: Eukaryota > Metazoa > Chordata > Mammalia > Chiroptera > Phyllostomidae > Phyllostomus > Phyllostomus discolor. Next base: position 129,887,568 of record NC_040906.2, on the reverse strand, counting down.
AGAAATAAATTGATAAAGAAAATAAGCTATTTTGAATCCTTAGTGCTTTCTCTTAGATTGTATGTCACCTGTGTATTTACCTCTTAGTAACTTTTTTCTTTGTGGCTTTGAAAAAATCAGAGTGTTGCAAAACACAATGTATAAGACAAAAATAACAAGTCTGTATCATTTCTAGCAAATTGCACTTGGAGAAAAGAAACTCTTACCAATGAATCTTATCTCTTACTCTGTTCTGCAAAAGTGTCTCAATTCTTAATAGTTTCATTAAGCACTAACTATTCTATAAAAATGAATGCTAGATAAATTACTCATTTGTCTAATTTAGAGAAAAAAATAAATCATGTCAACAAACACAAATAGCATCAATTTTTCAATTCTCTGGCAATATCCATCAGTCAGAAGTTTTGTTCAGCACTCTTCTTTGCTCACTGAGTAGTAACTGACCCCTCCCACCTTGGACACAGCATCAGACCACCACTATGGATTTAAGTCTCTGCCTGTCCCTCAGGCATGGTGCTTACATGGCACTGAAGGTTTGGAATAAATAGGTCTATCACATGGATTTACACATTGGACCTGGTGGGGCAGATTTCTATTTTTTGTTGTTGTTGCAAAATTGTAGTTGCATCTTTTTTTATCCTAGCTTTATTAAAATATAACTACATGAATACTGTGTAAGTTTAAGGTATACAATGTAATAATTTGATATGCATGTGTGTATATAACTGAAAATGATTACCACAATACTTACTTTCATATATATCACTTCATCACCTCACAAATTTTCTATAATGAGAACTGTTAGGATCTTCTCTCCAAGCAACTTTCAAATATGCAATTCAGTATTTTTAACTCTAGTTATGATGCTGTACATTGCACCCCCAGATTTATTTATTTTGTAGGGGAAGTCCATACCTCTTACCCACCTTCACCCATTTCCCCATCACTTTGTCCCTCCCCCAACCTCTTGAAAATGCTTTTTTAAAATGATTATTTCACATATACACAAGATCATGCAGTATTTTTCTTTCTCTGTTTGACTTATTTTATTTAGCTTAATGCCCTCAAGGCCCATCTACATTACTGCAAATGGCAGGATTTCCTCTCTTTAATAGCTGAATAACCCATTATATATGTATATATACCACATTTTTTACCCATTCCTCCATTTATGAACACTTAAATTGTTTCCATGTCTAGGTTATTGTAAATAATGATGTAAAAAAAACATGGGGGGTGTAAATGTCTCTTTGAAATAGTGATTTCATTTTCTTCTGATATATACTCTTAAGTGCAATTGCTGGATTTTAATTTTAATTTTTTAAGGAGTCTCTGTACTATTTTCTGTAGTGGCTATGTCATTGTGTTCCCACCCACAGCATATGTGTTCCTCTTTTTCAACATTCCTGCCATCCAGCCCTTACCTCTGGTCTCCAGAATTACAGCAGCTCTGACAGTGAGAGGCATTAACACAGTGTGGTTTTGATTTGCATTTCCCTGATGATTAGTGATGTTCAGTACTCTTTCATGATACTGTTGGTCATTTAAATATATTTTTGGCAAATTTCTATTCAGACTCTTTGTTCACTTTAAATCATTTTTATTATTATATTTGTACTCTTAGAGTTTTATAAGATTTTTATATATTTTAGATATTAACTCATCAGATATGTGGTTTGCAAACATTTCTATTCTGCAGGCTGTTTTTCTTGTTGTTGATTGTTTCTTTTGCTGTGCAGAAGCTTTAAAGTTTAATGTAGTTAAACTAGTTGGTTTTTGCTTTTATTGTTTGTGCTTTAGTGTCATATCCATAAAGTTATTGCCAAGACCAACGTCAAGGAGCTTTTACCCTTTGTTTGCTTCCAGGAGTTTTTCAGGTGTTACATTTAAATTTTAACCCATTTAGAGAAATACCTATACAAGAAAAATATATACATATATATTCTGTTGTAGTAAAGATAACACAGGAATGAGGGTGAATGCCTAAAAAGCATGTCTGGGAAAGGGAAAAAAGTGTGCCTGGGAAAGCATCAGGAAAAGGTATTTGGACACTGGCTTCTCAAAGGTAGTGAGCTACCTTGAGTAGCAAGGTCAATGATCCCTTACTTGGAGAAGCAGTTTTGCTTCATTGCTGAGAACTGCTGCAGAAAATTCCTTCACATTCATTTCATACTAGGATATCACAAAGTAAGTTGAAGTAACTAAAGAAATCCACCATCTTTAAGGCAACTGCATTGCAGAGTAAAAGAAACCTGGGGTTGGGGAACAGTTTTCAGCTGCAGAGAAATGTGTTCAGGGGGAAAAGATGTATTATGTACATTTAGTAAATCAGCAAGAGGGATATGTGTGTTTAAGGCTATGAAGATAGCCTCTAGAAAAGCCATGGATTGTATAATTAACAGCATACTGTGCAGCAAAGGAGATTACAAAGATGGAAGGATCTATTTCAAAGTAGATCTATTGAAATTTCAACCTCACTTGCAGAGGGAAATCAATAGGCACTGGTAAGGAAATAGACTAATTCCACTAAATAAATTACAGTTATAAAGGATCACAATAGCTTTGAAAGAGTATAAACTTTTAAAATGATCAGAAGTAAATATACATAGTGATGGAAATGTAGAACTTACTGAGAAAGAAAGTAAAGTATAAATCCTTAAAAAATACATAAATTAAGCTGAAAAAACTAAACCTAGCATTAATTTTATATCCATAAATATAAATGAGATTTTCTTACCTATTAAAAGAAAAAAATGCCCATATTAAATAATCAAGCAAAACCCAACTATGTGCTTTGTATAGGAGACATAAAATGAAGTTAACTCAAAAGTTTTGAAAGTAAAAGACTAGACAAAGAGCAGCAAACTGAAGACTAAACCTTGACAGCACATCAATACTAGACAACACATGATCCCATTAAGAAATAAAAAATCTGAATCAAATAAAAAGACTATAATGATTTAATCCACACTTAAATTGTTATATTCATTATCTATATACAAAATAATTGTATTAAAAATCATAAGGCAAAAAATTTTTAGTATGGACCTCTGTCAGCCTGTAATAGATAAAATTATAAAAAATACATAAGACAAATAATCTTATGGCTTATATTGGTCTAAATGATATAGCTCAGCAGAGCATAAAATTTACATTTTCCTAGTACCCATAAAACAGCCATGTTATTGACAAAAGATACTCAATAAATTCAAAACAATAAAATTACTCGAAATATTACACTTTGTTTATAATGTAAAAGAACAACAAATTAGTGAGAAAATCAGTAAGACAAGCAAAAATGAATAGTTCATATGCTTGCATTACTTTTCACTTCTATCTCTACTTCAAAACATTTGTATTTAATATTCAATGCTCTTCAGGAAAATTTGTTATGTGAAAAGGCAAGGCATAGCATAGTAGAGTGTTTCATTTTACATGTTTATGATGTACTACAATGTGTTTCAGAAAGATATATAATATTCTTGTATATGTGTCACCATTTCTGAAATTATGTATTAGATTTAAAACTTCTGGACAACAAACTTATGGGAATGGAGAAATTGTAGGATGAAATTTACCCTTCTCATGAAACACTTTAACATTGCTCTGTAAAACTTATTATATATTTAACAAGTTCTAAAAGAGTTTTCAAAGCTCTTTTATGGTATATAGATAGTCTCTATAAGCATCAACATGCATGGAAGACATAAGCAAAGTACTGGCTGCTATTGGTCTCATTTTAAATATTTATTGCTCATGTATATTTTATAGCATTTTGTTTTTTAACCAAAAATATATATCACATATACAGTTAAAAAGAGCAACTATAAATCTTTTTTTTTTTTCATTTTGGAAAAAAAATCACAAAACTATGCTGAGACGGTGTCCCATTTCCTCTGGGAAAATTTTTAAACCCCTTAATGTAGATAGCATTGAAAGCCTTTCACAATGCTATCCATCCCATTTTGTACTTCCAGCATTAGCTCCTGGCTTGTCTGCCTTACACAACCTCTATTTAGGCAAAGATTTGAGGCCCTCGATTCTGATAGCTCATTAGTAACTTCATACCATATTTCATGCTATTCCTTTTGCATAGGATACTCGTACATGTCCTTTCCTTTATCATCAAACCCCCCATTTTAAAACCTTCATTAAAATGTTGCTTTAGTGATATTTACAAGTAAGATTAATCAGTACTTCCTCTGACTTCTTTTATAATACTAGAATTAAATCCATATACCTTATATGATACTGTGTAGAGTGTGTGTGGGGGGAGAGAGAGAGAGAGAGAATATAAAATTTCATTGAGCTCTTGTCTCCAATACAAGAGGCTAGACATACTCAATCTTTAATTTTATCAACTTACAAACAATTTTGTTTGCTCAAATAGATTGATGAGATGGGTGATAACTAGACCTGCTGATGGTCTATTACTGAGTTTGTGACTGTGATGATGAGTAGGTAGATTGGAAGTTTTCTTATGATAAGCAGGTGTGGAAATCTAGAGACTGTTTTTAACCAGGTCCTATATTTTCTGATATAGAGAAATTCCACCAAAAGTCCAATAAAATGTTTTTCAAGTGAGTCACAATTAATTCTGAAAACTTGATAATAATTAGCCTAAGAACTGAATGATAATGAGTCACTTTACTAATTTTTTCAATTTTACACCAATATTATAAACATTAAAATGACTTAATTGAGGGCTACTTTAGACTAAATTTAGAAGAATAAAAACTTTATCCTGAATTTAGAAAAATAACTTATTTTTCATCATTTATTTTAATGACAAAGGTTATTTCACTTGGCTACAGTGTTCTAATAAACAGACTAACAAAACAACTGTATTGCTTCTTTTTGTCAATAATGACTTTTTTGTTTGGAATTTCTAAGAAATTTCAGATATAGTTATGTTAAAATAAATGGAGCTATATTTCTAATAGAAAAATGTTTTTTAATAAAAGCTTTAACATACTTAGATTATTCTGGAATTATGAATTAATAATTTTGGGGTAGAATCTATCAATATTGATCTTGGGCAAGATACCCAACTTCTGAGACTCAATTACTCTTCATTAAAATGATGATACTTCACATGGTTCCTGTTAATGATTCCAAAGTAGATGGTATAATAATAATTTCTTTGTTGAGCTTCTACTTTATTTTACTACTTTTGGGGTGTAAAAAATTAAAAACCTAATTATTTGCAATTCAAATGCTGAAAGTCCTGTGTAAAATATTTACAGAATTAGTATTCACTCTCTCAAATGCATGCACAATTAAAAACAAATTTGATTAATTAATGACAAAGCAGTTCTACCTTTGAGAATGGTGTAGTGGCTTGTATGAATAATATCTTCTTACAGATAGCAATTAAAAACCATGGAATAAAATTCTGAAAAAATACTATTGACAGTTTTGGAAAACAACCTAAATCAGGCAGAACTGGAAGGTAGACAATCCTTGAAAGAGGAATTTTCACTGGGAGATATTTGTGTTTATGTAGCTTTTTCTTCATCAAGTGTAGAGTAGCCTGAACATAAGCAGAAAAGTCAAAGTCCAAGTAGTTTCAAAAGGTAAGACCAGAGTTTGGGGTTACCAGAGAAATTAAAACATTGGGGAGATATTGGTGAAAGGTATAACTATACAGAGGATAACCTCCCAAACCTGTGTTTAAGCTTTGCCTACATCCTTCCTTCTTCCATAAACTGTACATACACAGAGGAATATCCAAGGTGCCCTGTAGTGAATAATGGTTGAATCTCACTGCAGAAGAGGCAGAGTTTAGAGTTTAAATCCAGCCAAATTAACTAACTGATAGAAAAATACTCAACATTCTTCAAAGAAAGCTACCTGAACTCAGAGTGTCTACAATGTAATATCCACAATGCCCAGTGTACCAATACAAAACCAAAATATTCAATACATTAATCAAAAGGAAAATATGACCATTTGATGAGGAAAAAGAGTGATCAATAATAACCAAATCTGAAACTACACAAAGGTTGAAGTTAAAGTTAGGAAACAAGACTTTCAAACCAGCTATTATAAAAATGTTTGGACTTAAAGAGAAATATTGTCATAAAGTAAATAAATGGAGAAGCTCACCAGAGAAATAAAAACCATCAAATAGAAACCATTAAAAAACTAATGGAAATTCTAAAAATAAAAAGTAAGTATATGTAAAATAAAATGAGGCCCTGGTTGGTGTGGCTCAGTGGATTGAGTGCCCACCTGTGAAACAAAGAGTCACTGATTCTATTCCCACTCAAAGCACATGCCTGGGCTACAGGCTGGGTCCCCACTTGGGGTTGTCCGAGAGGTAACCACACATGGATGTTTCTCTCCTTCTCTTTCTCTTCCTCTCTAAAAATAAATAAATAAATAAACAAACAAACAGATAAATAAATAAATAAAATGAGGCTTTGTTCATAGGATTTGAAAGCATATTGGAGATGGCAACTAAAAATGAAAAGTGAGTTTAGAGATAAAGCAATATAAATTATCCTACCTGAAGAAGAGAAAACAAAAGATTTTAAACAGTACTTTTGCACATTTAAAAAAAAATTTTTTGGGGGGTGAGTTTTGTAAGTTCTTTATAAATTTGGGATATTAATCCCTTATCAGATGTATAGGTGAATATGTTGTCCCATTCTGTGGGTTGTCTTAATGTTTTGTTGGTGATTTCATTTGCTGCGAAAAAACGTCTTAGTTTGATGTGGTCTGATTTGTTCATTTTTTCTTGTTTCCCTTGCTTGAGGAGATATAACCAATAAAATGGGCTATGAGCAATGTCCGAGATTTTGTTGCCTGTTTTCTTCTATGATTTTTATTGTTTTGGGTCTAACATTTAAGTCTTTGATCCTTTTGAATTTATTCTTGTGTGTGGTGTAAGAAATTGGTTTAATTTAATTTTTCTGCATACATCTGTCCAAGTTTCCCCACACCATTTATTGAATAAATTATATTTAGCACATTTTATGTGCTTTCTTCTTCTGTTGAATATTAATTGACTATAAAGGTGTGGGTTTATTTCTGGCCTCTACTCTGTTTCATTGCTCTATGTGTCTATTTTTATGCCAGTATCATGCTGTTTTGATTACTATGGCCTTATAGTATAGTTTGATATGAGGTAGTATGATTCCTCCAACTCTGTTCTTCTTTCCCAGGATTGCTGTTACTATGCTGGGCCTTTTCTGATTCCATCTAAATTTTTGAAACATTTGTTCTAGTTTTTTGAAATACATCATTGGGATCTTGATAGGAATTACATTGAATCTGTAGATTGCTTTGGGTAGTATGGGCATTTTAATGATGTTAATTCTTCCTATCCACAAACACAGTGGGTGCTTCCACTTATTTGTACCTTCTTCAATTGCTTTCTTCAGTGTCTTGTAATTTTCCAAGTACAGGTCTTTTACATCATTGGATAGGTTTATTCCTAGGTATTTTATTCTTTTTTTAGGAATCAAGATGAGATTGTTTTCTTAATTTCTCTTTCAGCTAGTTCCTTATTGGCATATAAAAATGCAACTGACTTATCGATATTAACTTTTTATCCTGCTACTTTGCTGAATTCATTTATCAGTTCTAGTAGTTTCTTGGTGGAATCTTTAGAGTTCTCTATGTACAGTATTATGTCCTCTGCAAACAAAGACAGTTCACTTCTTCCTTTCCAATTCGGATTCCTTTTATTTCTTCTTGTTTGATTGCTGTGGCTAGGACTTCCAGTACTGCGTTGAATAAGAAAGGTGAAAGTGGACATCCTTATCTTGTTCTGGATCTTAAGGGGAACACTTGCAGTTTTTTTTTCTATTGAGTATGATGCTGGCAGTGAGTTTGTCATATATAGTTTGAATCAATACTTATCAAAAAAGATATACAGATGGCTAATAAACACATGAAAAGATGTTCAACATTACTAATAATCAGAGAAATGTGAATTAAACCACAATGAAATATCATCTCATGACTGTCAGAATGGCTATCACCAATAAATCAACAAACAACATATGCTGGTGAGGATGTGGAGAAAGGGGAACCCTTTTGCACTGTTGGTGGGAATGCAGATTGGTGTAGCCACCGTGGAAAGCAATATGGAGATAACTCAGAAAATTAAAAATGAATCTGCCTTTTGACCCAGCTATCCCACTTCTGGGTCTATATCCGAAGGAACCCAAAACAGTAATTGGAAAGAACATAAGCATCCTTATGTTCATTGCAGTGTTATTTACAATCACAAAGATATGGAAGCATCCTAAGTGTCTATCAATAGATGAGTGGATAAAACAACTATGGGATATTTACACAATAGAATACTATTCAGCCATAAAAAGGAGAAAATTTTACCCTTTTCAATAGCATGGATGGACCTAGAGAACATTATGCCAAGTGAAACAAGCCATTCAGAAAAGGAAAAATAACATATGATTTTATTCATATGAAGAATCTAATGAACTTAACAAGGAAAATAGGGACAGACTCATAGATAAACAGCTAATGAGGGGGGAGGTTAGGGGGTGGAGGAATTGAGCAAAAAGGTAAAAACTCACATATATGGAAAACAGAATGGTGACTGCTGGGGGGAGAGGGGTATAAAGGGGCAAAATGGTAATGGAGAAATACAACAAAAATTAAGTTTTAATGATGTTAATTCTTCCAATCCAATATAACACAGTATATACTTCTATTTATTTTGGTCTTCTTTAATTTCTTTCTTCAGTGTTGTGCAGTTTTCTGAGAACATGTCTTTTACTTCCTTGGAAAAAAAGATTAAGTGAAAAAAATAATGATTTTAAACAGTAGATAGTGAAATCTGTCAGGCAACATCAAGCAGGCAAACACGTGTTCAACTATAGTCCCAAAAATGAGAGAGAGAGAGAGAAAGAAGAAGAAGAAGAAGGACGAGGGGGGAGGGGGAGGGGGAGGAGGGGAAGAAGAAGGGGAAGAAGAAGATAGCAGAGGAAAAAAGCAGAGGAAGAGGAGGGAGAAGGAGAAGAAGAAAAGAAGAGAACAAGAAAGAAAAGGGGAAAAGGAAGAGGTGGGAAAGCAGGGGAGGAGAGAGTGTAGGGGAAGAGAGGGAAGAAGTGACAGGAGGCAAGAAGAGAGAAGAGAAGTAGACAGGAGAAAAGGAGGAAACAATATCAAGTAAGAGAAAATGTAAATAATTGGCCAATTGGAGTATAGGTTATTTAGGATTTTCTGATTCTTTCCTTACAATATTTTCATAACTTTGAAATTATATAAAGAGAAAGCAAACTATAGCAAAAATTATTCTGTTTTTATTTCCTTTTTTAAACTAAAATGTGGTTTAAACATTTGATTCACTTCTGTAATAAGTCAACACCTTTGGACTATTTAATAAGACACTTTAGAACAAATTAAGTTAGAGTATTTACAGTAATGGTTAAAAATTCAATTAAGGAAAAGTCTAACATGTATATAATGCATGATGACAGAGCTAATTATTCACATTCATAATAATCTTAGAGAGAGACTAATCTTTTCATAATTTTATTTCCAGAGACAGAGTAATATTGAAAACAAAGACAAAGGCTTAATTAAGTCTTAAAAATAGATCGAAAATTAACTGCATTTGCTAATTAATTTGTAACGTAGAAAGCTGTTCTATTGAGTGATATTAAATAAATACACTTTCAGTGTGTCAACGGCCTAAAGCTTTTATTTTTCCAGATTTAGACCAATCTGCTCCTTAAAGTTTGGTTAATTTTACAAAGAATTGAGAGTCTGAATTTAGGAATATTGCTCAAGGATATGGCAAATTGGGATCTTTGGCTTTTCTGTAATTCTATATTTTATGAACAGAATCATACCCTCACACACACATTCACAGATACATTCACACACACACACACACAATTTCAGAGCAAATAGTTAGAAAGGTTGCTCTGATATAGAAAAATAATTTTCTTAAAGTTAGAAGACATATTTTCTCTGAGAGCATATAAAAAATGAAGACCTTTAAAGTGTTAAAATAATACTTTCCTCCAATTTAGCCACACTTTTAAAAATATACAAATATTTCTAATATATGAAGTATGTTTAAAACTATAAGTAATTTGTATATTAAAATAATATATAAAAGTTATAGTAATAATATTGTACAGAGTTAATGTTAATTGGTTTATTTTAAATTTATTTGTATGTGTTATTATCTATAAGCCAAAGCAACAGTCAAAACAAGAGTAAGTGTGGACAATGCAGAAAACAACTCATCATTTAATAACATGAGATTTATCTCATTCTTCTATTTTTAATGTGTTTTGAATAATACAAATTACAGCTAACTATGCATTTGTTTAAAATGTCAATTTGTATAGAAGATATAGAACATACAGTCTGCTTTCATGGTAGCCCTGGATCTACTTTATTTTCTTCTCCACATATAAATATCATTAATATGCTTTATGTGTTTTATACCTTCTAAATTATAAACATATTCATGAGTATATGTATATATATTTTTATATTTTACCTTAATGAAAACTTCTAAATATCATTGTGAACCTTGCCTTTTTTACTTAATTTCCAATGTTATACATATTGTGGAGCAGAAAGAAATTTTCTTCTACTATTCTAGGATTTTTTCACTTATAAAAAAAATGGGACTCTCACCACTCTATTTCCAAAAACTCTGCAGTTAGAGATCCAGGAGTCTGATTTGGTAAGAATTCTTATTATTTCTTTTTTTTTTTTCGGCTGGCCTGGTGAGGCTTTTTTTACCTTAGCTGCTTGAGAGTGAGAAGTGCTCAGGAGGCAGTAAGGTATCTTACTGACTATGCCAGTTGTGTGGGAGGAAGAAATTTTCCTCTATCCCTCTGGATTCTTTTGGCTGGTCTAATCAGTAAATCATGTGAGACAGATTAACAAGAGAAAAATAACCAAATTTACTTGCAAACCTCACATACATGAGAATCTGAGACCCCATGTGCATGAGAGGTGGAGGAGGGTAATTCTCAGGACAACAATGATTATCAATTAGAAATTGCTCTGCTCTTTAGATAAGTCATAAAAAGTTATTTCTGATGATGACTCTTATTATGGGAAAAGCCCCAACTTTAAGTTCTTTAAGGGAAAGGTAAATTTACCTTGAGTCCATAGGGTCTCAATTGCCTTTAGCTCAAATTAATCTACATGTCAAAGTGTCAGATCTTGGACAGGCCTGTTCTGACTCCTTCAATATCTTAATATCCGTGGAATAATTCTATGTCTAAATCTTTATTTAAAACTATTGCTCACTGCCCTGGCTAGTGTGGCTCAGTGGATTGTGCCAGCTTACAAAGCAAGTGGTCTCTGGTTCAATTTCTAGTCAGGGCACATGCTTGGTTTGCAGGCCAGGTACCTGGTCGCTGGTGCGAGAGAGTTGACCACACATTGATGTTTCTCTCCCTCTCTCCCTCCCTTCTCCTCAAAAATAAATAAATAAAATCATAAACAAAAACATTGCTTACTATTTCATCCTGTCATTCCCTACTTATAAAAGGAAATTTAAGTTATACACAACTTTTACCATTACAGACTTGGATGCAATGAATCTGCTTGTTCAGATATCTTTCAGTACAGATGAATAGTGGGTCAAAAGTCTGATGGATATTGAAAACATGAAAAATTCACAAAGATAACTGATTTATAATTCCATCATTAACTTTGAAAATGCCATTTGCTATTCCCTTCACAACACTAACTGTTATAGAAATGTTCAGTATCCTAGAAGGTCAAAAAATAATATTATGTTGTATTCATTTGCATTTTCTGTGACTCAGTATTTTTAACAGCCACTTTTTTCTTTTCTAAATATTTTGGGGTGTTTTTAGGACATCTTTCTACAATGTTGTTTAACTTTGTTCTTGCCAGTTTTTATTACATTCAATGATGAATGAAAAATAAAACCAATATTTACTTATTTTCAGACATTAATAATAATGATAAACTCTGGAAAATTATACCATGAGTTTATTTCTATATCCTTGCAAGCTAGACACTTTTCTAGAATATGATAGGCACCATTATGGGCCAACAGATGATCTCTAGCAGGGCAATAGACTCTCTCAGTGTGTATTAAAATATTTGTGTTTGTTCATATACTTGTTTTACCATTGGAGAGAGCATATATTTCTTTCTATCTTTTTCTTTTCTTTTCCTTCCTTTTCTACTAGATTATCAGTTCATTATAAAAGGATAGAATTCAAGACCATCCAGATGGAAGAGATAAAGAAGGCAATGCAAGCTCATATGTGGGAAGGGGCTAGGAGTTTCCACGCTCTGCCTGGGTGTGCCACTCTCCCAGTACATACCCAGATTCACCATCATGGAGACTTTCCATAGATCTCATTAGATTCTCAAATTGGTTTTGGACCATAGGAACTTATCACTGTTCAGGATCCATATGCAAGTATTTTAACAATTCATTGTATGCCACATATTTGACCTTGATTCCAATCCAGACAAAATGATATCCAAAAAACTTGCAGAAAAATACTACTGATGTACATAAATAAAAATTCTTTAAATATTCACACATAAAACTCACTTATGTCTTAGAGAGATAGTATATTATGATAAAGTTCAATTAACCCAGGAATCACTAGTTTAGTTGTAGAAATATTAGGAAATGTCATTCCCACACTAATTATGTCATTCTCATACTAATAGGCAAATATGATAACTTAAATATACTTTAAACCTTTGGAAATATAAAATAAAATATCAAAGTTTACTATTGCCACTTTTATTCCATCTAGGAAGTCTTAGCCAGTATAGAAAAACAACTTTAAAAAAATTTAAAAACAAGACTATCACTATTTGAAAATGTTCTGGTTATTTGCATATAAAATATAAATCAATCTGTAAATAAATTATTGGAATTAATAGTTGAATTCAAGTTTGTTAGAAAAAACAAGTATACAAAATTAGTTATATTTTATGAACCAACTCAGACAGAAAATATAATTGTAATAGGATTTCACTTATAATGTAGCATCTGAGAATAAGTCTAGATTCTGTATAAGCACAATTAACTTCTTATATTTTAAAAGTGTGGAAACAGACTATTTAAAAAATATCCTCAAAGAATATTCACATGTTATTAATCATTAATGTGAATTATCATTCATGTGAATCATATCATTAATGTGAATTATTTAAAATATTTAAATGTGTATGAATATATGCATACATATCTGTATAAAATCATGGTTATTGAACAAGTAAATGACAGTTTTTATTGGTAATGAAGATTTCAGGTGATTTTACCTTTGTTTTTGTTTACTTTGTTTTGTATATTACTATGTATTTGATTTTCTCATAAATTTACTATTTCTATAATTAAAAGCAGGAAAATAAGTATAATATTGCTATTAAAAAGCAGAACTCAAAAACTTGCACAGTATTATGAAAATGTATTTATTTATTATGACTGCACACTGCTTATTTTAATCTAAAACAATGTGATTAAATTATTGTTTATGATAAGCACTACAGTCTACTTTATGTCATTCTGAAAATAAATTTGTTCCTATGAAAATGAGCTAATGCAAGTGAAAGTTGATCTGTTTCCAAAAATCACAGCAGAGAATGATATACATAAGAGATATATAGCAAAGTCATTTATAAGCTGAGAATTATAAGTTCACTTATGAGGGGAGAGTGAATATCAGAACTCTCAATCAAGAAGCGGCATTTAAGCTGGTTCCTAAATTAGCCCTCAATCAACAGCTGTTGTATAAATACCTTAGTTCCCTTACCTCTTGGGTGAATAATTCTAAGACCTGTGTTCTACAGTACTTCCCAGTGTTGTCTCCCCATGTTTTTGAGTTCTTGTTAACATAGCCCTTAGCTGGCTTAAAGATGTACACTTTATTGTCTGTCTGCTCTTTCCTATCCCAGTTTCCCATTCTTCTACCAGTTTTACCTTTACTTCTCATATAAACACTTGCACTTGAATTATTGTCTCAAGGTCTACTTCTGGGGGAACCAAACCAAAACAGCAGAAAGTTTCCAACTAAGCAGTAAGGACTTAGCAAAGTGTAACAGTTAACAATTTGCAGGTCACAGTTGGCCAGAGGAGAGATTTTCCAGATGTCAAATTTTTAATCAAGTGTTGAGCTGTAAAGTAGTCAAGTGCATATGTGTGAAAGAAGTGTTATAAAAACAATAGGGGATGTTTTCATTTGTTTTTGAAAAGCCTAAAAGTCAAAGAGAAAAAAATATTAGAAAAAAATACTTGCGACTATGTTGCAAGTCACAGAACTTGCTGACCTCCACAGATCAGACCACCTGTCCATCCTTTGAACTGTATGCAGATAAAACACCCTGCTTCCAACTGATTTTACAGTTGGTGACTTGCAAACTTGAATTCAGACACTAGTACCACAAGCTAGTGAAATGTAGTGAGTGGGACAGTGAGAGTGTAAACAGAAAGTGCTGGGAAAACATATAGAATGACCCTCAAAGCTTCAAATTAGAGTGTTGGTGTTAGAATGTGGTTAACATTGAAGTTTTACATTAACAGAGACTTTCATGACAGAAACTTTTAAAAAATGTATTGTTGTTCAATTGCAGTTATCCTCACTTTTCCCCTATTATTCTCCCCTGCCATGACCCGTCTCCCTCTCCCTCTCCCACATTCAGTCCTCCCCCCAATGTTCTTTTCCATGGCTCCTTTATACATGTTCCTCGACTTGACCTTCTTTCCCTTATTATCCTCCTCCTCCCTCACCTCTGGTTACTGCCAGTTTGTTCTTTATTCCCATGTTTCTGGTCCTATTTTACTCGTTTGTTTTGTTGATTAGGTCCCACTTATAGGTGAGATCATATGGTATTAGTCTTTCACTACCTGGCTTATTTCACTTAGGATAACACTCTCTAGTTCCATCCATGCGGTTGTGAAAGGTAGGAGCTCCTTCTTTCTTTCGGCTACATAGTTCCATGGTGTAAATGTACTGCAGTTTTTTGACCCACTTATTTACTAATGGGTGCTTAGGCTGTTTCCAGGACTTGGCTATTTTAAATAATGCTGCTATGAACATTAGGGTGCATAGGTTCTTTTGAATTGGTGTTTCAGAACCCCTAGGGTATAACCCCAGCAGTGAAATCACTGGGTCAAAAGGCAGTTCTATTTTTAGTTTTTTAAGGAAATTCCATATTGTTTTCCATAGTGGCTGCTCCAGTCTGCATTCCCACCAACAGTGTACTAGAGTTCTCTTTTCTCCACATCCTCACCAGCACTTGTTTATTTATGATGGCTATTCTGACCACTATTAAAGTGATATCTCATTGTGGTTTTAATTTGCGTCTCTCTGATGGCTAGTGATGCTGAGCATTCTTTCATATGTCTATGAGCCCTCTGTATGACTTCCTTGGAGAAGTGTCTGTTCAGGTTCTTTGTCCATTTTTTTATTTAGATTGTTTGTCTTCTTGATGTGGAATTATGTGAGTACTTTATATATTTGGGAGATCAAACCCTTGTCCAAGGTATCAAATATTTCTTGCGGTTTCCTTCTGGTTTGTAGTGTTTCTGTTGAGAAATCAGCTGCTAGCCTTATTGGAGCTCCCTTGTATGTTACTTTCTGTTTCTCCCTTGCTGCCTTTAAGATTCTCTCTTTATCTTTGAATTTTGCCATTTTAATTATGATACGTCATGGAGTGGGTCTCTTTGGGTTCATCATATTTGGGACCCTCTGTGCTTCCTGGACTTGTGTGACTTAGGATGGAAATTATTTTTAAATCAAGAGATAATGCAGATAAATCACATTCAAATATGGTTAAAATAGTAGCTAAAGAAAATCTGAAGAAAAGTAGTTTATCTGTGTTGACATAAACCAGTATATTGGTGGTTCTGTGATAGAGAGGGTTTGCTCCTCAAAATTAAAATAGCTTTAAAAAAAAACACACTTATGTCTTAGATTCTTAGGCTAACAAAATAAAAATATATAGGAATTGGTTCACTGTATTCTTAAATGAATGAAGTAGCTAGATTCTGACAAATTATTTATCTTTCTCTTTATTTTAATAATTTATACAAATATCTCCACCTGCTTTATAAACATTACTATCTTATTTATAGGACATTTATTTTACAGAAGCTTAATAAATTTAGATTCTAGGCTTTCTTAATTTTGGAGAAAATAATCATTTCCATACAGAAATTTTTGGCATTGGAGCACAAAATACACATTTGTTTCAATAAAGATGTGTGTTTAGGACTTAATGCTATTATCAAATTTTGAGACTAGTACTCAGACTCACATTTATTAAATAGTGGTCAGTGCTTATTTCTTAATTCAATAATGGGCTGATGTTGAGATATAATATTTGCACTAAAGCCTTAAGAGTCATGGTTGGATTATTACTTTAACTGTCATTATAATGAAGAACCAGGTGTGTTTTCTTTATGATTAAGCCAAAAACCTTCGCTTATCTTAATATGAAGTTAATAATTAGAAATGGAATATAACAGCTGGCTTTATAGTTGCCAAGAAATGATGATTTTTTTATTAGGATTAGACTTAGATAATTATGCCTTCAATTCCTATTACCAAAGCAGAAGCAGAGCACTCCCCGCTGCTTGTCTGAATGGACCTCCTGGTTATATTCTCTCTATGCCCTATCAGTTTTGTGATACCCCTTAGGAAGTTTCCAACAATCTGCACTACCTCAGTAAAATGAAGAATTGCAGTCTTCAACAGAAAATAAGCAAATGAAATGGTTAACCCATTAAAAAATTTCTTGTGAAATAAGAGTTATATGATGTTGAAATCTCCAGTGTGATTTGAAGAATAGCAAAGGTGTCTGTCTTAAGGCTTCAATGTGCTTGTTGAAAGAAATTGCCTGAAATAGCATAATCTACAATCTGCATAATGCAATGAGTGCATTGAAGTTATGGCTCATTGCTAATTCCTCTTCCGTATCACTTTTAGAATTGTGCTTCTGGTGACCCTATTACCTTTTTAGTGACTGATATTTATCCTGGGCGGTCAGCTGCTATGAAATCCAGTTGGCTTAACCTTATCCTATCAGCAGTAAATTGGACTGAATGTGTGGGAAATGAGGCCACACTTATAGGGGCCTCAGAGCTAAAGAGTCTGCTTTAAAGTATGGTGAAAATAATGTGATGAAATAAGCCTTTCAAGATACAGTTTAAGAAACTCCATCCTTTGAAATCTCCACGAAGGACTTACACTCCTGAAAACTGGCTGGAACAGAGCAGTGCAGCTTCTTACCACTATCCTTTTGAGGTGCCTAAATACTGATTGTTGCCCCTATGTAATCACCAAGACCCTCGAGAAGAAAATGAACATTCTATAATCATGAAGCGGGACTGAATGAGGTAGAATTTTTTTTTATCCTTTGTGAAAGTGAAATACTATTTTCAGGGGCTTCCAGCTCTCTCTGTATAGGATAACAGTACATCAGAGATGATAGAGGATGACTATCTAGGAACTTCTGAGCAACATGGCTAAAAACAAACATCAGGACAATTTAAAGCTAGTTGCAGTCCTGGCTTCTTGTTTGCTTTGATGTTGGGACTGAGTTTAAAATGCTTTTAAAGTAGACTTTGGTGTGTGCCTTAAGGGGACAGCGAGGATGAAACTGAAAACAGCTAGAGAAAATGAACAGATTCCAAAGGGAATGAAATATTCTTCTCAGTCTTAAATGGCACTTATTGCAGAGATCCTATTTACTATCATTTAACAACATAGAAAAGAGTATGCCTTATTAAAATATTACCAGTTTAAGCAGAAGTCTTGAGAATCGACATGGGATCATACTTAAAAGTATAGCCTAAAGTGCAGTGCGTTTTACATTCTAGTTGATGCCCTCTCTTGGCTATAACAGTCAATCCTAGATTGCTTTAGGAAGAACTATAAAAATGCAAATTACTGAGACCTGATTTGGTCTTATTGCCTTAGCTAAGTTCTAACACTTAAACTTAAAATATATGGCTGCTGGAGCTAATTAATACTGGTTAATTTGCATATTCAAGAGTCTTCCCATAGTACTCCTTCTCTCTCTTAACTAATATAAGTAAGATGACTCTTTCAAAGCTCATGAGGCCATTTAAATAGTGAACTAGATTGAAATGTGTGTCTTCATTTAAAAATGTCTTATATTTTTCTTGAGCACCACATTCCAGTTTCAATTCTGCCTTATATTCCTTACTAGTTTCCCTCCTAAATAGAAGACAAGGACTATTTTGGTATCAAATTACACGATTTAAATAGAAAGTAATGTCTTAAATTAGTATAATAATGCATTTTGGAAGTGATTGTATACTTATAAAATAATTTCATCATGTATTTAAATACAGAAGAAAGCCTAATTATATATTTGCAAATAGATCATAGGAAAATGTCTACCACAACAGATTCATAACATAGTAGAAATAGAATTAAAATAGTTATACAGCTGGAATAAAAAGAGAATCATGTAGTTGACATAAATAATTTTTCTAAACTTCAACAATCTCTGGTTTTTGAGATTGCTTGCTTTTACAAATAAATAAGAATAGTTAATATTGAAGAATAAATAATATATTATAAATTATAAAATGATACTAGCTGGATATACAATTATATATTCTTCACATTTAAGGCACATGTAGATATACATGCCATCTATACAGAAATAGAAAGAGAAAAACATAAGAGTAAATGTCAAATGCACGATCTGGTAACCAAAATTTAATCTCCTGTAATTTTAACTTTTTTCCATAAAATTCACCAGTATTAAGTTTCTTGTTTTTTCTTTTAAAAGCTTGAAAATTTACCTCAGAATATGTTATTTAACAAAGTTAACATTAGCATTTACCACAGAACACTACACCCCTTCCTAATAACAACCTGAAAGTATTTGGGAGAAATTTGAGGACAATGTCATTACTGAAATAAATGTAGGGCCAGACTTGGTGACTAATTTGCAAGGATGAATACAATATTTATGAAAGCTTATAGTTCTGCATGATCTGTAAATGGCTGCATTAGAGGTATGTAGATCAATTTATCTTGAAACAGGTAATATGTCAAGCTTCATTGGTTCCAATAGCTTTAGTACCCAAATCAGCTGAACGCTCTTTAGATAAATTCTAGAGCTAATGAGAGAAGTGGGAAACGTGAGACAATTACTGACTCCCTACCTCCAATACCTTTTTATGATTTTAGCTGAAGGTGGTATTTGAGGTGATTGCTTCTGTCATTTTGCAAGTTATTCAGTGTTCCTGAGTCTCTCCCATGTATGTAGATGGGATATGTGTTTTAAACTTTAATTTGTTTTTCTTCTGCTAAACTGTCTCATGTAAATTCAATCATTAGAACAGCCAGAAGAACTTATAAGGGTAGAGGAAAATGCTCTAGCCCAATTAGAAATAAGGATGATATACCTTTTAAAATTTGGATATAATGGTGAGGGTACTACTTAATGTCATCACATAAAAAAGCCTATTTGCATAAATAAATTTTTAGTGACAACTGTTGAATACTGAATGTTCATGCATTCGTTTATAATTTTCAAAATAAGGTTTATGTTGTCTTAGTCGAATTTGATAGCATGTTAATAAATTAGCTATGAGCAAACTAAAACCCAGTAAATTAGGTAATATGTTCAAGTCACATACTTAGTAATGATTAGAAGCAGGTGTGATCCCAGGGTTCTGCAGAGCTGACAGGAGGGGCCCCGCTGGCTTCCACCATAGCAGTGTTGCTTTAGGCCTTGAAGGCACCTTCCAGCTGCTTCCACTGCCAGGGTGTGTTGCAGCCTGTCAAGGCCTGGCAGGTCCACTCTAGCTTTGAGGAAATGGGAGAAAACTGGCAGAGCCATGGGGATGCTTGGCATGTCTTTATTTATGGATGGGTGAGCCACGCATGCTACAAGCTGTATGTCCCTAGTGAGAAGCTCCTACTGTCTTAAGTACTAGAGGTGAACAAAGCTCGCTTCCATCCAGAAAATTATATAACATAGCATATAATTCTGCTCATACAAGCCCACTTCATGTTATGGGAACAGTTTATTGGACCCAGTCTCAAGGCTATGACAACACTGCTTCCCTTAGTTACTCAGACATCTGAGTGGGGAAGCCAGACTGCCTCCAGTTACCTTACACAGGGAGAGAGCAGGGAGCACTTAGAGGCACAGACAAGAAAAAAAAGTACCTGAACAATATAAGGGTCTTTCTGTCATGGTTACCAGACTAAAGGGGTTTATTTACCTGCATGCATAAAAGTCCAATAAAATGTGAATAGGAGTTTACAGCAAAGAGAGTAGAGGTTTATTTAAGGAAATGGTACTAAGCCCAGAGATACAGGTGAGCCAATGTCCTAAAACCTGTCTCTCCATTAGCCTGCATGGGGACAGATTTTATATATAGGAAAAGTTGTTAATCATGGTGACTCATAGAGCTGGAGTCTTAGTCTCTAGTGACTGGTTAGGGCCAGGGTAGAAGTAGTTGATCATGTGTCAGGTCCTGGTGTCAACCATGGAGTTCTTCTGTCTGATTTCATGAGGGTGGAGTCAGTAGGGGCCACTCCACTTTCATGGGTCTAGGACTGAAACACAACTTGGGTCAAGATGTTATCTTTAGTTTGGTTGAAACTGTTTGCTTGATCCACAGGCCTGAGGCTTTTTCTTAAGGGCTTAATGATACACAAAGAAAGTGGACATCGAGTATGTGCAAAGGCAAAAGGACCTGGTTGAAAGGAGGCAAGTGAGTCCTGGCGTTGTTAGACAGGACAAGGTCAGTTTGAATCAAGAAGACAGAAAGGAGAAAGGGTCATGTTAAAGAAATGGTGTTTCTCTGCAATCACATCACATCTTGTTCTCCCTCCTGATGCATTAACACTTGTAAGAACAAAGATTTCTTTTCTTTGAGGAGCAAACAATCCCATTGTTGGAAGTCTAATTATTAGAAAATTCTTTCTTTTACAGAGCAGAAAATTTGTCCAAATGAGTGAGTCTTTTATTGGTGATCATTAAAGAATAAAGGATATAACATTAAATATGAATACAAAAATATTTCTTTGCTATTTGGAAATATAAAGTATCAACTAAAAGTAAAAATTCAATTCAATGAAATAAATACTAACTCTGTCTGTAAAAACTGCTGTGAAATATGCAATAATAGTTGATCTAAGAGAGACTGGCAAGAACAGAAACAATCAGTGTTTCCTCTCAAGTATTGTTTAGCTTAAACAAACCTTGTAGATATTTAGAATGACAGTAAAAATTTGTGAGTGAAATTTTAACAAATGTCCATATGTGTTATTGGTGAATTTCAGATATGTGACCTAAAGATACCAAAGTAGTCACCCTCTTGTCAAAGAGTGAGAGTGTCATTACCTATGGCCCAATGGAAAGTCAATATACTTCAGTCTGGTGCCTTTTGGAGAAATACTGGGATTATAAAACATGGGATTGCTGTGCTCGAGGCTAAAGAAAATCTCTCTACATCTCATTCATCCTCTTTTTAAAGAATTTCTGTTCTATTGATTATCTCTTTATTCACCTGAATCTACAAACTCTAATCATTCCTTCCAGACTGTCAAAGTAAAAACTGCACACATAAAGTTAAACTAGTAGGTAAAACTGTATTCAGCTATTGAAATAGAGAAAAGAGACCAGAACACACTGTAAACTCTGATTAAACAAAGAACATGATAGCTTTTAGGAACTTGAGTGGGGAGGATTGTAGGCCATCTGTATTTGCTAGTTGATCTTACCCACAGAAAAACTAAACTTATTTTTTTAATTTTAATTATTTTATTGTTGTTCAATTACAGTTGTCTGCATTTACCCCCCATGACTCTCTCCAACCCCAGCCAAACCCACCTCCCTCCCTTGCTTCCACCCTCCCCCTTGGTTTTGTCTATGTGTCCTTTATAGTTGTTCCTGAAAACCCTTCTCCCCACTATCCCCTCCCACCTCTCCTCTGGTTCCTGTCAGATTGTTCTTAATTTGCTTTTTTCTTTTGTTGATTATGTTCCAGTTAAAGGTGAGATCATATGGTGTTTGTTCCTCACTGTCTGGCTTATTTCACTCAGCATAATGTTCTCCAGTTCCATGCATGCTTTTGCAAAGGGTAGGAGCACCTTCTTTCTTTCTGCTGCATAGTATTCCATTGTGTAAATGTACCATAGTTTTTTGATCCACTCACTTACTGATGGGCACTTAGATTGCTTCCAGCACTTGTTTATTGTAAATTGTGCAGCTATGAACATTGGGTTGCATAAGTTCTCTCAGATTGGTGTTTCAGAGTTCTTAGGATATAATCCCAGCAGTGGAATTGCTGGGTCAAAAAGCAATTCCATTTTTAGTTTTTTGAGGAAATTCCATACTGTTTCTCATAGTGGCTGCATTCTCACCAACAATACACTAGGGTTCCCTTTTCTACACATCCTCTCCAATACTTGTTTGTTGATTTGTTTATGATGGTCATTATGACAGGTGTGAAGTAGTATCTCATTGTGGTTTTAATTTGCATCTCTCTGATGGCTAGTGATGCTTTTCAGAAATTTATATGGAACCATAAACAAAAGAAAAGAAATAAAATCTTTTAAAAAAGAAGAAAGAAAACATCAGCAAGATGAAAAGGTAACCAACTATATGGGAAAACATATTTGCAGATGATACATCGGACAAGGGTTTGATCTTCAAAATATAATAAAGAACTCACATGACTCCACTCCAGGAAGACAAACAACCCAATTAAAAAATGGACAAAAGACTTGAACAGATATTTCTTCAAGGAGGACATCCACAGGGTCCAGAGACATGGAAAAAGTGAATTTGTGATGTATTCTCTATGAGGTAGGAGGTGGTTTTACAACTTTAATCACTTAGCATTCTACACTCCAACAGAGAATTAGAGATAGTGTGCTATCTTCCTTGATGATCACATTTCAAAGAGATGGTTCCCAGGTCCTTGGGAAAGACAGTCCTGGGTTAGAAAACTAGCAAGAGTCTTTTAAAAGAATTTACATCAGTGGTGAAGGCCAGAGGTGGGGGGCAGGCCTGGAGAACCTCTGTAATAGTATCAATAATAAAAACAAAGGAGAAATAAAGAACTTACATCTCAAAGGGGCATAGAAAGGATTTGTAATTAATAACTTCTGAAGTAAATATTCAAAGTAACGGGAGTCCTAGAGGCAGAAAGAAACCTGTCAAAAGTTTAGCAAAGCTGATGGGAATACTATGGCTTGTCTACATATGTGGAAATGTTTGCCTTCTCATAGCAAGAGACAATAACAGATCACAAAGACTTCTTGGATTTTTCACCCTTTTTTCTATGCACTGGTCTTAGGAAGAAATGGTAGGGATACATGGTCCTCCTATGAATGACAGACATTTAGTCTACTTTAATATTGTTTTAAAGTTCTCTACAGATTAGGCAAAGTTTTATTGCCTGCATGTTGTGCAGAAAACACACACCTTCTTCACTCACTAGCCCTGAACATTATTGACTCTATCTGCTCCCTATTTTTGGCTTTTCCTTCCCAATCAAATTATATCCTAGGCTTAAAATTATTTTCTGTATTTCCTCATGGAAATTATATTATCACACTGAATTTGCTTTATTCAGTCACCAATAACTGAATTAATTATATATCCAATTGTTGTTTCATAGTCCTAACCTTGTATATTCACTCAGTTGCATTTGACAGAGTCTGTGATGTCATATGTCTCTGATTCTTCTATTACTCATGTCTACTTCTTATCCTCTTATGTGGTCTTTTTCTAGTGCTAGGTTCTTAAATGCCCATGTTTCTCTTTCAAATCCTATTGTCTTTCCACTTGAAATATTCTCTGGTCAATCTTGGCCTTTCCCGTAGATTTATGCACATTCACATTATAATGATGGCAAACTATAATTATTCCAGCCCATGTTTCTTTTAGAAGTTTTAGGCTTAGAATTCCAACTCCATTCTAACTATTGTTCTTAGCTATCCCAAGAAAATCTTAAAGTCAACAAAACAAAAATATCAACTTGCTTCTAGTTCTACTCTTTTCTCAAGTTGAAAACTCCAGGAAAACTAACCTTGATTTTTCTTTCTCTCCCTTATATGTCATATTTAGTTAACCAGAAACTTTATGTCATTGCCAAATTATACATCTCTTGAATCTTTCCACTTCTCTTCCACCAAATTCAGGGCACCACATATCTCACATGAATCATCACAACCTTTGAAGCAAGCAGCTCTTTGTAATTAGTAAAACTGTCCTTGTTATTCAAGGTTATATTCTACTCTCAGCAAACTGCCCATAACAAAATAAAAATTTCATAGATGTGTTAATGTTTTTATCAAAAGGAAACATGGATTTTGAATCTTTTCAATAATGTCTGAATATTACATGACATTTGGAATGGAATAGTTAACTAGTAACTAACTTCTCTATCAACTGTACACATTTTACATTTTATCAGAACACCAAAACAAGAAATAAATTAGAAATTCCCTCACTCTCCCCCATCAACAAGTAGGTCTGAGTTATACTATGCTCCATATTTTAATTATCTGTGTGACACACTACTCTTAAACTTAATAAATTAAAGCAATGACCATTTTGTTATGTTTCATGAATTTATGAATTGACTGGGTTCATTTGGGAAGTTCTGCTCCACAAGTTGTCAACTAGGGTTGCAGTTATCTGGAAGCTCTACTGGGCCTGAATGCCCAAAGTAGCTCACTCACATAGCTAATGTATGATGTAGGCTATTGGCTGGGAGCTCAGCTGGGGCTGCCATGTTCTTTCTATTCCCACCTCAAATCATGGCAGTGGGTTCCAAGAACATAAAAGTAGAAGCTTCCAGACCTTATTGACCTTTTGGCCCAGAACTGACTGAACTTTACTTACTCCCTAGATCACATTGATTAAAGCAAGTCACATGGCCAACACAGATTTGAGAGAAGTGGACTACACAATTTTGTGTATACTGGGAGGCTTAGTTTACTGGGTGTGACCAGAGTAGCAGGCTAGTACCACTGATTGACTTAGGGGTCAGTCCAGTTTTTATGAAGGACTAACAAACCACAACTTCACAGCTGAACATTTGACCATTGTATGCCATTGATTTTTTATTTTTATTACTATTTAACATTATATGTTTTTTATAAAAATAATAGCTAGTATTCAGATAACTGGGATACCAACAGTTTTCAGAACCTTACCAGATTTTTCTTATAGGGACAAGAATCTGCTCTAGCACTATTTTTAAGCATTTATTGAGCTCTAATTCATATACCATAGTGAAAGTATACAATTTGATAATTCTATTTTATCATTGAGTTGTATAGTCATCACCACAATATAAATTTAGGACATTTTTATTATAGCCCACAATATACCATGACTAAACAGCCACCACTTTTCATTTATTTTTAACCATTGGCCTAGACAACCATTAATATGTATTCTATCTCTATAGATTTCTCTGGTTAATTCATTTCATACATGTGGAATCTTAAAATATATAGTCTTATTAAATTGGTTTCTTTAAACTAAAATAACATTTTAAGATTGATTCATGTCATAGTATGAATTATAACTTTATTCCTTTTTTTACAGCCAAATAATACTTCTCCATATATTACTGTTTATTCATGAATTAATGGTCATTTGAGTTGTTTTTACATTTTGATTATTATGAATGATGCTTCTATAAACATTCATGTACAATATTGGAGAGGGTGTGTGTTTTTACTTCTCTTGGATAAATACCTAGGAGTGGAGTTAATTGGTCATATGATGAAATTATATATAAAAATTTGAGGAACTGCCAAGTATTTTTTTCCAGAATGACTATAGTCTTTTACATTTCCACCATCAATTAGTGAGAGTTCTAGTTTCTGCCCAACGTGTGTTTCTGTCCGTTTTTTTTTTTTTTTATTGTAGTCACTTTAATGGGTATAGAGTGGTATCTCACTATGGTTTTGATTTGAATTTCCCTAATGAGTAAAGATATTGAGCATCTTTTCACATGCTTACTGGCCATTTGTATATATTTTTTGTAGTAATATCTACTTAACCTTTGTCCATATTTAATTGGATGATTTGTATTTTTATTCCTGAGATGTAAGAGTTTTTCCATATATTCTGGATACAGCCTGTTATCAGATAATATGAGTTACAAGTATCTTCTTCCAATTCACAGAACATTTTTCATTAGTTCTAACCACATATTTTATTTTATTTATTTTTAAAATATTTATTAAATGTATTAGGGTGACTTTCATCAATAAAAATACATAGGTGTCAAGTGCACAATTCTGTAATACATCATCTGTATTTTGTATTGTGTGTTCACCACCCAAAGTCATATTTTTTATCCCCCTTTTACTCTCATCAATCTCCTCCCACCTCCCTTTCCTTCTGGTGAGTGATCCCTGTTGTCTGTATCTGTCTTTTTATTTCTTAATTTATTCACCTTTTTCACCCCGCTCCCTAAGTTTCCTTCCCTCTGACAGCCATCTGTCTGTTCTCTGTATGTAAGAATCTATTTCTATTTTGTTTCTGAGTTTATTTTGTTTATCAGGGTGAAATCATATGGTATTTGTCTTTCTCTGATTGACTTATTTCATTTAACATAATACTCTCTAGGTCCATATATACTGTCCCAAAAGGTAGGATTTCCTTCTTTTTTATCATCAAGTAGTAGTCCATTGTGTAAATATACCACAGCTTTTTTTATCCATTTATCTACTGATGGGCTTCTCCCAAATCTTGACTACTGTGAATAATGCTGCAGTGAACATAGGGGTGCATATATTCTTTTGCTTCTGTGAATATATCTGAAGAAGCCCAAACCACAGATTTTATTTTATTTTTTTGTTTTATTGAGTTATAATCAATATACAAAAATGGCACACATTTAATGTGTATACCTATTGATGAATTTGGACATATGCATATATTTATGTTCCTGTTACCACAACCAAGGTACTAAACATGTACATCATCTTAAAAAAATCTCCTTGTGTTCTCCTGTGGGTTCCTTCTTTCTCACATGAGATCTACTCTATCAACATACTTTAAAGTGAAAAATATTATATTATTAACTATAGGTACTATGTTGTATAGCAGATTTTTAGAACTTTCGCATCTTGCATAACAGAAACTTTATATCCATTAAAAAATAATTTCCTATTTCCCTTCTCCCCAGCCTCTGGCAACTGCCATTCTATTCTATGCTTCTATAAGTTTGACTACTTTATTTACATCATGTAAAGTGGAATCATGTAGTATTTGTCCTCTTGTGATTGTCTCATTTCACTTAGCAACATTTCTTTTAGGTTATTGATGTTGTCACAAAGGGCAGGATTTCCTTTTTCTTTTTTTTTTTAACATTTTTTAAAATATTTTATTTATTTATTTTTAGAGAGGGAAGGGAGGGAGATAGAGAGAGAGTGAGAGAGAGAGAGAGAGAGAGAGAGAGAGAGAGAAACATCAATGTGCGGTTGCTGGGAGTTATGGCCTGCAACCCAGGAATGTACCCTGGCTGGGAGTCGAACCTGGGACACTTTGGTTCCCAGCCTGTGCTCCATCCACTGAGCCACGCCAGCCAGGGCTCCTTTTTCTTTTTTAAGGCTGAATAATGTTCCATTGTATGTATGTAACACGTTTTTCTTTATCTATTCCTCCATTGAAGGGCTTTTGGATTATTTCCATTTGTTGGCTTTTTTGAATAATGATACAGTGAACATAAAGGTGCAGATACCTCTTCAAGATCCTTTAATTTCTAAGAAATAATTGCCTACCCATGGCCTTGATATACCCCCAGGTGTTCTTCTGAGGGTTTTAAGGGGCTAGTTCTTGTAAGTCCATGATCCATTTTGAATTAATATGTTATACAATAAAACAGTGGTTCAACTTTATCTAGTTTTTCAGTATCATTTGTATGAAAAGACTATTTTTCCTCATTAAATGATCTTGACACCCTTTTCAAAAACCAATTAAACATAGATATCTAAGCTTATTTTTAAATTCTTAATTCAATTCCATTGACCTAGAGGTCTATCCTCATGCCAGTAATACACTCTATTAATTGCTGTAGCTTCATAATAAGTTTGAAACTGGGAAGTGTTAGCACTCCAACTTTGTTTTTATCACAGTTGTTTTGTTTAATCTGATTCCCTTGGATTTCCACATAAATTTTTGAATTAGCTGGTAGTTTTCTAGGAAAATTACAACAAGAATTATGATAGGGCTTATGTTGAATTTGTAGATAAATTTGGGAAATATTTCCATTCTCATGATTTTTTGACCCATGAACTTATATAAACATTATTATTCCATATATTATCATTCCATATATTTAGTCTTCGGTTTCTTTCCACAATGTTTATAACTTTTACTGAGAAAAATTTGCATTTATTTTGTTAAATTTATTTGTGTATTTATACTATTCATAAATGAATTGTTTTTTGTTAATGTCATAGTGTTGTTTATTTCCAGTGCAGTTAAATGCAGTTGATTTTTGTTATGTTGACACTTTATCCTGATAACTTGCTAGACTCATTTAAGGGTGAATAATTTTTTAGAAAATACCTTAAGATTTTTTTATGTATAAGATCATATGAACTCCATACAGAAATAATTTTATATATTTTTTTACAATCTGAATATTCTTTCCTATTGCTAGTTGACCTCTAGTAAAAGTTTAATGGAAGGGTGAAAGCATTCAGCCTTTTGTCATTTAGTTAGATATTAGCTGTGGAATATCACAGATGCCTTTTATCAGATTGAGGAAGTTTCTTCCATCCCCAGTTTTAAAGTGTTTTTGTTGAGAATGGATTATATATTTTGTCATTTTTCTTTCCTTCACTTGTTCCAAAGATCATGTAGATTTTCCCTTTTTTTCTTTGATATTATGTACTACATAGATTGATTTTCAGATGTTAAATCAACCTTGCAATCCTCGGATAAATTCCACTCATACCATTTCTGACTTATTCCATTCTTTTTGTAGATTTTAATTACAATCTAGTGTAATTTCCTTTCTTAGTAATACTTTGTCCTAACCCATTGTTCTTTGTGCTAAGTTTTGGCCAATATATCACATTTCTATATCTTCTATGACTATTAATACAATTATTTACATATTTTCATGCAATTACTTTTTTCAATAAGTCAAAATAGAAAAGCAAGGAGATATGAAATTAAACTATTCTCTGCAATTAGTTACAAAATTTCTATTACCAATACTCTCTCTTTTTAATGTACATTTTAATTACTGTTTACTGTCAAATGCTTTCAACTAAAAAAAATCTTCCTTTATATTTCTTGTAAGGCAGGCCTATTAGCAAAAAATTATCTTTGCTTTTGCTTACCTGGGAACTTTATTTTCTCTTCACATATGAAAGATAACTGTTAGATATAAGATCAGTCGACATCTTTTTTACTTCCTGAACTTTGAATTTTATCCTACTACATTATAGTCTTCACTGTTTTACTGTAAAGTCATTTGGTAATCTTACTGAGGTTTCCTTTCACCCCAGTAAGGTTATTGAGTAAGATGACTGTGGTGTGTCATTTCTCTCCTGCTGAGTACACTCCTACTCTATGAGTGGGAATTGGAGGTAGGGAGCAGTCCCTAGTTTTCTGGTCCCACCCCTCTTGGTGAGGAGGCCTTACTATATGATGTGAGGCACAGGAGATCAGTCCAGCACATTTGTACTACAGATGGAGTAGGTCATGGCTCAAATGCTACAGACTCTTAGTTATTACCAAGATTTAATAGATTTTCTTGAATGAACGTTTCTCAATACACTGTATTCCCTTAAAACTATTTCCAGATAATTTAAATGGTTTATTCTTCCTTTATAATAAATGATTTATTTTTGTTTTATCATTTTCTTCAGTAAAATATTTTTTTTTAGTAGGAAACAAGTTCACTGCACTCCTCACAGTACCATTCTAGAAGTCAGTCGCTGATCAATCACTTTAGGGTGCATCTGGGGGCTCCTTGAAACTGGGCAGATTGCCAAGTTTCAATTAGCATTCTGGCTGGGACTAGATGGTACATTCTAAAGTATTACAGAAGATGTTAACCAAGGAGAGTTTAATGAAAGTGTGTTGTGTTTTAAAAATCAACTAGTTTTAGCAAAGAACCCTAGGAAGGGGAATATTAAGAAGTCATTGCTATGTGAAACTTAAAGGAGCAAGAGAAGAAATTATTTGAGTGGAAGATGTAAGGAGTGAAAAGCCTTGGGAATGGGGCTTTCCAATGGGCTGTATCTATAGACATTATTTTTTAATTATTTCTTCTTTCTCTCTTCTTAGTCTTTAGTTATTGAAACTCTACTGGTCTTGTCCTATCAACCATAATTCAAATGAAGGACATGAGTGAGGAATATCAAAGAAACTCCAACTATCTTTCCTTCCATGATTTCTTTTTCTGTTGGTGCCTTCTATTGGGCAATATTTATGAGAAGAGAGACAGGAAGGAAACCTGAGTGATGAAATTTGTAGAAGACACCTGTTGTGTTAGCAATACAAGAGTAGGGAGAGGATAGATTTGGAAGGACATGTAGAGACTAACCAGCCGATCACAAATCCAATCACTATGCAATCTGTTTGATGATAAATGTCACCACAGCCTGGGACTCTATGTCTACCACTACATCGGACTCCTTTAGTTATTTTTGCTACTATGCATACTGATTAAGATTGTTATTTAGCTTTACATACTACTATTTAAACTTTTTACCTTTTGTACTTAGTCAAAATTATTTCCCTACTTTTAACTTCTGGCCTTTACCATCCTACCAGCCCACTGAAGAACTTTTTCTCCATTGGCATGACCTGTGCCTTATGAAGTATCTATTTATATTATATCTAAGGATGAGCTAGCTGCAAAATGTGTTCCTTGGCAGATGATAAAGTCCTGACATTATTTATATGTTAGAGAAAGACTTGCCATCAACAAAACAATAATTTAATTTTTATATATATTTCATATGAAATATGAAAATTTCCTCATTTTAACATAATAATCCAGTAAAGCCAAATGTTTTAAACTAATATCCATTTGATGCTATAAAATATTATATAAGGGATGACCCAAAATTTCAGAATTACTTTCTGGAGAGTGGGCCCCTTGGTACAGGCTTCCCCCACCAGGTGAGTGTTCTAGGAACCCGTCTGTATCAGTGTACCAGCTGACATTGTTGTAAGAGGCTGCATTGGACTTCAGTGAATTTTTTTCTGAAGACTCTTTCAAGTGTTTGCCCATTTCTCAAGGGGTGGTTTGCAAAAGCACCCACCCACACCGTGCTAAGTGTTCAGCAGTTTTTGACCAAAAAGGACATGACTCATCTCTAACACCCCATGCATCACACTCCCTATTCACTGGATTTTGCATTGAGTGGCTTTTTTTTGTTTGTTTCCCTGATGAAAAAAGTCCTCAAAGGGAAATGTTTTGTTGATGTGGAAGAGGTAAAACAACAACCAAAAAAAAAAAAGACAGCAGGTGCACTAAAAGGCATCAAAATCCATGAATTCGAAACTGTTTTGCACAGTGGAAAAAATGTTTCATAGGTTTCTTGCACCAAATAGAGAGTACTTTGAAGGTTACTGAACTTTAAAAATGTAAGAATAAATACACAATTTTTTATAAGTAAATTTCCGGGTTGTTTTGTATCCCCCCTCATATGTGACATGGAACAAAGCCTTTTTCTTTTTTTGCTTTTTATATAAACAAGAAATTCATCTAGCTTATTGAGTACTTGAAAAAAATTTAAAATGAAAAGGAATATGATTTAAGGTACTATTATTAATATTAGATTGGAATCTGACACAAAATTATACTCACTCTAAAACCTAAGATATTGTAAAAGCAGAAAACACTTTTCCCTTCAAGTTTCTTTGGTTAGTCTAATAATAATTAAATAGACACAAGACAAATTAGCATGAGAAAAACAAATTTTATTTTTTGCATTTGGTAGCTCTATAAAAAATACAAAACTCCAAGACATGACTAAAGCAAGAGGCTTATATACGACTTAGACAAACAATAAATTTCTGAATAATTGAAAGACAAAGAAGTTTGGGCTTGTGGTAGTAAATTAGTGAGGAATTAACAAGGTTTCTTTATATATCTTTCTTTCTTTTTTTTTTCTTTTTTTTTCTTTTAATCATTGTTCAAGTACAGTTTTCTCCCCCCTACTCCCATTCCAGCCCACCCACCCAACCCTCCCCCCTTCCCCCCATTACCCCCCACCCCTAGTTTTTGTCCATGTGTCCTCCAAATTTGTTCCTGTAATCCCTACCCATTCCCCCCTGAAATTCCCTCTTCTCTCCCCTCTGGCTATCAGGTCAGACTATCCCCTATTTCAGTGTCTTTGGTTATATTTTGCTAGTTTTGTTTTGTTTTGTTTTGTTGTTTAGATTCCTGTTAAAGGTGATATCATGTGGTATTTGTCTTTCACTGCCTGGCTTGTTTCGCTTAGCATAATGCTTTCCAGCTCCATCCATGCTGTTGCAAAGGGTATGAGCTCCTTCTTTCTTTCTGCTGCATAGAATTCCATTGTGTAAATGTACCATAGTTTTTTGATCCATTCATTTACTGATGGGCATCTAGGTTGCTTCCAGCACCTAGCTATTGTAAATTGTGCTGCTATGAACATCGGGGTGCAAAGGTTCTTTTGTATTGGTGTTTTAGTGTTCTTAGGATAGAGTCCCAGCAATGGAATTGCTGGGTCAAAAGGCAGATCCATTTTTAGTTTTCTGAGGAAGTTCCAAACTGCTTTCCATAGTGGTTGTACCAGTCTGCAGTCCCACCAACAGTGCACTAGGGACCCCGTTTCTCCACATCCTCTCCAACACTTGTTGTTTGTTGCTTTGTTTATGATGGCCATTCTGACTGGTGTGAAGTGGTATCTCATTGTGGTTTTAATCTGCATCTCTCTGATGGCTAGCGATATTGAGCATCGCTTCATGTGTCCTTGGATTTTCTGTATGTTCTCCTTGGAGAAGTGTCTGTTCAAGTCCTTTGCCCATTTTTTTAATTGGGTTACTTGTCTTCTTAGAGTAGAGTCGTGTAAGTTCTTTATATATTTTGGAGATTAAACCCTTGTCTGAGGTATCATTGGCAAATATGTTTTCCCATACAGTTGGTTCTCTTTTATTTTGATACTGTTTTCCTTAGCTGTGCAAAAGCTTTTTATTTTGATGAGGTCCCATTTGTTTATTCTTTCCTTTATGTCCCTTGCTCTAGGAGACAAGTCAGTGAAAAAGTTTCTGCATAAAATATCTGAGATTTTCCTACCTACGTTCTCTTCTAGGACTTTAATGGTGTCACGTTTTATATTTAAGTCTTTTATCCACCTTGAATCTATTTTTGTAAAAGGTGTAAGTTGGTGCTCGAGTTTCATTTTTTTGCACATAGCTGTCCAGTTCTCCCAACACCATTTGTTGAAGAGGCTATTTTTATTCCATTTTATGTTGCTGCTTCCTTTGTCAAATATTAATTGACTGTAGAGGCTTGGGTTTATTTCTGGGCTCTCTGTTCTGTTCCATTGGTCTATGTGCCTGTTTTTATGCCAGTACCAGGCTGTTTTGATTACAGTGGCCTTGTAGTATAGTTTAGTGTCAGGTATTGTGATTCTTCTTACTTTACTCTTCTTTCTCAAAATTGCAGCAGCTATTCGGGGTCATTTATGGTTCCATATAAATTTTTGAAGTGTTTGTTCTTTGTCTGTGAAATATGCCATTGGTACTTTAATAGGTATTGCATTGAATGTGTAAATTGCTTTTGGTAGTATGGACATTTTAATGATATTAATTCTTCCAATCCATGAACACGGTATATGTTTCCATTTGTTTGTGTCTTCCTTGATTTCTCTCCTCAGTGTTATGTAGTTTTCTGAATACAGGTCTTTTACCTCTTTGGTTAGGTTTATTCCTAGGTATTTTATTTTCCTTTTTGCTATTTCAAATGGGATTTTTTTCTTGATTTCTGCTTCCGCTGTTTCATTGTTGGTGTACAGAAATGCCTTTGATTTCTGGATATTGACTTTGTATCCTGCTGTTTTACCAAATTCATTTATTAGGTCAAGCAGTTTTTTGGTGGAGTCTATAGGATTTTCTATGTACACTATCATGTCATCTGCGAACAGTGACAGTTTTGTTTCCTCCTTTCCGATTTGGATGCCTTTTATTTCTTTTTCTTGTCTAATCGTTGTGGCTAAAACTTCCAGTGCTATATTGAATAGAAGTGGTGAAAGTGGACAGCCTTGTCTTGTTCCTGATCTTAGTGGAAAAGATTTTAATTTTTGCCCATTGAGAATAATGTTGGCTGTAGGTCTCTCATATATGGCCTTTATTATGTTGAGGAATGCTCCCTCTATTCCCAATTTGCTGAGTGTTTTTATCATCAGTGGGTGCTGTACCTTATCAAATGCTTTCTTCTGCATCAATTGATATAATCATGTGGTTTTTGTCTTTGCCTTTGTTTATGTGATGTATTACATTTACTGATTTGTGAATATTGCACTATCCTTGCATCCCTGGAATGAATCCCACTTGGTCATGGTGTATGATCTTTTTAATGTATTGTTGGATGCGGTTTGCCAGTATTTTGTTGAGGATTTTAGCGTCAATGTTCATCAGTGATATTGGCCTGAAGTTTTCTTTCTTTGTTGTGTCTTTATCTGGTTTTGGAATTAGGATGATGTTGGACTCATAAAAAGAGTTTGGGAGACTCCCATCTTTTTGGATTTTTTGGAATAGTCTGTGAAGGATAGGGGTTAGCTCTTCCTTAACTGCTTTGTAGAATTCTCCTGTGAAACCATCTGGTCCCGGACTTTTGTGTGTTGGGAGTTTTTTTGATTACTACTTCAATTTCTTTTGCTGTTATTGGTCTATTCAAGCTTTCTGGTTCTTTTTCATTGAGTTTTGGAAGATTATATTTTTCTAGAAATTTGTCCATTTCACCTAGATTTTCAAATTTCTTGGCATACAGCTCTTCGTAGTAATTTCTTACAATCCTTTGTATTTCTGTGGTATCTGTTGTAATCTCTCCTCTTTCATTTCTGATTGTGTTTATTTGGGTTTTCTCTCTTTTTTTCTTGATGAGTCTGCTTAAAGGCTTGTCGATTTTGTTTATCTTTTCAAAGAACCAACTCTTGGATTCATTGATCTTTAGAATTGTGCTTTTGGTCTCTATGTCATTTAATTCTGCTCTGATCTTGGTTATTTCCTTCCTTCTGCTTGCTCTGGGCTGTCTTTGTTGTTGTTCCTCGAGTTCTTGTAGACGTAGGGTTAGGTTGTTTGTTTGAAATGTTTCTAACTTTTTTAGGTGGGCCTGTATCGCTATGATCTTCCCTCTCAGGACTGCCTTGGCTGTGTCCCATAAGTTTTGGGTTGTTGTGAGTTCATTTTCATTTGTTTCCAAAAACCGTTTGATTTCTTCCCTAATATCATTCTTGACCCATTCATTGTTTAATAGCATGCTGTTTAATCTCGACGAATTTGAGTGTTTTGGGTTTTTTCCCTTGGGGTTGGTTTCTAGTTTCAGTCCCTTGTGATCCGAGAAATTGCTTGGTATGATTTCAATTTTTTTGAAATTGTTGAGGTTTGTTTTGTGTCCTATCATGTGGTCAATCTTTGAAAATGTTCCATGTACATTTGAAAAAAATGTGTATTTAGCTTCTTTGGGATGGACGGTTCTGTAAATATCAGTAAAGCACAGTTCGTCTAGGGTATTGTTTAATGCCTCAATATCTTTGTTGGTATTTTGTTTGGAAGATCTGTCCATTTTTGATAGAGGGGTGTTAAAATCCCCCACAATAATTGTGTTGCTGTCCATATCTTTCTTGAAGTCCTCTAAGATTTTCTTTATGTATTTGGGTGCTCCTATGTTGGGTGCATATATATTTACAATATTTATGTCTTCTTGGTGAATTCTTCCCTTGAGTATTATGAAATGACCTTCTGGGTCTCTCTTTATGGACCTTCTTTGGAAGTCTATTTTGTCAGATATGAGTATTGCTACCCCGGCTTTTTTTCCTGTCCATTTGCTTGGAAAATTTGTTTCCAGCCCTTCACTTTCAACCTGTGCAGATCTTTTATTCTGAGGTGGGTCTCTTGTAGACAGCATATGTGTGGGTCATGTTTTCTTATCCAATCAGCTATTCTATGTCTTTTGATTGGAGTGTTTAATCCATTTACGTTTAAGGTTATTATTGATAGGTACTTATTCATTGCCTTTTATGTACGTGTGATCCTCTCTCACTCTCTCTTTTCCTTTCTTTCCTTAAAGCAGTCCCTTCAGCATCTCTTGCAGAGCTGGTTTAGTGGAGGTGTATTCTTTTAGACTTCTTTTATCTGAGAAGCTTCTTATTTGGCCTTCTATCTTGATTGAGAGCCTTGCTGGGTAAAGTAGTCGTGGTTGCAGGCCTCTGGTTCTCATTACTTGGATTATTTCTTGCCATTCTCTTCTGGCTTGGAGTGTTTCCATTGAGAAGTCAGCTGTTAGCCTTATTGGGGCCCCCTTTTACTTCCTTTTTCTCCCTTGCTGCCTTTAAGATTCTCTCTTTGTCTTGAAATTTTGCCATTTTAATTATGATGTGTCTTGAGGTGGGCCTCTTTGGGTTCCTCTTGATTGGGACTCTCTGTGTTTCCTGGATTTGTGTGACTTTTTGTCTCATCAAATTAGGGAAGTTTTCCATCATCACTTGTTCAACTAGGTTTTCTATCCCTTGTTCTTCTTCTTCTCCTTCTGGTATCCCTATTATGCGGATATTATTACGTTTCATATTGTCTTGCATTTCTCTTAATCCCTCTTCATTTTTTCTGAGCCTCTTTTCCTTTTCTTGCTCTTTCTGGGTGTTTTCTTCTATTTTGTCCTCTAGCTCGCTGATCCGATCTTCTGCTTCATCGATCCTGCGTTTCATTCCTTCTACTGTGTTCTTCAGAAATTGTATTCTTCATTTCCTCTTGGCCCTTGTTGAGAGTTTCTATTTCCTTTTTTATGCTGATGTAGTTTTCATTTTGTTCATTGTGGCTTCCCTGTAGACTCTCGTAGCTCATTGTGAGGTCATTGAGCTTCCTGACAATCACTGCTTTGAACTCAATACCTGATAGTTGAATTGCCTCTGTTTCATTCAGCATTCTTTTTGAGGCTTCCTCCTTTCCTTTCATTTGGGGATTATTTCTTTGTCTTCCCATTGTTTGTGAGACTCTTCTTGTTCGCCTCAGCTTCTTATATTGATCTGTTCTGGCTCCCTGGGTTTATGATGTGAACTTCTTTAGTAGAGTAGCAGTGAGTTTCAGTGGTGCTGTTTCCTTGACCCCCCACGCTCGCTGGTCTTGGCCTGTCGTTTAAGTTGGCTTTGTGTTTGCCTTTGGGTTTTGATTGTTGTTGAGTCTTTCTTTGGTGGTTCCTTCCCGCCAGCTGGTTAAATGTGGGTCACTCTGTCCACCACCTTCTGTATTTTGCTGTGCTGGTGAGGGCAGGTTGTGTTGAAGCTGGTTCTTCTTGTTGCAGCACTCCCCTTAGGATCTGATCTTTGTTCTTTCGGTTCTGCCACAATCCTTGGTCCTCTGTTTTCAAAAATGCTGAAATATGTTGGTTGCTTGCCTTTCTACTCCATAGATTGGTCAGGATTTTCTCCCCTGAGCAGAGGAAAGCCAAATCTGCTCCTTCCTACTCCGACGCCATCTTAGATCTCCTATATATCTTTCTTGACCCTAAAGTTTCTATTTCTGATAAGGATGCCTTTTACCCTCCTGGTATAGGAAGGATACCTTTCACATGGGATTTATTTCCTGCTTTCAAGGAGACAAAGGAGGGTCACTGTGTCCTTTTTACACTGGCTGTTACTTTAGATAACTTTAATTCAAAATAATTCATATGAAAAATGGCATATTTTGGCATGGCATATTCTCATCTCCTTCAATATGTATCAGGAATATATAGGTTGGTCCAGAGATGCTTTCCCAGAATTGTCAAAGATTAGTGTATACTGTCTTTAATTTTTCTCAATTATTTTTCCATGATAAAGAAATAGAAAAAAATTAAATTTTATCCATTTATGCAAAATATTAGTTTGAAAACTAAGCCCAAGGATATTAATTTTTTAATTGATATTATTTTAAAAGCACTTCAATGTCCTACTATATAATTGATAAAAAGTTTCCTTTTCTAAATGTTTAATTGATTATAATCTATGTTCTGTACAAAAGAAGGATATCTTACTTATTTTCATGTAGATGGTGGAGAACAAATATGATTTGAAATGCTTATAATAAGAGCTGACCCGAAGAAGGCCTTCCAAATCATGTGAGAGTAATTTAATGATGATTTTAAATAATTATGTGATGTTACCAATAATGTGCTATAAAGCTGAAAGTAACTCTCTGAGCTATCAATAATAACACACAAATTTTGATCAATTATGCAAGAGAATAATTGTTTTTATTATCTCAATTCATTACCGTACTAAGCTCTCAGGGTTTGCAGCCAATAAAATGAGAAAAATAATGGGTTAGGCAGTTAAAATATTGTGCTGCCTTTCTAGATTCTGTGATTCTAATGCTTGTCAGCTTTAAATTTTGTAATTTTTGTTAAATATTTTTTCATTTTAAATATTCAGTTTTGTGCTTAATCTTGTATTCTTTTGCATGAGTAGGGTTTTGGAAATTATAGGGCTTCATGATCTGCAAAACCTAAACCTGCTGTTTACTGACAATCCTCCATGATCTCTTTTCCTCTAATTATTTTCTGACCACTCTCCTCACCCTGCTGCCAACAAACACTCCCAAACAGAAGCCCTGGGGTAGAGTGAGGATAATCTCAAATCTTAACCCATTAACCTGCAGTGATCCCTAAAGTAGAATGCTCACATTATAAGGTTTTTTTTCTTCCCCTCACCCTCACCCTGGGACCAGGAATATGCCTGCCTGCCTTCCTTCCTTCCTTCCTTCCTTCCTTTTTCTTTCCTTCCTTCCTTCCTTCCTTCCTTTTTCTTTCCTTCCTTCCTTCCTTCCTTTTTCTTTCCTTCCTTCCTTCCTTCCATCCTTCCTTCCTTCCCTTCCTTCCCTTCCTTCCCTTCCTTCCCTTCCTTCCCTTCCTTCTCTCCCTTCTTTCCCTTTCTTCCTTTCTCTTTCCCAAGTTAGTTTTAAGTCCCAGCTCAGGTTTCTCTTTCTCCACTAAGACTTCTAAGATCAATTGAGCTTCTAACATCTCTCTTCAGCTTCTGAACACTTATTTAACCACTCTAACCACTTATTTAGAAATTAATAGTGCACTACTTCTTTAATATTTCTTATGGCTTCACACTTCCCTGTGTCTGAAAGAGTACACTAAAGGATTTTGCATTCTTAGCACTATTTCCTTTATTTTCACCTATCCTACACCATCACTAGCTCTGTCTCTGACATTTAACTACATCTAGTCTTACAGAACCTATTTATTTTCCCCTAGCTTATCCCCTTTGCCTTTCTTGCTTCCTACCTCATTGCCTGGAATACTTTCCCCACTCTCATTCCTTAAAACCTGCCTACCTTATACATTTATCTTGCTGCACACACTTGAAAATTCTGCCTGGGTTAACATTATAACCTGTCTTTAATATATGCAATACCTAGAAGATTGAGAAACTGTTGGGAAGAAAAATGGCATAGCCATGTAGATAACTGCCACTGCAAATCTAGAATTCAACCTCAGCAGAATCCTCCTCACTCAGTGTTCTTTGAAAATCCTCTGTGCTGTAGCCAACTCCCTGTATCATTTTTTCTCCTGAGGCACCTCCCCAAGCTTTGCCCTTTTCTGAAGCCTCTTGACAACATCCACCACATTCATTTTCAATATACCTTCTGGCTTTTTTCTCTGACTCTAAATGAATGGGTTAAATTGAATTTATTAGCCATGAACTCTCTTAAATTCAAAATCATAGTAACAAAGTTAACAAATATGTTATGATATTCCTTCATTTCATCTAGTCTCTGAGAAAAAGACACTGCTTCTCCTCTTTAATCAGTTCATTTCCACACAACAGCTTCCTGATTATCACTCTAATCCCTGTCATCTGCCCCATCTTCTTTTCTACTGCTTTAGTTCATCATTTCTAAATTTCTCAGTACTCTTATGTACCTAATGTGTCACTCACAATCATCAACCAATTCATTCTCTACATCATTTCCAGAGTGATATTTCCAAGATATATGAGTAGATACGATATATCATTGTTTGTTCAAAATTCTCAATGTCTTTTCTTTAACTTTGTTCACAATGCAAGTGTCTTAGCTTCACTAATAAGACCTGTCATGAGTCTGGTTTATCACTCAATCATCCTCCAGCTACATTGAACTTGCATTTTTTACATCTTACATTCGTTTGTGTTTTGTTTTGTTTTTGCCTTTGTATATGTTGCTTCCTCTGACTAGAATGATTTTTCCCTGGAAAAAATCCCTATATGTAATTCAGAGTTTGCCTGATCTGTAATATTTGCCTGAACAACCCCCTCTTCCTACTTGCTTGTTTACTGTCTGGGCCTTTTCGCACTCTGTAGTGTTGTGCTTACCTTGTGTCCTTTGAATTTTTCTGTGTACTGGGGGTACAGATAGCTTCATTTACTCAAGGTTTCACTAAAATTAAATACACAATTTTCCCCAAAATTAGTTTACCGATAACCATGAAATAACACTTTTTATTTTTTATATTTTTGTTACACATCTCATATAAAATAATACCAAAATTGTCTGATCTATGGACTTAATACATTTTGCAAAATGATCAAGAACATGTATAAAACCCATGTTATAAGGTTACATTTACTTTGCATGATTTGTGTTCTATTAAGGAGTAGGCATAATACTAGTACTAGCAATGCAATCCTAGGCCTAAAGGACTAGATCAAAGTGTTTGTGATCTGCTAGTATGAGTTTGGCAGCAAGAGAGCCTGTGTAAAGGATGGTTTGAAAAATTTGTTTCTATATTTTATAACAGACACAGAAAAATCTTCATTATTTGTCTTGTTCTTGTTCACGCATTTATTTACTCCCTGGATTTATGTTTACTGAATATCCAATAGGTGTTAGACAATGTGTTCATTGATGGTTATAGCTGGTTCTATTAAATAGTTTTGATTCTGACTTTGTGACACTTTCAGTCCTTAATCTTGCCATTCTAGCTACAAATATAGTGGCAACCAGAAAAGGAGAAGGTAAACACTTCTGATCCAATATAACCTTTACAAGTACACGATAAACAGAGATATATAAACTCCTGACAACACTTGACTGGAGCTAGAAGTAAAATTTCCATTTGATTTCTCCATCATCTTCCATTTAAGAATGGTTAACTGATAAGGGTTTTTATTAGAAAATATATATCTGCCTCACAGTAGAAAACTTTCAGTTATTAGTATATATACTAGGTCAGAAAACATGTAGCCATCTCCTGTTTAGAAATAAAGGATGAAAATAATCATCCATTTTCAAATACTGTCATATGTCAGTGTGCTAGCCATTTTCTTATGCTATCCTGTTTCAAATAGCATATCCTATTTATAACCATTCTTATATCATTTTACAGACAGGATTTTAAATATTCAGAAAAAACATTTCTTTCCAAAAGGTGCACATCCAATACATATCAAGCCAAAATTATAATTCAGGACAGTATTCTTTATATTACCTACATGCTATATGATTAACAACACTAAGTTTGAACAGGTTTTTATCTGATGAAGGATGCAACACCGTCAAACAATTTCTTGCTGAAGAAGTATCTGTAGAGTTCTAAACCAGTGCATCAAAGAATAGGGTACAGAAGTTTATTTGCTTTCAAAAGAAATATTCTATATTTATCAAAAATATAAAAGGTGAACAAATCTGTATGAATATCTCAGCCCTCAGTAGATAGGATAACTGAGAAGGAATTACACTCTGAACAGAATGAATGATACTACTTAATGGCGATGTCAACAAGAAAGATTTAGTCTACCTGATAGGTTCTCATGACAAGTTTCTTGGGAGGGTTATTTCAGAAAAATAATACTGTACTGGATGAATTAGTGTCAAGATCTAATACCATGCTTCAGAATCATTTTGTAGGACTTCAAGCCCTCAAACCCATCCATGAAGTTTTCTTTTTCTGCTTTAGAGCATGGATAAGCTAGAACAAGACCAACTTACATTATGTTTTATAAGAGTCCTAAATTGAACTTAATTCAAAAGTAATGGAACTATTTTCATTTTAAGCAGAAGAATTGGTTTTCTTGGAGTACATATAAGTGTATAAATACTTCTTAAAATAGTTTCAGACTTAAATTACTTGTTTATAATTCTCATAATAGAAAGAGATTAGAAAGGTCTCTCCTTAGTTAGAAACCCCTTCTAGTACTTCTTTGGTTTATTATTCAATGATTTTTGAGTGTCTGTTTTGTACCAGGCTCTGGCATGTGCTAGGAATACAGCAATGTAATAGCAGACATAGTCCCTGCCTTCATGGAGTAGCAATCAAAGGAAAAATACACTTCACATTTAATATTTTAAAAATACTTTACGGACATGTGACATCTTGACGTGTGCTAGCAAAATAAAACTTAATAGAGATTAATTAATTTGCTGTTTGTTATTCTAAGGAGAGATCGACATTAAAGGAAATTTAGTAACTTCTTTGCATATCCTCTGGTGTTGCTATTATTGCCAAGAACTTTTCGGAAGTATAGAACAATCTGTTTATTCCCTATTCTGAAAATCTCCCTATTTTGCTTTCGCTGTATCCATCCATATCACGGTCTGGTAATAAATATTTTCTGCGGGGAATTTCTACTCTTCCAGTCCACGCAGCATCAATAGCCATCAATCAAGGTGACCTGTGTCCTTTTTTGCTAAGAAGTTAATCAGGGACCAGACCAGAAAAATTCGAGTCTCTTTTCTGAGCATTTTAATCTTGAATCAAAAGACATAAAAACAGCCCTGGCTGGTGTAGCTGAGTGGATTGAGCACAGACTGTGAACCAAAGGGTCACCAGTTCCATTCCCAGTCAGGGCACATGCCTGGGTTTCAGGCCAGGTCCACAGTATGGGACATGCGAGAGGCAACCACACATTGATATTTCCCTCCCTCTCTCCTTCTCTTCCCCTCTCTCTAA
Source organism: Phyllostomus discolor (assembly GCF_004126475.2). Taxonomy (NCBI): domain Eukaryota; kingdom Metazoa; phylum Chordata; class Mammalia; order Chiroptera; family Phyllostomidae; genus Phyllostomus; species Phyllostomus discolor. The sequence goes on along the minus strand of NC_040906.2, from coordinate 129,844,463 downwards.
AATATATATAAATAAAAAAATAAAAAAGACATAAAAACACAGATTAGTTAAAGTTGATTTGTCCACTGAAACAGCACCCTAAAGAACCATTCCATTAATCCTGCAGCCTTCATTTCTCTGTTACGTTTCTGGTGTCTGTATTTTCTTCAATCAAGCCCTACCTCAGCTGTTGAGGGTAGAATGGTGAAAAAAAGCATATGTGGTCTTTACTCTCATCGTGTTTCAGTGTAGAGGCAAAGGAAAATATTTATTGTGACAAAAATTAATTAACTGAAAACTGAGATAAATAAGACCAAGGAAAGATTGGACAGAGCAGAACAGTTAGGTGCTCATTTTAGTTAACATTGTGGAAAGCCCTGAGTCTCTCCACACCTTTCATGCTAGGTGACATTTTTGAGATGTGTTGAGATTTGTAGTTCAATTGGGTTTAGAGAGATAGGTACATGAAGTCACATTGAAAGCACCAAGAAAATAAGGAGAGCTAACAGACTGCATTAGCAGTTTTGATTTTTTCCTGAAGAACCTGTTGTATTCACAAAATGAGTTTTTTTATTTGGTAGAACACTAGCATCATCACAACAAAAATGGTGGGAATTAAAAAAGGTAAAGCAATTATAACACTATTAAACTTACATAAAAGGAATACAAAGCACTCAAGACTTCAACATTACGTATTTAGAACATAGGTATAACTAAGAGATAATTGAAGCTTGTATAATAAAACACCTGCCTTTATGATTGTAGTAGATATTGTTTTACATTTGTAGCCTTTCTATTTAAGTGTGATGTTTCTATTGGAAGAAAGTCAGGCATTTTTTATGTCTTAAAAAACAAAAATAAAACAAATAAACTGGAAAGTCATTGTCAAAGAAAATTTGCTAGAAGACTGAAAATATAAATTTAAGTGGAGAAAGGTGAAATTCTAGGTTAAATATTTATTTGTTTAGAAGATTAATTTTTCACCCTAATAAAATAAGCATGTAACAGCAAACAACAACTGTGAGAGCTAGTGCATATTCTTATAAGTTTTCAAACTCCTTATTTGGTTAAAAATATTTATAGGTGTGTTAATTGCCTAACTATAGATTAATAACATTCTTTGTTAATCATTAAATGGAATTCTGCTATAATATTATAAATATTAACAATAATATTAATTATTCATCAATAGTAGTTAACCCAGATCTACGGGGGGCATTCAAATAATAATTTGCAATATGAAAACAAGTTAGACTGTATACGTTTGACTCCAACGTATATATACCTGACTCCAGCTATATATACCTGCAGCTATATTTCTCATCATTACCTTTTTAACTCCTCTGGAGAAAACAGTATGTTTAAGCTCTTCAAGAAAATATTTACCAATATAATAATTGTCCCTGATTTATCCATCAAAGTACAGTTGTGAACTCTTTAAAGTGTGTCAGTCATTCAAATATGAGATACCATAATTTCTTCCTGATTCTATCTTTAAATACATGCAAATGAGGATCTTTTTATGGCTCCTAGCTCCCAAATGTTTTGTCTTAATTCTATAATATAGTTCCCTTTAAAGAATTAAAAACAGCTGAAATGGATAGGTAATGTATTCCAATATATTCAAATCCGACCTAATCCATTTTAACCAAACATACTTCCAACACATTAAAATGTCTAAAATGATTTATTTCTGAAAAATATTTATTAACTTTTCCTATTAAAGTGTGGTACATTATAAAATTAATTGAAATACTTATAGCACACACGCTCTTGTAAATTGCCTTTGTCATTGAACACATATTATGAATATATTTACATTTTATTAAGTATTTTGATAAAACAATTTTTACTGTATGATTAGGTTCTCATTTCTAAAGATGCATCATAATTTATTTAACCAATATTATATAATGAGATATTTTTATTGTGATAAATTTGCAATAAATATTTTTGCAGAAATACTTTTGTACATCTATCTGATTGTTTTCTTAGGATTAATAATTATAATAAATATTGTTGGATTTGTGTTTGTATAGTTTGGTATTTAGAACTGATTTCTTTCCTTTCTAATTCTTTTTATTGTGTATTCCTTACTTTCAAACAGAACTAATTTCACCCAACAGGTAATCATATTTTAAAAAATTATTTAGATAATGGTTATATTCCCCATTCTTTTAAATCACAAATTTACATTCTATTTTTCTTCTTACTCATACTTTTCAATTGAATGGACTAAATGGATACTGTACACATCCAAAGCCCACGTGGATGAGCAGAATGTCTTCCCTTTGGTATTACAAGGTGGTTAGAGAGGAGGGAATATGGCTGTTTCTCCACTAATCCCTCCATTGTCTTCTATTGTTCAGTAAGACAGAAAGAAAAACTGAGGGTCAGGTAACATTTTCCATTAATGAAAATTCTGTCTACATACTTACATGTATCTTTACTTTTATCACTGAATCCTTTCACCAAGATTTACTTAGGAATTTGTTTTTTCCCTGAATTTTGTAGTATTTGAAGATGTATAGAATTAGGATTTTAGCACAGAAAAAAATATTTTTCTTGCCATTTTTCTTATTTTATTTCCATTCCATTTATCTCATAGCTTTCTTAAAAATACCTGTGAACACTGTTAGATCTTTATCCTTCTTGCTAACTATCATCTTTAACTGTTTTTATCTTTCTGCCATTTTCTTTCAATCCTTTGTTTAATTTAATCCCTTAATATATTTGATTTTTTACAGTGTCAATTTGCTTTTATTAGTACAAAAGGAGTTTTGCATCGTACCATTATAATTTGTGGTTTCTTATAATAATTTTGATTTCATTTACATTTCTTTTTTTATTGTTGTTGAAGTATAGTTGTCTCCATTTTCCTGCCACCACTTTCCCCTGCCCACCCACTGTTACCTCCTTACCCTGCATTGGATTTGTCCACAGGTCCTTCATAAATGTTCCTTGATAGCCATTTCTCTTCTTTCCCCCCTTATCCCTCACCACTCTCTCCTCTGGTCACTGTCAGTTTATTCTTTACTTCAATGTCTCATTATATTTTGCTTGGTTATTTGTTTCATTGATTAGATTTCACTTATAGGTGAGGTCATATGGTATTTGTCTTTCATCACCTGGCTTATTTTACTTAGCATAATACTCTAAGTTCCATTCATACTATCTCTAAAGCTAGGAACTTCTTTCTTTTTGCTGCATAGTATTCCACTGTGTAAATGTAGCATAGTTTTATGACCCACTCACTTACTAATGGGCACATAGGTTGCTTTCAGCACTTGGCTATTGTAAATTGTGCTGCTATGAACATTGGGGTGCTAGGTTCTTTTGGATTGGTGTTTCAGGGTTCTTAAGATATAATCCAAGCAGTAGAATTGCTGGATCAAAAGGCAGTTCCATTTTTAGTTTTCTGAGAAAATTCCATACTTTTTTCCATAGTGGTTGTACCGGTCTGCAATTCCACCCACAGTGCACTAGGGTCCCCTTTTCTCCACAACCTCTCCAACACTTGTTGTTTGTTGCTTTGTTTATGATGGCCATTCTGACTGGTGTAAAGTGGTATCTCATTGTGGTTTTAATTTGCATCTCTCTGATGCCTAGCAATATTGAGCATCTTTTCATGTGTCTCTGGATGTCTGTATGTCCTCCTTGGAGAAGTGTCTGTTCAAGTCCTTTGCCCATTTTTTCATTGGGTTGCTTGTCTTAGAGTGGAGTCCTGTAAGTTCTTTATATATTTTGGAGATTAAACCCTTGTCTGAGGTATCATTGGCAAATATGTTTTCCTATACAGTTGGTTCTCTTTTTATTTTGATACTGTTTTCTTTAGCGGTGCAGAAGCTTTTTATTTTGATGAGATCCCATTTGTTTATTCTTTCCTTTATGTCCCCTGCTCTGGGAGATGTATCAGTAAAAATGTTGCTGCATGAAATATCTGAGATTTTCCTGCCTATGCTCTCCTCTAGGACTTTAATGGTGACATGGCTTATATTTAAGTCTTTTATTCACCTTGAATTTATTTTTGTGTATGGTGTAAGTTGGTGCTCGAGTTTCATTTTTTTGCATGTAGCTGTCCAGTTCTCCCAACACTATTTGTTAAAGAGGCTATTTTTACTCCATTTTATGCTTCTGCCTCTTTTGTAAAATATTAATTGACAATAGAGATGTGTGTTTATTAAATGGCTCTCTATTCTGTTCCATTGATCTATTTGTTATTATGCCAGTACCGACGGTTTTGATTACAGTAGCCTTGTAATATAGTTTGATGCCAGGCATTGTGATCCCTCCTACTTTGTTCTTCTTTCTCAAAATTCCTACAGCTATTTGGGGTCATTTATGGTTCCATATGAATTCTTGAAAATAAAAAAATCAAAAAGTTTCTGGAAACCAATAAAAATGAACACACAACTGTCCAAAGCCTATAGCACACAGAGAAGGCAGTCCTAAGAGGGATGTCCATAGTGATGGAGGCCTACCTAAAAAAGATAGAAACATTTCAAATAAACAACTTAACCTCACATCTACAAGGAGTGGAGAAACAACAACAAACAAGCCAGAGCAAGTAGAAAGAAGGAAATAATCAAGATCAGAGCAGAATTAAGGGATATAGAGAATGAAAGAACAATTCAAAGGATCAATGAATCCAGAAGCTGGTTCTTTGAAAAGATATACAAAATTGACAAGCATTTAAGCAGGCTCATCAAGGAAAAAAAGGGAGAGGACCCACATAAATAAAATCAGAAATGAAAGAGGAGAAATTACAAATGATACCACAGAAATATAAAGGATTAGAAGAAAATAATATGGACAATCATATGCTAAGAAATTTGAAAACCTGGGTGAAATGAACAAATTTCTAGAAAAATATAATCTTCCAAAACTGAATGAATAAGAAGCAGAAAACCCGAATAGACTGATAACAGATGACAAAGTCAAAGCAGTAATCAAAAAACTCCCAACACACAAAAGCCCTGGACTGGATGGTTTCACAGGAAAATTCTGCAAAGCTTTTAAGAAAGAGCTAACCCCATATCCTTAACAGACTATTCCAAAAAATCCAAGAGGGAAGACTCCCAAACTCTTTGTATGAGGCCAGCATCATCCAAATTCCAAAACCAGATAAAAACACCATAAAGAAAGAAAACTATAGGCCACTATCACTGATGAACATAGATGCTAAAACCCTCAACAAAATATTGGCAAACCACATCCAGCAATATATTAAAAAGATCATACACTATGATCAAGTGGGATTCATCCCAGGGATGCAAGGATGGTACAATACTCACAAATCAGTAAACATAATACTCACATAAACAAAAAGAAAGACAAAAATCTCATGACCATATCAGTTGATGCAGAAAAAGCATTTGATAAGGTACAGCACCCATTTATGATAAACACACGCAGCAAAGTGGGAATGGAGGGACCATAGTCAACATAATAAAGGCCATATATGAGAAGCCTATAGCCAACATTGTACTCAATGGGCAAAAACTAAAAGTTTTCCCAGTAAGATCAGGACAAGACAAGGATGGCCACTTTCACCACTTCTATCTATTCAACATAGTGTTGGAAGTCCTAGACACAGAAATCACACAAGGAAAAGTTATAAAGGGCATTCAAATTGGAAAGGAGGAATTAAAACTGTTATTGTTTCCAGATGACATGATAGTATACATCAAAAATCCTATAGAGTCCACCAAAAAACTACTTGACCTGATAAGTGAATTTGGAAAAGAAACAGGATACAAAGTCAATATTGAGAAATTGAAAGCATTTTTGTACACCAACAATGAAATATCAGAAACAGAAATCAGGAAAAAAATCCCATTTGATATAGCAACAAGAAAAATAAAGTACCTAGGAATAAACCTAACCAAGGAGGTAAAAGACCTATACTCAAAAAACTATACAACACTGAAGAAAGAAATTAAGGAAGTCATAAATAAATGGAAGTATACACAGTGTTCACAGACTGGAAGAATTAACACCATCAAAATGTCCATATTACCCAAAGCAATTTATAGATTCAATGCAATTCCTATTAAAATACCAATGACATATTTCATAGATATAGAACAAATGTTTTAAAAATCATTTAAATTTCTTATTACTGGCATTTTATCATCCTATCTTTCATTGAATTCTTCATAAAATTCGTGTTTTCTTAAAATTTGCAGAGATCACAGAGCAGATAAAACTTGAAATGGATTTCTTATTTTATTAAGTTTTATCCAAACTATGTTTGTTTTCTATGTCAAATTTTGTTGATATTTTCCCCTAATGATCTCTTTACTGTTGTCTGTGCCTTGAATAGTGAAATGTCTATTTATCTTGACTCCTCCCTAAAGCCTCATCCCAACCACAATATTGCAGTTTTTCTTGGATTCTAAGAGTGTTTCACTTCATGTTTTTAAGATCCTCCTCTTATATCTGAAGAAATTGGATGGCTAAGTTAATATGACACAACCATTTCAGGAATTCAACATTTTGAGATAAGTAGGGCCCTAAATCAGTAGTTTTCTAAGTTTTCTTCCCAGTTTTAGCCATATTGTTGCTCCCAAATCTACTTGTCCTTTCCTTGTACTAAAAAGGATGATTTGTGCTCTAGGAGGTGAAAGTAATTAACGGGTACCATATAAATTCAACAAATATTCAGATAACACCTTTTCAACATTACACTGTACTAGGGTCTGTGTGTAAATAAATGATAGCTGTTTGTATCTTTCAAAATGATGTTTTGAATGACAACGAGTTTTTCTTTGAACAAACTGTAGACTGGCTCCTCTGAGTCCTCTTTCTGACTACTCCTGGTCCTCCATCCCTGTCCTTAGACTGTCTAGCCCAGTTGTAGCAAGAATCCTAAGGTGATTCAGCAAGAATCCTCCATCTTAATATCTCATAACCCTCCACATCTGATCAGAGTTAAGAATTCTGTGAAGCTGGTTTATCAAGAATTCTCATACCTTTTATGTATCCTTTTAGTAATTTTCCATTCACTGAACCCCCTTCTCTTTGGCTATAAATCCCCAGCTGTCTTTCCTGTATCTGAAGTTGAACCCAGTCTCTCTCCCTTATTGCAATAATCTTGACATCTATTGCAGTAGTGCTAAATAAAGTTTGCCTTACTGTTTTAATCAGGATAATTTTTTTTAACGTGACCAATTGCCTTTCGGTAACTCTTTTGTCCACTAATACTTTACCACTTCCTCTCTTGAAAATGAAGAGAACCTAATAATCCAAATTATGATATTTAAAATTATAAAATATTTTCTTGTTTTAAATGGCATAATTTTAATTTATTCTTAATTAACATAAATAAATACCTAATACAGATGACTTTAAAGTATACAATGTTTGATTTTTTTGTATTGCCTTTGGATCCTTTATTTATTTATTTTTTATTATTGTTCAAGTACAGTTGTCTCCATTTCCCCACCACCACTATCCCCCACCCCACCATCCCTACCTCCTACCATCAATCCTATCCCCTTTGGCTTTGTCCATGTGTCCTTTATACATGTTCCTTGATGTTCCTTCCCCTTTTTCCTCCACTCCCCTCTGGTGTCTGTCAGTTTGTTCTTTATTTCAATGTCTGTTTATATTTTGCTTGCTTATTTGTTTTGTTGATTAGGTTCCACTTATAGGTGAGATCATATGGTATTTGTCCTTCACCACATGGCTTATTTCACTTAGTATAATGTTCTCCAGATCCACCCATGCTATATCATGTTGGATTTATTTGTACATATTTAATCTGAATTCAATAATTTGTAACAGATAAAGTATGATCCACTAAAACTAACCAATTCCTTATAATATAGGAGTACAAAACCAAATTGAGAAATTATCTATTTTTAAAAGAATATCTTAATTAGTTTCATATTTAGCTGATCATATATGGACAGAGTTTATATAGATGTCAAAAGTAATAAAAGTTATTACTGAGCTTGAATATAGTTATATTTATTTCAATCTTTTATGCCATTAACCATTTGTTTATATAATGACAACTGTGTTGAATATTTTAACATAATGTAATTTTCTCATATAAAATAGACATCTCAGACACTGTTTAGGTATGAAATCATTTCATATTATCTCATCTGAATTGTGTTTGCACGTGTCAGACAAAAACCCCTTGATTCAATCACTTGAGTGCTTTGGCATTAGAATTAATTTTTAAATGTCTGACTTCTGCATGTGCCCACATGTACACAATAAAATGATGAAAATTCTTAAGTTAAAATATGTTATTCAAACTTTAAAAAATTGACTCAATGAATTAAAAACAAAGATATTTAAAATAAAATACTATCATCCATTTTTCTTGACATATATGAAGCTCTTTTTAGCTAAATTATTTAAAAAAGATGTGTATATCATTCATGAAACAACTTCATGCATATATTTCTGCTGAAGAACAGATAAGCTTATCTAAACATTATTTCATTTACTCAATTGTCAGCTTACATTTTACTACCAAATATTTATCAAATGGCAAGAGTGATAATTTAACTCTCAGTTAATGAATGATTTAAAACATATTTTTACAGAATTGGTGTCTTTCAGAAATTTTTAAGTCAAATGGAATAAAAAATAACAATTACACATTAGTTTACCAAAATTATCCTTCTAGTAGATAAATATATAATTTGATAAATATATGTCAATTTTTATAAGCAGTTTATTTTATAGCTGAAGTCTCAGTCACACGCCCCTTGAGCCTGAATTTTTATTTACTTTCATGCTTACTATTACTTCTCTCTAATCAACTCTTTGTACAATTTATACTACTCCCTAAAACCCCCACTTGTCCCTCCCCATTCTTGTATTGACCATATATTGTGTCAAATAAAGACTTTGGTGGCTTTCTCCCTCCTACAATACTTCTCACTCTTTCTTTTGATTGGACTCAGTACAATGGCTCCCACAAAAAATTAGTGACAAGAATATACCAGCAATAATCCGTGAGGTAGTGACCAGACAATACACCATCACCATTCACAAGCACATCCATGGAGTGAGTTTCCAGAAGCATGCCACTCTGTCCCTCAAAGAAATCCAGAAATTGGCTGTGAGAGAGAGGGGAGCTCCAAATGTGCACATTGACACCAAGCTCAAATGTTGTTGGAGCCAAAGGAATAAGGAATGTCCCATATGGTATCTGAGTGCTGTTTCCCAGAAAAGATAATGAGGATGAAGATTTACCAAACTTGCTCTGTACATTGGTTACCTATGTATTGGTTTGACCAAAAAATCTGTTGAATTTTTCCCTGTAAAATAAAAGACATTTTTAATGAATTGTAAATTCTTTTTTTTAATATTTTATTTATTTATTTTTTTCAGAGAGGGAAGGGAGGGAGAAAGAGAGAGAGAGAGAGAAACATCAATGTGTGGTTGCTGGGGGTCATGGCCTGCAACCCAGGCATGTACCCTGACTGGGAATCGAACCTGCGACACTTTGGTTCACAGCCTGCGCTCAATCCACTGAGCTATGCCAGCCAGGGCTAAAAGACATTTTTTTCATTTCATCAGCAACTTTATTTACTTGGGTATTTTGAGTATGTTGGTTATCTCCTGCATGGTATAATGTTGATTGTTCTCAGTTAATGTCTCCATTTGATCACCATCAACTTCAACTGGTTTACCAACTATAGAGCGTCCTCCAGTGAGAAATCTCCAGCATGAAACTTTGCAAACCACTTTTGACACATTCAAACAGTCACAGCATATTCTCCATACACTGCACAAATCTTTTTTTTTTTTGCATTTCAGTTGTGTTTTTACCTTTCTTGAAATAATAAAGCATAACATACCAAAATGTTTCATATGTTTTTCCATCTTCAGTATTAAAATGGCTACATAAAAATTCACGTGTTTTGATTTGTTAAAAATGCACACTGATATGACAACTGTCACAATACAATCTAAATTGTTTCAGATGAAGTTAAAGACAACTAAACACTACTAGCCATCCTTTAGAAAAAACAAACGGACTTTTGGCTAACCCAATATCTGTCATAACTTTGAAAAATTTACAAGCAGTTAATATGGATGAGAACTGCTGAGTGTCAAATAAAGTTACAAAAATGAAAAAAAAAAACCCTTTGGTAAAGAATTTGAGATGATTCATAGATATTCCTATCAATTTACTTTTTTTCTTATAAGTTTGTGGACTCTACCTCATCCAAACAAAATTATTTGTTATAGGCACAAAATTGATTACACTCCAGGAATATGGTTATTAATCTATGTTCATTTATGACTAATTAATAATTACCTCAAAAATCTTTTTAATCTAGCTCCTCTGGAGAGGCAAACATAGGTTTACAGTTGCCTGTATGGAAAGTAATACAGTAACAAGTAAATAACAGAAGAATAAACTCTGTGTTTCGCATACTCACAATTGTAAACCTGCTTTTACCCAACTGGGTATTTCCTTACCTCTTTCGTCACTTTGCACTATGTGTTGTCCTCCAAAATATGCAGTGTTGAGAAAAGAGACAAATTAAGAGGACAAATACACTAATGTAAATTGCATTATGTACACTGTAAAAATAAAACATTTAATTTCAATGCTGATTTATGAGTATAGACTGACTTTTCAAGAACACCCGTGTCATTCACTGTGACTTATTTTACTACAAAGTGTCTTTGCACTTATGAAGAGTGGCCACTAGAGTGCTGCAAGTATCCATTCAAGTTAGAGTCCCTGTTCTGTGTGAATATTGTATTAGTAATTTTAAAAAAAGTGATTTATCTTTGGAACTTATGGCTACAATCAGTAAAGAAATACTTAGATCATTTAAACCATGCATAGTCCTATGTGCTTGTACATCTATGCTTATAACTCTCTTTCTATTTTTGCATTAGACTCAGAAGGTACAGATATAACTGAAATAAAGTCAATGGCAGTTAATAAAAATTAGTTTCTATTTTACCATCTTGCCAACATCACCTTTTAACTTACTTTTTATAAATACTCTTTAAGTAGTTGCTATATATATGTGTATACACACACACACATATATATACATATATATCCTTTCCATAGCATATCTTAATTTCTATTAAGAATATAGGTCATGCTAGAGATGAACTTTGCTTAATTTTCTTCTTTAAGATATGCTCTTTAGCTAATATGTCCATTCAATATATGAAGGAATACATTTTTGAAAACAAATTAGTTTTAATTTTAAAGTTCTTGTCACAACCTTGACACATTTATTCTTAGTGGTAAGTTCTTTGAGGATAAGGAACTATTTTATTCATCTTCATAACTATAATGTCTACTATATATTTAAAAACAAATATGAATATTGGTCATTTAAAAACAGAAGAATAAAATGTATTTCTCAGCAAACATCACAAAAGCAATTACCCTTGCATCTATGTGTTTTGTTGTCTATATTGTTTACTGATACTTAGAGTTAAATAATATTTTATATGAAGTACCTTTTGATATTATGATTTATAATAAGAAATGCATATTTGCTCTTGTGTTTCCAGTTTCTGGCACAGAGTTCCTCTAAATGTTGGATTTTCTTAAGTGATAACAGTGATAAACGTATCTTTTGTTATGTTAATAAGATGACTTGGACAGCCTCTAGGGATGGGACTAATAAATTCTGATTATGTAATGAAGGCTCCATAAAAACCCAAAAGGACTGGGTTTGAAGAACTTCTGGGTCGATGCACATGCAGTGATTGGGGAGAATGGTGCACCTGGAGAGAGGGCATGAACGATACTTGCCCTTTCTTCTTGCATTGCTCTATGCTTCTCTTCTATCTGGATGTTTCTGAATTATGCCCTTTTAAAATAAACTGGTAACCTAAGGAGTAATCAGGTTCCTGAGTTCCATGAGCTGCTCTAGTGGTTCATGAGAACCTCTGATTTATAACTAGTCAGTCAGAAGTACAAGTAATAAGGCGGACTTGTGACTGGCTTCTGAATTGGAAGGGGAAGGCTTTGTGAGACTAAGCCCTGCACTTGTGGAATCTGATGCTAGTTCCAGATAGACAGCACCTGAGTTGAGCAGAATTTCTGGACACCCTGCTGGTATATGAGAACTGCTTGGTGTTGTGGAGGGGGAACCTTCCCACATTGGAGTTGATCCAAGAACACCGTAAAGATACCTCATTATCTTGGTTAAGATTAGAAGTATTGCGTTGTGATAAATTAATTTTAAATATAAGGGAAATCAAGGCACAGAGTTTACTCATATATTACATTATTGATAGATACTACATCGGAATTCATATTTCCTAACTTAGAGGAGAACTATTTTAATGGCCTTCTTTCTTGTGGACTAGTCTTGAGTTTGCCAAAAATCTATGTTCAGTCAGTTCGTGTCTCACTGCGACATACTTTAATTGCAAGTATACAACTACCCACCAACAAAATAGAATCAGTTGTCTTCAAATTAATTAAACATTTCATATAAAATGAGAAACTAGTATTTTAACTCAAATCAAATTTTAAAAAAAGAGATATCAGAGTCATTAAGGTTCTATTTCTGTTCATTTGTCTCTGAGATGAACAAATTGCTCATAGTTGCCTGATCAAAGCAGTTGGTGAGATAGGCATTCATGTTCTCAGTAAAATGACCTGGTTCTCTGCTGCTTGCTGGTGTCCAGCCAGTTTTTCATGAAACTCAAAGCAAACTTATAATTCCACTCTCATCTTCCATAAGAATACTTTATAAACTCTGCCCCTGGAATTCATGTCTGTGTGCCTCTGTTTCATCATGCCCTTTTATTCTGAAACACCACCTTTCCAGGATAGCTTAAATTCCAGCTCATTTGAGATGCCTTCCATAATTTCCAAACCAGAAATAATCGTTTTCTTATTAGGAATCCACAGGGTTTTATTTACAGAATTAATTATAATATCATGGTAGGAATTTCTGTTTTACTAGTAGGCATTTTTCCCCAAATGTATTCTTAGACAATTGATTAACTGAATTATTTATTTGTTTATTGCACAAGTATTTCATGAGTACTTACAATGAATTTAGAGTTTCACTGGGCCCTGAGAATAAAATAGTGAGCAGACAAAATCTCTGCCTTCATAGAATTTACTAGAATGTAATTTAAGCAGATAATAAATGAAACATATGACTATGTAATATAATTATAAGCCATACATGATATGGACAATATAAAACAGGATAAAAGAATAAAGAGGGGTGATGAACTATATAAATAGCCTCTGTCAAGGAAACAGAGGTGACCAGAGATCTGAGTGCCCAGAAGAAAGGACTAAACCATGCCACTCTCTGAGGAAGGAATGATCCAAAAAGAGAAAATAGCAACTACAAAGCCTAGGGGCAGGAGTGAATTTGTCAAGGTAAGAACAACAAGAGAATAGCAACTGGGCTTGAAACGAAGCAAGTTCAAAGAGAGGAGAATGGTGCCTTATCACCATGCCTATTTTTCCCTGGTTTCTTATATTCAGTATTGCATTTAGTATACAGGTTTCACACAGATAAAACACTGTGCTGATTATGGGGTAAGCAAAATTTGAGCTTGAATTGAATTTCATTTCCTATTTGTTTAATGACCTTGAGCGGATTGCATAGCTTGAGGCTTAGTGTTTGTTTGATCAATGTTTTCATTTTCTAGTTGAAAACCTTATATTAAGGTCATCTATTAGGAAAAAGATTAGTTTAAAAAGGTAAATTCTCATAGAAAAAATGTATATTTAGTGTAATTAGTTGAACAGAATTTTTTTTCCCTAAAATAAACATTCTAAAGTACATTGATTCTCAAAAATCAGACACAATTATTGGCTTATTTTAACTGATAAAACTCCTTAGAAAACTGTGGGAGATGAAGAAATTATTCCTCATCATTTTAGGTTCTTTTGGTTGGTCTAATTATTAAATCTACATGAGACAGATTAACAAGAGAAAATAAGCAAGTTTAATTACAAATGCAGAGATGGGAGTCCCACATACATGAGAGAATCAGCGACTCAGCCTACACAAGAGGTCCAGAGACAGACCCAGCCCACAGGTTAAGTGAGGTGGATGTGACATTCTAAGCCAAAGAATGAAATAACATACTTGGGGCTTCAAATAGGAGGAGGACAATTCCTAGGATGTTCAGTAATTAGAATGTTGCTCAGCCCTATAGATATATCGTAAAAACTTATTTCTGGTACAACTCTTATTATGGGAAAGACCTTAATTAAATGTTAATATTTTTAAGGGAGAGGTAAATGTTTCCCTCGAGCCTGCAGAGTTATGATTGCCTTTAGCTAAAAATAATTCACATACCAAACTGGCACATATTCATGGCATTCATTCTGAACCCTCTAAAACCTAACATCTTTTTTGACTGAAAATTGGCACCAACAGAAGCTTTCTTTGCTCTGAGAAACAAAGCTCTTGCCCTTCATTAAGGAAAAAACTGGGCTTATTTCATTTAGAATAATATTTTCTAGGTCCATTCATGCTGTCACAAAAGGTAAAATTTCCTTCTTATTTTATAGCTGAGTAGTATTCCATTGTGTAAATGTACCACAGTTTTTTTATCCACTCATCTACTGATGGGCATTTGGGCTGCTTCCAAGTGAAATAAGCCAGTCGAGAAAGACAAGTACCATATAATTTCACTTATATATAGAACCTAATAAATAAAATAAAATAACAAACAAAATTTTAAAATGTATAGATACAGAGAACAGACTGACAACTGCCATAGAGGAGGGGGTTGGAGGGCTTGGTGAAAAAAGAAAAGGAATTAGGAAAAAAAAAAGTCACAGACACAGACAACAGTATGGTGATTACCAGAGGGAAAGGAGGGTGGGGGCAGGTAGAAGAGGGTAAAGGGTGATAAACAATGATGGAAGGAAACTTGAGGTGGTGAACACACAATATAATATACAGATGATTTATTGCAGAATTCCTGAAACCTGTGTAAAATTTTATCACCAATGTCACCCAACAAATTCAAAGAAATAAAAAAAGGAAAAAAATGGGCTTATTCATGAGGACTCCATCTTTTTTTTCATCTTATCTACATTGAATTCTGAGCTTTACTCTTTCTAGTTTAATTCTAAAGATGAGAAAAGATTAATTCAAATGATATAAACTACAAGTTGACAAATATCATATTTTTCTATTATTTATCTATGATTAAAAATACTTTGAAATAAAAAATGATCATAGTCATATTTTTCTATTTTTAATGTGTAGCAAACATTGGGATCATTAGGGAGAATGGTTTATGTCAGATCTTCAAGGAAACACAATTTATATCAATCTAGTCAGAATTGGTCTATTTTTCTCTCTGAGGTAGCAGAACCTTATAATAATATCCCCTATACTGAACTTACAGGATCTCCCACCTATCTTCTTAAATATGTGAATAGAAAATATCAATCCTCTTAAATGTGAACTTCTGAAATGTCCTTTAATTATCTGTTGCCATCCTCAGATCTTGTACCACAATTAATATGCTTGAGATACCTGGGATAGCTTTACCAGGAAATAATAAGATAAATTAAAAATTTGCCTTTTAAAATATGTACTTGCAGTATAAAAGCTGAAAAATTAATATTGCTTAATTAATTATTAAGTTGGGAATATTATAATTTCACCTCCTATCAACGTCCTCTTTGCTTCTTTTTGTTTGTGTCTTTATACCCTGGAAAACATAACTTGTTTCTTTTTATCTTTGTGAGTTTGCATATTGTCCTTTAGTACCCTATTCTCCCTCCTATCTTTGAAAATTCCTAGTGTCATTAATTTCAGAAAAAAATATTACATCCTCTGTACAGTCTTTTCTCACATTTCCACATCCCCATTAGAATTAATCAATATCTGCTATGTTCCTTTACCATTTTATAAATGTTACATTCTACTGCTCCTTGTGCTGTGTTATGATTGTTGGTTTGCAGTTCACAACCCTCCATTAGACTGCAAAACATTCAAAGACAGAAACCATGTGTTATTAATTTTCACCACCCTAGAACTGAACCCAGTGACAGGCATATAGTAGATACCAAATTATTATTGGATTAACAGGAACAGCAACAACAAAACAAACAAACAAGTGAAATATGACCAAAGACACTGAGAGAACAGGCTGACAGTGACCAGAGGGGAGAGGGGAGGGAATTTCAGGGTAAAAGGGGAAGGGTTTGCAGGAACAAGTACAAAGGACACATGGACAAAAACTACTGGGGCGTGGAAACAGGAGGGAGGTGGGGAGGGCTGGGGGTGGGGCTGGGATGGGAGTAAGAGACAGAAAACTATACTTGAACAATAATTAAAATAAAAAAAAAGAAAACAGTTTATCGTTTGGAACTAGAAAATTGCCCCTCTGTAAATTATTCAATTCAACTATATCTATTCTCAAAAATTAAAAATTACCTATCTATAAGATAATGGCTGATAATTTTGTCTTTTTTCATCTACAGTTTTTTTTTTTTTACCATCTTCTTATAAATATACTGCCATCCACTGAGTCTTAACACATCATGGAAATATTTGCTATGATTTCAGCAATCACCACCTGTTGAGAACTCCTACAGAACTTATGTATGTGTCAAGTCTGACACTTATCCCAGGTGATTTTGTGTTATTATATGTGTGGAGTAGATCACTTGAAACTTCCAACAGATTTAAGCCTTGTAGTAACTGTGCCATAGTCTTCATATCATTTGTTGTATCCAATACATACTTTACATAAGGAAATAATTAATATGTCTTGAATGACTGAATTAGTATATGTAGGCATTTACTACTATTTAATTATATCTACCTTATATATTAACTCTACATTTGTAGTGACTTCACCTTACATTAAGACAAAGAAATTAGTATTAGGGTTAGGCAAAATATTTTCCAGAATCCAAATCCAATTTATTGCCTGTATTTTTGCCTTGCCAACACACCAAGAATGAATTTTACATTTTTACAAAGTTGAAAAGTAATCAAAAGAATATTTTATGCCACATAAAATTAATATTTCAGTATCCATAATTAAAATTTCATTGGGTAAAAGCTATACCCATTTGTTTAGATATTGTCTACAGCTGTTTTCATTTTACAGCAAAGTTGAGTTGCAACATGTATGTCCCATAAAGCCAAATATGTTTACTATTTGGCCACTCACAAAATAAGTTTGGTGACTCTCTTTATAAAAGAACAACAGCAATATAGACACTGATAAAACAAAATTAAATGTAGTAATATTTGCAAACATCATTCACAACAGACTTTTCTAGTCATTATTGAACCTTTCAAGAATGCAATCTTATGTTTACAAGATTGTAGTTTTTAAATTCCATGTATGTGATATGTAAACTTTAACTGCAATATTAAATTATGCATGTATATTAAAATACATTAAAACACACATATACAAAATCAATGCAGTATATGAATTGAAGCATCGAGGAGCAATTTTTATGCTAAGAACTACCGACATGGAATGGTGTATAAACCAAGCACAGATTTAAGAATTTTGATGACCTGATACAGGAAAGAATTAATATTGAGTCTTGTTGATTTAATAAAGAAAAAAATAATAAAAGTACTAATTACTGTGTTCATGATCCTCAATATTACATAAGCATGGGATCAATTTTGAGTAAGAATGTCTAATTTGATTCACAATTGATCATTTTAATTAAAGAAGTTACAAAGAATTTACTGTTTCTTAAAATCGAAAGTAACCTATTTCTCTAAAATACCTAATTTTGATGTTTATTTCTTTGAGGACAGAATCAGATGAAGATATTTCTATTGGTATGTAATGGAAATCTTACAATAAAAATGACTACGTTTCCTTTTAAACCAATATGAAATTAAATAAATGACTCATTTCACTACTTCTCTTTTCCACCTCAGGGGCATCTCTTGATTATTTCTTTGCTCAGCAGTCTATCAGACTCTAAGCATCAAAATTTACAAAATGAAAGAAAACACTTAAGCCACAGGGTTGAGTGGTTAATCTTCCTCTTTTAGCAATTGCATTGCTAATAGAGTCTCCACATACCGTGATGAACTGCATAACTTTTGCCAAATCAAAGATTACATATATGCTGGATTGCACAGCTGATATGTTAATAAGATTATACTACTGTTCCATTTTGTTCTTGTGTATTGAATAGAGAAGTTTACTTATATATTTACCTTAACTTTTTTGCATTACAATAGACATCAATTAATAGTGATTATTCCAAAGCTAGCACAATATAATCAACAATACCAAATACATGTTAACATTCAGACTCAGAGCATAATTTTAATGCAAGCCAAGTTGTCTGTGACACAATGAATCTAAAAGTTTTTATGCCTAGTTTAGGTTTTTTGGTTTGCTTAGATCCCAACTGCATTTCTAATTTATAGCTCACTGTACATTTCTTTTCCAAAACTATACCTCAATTTTTCTTCCTTCTTATTTCTATCTCTAAGTGATTCTCCACCCATTACTTTTCTCATTATATTATTAATCTCGTGGGGACCTTAGCCTAATCCCTTTGATCTTCTTTAGGGGGTGATTGTACAGTTTCATGTTAACATGACTATCATGCCAAACTTTTTTTAACTTTCCTTACTTCATATTCTTATGCTTTAAAAATATGAGAGCATTCTCTGTCCCCAATTCTTTATGTTCTTAGAGTTTTTCTTCCAATTATTTCCTGAATTTACTAAAAAATAATCACATTATTTTCAACTAATTAGTATATAAAATATTAATGTGTACAAAATATCATTGACAAGATTGGTATTAAAAAGATTATTAAATATAAACAACTCAGTAATTATACTATTTTCAAAACCTCTAACCAGTTGCTCTAATGCCAATTTTTAAAAATTCATCTTAAGTCAACTGATAAAATGCTAACCTTATTATATGGTAAATTCCAAATTGACTTGGGTTTTGTACTTTCCCACTCAGTTCCACTGATCTATCTAGTCCTATAAGTAAGAAATTTCTTTAATTATTATATTTTAAAATCTATTTCAACACCCTCTACAGCTTAATTGTCCCACCTGATTATTCTTTTTTTTTGACATTGAAATGAGCCTTAGGAATATGTTACTTTTTTTCTGATAAATGTGTATTTTTCAAGTTTATGATGATCTTCTTGGTGCTTTGAATTTTACAGAATGTAAGGGGACAAATTCATAGATACTAGAAAAGACATCTGACAAAATTCAACACCCATTTATGTTAGAACATACACAAAATAGGAATTTATGGATACTTCCTTAACAGAATAAAGAGTATAATTCAGTGCAGTTGCTAGTATGTTACTTGGTGAGGAAGTGACAGAGAGTTTCTTACAAAAGTGAAGAAAAAGTAGAGTCTCATTAGCAATTCTCTGTTCTACTGTTTGACATTTAGTTGAAGATCTTAGCCAATGCAATTTAACAAAGGTAATTATATATTATAGATTTTATAATTATAGAAAATAGATTAAAACATCTTAAGAGGCATATTAACTTATTCAATCATCACAGTTTATAGACCTTTGTAGATACTTGCTTGAAAAACTGAAAAATCATGACACAATTGAGGAAATATGAACATAGGTAATCTTTAGAAAATATTTTAATATTTTAGTGTGATAATAACATTGTGAATCTCTTCAGAGAAGATTCTGAAATATTTTCAGACAAGATAACATGCTACCACAAATTGCCTTGAAAAAATATTCTGGAGTGGCAGAATAGAAAGGGAAAATAGATAAAATAACCTTGGTCATGCATTAATTGGCAGACTTGGGTAATGATACACTGAAGTTCATTATACCATCCTCTCTAATTTTCCATGCATTCAAAGTCCACCATAAAAACCCAAGTATGTTTATTCTTTTTTTTTAACTTGGCCTTCCTTTTCTCATAAAGATGTTATTCTCACGGAAAACAATGTGCAGTCATCACTCTATTCCCTTCTTGTACACCATGAGTGGTTTTCTTGGAGTTTTATTTTCTTGAAGTGTCTGTATTGATTAGTTCTATAAAGAGGACAGGAAAGGAGGAAGGTTAGAGGAGTGTATACTAACAAGTTATGACAAGTTCACAGATCAGAGAGGATGGAAGATGGTAATAAATAAGTATCTGCACAAATTTCTGATTGTAATCTCATGAATCAAGACCTAAAAGCAAATGGGATTTTCTACCTGTTTCACAAATGGTCTCTGCTCATAAGTTGAATTCTCAGGGCACAATGGTATAGAATCTCAAAGCCGAGACTCTTAAAATGGTTAGTTTGTATAACCCACATATCAGTGATTGTCTTTTAGATCTGGTTAAACTGGGCCAAAAACCTAATTCCATGGTTTAAAAAAGTGTAAAGTTCTGCTCACACTTTTTATGAATTTACACGATTTTCTTAATTAATTCCCCCCCCCCCCCAGTTTCTCTGTTTCTGCATCTACATGAGATTTTCTTGATTTTACTAATATTATTCTGTTTGGAAAGTTATTTCCTATGTTAGTGTCCATCAAATGTGCTTTCAATAAATTGACTTTCAGTAAATTTTTAAAAGTTTTGAAATCATGAAAGCCAAATTACTGAGCAAAATTATCTTCTGCCACATTACTGACTTCACATTCTTTTTCAGCCTACCCCTATACCTTTATCCTCTCTTCAGAGAAACTAGAATATTTTTTCCTATTAGCAGATTATTTTTTTCTTACATTCAGGCCCTGAGAACATATTCTATTGAAGAGTTCTTGCAAATAATTACTTAAACCAATTATTCTACCCTATTATATGCAGAAGATTAATTGTTAATCAGTTTTACCCATTGTTACATCAGAATGAATTTGGACAAATTCTGTTGAGTTAAGTAGAAATGGAGAAACGAACTGGTCCCAGTGTAACCAAATGTGTGAATTCATAGAGCTAATTGGTTTTCAGAAGCATTTAGTTAATTCCTCATCACTCATATGAAGAAAAACAGTCTTCTTCATGGCCACAGACTGAGTGACAAAGCCAGAATTAGAATGCAGGTCTTTAAATTCATGGTCTAAAATGCTTTCTACTTTGTTGCCTATAAAACCAAAAGATATTTTTATACCCTTGTGAAAATACCAGAGTTTAAAGGAAAAAAAAGGAGAATATTTTCTGAGTCAAGTACAAAGAGATAAACTTTCCTTGAAGTATGAATTGAATAGCTATTGAGAAACTTGGTAACATACAGTTTTGATCTCAGAGATTACAGCTCTTGTTCTTTTCAGACTTGATAGGTAATTGGATTGGTAAAGCCCATGGATAGTGAAATTCGGCAGATAGCAGAAGGAAAGGCTTAAAAGATGTAATTGAAACTGCAGGGTTTTGGAGATGCAGTGTAGAGATATTTTTGTGACAGAGCAGGATAATTTCTTATTTCAAGGTAATTATCTATATTTGAGGATTTATTTAATATAATTCATGAAAGGAAACTTATGGTAAGAGTAACAGGCATTTTAACTATATTGTCAATTACTATACATAAATATGTATAATCAGTAAGTTGAAATATAATGTTATATTAAAACATATATAACAATTAGAGTGAAAAGATTACCCATCATTATATTTTAAAAGTGGTAACATAGGTAGTTTTCTGTCAGCAAAGGTGTATAATATCCTTAAGTTAATTGTTCTTAGATTGTGATGCACATCTAAAGCACCTGGATGGTTGGGGTGTTTTTTAGGTTTTATTTATTTACTTTTTAGAGAGGTGAAGGGAGGGAGAAAAAGAGGGAGAGGAACATTGATGTGTGAGAAAAACATCAATCAGTTTGCCCCCAGTCAGGGACCTGGCCTGTGACCTAGGCATGTGCCCTGACTGGGAATCAAACCAGTTACCTTTTGGTTTGCAGGCTGGTGATCAACCCCCTGAGCCACATCAGACGGGACTGGGTAGGTTTTGAAAGTACATATGCTTACCTCCTACTGTAGATTTACTTCCTCAAGGATTCTGTGTGGTCAAGCCCAAGGATGTCTATTTAAAAATGTTCCCAGGTACCTGATATACAATGCTTGTTGGAATGTGCTCCCTAAATTCAATGTTCATGATAAACTCTGTTTATCTATTGAACAGAGAAGAGATTTCAGGCAACATTCACTCACTGTCACTTGATGACTGGTGGCGCCTGATAGCCACCTTTCCAGGTGGTATGTGATACAGGGCATTTGTTACTAAACTAGAGAATTTTGGGGTTGAATGAATTTTTCTTGACCTTCATATTCTGTATTTCAGATAATCTAGTTATTCCTTTATGTTCATTTAGAGAAATCTGATCACTCAAAAAATTTAAATGAATTTATTGATTAGAGATGCTTAGAAAAATACTGATACAAGGAAATAAAGTAAATTGACCAAAAAGTCTATTAGACAAATATGATCTAGCAAAATAAAATAAAGCTTATAGAAATTAACTGAAAAGCAACTAATGCCTCAATTTCATAGTATTTCTTTTGCTATCATTACCTAACAAAATGCTATATTTAAAGTAGTCAAATGAGTAAGTAAATTGTAGTGCAATTAACTTTTGTATTCCTTTGGATCTTCCTAATCTAAATTGAAAAATTATGAAGAATGAGTTTTTTTCAATATTTTTATCATTTAAAATTACATAAACACAAAAAATAAAATAATAGTAGCCATCTACATTTTTATTATCTGACTTCAACAATGATCAAGAATCTGATATTCTTACATTACTTATACTTCTATCCATACTCTACCCTTCTGCTGGAATATTATTATATTTTATGTCATATTTTTAGTTAGTAAGATTTAGACACTGTATAAATTTGGAAGTTCCCAAAACCACCCTACAGCTCAATAATTCACTAAAAGGAGTTCCAAAATTCACTGAGAGATTACATTCACAGTTATGGTTTATTGCAGGGAATGTATCATTAAAATAAACCAAGGGAAGAGTCTGGAAGGCCTCCAAATGCAAAACTGCAACTGTTCTCAATGTGAGACAACATCGAGTATTGTCAACCTGGGAAGATCACCTGAACTTCAGTGCCTAGAGATTTTATTTGGACTTTGTGTTGTAGGCATGATTGATTTTTTTATTTAACATGGAGAGAAAAGAAATTTTACAGAAACACTTATAAACATCAGGAAGAAGGAGAAATGGATTAAATATCAGGGAGGTTGCTGTGTGGTATTTGGAATAACAATAGTATGATAAAAATATATAATCTGAATTGAAAGAACAAAAAGTAAAAGACCAAGAGTAGTGTGTTATTTGGAATATGAGTGAATGAGTGGATCAAAAAACTGTGGTACATTTACACAGTGGAATACTATGCAGCAGAGAAAGAAGGAGCTCCTATCCTTTGTGACAGCATGGATTAAACTGGAGAGCATTATGCTAAGTGAAAAAAGCCAGATGGTGAAAGACAAATACCATATGATCTCACTTATAAGTGGAACCTGATTAACAAACAACAACAAAAAAAACCAAGCAAGCGAAATATAACCAGAGACACTGAAATAAAGAGCAGACTTATGGTAACCAGAGGGGAGGGCAGAAAGAATAGTGGGGAAAACAGACCAAGGGTTGTCAAGGAACATGTATAAAGGACACATGGACAAAGCCAAAGAGGGGGGTAGGAATTAGGGTGGGAAGTGAAGGTGGGAGGTGGGGGTGGGTGGGAGGGGGAACGTGGTGGGGGGAAAACAGAGACAACTGTACTTGAACAACAATAAAAAAAAGAAAAAACTAAACAAAAAATTATATTGATTACCACTGGCTTGATATTTTTTCACCACCCTAAATTCTGTGCCAGAGTCAAGTACCTCATTCACTCTGGCAAGGGTTTTATCAATCCAGTCTTCCCTATTGATCATTAAGGGAAGATCTTCTCCAATATTGAAAATGGCTTATTGACCTCTTTTCAAAAATTCCGAGAGTTGACAAGCTAAGTACAATGCACAAAAGTACTAATTTCCTCATTTTTTAATTATTCGTATTTGTAGTTTTATCAGAATTGTACAAATACTTTCAAAATCAATACTACTAAAATGTTATGTATAAATAATTTGCATGCCAATATTTCTTATTCACTACTTTTAGCTAATCTGATTTCTTTATTTAGTAATTATATAAAATGTAGCAACTACCCTATATTTTCTATTATCTTTTACTACCCTACATTCTCTACCTATCTTCCCCATATCCTCAATATAGTTATACTACATTTTTGTTTAAATTATCAGTATTTATTTTATTTTTACTATATGAACATTTTTCACTGTTCAACTGCATAGTATAACAAATTGCTTCTTTTAATTTTTAAGTATTTGTTTTATTTTGTTTACTATTTATATATTGTGATTTTATCTGCTGGCAATAAATGGTAGATAAAAGGAGTATTTTTTGTGGTCCTTGAATCTGAACAATATCTAAATTCTGCAGGCATATTTAAAGAATGCTATGACAAGCTATAGGTTTGTAGATAGAAAATTATTTTCTTCCAGAATATTGAATCTTCCAGAATATTATCTACCAATTTTGTTACCTCAAGCACCTATTGGCAATGTAGATACCATTATTATTTTCTTTTTTTTTTACATGAGTCAGAATGTTTTCTGTTGAAAGCTTTTTGGTTTTTCTTTATTGCTGCTGTGAAATTTCATGATGATATACATTTGATGTGGATTGTCTTTAATTAAAACTTGTGCATTCTTTCAGTTCTGAAAAATGTTCTTGTATGATTTTTAGAAATTTTTGATATTTCCTTCCCACCATTTTCTTACTTGTCTTTTTTCATAACAATTTTAATGTAAAACTTCATTTTATTTATTCCTTATTTTTTCTTTTTATTTTTATACTCAATGTCTCTCTTTTTGTATTGTTTTTGGGGAGACTTCCTGAAATTTGTTTTCAGACTCCCCCATTGAACATTTAATTTTTAATATCTCAAGAATAACTTTCAAGATTGTATCTTAACCTCTTATTGTTCTCATTTTATAGAATGTTATTTTTATTTTTGAAGAAATAATATTTCTCTGAAGATATTCATATTATTTTTGAAATTTTCTTCAGTTCTGTGAATTGAATTTTTATTTCCAAGTTTATTTTGTCTTACTGTTTGCTATTATTTATTTTGTGGTGGAGGATTTTCCCAGACCTTCTGGTGATCCTTGATTCTCTGCTTTTATTGCAGGGGGATATACTAAACATTTGAGCAGTGGTTCTATTTATAGGGTGTGTATAAAAACAGGAAGTGCTTTGTGACTCAAAAAAACCCCAGTTAGTGTATGTTAGTTATGGATTAATTAAAGGTCTTTCTTAAGGAAAATATTTTTTTCCTGTGGAACATATTTTTCTCCTCCAGAGAAGAAACTCTTTTTTTGGTATGGTGAGTGTGAGTGAAATAGTGGTATTTGCTAGTTGCCTGTGTGATAAAAGACCTATAACAGCCTTGAGAATCTCAAAGTTAATGTACTCGTTTACTTTATCTGCTTTATTTCCACTCTGTACTTCATCTTTATGTTTCTCTATATTGAATGTCTCCAGGTAGAGAGCGCCTTAGATTTGTTTTGCAATAGAATGTATCTCTTGCAGGGATTTGCAATTTGTTGTAGAAATTGAAAAAAAATATATTTAACACAAGTTTACTACATAAACCTCAAGTTGCCTAATCTTAAGTGTGAATGGACAATACATGATTAGCAGACACTGAATGGAAGTCTATGATACATTCCATTACCTTCGCTGCTTACTTTTATATCTGTGCTTGTATATTTAAAGTGAGATATAAACATAAACAGCAAATATTTGGACTTTACTTATTAAATTTGATATTTTTGCCTCTCATTGTCTGTTTAGAGTGCTCATAATTAATAGAACTATCAAAATAGCATCTTCAATTTTCTTTATATTTGTCCAATTAGTTTTCTTCTTTCCACATTTTCTCTTTTTATTCCTTTTTTTCAGTTGACTGATTTTGAGGGATTCCAATTTATTTTCTTTGTTTTTTAAGATTTTATTTATTTATTTTTAGAGAGGGAAGGGAGGGAGAAAGAGAGAGAGAAACGTCAATGTGCGGTTGCTGGGGGTCATGGTCTGCAACCCAGGCATGTGCCCTGACTGGAGATCGAACCTGCAATACTTTGGTTCACAGCCCGCGCTCAATCCACTGAGCTATGCCAGCCAGGGCTTTATTTTCAAATATTAGTATTGTAATACTATTTTGTAATTTTTAGTGATTGATCTAGGGTTTATAACATATATCTATAATGTATTATAACATTATACATTAATGTTAATGTACAAAATTTCCTTTTTCAAGCAAATTTTTTCCACTTTATGTATAGTGCAAGAGTTTTGGAGCAGAATATTTACATTTTCTTTCTTCCTTTCTTTATGCTTATGTTGTCAAATACTTTGCTTATGTATGTTATCATCTTTATAATAAATTATTTTCATTTTTATACTCAATTATCTTGCAAAGAGTTTAACATATAAAATGTGATTTTTGGGTATTTTATACATTTTCAGCATATCATATGGTAATTTCTTACTGTAGATTAAAATTTCTTTCTGTTGACTGAAGAAATTTTCTTACCATTTCTTTTAGTACAGGTTTTGTGGTAATAACTCTTTAGTTTTTATTTGCCTAAAAATTCTTTTTTTTAAGCACGTTTTTATTTTCCATAGTGTTTTTCATTTTGTTTCAACAATTCTTTTTTTTTTATTAATTGTTGTTCAGTTACAGTTGTCCTCATTTTTACCCCCATACTCTCCTTTGCCCCTCCTCCCCCATTTTCCACATTCAATCCCTCCCCCCACTCTTTGCCTCCCCATTGGCTTTGTCCATGGGTCCTTTATACATGCTCCTTGACCCTTCCCCTCTTTCCCTCACTGACCCCTCCCCACCCCCCTCTGGTCACTGTTAGTTTGTTCTTTATTTCCATGTCTGTTTCTCTTTTGCTCCCAAGTTTGCCTGAAAATTCTTTATTATGTCTTCATTTTGAAATATAGCTTTGCTGAATATATACTTTTGGGTTAAAAAGCCTACCCTCCCCATTATTTAAAAAACACGTTGTCTCATTGCCTATTTTCTTTAGAGTTTCTGATGAAAAATATATTACCGTAATTATATTTGTTGCTATTTTTCTCTAACTTCAAGATTTTCTCTTTATCTTTACACTTCATCAAATTAATAAAATTTCTTAGTGTATTTGGGAGGGTAATGTATCCTGCTTAGTTTTTTCCAAGTTTCTTGGAACTTTGGGTGCTATCGTTCAATAATTTTAGGAATTTTTGGCTATTATCTCTTTAAATATTTTTTCTTTCTACTTTTACCCTCTTCTAGAACTTTAGTTGCACATATAGCAATCCCTCTAATAAGGTTGTTTCATTCAACATCTTTTCCTTACAATGTTGAGAGGGAAAAATTTGACTTCCAGCTGGGGCCACTGACTGAAGTTTGCACTTTCTTCCTATTCCTGAGGTTCTCTGCTTTCCTTCCACATCCCAAAGGTGTGCACGTAAAGTGAATTGGGTGCCTACATTGCACCCCCAATCCGGGTGAGTGTGGGGTGTGTGTGAGAGGCCCTGGGATATAAAAGATGTCCTCTCCAAAGTTGGTTCCCACCTTGTGTACTGAGCTGTCAGGACAGGCTCCAGCCAGCCACAACCCTGACCTGGAATAAGCAAGTCAGAAAATATTTATCTTACTTGTTTTTATAGAATATTTTCTTAAATCTATAGCTCACATTTATTTCCATGTTTAAAATTAGAAGTGTTTTAGGTCTTTATTTAGAAATTTTTGTAATTAAAAACATGCCATGGGAACTTAACTCTTATTTATATGAATTAATTAGCCTATGGTAAAATTGTTTTTGTTATAAGTTATTTTCTTAAAGTCAGAGATTCCAAGAAACTATGGGCAATGTTAAGTGAGCACTCACTGTATGTTAGACTATTTAATACTATTCCATAGCTTCTGTTTTTCATTCTTTTTTTTTACTTCACTTATTTTCCTTTTTTGTGCTTCATTTTAGGTAATTTCCAAAATAACTAGAAATGTAAAACATACCAGATATAAAGAATAACCTAGTGGTTTTATTTAATGACTATATTTTCCATATGTTAATTTATGTATTCCACCGTTCCACCTTTTCACATGTAAATCTTGTAGTATACAGCTCATATGTGACTTGTGAAAGAATAATTTTGTTATTTGAAAAAACATGGAAACTGTAAATATGTTAATAAATATTTAAATGGTTAATAAATGAATGATAAAACTAATTATAATATTCTGAGAAAAAAGATAAATGAAAAAATCAGTAAGATAATTTTGATTTTAGAATAATAATAATGTCAAAAGTATAGAAGGTATCAAAGTTCACACAGAAAAAAAAGGTATTATTGACAAACGTGATATAAGTTCCTGAAATACACATGCCAATTGTGTGTGTGTCTCTGATCATTTTTCTTTATGGATATTAATATTCTACCCTTTCATTAGCTAAAAGTAACTCATTTTACTGTGATATGCAAAATATGGTATTGATGGAAGTGCACACTTTTGAAACAAAAGTACATGCCTTTCAAACAAAACTGGGTTAGAAAGCTAGCTCTGTTTCTTACTAAATTTCTAAACGTAATAAAGTTATTTAAACTCTCTGATGCATACATAGTTTTCTCATTTGTAAAAAGAAGGTAAAGTGGCTTTAGAGTTATGTTTTAAGTCATGGAGGTAACAGATGCAAAGAATTTGGCATAGAAGTTGCTCAATAGATTGTAGTTAAGTGTTTTGAGGGGAGGTAGTGAAGAGAGCTGTTACAATTTAAAGGCACACTGAAAATAATAAAATGTAAACTTATACTTTGAATTTATTTTAGATGCTAATTAATTTTGTGATCTTGAGATAAGTATTTAATGAGATGTGTATTTTAATAAAACAAAACACATGTACTTTATAGTGTTTCTGTGACTGTAGGAAAAAATGTACGTAAAATGCCAAAAGTGTACTGCTACCATATATGATATACATGTATACATTTATGTACATATAATAGTATTGCTACTATTATTATGATATGCTTCTTATGAAAATAATTTTTCACATTCAGGAAACCTCTCCTAAACATTAAATCACAATTTACTTTTTTTCGTAAGACATCCATTTTTTAAATAAAATATGCTCTTTCTAATATGCTTCTTTTGCTCTTTGCACTAAAATTTCAACAATTTATGTTCCATGTGGTTCATTTTACTCTTAGCTATTTTTCTCTAATGTCATCATTAATCTCAAGCCCTTAGCTTTAGAATATTCTACCTTCATCAGTTTCAGACCATCAAATATAAATCTGTTCTAGATCATCAGATATAGTTCATCTAACCAGCTTTCAGAAAGGTGTCCCTAATATTAGATTGTCTTGAATGCATACGAATATGAATCAATAATATAACTACACTTTCCATTTCTCATTCTTTGCCATTACTGCTTAAGGAGACAAAAATTCACATATCTCACTTACCCATGGAGATGTTGCTAGTTTCAGCTCCATAAGAATACCAGCATTCTCAGCTATAAAGTCTATTACACATGCTCTTAATTGCACAATTATTTGTCTTACACACTTCTCTAATTGAAAAAATTATTATTTGGGAAGATTTTCTTATTAATTTAAAAAAGCGAATACTTGCCAGTATTAAAGAGAGTAACACGAAGAACACCATTTCAAATTTTAGGCTGATAGTTACAATTGCTAATCTGAAAGGAGTCTCAATCAATCCTGAACTAGTCTAAACAATGAAAATTATTACCAAAGTACTACATAATTGGTATTTTGAACAAGATATAGAAGAAAAATGCCTAACTTTTCAGAGAAGAGCTATAGTTTCAAAAAGCAGAAGCTGACAGATTTAGTGTTGAAAAATAGTAGGCATTTTTATTGTAGAAAAGGGAAACATTATTAAAGGTGATAGGAACAAATTGGGCAAAAATACAATTTTGAAGTGTATGATGCATTTATCAAATAATGAAATTTTTAGGGGCTTAGGGAATTATGTGTCCAATTAAAATATCTGAAAAATTGAACCATTCAGTGTTTACTGAGTAAAAAAAATAGATTAAGAGAAAAAGAAAGGAAGAATGGAAGGGAAGGCCTTGTCCAGGAACAATATATATTTCTTTATTTTGAAGGGAGGGAAGGAGGTACTGGAGATACCACAATAGGTAATCCTAGAAGTAACAGGAAGAAAGTGCGGAGACAAAAGGCATTATTTTTTCTATGGCATATGTGATGGTTAAAATATAAATTTATAGGATGTTTATTTCAAAGTTTCAGCAAAATGGCATAAAAACTAATAATTTTGAAGGCTTTTGAAGTAGCCTTATTGACTCAAATCGGAGAACTCTCATCCCAAACTACTAGACTGATAGCAGTTGAATTTAGAATCTGCTTTAAGTTGAATGAAGCCAAATGAAAATATAAACTAAGATTATACTCCTCTTGATTCCTTCAACTCTTTTAGAGTAACTTTGTGTGTCCTTTCTGGGGAGTTGCTGATTTTTCTCTTTCTGATAAAGCTAAAGGTATCACTTATTTTAGTTGCCTTCTAAGGGAAGTCTGTCACGATCTGATGAAGATAAAGCTGTTGCTTAATATATACATTTGATATAAATTTCAGAACAAAATTTCTTCAACATTTTTATTCTTCAGTGAGGACTAGACAATTTGTAAACCCACACAAGCAATTAGTAGCAGAACTTAGACTATTCTGCCTTCATCATACTAACAAAACAGGTGCAATTCACTTTTTAGTAGTAAGGTGGTGCTTAATAGGATGCAGTTCATGACAGGAAGGTAAGAATCTCCTTTGACCAGAAATGTATCATATGATGTGTAAAGATAAAAGCCATATAACTGAGTACAGTGAGGGGGCAGAGATCATTGTGTAGTAAATTTCTTGCTTAGTGACAGAAAGTTGAGCCATTGAGACAGGGCACCAGGTAGGCAAAAATACACCTTATCTATGGTGAAAAAGACTTTTGGACAAATTCTTAAGTTCCCAGATATGAGGGTCTCTGACACTCATGTATATGGGGTTCCCTAAGTATGTATACAAATAAATTGTTATTTTATTTTATTAATCTGTCTCATGTAAGTTTGACTAAGCCAGTTGAAAAGACATTGAAGGTAGAAAAAAGTTTTTTCCTCCCCCACACTGGACATATACTGGGAAGCCCCCGAAAGGGAGACTCCCAATCTGTGACCTAAGTCACTAATCAGAAGAGACAGATGTAGTTGACCTACTAATGGAAATACCATGTCTGTGGTCTTCAAATTTATGGTCTCTATGCTGTTGCATTTATATTATAAAATTTACACATTAAGAACATATATATAAAATGTACTAGGTTAACAGTCTTTCAAGATGTGTTTCAGTGTAATTATACACACATGAAATTTTTATAAATTCTCAAACATCAAGAGATTTTCTACCTTCTTTCTTGTTTTTATTATTACTAGGTCATTAAAATGAACTAATAATCATTTGACAATAAATATATTTTTATAAAAAGAAAACTTTAAGAATGAATATTCCACTCCAGATTATATCTGTTTTGCCTAAGGAATATCTTGATCTGATTATTAAGAAAATGCATACACAGGAGAAGCTCTGAAGTCTGAATTGAAGTTACTGTTTTGTAAGAGACACTTACATTTATAAGGGAAAATTCCATTTGTAAGGGTGTCTCCCTGACTGTATCAGGAAGAGGAACATGACTAAATCTCTAGTAACTCTGATTAATGACCATACTTTTGTTACTTGTTATTGTGCATTTCGTAGTAAACCGCCTTAGCTGGTCATCCTCCCTACCTCCTTTGGTCTTTGGCTAGAGATGGTATTTGCGGTAGTGGATTCAGTCACTTCTGAGAGTTACTCAGTTTTCCTGGGTCTTTGCCATGTATATAGGAGGTGTACATGGTATTAGAGTTGTGTTGTATTTTACTTTTTTCTGTTAATCTGTATTTTATTATGGGGTGGTGGGTGTCTCAGCCGAGAACTTAGAAGAATAGAAGAAAAATCATTTTCCCTTCCCTACATAGATGTACCACACAAATTATATTGTTAATCATGACAGTAAATATTTAGAATCCCTTCTTTATTCATTTATTAATTTAACTTAAATCTTGTTTAGTCATAACCATCTTTGTCAGTAATAAAAAATTTGGATAATTACAAACTTTATATTAAGACGGGGACAACAAGCTCAAATCTCACTATATTAATAAACCCACAACTGCTTATTAAATGAGAAAATAAAAACTGTGTGCATAAATTACTGCAATTTCTCAGGGTTATAGTTTCACTACCCGAAGGAATGACTATTCAGTAAAATAGAATAGTCTTGGGGAAAATACACGTAATTGTCCTAATTCTACTTATAGAAGATGTTTCAAATTCCCTAAATTGTATATTATTAATAATTATTTTGTGTTTTGCTTCACTTAAAATTTTGAAGTAAAACTTTTTATATTTCAAAATATTTTGTATATAGCTTAAGAAATGAATGAGTATTTAAACCACTTTGATTCATTTGAGCCATCAGTTTATTTTTTTTCCTTTTAGGGGAAGTCAAAATTGTGTTATATTAATTACTCATCACAAATGCTTTTTATCTGCTTATAAAAGATATATATAGCAGTAAATCAAATTTTTGCGTTCCTCATAGTCTGCTTGAAAGTGGGATCTGAATATTTAAAAATGAGAAGAACTAAGTAGAACTTTGATTTACTAAAAAATCCTTATTGAAACAATTACTTCAAAGTTCTGTCCAGAGTAATCACTTGACCTTTCCTAAATATTAAATTCTTCATGTGAACAAAGAGAAGAAAATGAGCATGTGCTCTTACTGACAAAGTTCATCTTACCAGCAGTCACTTAAAGCCATGTCACTTAGAACACAGAACTTCTATTACATCCCTTCACAATGGTACAACCTTTCTTTCTTAGAGTTTTCTTATAATGGATATTGAAGACACTTTAATTCACATGAAACAAGGAACCATTCACCATATATTTTCATGAATAAGATATATACATATTTACACATGTTAATATATATTCATTCATACATGTGAATATATATCTTTTCTTATATATTCCATCTGCCCACAATAGAGACAGACTGACAGAGTTCAGAGGGGAAAGGAGAGGGAATTTCAGGGGAATTTTAGTGGAAAAGGGGAAGGGTATACAGGAACAAGTATAAAGGACACATGGATAAAAACTAGGGGTGGATGGAAATGGGAAGGAGAAGGGGAGGGTTGGGTGGGTGAGTTGGGATGGGAGTAAAAGATAGAAAATTGTACTGCAATGACAATTAAAATAAAATTAAAAAAAATAAAAAAAGAATAAAGACTGAGGCAGAGATCTAAACAGAGATAAACTTATTTAATTCCCACCTGTTCCCCTTGCATAATACTGGACTGGAAAGCCTGAACCTGTAATTTATTAACAGTATAAAACAAAGGTGACTAACTAAGCTGTACTCCAAAATAACACAACAGAAACACTGAATGGATCTTTAAAAGGGAATTGCCCATATATTTTGAGTTTTTCAGTTGAGATCATATTTGGAGGTAATTTGATGAGGAGTTTGCAATAATCAGAATTAATACTTGGAAGAGAGTTGGGTGATTTGGGGCACAAAAGTTTTTATCTTTTGATTTGATTTGAAATTTTAAATGAATAAATGAGAAAATATTACTGGCTACAAGCCAGTGAAAGAATTTTAGGAGTATGGATTTTAAATATTTTTATTTCCTGACTGAGTAGTTGAGAATTCACGTGCAAAGTATTTTTTTTAGCTTGTTTCACTCATGACCTACATTTTAGCTTACTCTAAAAGTCTGCCTGCTACCCCGATGTTTTTTAACCTAGGTAGAATTCCTAGCACCTATATATATATTTTTTTTCTTTTCCTTCATCTTTATCCCATCTCATGCTCAGAGTTTGTGGACCCATATTCTTTTCCATCACAGATATTTAGGAAAATAGTTTTCAGTAAGAATGTACAGTAATTAATAACATGGAATTCTTTGTAGAAATGTTTTTTAATGTGTTTTCCTTTCACCAACAGAAATAGTGTGAGAAAAATTATCCTCTTTTATTTCACTATATATTTCTAAACTTTTAGCACTTTGTACATTTTACTACAATAATTGATTTTCTTATCTACTTTTCTCCACCCATATGTGAGTTCATTGAAAGAAGCTATTTGTTATTTATTCATCTCAGAAGAGTCAGCACTTAGCATTCATGTGGTATTGTACTAAGAATTCAGTCCATATTTTAAATAATGAATCAATGAATGAGTAAATGACATGAGTATAAAGGGAGAAAATAATGGAAAGCCACATATCTCATAAAAAGTATTTAGGAAGAGAATTTTTCAGCACTTCTTATGTCTATAATTTTTGCAGAGACAAAAATAGACTAATTTATGATTCACTTTTACCTCTTAAAATTTTTCCTGCCTTCACAAAAATCTCTTGGAACATGCTATATATTATGGTTTAGTATAAAGAAAGCATTCCAATAACTGAATCAGTTAGAAAGCTGGTGAATAAGTAAATTTCCCTACCAATAGTTCTTGTTAAAGTAAATGCATTGCTATATTTTTTTTGTTGTTTTAGTCTTTTCAGATTTCTTTCTTATCATCATATACAATGTAGGACCTGATTAATCAATGACATATTTTTAAGGTTCAAGTCAATGAAGAAACATAAGAAAAACAATTTGTAAATTTGTAATTCATGCTCAGGCCTGACTACCCTTCTTGTCTACAGCTATTTCTTTATGATGTTAACTAATTGGTACTATCAGAGGGCATGTAACAATTATTTTTCGTTTCTGTTGATTCCAATAAAATAGAAGTTGAGCACAGTGAAGTTGTACTATTTGGTAGTGAAACACAGCATAATGTTAAGTTAATGTTGATTGTGCATTACTTTAAACCAAACACTTAGAGTGGCTAGAGATTAGATTGCAGACTTGGCCACGAATATTGTTTGAAATTAAAGCACTAAATCAGGTAAATTTCTGTTAAAAAATAAAACAGGCCAAAATGAAGTCATTTTTGCTAAGGTATGTCACCAAACCAAAACCAAAGCACTAGTCTAACTGCAGTCTCAGGCCCTCCCTGGAGTAGAATTTTAAACCAATCAGATGAATACCAGTGAGACAATTTGCCAGGCAAGACCACTGTCTTCCCCTAAAAAAGGTGTCCTTACTTGAAATAATCCACTCTTAACTACTTAGTCTCACCCTGTTTCTGCTTATAGAAACCTTCCATTTTGTACAACTCAACCTAATCATGAATCACTTAGTAAGGACAATTAGCTCTTCAAATTTACTCCATTGAATTTTGTTCTTTAATATTTCTGAGGCTTTGCTTGCTGGGGTACTTTTAGGGAAGCAAAGGAAATATAAGGACAGTTGTTTAGATGTTCAAAATAAAACAGCTTTTAAACTCATCACGTGTTAATTTTTAAATTTATTTATCCATTAAGAAATCAGTATAAAACCAAGAACCAGTGTTGAAATTAGCCTTACTAGGGAATATCTAATTCTTTCCCTAGTAAGTCATTTTGATTAGTCATTTTGATATGGCAACTCAAAAGAGTTAAAAAGATTTTAGCTTCAGGCATAGTTGATAGGTGTAAATGATTAATGCATGTGGAAAGCTGTTATTCCGTAAACTGGAATGCATGACTGGAATGCACTAACTCCAGAAGGTTGACAAGCAATTCAAACTTTGTGCCCCATAGGGTCTGTGGGTGATGGGTATGTGTCTGAGCCATTATGTAATAGGGAGGGAACTCCCTGATACAGATAAAAATGTGTTGATGAACAGATAAAGAAGTACTAGGAAAACTGACACCTGACTACAACTCAACCAATTAACCGTTATTCAAAATTCCTTACCAACCCTTTCTTTTCCTTGTAAAAAGTAGGCTTGAGATGAGACATTAAAATATTTGAGGGTACATGATGCACCAACTTCTCAGATCACAGATATCTGAATAAAACACCCATAAAGATTCAACCCTTGTCTCTCTACTTATTGGTTCTGGTAGTGACAGGCAACATGAACGCCAACTTTTCTGGTTTGATTTTCACATTTGCTACAGTAAAAACACTTTTAAAAAGCATATGTTTAACTTAGCATTTTTATATATCTTCAAGGCCTTTTTTATAAGCTAACATCAATAATGATATATTTCCTTAGTTTATGATCACTGGGTTGAAAGGATTGCTGAAAGTGGAGTCTCCAAATAAAAAATAAGACATGTATTCAAATTTTATTTTCAGCTAAATGATGCATAGTTTTGAAGGTAAATGTATAATATTTGGGACATACTTATACAAATTATTGGTCACTTATCTGAAATTCAAATTTAAGTGGGAATCTTATATTTTTAATTGCTAAATCTGGCAACACCAACTATAAGGGTTCTGTTAGAGTGGATTATAAAACTAGCTATCTACTAGATATTTAACTCCTTTTAGAGTGTACCACTTTCTTAAAACTATGAGCATAAAGCACAACAACACTCTTATTGATGCCTAAGATTCAGTTTATGAGAAGCAGTCCATGAGCTTCAGAATATTTGGAAATCAGTCTTACAATTAGGCAAGAGGGGAATTGAAAGAAGCGAATTCGTGGTTGGAATGTTATTGTTATGTAGATGTAGTCTGTTTTTCCTTAAAGCAGAAGTTTAGTGGAATATTGTTACCAAACAGCAATGGGGTCCCACCACAACTCTCTAGGCAAAATTCTGCAGGCAAAATTTTTCTGATAAAGGTGTCTTTGTTCAAAAGCTACACAATTTTGGAATAACAGCTTTCCATGAGCATTAGTCACTTGGAGCTTTAATCATTTAAGTCCATCAATTAAGGCTAATATCTTTAACACCTGATTTTTCCTAGTGTTGACCCTGTTAGTTTTTAATTATCTTATTTGTATAGGATTAGTTTACAAACTAAAACAACACAAGATGCAAAAGCTACACAATTTTGGAAGAATGGCAGGCTTCTGCCTCAGAGCTCCTCCCCTCTAGAACACCCAAAGAAGAATAACCCTGCCACCCTCTGCCAGACCAGCCAAGCCCTAGGCTGTGCCTGGAGTTTCTTTCCCTCCAAAACGCCATCCTTTGGGAAATACAGTACCATCATCCAGGCATCCTTGAGGAACAGACACTAAGAGCCAGTTTCTGTCCTTTTATTTTACATCTTCTGCCCCCAAATTCTACATGTGCCAGAGGTGGTCAGCTTCTCAGCCAGTCGCATCCTAGGCTGTTTACCGTTGCCTTAGGCAACTTCCTCCTAAGGCTCCTCCCTCCTCCCCAGTGATCTGATCAGATCTTTCTGTATCAATATGTTGGAAAATTCTGCTAAAATGCTAAAGATAGAGTGCCCTTTGTATAGTAAAAATTTTAACCTTGCCCCCAAAGAAGTCTTAGTTTCCTCCTTGGCTTCTAGGAGATAATCTCTATACTCTTGGAAAGTTGTGCTTGATAGGACTATCTGCTTTCCTGGGGCTGTGTGCCAGCCAGATAGTAACAATGTGATTTAGGGTGGAGGCTTGGCACTACATCAATAATGTGATATAGAAGGGTGGTTTGGGGTCATGGGTATCAGTTCAAACTTGTAGGGGCTGATGACTGAGGAAAGGCACTTGGACACTCAGCCATACTTAGTTGATGAAGCCCCATAAAAAGTCCAGATGCCAAATCTCAGGTAAGCTTTCCTGGCTGAAAGTACTCCATGTCACATAGTTTCCAAGAGGCATTAGCACTATGACTTAAGGGGGAAACTGTATCTGAAGCTCCATGTTGGAACTCTGGACTCTAGACTCTGCTCTATGCCTTTCTTCCCTTGGGTGTTGTTAATCAAATATATTCTTACCCTGTAATACCTGGTAACCATGACTTCTGTGAGTCTTTCTAACAAATAATTCAAACTGAGGGTGAACCTTCTTAAACTTGCAATTGAGAATAACTCCCAAATCCCTCAATCTCATTTTACTTTTAAAGTAATGTCAATTACATTAGTAAAAAACTTTTTAAAAACAAACACCAAAAAGAAATGATCTAGTTTTATATTCATTATCTTTTACTACATAATAAATCAGCTCAAAACTTTTGTGCCTGAAAGGAACATTTCACTGTCTCTCACAGTTTTATGGGCTGATTGAACTCAGGTGGGAATCTTTGTCTCTGCATGAAACTAGGTTAGGTTTACCTAATGAGTACTTTAGTCGAAAAACAAAATAATCCCAGGTGGAAATACTATAATATAAGTAAGAGAGGTGAACAAAAAGATTGATAAGTATTGCCAAATCAAGTAAGCATTGGCTGAATAAATCCATGATAATAGTGTACTATAAGTGAAATTCAAATAACAAAAACAAAACAGAAACATAATTTGAATCAGGGCACTTAGAATTAAAATACTCTAAGATTATTATATTTTTCTAGGGGTAAAGATAGTAAGATTGGATATTGATAAGTTTATCTAGGGCATAATCACTAGAAGAACAGGGAGAGTATCATGTCCAAATAAGTGGGCGAAGGGAAATAGAATGTGT
The DNA here is from genome assembly GCF_004126475.2 of Phyllostomus discolor. NCBI lineage: Eukaryota > Metazoa > Chordata > Mammalia > Chiroptera > Phyllostomidae > Phyllostomus > Phyllostomus discolor. The sequence goes on along the minus strand of NC_040906.2, from coordinate 129,805,872 downwards.
ATATCAACTGATCCCAATCATGCCAAGAAAAGGGAGATACAAATAAGAAGCATGAGCCAATAAGACTGACAATATTTAAAGGACTAAGTGTCCCAACTGAAAGAAAGATTTTCAGACCAGCCATATGAAGTTTCAAAAAGTTAAGCCCTGACTGGTGTAGCTCAGTGGATTGAGTGCGGGCTGCAAACCAGGCATCGCAGGTTCGATTCCCAGTCAGGGCACATACCTAGGTTGCAGGCCACGACCCCCAGCAACCACACATTGATTATGTCTCTCTCTCTCTCTCTCTCTCTCTCTCTCTCTCTCTCTCTCTCTCTCTCTCTCTCCTTCCCTTCCCTCTCTAAAAATAAATAAATAAAATCTTTAAAAAATACAGTTAAGCAAAAATATGCTGAAATGATAATGTTGAAATGATTCAAAATTCAAAAATGTAACAGGCAAATTAAACAATAAAAATGTATATAACTATAATGACCCAAACATGACAGACTTTACATAAGTCATTCATGATAGAAATAAAAAAATCACCAACACTTTTTTCAGAAGTTTTAATTTAGTCAAAAGTTAAAACAAATTGAAATATGTATCACTCATTAGCACAGCATCATATTATATAGCACATAGAATTATGGAGATAAATAGCTAATTCACCAATATACTGTGGGACTTTAACATAGTTTCTTATTAAGCAGCACATTAAATGGACAAAAATTAGTAAAAATTTAGAAAAATTATGTAATATAATATAAACCTGATCAAATGGACATATGTAAAATTCCACTTATGAAGCTGACAATACAAAGCACTTGTAGTAATATAAAAACATTAATTTAAAAAATATAAAATATAATTATTTGAAATAAGTTTAAAAGACAATATTTAGCCAGAATTGTAATGCATAAGCATATAGAATGTATAATATTATAGAGTCAATTTTTATGACCTTAGAAATGAGTACCTTTCATTGATTGTCTCTATATCAAGTGAAAAAGGATGACTTAAATTATATTCTGAGGCTATAAATCTTACTAAGAGTAAACAAACTAGGAATTTTTAAAATTCTAAATAAATCTATAGCCATAAAACACATTTAAAAAGTTCTTGAGGATTCACTTCCTAAAATGGCTCTGGGACAGACATTTTTAAGTAAAATTATTTTAAACTTTCTAGAAATAGAAAACTTAGATGTTTTGGTACTTGTGGTAAAACATAAGAAGAGGGAATGTTATGCAACTTGGTGCTAAAACTGACACTGAGAACATAAAATACAAAAGCAGATGATGACAACAGTTTTCAGTCTCGTTCCAATTCTGATTCACTAGTAGTAGCTGCTGACAAGTATTATGTAAATAATAAATATTAGCCTCATTTGCTCTCACCAATTATAATATCTGCCATGAATATCTGCCATGTTTACCATGAACACAGGTGGCTCTACAGATGACAACACTTCCCATTCTTGCTATAAAGACCTACTTTGAAATAATGTAGACATAAATTCTTATATAACATCATCAGAATCAATGTTAAACTACAGTAGAAAATGATCCACCATTATTTTTTCAAATGTGTTCATATCAGGAATCAAAGAATGGCATTACCTTGAGAAATCTATCCATATATCACATCAAACAATACAAAAAAATGTAAATTTGTAAATGATGATATAAATTTAACAACTCTGTCCTCTTAAAATTAGTAATGATGGGATCTTTCCTTAATATGCTGAAAATTTGCTGTCATAAACTAATAGCCAACATCATATTTCATGGTGAAACCTCTTCTGGTGTTACCGCTACTGTCGTAATATTTTAATTACAGGTGTTTTTGCTTTGTCTTGTTCCATTTCAGAAATTCTGTCCAATGCAATAGACATAAAATCAAATTAACTGGTTTAACTTTTGGAATTAAAGAAGTTACAAAATTATCATCCAATACGAAGCATGATGCAAAAGCGAGTGATATTTTTGGAACAACAATTAAAGCACGGAATAATTAACAATAGTCCTAACTATAAATGTTTAGACTTCTTTCAATTAGGATGTAGAAAGATGTGAAAGACATGTTTCATGATAATAAGAAAAACATGAGCAAGTAATAACTGTACTATTTTATGTGACTACCAAAAAGCAATAGACATAAGAAAATCTTAAAGAACTTAATTCAAGCCCTGGCTGGCCGTAGCTCAGTGGATTGAGCGCGGGCTGCGAACCAAAGTGTCACAGGTTCAATTCCCAGTCAGGGCACATGCATAGGTTGCAGGCCACAATTTCCAGCAACCACACATTGATGTTTCTCTCTCCCTCTTTCTCCCTCCCTTCCCTCTCTAAAAAAAAAAATAAATAAAATCTTAAAAAATTTAAAAAAAAAGAACTTCATTCAAGAGAAAAACAATCTTTTAGATGAGGACCAAAGACTACAACTTCCATTCCTGGTGTGGACATTGAGCTGGGATATATAAATTGAGCAGTGATCCTACCACATAGAATCTTTGCAGGCAAGAACAGAAATCAGCTGAGGCATGAGTAGGTAGGATGGAATAAAATCAGGAAAAGCCCAAATGCAAGAGCACCAAATGAAATAGCCAAATGATTCTTCCCTTATACAAACAGTCAGATTTTACCAAGAAAGTGCCATGGAGGAGGGCTAGACAGCAGAAAGTAATAGGATAGTCCCACACAATCCAGTGCTGGATTCCAAACCTCTGACAGAATTGAAATGTAAGGTGAAGGAAACATATCTCAAACAGCAGCCCAACAGTCCAACTTAACTACTGGTAAGAGCAATGCCAGATATTGACAAGGTGCTGCAAGTTTTGGCTAAATACAGGTGAACTCATTCCAACTTCAGCTCAATTTGAATTAAAGAAGAACCAGAATGATCAGCTGCCACCTTAACTAACTGACGGGGGGAAGGTTTGTATTTTTTGTAAAAAAAAACCCCATAAAATATTATTCTAAAATATCACTGCATTGCAAGCTACCCATAAACTTCATGGCTTAAAACACCAGCAATTTTATCGTATCTCGCAATATATTAATACCAAGTTTCACATAAATGTACTCTCCAGAAATGTGTTGTGAACAATAAATGTTTTTAAAATTTTGCAAAAAAAATTAATGCATGAAACACAATGATAATTTTGCCTTTGTAACATCTTTGAAAATGTCTAATTGGAATATTAACAATTTATTACCAGTTTAAATTAGGAAACTCAATTTGAAAAAAATTCATTTTATTTTTGCAAACTTCTACTGTTGAGTTCTCTATAACTGCCCTTTTCTTGTGTTTGGCACATCCCTTAACAATATACTAGCCTGAGTTTATAAATTTTAGTTATTTTAGTTTTTAAAAGAGTTTCATTTCAGTGATTAAAACTTGGTCTTGCTCATGTAAATACTTCAATTTCACATTTGATTCAAAGTGAACTAGAAATAAGTCCAAGTTAAAGCTTGTTGAATGTGAGAGCATCCCTGTGGTTTACAAGGTGAAGGGACAGGACGGCTGTACAATCACTTAAATCTCCTAGAGGAACATACTATGGCCAAGCAGGAGGGACTGGAGTGCAAGGGAGCCTCTCACAAATCAGTGAAATGTAACTGGGAAAGACTGAAAACAAAGGTACCTTAAAATTTAACAAATAAACACAGAGATTTGAGTCAGGTATTATAATGTTCAGAAAATACACAGGAGATATAGAGGAAACAAACTGCTGAGTTCCACCTACAAAGAAGAGCTAAATATGACTGTACTGCTGTGTTGGATTAGAACAGGCGATGTCTCTCTTGATTTGAATTTATAAAGGTATTATACCAACAAATGAATTAGAAAATCTTACATTACAAAGCCTTTGGTATTAAAAATTGTAAAACACTAAATAAGTTAAATTACGTGGAGTAAGGGAGTCAAAACACTCTTTGTCTTCATTCCTAGTGATGTTAGGCTGAGAGCTCCAGCTGTGAGTTTGGAGAGGATGGGCATCTGCCTTTCAAACCACAGTCTTCCCAGTACTCTTCCTCTTATCCTGGGACAAGGAGGAGAAAAGGCAAAGGCATTTCTTTGAGCGATATTCTTGCTGGACAGGACAATATGAGTATCCCAGTATCTGACACATCAAGGATGGGGACAGTGCTGAGATGTCATTGTTTCTTTGCCTAATACCGACTTGTTCTTTGTTCTTTCTGTATTATGTGTATCCTAATACTGTCTCTTGGTAATGCATTTGCTGGTTCATCAAAGGTCTGAATCCTACCCCCATGTGACCTCCTGACATGGGAGAGCCACTTAAAGTGCAACCTTCTGCTCCACTCCAAACCTCATAGCAGGTCACCTACCTCACAGCCTTGTGCAGTCAGGGTCTTCTCTCAGGAAGTGGCTCTCTTAGAGTCTGACAAGAATGTGTAAGATGATGTAACCATCCAAAGTATCCATTAGACCCATGTAAGGGCAATTACCTTTCCTATATTAAGTGGAGGTGCTCTACGCCCTAATTTCAGCTCTACCTCCTCTCTTATGCCCCATCTGTCTGAAATAACAGAAGAAACTGAGCTGTCTCAGTGACTCAGCAATTTCCTGATAAGAAGGCAACATTTATTGGAGCTTTAAAAAATCATGATAGATGCAGTTTCTAGTGAAGAAGTTGAAAGGAAAAGAGACTGGCTGTTGCTGAAGAACTAAGTTCTCATCTAGGCCCTATTTTCTCACTCTGGTCTACTTAAAATACCTCTTGATAGTGGACCAGAAGAGTTTAACCCTCCATCCTATACAAGGGAGCATATGAATTCTGTATGAAGATCCAAGGATTCTTCTGACTCTGGAGAATTTACCAATTTTCTGTATGGCCGCTTTAATCACGGCATTATTTAAGTTAGCCACCCTCCATAACACTGAAAATATAGATCTCAATTGATACCTCTCAAGCATATCTTAAGTGTACCTCTGTATTGGAGACTTATGAAAATAGGGATAAGTTATCTGTGGCATTTTTGATTCTCTGTAGGGATAAGTTATTTGTGGCATTTTTGATTCTCTGAAATTATCTATAAAGGCAAAATGTATGCAAACCTCTATTTTAAAGCATTGTCAGGAATGAAATGAGGACATTCTACCCAAAGAGACGGATGCAAATGTTCCTTTTGGGTCATTTTTAGCTGCATAGTTGACATTTCAGCATAAATAAAATATTCAAAGTAGCATGAAAGGTGCAAATTAGGATTAGTAATAGCTCTGGCATCAGACACATTAATATCACTTTCTGAAGTTATTATCTCATACAAAATTCTCTTGAGAAACACAAAGAATGAGCCATATAATTACACAAAATATAGGCATCTTACAATTGCTTCCTGTGATGGTTCTTAAAATGATTGCTCTCCATGTGAATATTTTAGTAGTTATAACTATCTAATTAGAAATACTTAGGTATAGTAAATTAGAAGTTTATTCCATCTACTGCAACTCTTGAATAAATCACACTAGTGGTTAAGCAAAGGAAACGTATTCAGAAGTTTAAATCAAAGTGAAAGAAAACATCATTTTCAGCTTTGTTGTACTTCCTGATTTTTTCAGATAGACAGATTGTCAGTGCCACACCTATTCCTTTAAGGAACATGGCTGGTTTTCTCCTTGTCACAGAGCAGAAAAATGGTTTCATGGTAACAGCACTAGCACTTGTACTATTTCTTAACACTGAATTTGACAAAAATGGAACACAAAATCCTATAATTTTTCCAAAAAGTGGCACCAGAGATGTGATACCATCTTAAATTACTGTCAGCTCCATTTCCTGAACTGATGGCTTACTGCTGAGAGAGACAATGCTGGAGATGAAGTTCTCTCTCAATGACTGTGTGGGATCTCAGTCAACATTGACTATGCTAAGCATTTTCAATACCCTAATTACCTTTGTATATATTTTAAAAATCTCAAAAACTAACAAGTAAGCAAAATGCAAAGATACTTAAATATTAGTTAAGGGTTTGTTTTAGAAAGAAAAACCTGTAATCATAATATATTGCATATTATCACTCACATTCCTATGGTTATAAGGAGCAGGTAGCTAAAATTCCATTGCAATGAGAACATTTGATTTATAATTTGAATTCTGTTATAGGAAATCTTATCTTTAATAATAACTAATTACAGAACACATAATCTCATACCATTTTATTCTTCAAATAAGCAAATGGTTTTCCTATTCCATAAAGAAGGAATCGAGACACACAAATTGTTATTTGCTTTATTTCAGATCTCATAGCTAGTTACTGTTTGGAATGGAACTTGAAATTCCGTCCACGTTAAGATTAGAACCTTTTTTTTTTAACATACCATTGTTGTCTTCATAGCATGGAAAGTGGGAAAAGGACATATCTCTCAAGGTCAACCAAACACAGATAATGGACTTGGATTTCGGAAAGCACATATTATACTGGCTTTTGAACAAATGTTTTAAAAAAATCATCATTGATTTCCTTATGAAAATACCTCTATGAACTTCATACCATCAAAAACCAAGGCAGCCAGGTGGATGCTGGATATACTTTTATTAGTCATTGCATAGAGTAGGAATTCAGACTAAATGCAATCTAAAGTAAGGTTTCATATGTGTGGATGTCCCTTTTAGGGCAATTCTTTACTTCTGTTTTGTCATTTCTATTTATGGCCTGTAGTATCTAATTTTTATGTCTCAGAAAATGAAGAGAAAATACATTCTGCTTATAGAGACTACATGTTTTTCCCTTTAATTTAATAAGTAATTCATTATGTATAGAACTCCAAAAATCAGGCTTTTAGAAATAGCAAACAGTTTAAGTTGGCAAATCAGAAAAGAGACGTTTACATTTGATTTACCATCTTATTAAAATTTGCAACACCGAACTGATTAATGAGGAAGTAAAAATAGGAATCAAGAAACTCCAGATAGAGAAAGATGGTTCTGAAATAGAGTGCTATTACTAAATATAAAACCAAGAGAGGGCGGCTTTTGTGTTTCAGAGGTCACAGCTTATCTGCTGTCTGGCCAAGGAAGGGGAATCCCAACTTTGTGATCTGAAGAGTCACAATCACCCCTTAATTTCCTTTCTCTCTTATTATACTGCATGATAAGAAGACAGATTTTTTTTAAAAAATCAATAAAATACAAGTAATAGTGTCAAAGAGGAAATCAGCAACTACTTGGTTAGTTATTTTCTTTCAGCCCTGCAATATTTTAAGGATACCTTCCAATTATGATATATAACATTGCTTTAACAATAAAACATTAAGGTCCTTCTGAAAATAATTTGCTGGTGGTTCTGGTATTATAATCAGCACCAAATGCTACAGAAATCCTGAAATCGTGAAGTGTTGGGAGGTAGTCAGTATTCCAACACAAAACAAATGCTCAGATGCACTTGGCTTGGCTCTACCAGAGCTAGTCACAAGCCCAGCAGGCAAAAACAAAAGCAAATGGTAAAAGGAAGTACATTTTGAACAAATGATAACTAGGAAATAACAACAGGAGGGAGCCAGGACTAGTCTGTGTAGCAACTGGAGATGAGAAAGCTCAATTTGAGCTAAATTATCAGCCTATCCATGAGTCATATAATGAGTGAACCTTTGAATTTCAAACCATGTTAGTCAGTTCCATCATTAGGCAGCATCTGTGTGCACAAGTACACCTATGAGCAGATAGAGGAAATGTAAGGCTTATAAAATACTCAGAAATAGTGATGGTTGTTGGATTGTTAAATGTTCTGGTCAGTAAGCAGCTATTTGGATGTGGTCCTGTACCTTTGAATTTACAAATGGACTACCATTACTACATTTGAAGTTAAGGTCATTTTTAAGAGCCAGTGCTTTGTGTGAATGTTGAATTAAAAAAAAAAGTAATAACACTCTGTCCTAATGGAAGATTGGGACTAAAACCCATATTGTAAACAGTGATGATAGCATAAGCTGAATGTATCCTTTTTGTGTGTGTAGCATTGTTTAACCTGTGTGATAGCCATATTAATTTAATGATGGTCCCTATTTTGTTTGCACACTTCTATGTGTTTTACAAAGTTATATAACTTAACAATGATCATAATTAATATTAAAGAAATTATCATCATATAGTAAAGTCCCCTATGCCTATTTTCAGGCAACCTCTCCCTTTCAGAGTCTACTAATGCTCCTATTTATATTACCAGAGCTTAATTTTCCTATTCTATAATTTTATATAAATGCAATTAAACAGTATATACTCAGTTGTGTCTGGCTTGTTTTTCTTTTTGCTCTGCATAATTTCTCATTCTCACCAGCACAATGTGGGAGGCAAACTGACATACTTACTTTTGAAATTTCAGAGTTACAAACCACCCAGGTGTTGCCCTGGATTATGGTAGAATATTATTGCATTTGCTTTTCATTTTTGTAACATCTCTGATCTGTAGCTTGGTCAACTCTACATGGTGATCTTGGGGTCAAAAGTAACTGGCTTTTGCAATTTAATGGCTAAATGATATTGGGCAATGATTTACATTCTCTGTAGCCCAGTGTCCTTATGTATATTCAGTACAATGGAGATGATAACACACAGGATTCAGTGCTTTAGTAAAGATAAACAACAATGTATATCAAAATGCAAAACCTACAGCTTTTGTTTAGCATATAGAAAATAGATAATAAGCCAAAAATCATAGCTTTTCTTCCAACTGTCAGAGAGGTCAGATCATAAGGAAACTAACCAGTCTGTAACCCAAGGAAAGGTAAGCACTTTTAAGCAGAAGTGGAGTGTGGGTGCTGAGTTATGAAGGGCAGAGCTTAGGAGGAAAATGAAGCATCTAATACAGGTGGATGAAATAATTCAGCTAAAATTTATAATGAATGCTAAAGGTTCTGTGTGGCCTAATATGAGTGTTTAGAGCTCAGAAAACTGCAGACACAAAGTAAATTTACATTCCTTCAGTGGCTGTTCCATGCAGATCTTTACTGAATGAATGCTCATAAAAAATGAGAATCAGGTAGTTGACAGAAGAAACAACTTCAAATTTGCAGGTTTAGTGGGGAAGAGTGCTTAGTGCTTGCCACCTTGAGGAAGTCAAGAAATCTCACTTGGAAGATCATCCAGATACTGGAACCTCTCACAAAAAATTTACAATAACCATGGTTAATGCATTAAAGGCTCTAGTAGGAAAGGTATAGGACATGCAAAAGAAGATAGGCAAAATCAGGAAAGGCAAGCTATAAAAGAGTGTCAATTGGAAATGCTAGGAAAAAAATATAAAAGTATGAAAGTGTGAATGCCCTCAAAAAAGCTCATTAGTATACATGACTCAGACTTGGATGAACACAGTGAACTTTCAGAAATGTCAGTAGGAATTACCTAAACTGAAACACGAAGAGAGAAGAAAAGAGGGAGAACAGAGTGTACAAAAGTTGTAATGCAATGTCAAGTATCTAACATATGTATAATGAGAATCCCAGAAGAAAAAGAAAGAGTAGAGAAGAAATATTTGAAGTGAAGATGGTCAAAAGTTGAAGTTACAATGGCCAAGAATTATACAAAAACAATGAAGGACACCAAATCTAAATATCCAACCTCAGGGAACTCCAAACAGGATTAGACACAACACACACACTATATTCAAACAACAGAATATCAAAAATAAAGACAGCATTTTGGAAACACCCAGGGAAAAAAGACACATTACATACAAACAAAGATAAAGGATATAACAAACTTCATGTAAAAAACTGTACAAGTAGGAAGACAATGGAATGACATCTTTTAAAATACAGAAATAAATATAATTTTCAATACAGAATAATAATCATCAATACAGAATTATATTTCAGGGACAATATCTTTCAAAAATACAGGAGAAAAAAGACTTTTCCCAAATACTGGCAAATGATAATAGCATTAATTACCAACAGATGTACATTAGAAGAAATGTTAAAGGAAGTTCTGTAGGCAGAAGAAATATGATGAAGGAGAAATTTGAGTATGCATAAATCAGTGTCTATGGAGACAATCCAGAATATATAAGGATTCTTTGATCAATAATATTTAAGAAAAGCCCTAATTTAAAATACAAACAAAGTGTTTGAGAAGACATTTAGATGTATAGATAGAAAATAAGCACATGAAAAGTTGTTCGAGATTCATTACCGTTAGGGTAGTAGATATTAATTAAAGTCACAATTAGATATCATCACATGCTAATTAAAATCACTAAAATTAAAATGATTAAAAGTATTAAGTGTTGGTGAGGAGGTAGAGCAATTGGCATTCTCAAATACAGCTGATGAAAAACTGTAAAAACACTTCAGAAACTTTAAAAACACCTGGACATCTCTAATAAAGTTGTTATCATACATTCCATGTGTTTCCCAAAATTTACTTTAAGAAAATGAAAACACATGCTCACATAAATATGTGTATATGAATATTCATTACACTTTTATTCATAAAAGCCCCAAACTGAAAACAACCCAAATGTTCACCAATAAATAAATGGCTAAACAGCATTCTGGTGTATCTGTAAAATGGAATGTTACTCAAAACAAAACAAAAAATGAATATTGATACATACAACAGCCTTAATGAAATTCAAAATTTTTATGCAGAATGTAAGAAGCAAAGCACATAATATTTCATACTTTTCATACCCATATACATGAAACTGTAGGAGAGAATAATCTATATGAAACAAAGCATATCAATAGTTGCCTGGTGCTAAGAGTGGGGTGGTGGTTGTTTAGAAAGCAATGATGATGGTGATGAGAAAGAAGGCATAAAGTTAAAATAATATTTTTCCTTTTGGAATATAGTCATAGATTCTAATTTACTATGCTGTAAATTTATTTATTTGTATATGCCTTTAGTTTCATATTAGATTTTATGTCCTTTGATTCCTGGAAAGTTTTTTAACTCCCAAACATTCAAGCAGTTCTATTTACATAGTGGTTATTCAATATTTATTGGCTGACCAAAAAATGAATGACTGAAGTAATTGTCACTACGTATAGGCCAGAACACTGGAAATGAAGCATCATTTATGTTTAACAGAAAGTTAATTAGAATAACTAGCTGTTTTTGATTAAGCACCTTTCTCAGTTATTTAAATCCTTTGGAAGTATTGCACTTGGCTATGATATAAAAGGATTACTTCTGCTGGGACATGAATTAAGGCACATTTGTTTGTGTTTAATTAGAATAAAAGACTTTACCAATAGTAATTTCACTGAACTCAAGTTATGGCCCTATTCAGAAAGTAATTGTTGAGCTCCCATCCTACAAAGCCATTAAACAATGAACATTTCACTGTATCTCTAAGTTGAAAGACACTTTTTTTAGCAGTAGGTTTCTTATTTTGCTCTAGTTCAATAAGTCAAGGAGAATAAATTCAATACACTTCCAAAAAGGGCTTTAAAATATTTTGTTAAAACCTTCCCTAAATGATAAAAGGTATTCATTTTCTTCTTTTTCTGGTGAGATAAAATAGGTATCTTTCCAATTTTTATTTTGGAAATTTATGCCCAAAGTTCATGGAAGAGATATTTCCATAAAATATTTTACATTAGTGGAAGATAGTAACTAGTTGATTCATATATTAATTCATAGAAAGCTACTCATCATATGAAATTAATCTTCCACAGTGAAGATTCATCCTGGAATTGTTACCCACATGGAATCATAATGTGCCTTTTCTCCGTATTCTTGCTTGGATAGTAAGAGTATATTCATATTGATTTGCAGCAGTCAATACTATGGTAACATATGAGTGTTCACTCTTTCGTATAAAACAATTACACTTTGAAATAATCTTTTGAGAAAACTGCAAGACATTGAGGTGAATGTATCTTTGAGTGTAATGTTCTGTGCTAATGAAAAAAGTAAGTGACCGAAGCTTATAGTCCCAAAAATATTCTATGTATTAAAATTAGAGACATCTTCAATATTCTGGTATTTGCTTACTGATGGGGAAAAAAGGGAACACATATTTCTTATGCAGACACTTGAGAATGTGTGGAAATGACTACTGTAAAGATCAAAAAGGGATAGATTGTGACAGATGGGAATTTATTATTTGAAAGTACAAAGCAAATGTGCATGTATAAAAGAGAAACTTGAGAGAGGTCTCTGAAAAACTCAAGACTATAAAAATAAAAATAAAGTAATTGATACATGTAAATAGAATGAACAGAAAATTAACAAGCTAATTTAAAAATGTTTCAGTTAAAGCCCATTAGTCATGGACATTGATGTACTTTTTAAAAATTTTATAAGAAGATATGAAAAATACTTTGGTAAAAATGTTTTTAATAGGGAAATTATATCTGTAAATATCTGTCATATTTTACTGTTTTATTAATTAGAAAAAAGAAATGGAAGACCAATCATTAATGAAATTATTAGTAGAATAATAAGCTAAAAATCTAAAATGCTCTTATTTTTCCAAACTATTAGCTTCCTGCTAATTTAAGATAATAAATATCTTCATATATATAGTGTATTTTACATATATACATATGCATATGGAGACATATACATATATGCATATAAACACACACTCACATGCATGTGTATATGTGTATATGTATGCATTACTTTTTTGAGAAATGTGATTCTCTGTAAGCTGTAAAGTATAGTTTAATATTATTAATATATTAATTCTGGACTATTCAGTATATTTGGATATTAAATCTAGCTATATCTATACCTATGGATGTTAGAATTGTTCTACTTCTAACGTCTCCAATTCTAAACTTCTCCAAAAAACAATCGCCAAGGCTCCATGTCTTAACATTGCATAGCTGTTTTTTGACTGGCTACAGGCAGTCTTACCCATCCCTGTTGTTCTAGTCCCTGAGCCCCTTCTAGGCCTTCCTGGCTTCTCTGTCCCTGAACCTGGATTTCCCTCACCACCATGTTTTTTGTTCCCCCTTTGATATTGGGCTCCCAAGCTCTCTTGAGATCACCATGAAACTATCTTTTTTGACTTGAGAAAAACCTGCTATTTTCTTCACAATCTTCAAATTGGCCTCCACGTGAATTTTTATTACATGGTTCACAATGTCTTTACAATCTTCTTAATAATAATAACAACAATAACAATAGTAAACAATTCCATACTGCTCACAATGTGCGAGAGATAGTTCTAAGGACTTTACATACATTAACTCATTTAACTCTCATAGGAACATGAAGTTTTCAGGTGGGAGAATTTTTAGGAAAAAAATTATCTTACAAATGAAAATAGTAAGTATTTATGATGCTTAATGTGACTTTCTAACCTATTCATTCAAAAAAGAATAGAATTTTTTATAGAATTTTTCTATAAAATCAATTATCTTCTCTCATTTACTCAACTCAGCTAGAAAGTTGTGGAACATATAATTCCTGAGCATCCTGTAAAATGTAATATTTGATCAGATTCCTTCTGACATTCTTTCCTTTTTGCTTCTCTAATATTGCTTTGATTTAATTTCTTATATTCATACTATTTAAGCTATTTTAATTTTTTGATTTTTCTTTTCCTGTACCCTACATAAATGCATTCTGAAGTTTATGCTTCGAAGCAGATGTCTCTCATGAATGCATCCCAAGTCCCCAGCCCGCCTTTGAGTCAAGCATGAATTCTGGTAGACAAGTCAGAGGAAACTCAGACTCATTTTGGCTGTCAGTGTCCCACTTCAAGTTTAAGTGCATAATGTCTCTCAGCATTCTGCCTCAGGGCATTTTCTGAACTGGGTAGTTCACCTGGGAGCAGTCCAAATATTCAGCAAGACGTAATCTCTGGGACAATCCTCTACCAATGGGTTATGGGAACTGGTGGCCATATAATTCACTTTGTCAATCTCCTTTGATAAGAGCTGTTCCAAATTGAAATGCTATAGCCTTTAGCTTTTAGGAGGACAAATCTAGGAGATAATTTTTATTCTTTATAAATCCTGGTGGAATGAGCCCTATTGTTTACAGCAACTATCCAGTTCTCCATCTCTTAAATTTTGGTCATATCTGTACATAAATAACATGATGGTTCCTTTATTATTATTACCTATTGTGACTCAAGCCAGCTGCTTGTGAATAACAGTATGGGGCTGGTGTGGAGCAAAGTCATTAAGGACAAGCACAGCTTTAGTTCAGTACTGTTGTCTGGAGCACTAAATCTGTCATGTCCATTATCCCTTAAGATAGCAGTCTCCAACGTTTTTGGCAACAGGGACTGGTTTTGCCAGGGATGGGGGCAGGGGCAACAGATGGGCGGTGTTACTGAGACAGGAGGCAGAGCTCAGGTGAGCTTCCCTTGCAGACCGCTTCCTTACAGGTCATGGACCGCTACCGGTCCGTGGCCAGATTTGGGGACCCCTGGCTTAAGACATGACATCCCTAGATTGTTTGCATTCAGTTGGTTGATATAACACATAATAAAGTCCCTTAATTCATGGGGTCTTTATGTTATAATAACTGTTTTTCTTTCCTCCTTTGTTATAATTCATTTTGTCAATCTCCTTTGATAAAAGATGTTCCAAATTGAAAAATCTGATTACTAATGTATCTCCTTCCGTTTTAATTTCCCATGCATTTGTAATGTGCTGAACTGAAACAATGCCCATGATTCTACAGCCTCCCAGCTCTGTATTTTCAGGAATCACTGGACGTATCTTTTAGGAACCTGATTCATACTTTTTTAGGAACACATTAACCCTCTCTTGCTCCTTGTATCTGAGTTGCGTGTAAAGAGTTGCTCCTTTGTATCCCTCTGTATTTATAACTTCAGAGCACTTCAGTTTTTGATATAACAGGCATTGAAGTCATGATCTCTTTTCAGCTTTAATAAATACAGGTTTCTTTGTTTATATTTTGTTCCTTTGATTTATTTGATAGGAGTCAGTGAAAGTAAAGAAAATTAAAATATCCTAATGTCAAGTTTAGACCTGTATGTATAATTACTCATGGGTACCAGTTGTTAAGAATCACATTTATATTACTGATATTCTTAAACTAATAAAATTATAACTGTACACAATATTTAGCCTTTTAAAAATGTCTTTTATCCTGTTGGAAACAATAATGGACCCAATTGCTTTCATCTCAATTAATAAAAATACTCATGTTAATGAAATTTTCTATCTTACAGTAGCGCAGCAAAGTGTCTCAAATAAAATACTATCTAAAAAGTTGTACTTCAAATTTGGTATCCAAATCCCATTCTCCCCTTCATTAAAGTTCTTTTCTTGAAGATATATTTACTTGGCTAAGATATAACTTGAAATTTACAGCTAATTCATACAGGAAAATGTGTAGTCTGGCTTATAAATATTCAAGAGAGTAATAATAGAAAGAAATATAGAGAATGTCTTATATCATTAGTAGGCAGTGGTTCTTTTTACATTTTACTATTAATTAAATACCTTATGATAGATGTGAAAAAGAAGAAAGCATTTTCCTTTTTTGAAATGTAAAATGAATCTCAGTGTTTCCATTTCTACAAATTTACATGTTCCTTGTGTTCTCAGGATTTATGTTGAGAAAATGGTATGTTCCATTTTTGACATGCAGAACTCATTTAAATATTTTGAATCTCCATGTTCCATCTGAAAAAGCTGTTACATACAGCATTTCCTATTCATCCTCAATTTCTAAATGTCAGTTACCAAGTAAAATTCTTTGTTATTTAACTTAGAAGTAAAAGATTAAGACTTTGTTGTAGTGTCTTTCATTATTTTTTGGTAGAAATATATTTTTCCCAAATAACATTCGACAAGGATAAATTATGAATTACCAAAATTATTTCATTGTAAGATAGGCCTGACACATGGACTCTAAAAAAATAGGAGGCTCCAGTGTGATTCTCTTTTAATAACAGTGCTATTGTTGCTGACCTCTATTAGAATACTGTAACTAAAATAGTGTGGTTCCTTTCTGTAAGAGAGAAAGTATGCTTGTTTTATGTTTACAGACTCCATCCTGCTTATAGCTTAGTCCTCCCTTTATGAGAACCGTCCCATCTCAGGTTACTGACATGCCAGCTTGGTCTGCTTGTTGCTATGGTTTCCCAGCAGTCATTGGCCATGTCCTGTTGCTTGACATTATACTTAGGCATGTCCTCATACAATTTCATTTTTTTTACTGTAATTTTGAATTTTCTCAGTTTTGCATAGAGCAGTAGTCCATTTTTTGGTATCTGTTTCTCCAGAGTCCATTTAACTGTATCAGAATTGAATGTCTTGAAGATTTGGTTGGCTCTGTATTTACAGGGGTTTCTCTTGTTAATGGTAGACCTAGACTTGTAATATCCCTATTGCTCAAGGATTGAACAAATGGCATGATCCCTGAATTCTTTGTAAGGGCCTCAGGAACCATATACATAAGATAAGTTTCAATGGTGACACAGTTGTTGGTTTCACCTAAGGGCTTACCTTTTGTTCATTGTGACATGGTGGAAGTATGACATTTAGCAGCATCTGTGAAAATCTAGACTTTACAGTCCAAGTATAAATTGCATGCTACCCTTGTTCTATGGGCTATTAGCTTGGCTAGGAACATTTTGCTCTGTTGGCGTCATATTTTTCAGCTAGCCTTTTTGGGAACATACTGGCTTTCTTTATTTTATTTTCTATTTTCCAAATGGAATGCTGTTTAATGATATTTTATTAAAATAGTAAAATTCAATAATCAATTTGCATTTTAATTTAATTTTTTATTTTATTGCATTTTTCCATTACCATTTATCCCCCTAATACCCTCTTTCACCTACACCCTTCCCATCCCCCACATTGATTTTTATTTTTCCATTTCCAGTAAAGATCTAATGCTCATGGACTTCAGATGCATTATCCTTATTAACATTATCAAATAACAATAACTAAACATTTATTAAAATAAGATCCTTTTAAAGACAAGCACAGAATCTTGATTTTGATTTTTCTGAATCACATTGTTTAATTTTTTAAAATTATTTTTTTGACTCCAACTTAATTTTTACATAATACTCTTGGCAATGGTAAAGAATAAAGAGGAAAAAATGGGGAGAGCACAGGGGAAATAAATTAAGGCTGAACAATGTTATCACTAGTGTGGATAGGATAATTAAATACTATATTAAATCATTCACTCATATACTTTTCACATGTACATTTATATTAAAGCCTTAAAAATGATCTGCGAAGACATTTTTCTTACTTTTAAATAGATCTGTCTCCAATTTGTGATCAGCCATTCCACAGAAGTGTCTCAGACTTAAATTTACAAGATAGATTTTAGATGTGGAGAAACAAACTTACAATCCCTATGTTATTTAATTTGGTCATGAGTAGGAGGTATAACTTCATTATGGGCTTATAAAAACCTTGAAAGAATTGTGAACATTTGACATAGATAAGTAGTTTGAGAGGGTGACCCACAAGCTAGGTAGGTCATGCTGTTCAAAAACAAGTAAGAAAACAGCAAATATGTACATATTCCCTTAAAATTTATGTTAAATATAAATGTATTCTATACCATGGCATCATACATTTGAGATTCCATCTAAGATCATCTGTTAATCAGAGCAAAGAGTTTCCCTGGAATATTGAAAAAAAGTGATATTAATATTATTAAAGGTTATTGATTTGTAACCTCCAGATTTTAACCTCTAGAGAATGTTAGTTATAGAAATTATACTTATTATGATATTTGTTATGTCAAGCCATAATTAGTTAAAGTTTTAAACCATGTTTCTATAAAGGGTTCATTTTCTCCACAAACTTAGTGATAAATTAGTTCAATTTAACTGTAACAAAACCAATTTGTATTAAAAAAAGTACACAATTTCTTTCACTTAGAAACATGGCTAATGGTCTATTTCTCTTACTAGAATATATTACTAGTAAAAAAGGATAAGTATAAAATGAATATGGCCTTGAAAATGATATACATTCTCAATTTATGATCACATAGGATTTTGAGAATACTCAACTGCACCAGGGCACTGAGAGTGGATGATCTTCTAGATTCAAAATCTCAGCACCAATACTTTACTGTCGATGAATTCCTGTCAGTAATGCTGCTTTTATGATATATGGCATTTTGTGTTATTTTATATGCACTTCCTTGCCTTCGTTATTTTGAGTCTATGCGCAACACAAAATTTGAAGCCAGAAGTACTGAACAGTCACTACTTGCTTCCTCTATGGCATCAAATATGTCACTTTAAATTTCTGATGATCTGGTTTCTTATCTGTAAAATGAAGAAGCATTTTGTGACAATTAAATGGGGGGAAATTTTGATAAAAATTTTAAACTGTAAAATAATAACATGGGTGTTAATTGCTAATTGAAAGTTGTGAAGGCTTACCCCATGGATTTCTGAGGTTGGCATGTATTCTAAAGTTGAAATTGTTTTCTAAAAGAACAAAAGACCATATTTATTTTACTGTAGATATTGAAGATATTTTCTTAGTCACTATAGAAAATCTATGGAATTAAGATGAATTAATATAACAATTTTATGAAAGAAATACATTTTTTCTCTAAAAACATTTTTTCTTATCCTTTTGCAAGCCATTTTCTCCTTCTACTTCCTGGATCTCAACATAACTCAATACTGTCAGAATTTTTATTATTTTAGCTTAAACATGTTTCTCTTCTTCAGAGTAATTCATAATCATCACACCAACATAAAATATTAAAAAATGTAAATAAGCTGGAAAAAAACAACCTATTACATTGTAAACAATATGGACTAGGGAGTTCAACAGATTCAGACACAAATTTCAGTGCTTCTATTTTCTTACTCTAATCTCTGGTAAGGATTATTAAATAATCAGTGCCTCTATTTGTGGATGATATGATGAGTAATAATACCCATTTCCCAAGATATTCTGTGAGTGATATTGTGACACGATAATAAAAAGCTAGGAAAATTCCTAGACAAGTGGAATGGAAAAACTGAGAGAAAAAATTAAACAAGGTCAAAGATTCTGAACAACTGACAGCCATCTGGTGAATTGCAAGACATTATTTCCCCTAACCAAAAACACTCTAGAACAAATGGTTTATACCTCCCCTCCCTAAACAAATAATACATAGCTTAAATCCCCCTGGTCTGGAAAATATGGAATAGAGACCCAATTAAATGCCATTTATGCCAACTAAACCCAAGGACAGATAAAGTCAGGGAAGCAAATAAAAAAAAAGTCAGGTGGTCTCAAAATAAACATAAAACAATATAACAGACCAAAAATATTCCCAAACCTCCCTATACATTCATTTTGACACATCAATATAGTAAAAATACACCTGGGAAACTAATAAATATTCTGCTAAAACCTTCCTCTGAGGTTCTCGTCCACAAAAAAAAAAAAGGTAAGTCTTCAGGGTAAAGACTCTGGAGGCTTGCTCTAGAGCATGCCCATGCCCCTTTCAGGCATGAACCTTTTATTTCCTTCCCCTTGAGGGTCCAAAGGAGACTTGTGGCCACCTGAGCAGTGAGCAGTGGCAGCTTGAGTGGGCTTACCCCTTGATCCTGTCCCCAAGGTCCTCTTTTTCTCTGACTTCCCAGTGAGCTGAAAGCAGTCCTGCCCTGGCTCACTCCTTTCCTGTAACTTTTCTAGGGAACCAAAGCAAAATACTGCCTGGACTGTCTCCTGTTCCTTCTTCTACTCTAAGTTCTTCATTTTTCTCACTGTCTCCACTCTTAAGAGAATGTACTCCCAAAATCACCTGGACTCATATTGTAAAATCTTTCCTACAAGAAGTCAAGCACCCATACCATGCAGGCTGGCCTAAGGCAGATCTGCTCTGGACCAGTCCCCAGTGGGTAACAGTATAAGATAATACATGCAAACAATCTTCCATAGTGCATGGCACATAAGTCCTTAGTAAATGACATCTTTGATCATTACAAGACTCCCATTCCCATAGAACCATTGTTGATTTTTTTTTATTTCTTTGCTTAACAGTTTAAAACCAGTTTTTAACTTGAATAAAATCAGAAATTTTTACTTTTGAAAAACAACTTAAAGGTTATTAATTCTCCAAACTTTCTTTTCGTATTACTTGCCTGCTCAGTTTTCTAGTTTACAGTTTCAAATACTTTTTGCTTAAACAACAGTTTCCAGGCATTTTTACCTTCTAGACAAGCCTTTGTTTTTTAATGTCATATTCAAAATATATAACCCGAGTGGTTGGATTCATAAATATTGAAATGGACCAATCTCTCTTTCATATGGATCATGTTTCTATTAAAGGAACTTCTTTCCCAACTACCATTTTTATCCTTACAAACACTCTAAGAGGGTGACTTGTGGTTAAGCTTGAATTCCACTAAAATATCTACCCACCACCCCTCAAAGAGCTGTCAGTCTTCTCTCACCAAATATCTGTGTTTTTAAATTACAAATACAAATAAAAGTTTTTATATTTATTGTTAAGAAGCCTTATTTGACTTGTTTTTAGATCATTATTTTAGCCTAATTTTATATACTTTTATTCTGATCCTAATGCTGAATATTTTAACAATTCTCCGGCTTTATAACATTGACTGTATGCATTATATACTTTTAGAAATATTTTGACTTTTAAAAAATGCCATAAAACCAAAAGATAATTCTATTATATACCCCTAGAGTAATTTCTACAGTTTGAATACATTTAATTAATAAATACTTATTTTTTGAGAGAGTTGCCCAAATAACCATTAGTCCACAGGCTTATAATATGATCTGGTATCTATTTCTCCATCTTATCTATAATGCTGTGAAAATAGTTTACCAAATATAAGCTAAAATAAAAGCATGCTATTTATAGAGCAGTCACTTCATCTATTGATCAAAAGGCCCAATCAGGATTATAGTAAGTCAATTTAATTTTTACATATTTTAAATAAACATGATACTTATCAGTACTGCTTTTATATTCCCTAACAAATCATTTATTTAATAATTTATTGTGGAATTTTTATCTGAATATTAAATGTATTGATAAGATAGCTTCTGGAATCCATTATTTTTTATATTAAAGAGTCAATTTCTATGTATTTTATTGCACCAAATGTCATATTATATTTCAAAGAAAATAATATGATAATATTATGATAATAATATCATATGATAATAATATGATATCAATAATATTAATATCATATTATTAATATTATTAATAATATTAATAACATTAATATTAATTTAATTTTAATATTATTTTAATTTTGATATTGATATTAATAATATTAATATTAATAATATGATAATAATATGATAATATTATACTATGATAAATAATATAATATGAGGCAGGTTTTCAAAGAAAATGGTTAGACAATCATTAATTAAGGGAGTGATATTATAGATTAAAAGAAGTAAGCTAAATAAAGAAGCAGGAAAGGAAATTTTAGGCAGAGAGAACAATACAAAGACCCTAGACAGAAACTATTTCATCTATTCTGTAGAGGGATAGAGATCCAGGTGACTGATTAACATGTGGTAAACAGGAAAAGAGTGGCTTGAGATGAAGTTGGAGAAGTAATAAGGAGTCAGATCACCAATTGAACTGAAGTTCTCCTGACAAGATTCAATTTTACTGTGTAAATTGGGATTCCATTAATAGACTATAAATAGACAGTAATACGATCATCATAGCATTTCAAAGTGATTATTTTGACTGCTGTGAAAAGAGTATTAGAGGAATTGCACAAGAACAGAAGAAAGAAGACTAATTAGAAAGATTTCTAATATTCCAATCAAGATAAAATGAATGAATGATTTTAGTTCAATTTGCCCAAAAGAAAACATACATCAATTATAGAATGACTGAATCTTTTAAAATAATTCATAAATATGCTGTATGATCAATATGCTGAATGGGCAAATGGCCAAATTTACAAATTTACTGGAAAAGATTATTTATTCACAAAATTTAGAGATATTTTTATTGATATGGATAGTTTTAATAAACTTTGGAAGTTTCTGAGATATTTTAGTCAAGCAATTTAAGTTTCAATTTGTTGTTCTTATATTCAGTTTATTCTTTATTTGTTATGAGCCATTTCACTCTGACAAGGCAAAATCTAGTGTACTCTTGATTTTTTTTTAACTATTCCCTGGTTTGGGAATGAGAATGTCTTCTGTATTTTCCCTGACAAGACTTACTTGGACATATATATCCAATATTAAGACTTGAAAATGAAAGAGTGAGTTTCTACCTTTCAGTAAATTTATAGGTACAGGTTCATCAATAAGTTCAACAAAGTTAAAATTTGAGAATTGCTTAAGGGCATTCTTAAAATAGTTAAATCAATTTAATCAACAAATTCACTACAAAATAGCTAAAGATTTAGCCATATTGAAACTACCTAAATCAGCCCTGGCTGGTATAACTCAGTGGACTGAGTACTAGCTTGTGAACCAAAGGGTCACTGGTTCATTTTCCAGTCAGGCCACATGCCTGGGTTTTGGGCCAGGTCCCCAGCAGGAGGCACTCCAGGGGCAACCACACATTGATGTTTCCTTGTCTCTCTTCCTTTCCTTCTCTCTTAAAATAAAGAAATTAAATCTTTTAAAAAATCTACCTGAATCAACTTATGTTACAGATAATTAAAAAATCATCAAACTCTTTTGAAATCACAATATGCTGGAAACTACAAATATTTAACACAAATATGTTGGAATGACATTGCATTTTTGGCCATTGGATTTTTTTTCAATCCTCACTGGAAGACATTTTTAGAGAGAGAGGAAGGGGCAGAGAGATACAGAGAAAAGGGACAATGAGAGAGAGAAGCATCAATTTGTTGCCTCCCATACATGCCCGTGCTTTACTGGGATTGCACCTGACAGGAATGAACCCACAACTTCTCAGTTACAGCATGATGCGCCAACTGAGCCATGCTGGCCAGCACAACCATTGGATCTTTATGAATTGGCTTTTCAGACAATTGATGTTATGCTAATTTTTTTAAACAAGGTTTTGGTAAATTGATCATCTGGCATAAACTCTGATAATGGCAAAGTAAATAGAAGGTAGTGATTATGACACTGATTGGAGGGACAATAAGTTTGATCCTGGGTTCACTTTGAAGGGTGGGAAGACAAAAGAGGTCAGTGATTACCCCTGCAGTTTGGGGTTGAAGACATGGTAAGTGCTAGTGCTATTTATTAAGATAGAGAAATTTAGAGCACAGTCATGTTTGCTGGCAAGGGGAAGGAATATTTCCAAGTAGATATTTTAATATACTTGGGATGCTAATATAATCACCATGTAAAGATGTTAAGTAGAATAGAATTTACTGATCTGGATCTACCGAGAAAGGACTAATGTGAAAATAAAAACTCAGGAGTCATTAAAATATGAATGGCCATGAAGACCAAGGGTGAGGGGTGAGGAAAGAGGCACTAAGCTCCCCCCACGGAGCTTCTCTACATATAGACTGTGCATAGAAGAATATAGCTGGGAAAGAAGTCTAAAAGGAGTAGCTAGTGGGATGTGCTACAGTTAAAAATAAGAAAAGAGAGTTTATCAAGAAGGGTGGAGGTGTCAAGTGTATCCTATAAGATATCAAAGTTCTATCTATGCTATCACATTTGACTCTTCAATTTCCCCCACCCCCTTTTTAAGGTGTCCACATCATTATTACTCATAATTTCTGTGCTTTATTTTATACATATATGCATACGTACTTGCATGCATATGTACACAATCGTCGTGTGTATGTGTGTGATTATGTGCATATTCTATTTCATTCTTAACTATGAACTTTAATGGCATTTGTCTTCATACGTCCAGCAGTGTCTGGAAAATACTAAGTGCTTAGAAATATTTGTTGAACTGCATAAACTATTTCTAATAAGAATTTTGTCTGTTATCATTAAGATACAAATATAAATTTTGATGAAACTTGTAACAGCATCTTGCATATTCAAGCTAAAATCAAGAGTATATTTCAGTCTTTACTGGGTATTTTATGTCCACACTTAAAAACCAATACTATCTTTTTTTTGATGGAACACATATTGTTTATTTTTGTTTATAAAGTTCTTGCTTTGACATTTTATGAAAATCCTTTGAAAGTACACAGTTAATTCACAAACACTGAAGTCAGAACAGAAAATTCACAAAAATAATGTCTACTTGTTATACCAGCTACTGATCTGAAACTGTGAACTACATATGTAGTGCTAAAATGGATTTTACTCATCTTTGTATATGTCATCAAGATCAGCATGCACTTTGAACCATTACTTAAGATTTTGTTATAAAATGATGAAAGTTGCAGTCTGTGAGAGCTATTGGTTTTCTGAAAAGCTTCTCTGCTCATTTGCACATAGACAAAGGCCACATGTAACCTCCTCAACGAAGCTATTAATTTGGCATTGCGCAATTATATGAGCAAAATCCTAGAGATTTGTTTATTACTGCAATTGAAATACTCACTGAAACAATTGTTAAAGAGAAAACTACAGGCCCCAAAACGGTGTCACTTGTGTTAAAGCCCATGACACCAAGCCTAGAGTTAATATCTGATCTAATTGCTGTTGCAACCCTTCCCAGAAATATAATCTTAATCAACCAGTCAGGATTTTTCTGGTCAAAACCAGTGTGGTAATCTGTCACCTGCACCCTTTCCATTCCCATACAAAGAAGAGGAAATCTGTATGACAAAATTCTTTACAGTGACCCCCACTTCCAAAAGATGTTCTAATCTCAAATAATCCTTTATTTTCTTTAGTTATTAGTTCCCTTTCCCCACTCTTCTTCTTACATAACCTTCCACTTTGTACATCCCCCTCTGAGCATCCTTCTAGTAGTGAGATGGGATGCTGCCTCATTCATGAATCACTTAATAAGGCCAATTAGAGCTTCAAATTTACTAGGTTGAATTTTGTTTTTAACTCAGTGAAATGGTAATGAGTTCCATTTTGAGAGTTAACATAATAAAATAATAGAAGAATGCAACAGTACATGATAGAAAAAATTTTAAAGCAAAATTGAATGGGAATAAGTCTTCAAAATCAGTAAGCACAGTCTAAAGGATATGTATTTAAACTGTCCTGAATGTAAATATACATGCAATAGATTTTCTAGTATTTTGACCTCATTTTCCAGGGTTACAGAATCATCAAACCACAGAATATTAGCATCAAGATGAATCTTAGGGGTCCTATGACTCAAAGCAGAAAGGCCGTAGGATGGGAGGTGACGTATTGGGAAAAGAACAAAGAAAGCTGCATTCATATGTCCACTTACATTATTTTTATCCCAAACAACATGCTTCTCAAAGAAGACAGTCTATCTTTGAGTTTGTGTATTCAGACCCTTGACATTTAAAATTAAGTTAAATTTAAATCTATCATGTTTCTAGTCATCAGGTATATTATTTGATCCACTTTTCTTCTTTATCTGCCTTGTTTGGAATAATATATCATATAATTATTCCAAAAAAAAGAGAAGAGATGAAAGCTTTTATCCTAATGTACTCTAGTACCTTAAATTTTTCCAATAAATAATAATGATTGTTAGACAATAATCTGCTTCTAATTATACTTGAAATTAAGATAACAACAAAATACTTCCTTTTATATGGCTTTGTCATGTATTATGTGACTAATAATAGCAGCATATCAATTTCATGTTAAAACTGGTCTTCCCTGGCTAATTAGCACACAGAGAAGTGAGGTAGGAGTGCCAGGGGCACATTGTTGAGAATTCAAAAATAGGCATTTGAAATTGATCAACCATCAAGAGCACACCATTTCACTTACAGTTATTTTATGAAATATTTAAATTACTGATGTTTATTCTTCATCTTTTCCTATGCATTTTGCAAAATAAGAGAGTCATTCAAAGTGGACAAATTGAAACCAACTTTTAGTGTTCCTGAAAAGGAATAGGAAGATAAGTAAAGTATCTCCAATCTTCTGTCTTTGCATATAACAGTCATTTCCCCCGCAGAAGTACATGCATACATATCTTAATACTCCCACACAACTATACTTCAGAGGAGCTCAGGTAAAAATATATTGGATCGCATGAGGGGCACTATGTTATTCCTTATAAGAATCTTATAATTTTCTCTAAGTATAATTACAATTGGTTATTAAAAAATTGTTTTTTATTCTTAAGTACATAATATCCTTAAACTACCTCCATGGTACTGCAATAGCTGAGACAGGGCTGGACTTTCAAGGAACATGTCGTAAGCATGATCCTGGGACCCTACTTACAGATTCGATGCAACCTTGGGAGTTTTAGGAAACAATTGTCAGCTGTTGTATTATCAACACAGAGCAAACTGAAACTCTCAGATCATCCACAGTCCTTGCCACATTATCTGGAACAATGATGACTTAGAGCAGACATATTTCAGACTCTATTGGATGCCTTACCTGTACACTCTATTTTGTGTCTTAAGAAATAGTTAATTAGGTGACTTTGGATGTAATTGATCCAAAGATGAGGATTTACTATTTCTCAGAAAATAATAAACTTTTGCAGGTCCCACGTATTTACTTAAAAACTTTCATAGAAGTCCTAGAGCCCAAGATAAAGTTGTAAAAAATGTGCTTATATTTTAAGTAACATTATACATGATTGATTAACTATAAAACATTATATAGTTCAAAATTCTATAATTTTTTACAAAAAAATGTAGAATTGTTTAAGCCTGCTCAGGCTGCCATGACAAAGTACCACATACTGATTGACTTAAACAACAGACAGTTATTTTCTCACAATTGTGAATATCTTGAAGTTTAAGATTAAGGCACCAGCATGGTTGGTTTCTGGTGAGACCTCTCTTCCTAGTTTGCGGAGAGCTGCCTTCTCACTGTGTCCTCACATGGCCTTTCCTTCCTGGGCTCAGGGACAGAGAGATCTCCCATGTCTCTTATGCTTATCAGTACACAAGTCCTATTGTATTAGAGTCCTATCCTTTGACCTCAATTAATCTACATTACTTCCATAAAAACCCTACCTTCAATGACAGTCACATTGGGGTTAGGGTTTTTACATATGAATTTTGGAAAACATAATTCAGTCAATAACAGATGGGATTTATTTGTTATAGAACCTCTCTCTGACAATGAGAAGTTTCCAAGATTAGTGAACTCTCTTCTATATGTTTTGTTAAGTAAAACTCTAGATTTAAAAAGGCTAACTACCAAGCAAAATATATTTATAAAAATATTCTGTTCCTTGGACTGTTAATTCTGCCCTAAATCATTTTTAGTCAAAGCATACAGCATTATTGATTTGAGTTGATTCTAATACACATGGAAATAGATAATAGCAATGACAGACATACATTTCAATAGAAATTATTTGTTAAGTAGGGTAGTGGTGTTAACTTCCAAGTATTTATAATTGAGTTTCTGGCTAACCATGCAGTCTGATAAGAAAAGTTCATGATGTGAACATACTTTCCTATTATGAATAATGCATTCTCCTCATATTAGAGAATGGCATTTACCCCTATTTAAAAAATCATGCATAGGAAAATTCTTCTATATGAGTATGTCATTTCAAATCAATCTGTAATTTTAATAGACATTTCAATATTTGCTTTTTAACAGTTATTTTTCTAATAAATCAGAAAATCAGATAACTAAAGAGCTTAAATGTAAACAACCTGAGAAATATTTATGCTAAAGATAAATCCATTTATATATATTCCTTAAATATATTTAATTGCAATAAAATGATAATGTACTAATAAAGGTTGTTAACAAATCTTTTTGGTAGAAAAGTCAGTATTCAAAGTGAATATTCTACAGAACATCTAGTTTGTAGTTCCAGTGTTTGGGGCTGTTTTCTAGTAAGAAAAAAATATTTTTAAAATACTATTAAAACCTATATACATGAAGTCCTAAAAGAAAAGAACAGAACTATCCATAAACTCATCTTTTAATTTTAATTTTAATCTTAATCATCCAAGCAATCCATATTTATTTGTTAAAATAAAAGTAAAAAGTCTATATAATTAGAATATTTAACAAATAAATCACAAGTAAAATCCTCCCTATCTCAAACCTGGATCTATTTTATCTTCCAAATAGTCACTTCAAGAATTTCTTGTGTTATCTTAACATTTTGACCTTGAACTAAACAAAATTGGAGTATAAAAACTTGAACTGAACAAAATTGCTAATTGTTGATCACCAGTTTTATGTTACTCAAACTAACACATAATCCTATACATTTTTAAATTTAATAGCATATTTTAGTTCTTTCTATGTTAGAAAATATAGTACTATATTCAGATTTAAATTATGTAGGTATAATAGATTTAATATGACTGATGTTCTTTTGATAAAAATTTATAGTTTTATTTTCTATTACAACCTTTGCAGATTATCTTTATATATGTATACATATGTATTTATAGTTAAACACCTAATAGAACTGTTGCATTAAAAGTTGTACATTTAAAATTTGTATAGAAACACTTAAATTACTTCCCAAAATTGCGAGTAGTCTACACTTCAACGAACCCACAGATGCTCCTCCATTGCACACACACCTTTGCTAGAACCAGATATTACTTAAGACTGATGAAATTAACTATATTGTTTCTTTAATTAGAAGTGAGATTGAACATTTTCCCATCTGTATATATATTTATTTGTGTTTCTATTTCTCTTTAAGTATATTACCTATTTATATACTTTGTGCCTTTTTATTTACTTCATTTGTGTAACATTGGTTTTCATAACTCCTTGTAAACTCCTTGTAAAGCAATTAGTACTTTATTTGTCATATATCTTACATTTTTTATGATTTTGTTCTTCATCACTAAAGTCACAAATAAATGTATACAGATTTGCTTTTAGAAAACTTGGGTTCAATTTTACATCCAAATCTTTGATCAATATTCAATGTCTTTGCTATAGAGGTGAGGTTGACATTTGGCTTTATATTTCTCACTAAAAGTCTGTTGTCACCACTATAAATGACCCATCATTCTTGTTAGCATGGACCTCACTGAATTCACTCATTGTTATGAATAGATTTGTTTTAACTTGATACTCAGGTTTTCCAATAACAAGTACACCCCAAATAATTTAATTTTGACAGAGGAGACATTGACAGCGTAAACATAGTTAAAAGCTGTATAAAACCATGATAAAGATTAAATTCTTTAGGGGAGATAATTTATTAAAAATATAGGTTAAATGATTAACCTTTGAAAAATGCCAAATATCAGTTTTTGTTTAATATTGCACAAAAAAATAGTAGAAGTTTCTCTCATAAGGGTAGGAAGAGAGCCATGAGCATATATTATTTCATAAATCATAGAACAAACTTAAGAAAGTGAAAACTGAGACAACATCAAAACTGGAAAGAAAAACAATTTGAGTTCAGTTACATACACAAAATTAACATTCAAAAAGATCAACAAGGGGCCCAGGCTTGTGTAGCTCAGTGGATTGAGCACAGGCCTATGGACCAAAGGGTCACCAATTCAATTCTTACTCAGGGCACATGCCTGGGTTGTTAGCCAGGTTCCCAGTATGGGGCACATGAGAGGCAACCACACACTGATGTCTCTCTCCCTCTTCTTTTCTCTCCCTTCCCCTCTCTCTAAAAATAAATAAGTAAAATCTTTTAAAACACTTTTAGAAAAATATCAGCAAGGGAATGTTATTAGTAAAGGATGTCTAAGTTTATAGATTATTTATCTAGAAGTTTCAGACATAAAAAAGAGACACAATGTAAACTGTCTTTGAGCCAAACCAAGATTTTTATTTCCTGTATAAGAAAGTTCTGTAGGATTTCATTCTATTTTTTTCCTTTTTAAAAAATTGTTTTTCAGCTCTGGCTGGCATAGCTCAGTGGATTGAGCGTGGGCTGAGAACCAAAATGTCGCAGGTTCAATTCCTAGTAAGACCACATGCCTGGGTTGCAGCCCATGACCCCCAGCAACCACACATTGATATTTCTCTCTTTCTCTCTCTCTATCTCCCTCCCTTCCCTCTCTGAAAATAAATAAATAAAATCTAAAAAAATTGTTTTTCAAGTATAATTTTTTCATTTTCTCCCTACCACACCCTCCCCACCCCACTCCACTCCATCCAACCCTGCTCCCACCCTTGATCCTACCCCCCTTGGCTTTGCCCATGTGTCCTTTGTACATGTTCCTTGAGAACCTTTCCCTATTTTCCCCATTATCTTGTCCCTTTTCTCCTCTGGTTACCATCAGTCTATTCTTTATTTCAATGTCACTGTTTATATTTTTCTGTTTTGTTGATCAGGTTCCACTTATAGATGAGATCATATGGTATTTGTCTTTCATCACTATAGGGAACCTATCCTCGTGGAATGGCAAATGTAGCCCAGTCCTATTGGAGAGCCAATAGGTGTGTGTTGGTACACAGGAAGCCAAACCCATGGATTGGTTTTCCTGTGGGAAACCAGGCCTGCATTATACCTAAGCTGCTTTGAGGCTTGCTTTTACTAAAACTCCCTCACCATGAGTTGAAGTAGCAAATCTTTAAAGTAACTTCCTGAAGTCTGTGCTAATTCTCCAAGGACAGAGTGTAATCAGACCAATCACTCTTATGTTACCTTGCATTTACAACATTTTTTCCTTGTTAATCTGTGAGAAGTAATCAGTAACATCCTTTCCTTTGTTATCTGTAAAAGTAATCACCTAAAGCAAACCTGAGCATAATGAATGAGAACCTTCTTTGATGTATGCTATTAGAAATCCAGTAAGAGCTTGTCAAAGCAAGAGTTGAGGCACTCTCCCCTTGAGACAGTGGCTAAGGTGCTCTCCTCTTAGATAGTGGCTGTACCATACCTTTCTCTCCACAGGACTTTGATAGTCCATGTACATTTGTCTTATCTCATCCACAGCACCACAGACACTGCTGGCCAAAGTCTGCATTGCATCACCTGGCTTATTTCACTTAACATAATGCTCTCCAGATCTATCCATGCTGTTGCAAAGGGTAGGAGCCCCTTCTTTTTTTCTGCTGTGTAGTATTCCATTGTGTAAATGTACCACAGTTTTTTGATCCATTCATTTACAGATGGGCATTTAGATTGCTTCCGACATCAGGCTATTGTAAATTGCTCTGCTATGAATATTGGAGTGCATAAGTTCTTTTGAATTGGTGTTTCAGATTTCTTAGGGTATAATCTCAGCAGTGGAATTGCTGGGTCAAAAGGCAGTTCCATTTTTAGTTTTCTGAGGAAATTCCATACTGTTTTCCACAGTGACTGCACCAGTCTGCATGCCCATCAACAATGTTCTAGGATTTCTTTTTCTCCACAACCATACCAGCACTTGTTGTTTGTTGATTTGGTTATAACAAAACATTTCAAAAATTTATATGGAACCATAAGTGACCCCAAATAGCTGCAGCAATTTTGAGAAAGAAGAACAAAGTAGGAGGGATCATAATACCTGACATCAAACTCTATTACAAGTCCACAGTAACCAAAACAGTCTGGTACTGGTATAAGAACAGACACATAGAACAATGGAACAGAATAGAGAGCCCAGAAATAAACCCAAGTCTCTACGGTCAATTAATATTCAACAAAGGGGGCAGAAGCATAAAGTGGAGTACAAATAGACTCTTCAACAAATGGTGTTGGGAGATCTTGACATCTATATGCAAAAAAAAAAAAATGAAACTCAACCACCAACTTACACCATACACAAAAATAAACTAAAGTGGATAAAAGACTTAAATGTAAGTCACAACACCATAAAAATCCTAGAGGAGAGCATACAAAGGAAAATCTCAGGTATTTCATTCAGCAATATTTTCACCAATATGTCCCCCAGAACAAGGGACATAAAGGAAAGAATAAACAAATAGGACTCCATCAAAATAAAAAGCTCTGTATGGAGAAAGAAAACATCAGCAAAATGAAAAAGCAACCAAACATATGGGAAAATATATTTGACAATGATACATTGAACAAGGGTTTGATGTCCAAAATATATAAAGAACTCATATGACTCCACTCCAGGAAGACAAACAACCCAATGAAGAAATGGGCAAAGGACCTGAATAGACACTTCTCCACGGAAGACATACAGAGGGTCCAGAGACATATGAAGGAATGCTCAGCATCACTAGCCATCAGAGATATGCAAATTAAAACCACAGTGAGATACCACTTCACACTTGTCAGAATGGCCAGCATAACCAAACAAAGATGTTTTTAATCTGATCAAGACTTGGGCAATTTTGAAGGCAATGAAAAACCAGAGGAGAGGCAGTAGGTGAATGAGAACAGCTGAGAGTGAGGAAAGAGTGACAGAGCAGTCCTCCAGAGTCAGGAAGAATTTAAAGCTGAGGTATCAGGAGGATTTTGTGGAAAATAGGGGCAAGCCAAGGACAGAATGACAAACTAAAATATGTTTTCCTATTCCACAGAGTTAGGCTAGGCCTTTGGGAGACTCTAAAATAACTAATGTGAAAATTAGCAAAATGACATCTAAACTGATTCAAGTATAAATGTAAGTATCAATATATATTCTAACACAGTCCAAAATATCAACATTTACTTATTTCCCATAATTTCCATAGGAAAAGTATAACAAAGTTAAGAGAAAATATTTGAAGTACTGCAAATCGAGACTTGGGAAAAATTAAGGGGAAAATTTAAACATATAGATACTGTAGTAACATGAAGAATGCCATTTAACCTAAACCTATATATAAAAAAATTCTTCCTTGTGGGGGCTAAGATGGCGTCGGAGTAGGAAGGAGCAGGTTCAGCTTCCCTCTGCTCAGGGGAGAAAATCCTGACCGATCTATGGAGTAGAGAAGCAAGCAACCAACATACTTCAGCGTATGTGAAAATAGGGGACAAAGGATTGTGGTGGAACCGAAAAACCGGACCCTAAGAAGACTGCTGCAACAAGGTAGGGTCACAGGGACCAGCGTGTGGTCTGGGGGATGCAGCCCTAGGCCCAGTGCCTGCTGCTGGGTTTGCCACAGAGTCCTTGGGAGAGAGCCAGGACAACTGCTCCCTCCCCAGCCAAACAAGGTCTGAGCGGCACTGGGAGGAACCCAGGTGCTAGCAAACACACAAGGGCTGTGATCACCTTTGGAGGCTGTGGACACTGGGAGGGGCTGGGTCACGCAGCAAGCCCTGCTCCCCACAGTCACAGGTCTGGCTGGAGAGTTTGGCTGCGGGAGAAGCCAGGCCACTGTGTGGAGCAGCAGGCTTGAACAGGAGGAATTTCTCAAGAGGAAGGAGTGAATAGACAGACACTGTTTGGGGAATTCTCCCAAAGTGACCAATCACTCCAGCCTCCCTGCCACCCAGCAGAGGGCACGAGTGAAGGGAGAGCATCCCCGCACCCCAGTCCACAGCTGTAGCACTGGGGAAAGACCTGATTCCCACATCCAGGG
This sequence comes from Phyllostomus discolor, assembly GCF_004126475.2. Taxonomy (NCBI): domain Eukaryota; kingdom Metazoa; phylum Chordata; class Mammalia; order Chiroptera; family Phyllostomidae; genus Phyllostomus; species Phyllostomus discolor. The sequence goes on along the minus strand of NC_040906.2, from coordinate 129,772,548 downwards.
CACAAGGCTGAGGAGCCACATTAGGTTCCCAGACAGTGCAGGAGCCAGTGTGAGCTCCACTGACCCAGGAAGAAAAGCCATACAATCACCCCTCAGCCTGCCACAGCCAGCAAGAGCAGAAAAACTGGTTTGGCCACTTTGAAACCAAGAGACTTTTTAATTTGATTCTATTTTTTAACAATTCTTAGTTTTTTAAATTTTTATTGTTTTTATTCTCTTTTGATTTCTTTTTCCTCTTGTTCCTGATTTCTTGTTTTATTCATTCCTCCTTCCTTTCCTCTAATTCTATCTCTTCTTCCTTCCTTTGTCTGCCTTTTCTATTTTTATTTTTTAAATTTTTTTCTAAATACCTACAAGTGAGACAAAACCCTGGATCTGTGAGAAGACCAAAGTTGAACCCAAAGAAGGGGCATCACAACAGCTGGGACAGTGAGACACATTTCACTCTGCTATTACAGAGAACCTGCAAGTTATTGCATATTTGTATTATTATTATTTTCCCAGTATTCTTACATCTTTTTAAATGGTATTTTTGCATCTCTCTTCTTTTTGTATAGTCTTCTTTGCTAGGCTGGATATATTGTATGACCTGACAGCTTTCCCCTGATATCTCTCTCCATACTGTATTGCTAATCTACTGTTCTTTAACTCACCTGTGTCCCATTAGCACACTACTCGAGGTTCTGTACTCCCTATTCTTGTTACCTAGATCTCACAGATTCTGTCATATGATTGTTGTCCTAATATTATTGTAAAGAATTGCTGTTCCATGCAATTGTAATTACTTCACAACACCCCCCCCCCCCAGATCTTAGCCCATTTCAAAGTTTCCTCAACTCTATTACTGTAGTGGTTAACTCTATTCTCGCACACACTACACTTATTTACTATCCTTTACTCTCACCTTACCTTAGAATCTGACCTCCCACAACCTCCCTGCTTTATACATCCAACTCACAATCCTTCCTTCCCCAACAAGAGTCTTATCTTCTTTCCATCCTTTCTAAAAATCAGCTAGCTGGGTGGAAGATCACGGTTAACACTATACATAGTCCAAGGATCTCCTATCTCTTCCCTATTTGCTGCTACTGTAAATAGCATAGAATTCTCTGTTGCTGTCTTAAACCATTTTGCCTTCCTCCTCCAACTGATGACAAAAAAGAATAGATGGAGGTGGTGAATACCAAGATACCCACTGGAAGAGGAAACCCAACAAAAAAGGAGCCACTAACAGATAACAACAGAAGAAGGTGAAGGAGGGAGTGGTAACCACACAAACCTCAATCCAGGACCTATCTGGAAATACAACTAAACAGTAGAGACAGTACCCAATACAAACAACTGAACAAGAGCAAGAGAGAATTCTTTAAACCTTATACACACGGAAGAACCAGCTTCAACACAACCTGCCCTCACCAGCACAACAATATACAAGAGGTGGTAGACAGAGTGACCCTCATTTAACCAGCTGGTGGGAAGGAACCACCGAAGAAAGACTCAACAACAATCAAAACCCAAAGGCAAACACAAAGTCAACTTAAATGACAGCCCAAGACCAGTGACCTTGGGAGATCAAGGAAACTGCACCACTGAAACTCACTGCTATTCTACTACAGAAGTTCACACCACAAACGCTGGGAGCCAGAACAGATCAATTTAAGAAGCTGAGGCTAACAAGAAGAGTCTCACAAACAATGGGAAGACAAAGAAACAATCCCCAAATGAAAGGAAAGGAGGAAGCCTCAGAAAGAATGCTAAATGAAATAGAGGCAATTCAACTATCAGATACTGAGTTCAAAGCAATGATCGTCAGGAAGCTCAATGAGCTCACAATGAGCTATCAGAAACTACAGGGAAGCTACAATGAACTCACTGAAAACTACATCAACATGAAAAAGGAAATAGAAACTATTAACAAGGGCCAAGAGGAAATGAAGAATACAATTTCTGAACTGAAGAACACAGTAGAAGGAATGAAAAGCAGGATTGATGAAGCAGAAGATTGGATTAGCGAGCTAGAGGACAAAGTAGAAGAAAACACCCAGAAAGAGCAAGAAAAGGAAAAGAGGCTCAGAAAGAATGAAGAGGGATTAAGAGAAATGCAAGACAATATGAAACATAATAATATCCATATAATAGGGATACCAGAAGGAGAAGAAGAAGAGCAAGGGATGGAAAACCTATTTGAAAAAGTAATGATGGAAAACTTCCCTAATTTTATGAGAGAAAAAGTCACACAAATCCAGGAAACACAGAGAGTCCCAATCAAGAGGAACCCAAAGAGGCCCACCTCAAGACACATCATAATTAAAATGGCAAAATTTCAAGACAAAGAGAAAATCTTAAAGGCAGTGAGGGAGAAACAGGAAGTAACATACAAGGGAGCCCCAATAAGGCTAACAGCTGACTTCTCAATGGAAACACTCCAAGCCAGAAGAGAATGGCAAGAAATACTCCAAGTAATGAGAACCAGAGGTCTGCAACCAAGGCTACTTTACCCAGCAAGGCTCTCAATCAAGATAGAAGGCCAAATAAGAAGCTTCTCAGACAAAAAGAAATCTAAAAGAACACACCTCGCCCTGACTGTCATGGCTCAGTGGATTGAGCTCGGGCTGCGAACCAAAGCATCACAGGCTCTATTCCCAGCCAGGATACATGCCTGGGTTGGAGGCCATAACCCCCAGCAACCACACATTGATGTTTCTCTCTCTCTCTCTCTCTCTCTCTCTATCTCCCTCCCTTCCCTCCCTAAAAATAAATAAATGACATCTCTAAAATAAAATAAAATATACTCTGCTATGCAGGGTACTTGGAGTATACTTATAAAAAAAAAAGAATACACCTCCACCAAACCAGCTCTGCAAGATGCTAAAGGGACTGCTTTAAGGAAAGAAAGGAAAAGAGAGAGAGAGAGAGGAACACAGGTACATAAAAGGCAATGAATAAGTACCTATCAGTAATAACCTTAAATGTAAATGTATTAAATGCTCCAATCAAAAGACATAGAATAGCTGATTGGATAAGAAAATATGACCCACACATATGCTGCCTACAAGAGACCCACCTCAGGATAAAAGACCTGCACAGGCTGAAAAGTGAACGGCTGGAAACAAATTTTCCAAGCAAATGCACAGGAAAAAAAAGCCAGGGTAGCAATACTCATATCTGACAAAATAGACTTCCAAAAAAGGGCCACAGAGAGAGACCCAGAAGGTCATTTCATAATACTCAAGGGAAGAATCCACCAAGAAGACATAAATATTGTAAATATATATCCACTCAACGTAGGAGCCCCCAAACATAAAGAAAATCTTAGAGGACTTCAAGAAAGATATGGACAGGAACACAATTATAGTGGGAGATTTTAACACCCCACTATCAAAAATGAGCAGATCTTCCAAACAAAATATCAACAAAGATACTGTGGCATTGAACAATGCCCTAGATGAAATGGGCTTTACTGATATATACAGAGCCCTCCATCCCAAAGAAGCTAAATACACATTCTTTTCAAATGTACACAGAACATTTTCAAAGATAGACCATGTGATAGGACACAAAACAAGCTTCAACAATTTCAAAAAAAAAATTTAAATCATACCAAGCATTTTCTCAGATTACAAGGGACTGAAGCTAGAAACCAACCCCAAGGAAAAAACCCCAAAACACTCAAAATCATGGAGATTGAATACCATGCTATTAAACAATGAATGGGTCAAGAATGATATTAGGGAAGAAATCAAAAGGTTTCTGGAAACAAATGAAAACGAACTCACAACCCAAAACTTATGGGACACAGCCAAGGCGGTCCTGAGAGGGAAGTTCATAGCGATACAGGCCCACCTAAAAAAGTTAGAAACATTCCAAACAAACAACCTAACCCTACGTCTACAAGAACTCGAGGAACAACAACAAAGACAGCCCAGAGCAAGCAGAAAGAAGGAAATAACCAAGATCAGAGCAGAATTAAATGACATAGAGACTAAAAGCACAATTCTAAGGATCAATGAATCCAAAGGCTGGTTCTTTGAAAAGATAAACAAAATTGACAAGCCTTTAAGCAGACTCATCAAGAAAAAAAGAGAGAAAATCCAAATAAACACAATCAGACATGAAAAAGGAGGGATTATACTCTCCTTTTTCATGTCTGATACTACAGAAATACAAAGCATTGTAAGAAATTACTACAAAGAACTGTATGCCAAGAAATTTGAAAACCTAGATGAAATGGACAAATTTCTAGAAAAATATAATCTTCCAAAACTCAAGGAAAAAGACGCAGAAAGCCTGAACAAATGAATAACAAGAAAAGAAATTGAAGCAGTAATCAAAAAACTCCCAACACACAAAAGCCCTGAGCCAGATAGTTTCACAGGAGAATTCTACAAAACATTTAAGGAAGAGCTAACCCCTATCCTTCACAGACTATTTTCAAAAACCCCAAAAGATGGAAGACTCCCAAACTCTTTTTATGAGGCCAACATCATCCTAATTCCAAAACCAGATAAACACACAACAAAGAAAGAAAACTTCAGGCCAATATCACTGATGAACATTGACACTAAAATCCTCAACAAAATACTGGCAAACCTCATCCAACAGTACATTAAAATGATCCTACACCATGACCAAGTCGGATTCACTCCAAGGATGCAAGGATAGTACAATATTCGCAAATCAGTAAATGTAATACATCACATAAACAAAAGCAAAGACAAAAACCACAGGATCATATCAATAGATGCAGAAAAAGCATTTGATAAGGTGCAGCACCCATTTATGATAAGAACACTCAGCAAAATGGGAATAGAGGGAGCATTCCTCAACATAATAAAGGCCACATATGAGAGACCTACAGCCAACATCATACTCAATGGCCAAAAATTAAAATATTTTCCACTAAGATCAGGAACAAGACAAGCCTGTCCACTTTCACCACTTCTATTCAATATAGTACTGGAAGTTTTAGCCACAGCGATCAGACAAGAAAAAGAAATAAAAGGCATCCAAATCGGAAAGGAGGAAACAAAACTGTCACTGTTTGCAGATGACATGATAGTGTACATAGAAAATCCCATAGACTCTACCAAAAAACTGCTTGACCTAACAAATGAATTTGGCAAAACAGCGGGATACAAAGTCAATATCCAGAAATCAAAGGCATTTCTGTACACCAACAATGAAACAGCAGAAGCAGAAATCAAGAAAAAATTCCATTTGAAATAGCCAAAAGAAAAATAAAATACCTAGGAATAAACCCAAGCAAAGAGGTGAAAGACCTGTATTCAGAAGACTATATAACACTGAGGAAAGAAATCAAGAAAGACACAAACAAATGGAAACATATACTGTGTTCATGGATTGGAAGAATTAATATCATCAAAATGTCCATGCTACCAAAAGCAATTTACACATTCAATGCAATTCCTATTAAAGTACCAATGGCTTATTTCATAGACATAGAACAAACACTTCAAAAATTTATATGGAACCATAAACGACCCCGAATAGCTGCTGCAATTTTGAGAAAGAAGAGTAAAGTAGGAGGAATCACAATACCTGACACTAAACTATACTACAAGGCCACTGTAATCAAAACAGCCTGGTACTGGCATAAAAACAGGCACATGGACCACTGGAGCAGAACAGAGAGCCCAGAAATAAACCCTAGTCTCTACAGTCAATTAATATTTGACAAAGGAAGCAGCAACATAAAATGGAATAAAAATAGCCTCTTCAACAAATGGTGTTGTGAGAACTGGACAGATACGTGCAAAAAAATGAAACTCGAGCACCAACTTACACCTCATACAAAAATAAATTCAAGGTGGATAAAAGACTTAAATATAAAGCGTGACACCATTAAAGTCCTAGAAGAGAATGTAGGTAGGAAAATCTCAGATATTTCACCCAGAAACTTTTTTACTGACATGTCTCCTAGAGCAAGGGACATAAAGGAAAGAATAAACAAATGGGATCTCATCAAAATTAAAAGCTTCTGCACAGCTAAAGAAAACAGTATCAAAATAAAAGAGAACCAACTGTATGGGAAAACATATTTGCCAATGATACCTCAGACAAGGGTTTAATCTCTAAAATATATAAAGAACTTACACAACTTCACTCTAAGAAGACAAGCAACCCAATGAAAAAATGGGCAAAGGACTTGAACAGATACTTCTCCAAGGAGGACATACAGAAGATCCAAAGACACATGAAACGATGTTCAATATCGCTAGCTATCAGAGAGATGCAAATTAAAACCACAGTGAGATACCACTTCACTCTGGTGAGAATGGCCATCATAAACAAAGCAACAAACAACAAGTGTTGGAGAGGTTGTGGAGAAAAGAGGACCCTAGTGCACTGTTGGTGGGATTGCAGACTGGTACAACCACTATGGAAAGCAGTATGGAACTTCCTCAGAAAACTAAAAATGGATCTGCCTTTTGACCCTGCAATTCCATGCTGGGATTATATCCCAAGAACACTAAAACACTAATACAAAAGAACCTTTGCACCCCGATGTTCATAGCAGCACAATTTACTATAGCGAAGTGCTGGAAGCAACCTAGATGCCCATCAGTAAATGAATGGATCAAAAAACTATGGTACATTTATGCAATGGAATTCTATGCAGCAGAAAGAAAGAAGGAGCTCCTACCCTTTGCAACAGCTTGGATGGAGCTGGAAAGCATTATGCTAAGCGAAATAAGTCAGTCAGTGAAAGACAAATACCATATGATCTCACCTTTAACAGGAACCTAAACAACAAAACAAAGAAACAAGCAAAATATGACCAAAGACACTGAAATAGAGGACAGTCTGACAGTGACCACAGGGGAGAGAAGAGGGAATTTCAGGGGAGAATGGATAGGGTTTACAGGAGCAAATTTAAAGGACATATGGACAAAAGCTAGGGGGAGGGTGGTAATAGGAGGGAAGTGGGGAGGGTTGGGTGGGTGGCTGGAATGGGAGTAAAAGGGAGAAAACTGTACTTGAACAATGATTAAAATTAAGAAATAGAAAAAAAACCTTCCTCAAATAAAAATTTTAAAACATTAAATTATAAGATTAAAAGCTTGAGTTTATTATATGTTAGGTACCTGCCATATATTGATAGGTTCATAAGTACCTGATTTTGATAAAATTCCTTTTATCAGTAAATACATTCAGGTAACTACATCTATAATTTTTGTTGTTTTTGTGGGGGGGGGGCAGTGGTAGTCTTTATTTTTTCCTAATGTGTGTATGTATGTATGTCAGCAAATAAAATATCAGCATGAATATATTCTAAACCCGTCTTTTGGAAAATTCATTTCCAAAATAATACAGCATTTATCTTTTACCTAGAGTAAACTTAAACATCAATGGTGACTTTCAAATAATTGTGGCAAAGCAATATTTAATATTTTTGTAGTTTTTGAATAAATAATTTAAATTGCCTTATATTTTACATTAGGCAATATTAATTTTACTTTGAATTAATTTTTTTTCGCTATTTCTGTGCAAAGTAACTGAACAAACATATTTCATTAGCTTTTACCTGAATTATGAGTATAATGATTTTTAAAAATTCTATTTGTACTTAAATATAAAGGACTTCAATGTAACAGAAATATGTAGCAAGAGAATGGGCCACTGTATTTTAAGAATTGTTTTTCCCCAAATCTCACTAACTTTTAATTAGATAAAGGAGAAAACCAGACAATGAGGAACTTGATAGCATTATCCCTACATTTGACAATACTTGACATAAATTTAAGCTATTTTCCTAAACTAAATTCTTTATAGATCATTATAAATCCTTCATTAGGTAGAACACTTATTACGGTATATGAACTTTCATCATATTATATATTCTAATTGAAAATAAAATATACTACACTTATTCTTGAGTGTGTATTTACATCAGGTTCTTTAATGTAAAATAATCCTACTTTTGGTCTTTTATAATATTCATAATGTTAGAGTTTTAAAATATAACAGAATGTCCAGCCCCTCTCTCTTGAGGCTGCAGCTTTCTTGACGACAGACAAATACGTTACAGATATACTAGCATCAGTCTTACTTTCTAGAATTCCTAATAACTCTTCAGTGGAGAAACTATATTTCTTGAAATAATGCAGCATATCTTTTATCTAGAGAAAATTTAGGTATTAATTGTGGCTTTTGGAAATGATAACAAAGCAATTGGAATTTATGTTTTAAAGGAATAGTTCAGCTTAAAGAGAGTTCTGTTTATGTTGGAAGAAATGTTGAAAACACATTGCTCTGATTGATAATCTCCTTGGGTCTTCTAGGAACTTAATATGCAAGTTCAGTTTTTCATTGACAAGGGATTTTCCACTTTTCATTTTAAATGTATTCATTATTTTTATGTATGTGATGTTAATATTACAACACTTCGCGTTCCCTAGTAAGGAGAGAGAGCAGGGTTGGACTTTTTCATATTTGTCTTTGATCTTTATCTTAAAGAACTCCTTGTGGCAGAAGCTTAATAATTTAGAGCCATAACCTTGACAAAAATCAGAAAGAGAAATAAAATTAGAAGAGCAGATAAAAGGGTGAAAATAAACAAATGTAGAATTATATACTTTTCTTAAGATCTCAGGAGTTCTTGGTTGAAGAGATTATGCTGGGAGTATTAGGAAAATTGTAGATGATATTCCTGCATTTTATAAACTTCACAGGAAGCAAAGACAGCCCACTTCAGAATTGGGCCACAAACCCAATGAGTGGATTTGAGAAGTATAGATAATGAGGACTAGGAAGAGGGGAAAATAACTACAATACATTTCAGGAGTGCTGAACTGTTCAAATTCTTTCTGACAGCTCCTCTTCACCCGTATCCAAACTAAAATCGTGGTTGCCTTTATCTCCAATGGACAAATGGGAGATATGGGCAGTGAAAACAAAGAAAATCCATGATGTGAGGTCAGGTTGGCTGCTCCAAGGTAGATTTTGAAATTCCATAGAATAATCTTTCAATTGAAACATCTAACAGCAAGAATAACTCAGCCTTGAGAATGGAGCTCAAAAGAAATACTTGGATTATGTGGACTACAGAATGTGTTTGTTTAATAATGGATAAAATAGATTAAAATGGAATTGGAAAAGGAAGTAGAATTATGTGATATACTCAGAAAAATTATTTGCAATTATTCAGTAATATGATAACTGTAAATATATGTTTATATATTTACATTTAATTATATTTTTATATTTATCAACAAATGAGGCTAATAATCTTCATTTCTTGAAATATCTTATATTGTTGGCATTATCCCCTTAGGTAGTTTGTCTTTATAAAAATCTACCAACTAGGGAAAATTACTTTTCAATGTTACTTTCTTCAGCTTTTTGAGTTAACCATCTAAATTTTGTATTCAGATTTATACTGGCAACCCACATTCTTTCAATAATGTATACAAGTTAATCATATTTCCCAGAAACCAATCCTTATTCTTGAAAATACGAAGATATTAAAAGTTAATTTATTAAATCATGAAGTAATTGCCATCATACACTGAAAAGTGAATAAAGCGTTGGGACAAGATGAAATGTCTTAAAATCGTATTCCTCTATCAACAAGTACTCTTTAAGTGCTGATTTTATGCAAGGTAATTTTTTAGGTTCTGTGAACTACTTTTTAAAAATTGCAGTTCCTACTCTTAAAGAATATTGCCAATGACCTAGTTCCAATTCCCATTTTCTCTTTCCTTGGCTGTTACAATAATTCTCTAACTTTTCTTTCTTGATCCAGTTCTTTCTCTTTGAAAGCTACCTGAGTTCTGATGTCACACCCTGCTAAAAATTTTTCTGTTTCCCCTTGCCCTAAGTTGGGTAACATGTAGTCTAAGATGTTCTAATATGCAATTGCAGTGGGCCTTTCAGGCTTTCTCTTTACCAGTATCCCTCCCGTGTACACTGTACACCTAAGTCACTAAAACATTCTACAAGAATTTTTTGATTTTGTAGCTGTTCCCTTGATTTGACTTGCTTTTATCCATTTATAAATATCTTCTTGTCCATCAAATGTAAGTTCAAATCCAATCTCTTCCAAGAAAGGCTTTCTTCATCTCTTCCAATCTTGAAGTCAATATTTTCTGTTCTGTGTTCCAACAGCATGTATTGTGGTACATTATGGTATTATTTTATACTCTTGTATCATATTTAATTGCTTGTGTGTATCCCCCTTGCCTTGAAACTGTTTCAATTGTTATTATTTCTTTTACCAGTACAAATGTCTTTCTTTGAGGATTACTTCAAATCCTTTTCTTCAGGGATAAAAATATTATGTCAATGAATAAAGGCTTTTCCACTAGGTTAGGTATTATATAAAGGCAGGACTACATCATAGTCATCTTTGTCATAATCAATAAATATGTAATAACTGGATTGAAGGTGATATAATTAAATTGTTTTCAACAGCAATTAAATGGCAAATACAGAAAGAATTTTTATAAAAGAAGAAACCAGAGGTTTGCTATGCAAAATTGGCACTAAAAGTAAGAAAACTTTGTAAGTCACTTCATAAATTTCATATATTGTTGGATTTAATTTATGTTTCAAATTATGAAGGGACTGAAAGTCATAAAAGCAAGAATACTTTTTATACAATAAAACATTATCAAAGCAAATGTTTATTTTATAATCAATCATGGTTATTTAATCCAAGATAATTTTTTATTTACATACAATGGTTCTGGCTAATGAAAGACAAATTATTAGGGAGAAAATAAAGGAGCACACCTATGCATCAGACAAGAAATATAAAAATGAGAATGACAAAGGTCATTAAATGCTCTAAACATACCTGATGGCAAGGGTGTCACCTGGAGGGCAATTTCTCTGTGAAATTAATATTGAAACATAGCTGCATTTCTTTATTCATTTTTATAAATAGTTTTGTTATTTATTTGTATACTGTTAAAAATACACATTAAACCTATTAATATTTTTAACAGATTTGCCATACTGATTCAAGCCCATCAAATCCAGTAATATTTACCATGTGCCTATGATAAAGCAGGCTCTAAACTAAGAGATGTTATACAAAGACATAATAGCAGCCTCTCTTTTAAGAAAGTTGACTAACATAAACACTGTTATAAAACAGCAGATGAAACAGTGGTAATTTTACACACAAAAAAATATTATAGGAGTCCTAAAAAGAAGCACGTAACCTGTGCTAATGTGGCTAGAGGTGCTTTTTGCTGAACCGAAAACTAATAGAAAATTTTAAGTAAACTTAGGCAGTTAGAAAACAGGGAAGATGGAGAAAATGGAAATTCTGAGGAGAGGAAAAAGTGTGATTAAAAGCAGAGTGAAGCATAAATCAGCAGAACTGGAAACTACTGACAGTTCAGGATTGCTGAGAGATAAACTGTTCTCACGGTGGTGTCTATGGAATGACCAGTATTTCTAATGTCTCAGAATTTGGTGAATGAACTATGGCTGCTTGTTCTTTTGAGTTAGGCAGCTTTAAGGAAATTTAAACTTTTAGAGCACAGTCAAAATAAGGGTAATGATAATGACATATATAATCTAATAGACAACAAAATACATAAATTGTATTATATATAACGTATAATTATGTATAAGATATATAGTACATAATCACATTTGTTGAAGCCTCATGTGCCAGACATTGCACCAGCAGACTGGATGACAATTCATCTTCCAATGTTACTCTCACAAAATTATTTGAAACATTGTTACCAATTCCATTGTACAGGATGAAGTAAAAGAAATAAAGAAATAAACTTACTTGGTCCAAGTTCTTATTGGACCAGACAATGGAATCAAGATCATTTTATGCTTTTATTTTTTAATTATGCTTTATTGATCATGCCATTACAATTGCCCTGATTTTTCCCCTTGACTCCACCTCCACCTGGAATCCCCCACTCCCTCAGGCAATCCCCCTACCATTGTTCGTGTCTGTGGGTCGTGCATATAAGGCTACTCCATTGTCTATACTGTACTTTAGATCCCCATGGATATTCTGTAAGTACCTATTTGTACTTCTTAATCCCCTCATCTCTTCAACCATTCTCCCCTACTCCCTCATATCTTGTAACCATCAAAACATTCTCTGTATCCATGATTCTGTCTCTGTTATTTTTATTTGCTATTTTTTTAAAGATCTAGTTGGTGATAGCTATATGTTTTTTTTTTTCTTATGTTATTGTTCACAGTTTTGATCTTCTTCTTTTTCTTAAATAAGTTCCTGTAATATTTCATATAATAATGGTTTGGTGATGACAAACTCCTTTAGTTTTTTCTTATCTGGGAAGCTCTTTATCTTCCTTTGATCTACATGACAGCTTTGCTGGGTAGAGCAATATGGGCTGTAGGTTCCTGCTTTTCATGACTTTGAATATTTCTTGCCAGTCCCCTCTAGCCTGCAAAGTTTCTTTTGAGAAAGAAACTGACAGTCTTACAGTGACTCCCCTGTAGGTAACTAACTCATTTTTTCTTGCTGCTTTTAAGATTTTTCTCTTTATCTTTAACCTGTGGCATTTTAATTATGACATGTCTTGGGAGTGGGCTTCTTTGCATTCATCTATTTCTTTCACCAAATTAGGGAGATTTTCTTTCACTATTTTTTCAAATAGATTTCCAATTCCTTGTTCTTTTGCTTCATCCTTCTGGTACCCCTATGATGAGAATGTTGGACCTCTAGAAGTTGTCCCAGAGGCTGTTTATACTATCCTCACTTTTTTTTGGATTCTTTTTTCTTCTTGTTGTTCTGATTGGTTGTTTTTTGCTTCCTTATGTTCCAAATCATTATTTGATTCTTGGTTTTATCCACTCTACTGTTCTTTCCCTATAAATTGTTCTTTATTTCAATTGTGTATTCTTTGTTTCTGACTGGGTCTTTTTTATGCTGTTGAGGTCCTCACTAATTCCTTGAGCATCTTTATAACCAGAGTTTTGAACTCTGCATCTGATAGATTATTTATCTCCATTTCATTTAGCTATTTTTGTGGGGTTTTGATCTGTTCTTTCATTTGGGCCATGATTCTTTGTCTCTTTGTTTTGGCAGCCTCCTTGTGTTTGTTTCTATGTATTAGGTAGAGCTGCTTTGACTCTCTATTTTGGTAGTGTAATATAGTAGGTGTCCTGTAGGGTCCAGTGGCACAGCCTCCCTATTACCCAAGCTGGGTACTCCAGGTACGTCTTTCATGTGGGCTGAACACACCCTCCTCTTGTAGTTGAACCTTGGTCATTGTTGGCAGACCAATGAGGGGGATTTACCCAGGCCAGTCAGCTGCAAGAATTGGTTGTGACCACTGACCACCAATCTCTTCCCTTTGTGGAGGATCAGCTATGCAGGAGTAGGGTGGTGGTTTACCAAACTTGTCTTTAGTTATCCACTGGTGTGCTGGCCCTGGGTTTTCCCAGGTAGTATAGGCCAAAGTCAGCCCTTACCTGTGTTTTGCCCTGGGGCACACTGCCTAAACTATAAAGCAATCTCAGATGGCTGTTGCTTATGCTGGGCTTGGAGAGCCCCAGGCAAATCCAAGCTGTTAATCTAAACTGGGTGTTGCTAGTGCTAGGCCTGGAGTTTAGTGAAGCCAGCTATTACTCGTTTGATAAGATTTAGGAGGTTGTGAAGCAGGAGCCAAGACCAGCCATTCATATGGAAAAGCAGCTTGGTGGGCTGGTAAATTGGGCAGGGCAGAGTCTCCTGGGATCTCTAAGGTAGGGGAGTCAAACAGTGTTATCCAGGTTGATGGAGTCTCAGATAAGCACCAGATTACCAACTCTGTGAGGGGGAGGATTTAGCAAAGGGACTGTAGTCTCTGCTCACCTTGATGCCAGACATTTCAGTTCCTCACTGTACACCACTGGTGCTTTTCAAGCTGCTACTTTGGTGCTGGAGCTCAGAGGGAGTAAGTCTGGGTCGGTAAGTCTTTGTATTGGTTCTTTAAGAGGAACTGCTTGAAGTTCCAGATGTTTCTTCCATTAACTCAATACCCACTAGTATTTGCAGCCAGAAGTTGTGGGGACTTATCTTCCTGGCACAGCAACCTTGGGCCAGAGGACCTGGTGTGGGGCTGGAAGTCATTGATCCCAATATATCTTCCTGAATTTGTATCCACCACACGTGGGTATGGGGCCAGTCTGTCCCCCATCTGTGCCCCTCCTACCAGTCTGGATGGATGTGATTTCTTTAATTTCATAGTTGTCTGACTTCCATTCGACTCAATTTCTGATGGTTCTCAGTGATTGTATTCTATAATTTAGTTGTAATTTTGAGGTGATTTGCAAAGAGGTGAGCCATGTCTGCCTATGCCACCATCTTGAATCCAGATCAGTTTAGAGGACTTCACTGAACACTTGAAGTTTCTCTTTGTCACCTTGAGATGATAATTAACCTTTCACTAATTGTGTGTTCTAGCAAAGAGCTCCTTAAATGACAAATTACCAGTTTTAAGGAATTTCTTGCCATTTGTTCTGTTCTCTAGAATGATATGTATTCTTCTATGTCAAAAAATAGCAACCCCAATTGTTGCTGATTTTTGAGGAATGTTTATTTTTCTCCCCAAAGCTCCTTAAAATTCTCTGTCTCACTTTTTATCACTTTGTAAGCAACCATTATTCATTCAGTCATTCAGGGTTAGATCATGGTTATTATATTTTAAAATCATTGTTTTCTTTCTTCAAACTGGCAAGTTTTTCTCAAAAATGGACAGGTTTTCTGCTTTTCAAAGAAGACATATTTAGTATTAAGATGACATCAATGCTCTAACTTGCTAACCTTGATTAAATTAACTTTCTATTCTGAAACTACCCCATATCATATTTCTCCCTTGAGCTCAGACAAAATTAGTATTAATTTGTATTGTCCTTAAGTTGTTTTTCTACCTTTAGAAACTTCAAATGTATTTCTGACACTTAAAGAGAGAACTATGTCAACAACTTGAGAAAATTCCCTTCTGTGTGTTATAATTAAATCCCATTCAGACCTATCCAAAATTTCTTTCTTCCATTTCTCAATTTTTCTTTATTAAATCAAAAATATTTATTATGTAAGTGGCTTTTACCCCATACTGCAGGTTTGTATTATTTCATAAGGTATTTTGGTTTTGAAACTTGAAATTCATTTTTATTGTTATGAACAAATTTATAATTTTTCTTAGATATTTGATTCAAATCATGGCAACATGCTGTAATGAAATCCTTGTTGAGCTTAAAAATATCCAACTTTCATTTTCTCCCTAACTGAAATCCTTAAAGTACTATATCATTAACCTGGATTATCTATCTCTTTTGACTAAGGGCTCTCAAATGTTAGTGTAAAAATAATCACTGGAAGACTGGTAGAGTGAAAATTATCTGGCTGCAAACTTAGATGACTATGAACATCTGCAACAAACTTCATTATGTAATAGTAGTGAAGAGAGGTCCTCAGGCACACTTAAGAATCACTGACAGAGCCTGATACAAAACACATTCACAGAGCTATACTTTTGCTATGGCACCTCCTTGACATATCTTTAGTTTTATTGGGGTAAAAATCTGTGTAGAATAAAATACCATTCATTGTAAGAATGTAGTTCAATGATTTCTAGTAAATGTATTAAATTATGTAATCATTATCACAATCCAACTTTAGGATACATCCATTAGCTCCAAAAATTTTCTTATGTTCTCTTACAGGTTGGTATTTGCTTAAGTTTCTCTGTCTTTGCCTTTTCTGCACATTTCATACAAATGGATACATCACAATGTTGTCTTTTTTATCTGGTTTCTTTCACTTTGTACAATGATTTGTGATCTATCCATGCTATAGTGTGTATCAGTGATACACACTTTTTCATTGATGAATAGTATTTCATTTTGCAGATTTAACATGTTTTAAAAACATCTATTCACCAAGAGACAGACAACTGACCTGTTTTAAATTTTTGACCATTAAGAATAATGCTGTGATCAGCCATGAAGGATCCTGGCAGCAAAAGAAACTATTCCATTTTGTGGAAATAGTCCTCAGAATATTAACATATTTATAGCTTCATTTCTCTTTTGTTACTGTATCACATTAACACTTTTTTTTGTTATTTTTTTAAATAGCCAGAGTTTTATTCTTGATATGTTGGTCAGACTGCATAATTTGTTGTCTAAAGCTTTTGATGCCAGGTAAACAGGAGCAAGTTTTTATTTTGTTTATTGTGGTAGCTTAAAAATTGTTAGATGATTACTAACTTTGGAATAATCCTTGTAAGTACAAGCAATTATGATATATAATGTAAATGGAATTAATTATATCTGAAAGAGGGCTAAACAGGATTAGATTAGACACTTTGCTGTGGATTTTACTCCAGATACCTTTGGGAATGTTTAAGTGTAATAGTCACTGCAGTGTTTCATCTCCACTCAAATTCTGGAAGTGAGATGTCATATCCCATATGTAAATTTTCCCTTTGCCTCTTGTTAATAACATGCCTGTCAACTAAGGAAACCAATGAAGATTTAAGGACAGAGTTTAAAAAGATTTTGTCTTCTGTGCTGATGGTTTGCCATGTCATTGATTAAAATATATTTTTCTCCCAGGGATAAGAAAGGTATTCTAGCAATACATTATCATCAGTCCTTAAATGACAGTAATCATCTTGGTGCTTGCCTTAAAATTACCCATCACTTGAAACTTAAAAGCTTCCCATTAGAGTACCCTTCACATTGAATTTTATGTACTGTCCTGTTAAGTACAGTTGTTGCTCACTGTTTTTACTTGCTGTTCTGCATCTTCTCCCTTGTACCATTGGTATAGATGACAATGTTAAGAAAACTGAACTGAATCTTTAAAATATTACAAAAGGCATCCTGCTTTTTAATCTATGCATCTTTGGGATTTTAGAAAAGATCTTACTCTTTGATATAAAAAGGAAGTGTTTTAAGAGTTGGAAACTCTGAACCTGTGTGTGTGTGCACGTGCATGTGCGCATGCAATAAAATGGCATGGGCTGAGGAAAAATAAAGAATAATTCTGTGAACATTTATGTATGGATCTATGTGGACATGACTGTTTTGATTTTTCTTGAGTATTTTTAAATAATTGATTTTAAAGACCACCTATTTAACATTCAAATATTTTATTTCCATAATCAAAATTATATTAAAATAATTTTTATTCCCCAAAGAAGTTATCTACATATGTTGATTATGTTACATTTAGTATACAGTTCATGAATCATGTGCCAGAAATCTGTCGTTGTCTAATCTAAGCATCATGCTGCCTTCCTCCTTAGGTGACAGATTTGTTTTACTGGGTATGTTGTCACTGAATCAAGACTTCCTGAGTTCCATTGCAGTTAAATGTGGCCATGTGATTAAATCACAGTAAGAGAGTGGTAAGTAGATGCTGTTTGTAATTTCTGAGAAGGATTCTTAGAGAAAGTTTACTTAAGCTTGAGGGACAGCTACTTGCAATTACAGCTTTTATGCTTCTTTCAGTCTTCACTATGGTATACTATCTGAGATTCCAGCAGACATCTTGGGCTATAGTGACCTAGGAAATAGACAGAAGCCTTGTCCTTGGGTAGAAGAAAAAATAGAGGTTGTGGTCCTGCAAGGGTAAAGGGAACAATCCATAAGAACACCCTCATTTCTGACATCAGTTGCAAATTCAGGAATCTCAGGGACCACCCTTAAGTTTAATATTTGCTACGAGCACTCACAGACCTCATTGAAAGCTTATGGTTGTAAAACATTATAGTTAAATTCAGAACAAAATCAGCCGTGGGAAGAGGCACATAAGACAGAGCTCAGGAAACTTTCAAACACAGAGCATCTAGCTTCCAGCTGCCAGTTTTTTGTCCTCTCCTGATGGACCTGTAGATAGCATTGACGTCTCAGCAATGATGTGTGATAATATTCACAGAGTATTGCCAAACAGGAAATTCACCAAAGCCTTGGTGTCCAGAGTCTTCCTAGGGGGTCAGTCTTGTAAAGCTTGTTGAACACCCAGGTGGCTGACTTCAGTCGCCAGCTCCTCTGGAAGTACACTGAGACTACGTGACCCAAAACACCCATTCTCAATCACCTTATTGCTATCTGGTCTGGCCCAAGCTTCCCAGTCTAAATGACACTCTTGTGTGTCACAAAGTTCTCACTCTAAATCACATTTTTACATAAGATTGGCTCAAGGCCCTAAGGTAAACAAAGACATTTTTGTCAGGCAGTGTATTCTAAGAGCTTTGAAATGACTTCCTAAAAGTCAAAAAAGCCAGACCTCTCTCTGGGTAAAATTAAATTCTTTACTACAGAAACTGTCTTCCACAGAGATTTTACAATAGTCTTTGGTGATGACATGAAGCTTCAATAACATACCCAGACTGCATATCTCCAGGCTTTTTTTATATGAGGAATTTTCATCTTATTTATGTTGCTTTTATAAAACAGGATTTTTTGCTATATTCAGCCAAACATTATCCTAAACAACCAACATGGGAACATGCAACATTAGGTAACACAGAGAATAGAATACATTTTATAACATCTTCCTAACAATATATGAAATACTTAAGTAGAAAGAATAATTAATATATTACAAAACTGTTTTACCTAAAGATATGCAACTATTATGATAGCATGGAATTATATAATTATAGAATAGTATCCAAATGTAAGAATGTTATGTAAAGAAATAACTCTATACAGAACACAGAATTGGCACTTACAACATTATAGAAGAAAGACATAAAATAATATTTCGCCAATGCATGTTGAAATATCAATGATATAAACATAGAAACTAATTAAATTTTATATTTTTCTTACTTTATTTCAAATAACTTCATTTTGATATCAAGATAGATATTTATTACTTAGGTATTTTTAACCAAAATTTAGCCCAAATATGTCAAAACATTAGGTTTATTTACAGATTACTTTTGTATTGTTATGAATAACAAAATTTACATGAACATCCATAAACTTTCAATTTAGAACTTATTTTCCAGAGTGAATTGAGATAAAACAAGAGGGGAAAAGTCATAATATATGCTATATGATGTTCTCCCTGATTTTAATGTCTTTAAAAATTTTCTCCTAAATTAAGAAATTATGTCTTTGCTAATATCAATTTAGGCTTCTTTGTGAAGGCTTTAACTTTCATGATTATAAAATTACTAGTATTTTTCTTAATAAAAATATTATAACCACTAAACTGTTTTCAAAACCTTTATGTCAGAAACGGTTCTCAAACTTATTATATATTTTCACAACTTTGTAAATAGTGAATATAAGTAAACTTTCACTTTTTAGTTCTTAATTTAAAAAAATATTTATTGATTTTCAGAGAGAGAGAGAAAGAAAACATCAATTTGTTGTTCCTCTTATTGTTATAGCCATTGGTTGATTCTTGTATGTGCCCTGGCCAGGGATCAGACCTGGAACCTTGGTGTAGCAGGATGATCCTCTAACCAACAGAGGTACTTGGGTAAGACCAAATTCTTTTCTTTTTCTTTTCTTTTTTTATTACTTTTTATTTTTTAATTCTCACCTGAGGATATGATTATTAGTTTTAGAGAGAGAGGAGAGACAGAAAGAAAGAAAAACATTGATATGAAAGAGAAACATCCATCAGTTGCCTCCCATGTGCACCCTGACCTAGGATTGAATATGCAACCTAAGTGTGTGCCCTGACCAAAAATCAGACCTGCAACATTTTGGTGTACAGGACCACCCTCTAGCCAACTGAGCCACCTAGCCAGGGCTATTTTCACTTTTTAAAGCAAATTTTTATTTTGAGATAATATTAGACTTACAGAATATTTGCAAAGATAAGAAAATAGTTTCTATATATGTAACTTCAAGTACCCCTCATTTTAACATCTTATATTACTATGGTACATTTAACAGAACTAAGAAACAACACTGGTACATTACCACTAAATAAACTCTGGACTTCATTTGGGTTTCACCAGTTTTTCCATTAGCATCTTTTTTTCTTTTCCAGGATTCAATTCAAGGTACCACATGGCATTAAATTCTTATGTCATCTCACTGTTCTCTGGCCTGTGATGTTTTCTAAGTCTTACCTTGTTTATTGAAGGCTTTGGCAATCTTGAGGAGCCCTGTTCATGTGTCCTATAGAATATACCCCAATCTGGGTCTGTCTGATGTTTTTTCTTATGCTTATTCTAGGGTCATAGGTTTCAGGGAAGAAAAACACAGAGGTGAAGTGCCTTTCCTGTCATGTCACACGGGGAGTACATGCCATCCACATAATATCATGGATGATGCTAAGCTCTGTTAGTTGGTTAAGGTAGGTTTGCTAGAAGTCTCTCTCTAACACTATTGTTTTCTCTTTGAGAGTCATTAAGCCCCGATGACTCTGCTTGAGAGGAAATATTTATAAATATGATTTAGAATTCTTCTGTAGGAAGATTTGTTTTTTCTTCCCCATTTACTTATTCACTATAAATATTTTTCTGTTGGCAATTTTTTCTTTATTATATGTATTATATAATATAACTTTAGAATATTTTGTGATCAGTCAGGGTTCCCTGGGGGGGAACTGTAGGATACACGTTTGTATACATACAAATACACACGTGCACACACATACATATCATACATATACACATACACATACACATACACATACACATACAATGAGAAAGAGAAAGTGTTAGTTCAAGGAATTGTGACCTGGCAAGTTTGAAATAAGACAGGACAGCAAGCTGAAAGGACTTGGACAGGAACTGATGACACAGTCTTGAGGTAGAATTTCATCTTAGAGAAACCTTAGTTGTTGTTTTTCAAGCCTTTCAATTGATTGGGAGAGACTCACCCACATTAACAAAGGTAACTTGTACTTGAAGTCAGCTGATTATAGATGTTAACCACTTTGCAAAATACCTTCACAGCAACACCTAGACTGCTGTGTGGTTGTATAACTGAGTCAGGATGACACATAAAACCAACTGTCATGCATAGACAATATTTGTGTTCATACAGAAGAAGACATCTGTGCTAGTTTTCATGTTTTTTCCTTCTAAAGTAAACTCAAATCAACTTTATTTTTTACCATTTGCCTATTTATCTCCAAATAACTCAATCAAATGAAATATGTAGAGCTGCATGATCACTGGGACAATCAAACTTTGATAATTTTCTGAAAAAGAAAAGGAATAAAAAAAGAAAGTTTTACACCAAAGGGAGAAATAACTGCTCTGTCTAAGCCTAGATTCCCTCAAAGCAGAGCCTGAGGCAGTAGTTTGTATGTAGTTTATTAGGGAATGTTACCTTAGGATGCAAGAGTGAGGGACAGATGTACCTACTGAGGTGGCCTATGCTATAAGTGATGGATATGTAATCTCATTAGACTTTCTGAGGAATCTTATAAAGTGTGTCTCTGAGTTGACTTCCATGCCTATTAGTCTATGGGAACCACCGAAGCAAAAATACAGAAATAAATAAAAATAAAAGCATGAGGGCCCTGGCTGGCATAGCTCAGTGGATTGAGCGCGGGCTGCGAACCAAAGCATCCCAGGTTCTATTCCTAGTCAGGGCACATGCCTGGGTTGCAGGCCATGGCCCCTAGCAACGGCACATTGATGTTTCTCTCTCTCTCTTTCTCCCTCCCTTCCCTCTCTAAAAATAAATAAATAAAATCTTAAAGAAAAATAAAAGCATGAGGACTAAATATTTTTCTAAGGGACTGAGGCGGAAAGTGAGGGGACCTTTTCAAACTCAGGTGAGGTGCCATTAGATTGAGCCTACAAAAAGGCAGTTAAGCCTTTGGCAAGCTGGAACAGTGGCTGGAGTGACACATGAGGGAAATAGGTTATGAAGAGATGCACAAGAAATGGTCAAATATGTTCCTAGGTTGTGTGACCATTTCACACAAAATTAGCTACTTCACTGTCAATAGAAAATCTGATAATTTTAAAAATAATTAACATATTATTTAAGCCCTGGTTGATACAGCCCAGTGGATTGAGCATGGACCTACGAAGCAAAGGGTCTTGCATTTGATTTCCAGTCAGGGCACATGTCTGGGTTGTGGGCCAGGTGCACAGTAGGGGGGCGTGCAAGAGGCAACCACACATTGATGTTTCTCACCCTCTCTTTCTCCTTCCCTTTCCCTCTCTCTAAAAATAAAATAAATAAAATATAAAATCTTAAAATATATATTATTTAATTTTTCAAAAGCAAACAGATCCATTTTCTCATTGGCTCTGGTGGAGTCTTTGGTCTACAACCAAAACAAAATGGCTGAAGATATATATTTTTTTCCATGTGAAAAAATAATTTTCTCTTAGTCATTTGAAGATTCACTATTTGAACCTGTAGTACAGCTTCTTGATTGAGCTTCCTGACTGCAGGGTCTTTCCCATCAACACCTATGGCATTCTTCTGTCAGGTATAACTGTTTATTCCATTCCTTTTGTACAAACTGGTGCATCCTACTGCAGCTTTTGATAACATGAGAACTAATTTTGAGCCTTAGCATACCACTTTCATCATTTGGATAACTTCCAGGACTTATTCATCAATTTGCAGTGCTCTTGTCTCTGAGACAGAAACCATTTTATACTCCTGATATCCTTGTTGTTAATGCCCATGGTCTGTTGAATCACAGTACCTCCATATGACAATACTTCAAAACCATTTGCTTTAAAAATTAACCTCGTTTTCTTGGCTTGACATTTTGTACATGAGCCATTTGGTCACAAATATATCCTGCATATGTTTTTCTTTTTAATTCAAAAAATTTAAACTATCAACAAATCTTTCAACAAACATTTTCCCCTGAATTTCAATAAATATTTTCTCTGCAACTAATACTATAAGTAAAAAGATTCTATAACTATAATTTCCAGGTAAGAAAAGTATAAACTGTAGCATGTAGCCTTCTTCTTAGTCCATCTCTTATCAGATAAAAAATTTTTTCCTTGGTATGTTTTTAATTGTTTCCTGAATTCTTCATGATCACATCAAAATAACTGAAAATGTTTCAGAAAAGTTCCAGAATTTTAGATAATTTTTTTGATTAATAAAGACAGCAAAATCCATCATGTACCCACCAAGTCCCAAATATCATGCTAAGTATCTCACATACAGTATCTCACTCAGTCTGCATGAAGCAAATCAACAGAAGAGGACACCAATGCTTGTACAATGGCTGAGCTTGTCTATGAACACAGAGCCCATTATGAGAGTAAAGTACGTGGTTTATCTCTCACCATAAACAATTTGACAAACCTAATTTTGGAGACCTTTCAAAAGCTGGTACCACTTTAACAATATTTTTCATTTTGGTCTGTCACATATCACCCTCTCCACTGTAACTCTTTATGCATTTTTATATCAGGACTTCTGAGCTTTACAACTTTGGCATGAACTTCTGTAACTTTCTCATATCCTCAATGTCCCCTAATTTGAACACACAGTCTTCTTTCTTTTTACCACCATGGAAAAATGGACCTTACCTCCCTACTCCTGTTAAATACTACCACCACTCTCATCCCACCATTTCTTTATTGCTTCTGTCTCCACTAATATACTTTGTTTTGAAGCCTTTTCTTTCTCACCTGTAACTTAATTGCTTTCTTTCTAGTTCTTCTCTTCTGCATAAAAACATGCTTAAATGTCTCCTGTTTTTTTATACTAATTTGAAACTGATGATATTCCTTTAAAAACTTTTTGACTCTTTTTTAGGATTGGAATGGTGGAGAGAAGGAAACTGGGCCTTTACATTAAGCTACCTATGGGCCCAAGCTGTGCAGAGCTGATAAGGGTGGAGACTGGGGAGGCCCCAGCTGGCCAAAGCCACAAAAAGAAGTGGGGTTTGGACTAAAAGAGAAAAGGAGAAGGGTATTCTAAATTAAGGAGATAGAATGGGCAAAGAGGGACTGGTTTTCGTAAGTGCAACAGATAGTAGAGTCATTAACCTTTACCAGCGGAGAGAAAAATTGAGCATAGTTTACCAGAGAGCCTCAAATTCTATCAAAGGCATTGGAATTAAATTCAAACATCTGGAATTCAGAAGATAAAACTGATTCTGAAAATACTGTGGTGGAAACATCAGAAAAACATAACATCTAAATTGATGCTGGATGGAGAGGTGTACAGGCAGGATACAAAAAAAAATATAATAAAAAATAATTCCCAAACTTCAAGAATGATAAACTTGGAGAGTGGTAGTCCTTATGGAGTAGTATCATTTGTGGGAGAACATCAAAGAAAAGTATTCACACTGACAGTCCTGAAAGCTAGGAAATTTCTAAAGTTCTCAGAAAGAAAAGATTTGGTATTCAAAGGTCAGTTTCATAATAGTTTATTTTTAAAATTAAAATTCTACAGGCAAACACATTAAAATGTGGAAATTATTTCAGGTTGTGATGCATTTAAATATACTAATTTGTGTAAATCACTTGTGTATTCAAATAGTTGACCTTTTGTGACTAGATCAATAGTCTCAAGGTGATCTTTAAATATCAGCCTCATTTTCTGGATATCAAATTAGCTTTCCAATCAACTAATTTTTTTAACTCTTAGAAAGTTCATCTAAGAAAATGAAGACCTGTTATATCTTGATTCCCTGCTACTTTTCTTCCCTAAACTTGTTTTTAGATTCATATCCCAATGTTTTACCTTGACATGTGAATAGAGAAAGGATCCAATACTTAACTATCTGATTAAGAGATGAATATATCAGCACCTGCAATGGACTCACCTACTCACTCTTAGACTCATCAGGAATTTTCTCCTGCCTCTCATCTGAAACCATGTAGGAATTTTCCTTTTTTTCACTTGCCTTTTATTACTGTATTATTTATTGAGTACCTAAAAAGTACTAGTACTATTAACTCAGCAGTAACATAGCACTTTGGGAGATTATATTCTAGTGTGTAGAAACTGAGAATAAGTGACTAAATAAGAAAATACATAAATAAATACAAAAGGAAGGAAGGAAATAAAGAAGGAAGGAAGAAAGGGAGGAGAGGAGGAGGGGGAGGAAGGGAAGGGAAGGGGAGAGGAGAGGAGAGGAGAGGAGAGGAGAGGAGAGGAGAGGAGAGGAGAGGAGAGGAGAAAGAAAGGAAAGGAAAGGAAGGAAGGAAGGAAGGAAGGGTTTAATTTCTAATTATAGAAGCTGCTATAAAGAAAATAATTACAGTATTGTGATAGAAAAATATGTGGAGAGGAAAGTCAACATTAAATTGAATGATCAGTAAAGTCCTTTCTGAAAACAACTTTTTTGAGACAAGGCCTGAAGAATAAAAGAAATAACCAGTCTACAACCCAAGTGAAGAATATCCCAGAAAGAGAAATTAAGAATTAAAAGCAAAAACTATAAAACTCTTAGAAAGAAATATACAAATAAGTCAGCATGACCTTGCATTTGCCACACAGAATTGGGGGAAAATATTTGCAAATTATATATCTGATAAAGAACTTGTATATAGAATATATAAAGAACACTAACAACCCAATAATGAAAAGACAAACAATGATTAAAAATGGATAAAGGATCTAAATAGGCATTTCTACAAACATACAAATAATAAACAAGCATAGGCAAAGGTGCTTGACATCATTAGTCAAGGAAACATAATCAAAACCACAGTGAGATGGTACTTCACATCCAGTAAGATGGCTATAATAACAAAATTCTATTGTAATAGAATAACAATTTGCAAAGTATAGAGAGACTGAAACTCTTACATACTGCTTTGGGAATGCAAAATGGTGCACCACTTTAGAAAACAGATTGACAGTAGTAACTCAGTTAAACATACAGTTGCCACAGGACCCAGGAATTCCACAACTCGGTGTTACTCATAATAGTCAAAAGGTAGAAACAAGTGTGTGGGTTAGAGGAGCCAGAAGGAGGCAGGGACGGAGAGGAAGGTGGGGGGAGAGAGAGAGAGGAGCACCAACTCCCTAGATCACTTAGGGTGGAGGGGAGAGCATTATTTGTTGAGAACAACTCTGCCTGGTAGATGAAAGGAAAAAAAGAATGTGAGATAACCCTTCTCTTTCCCATGTTAAGACAGAGAAAGGTAATGTAAAGGGTTTGGAAAAAGTGAAATTTAGGTAATTTAAGTAATATATCATAAACTAGACTCAGACAAAATTATTGTGCAATTTTAACTCCTCAGACCCTAATTCCAAAACAGAGATAATACAAAGGCATTCCTGGAATAAATTTGCTTCTGCCAGGTGTTTGTGGACTGCTGATTGACTAGAAGGAATCCAAAGGGAAATCATTGCCTTCGTTCCCACAGTAGGTGGTCTGGGGGAGGGGATGTGGTGTTGAAATGAGGTGGGATTTATAAAGGTACATTTCTTAACTCCCCACCTCAGCCATGAGAGTCTGGCATATATTTTGGACGTAGAGTATGGCTAAGCTTATAGATGAACAGATTTTCCTGCATTGCCAGGTTCCTACTATCAATACATATGATGCATAGTGTCAGGAGTGGAAATAAATATAATGTAAACTTTTGTTAGTAGAAGGTCTGCATTAATTTTTGTGGGACATGTATGAGACTATGGATGATGTAATATTAAGTCAACATTAGCTACAAAGAGATGATGAAGTCTCCATGAAAAAATCAATCATAATAATGCCTTGCATTTGTATTACACTTGAATGATTACCACAAGCAATCACAGAGCTGAGCTCATTTCATTTTCACAACAGCCTTGTAATCTAGGCAAAATAGCAATTACACTGTTTTAACAAGTCACGATAATTCATGTGTCAAAGTTGTCTGAGTAAATAAGCGAGAACTTACTGAGTACACAACTAGTGCTCTCTCATACCACAGCTGTTCCCTGTAGCAAGAAAACCAGGAATTGAGGGAGATATGTGCTGAATCCATTACTTGGCTAGCAAGAACCCTATACCTTCATTACAGCTGGCATTTTCTGCTTTCCTGTCTTAGGATTTTAAGGCAATAACCTAAAGAAGAATGCCCTAGGACAACTCTCAGAGGTGCCTGATAGGCAGAATCTTATCAAGGCAATGGGATTTTTAAATTTTTGTTTTAATTTTTTAAAGTCCACAAATACCGTCACCTTTAAACTGTGGAACATAATTCTGATGCCAAAATTCAGCATTCATATTAGGCTTTCTATGACTTAAAGCTACTTACTGAGATTATGAAACTGTTGATGATATGATGAAATTTAGGAATAGCTTCTAAGGTAGTCCTCAAGTAATTAGTTAGTTAGTGTGTATATATGTTTAATCTTCATTCCTCTTCCACATTTGAATAAAAATAAGTGAAAATATAAGCACTTAAATTGTATGGTTCATTAATAAGTAGCTTATAAGCAATAAGTAAATGACTAAGGCACTATAGTTACTATAATAATTTCTAAATCTATTATTGAAATAATTACACTAAATTAATTAAATTTTATAATTTACCACTATAGGTCTTACTCTTTGCCTAAAAAACTAATTGTAGCAAACAGTATGAATTGACTACTTTCACTAGGTCATTAGATATTATAAATTAAAATTTTATTGTAGTGTTACATTTTAGGATTGGCTAAACATTTATTACTGAAACCAAGAACTTTCAGAGACACTTAGAAGGACATGGTCATATTAGATTGTTAATTCTTTAAAACTGGAATGCTTGTCTTTGATATACTACAGGAAATATTTTGCAAATGTATACAAGAATAAATTGAGATAAAGTGCAGATGCTCACTGACATAGTTCAAAGCTTCAGTGGCTTGATGCTGAGAGGCTGAGTGCAGTTCCAAGAAAAGAGCCTGGCAAGGCTGCTCTTGCTGCCAGGGTGGCGGTGGGGGGGGGGGGGGGGGGGGGGCAGGGGAGGAGTGGAATCCTGCCTCTGTAACCGTTCCTGCAACAAACCAACCAACCAACCAACCAAAAAAAACACTGAATGCTATTTTCACTTTTCATCTTTTTCATAAATGTGGAAATCTTCTGGATTTTTTTCATTTAGCATAAACAGGTGCTAATTAGGTCTTTTTTCAAAATGTAATGGCCTAAAGAGAACTTTCAAAAAGTGGGGGGAGACCTGATTTCTTGTCTCAGTACTGAACACTTGCCTGGCATAGGAGCACTGAATAAATATTTAATGAATTGAATTGAAAGCAATGAATTAGCACATTCAGGAAATTTGAGGTTTGATTTTAGATTATGGATATTACAGTATTAATAAATTCTAATAAGTTAAGAAGTAAAGTCAGAAAATAAGTAATCATTAATGGTTAGCAATATACAGCTATATATTTGTACAAATCTTTTCCTGTCCTTTAAAGCCATAATTTGCAAATCACCTTGTAAATGCTAAAATCCTATTGAAAAGTTAAGTTTTTATTGTTTATTCTTTTCCTCAGTGGACAGTGTGATTCTTAACACTGAGAACTGTTAGAGGTCTGTGGGTTCAGATTAGGCTTCTCTGAGCTAAGAGCCTTTAGCAAAATCTATTTTCCTCCACAGATCACCCTATAGAATAAATGCACATGTTAATTGCACATTAGACTACAATAGTTATATTATGTCAGGCATTGATATTTGTTTTGGCACACTTGTATATCCAAGGCCTTGTCTATATGTGGCATATACAAGTTACTCAACAAATATTTGTAGAATATCAAATTTGTAAAAATATTAATGTAATCTCCCAGTTTATACCATCTTCTATAATAGTATATATCAAAGGGAAATCACTGCATTATAAAACATATTGAGCATCATTCTATGTAGAAAATTGAATCATATACTTGGAGACAAAACAAAAGAAATATTTTCCAACGATGTTAAAATATAGCATATGGAATTACTTAAAAGACTCTGAACAGATGTATTGGCATTTGCTAAACATTATGTAAATAGATTATTTTTCTTTTCTTTAATTGATGTATAGTTATCATACAATATCCTATTAGTTTCAGGTGCACAACACAGTGACTCAATATTTATATACATTAAAAAATGAACACCACAATGTCTAGTTACCATCTGTCACCATACAAAGTTACTACAGCATCATTCTCATGCTGTACATTGCAACCCCGTGACTTATTCATTTTATAACTGAAAGTTTGTACCTCTTAAACCACTTCACCCACTTCAGCTCAACTCCTACCCACTCTGGTAACCACCAATATGTTTTCTGCGTCTATGAGTCTGTTTCTGTTAGGTTTTGGGGTTTTTTTACTTGTTTTTGTTCTTTAGATTACACATGTAAGTGAAATTATATGCTATTTGTCTTTCTTTCTCTGACTTATCCCACTTAGCATAATACCCTCTAGGTCTCAAATGGCAAGATTCAATTTTCTTTTACTTCTGAGTACTATTGCATTGTATGCTACATCTTTACCCATTCATTTATTGATGGGTAAAGATGTAGCATAAACTCCTTAAACTCCTTCCATATCTTGGTGATTGTACATAGTGTTGCAATGAACATAGAGATGTATTTATCTCTTCAAGTTAGTGTTTTTGTTTTCTTAAGACAAATACCCAGAAGCAGAATTACTGTGTCATATGTAGTTCTATTTTTAATTTTTTGAGGAACCTCCATACTGTTTTCCATAGTGGCTGCACCAATTTAGATTCTCACCAACAGTGCACAAAGGTTCCTTTTACTCCCCATCACAGTCAACACTCGTTATTTCTCGTGTTTTTGATAATGGCCATTCTGACAAGTGTAAAGTGCCATCTCATTGTGGCTTTAATTTGTATTTCCCTGATGATTAAGGATGTTGAGCATCTTTTCATGTGCCTACTAACAGATTAATTTTCTTTTACCCACTTGCAACAGAACTGGCTAGGAAAACAATAAAAGAAGACATAAATCAATTATTTTTGAATTTCAGGGCTGTATCTGTCCTTGCACTCAGTTGCACGCTGTGATTCATTCTGTTACTCTTGGGGCATTCTTTTGTCAAAATCTGGAAACATTTCTCCTTTGTTCATTATATTCCCTTTTTTCCTTCCCTTCTAATCCTAAAACAAACAGTATAAACAAGGAAAAACATATTGGGGCCCAGAGTTTTATTTCATATAAGTGAACTAATCAGAATGCTAGCAATGGTTAGTCTGGTCTCCCCTTTTGTGTTTCCATTCTGTGGCTGGAGCTTCAGGCTCTTTGTAAACTTATGGGGAATCTTTATGTTGGTCATGACCCTTACCTCAGGCATTTCAACAATATCCAATGCATTACTTACCTCCATGCTACCCTTTGATTAATGCCTCACTTAAGGGCTAAGAAAAAAATAACTTAAATTGGTATTTAGAAATAGAAAAAGAAATTTATGATTGTCAATATACCATATCCACATCACACAAATGCTCTCTGGAATTGTACAGAATAAAAGTAACACATTTATTAACTGTAAGGAAAATTCTTAATATTTCAAGCAGATAGCAACAGGAATTGCAAAATCTCTGGTTTTGGTAAATTCAATTTAAAAACATTTAAGTAAATCTCTTGGAAACACAAGGTTTCAAAATATTCTTAATTGTTTGTATCTTTTTAAAATTTTAATGTTTTTAGCCTCATATTACTGCTTTTGCTTTTCACCCTAGTTACTAAGATAGTTCACAGCTGGTCTCCATGTTGCAATTTCTCCATTACAAAGTGTCCCCAATATAGCTTGTAGAATAATTTCCCTTATTATTCAATTAAAAAAAAACTGCATTTATTCCAGAGGCTACTTCCAAGGGAATAGATTAGATAAACAGAGGGAATGAGGTGCACTGCTGGACAGCCTAAAGTCCTGAGGAAACAATTTTGGGAAAAGAAAAAGAATAATCCTTAGACCTGGGCAACTAAAATGTAGAAATACACCATTTTTCAGAGAGAGTGTAGAGGTGATCTGGGAGCTCATTCCTAGAAAAAAGAGTAAGAAATAGGAAACAGAAAAAAAACTGGGGAAACTCCACTGGGTACCAGGGGTCTGTTTGAATTGATATATTAAAATTTATAATATGGTCTATACAGTCCCCTAGGAAACCATTCATCATAGGAGAAGAGGTCCGATTACAGCACAGTGACTTTCGTATAAATTGCTTCCTACTCTCACTCCTCAGGTTTTGGTCTGAGTGTCAGAGTGAGGGTGAGCATATCCTGAGAGTCATTTCATTGGCATAGCATCATTGGCACAGAAAGAAGAAAGGTGTCTTTGATTCCTTCAATTACTTTGTGCAAACAGAGTCTCATGGATGCAGGTGGCTGGGTTTTTTTGACAGTATAAGAAAAATGAGTTATGAGTGAACAAACTAAAGCAGATGTGGCAGACAATAGTGGTACCACTACAGGGAAACCAAGAGGATTAACTTAAGAAACCTAGGTGAGAAGCCCAGTTCAGGAGAAAGCCTTAGGGGCTGGTGAGGTGTGGTGAATCCTGCATTCCTAGAAGCAATCATTTATTCTGTTAGGGATTTTCTTCCCTCTCAGGATTTCAGCCTGTCTGTGCAATTCTAGAATTTATATTTCTATCCCTGATTTGTAAAATGAATTTCAACTGCATAATAATTCCTCTACCTGTATGACCTACTTGCACCTTGAAATAGGCATGAGAAGACCTAAAGTTATTACTTTGGCTCCAAATGCAGCAACTCCTGGTGACGTGCATGTTTTGATTAATGGTGCACACACTCTTCAACTTATCTACAATAAAACCTCTGAGACATCTTTGCCTCTTTCCTACATCTACCTGATAAGCTGAAAATCTCCCGTTGCCTCCAGAATGCTTTTTACTTCCATATTCTGCTATTTTCACTTCCATTACTATCTTTAAGTTAATGCTCTTGATGGATAGCAATAGCTCTGATTATTTGGTGAGTGCTTACTTACTGCGGTGCCAGTAGTCTACCAAGGGCCTTTCATGACTCACCTAATGCAATCCCCAAGAAATCTAAAATGAAGATACTATTGTTTTCTGTTTTCCAGATGAGGAAAGTGATCCCCAAAGAGATGTAATTATTTGCTTGAAGTCACCAAACTAACAAACAACAGAGTCAGGATTTGAGCAACAACAGCCCAGCTCTAGTGCCCAAAATCTGACACATTGTTATAAGAAAATTTTGTGATATGCAAAACTCCAGTTGTGTGCACCTCACAGAAAACTTCCAGTGGCTGTCCTACACAATTCTATTCAACTCTCCCCCTTGCAGTTCTAGAACTTCCATGTTTTAGTCATAATCTATAGTTTTCGCCTTATTACTTTTTCTCCTTGCATAACAACTCCTAAGCAATCTGTCCAATTTTTCTGGTACCATAGCTGAGTGCCTATAGTTTCTTCTACCATGATTGCTACACTGTTTATTTTGTACCATCTTTAAAGATACTTTGAAATAAAGTCTTAATGATTAAGATGAAGATTTTCCTGAGAAAATTTGGTAAGGAGGGCATTTTGTCTCTTGGACCTACATCATACTTAGTCTGTATTACCTAAGACCCTTAGCTTACTTCCACGGTAATCACTTGTGTGTGGGCATTATTCAATTTATCAGAGAGCAATTCTCCTAAAATTGGAATTTGGCCTCCTCATGAGTCATTTCCACTTCTGTTTTACACATTGATGAATTAATTAACTAATTAATTGCATAGTGAATTAAAGTAAGCTGACAGAAGGGTAAAGGAAAAGTGTTTGATATGGGAAATAACTGGACAGAGGCAAAGAGCAGCAGGGCCAAGGGAAATGGTAACATTTAAAAGAGGACGGAATCGTTAAGTGGCACATAGGCTCCAAAGCAGGAAGGGAGAGATCAGGCTTGCAGCCCTGTCATGGCGGAGCTGTGGGCAATGTCATCTGCAGGCTGGAGGGAAAGTGCAACCAGTGCGTGAAGCTCCCCAGTGTGTTTTGTGACAGTACAAAGAGTGTTAGGACAGAGATGTTTTGAGGGAAATACAGAATATGTGAGACTCATACTGCATGTTTCAGTTTTATAAATAAATTGTTAACAGAGCCATCTTCTGGGGTTAAAGAAGAAACAACAGGATTATGACTTAAAGAGAAGGAAACACGTGCATAGTATCTCCTATGGAAAAGGACACTAATCCAATGAAAATGGAGGAAAATACTGATCGGCAGCGAGGAGATTCAGCTGAAGTCAGGTCTAGTAAATTCCAGTGAAGCCAGTGAGCATGATTTTCTTATATCACAATGCTTAGATGTTAGAACAATCATGAGACATTGTTATCATATAACACTATAAAATTACACAGAAATGGTTAATACTGAATATACTTTTTAAACAAATTGTGTTGTATGTGTGTATACACAGAGTCAATTTTGACACTTTGTAGCATTTAATTCTATGAGATAGTGTATTTTAGAGGTAAGGTATATATGTTTAGATATATTAATTAAATATAATATAATATAATTAGGTTATATATTAATTAAACATAACTTATGCACACATTATTCAAATGCCAGATTACATATGAGAGGAGAGTGTAAATAATAAAATGATACTCCTTCTAAGAAAATATTATGTTAACATTCAAATGCAGGTGCTTGTAATAATAAGTATATTTGACTAGGACAATAATGATTTGACCAGCTCAATATGTTATAATTTTTCTAGAATAAAAAGCTATCTTCTTAATGATAACAACTTCTGCTTAAATGTGGATCCTTTTTTCATTTTCTATCTTCTAAAGTCTTTCCCTTTTTCATTTTAACATATGATATTTACATGTACTTTACTTTTTATAAAACTAGTTTTTAATATTATATAATCACATATTTTTTCCCAAATAATACACACTCATGCATATAACAGACACTGATCAAAAGATGCTACTGAGCACTCTTGTTCACCATCAAATAATGGCCTCTAATGATAATATTTATAAAAGGTCATTTATATTTGTGATTAAGTTTAGGTTCTCAGTCCTTGCCCCCTTCTTTACCATAGCTCTAATTGGCTACAGTACTGCCTTGTCTTATCCTATTTTTAAGTAGTCAAGTTAAGAAATGTTCTAGTTTTGTTGCACAGTCACTCAGCCAAAAATCAATCATATATCAATCTTATTTTGACTCTGGACTCAAATTCTCTGAGGTATCTCTCCTATTGCTTATGAACAATTCTTTGCCTTCTATTCATTCGTGTAATTCTTCATTCATATTTATTGGTACATACCCTATGACAGCCACTAACCTAAACCATCATGAAACAAAGATATATGGGATCCTCTACTCCAAAGAACAAATGAGAGTCTACCTTCCAGTTTTTCAGGGACCATAACTTGCCTTCAAGTTATAAACTTGCTTGCCCTATTTTCTCATCAACCCCATGATGAGATTTTGTCAGTTCTTAAGTTCATAGTTGAGGTTTGACAATCCACCCATCACGCAATCCTTCCACTGGTCTGCATAGTATACATTGATATTACTCATTGGAATCTTCATTCTAGAAGTACACCCTTGACACAAACTGATGTCATTTTCTTGTCCTTTCTATTCACACAGAGTCAGAGCCCCAGCACTTTCCAAAAGTCCTCCAAAAAACATCCAATAATCCCAGCAGTTTTTTTAGACCCATTTCTCCAGGTCTGATTTTCTGGCATACTTTTTCATCCTTTTACTTTTAACCTATTCATTTTTTTGATTGGAAAGTGTGTTACTTGTAGGGAGTATAGAGTTGGATCAATTTATTTTTTTCATCCAATCTGACATTCTCTGCCTTTTGAACAGAATGCTTAATCCTTTTATATTTAGTACTATTATAGGTTGTTTGGATTTACACCTGACATTTTACATTATATTTACTGCCTCTCCTGGCTTTTGTTCCTCTGATCCTCCTTTTTTGCTTTCTTTTGTATCCAGTAGTTATTTTAGTGGAAAATTTTAATTTCTTTGCTGACTTTTAGTTATATTTTTCAGTTGTTTTTTAGTAATTGTTCTAGGGCTTAGAATGCACATTTTATCAAAATGTTTTTCAGATTTATGCTTAGTTGTAGTAAGATGTAAGAACTTTACTTCTATATCACTCAGTTTCTTACCCACCATTTTGTGTTATTGCTTTATGCCAATAGTCTATATATGTACAAATCCAACCATACATGGTTTCAATGATTGCTTTATACAACCTTAATATCTCTTTAAAAAGTTAAAAAGAAAGTAAGCGTATACTTTAAAATTTTGTTATATTAAACTTATTTAGCAAATCTCATTATTAATTTTTTTCAAATATAGAAAAATTATTTACAAATTTTTAAATTAAGGTTAATAGCAAGCATATTCATAAACTTATTAGAAGAGGAAATAAAGTGCTTCTCTTGGGTTCCTGAAACATTGCTTCATTGTTGCTCACCTATATCTTGTTATTCCTTATCAGGCTCTGAAGACATTTCAGCATTCAAGAAAAAATCATTATAGAAATAATAACTTTCTTATTATTTCTTTAAAGAAACTGTCTATCTAAACCATCATATTCTTGTTTCAGAAGATTCTTTAAAGTATTTATTGTCTGGTTTTGTCAAAATATTTTGCCTACAAATAAAACTCAGTTATAACATTTATTCTTGATTTTATATAGTGAAAATTACTTAATTAAAAGCTGTCTGTTATGATGTTTTTATTGATTTTCTATCCTACCTACAATTATCTTCAATCTTAGATCAGTTGATGATAAAATATTTAACAGTGGCTGCTCCAATCTACAGTCCCAACAAAGGTGCATAAGTGTTCCCCTTTCTCAATATCCTCACCAGCGCTTGTTGTATGTTGACTTACTGATGACAGCCATTCTGACACATGTGAGATGATATCTCACTGTGGTTTTAATTTTCATTTCTCTGATGATTAGTGATGTTGATCATTTTTTCATATGTGTGTTAGCCATCTGTATGTCCTCTTTGTAGAAGTGTCTATGCAGGTCTGTTGCCCATTTTTTAATTGTTTTTTTTTTTTTTTGGTGTTGAGTTTTGTAAGTTTTTTATAGATTTTGGATATTAACCACTTATCAGATGTATCAGTGAATATGTTCTTCCATTGTGTGGGTTGTCTTTTTATTTTGTTGATGATTTCTTTTCTTGTGCAAAAACTTTTCAGTTTGATGCAGTCCCATTTATTTATTTTTTTTATTTTGTTTCCCTTGCCTGGGAATATATATCTGATAAAATATTGCTATGAACAATGTCCATTAAAAGTGGACCTGCCTTGCAACCCGCCCAGGTATTCCACTTCTGTGAATATATCCAAAGGAACTCAAAACACTAATTTGAAAGAACATAAGCACCCCTATGTTCATTGCAATGTTATTTACAATCACCAAGATATGGAAGCAACCATACTGTCCATCAGTAGATGAGTGGATAAAACAACTATGGGACATTTGCACAATGGAATACTACTCAACTTCAAAAAAGAAGAAAATATTACCCTTTGTGACAGGATAGATGGAGCTGGAGAACATTATGCTAAGTGAAATAAGCTGGTCAGAGAAAGACAGGTACCATTTGATTTCACTCGTAGTCGGAATCTAATGAACAAACTGAACTAACAAAGAAAATGGGGACAGACTCAGAGATGGAGAGCAGGGTGACAGCTCAGGGGGAAATGTAGGAAGGGGTTGGAGGGATTGAGCAAAAAGGAAAAAAGATTCATGGACATTGGCAACAATGTGGTGATTATTGGCGGGAGGGGATATAAAGGGATGAAATGGTAATGGAAAAACACAATAAAATAGAAAAGAAATTTAGTTTAATAAAAATATATTTAAATCTTTTTTGTTTGTGTGCTTGTTTGCTTCTTGGTTTGCTCTGAAAATATCTAGACTTTACCTTCGTTTATGCTTATTATTTTTGCTAATTAATATAACACTGGATTCAAAGGGTTTTTTTCATTCCTAGCATTTTAAGGATGTCATACCATGAAATTTGGCATCTATAATTTATTTTGTTGCTTATTTGAAATAATGGGCCTTTCTTCTAGCTGCTTTTAAGATTGTGCTATATCTTTGATTTTCAGCAATATGAACACAATGTATATACAATTGTGTGTCTTTAACCTGGTATAGATTCATAAAGTTCACTTATCTTTGAGTTAATACTTTTCTTTAAATTTGAACCCTGATTCCATTTCCTCAAAATGGTTCCATCTCATTTCTCTTTGCTTTTCTTTTTATGATTCTAATTACATAAACCATAGATCTTTTGAGTATACCTGACATATCTCTAATGACCATGTCCTAGGTCTCTCTTACACCTGTTCTATTCTTTTGCATATCCTTCTCCTCTGTGGTTTATTCTGTGATTTTCTATGTCCTGTCATCATGTTCATTCATCCTGTCTTCTGCTGTATCAGGCTGCAGTTTATCTCACCCTATGATTTCTTTATTTCTGACATATTTTTCATTCTAGAATTTCTATTTTACTCTTATTATTCAATTCTGTTGAACTTTTCTATCTTGTGTATTTTGGGCATATTTTACTTAAGCATTCCTTTATTTCCTCTATCCAACACTGGATCATCTTTGAGTGATTTTTTTTAATCTCTTCATAATTGAACTTCCCCCACTGCTTCTTCATATACCTAGTGATTTTATTACATGCTAGATATTATGGAATATACCTTGAAGAGTTTTGGATTATTTTAATATATTCAAAATAGTATTAAGTTTCATTCTGGGATGTTGTTAGGTTGCAATCAGATCTCACTAATTGTCTGAGGTTGTTTTTAAACATTTTCAGAGAGGAACCATTTTGTTTTGTACATATTTCCAAAGCATGATACCTACTCTTATACCATAGTATTTGATTGTACAGTATGGCCTTATTTAAGTTTCAACTGAAAGCCTGGTGTGTTTATCAAGGTCTGTTCATTCCAAAAGGGCTTAAATTCCAATCTATACCTAATGGTTTCACCATTGTGCAACCTCAAAATTTCTTCTTTCCTTTCTAGTCTTTCATAGATGTTTTCTGGTAGTTTTTCCAGCAAACTACCTGTATACTCACAATTTAGTTATCATTCAAAAGCAAAATCTCTAAGTTAACTTTACAGAGATTTTTAGAGCAAACATTCTGAGGCTTCTGACACCTGCTTCCAACTTTTTTGGCATCCTTGTAACACAATTTCTGTTTTAATTCAGAGAATATTGCTGGACTTACTTTTTTTTTTCTTTTTTTGAGGGGTGAAGGTATTTCCTTTAACTATAGTATATAAAAATCCTCACAAAGTAATCTGGGAGGTATTTACTGTTAAACCTGTATTCTTCTCTGTTCTAGGGATCACAAACTTCCATTGGTTACTGAATACTCTTTTAAAAAATACGTAGCTTGAATAATTATTTAGCATGGAAAGGTTTCAATACAATCTAACCTTTCATGAGTATAAATGAAAGTGGTTCCCCATTTTTATGGGGTTGTGTCTTGCTCATTTATTCCATTTTTTCCATAGATTTTGCTCCTAAACTTCATACCAAGTATTACAAAAACCCCTTTCTAATATGAAAAGTCTGAATCATTTTCTGTTGTTGCTAATCCATCTGTAGGTGCGGTACAGTATCTACTATTTTTTCCAGTAAGTGCACAAGTATTATCTTTATCTCTACATTTTCCACTGTCCTCTTTATCTCACATTATCATTCCCTATCCAATCCAGGGTACAGGTCTAAGCTTCAGGTCCTATTTGCTCTGAATCTCTAAAATACATTATTAAGTACTTTCTATGATATCTTACTTTACAGTAAAAATTTTTAGAACTTAACTTAGAAAGGATGAACTTGACATACTTGAAATTGAAGCTAATAGCAAAATGTATAACCAGTGTTTCCATGACATAAGTTAGATACAATGCATACTTTAATTCATGAGTCTCTTAAATGAAGTGGATGAAGTATAGGCTGTCTTGTTGGGCATGAGAAATTAGTGGTAAATTAAAAGAATTCAGTATAGGCAACTCTTTGTAGATGTTGGTTTGTGAAGCATACATAAGAAATAGGTCAATTTTTAAAGCTTCAGGCCCTGAATGGTTAATTCATAATTTTTCCATTTCTTAATTTAGTTAATATTTACTTTTTGTTTCTTTTCATTTTCAAGTAGAGTTGACATTTATCATATTATAGTAGCTTAAAGTATATAGCATAGTGGTTAGACATTTATATAACTTATGAAGTGATCCCCGATAATTCTAGTACCCACCTGGCACCATCCATTGCTATTACAATATTAGTAAATATATTCCCTATACTGTACTTGATATCCTCATGATTATTCTGTAAGGACCAATTTGTTTTTCTTAATCCCATCACCTTTTTCACTTAGTCCCCTAATTCCCATCCCATGTGGCAACCATCCAGGCACTGAGATATTGTGATGCAAAAGAAATGGACATAAAGACTTTCCACAATAGAACTTACTTTGAGTGGAAGGAGAGAGAAAATAAGCAAATAAGTCAATAAAACATAAGATGATCAGAAGTCTATGGAGAAAAATAAAGTAGGAAATGGAGATAGGAAGTATTATAGAAAGGGGTGGTGTAACTTTTTAATAGGGTGGTCAGGGAAGACCTTACTGATAAAGTTATTATTTTTTTATTGTTGTTCAAGTATAGTTGTCTCCATCCCCTACCCCCCATGATAAAGTTGCCTTTAAGCAAAGACTTAAAGGAAGGGAGAGCATGAGTCATACTGAGACCTGTGGAAGCATGATTATAATCCAGCAAATATTTAAAGATATCTAAACGCTGATGAGAAAAAGCCAGTGCTAAGAAACAAATGCAAAACCTTAAAGAAACAAGAAAATTGAGCCCTGGCTGGTGTGATTCAGTGGATTGAGCACAAGCCAGTAAACCAAAGGGTTACTATCATTCCATTCCCAGTCAGGGCTCATGCCTGGGTTGCAGGCCAGGTCCCCAATAGGGGGTGTGTGAGAGGCAACCACACATTGATGTTTCTCTCCTCTTCCTCCCTCCCATCCCATCTCTCTAAAAATAAATAAATAAGATCTTTTAAAAAAGAAGCAAAATAATTGAGACAGTGAGGTCCTTGAGGAGATGTAAATTAATGAAGAACAATACAGAAATCTGATTAACTGACTAACCTCAGAGAGAAGAAGGGGTTGACTAAACATCTAGATTTGATTTGATAATAATGGCACTTATAGATTGCTTCCTATAATTCAAACATTGCTCTAAATATTTAAATGCATTGACTCAGTTATTCCCCACAAAATTGCCCCAAGATAGGATTTATTTTTCACATTTTATACATGAGGAAACTGAAACCCTAAAGAGGAACTTGTCCAAGTTCACAAGCTAACAAGTGATTAGGATCAGTTGAAGACTCAGATATTCCAGAAATGATTAAACTTTTTAGTGAATGTAATATAGAGATGAGAGTAATATTGTGAGGAATAAAATTTCAGTGCAGAAGGAACTACAATGGAAAGAGATGATGAGAAGCAGGGCTGTGTAAGTGCACATCAAATTTTATCATTATTGTTCACCAAGTTATCTGTCCTCTTCTAAACACAACAGATGACTTCCACACTTGTAGACTAACATATAAATGGTGTATCATTTAAACAATATTTCTGTGTATTTATTTATTTCTGTGTACAAATGGTTTAAATATAGTCTCTGCAACCAAGATTTTAAGATGTTAAGCCACTATATAAATAAAGTGTTTTATATTGCACATAAAATAAAAATTGCATTAGAACCTGAATTAATTGATGGTTTACTAAGCAATAAAATGAATTAAGTATTGATCTGGAATATTTAAGAATAAGAAACTAATTCACACCTGAATTTGATGAGGGGTATGTTTCACATAAAAAGTCCTATTTTATAGAGATAATATAAAGATTAATAAAAGTAATTGCTAGTTTAATGAGTGTTAAATAGGTATCAATTGGTTGAGATAGGAAGCTCATAAAAACTGTAATAAAAGATTAATGACATTTTCAGGTTGAGGAGATCAAGAGTGGCCAAAAGAAATTTATGAAAAACAACCACCTTTACATTATTTTGTGTTTTACCATGACTTCCTCTAGCCTAAGATGGTGACAATGGTAGAAACCAGGAAATGGATCATCTTCAAATCCACACTGAACAATTGGAAAATACAAAGGTGGGAAATGGTGAGATGAGATTTGAATTAAAAAGATGCTCGATGCCACTAATCATCAGAGAGATGCAAATTAAAACCACAATGAAATATCACCTCACATCAGTCAGAATGGCTATCATCAATAAATCAGCAAACAGGTGCTGGCAAAGACTTGGAGAAAGGGGAACCCTAGTGCACTTCTGGTGGGAATGTTGGTACAGCCACTGGGGAAAACTATATGGAGTTTCCTAAAAAAAAAAATCACACACACACACACAAAAATCGAACTGTCATTTGATCCAGTGATGCCATTGCTGGGAATATAGCCTAAGAATCCTGAAACACCAATCAGGAAGAATATATGTGCCCTTATGTTCATAACAGTATTATTTACAGTAACCAAGATCTGGAAACAACCCAAATCCCATCAGTAAATGAGTGAATAAAAAAGCTGTGGTATATTTACATGGTGGAATACATTGCAGCTATAGAGAAAAGGAAGTCTTTCCATTTGCTACGGTGTAGATGGATCTCGAGAATATTATGCTAAGTGAAATAAACCAGTCATAGGAAAATGCCATGTGATCTTACTCATATGTGTAATCTAATGAAAAAAATAAACTGACAGACAAAATAAAATGAAAATCACGGATACATGGAACAGACTGACAGATCTCAGAGGCAGGGGGACTAGAAGAGATTAACCAAAGAACATATATGCAAAACCCATGGATACAGACAACAATGTGGTAAAGGCCAGGCAGGGACTGGGTAGAGGAGGGGGAAGAGGAAGTGGGGAATATCTGTAATAGTGTTAACAATAAAAATAACAATAATCCCATTATTTACAAAAGAAAGAGAACGAAGAATGAACTAAAGAGAAGAAACTAAAGCTGGGAGTCCAGGGAAGTATTTAAGAGGTTATGGCAACCTGCCAGGAAACATGTGACAACATTGATTAAAGCAGTGGCAGTAGTAAGTTGTAGAGGAAGTAATAAATAAGCAACATTAAAAAGCAGAATCTACAGAATTTGTGGCCAACAGGAATGGAGAGGTAAGAGACATGAGAGAATCAAACAGGATTACTGGGGATTATACAACTGCAAATGTGGAGAAATGCCAGAAAAAGTATCTTGAGCTGGATGCCTTCCATTCCCTTTGCAAAGACCTCCTGCTCTGTGCTGGAAGAAGCTGTCTGAAGCCAATTGTTTCATACTTTTCCTTGCCCTTTGGCTTCAGGTTTAGAGTTAGCCCACAGGCAGAATAAAAGAGGAATAAAAGTGAGTCCAGTGTAATTTCTGAGTCCCTCCTCAGAGTCACCTCAGGTCATGTGGCTTCTCAAAGACACCATCTCAACTTGAACCTCTCCTGAGTTTCAGTAAACACTTTCATCCTAGGCCAAAAGCTATTAAGGTTAGTAATAGCTCTGCAGCTATTAGCCCAGGATTGTTAAACTGTTTGTTGTGGGCTCCCTATATGCCACCAAACCTTCGTAAATAACTCATTTGAATATAGATATTCTTTAAATTTTTCCAATTTGTTTGCCACCTACTTCTGTTTGGACCCTGACTGAAATGGTAGAATTCTGCTTTCCACCAAGGTGGAGAAACAGGAACTAGATTAATCCTCCTGCTGAAACAATAAAAAATAGTGAACAACCAATAAAAATGCACAATGATCCCTCAGAGATAAGAAACGAAAAAGGTGAGCTCTATAATTACTCCTCACTTTGCTGTGAGTAAGCATCTAACCCAAGGTACCAGGACAGCACCCAGCTGGAGATGGAGGTGACAGTGCAGAGAGATCAAAGAAACTAGAATTCACAAGAGAAAGTACAAAGAGGAGAAAGCTGCACACAGAGAGAACTCCAGAAATCTGCAGAGAATTCCCCTCAAGTATTTGACAAAGAACTGATTGGTTTATGGACATGGGAAACTACCCAGAGCCTGGGGAAAAGACATCTGGAAGTTTTAAAGATAACAGTGGAACACCGGAACAGTATCCAGGAGGGCCAGATATAGGTGTTCCAAACAACCTCACTGGAAAAAAAAAACCTCCATAATTTACAAGATATTGGGGAGAGTACTCAGCTAGTCTTGTCCTACTAATGCAAAATACGCAGTTCTAGATTTCATGCTTCAGAACTACCTAACAAATCACAGAGAAATAAGTAA
This sequence comes from Phyllostomus discolor, assembly GCF_004126475.2. Taxonomy (NCBI): domain Eukaryota; kingdom Metazoa; phylum Chordata; class Mammalia; order Chiroptera; family Phyllostomidae; genus Phyllostomus; species Phyllostomus discolor. Next base: position 129,729,345 of record NC_040906.2, on the reverse strand, counting down.
ACAAGGAAAGAAGATGAATGGAAAAGAATATGGAAAAGCAGAAATAACTAGAATGTATATATGATTATATTAAATATAAATGGTATAAATTATTCTAATCCAAAGAGTTTGTCAGAGAGAAAAAAAATCATAAGACCACACTTTATTCTGTCTGCAAGTAACCCAACTTAAATTTTTTTTGGAATGCTAAAAATAAAAAGTTGGAAAAAGATTAACCATGAAAACCTTAATCATAATAACCTATAGTGTCAATATTATTTAAGATGGAAAAATATTAAGGGGTAAAAAGAAAGATTTCATTATGATAAGTGAAATTTTCAACTGATTATACAAATTCTAAATATGTATGTACCTAAGAACTAAGCATTAAAATACCTGAAGGAAAATTTAGAGAACTTAAAAAATAAATAGAAAAGTCCAAATTTCAACTATCTTCTATTGACAACTGATAGAATAAATGGAATATTAGTTATGTATATTAGAAATATATATATCACATTTCACAATTTTCTATTTATTCATCATATATATCTATTTATCAAATCTATATATTATATATCCATTTTATCATATGGAGCTCCAATACCTCTAATACTCAATATAGATATAGATGATATAGATATAAACATATCTCCAATATCTCTAATATTCAATATATAGTGTCTAACAACAGATTAATGTGTAACTTATTTGTGGTATAATGGAATAAGACCTTAAAAAATAATATACTGATATACCAATCATATGAACTAACCTCAAAAATTCTATGATGATTGGGAGAATTATGTAATGTAGAATTAAATGGACACAAAATTATAAAAAGGCAACAAAATCATCAAACAGTACATTCAAAATGAGTGGATTTTCTTGTATGTAAATTTTATTTCAATAATGTTATCTAAAACAACAACAAAACATTGAAGTGACATATTTGAAGTGCTGGGGGAAAATAAATCCTGCCACATTCATTGAAACATCTTTTAAGAATAAATGCCATAAAGGGCTTTAAATAAGAACACAGATTTATATTAAATAATACCAATGGAGTTCTTTAGCTAGAAAAAAAATGTTATATATGGAAACATTGTAATGTGTGAGAATATTAAACAATCATGAAGATACAATATCTTAAATGTATATTTATATGATAAATTTAATAGGAGTCAAAACATATAAAGGAAAAATAGAACTAAAAATATAAATGTAGTTATCCACACTCTTAATATGAAATTTAACATAACTCTCTCAGGAGATGATAGAACACACTAATAAGAAAACTAGTAAAAACAAATGATTTGAACAAATTTGACATAATTAATACCTATAGAACACTGAAACCAGCAATCAGATTTCACAAATTTTGGAATCTGGCCAAGAAAAACATAAACTAAGTGATAGGGAAAGTCTAATCAAATTTCATAAAATTGGATTAATTCAGAATGTGCTTTTATTTTTTGTTTGTTTTTATTTTTTCAGATTTATTGAGATATAAATGAAATATAGCATTGTGTAAGTTTAAGGTATACAATATGATGATTTGTTATACATAGTAAAACAATTCCTACAATAGTGTTAGTTAACATACCCATCAATTCACATAATTGCAAATTTTTTGTGGTGAGAACATTTAAGATTATTCTCTTAGCAACTTTCAAGTATATAATTCAGTACTGTTAACTATAGTCACATGCTGTACATTAGATTCCCAGAATTTACTCATCCTATAACTGGAATTGTCTCTTTGACCACCATCTCCCCACTTTCCCCCCACTCCAACCAGCCCTTGGCAACCACCAAGGACTGTTCTTCTTTTCTATGAATTTAGAACATTTTAGATTCCACATATAACATAATGTTTTTCTTCCCTGTCTGACTTATTTCATTTAGTATAGTGCTTTTGATGCCCCTCCTTATTTTCCCAAACATCAGGACTTCGATTTTTATGGCTGAAAAAATATTCCATTATATGCATATATAGACAGATATAGGTATAGATATAAATACAGATATAGATATACAGTCTATGGGCTCTCCAGAAGGTATCTAGCTATGTATTATGAAAAATAGAGACATTTATTGAAGAAGATACAAGAAACATTGTACATGGGAAAATGACACTCAGTCCTCTTCGAAGTACACACCTTGGGACCTCACACAGTTCTCCTAATGGCCATCATCTGCCCTGTCACACTTTCCTGAATTTCATAGATGGTCTGAAGCCTCTTCCCTTTCAAAGGTGATTTTAGTTTTGGGAAAAGCCAGAAGTCACAGGGTGCCAAATATGGGCTGTAGATGGGCTGAGTCACCTGAGTGATTTAATGTTTCACCAAAAAATCTCTGCATAAGGTGTGATGCATGAGTGGGCATGTTGTCATGATGAAGCTGCCAATCACCAGTTGACCATTGCTGCAAGATTCTGAATGATCCGAACAGATTCTGCAGAGAAATGTTCAAAGTTAATGCAAAATTGGATGCAGATTCATTGCTCTACCTACTCAGTCATTTTGAATGCCACAGCCTCACAGTAAACATGCTCACTCAACGGCATCTTCCACTCCCACTGACTAGTACAGTGAAGTCATCATTGTTCATTGTTCATGATGGGCATTCCAGTCCACTCTTTTTGGCTGTCAGGTTACATAGATCTTACATAAACCACTTGGGTTATATTAACAATAATTGGACTTTTTCTGGACCACACACATAAAAACACATATACTACACTTGATCTTAGCCAAAAGGCCAAGGAGCGAAATGCATATATATTTCATATATTTTCAAAATATATTTTTGGGGGGTATACCATGATAGAAATGGACTTGAGAGGCAGCATGAGATGCTCTGGAAAGGTACCAGCTGTGCCAGGTACTACCTGGCTGAAAACTTCAGGAAGTGGTTAACCTTTCTGCTTCCCATCCCTCATCTTTATTTTTTCTTTTAAATTTATTTTTTTTCAACTATGGTTCTCAATGTTATATCAGTTTCAGGTGTATACATAGTGATTGGACATTTATATATCTTACAAAATGGTCACCCCAATAAGTATAGTACTGACACTATTCACAGTTATTATACTATTACCGATTATATTTCATATGTTGTAGATTTCATTCCCATGACTATTTTTATAACTGGCAATTTGTACTTCTTAATTCCTTCTTTTTTTCCATCCACTCAGCCAACCCATCACCCACCTGGTGAATACCAATTTGTTTTCTTTATCTGTGAGTTTCATTTGTTTTGTTTGTTCCTTTATTTTGTTTTTTAGATTCCACATATAAGTGAAATCATATGGTATTTGTAAACTATACATTAATAAAACATTAAAATATAAAACAACAATTAGCAACTGGGGCCCTGGATGGTGTGGCTCAATGGATTGAGTGCTGGCCTGCAAACAAAAGGATCACCAGTTTGATTCCCAGACAGGGCACATGCCTGGGTTTTGGGCCAGGTTCCTGGTCAGGGGCACATGTGAGACAACCACACATTGATGTTTCTCTCCCTGTCTTTCTTCTTCCTCTTCCCTGTCTCTAAAAACAAATAAATAATTTTTAAAAAACTGGAAAACTATTTAAATCTCCTAACATTGGGCATTTTTCTTAATATATAAAGTGTGCCTTTGAATACATAAAATAATGTCACCATCATCTTAATTTTATTTATTTTTATTTTTTAAAGCATTTATTTTTAGAGAGAAGGGAAGGGAGGGAGAAAGAAAGGGAGAGAAAGATCAATATGTTAGAGAAACACATTGTGGTTGGTTGTCTCTCCGACACCCCCATCCTGGGACCTGGACCACAGCCAGATATATGCCCTGGCTGGGAATTGAACTGGTGACCTTTCACTCCAACGACTTAGCCACACCAGTCAGGGCCAACTTCTTTTTAGCATCACCAGTTGACATGAACAGAGTTCATAGAGAAGCTTATGAAAATGTCTCAAATACTGAGATGTTCAATCTCTTTCATAGTAAACACAAATTCAAATAACGCTGATACAATGTTGTATCTATGATCAAATTAGCAAACAATTTTTACAAAAAATATAAAGAAACAGGAATTTGATACATTATTGGTGGGAGCATAAATCCATAAAAAAGGAATACACGGCACTTACAAGAATGGCCCAAATCCAGAGCACTGACAACACCAAATGCTGGCAGGATACAGAGTAACATCATTGCTGGTGGGAATGCAAAATGATATAGTCACTTTGAAGACAATTTGGTGATATCTTATAAAACTAAAAATATACTTTCACCATATGATCCAGCAATCAGGCTCTTTGGTACTTACCCACAATATTTGAAAACTTATGTCTGCTCAAAAGACTGGACAGTTATTTATAGCAGCTTTATTCATAAATACCCAAACTTGGAAGCAACGAAGATGTCCTTCAGTGGGTGAGTGGATAAATAAATGGCAATACATCTAGATGATGGAATATTATTCTGCACACAAAGATATGAACTATCAAGCTATGAAAAGACATGGAGGAGACTTAAATACATATTACTAAGTGATAGAAGCCAATCTGGAAGGCTTTATACTATATTATACCAACCAAATAACATTCTGGAAGAAGCAAAACTGTGGAGACAAAAAACATCAGTAGTTGCAAGAATTTGGGAGGGGAGGAATAAACAGGCAGAGCACAGAGATTTTTAGGGCAGTGAAAACACTCAGCATAATACCATCATGATGGATGCATATTATTATATATTTGTCCATAATTATAGAATGTCGAACACCAAGAGTGAAAAGAAATGTAAGCTATGAACCTCGGGTGATTACAGTGTGTCACTGTATGTTTACGCATTGTAGCAAATGTACCACTCCGGTGGGGGTGGTGATAATGGTAGAGGCTCAGCATGTGTGGGAGCACAGGAGATATGGCAAATCTCTGCATGTTCCTCTCAGTTTTGCTGTGAACCCAAAACTCCTCCTAAAGAGGTAAAAACTTTATTAAAGAAAAAAGGAATGGAGGTTCATTTGGACTTATCTTTCAAATATTCTAAATATCTATCTTTGGCTTATAGAAAATTATCTTAGAGATTGGTTTATATACATGAAAAATGGCATCACTTACCCTGTTTATGATAATAAAATATTGAAAACATCCTAAAAGCATCAGTATGTATGTGGCAGAGATAATCCTATGTACTCACCAATATTATTTATTTTTCTCTTATTATTCTTCCTATAATTAGGTGGGGCCATGTGGCTAAGTTCTGTGGGTCAATGGAATGTGAACAGAAGTGACATACTCGATTTCTAAACCTGCCCTCAAAATCCTCCACTCTTTTATATACAGGTATTTAAAACATAGAGTCCTATTGGTGGGCAGGTTGTGTGAATGAATGGATTGGAATAAGTAAGAATGACTATATATTATACCAATGATATTATATGTATTATTAGTGTAAGCTTTGTATTCTCTCAATTTAAGTAAATTAATATATCTTCCTGTTTTATTTAAAGTTTTCAGTAATAGATATTACATTGTACATAATGTCTTCCAAGCTTATATTTATGTTTATTTTTTCTAATGATATATCATGTTGAATTGTTATTAATCTTTTTTTCTAATATGGATAACTGCAATAATAACTACTACAGTATTGAAGTGTTATAATTTTCAGACACAATGTCTTAAGTGTTTAACAGTATTAATCAACCTAAATCTTCACAATAATTGTCTAAGATAACATAATAACAGCCCTATACTACAGATAAGGAAAGTTAAGCATGGCAACTTTCATTAACCTGACAGAGTTAAAATATCCAGCACATAACAGCTGAGCTAGTCTTCAAACCCTTCCTTAATCACAGGTCTATAGTCTCTCTTATTAAACTACTGTACTTTCCAGAAAAATCTCACTTGATTACTAGAAAGTATTTTAACATACTAATGAGCATGTTTGCTTATATTAAATTTATGATTTATATTTTTTGTCTATAATTGGAATTGAGATGTTAAAAATAAAGTTTTAATTCACTTATACTAACTTCTTAAGATGATGGCTATATTTCTTTATTTGCAATATGTGGTATGTGATATGAAGTAGGCTGCTTTAAGAAAGTGGGATTAAACTCACCTGTCTAGCACTCAGGCTGGAGATTTCAGGAAATAATTCTTTCATTCATTTTCATTCTCTTACCTGATTATCATCTCTTCACACTGTGAAATTTTCCTGTACCACACTTGGTAAAGTGTATTTTCCAACAGAATTATTCTGGACCCATATTTTTAAAATAAAAAAATAGGATTTTTTTGTCAAAGCTTTTCTGTGAAATGTTTTTCTTTGACCCATAATTTGACCTTTACTTATTTGAAAGGTTATCCAGTATAAGACTAGAATATTTTGCTTTAAGAAAGCTTTCATCTGCCTTCATAGAGTAAAAAAATTAGTTCATATACTTAAGCCTTTCAGAATATTGTTTTTTTGTGTTTTGTATTAACATGTAATAAAATATTACTGTCACTCCACTGTATTAAAATTTTAACTTTAAAACTACATGTTTATGCAAAACATGATTTAATTTTTAAATAAAATTTCATTGAGTTTTAAAGTGTATTCTATATTTTCAATTAGGCATATTTAGTACATCCAAGTGTAAGACAATTTGAATTTTTTTTAAATAGCCATCATACTTAAAAGGAATGCTTATGTATGTGCATTTATTTCACTTTTACAGATGTCTCTCAAAGTTTATTTCTTTTCCAAATGCATTAAAATATACTAAAAGATAGCAGTGAACTCTGTTTACTTAAAAATATTGTAATTTCTGTTTCAAACAAAATAAGTTCCTCACCAGACACCTGATCTGCCGGCACCTTGATCTTAGACAGTTGGCCTCCCAGAATAGTGAGACATAAATGTTTACTTAAAAAAATACCATTGCTAAGATAAATTAATAGACAAACTAGAAACATGGAGAAAGTCTATACTAAGAAAATGATATTATGAAAATTATACTTTCTAAATGTTAAATTACCACCAAAGAGCAGTGTAACTTCAGATACGCAAAACTAAGAAAGTCTGTCTTGAAGTTTTGGGTTAAAATTGGACAAACCAGGGTTAACCTGAAAGAGTCCAAAGGATGCTAACCTTAGTTCAAGTAGGAAGTGCGGCACTTCCACGTGTCTGACACTGGCCGGCCTCAGGTGCTCCCACAGCAGCAGAGGAAGCCACGCCAAGAACTTGCCTTTCAAGCGATTCAGACATAGCAAGGAAGGCTGCAGATGAAAAATGTGTCTGTCTGTCACCAAAAGTCTATAGTTTTCTAATTCAAAAGAGAGGTTAAAGTAGGAGGAGGGTGGCCTGACAGAAGCTCAAAATAAGTTACATCACAGAGAACGAAAATTTACATAATGCAGAGAAGTGTTGCTCTATTGTTCAGTAGTCAGCTTAAAATTCTTCATTTAGAGTAAAAAGTGACTGGGTTGTCAGTATGAAATGTTCAAATATGCCAACTGAGTACAAGCTTAAGACCATTTATAAAGATACATAATTTATTTGTATGTTAAATTACTGCTTATTCCTTATACAACCATTAGCAGTGAACTTAATACCAAGCAAGTTCAGGAGCACTGCAGCTTATTTTTGTTAACTTAGAAATATAGCATACACATAATGACAGCCTTCACTTGAAAACAGTTATTTGTATATATAATTTGTACATACATATGAACTATATTTTATTTTAATAAAAGGATATATTAGTGTTTATGCCATATATGTATGTATGTGTATGTATCCACACATACAATTTTCACTAGGATATGAACTTTTTTTTAAAGGATTTTAGTGATTTTTTTTAGAGAGAAAGAACTGGAAGGAGAAAGACAGGGAGAGGAACATCGGTCAGTTGTCTCTCACATACCCCCAACCAGGAACCTGGCCCACAACCCAGGCATTTGCCCTGACTGGGAATTGAACTGGCAATCTTTTGGTTTGTGGGATGACAATCAATCTACTAAGCCACACCTGTTAGGGAGGCTATGAACCTCTTGAGGTAAAAAACGATTAATTTCTCTTTCTTATCCACTTATCACTTCGTGCAAATCTTTTCATATAATGAACTTTCAATGAAACACAGTATAGCCTCTTTGTATTTGAATCTAATACTTAAGACAAACAATTTGCTTGATGGCTACACTGTATAGGTAGTGAAATAACTGAAGGCTAGGACGTTGAACAATTGATATACTAAAGAAAAGCAGAGCATTTTTAAAAGAAGGAATCTAGGGGAAAGAACTTTTGGCAACACTAAATTATTATTTCTTTCTATCAAAGTGTATTTCAGCCTCCTCCCCAGTGGATGCATTGTAATTTCTCCTGGCTAGAATTGGCAGTGCCCTTTTATTTACTCCTCTTACCTCTCATTTAAATATCATGCACTAGACTATCATTCCTGATTTTACTACTTTTTACTGCCTATGGGCTTTTCTCAACTCATTTAAAAGACATTATGCTTTGATAATAGACTGTCTGAAGATGGAACTAAATTATAATTTTTTAAAACTTCAATTTAATCAATGCCAGAGGCTACCCAGAGATAGAGTTTCTCCTGAAAAGTTCTGTTCTAGTTGAACTCTTTATATATTGCATTTTGTTGGAAAGTTTTCAGAGTGTATATACAGGGTGAGGCAAAAGTAGGTTTACAGTTATTTGTATGAAAATAACACAATAATTAATAAATAATAATACAAGAATAAACTCCATTTTGTCTAGTCACAACTGTAAACCTACTTTTGCCCCATCCTATACAACATGTAGGGATACCCATGTAAATATATTTGCAAAAGTAATTTTCATCATTATAACTAATTAGCATTAAGATAATGTCTTTGAATTTTTTTTGACTTTATAGGATGAATATTCAATAAAGAAATAATTTTTAGCAGTAAGAGCACAAGGCTTACGATTTGGAAGATCTAGCTTTGAATTCTTATTGAGTTTTTCTAGCTATGTAACCTTGGTGACTTGACTTAACTTCTCTGAGTTACTCATCTGGAAAATTATGATGACAAGCCCTATAACTAAGGTCTGAATTGAGTAACATTATAAATCACTAGCCTTCAAAAACATTACCATTCTCCCTAGAGAAAAATGAAAGAAGCTACTAGTATAAATATAAATCCCATTTGGTTATTTCTTTTCCTCTCTAGAATACAAAACAACCAAAAGAAGATGACATGTTTGCCCAGCAACTTAATGTACTTATGAGTAACATAAAGAAAAAAGAAATCAGGTTCAGTGAGAACTCCTAAACTGGCTACAGATCTTTTGGTAAAATGATAATTAACTATGACTTTTATAATGAATTTAGCAAATATGTTTATTTTTACTCTGTGTGTATGTATACACATATGCACACACATGTGTGCACACATGCATACACATGTACACATTTTATGCATATATGTTTGTGTGTATATACATACGCATATATGTATATATGATGTGTGTATATACATATGTGTATATGTATATGTATATTTAAGACAGATTTAAAACAAAAATGAAATAAAACTTAGTATTTCTGATATATATCCAAGGTAAAGTTTTTGTTTCCCCTCAAGGCTCTGCCATCTCAGTTCATCCCTAATCAGTAATGATGACACTTTCTACCAAATGGTTGCTCAAACCACTTATTTGGATTAATTTTTGACATTTTTATTTCCCTCACCATGCCATATTCAATCTACCATTAAGTCCATTGTTCTCATATTCAAAATAAATTTTGGAGGGAGAGAACAATAACTTATCTCTACCCACTACCATTATAGTACAAGCCACTGCCATCCTTATTTGAACTATTACAACAATCTCCAAGAACAGAAACACCCTAAGTAATTATTGCTTTAAAAAGTTAGTTGAGCCCTGGCTGGCATAGCTCAGTGGATTGAGTGCAGGCTGTGAACCAAAGCATCACAGTTTCAATTCCCAGTCAGGGCACATGCCTGGGTTTCAGGCCATGGCCCCCGGCAACCGCACATTGATGTTTCTCTCTCGCTTTCTCCCTCCCTTCCCTCTCTAAAAATAAATAAATAAAATCTTTAAAAAAATCCTTTAAAAATAATAATAATGTTAGTTATTTCTGCTTTAAGATAAAACAAATGTAAAGTTAAAACAAATGTAAAGTTAAAAAATCCTGGCACGATGGTTCTATGAAGCTTTTAGAGTATAAAATTCCTTCCTTATTACCATGTGGGTGTGATTCTTAAGCTTGTGATCCATGATAACTTCAAGAACTTCAGCCATCACAGGCAGCAATATGAATGAAAGATGGAAGAAGGATTCATTCTTTTCTCTTTAAAGGGACTACCTATAAGTGCACATGGAGCTTAAATTTGCATAAGACTGTCAAGAATGAATTCCATGGCCCACAAGTTACAAGGGGTCCTGGAAAATATCTTTAAGTCAGTGTGACCAACTAACAGTTAGGGTTCTGTTTTTATCTGGTTCTTCCCTACCTCTCTGCATAATGTTTCCATATGCTTCCATTATGTCTACAGCTAGCTGAGTATATAATAAACTACGTCCCACTTCATGGTCTTCATGTTCTCTGCATAGAGGGCTCTAACTCCATTCCTCCCCTGGATAACTTTCTATCTTTCACGTTTTACTTTAGTATATCACTTCTTTGGATGGATTTTCCTTGATAATCCAATTAAAGTTGCAAACTTCCATCAACCCCCTGTTACTTCCTCTCAGAGCACCAACTTTCTTCCTTCATAACACTAATTATCAGTGACATTTATTTATTTGTTCTTTTTCTTGTTGGATTTCTTCTACCTTATCCACTAGTCTAAAAGGTCTATAGTTATGGGGAATATGTTTCTTTTTTTCATTGCACAATGCCTAGTACATAGTAGATGCTCAGTAAGTGTTAGAAAGGGACAAAAGGAAAGGAAGAAAGAGAAGGATTAAGGAAAGAAGATAGAAACTATAATTTTAATAGAATATTGATGGTTTGACTTTCATCTTTCTATTAGTCATTTTTCTATTTTTCTTGTCTTCCAGTTATAGTTCAGAAAAATATCTTCAATCCATTGAATAATTTGATAATAATGTAAAAACAATCAGAATTGATCTTAAATTTTTTTAAAATCATATTTTGAAAGTTATACCCCCTGGAGTCAACTCTCCTGAATTTCTCATTCAGGTGAAAATGAAACAGAGTGAATTCAAAAGCTTTAAATCATGTTTAACATGGTTTCCCAAGGAACTAGTCTGAATAGCTTTCTGAATCACATTTATGGATAAAAATGAACAGACTTCTCTGCAAGTCCAGGCACAAAAATATAGGGATTAACTTCATGAATGCTTATAAAGTGCCCTGTCTGCTGCTGTAATTATTTGTGAGGAAGTAAAAACACATTAAAATGTCTTTTGCCTGTATGGTAATGAGTATGAAAGTATTCTGGTGAATATAAAGTCATTTATTTTCCCTAGAAATCAATCCAGTTGGGTTAAGTGTCTCTGAATATCTTATGAAAGTTTGTCAATTCTAAACATCTCTCTTAAACTTGCTTTTGTTCAGTTGTCAACAGTAATACCTTGTTTTGCCTTCCCCTGAATGACACTTCAGTAATGAATTTAAAAAACTAATTGAAACCAATATTCATCTTGAATAACATTGGATTATTCTCAGTACTTGTAGCTATTCTAGTTTGTATTTTGATGAGCTTTATTTAAAATTTTTTCTGTCACATCACGTTCATGCACCATTTGGAGTTTTCTCCACTTTTTTCATCATCTATGTGATTTCACTTGTTATTTTGGTTTGCTTTGTAAGAAATTTAAATTTCCCCTCATTTTACTTTCCACAAGCCATCTTTCAGACTTTCAAATACTTTTTTTAAACTTATGCCAAAGAACACTTCATAAACATTGGTGAAACAGTACACTGCCAATACTTTTAGCTGAGCTATATTTTATTTTTAATGAAAGGATGTATTAGTATTCATTGGAGAATATTATGTTTTCAGCTCAGTCACATTTCCATTTGGCTGCTTTGCAGAAATAATTTTTCTTTTTAAGAAGGATTTATCAGAGGATTTTAAGGAAGGGAAAGGCTTTTGAAAGCCATTACCCCACTACCAGAAAGTGAATACATTTTTGATGTAGTGGTCATCATCTTATACGAAAATTATTTTCACCTAAATCGAAGACAGTTGTTCAGTGTCTAATATCATTACCAGAATGCATACTTAGTCATTTATTTGCTTGAAAATGTAGATGCTGTAGTAGGCATAATGGTGCTCCTCCCCCACCATGGATATTCAAATCCTAATGCCAGGACTTTGAATGTGAAGGTTGTATTGCATTAGTTTCCTCTGGCTGTTTTAACAAATCACCACAAACTTAGTATCACAAAAGGGTATAATTTTATTGTTTTATAGTTCTGGAGGTCAGAGTTTTAAAATGTGTCTGCAGGTCAGCATTCCTTCTGATGACTCTAAGACAAAATCTGTTTCTTTACTTTTTTTTAGCTTCTAGAGACCACACTCATTCCTTGGCTAGTAGCTCCTTCCATTTTCAAAGGCAGCAAAAATAACAGCTTAAAAACTCTCACTTTCTCTTCTCTTTTTTTCCTTCCTTTCCTCTACCTTCCTCTCCATTCATTTCCTTCCCTCTCCTACCTCATTCTCTCTGTCTGTTTCTCTATATCTGTTGGTCTTTCTGTCATTTTCTCTTTGTCTCTGTCCATCGCTTTGTCTCTGACTCATCTACCTCCATTTTATAAGCACCCCTGTGATGACACTGGGTCTCCACTGAATAATGCAGAATAATCTTCCTTCTTCAAGGTCCTTCACTTACTCACACTGCAGAACCTCCTATGCCATGTAAAGTTACATATTGACATGTTTTGGGGATGAGGCTGTGAATATTTTGAGAGGGTGTTATTCAGCCTTCCACGGTTGCAGATAAAATTATGGTTGATAATCAGCCAACCTAAACGAGGGAGATTATTTTGGATTATACAAGTGGACCCGGTGAAATCACAAGGCTCCTTGAAAGAAGAGCAGGAGAGGGGATTAGAGTGATACAATGTGAGAAGGACTCATTTCTGTCTTTGAAAATGAAGACAGCGGCCCATGAGCCAAGGAATGCAAGGAGCCTCCAGAAACTGGAAAAGGCAGACATCCCATAAAGCAATACAAAACAGCCCTGAGGATACTTTGATTTTAACCCAGGGAGACTTATGTGAAACTTCTGACCTAGATGAACTGTAAAGTAACTTTTTTATTGTATTAAGCCACTCATTCATGGTAATCTGTTAACAACAGCAATAGGAAACAAAAACAAGGGCCCATTTTTTTTTTAAAAATAGGAGTGTTACGTATCTCATAATATTTGTCATGCAATTCATAATACATTTCAAATAATAAATCGGATCATAGCAGGTATGTACCTACATGAGAGCATTGCTGCTTCACTTATTCTTTAGACCACTTGAGTAGCTCTGGCATCCAAATAAAAGATTTCTTCAGTTGAAAGATTTGTTAATAGTCATTATTTTGCTTTAAATAACATTCAAAGAGAATATAGTAACTACTATGACATTTAGTGCATTCGATATCTTTTAGACATACTTAAGTAGAAGTTTATAATCTTTGAGTTGATATAAACAATCCCAGGCAATCAGAAAAAAATCTGCTTCTTTAATTCAATGATATTCTGAAATACTTCAATTTAATTAAAGCAATAGTTTGTAATCCACAAAGGTGCATATCTTAACTTTATATGTGCCTTGTAAATATTCTTCTTATATTGTATAGTTTATGTGGTATCTAATAGCAGCACTTAAGGAGTCCTGAAAAGACAGATGACACCTTTTATCATGAAGGTGGGTTATCTACAAAGAGATGGCCTTTAATGCAACATTGCCCATAGTTAATATAAGAACTGTTTACATTTTCCAAAAGTGCTCATTCTTGGGTCCAGCCACCCAAGAATGTAATTTCCAAACACAAATTACTGTGTTTAAACAGTAATTCTGCTACATGTCAGCTTTGAGACTTTGGGCAACAAACTTCTCATGACTGAATTTTTTTGTTGTTGTAAAGAGGGGAGGATGGTAATAATATCCACTTCAAAGTGAATTGAAAGAGTTGGGGTTACCAGCCTCACAGATGGCGGTCTATGATTGATCCCTGCCTCCTCGAATTTACACCCTGGTTTTGTAGTCTTGGAAATCAGCTGCCATGTTGTGAACAAGTCTATGGAGAGCTTTGCTGGAATCTTAGATCTTCGTCAAGCCTTCAAATGACTACAGCTGTTCAGGCTATTTCACGTAAGCAGATTCATACAATATGTAAATTTTTCACATCTGTTTTTTGTTTTTGCTTTTTACTTAGCATGTTTTCACAGTTTGTCTGCATTGTAGCATGCAGTAATACCTTATTCTTTTTTATGGCTGAATAATTTCCCACATGTGAATAGATCATATTTTGTTTATGCATCCAATGGATGGTGGACATTTGGGTTGTTTCCAACTTTTGGCTATTGTAAATAGTTCTACAATAAATGTATCATACATGTATTTGCCTGAGTACCTGTTTTATATTCCTTTGCATATACAGGGTAGATAAAAGTAGGTTTATACTTATGAGTACATGAAACACAATTTATTCTTATACTATTTATTAATTATTGTATTATTTGTATTGTTTTCTTCTCATTGTTGTTATTTCATATTCTTATGGTTTATCTTTTAGGGAATGATGGCTGGAAATTTAAACAGCAGTGAACAAAGGTGGACACTTAAACCTGCTTCAGCCCACCCCTATATACTTAGGAACAGAATTGCTGAGTTATGTGATAATTTTATGCTTACTTTTTAAGAAACTGTCAAACTGTTTTCCATAGATGCCACACCATTTAATGCTCCTATTAGCAATGTATAAGTACTCCAATTCCTCCACAACATCACCAAAATTTATTTTTCTTTAAAGAAAACAATAGCCATCATCATAGTGGGGTGTGAATTTGTACCCATTGTGACTTTGATTTTGATTATCCTAATGATTAATGAAGCTGAACATCTTTACATGGGCTCGTTGGTCATTTATATATCTTCTTTGGAGAAATATCTATTCGAGACAAATTTTTAAAATTGGATTTTCTTTCCATTGTGGAGTTGTTAGAGTTATTTTTGTATTTGGGATAAAAGGCCTTTACCAGAAATTTGATTTGCAAATGTTTTCTCCCACTCTCTTTTCATTTTCTTCATAATGTCCTTTGTTACACAAAATTTTAAAATTTAGATGAAGTCCAATTAACCTATTTTTCTTTTTGTTGCATGTGTTGTTTTGTTCTAAAAGTCTTATGGCTTTAGACTTTATATGTATGCTGTTGATCCATTTTGAGTTAATTTTTGTATATAGTTTTAGATCAGGATCCAACTTCATTCTTGTACATTTAGATATACAGTTGTCCCAGTATCACTTGTTGAAGAAACTATTTTTGTTTCCCTTTGAATGGTCTTGGCACCCTTTTTGAAAATCAGTGGACCATAGATGTGTAGGTTTCCTTCCGAACTCTCAACTCCATTCCACTATTGGTAAATGTATGCTTATACCAGTATGACACATTTTTTATTACTGTAGCTTTGTAGTAAACTGAGATCAAGAAGCATAAATCCTCCAGGTATGTTGTTCTTTTTAATTATTATTTTGGATATTTGAGGTTCTTTGTACTTCTGTAAGAATTTGAGAATTGACTTTTACATTTCTGCAAAAATAATATTGGAATATTGACAGAAATTACTTTGACTCTGTGGTTTGCTTTGAAAAGTATTGCTATCTTAATAATGTCTTCTAATCCATGTTTATATAAAATGTTTTTTTTCATGTATTTAGGTCATCTTTAATTTCTTTCGGTAATATTTTGTCATTGTCAGTGCACAAGTTTTCCATCTCCGTGGTTAAATTTGCTTCTAAATATTTTATTATTTTGGATGCTAATGTATAAAGAATTTTCTTAATTTGTCTTTATGATTGCTCATTTCTTATGTATAGAAACACAACTGAATATTATGTGTTGATCTTGAAATTATAAATTTGCTGATTTTTATTTGTTCCAGTAGTTATATATTCATTGAAATTTTCTACATATAAGATCATGTTACCCATGAATAAATATAGATTTACTTCATTGTTTCAGATTTGGATTTTCTTTATTTTTCTTTATTGCACAGTTGCTCTGGCTAGAACTTCTAATACTAGGTTGAATTGCAGTGGTCAAAGTAGGCAGCCTTGTCTTGTTCCTGATCTTAGTCTTTCACCCTTGATTATGATGTTAGTTACTGTTTTTTTTAGCAGTATTTATCACTCTTAAATTTTTGCTATAATGGTAAATTTTGTCAAGTGTAATGAATTTTGTCTCTATGTCCTATTACTTTCATTTCTCCCTTAATATGTGAACCAGCCAACTAAATACATTCAGGAGCATGCAGAGCACATTATGATATAAAGAAGCATACATTCTGCTTATGCTGTCCAATAAACTGGAAAAAGTATTTAGAAGACACAGAGTAAAACCAGAAATGCAGGGATATTGTGACATATTCAAAACTCAAGATCATACACAAGAAGCATGAACTCTAAACAATTTCTTTCATTTTCTTCCCATACCAATAAAATAGAAATAGTATCTATTCAAAGCAGAAGTTCTTTTATGCCTATAGTTTATTTAAAGAAATTCTTTAAAAATGGCTTATTTTGTAGTAAATGGCTTAAAATGTTATTTTAGAGGAAATAATAAAACTGACATAATTATTTGTATTATAGTTTTGTTTGAAAAAGGAGATAAGTAGATGGCTCACACATATGTGCTCGTTTGTTTGTGTTTTGGTGGGATTAATAAAGTCATTACAAAATATTTGGTAATTTGTGTCCAAATTCATGAATTCAGTGCATGCTATACCAAAGGCTATATGGTGAAAATAGGTACTTGTGCTCTCTGTGGCTAGCTACTAAACTGAGGTTTGGATAAGATACTTTGAGATTATTTTTGGTAATATCTAGATTTAAATTTGTTATTAAGTAATTTAAGATTTATGTAAAAGTTGCAAAAACAGTAGAAAATATTCCAATATATTCTCCATCCAGTGTATCCACATATATGTGGTAAGATTTTACCATATATTGTGGTAAGATTTTTACCACATTTGCTGTGTCACTTCATGATTTTCCCTGTCTCTATGTTTCTTTACCACATATTGTGGTAAGATTTTACCACATTTGCTGTGTCACTTCATGATTTTCCCTGTCTCTATGTTTCTTTTTCTGTCTCTTCCACTCTCTCTCTATGTATATGTACATATTTTTTTTCTTAATTATTTGAGAGTAAGTTGCACATGTGATGACCCTTTTCTCCTTATAATTTATTATGTATTTTCAAAAACACAGGCACTCATTTATATAATCACAATATAGTTACCAAAATCAGTAAATTAAAACTATAGACTTTATTTATATTTTGCTAATGATCCCATCACCATCCATCATAGTAAAAAAATAAAGATAAGATATATACAAAATGTGGCCCAGGATTCAATCTAGAATTGCATTTTATGTTTAGTTGTCAGATAGTAAGATAATTTTCATGATATTTATTAGCTGTCTTGATGGTTATCATAGTCAATGTTTTATACAATGTCTATGTCTTTGATTCTTTATTTTGTTCTTTCTCCTTTGTTGGGCTGATAAAATCTTGTCTCTGTAACTGTTTTTTTCTAATTTCATTATCATTCTCTTCAAACAGCTTATACTCACATTGTAATAACTATTTTGTGCAGTAGGATCTCATAATGATTGTTTCCTGCATGGCAATATCATTTAATGTGAGAGATCAGAATAATGAAAAAAATATCAACAACTATCTACAGTATTTTAAACCTCAAATGGGATGATATTGTCTTAAATACTGTTCCAATATTAACTCATCATTTCCATGAGTGCTTTTTTAAATTAATCCAACTTAAATTTAATCCACTCGTTATTAACTTGTTTTTAGTGATTTAAAACAATTGCTTATCTATCTGTCTCCATGACAAAAGTTTTAGTGTACTAGAAGATTGTTTTTATCAGCCCTGGCTGGTGTAGCTCAGTGGACTGAGCATGGGCTGCAAACTAAAGTATCGTTGGTTTGATTCCCAGTCAGGGTACATGTCTGGGTTGTGGGCCAGGTCCCCAGTGAGAAGCATGCAAGAGGCAACCACACATTGGTGTTTCTCTCCCTCTCTTTCTCCTTCCCTTCCTCTCTATAAATAAATAAATAAGGTCTAAAAAAAAGATTGCTTTTATTAACTCATCTCTTAGTCTCTATCTACACTGAATACAACAGAGTTCAGATCTTCATTTGCTGTGTATGAAAATATTTTATTTTACTGATGTGATTTTTTGCCTTAATATATTGATCTCTAGAAATAATTGATATGTGACTACCATTCAACAATGCAAGGATTTAATTTGAAAAAGACAGTCAATAACTTTCAACTGAAATAATAGCTTTATTCTCCTTTCTCATAATTCAGTAACTATTCCTCAGCTGCTACCAATGTCAACCAAACTGTGTTGGTGCAGTGGTTGTCCATGGAGAAAGACAAAAGATGAACTTCATCAGTTTTCCAAACAGAGATAACTTCAACATCAGGAATGCTGTATTCGACTTCTTAGGCCACCTTAGAATTACTATCAGCTTCTTTCTTGGCCTTTGTTCCTTACACTTGTAAAGATTTAGAATGGCAATATTCCAAACACAATAGTAGGCTCTCAACAATTATCAGTGCTTTCTCTCATCTGCTATTCTTAAATTATACATTTGCATCTGCTAAAATTCAATATGATAATTTTAAATTTTCCAATCAGTAAACACTTTTTTCCTGTGTATATATAGGCTAGCTCTGAGTGATGAATATTCATTTTGTGCTGTGGCATATTAACATTAGAGCATAAATTTTGGCTCTGAACACATTACCTACGAGTGGTTTCTCATTGCACTTGCTACTGCTGCTATTGGTTGTAAGCACAGCCAAGTCCCCATTCCCTTCTTTCTTACTCGCAATCCTAAAATATATCATGAAAGTTATAAAAGAAACTGGAACTTATTTTACTAGCTTAGTTAGTGAAACTAAAATAAATGGGAATATTCAAACAGTACCTTCTATGTAATGGACTCTGCCAGGCTCTTCAGTAGATGAAACTCAGTTATTCACTATTTTGGTCCTTTATTATACTCTGTTCAAGGCACCAAGGCATTAGAAACCTTAATATAAATTATTGGGCTGCTATGATTTTATTAACCCATGGTGTTTATTGTGAGTGGGTTCTGCTGAATCCTTGGAGTTTATAAATTATTGGGCTGCTATAATTTTATTAACCCATTGTTCTTATTGTAAGTGGGTTCTACTGAATCTGTGGAGTAATTGTTAGCAAGCTAATGAGGTATACCTAAAGTTGATGAGAACTCTGAAATGGGAACTGTGTGTTTTATTAATAACACAGGTTGGAATTTTTTATTAGAGTCCAAAGCTAAGCCTGATTAAATGCCCTTTTGCCTGGCTCTTCTTATAAGTGTTTTTGAAAGTATTGAATACACAATTTGTGCATTAGCTACGGGACATATTCTATAATGTATGCCTTATTCTCCCTTCAAAAACCAAATTTGGTTGGTGTAAAAATTTCCATAATATCCCATTGTTAAAATGATACTGCAGTAAATGGAAAACCATTAAAAACAACAACAACAAAAAAAAAAACCTTTTAGGACTAGAACTCATGTTTAAAATGAAATACATCTTTAAGACACAAATCAATTCAGTGGTGATTATAGTTAAGCTATTTACACCATTAGAAGAAGAGGTAGGCTTACCAGTAGTTATACTTTATTCATGGATAGACATATGATATTTTCTATTCAATAATCATCTATGGGTAGCTCTCGATTTATTTACATTTATGTTTATTTAATGTTTGCATTAATGAGGTTGCTTTAAGAGTATCCATTCTAAAATTGTGGTACCTATGAAATATCTATGTGTGAAATAGGTGGAAAACATGGTTGGTAACAGTCATCTCCTCAAAATGCATGGATCTGATGTTGGATATATGTATGTGCAGAGCACTTGGAGACTTTGCCTTTTTTAGCCATACTCTGTTTGAAAATACATTTCTCCTGATAAACATGCATTTTAGGCATTTGTTAAGAGTTTGCCTAAGAAAATAAAATCATAATTCTTTCTTGATAATTACTAGGAAAATAAAAGTCAGCTAGCTTATCATGTGTATAATGACCTGGATATCCAGAGACATTGCATAATAAAGTCAACCCTTGGACTGCTCTCCATTGTATCTTCTTAGTGCACCTTGAATCAGGGAAAAGAGGACTGTGAAAAAATAACATAATTGCTGTTGCTGGATATAACAAGAGTAACTGCATCTTTTTGATTCATGAAACTGGGTTTGTTCATGTCCCCATCAGCAGCACCATATGCTTTTAATCTTTGGGTACACTGCAAAGCAAAATGTGATTATAATTACTGCACAATAATTTTTCTAATTTACATTCATTCAAAATGTTTACAGTTTATTAGCTGTGGCTGGCATCTTATTCACCCTCCATTACTATAGCTATCTGGCTACCTTTCTGAATATTAGTAGCATTCCTACTGCCAAAAACCCCAAATTATCAATCAGTCATGTTCTCACAGCTTATCTGATGAACTTTTAACAGTCTTATCATATTTGTTAGTCACATATACCCTTACCATTGGCACCCTGTGGACACTTGGCTTCCCCATAGGATGAACAATGGCTGGTGTCAAAAAAGGTCATATTTGTTATTTCTGGGTCACTGAACTTCTATGTCTTTGCCTTGGTTTCCATACCTATAAAACAGATAAAGCGATATTTGCATCAGGTTTTTAACAGTGAAAATTGAGATAATGGATGTGAAGTCACGTTAAAATTGTAAAACATAATATAAATAAAAGATAATCTACCAATCTTAACTTGAAAAATAAAGAAAGAAAATATTTGAATACAGTAAGAGAACTTGGAACAGTTTCATCATGCTTTATTTGTAGGAAAGTTAGCCCCTATTCTTTGGGCAGAGGAGAGGCAAAATCAGAAAATGACTGTTTATGAAAAGAGACAGAAGAAAAATTCTTTTGTAATATTTGAAGCATTCAAGCTGCATTTTCAGGCCTGGATGGTGATACCTCTAGGGTTTAACTGTGCTTAAATAGAGGTGGGATAGATACAAACTAGCTCAGCAACAGCACCTGGAGAGAGGCTGTCACATCTAAAATAAGGAGAAAAGGCGAAATCAGAGCAACCGCGGTTACGTATTTTCTAGTCTCTTCCTCTTCCACATTTTCCCAATTTCTTCACAAATTGTTGCTAATTTACTCTGTTGCTTTTTAGTTGAAAAATACAGACCCCTCCTCGAACCCGTCCCGTAGATAGGGATTGAGGAAGCAAGGAGGGATGGGAGAGAAATCAGAACTAAGTCAATACCCCAGTGATTGTACGCTAGAAGCGTGTTGCTGTACAACAATATCGCCCTGGAGCCTCTTTATTTGTTTATCAATGAACATCCTACAGCGTCCCCGAGATGTAGGTCAGGCTCATTGGAAACAGGAGTCGCCGATCACGTGCAGCCTTCATTATGTTTCCAGACCGGGTGCGCTGCTGATTCCTGCACAGTGGAGTGCGTCTGAGCCACAGGAGAGGAGACACCTGTGCCTTAGGGACGCAGGTGAAGTTCCATCTACCTCCTGGAGACTTTCCCTAGTGTTTTTCCACCCCCTCAGCCACTCACTCCTTATCCCCATCTTCCCTGCCGTCCTGGACCAGAGCTTCTCTGTTTAACTGGTGCTTTTCCCGCTCTCTCCCCTCTCGGCACCTAAGCTGAGGACCCAGGGCTCCATTCAACTGGGCATGCCTAATAACCAGGGAAGGCTTGAGCTGCAAGAAGAAAGCGTTTGCACCTTCTGCGCTCCCCTCCCCTCTGCAGCTGTCTCCTGCCAGTCAGGATATCCGACGTGAGCTCGGCCCAATGAAGGCCCGCGGCCTTCGTGAAGGCCCCGCCTCCCATGGCACACCACCAATTAATGGCTGGCAGAGGTGGGACGTATTCTGTTCCCGCCTCTCCAGTTAAGGCTGCTTGTGTGAGCCGGGAACGGCGCAAGCGAGGGACGACGGAAGGGACGGGCAGGTGTGGGCTCTGGGCCGCGCAGCCGGACGGCGGGAGTCGGAGGTGCTTGGTGCATGGGCCAGTGAGGGCGCGCTGAGATACCCTCGCCGCGGCGTAGGCGGAGCAGCGCGGGTGTCAGGCGCTGCCCCGTTACCCTGCGTCCCAGCGAGCGGAACCTTGCGCTTCGCCCGTGGACTGTCCGAAGTCCGCGCTATGGAAGAGGAGAAATATTTGCCTGAGCTGATGGCAGAGAAAGATAGCCTGGATCCATCTTTTGTGCATGCATCGCGCCTTTTGGCGGAAGGTAGGACTTGTCTCCACAGATGGGCTCAGACCTCTGGCCGCCCAAATCACCCGCGGCTTGGTTAGGAGAGTGAAGTTGGGGAGGGACGCTTGTCTCCTTCGCAGAAACTGTCACCCTGAAGATGCTGGCTTCAGAGCTCCAGGCGGACGGAGCCCGTTCTCAGGGCGGGCAGCAAGGCTCCTTCTCTACGTTTTAATTTGGGGAAGACTAAAGCTTGGAGATCTGAAGGCAGTGGTGATGTGACCTGTTAGGATCATTGGTAGAAAAACCATAAAGTGTAACGCGGTTTACAGGGATATTTTCACTTCGCAGAGGGAAGGGAAATCAGTTTGGAAGTAAATGGTGATCAGTGTAGTGTTCAGAGAGCTTCTTGCTACATATCAGCATTTTTTTTCTTTGCTGTATATGGGAATTGATGTTGATACTCTAGTCTAATTACAGCCTCTTCTATGAAAAGTCTTAGAATCAACCTAGATTAAACTATCATATTCTTCTATATTTGCGAGTGTGGCAGAGGCTAAAGTGCTTATCAATTTATTTGAAGTGTGATAATTGGTTTACTCTGCGAGTTACTGGTCCCTGGGAACACTCTGCAATTGATCAGCTGTTTTATCAAGTGTGCCTTTTCTGTTGTGTACCTGTAATGTTAAAGGAGATTTAATTCCCAGAACATGTATGTGTTGTCTTGCGTGGCTTTGAAAGGTTGTTTAAGCACACACACAAACTTTATGACGAATATTAACTGAAATTATTCCACTTACCTTAAAATAAAGCTAACTGCTAAAGATATATCTGTGGTAATCGACACATGCCTTTAAAAACTTGACTTTTTTTGATGAATGCTTCATTAATAATGAATTGTTTCATCATTAAATGGACTATAATGCAATTTTGTAGCTGAGGTTATGGACTTACCTATAGTAAAACTAAAAGTGACAACTTTCTCTTCCTCAGCCCTTCAGCGTTAAGAGAAATGTTTGCTTTACGGAGACTTAGTTGTACATGGAAGGAAAAAATTCTGATCTTCCATGTATGATTCTAATATCACTAGGTTTATTTAAACATTTTATTGATGGATTATTATTTATAATAACAATAAAGTATGAGCTTTTTTCCATTTTGCATACTAAACAGTTAAGAAAATATTTATAATCAAAATATTGAATTTGTGAAACAACTGAACTGTTTTTCAAGGAACAAGTTAGTTTTGGAGAGGATTTGGGAAAGTAAAATGCAATTATGCTTACTACTTTCTTGGTTACTGATTTTTTAAAAATAGAAATTAAAGTTGAAAAGTAAAGTCGACTAAAAATTAAATTCTCTAGTGTATTAAAAACAAAGGTAACTACATACAATAATGAATATTGAAAATTAATGAGTTATTAAGTGCTTAGGATTGTTCAAAATAATTAAAAATTCAACTAAGCCTTTGAAATTGTGTACTTCAATATATTTTTCCAGAAGTGTCTTTATTTAGCTGATAATGTCTTTAAAATGAAAAAAAATTACAAATTGGTCATTATCTGTGACCTGCTCATTGGTGTTCTCTTTGGGACAGCAGGTTCAATGATTAATTCATCTTTCACTAATGAGAGTTAGTGTACTTTCGAAGACTGCCACACTAAAAAAAAACGCACGTGAGAAACTCTTAATAGAGTACAAAGTATTCTGTGGCTGATGAAACAGCAGTCTCTGCACCTGGTTCCTTAACATTTTATCTTCCTCAGGAACTTGATTTCTTGATAAATAGCAACATGCTCAGATGTTCCTTGTAATTTATTTTTTCCCCAGTAGGGGGAAGTATGTCCTGCTTTTGTAAAGCCTTAGGAGAAAAAGCTCCTAAATAGAGAGAAAAGCATCTAAGTAAGAAACAAAGAGAGATGTCCAAATTTCAGAGAAAGTATACTAAGGAAAAGAGAATGAAATAGGTGATTATAATAATCTTGGGGTTTATAAAGAGATGTGCAAAAGATACATAAGATTTAAATTAATTCTCTGATTGCACTTGAAGCTCTTCATATGGGCTTATTAAAAAGTATAAGGTATGTGTGCTTTGGAATCTTTGATAAATATTAATGTACACTTTACATTATAGACATTACATTATTTTTTAAAAGGCTGCTTGCTGAGATTTCCAGGTTTTTGTTCGGAACTCTCTAGGAGAGTATTGTTGAGGTGATTTTATTTCTCATACCTGAAAATGCACTGATTGAAGGCAGTGGCTATAAATAAACCTGACATAGATATTCATTTGGAAGGAAGATGCACACTGAAGTACATTTCAGTCAGTACTGTGCAGACAGTCTCAAGACTGAGTGAGTAATAAAAATGATCCAGATGATTCAGTTCTTCGGAATGATTTTTTCCAGAAGCTAATATTTGTAAGGGTAGTGATATAAACCAATGAGCTTTCACAATGATTTATTTTGCTATTTTGATTGGTGATAGATGCAAATTAGTGCTCAATATTGACTGTTTTGTTTAAAATTGAAGGCCCTGAAGTTTAAAGTACTAGTTTTTTAGTTATTTTGTCATTGTTATTGTGGTTTGTTTTATTTCACTTGTTTCTGCTGTGTTTTCAGTATGTATGATTCTAAGAAAGCAAATGGAAGAGCCCAAACATTTTATGTATTTGACTTTTAGTTAGAAAAGATCTTGAATAATATGGTTTGATGAGTGTGTTTAATATGTTTGATTAACCAAAATAATGATTTTCCTGTGATTATACTATTGTTATGTATTTGTTGTGGATGGTGCTTTTGAATATGATAAAACAGCAAACTCAGCATGATCCTAAAAGTTCCACTTAGCCTCTGAATTTGCTTGCCAGATGAAATTAGATGAGGTTATTTATATCTCTGCTACTTCTGGGAAGTGCACTAAACTGTGAATCCAGATACCTGGATTTTAATTCCACTTTTGCCAAAACTGATTCTTGATAAGCTTACCTTTTCTGGGCCCAGTGTCCTTGTCTCTGAAATTAAGGAGTTGAACTAGGTGATCCATATGTTTCTTTGTAATTCTGATTTAGTCTGGGACTACTGCTGATGCAAGGAATGGTGTTTGTGTATTCAGAATACCAAAATCAATGGCTGAACATTTTTGAAACTTCTCAAAATTTCTTCCAAGATTAATGATTAATAATACATTTATTGCTCTATAGTAATAATTTGTGGCATATACATTATTTTGGCCACTGGGGACAGATTTATGTTCCTAAGTCTATCGAACTATTATGAAGGCTTAGAGCTAAAAATATGTATATGCATGGAAATTTCTTGTTTGCAGTCAAGCAACAGGCGTCTGTTGACAGACATAGATCTATTCAAGTTTATAGATTCAATTATGGTGATTCCATGTCTTTAGGAGGATTAATAAATTTTTGTCCAGTTGAGACTGTTTTGGGCTGGCAATATTTCCTAACCTAAATTCTTCACAAATATTGGTAGATTCACCATTGTTTTGGTTGACTTACCATATGATGAAGTCAGGGATTGCCAAATATCCCAACAGTTTAAATGTTAAAAACAAAACAAAAAAAACAAAAAAAAACAAAAAAACCATCTAGGTACTATTTTCAAAATTCAGTGAAAAGCTTGGCCATCCATCTAGGATTGACCTCTCTGCTGCAGATATAGATGAGTTTTTAAAACCACACAAGAAATGGGAATTAACATTTATTACAAATACTTATTTGTAGTGACTTAACTATATTTAGGTTCTCAATAAGGGTCATTTTTTAAGTTTATATTGTGTTCCTTAAAATATTTTCCATAAAGCATGGTGAGTTCTTAAGTGAATGAAAGCTATTGGTACAATGTCTGAAATCAGCTTCTGATAAGAAATAGTATTCATGAGGGTTTTCCTTTGACTAATGTAATCTCTTTGATAGTCCTCTCAGTATATTCAGGTAACCTTATTCGTGTTTCTTAGAAAACAAAAAATGGCAGATAAACTAATTTCAAGGTTTAACTATATTCAAGGTTTAACTATATTCCACTATAAATTCAAGGTTTAACTATAACTTATTCAATCTATAATTAAGACACATTTACAATATTATATAAAATTTTGCATATGCAAACAAAACACTTGGCATAGATTGGCCACAATTCTGCCTGTTGTTAAATTTCCTCTGATTCTCAGTTTCTTCATCTGTAAAACAGGAAAAGTAAAATCTACCAGGCATGATTATTTTAAGGTTAAAAAATGCTGTTTCTGACAATATCAGCAGTATTTTATATAAATACAAATAGAATGTTTTGTTCATATATAAGGTATATAAGCAGAAATTATACAAATATGAGATGATGCTTTCAAGATTTTCCTTAACATTTTAATGGCATTGTGGACTTGACCTCAGCTTGAAGCTTGGTTTTGTAAGGAGATAAACGCTGCCTTACTTTTGAATTACTGCTGAGTGAAATTTGAACTTATAAACCAAACTATAAAATAAATTATCTTATGAAAAATGATTCCAATGAGGGTTTTAAAAATACCTTGTTCCCTTAGTCACTGGGTACTTGTCATTGTTTTTTACTTGAGCTTGATTAACTCTGGTCCTGTGTCTTTAAGGGTAATTCTAAACCTCCCAGGCCTCTTCAGAAATCCATATGTCCTTCCCTCCTGTCCTTTCTCCTGTTTTCTTGAGGGAAATGGATATATACTTTCTGATGCTCTTCAACTTCTGACCATCTAAAAACTTCCATACTCCTTCTATTGTCTTTCATGCTCAGGAGATGAAATGTTTCTTTTGTTCAAGGCTGACCCATTCACCCATACCCTTAACTCTAAAATGTTCCCCATCTTCTCCAGGCTTGTTCTATAGTGATATCTTTTCTTCAGTATTTCCAACTTCTTCCTCCCTGTCCACTCTTTCTTGTAGCAGCTTGTAAACATGTTCCAATCTGCATAATTTAAAAAATATAATTCTTGTTCCACTTGCCAAAAGTAATAAATAATCTTTCTTGACATTTATCCTCTCTCATTTCTTTCAAATTTTTGATCATATTAGTCTGCACTAAGCTGCCTTGTTTCTCAATTTACCTCTTCAAAACTCCAGCATGACCTCTGTTCTCATCAGAAAACCAGTGGCCCTGGTGACAGAATTGTCTCCTAATTGCCAAATCCAATAAATGTTTTCTGACCTCTCATCGGGTCTCTTGGCTACATTTTTCACTGTTGATCTTCTTCCAATTTTTTTGGCTTTTGTCTTGCCTGACACGCAATGCTATCAGAGTGATCCATTCAAAATTAAGTGTGACCATGTCACACTTTATATTCTCTTTGAGCAGGCTTTCTCTGACACCATGTCCACAGAGGGAGAGGGGGCATCACCTTGATATTTCCAGGTGGAGTGAAGTCCAGGTGCCTCTCCAGGGGTCCACTGATACCATGCCAGCCACGAAGGGGAGGAGCACATTGTTATTTGTTCCTACCTGGCCTCTAGTGATGCCGAGAGGAGGGGGAGGGCTCATTCCTGCTGAAAATTCCAGCACGAATGAGACTTCTGATACCCCCATGGCTTGGAGGGAAAAGAGTGACTTGTTACTGTTCACAAGGATGGCAGTCCAGGATCTCCACATGACCATTGACATTGAAGGAGGTCTCCTTTACTGTGTGTGGACGCAAAGTCCCTATTTCCCATTCAGTCTCATCTGTGATTTCAGCCAGAGGGAAAAAAGGTGCCCCTGCAGTTGAGTGAGGTTGGAAGTCTAGGCTCCCTGTTTAACTTTTCTTGACAGGGGTGAGCACGAGATGCCTTTTGTTTTGTTTTTGTTCGTTTTGTTTTTCCTGTGTTGTTTAGCTGGAGAAAGATGTGTGTTGCTAAATGTTTTCTGCTTTGCTAGGTTGCCCTTTTTCTAGTCCTTTGGCCAGAGGGAGCAGGCGTTCCCTGAGGCTTTGTTTATTTATTTTATTTTTTGGTCTGCTTCTATTGATGTTTATGGATTGCCAGCTTTACCAATACCCACTTCAGCATACATGAGACACAAGAAAAAACTAAGGAAACCATTGCCCTGCTGCTCCTGGGTCTTGTGTTACCCAGTTAGCCTGCATTCTTCTTTGTAATCTGTGGTTTATTGATCATAATGTCCCCATCCCATTTATTTCTGTGTCTTAATTTATTTCTTTATGACATTTTTCTTGGGAGTGTATGCTAGGCTTTGTACATTACTATTTCATCAACAAGTTGTGTAAGAATGAGCATAACTAGGATAATTCTATATTAACGGGCACTTATTTTTCACTTTATCTAATTTCAAGAGACTTGGTGATATGATAACAGAGTGGGAACAAAGTGATGTCTGATCATTATTTCTAGTTTCTGTTGATGTGTGTAATTTACATTGAAGCTTTTTGTTCCCACAATTTCTTTGAAAAGAAGGAAGTTTTACAGGTAGTTTTTAGAAACCCACGGAGATAAGTCTGTCACATCACCAGCTTTCCTTATGCCCTTATTTGTAGGAACACCTGATTTGATCTCTTTTGACTGAATATATATATAAAAATATATCTAAGTTGGCCTTATATTCTGATGCCAGTTTGTTTTTTTAAAGCTATAACAATGTAAGATTTATTATAGTCATAGATTGAAATGTGATCCCTTTTCTTATAAAAATGGTGAATTTCATTAAAATAAGCATGGTGTAGAAATAGATTTTTTAAAAAATAGCTAATAGCTGATTTTTTAAAAAATAGCTAATAGTAGGTAATAGCTTATCTCCCATATTAATCTTCTCAGACATGCATGTTGTTGCATGACATTTTTTTCTCAAGTGGAGAATCCTGAAATGATTGATGTTTTATGGTTAGAAACTTGAAGTCTCAGCCAAGTATCATTGCTCAATTATTATTAACTATTGTGTAAAAGAAGTCATTTGTAGCATATCCTCCTTTACTTGGTTTTGCTTCACAAACACTACTTTCGAAAAGATTTTGTTGCAGACAGAGATAGCAAACATTCCAGAATACCCAAACAACCAATTTTTAGGCCGTTTACTATCCTTATAGTTTAGACACAGTTTGGGAGGTAAATGTTGATGGGCTAGGACTGCACTGCATCTGAGTATAGCATACACGCCCTTGAATATGTGTTGCTGATACCAGTCTTAAATATGTGCTCTTGGTATATGAAGAGTATCAGATGTTTTATTTATTGGTTTCTAAATAATTAGGGGGAGTCAACATTACGCATAAGATAAAAATAATAGTGCGTTGGAAGATCTCCTGAATTTTATACATTGATGATTTCCTGGGAATTCAGAGGAGGTTATGACTCTTCTTGGCCATTGTAATCATAGATGATTCTTCTTCTTTTTCTTCTTCTTCATCATCATCATCATCATCATCATCATCACTGTTTTCATTATTGTCAACATTAATTGGGAAATTACTCTTTGTCAGGCACTGTACTTGATGCTTTGCATGCATTATCATGCTTAATCCATCCACCAGTCCAATGAGATAGTTATTAGCATTATCTTTGCTTGATAAATGAGAAAATTAAGCATTGAAGAAGTTAATTTATCTCAAGTCACAGAGCAAATGCATTATAAAGTTGAAACTCGGCATTCTCCCCCACAGAGGCCATGTGTAACCATTACACTGTTCTGCTTCTGCAGAGGAGACACAACTTGAGTTAGGCTTTGAAAGAAGGCTAGATATTAATATGCAAAGTTTGTCTAAAAGATCAACATGGTTGTTACCATTATCTTCTAAAATATGTTCCTGGATGCAAGTATTAGATGAATTATTACATAATATTGTTAATAAGTACACTACATAAAAGGCAAGCACATTTATAAATAGGGAAATTTACCTAAGTACAAAATTGGGTTAAGGATTATCAAGAAAGCTTAACTTTTCCATTTGTCTTATACTGACTTTTTTCTAAGGGACTTGGTCATGAGGTGGCAAGGACCATTCCAGGCTTTTCTTTTCTTTTTTTGGATCCATAAGAGGTTGGAGAACTTTGTGTAATTTGCAGAGTTTCTTCCCATGTTTTTTCCTAGAGAACTGCTTATTTACTGCCTTCTAAGGAGAAAGAACAACTATAGGTCCTCTCTTGTGCCTTGAGGCAGTGTTGGTTTTGTTTAAAAATGGGAAGTGAGCAGATTTCACATGCTGTCAGAAACAGAATTTGGCAACATGGCTTGGTCCAAATGTCATCTATATGTTCTGAGGTCTCAGGGTCTAATAACTTTGAAACAGATTGGTTGATATTATTATACTGTCATCAGAAATGGCATAATTGATGCCTGATTTATTTAAAGCATTAAAAATGAGGTATTACTTTTCTAATAGAAAAGCAGAATGAATGTGTCTTCTCTAGTATGTAGATATTTTTTTGCAGATTCTTAGAATTATATATCAGAAAATGATGCATCCTGACTACATACACCTCAGGAGAGGGAGCCTCTGTGACAGAAATTCGGTAAAGAGAATGAAGGAGAAAACTTCCGTTAATTTTCAGAAGAAAGGGATAACTAAATTAATAACTATTTTAACAGAATGTACATTCTGGCTCAGGTCCTTACATTATACCTAAAAGGGCAGCTAATGTTGTATCTATTTTTGGGAAAGAAAAAAGAGGCCAATTAGAGGATAGTACAATCAATGTGGATTTTTAAAGCAATAAATTAGATATTAAGTAAACATCCAATATAAAAGTGTCAAGTAGCCACCATTAAACATTGAAACATTAAAAAATATTGAAGAATCTTATATATTTAAGGACATATCATGATCTTGCTTTGAAAAAACTTTTAGAAGAGTTAAATACCTGTTACCACAGCCTGTCTCTTTTAAAGTAATTTTTCCAGGAAATTTAAGGAATTTGATTTTTTTAGAAATTTGATTTATGTGCAGCAATGTACTCATTGTATAATAGAAGACAGAAGATGACTAAATACATAATGGGATATATTACTACATGTTTAGGCATGTAGATATTATAAATGGAGAAATTTAAGTGACTGTTGTTTTGAATTAAAGAATATCCGTGTCTTCAGAGAATCCAAATTTTTCTTTTTGGAGTGTAAAACCTAGAAGCTTCCTTGTTTTCTTTCCAAGGTCTGATGGAAGAGGGGGTCTTTAAGGAATTGTGTGGAGATGAAAGAACATTTGGTGTGCTGAGGGCAGATGGCACTTTATTAAATAATATTGTTTTGGAATGGACTTCAGGAAGATAGATGGCTATGCATTAAGCTAGTATTCTGAAATTAGTGTGAGATTTCAAATTATATCATATCCATATAAGGAAAATCTGGTGTAATAAAGCAAGATGATGATTAAAAACCATTTAATAGAATTATATGAAATGATTAGTATTTGGAATGAGTTGCAATAAGCCAAATGGTTTCTCTTTGAGTAAAACAAGTAAAAGGTGTGTGTGTGTGTGTGTGTGTGTGTGTGTGTTAAGCATGTGCTAGATATAGGTAGTCAATGAGAAACAGTACAGACTTGGTTCAGTTGGTTCTTAATATCTCTGCTCTGTATGGCTGAGAGTTACACAGGGTCTGGCACAAATAATGCCCCTATTATTACAAAATCATAAGCATGTAATTCTGTAACATAACAATATCACACTCAAGGGCACCATATGACATTTTAGGTGAAATGTTCAAATTAAAAGTATCAATTATTATATCCATGTTATTACCCTACCAGCCACACTCAAGAAGGTGTTACTTTTGCTGGACCCTGTATTTTGGTTGAGGAAAAGGAGAAAAGAGCTGTAGTCAAATAAACAATTTTCATAGGATCTGCAAAATACAGTAATAAGGAAAATTTTGGGGAGTTTCAGGTTGGGTACCTAAAAAGGACTGCAGAGATTATGGGAAGTTTCAACAGTAAGGGGCATATTAGCTGAGATCTAACAAATAAGTGGGATATGGCCAGGAGTCAGTGAAGAAGGGGCTTTAATTAAGGAGAATTATACATGTGTACAGCAAACAACATCTCTAAAGCCTGCAAAGAAAGAAAACATTTATTTAAAAAGGTAAAAGTAAAGTGTGATATTGTGATTTATAAGAAATATATATTTGGTCTCCTTCCCTGTTTCTGGCACAGAAACCTTAAAACCCTTGGAGCTTCCTAAGTGCTGGGAGCTACAAGGTGTCTCTCTATGTTAATGACATGGCTTTTATACCCGACCTAAGGATTGGGGCTAGTTGCCATTATAACCAGCCATGTGATTAGAGGGTTGTAACTCTTAGTACCATTCCCCCAATCTCCAGGAAGGGGAGAGGGGCCAGAGGTTGAAATCAGCTGCCAATGGCTAATGGTTTAATAAAACATGCCTATGTAATGAAGAGCCCTATGAAAACCTAAAAGGACTGGCTTCAGACATCTCCCCAGTTGGTGGAATGAGTTTTGGGAAGAGTTGAAACACAGAGCATGGTAACTCTGTTTTCTTCCACCTCATACCTCATTCATTTCTTTCATCTGTTTGTTACTGAGAGACATCCTTGTAATAAACTGGTAATCTAATAGATGTTTCTGTGAGTTTTGTGACCTGCTCTAGCAAATTAATGAAACCCTAGGAGGAGGTTGTAGGACCTCTAGATTAATAGCCACTTGTTTAGAATTTCAGGTAAAAATATGGACTTGGAACTTGCCTCTGAAGTGATAAGAAAGTGTTTTGGAACCCCAATTTATAGCTAGTTAGTCAGAAACACAGATGACACCTTGGCTTGCAACTGCCTTGTAAAGTGAGTCTTGGGAGCAGGCTTATAAGACTGAATCCTTAACCAGTAGAATATTACGCTGTTTCCAGGTAGATAGTCATAGAATTCGGTTGACTTCTTGGACATTCTGCTGGTGTCTGAGAATTGCTTCCCATTGATTGGGACCTGATCCCTCACATGCCTTTGGGTCCAGGAACCCCAAAATTAAGTGCATTTGAAAAATACAGTAAAAGAGAAAGCTTTAAGAATAATTGGGTCTAAAGAGAATGGTAGGTGCTTATCACACAGATCTTGTCAACTTGTTAAAAAGTTTGGACTTTATGCCAAAAGTAATGGTAAATCATTTAAGGGTTTTAAAAGAGGGCAATTTGATACCAGAATTTCCTTTAAAGCATAATGTAACTGCACTGCTCAGGAAGGATTTGACAGATAATGAGACACAGGCAGACCATCAGATGGCTAGCAGTCCAGGAGAGAATTTGTGGTGACATGAATTTAAATAATGAGAGACCAGATGGAAAGAAGTGGAGGGAGATAATAGAAATTTAACAAATGAAATGTAAGAAATCATATTGGATAGAGATGATGGAAAATAAAGGGCAATGAAGGCCATTGTCTAGGATGCTCTTGGTAATTGGTTTAATGGTGGTGTCAGTTACTGAGAAGAATTAAAAGGTGGCTAATGCTGAGTTCAGCTGAATATACATCGAAAGGCATGTGGGGTGTGGAGGTAAAGAGGCAGGTGGAGAGTTGGGTCAGGAGAAAGGTCTGTGCCACAGATAATGGTTTAGGTTTCATTAGCAGGTAGGTAAAATTTGACCTTGGCAGAAGAAGAGTTCACCCATGGAGAACATATGGAGAACAACAGGAAGGAGATTTAGGACGAGGCTGTGAGGAATGTCAGCATTTAAGGGGAAGACAGATGAAAAGTAGTCTGCAAATTTGACTAAAAACAGTTTCCTAGAACGTAGGTAGGGAAGATCAAGTACATTCAGTGTCAAGTAAATAGAATATTTGAAAAATGAAGAGTTGGGTTAGTATTTTCAAGTTCTGCAGATGGGCCAAGTGAGACAAATATTAAAAATGTCTAATGGATTTGGCAACAAAGAGAAAATTGAGAGGAGTTAAGAGAAAAATCTCAGATTCCTTTAGGTCAAATAGTTAATTGCAAGACCGCAAGAAAATGAGGTTTGAAAACTCTTCCAAGAACTTTGACTTTGTAGAGGAGGAGAGCTAGGAGATAGAATTTGTTGAACAGTATGAAATTGATAATATTTAATCATTTTGACCTAAAAACACAGCAGTTTTTTATGGTTTGACCTTTACAAGGGGATAGAATGAGAGAGGCATGTAAACGTAGTGGTTAACAGCACAGACACTGAACCTGGACTCCCAAGGTTCCAATTTTGTTCCTATTATTAAAGTTCTGTATTATTTTGGGTGAGTTACTTTAACCTATATATTCCTCTTTTCCTTATATGTAAATTTAGGACACTGTTAGTTCTAAACTAACAAGCTAATGACAGCCTCATATTGTTTAATTTGCCCACTTTCAATTACATTGCAATTCCTGGGCTGCACCATCACCTCCACTGTCCATTCCTTCGGCTTCTGCCTTGCTAACGTCCATGGAACATCATTATGCAAAACTACACCTCATTTCAGCAAATCATAAAATTGTAAAATTAATCCCTACCCTTTTTCTAAGACTACTTTTTTCTTTGACGTTTTTTACTGATTTGTTGGCACGTGTGACTTTGTTGGCCACTGCCACCTTCTTGATATATTTTCTCCTTAAATTTGTGCTTCTACAACCAGTATAGAAATTTGGTTCCTTTATCCTGATCAGAGAAGCTGATCCACAGTGAATATGAGATGGGTGGCTGAATCTGTTGTACATTTAGATCCTTACAGCTTGTAATATAACCATTTCTTCATACAGAGTAACATAATTGTGTGAAAAGAAATACATATTACTTTTCATAGGTTTGTTTTGGGGCTGGGGGAAATAATGACTTTTTTGGATCTGAAAGAAGACATGTACTTCAAAATTTTAATGATATATTGTAAGGTTAAACATCATTTTATGAAATATTTGTGTGTGTGTGTAGTGCAGTATTTCTTATTCTGGATTGTGGTAAAAAATGAGAGCTACTTTTATAGTACAAACAATAGGCGAAGCCAAAATACTAGTGTTTGAAGCCCAGATTTGCTACTTGATTGCTTTGTGACTCTGGGCAAATTTCTACATCTCATTGAACCTTTGTTTTCTTATCTATGAAATACAGTATGCTCTTGGCAAATGTCTCACAGATCAATCAAGCATCTCATGAATCTCATGCCAGCGTATATGCAGTATTTCTGGCAGAAATCAATGAAGATTCTTTTCTTCCCTCCACATTGTCTGATTTTCTTACTTTAAAAAAATAGAGGCACATTTTTTGAGAAATGAAGTGCAGATTTTAGGTATACAGTTTGATGCGTTTTGATAATTGTATAGTCTGTGCAAGCAGTAGTCTTGGCAAGATAGAGAACATTTCCACCAGCTCAGGCTTTCTTTATTCTCCCTTCTCATTAATTTGTATTTCCTTTGGCAATCACTGATCTGGTTTCTATCATAGGTCACTTTGACTATCCTTCAACATTATGTAAATGGAATAATTGACTATATACTCTTCCTTCTTAAGTTTGGTATATTTTTGAAAGTCACCCATATTGTTGCATTTATCAATAGTTTATTATTATTTTTCCTGCTGAGCAGTGTTCCATTGTAAAAATATGTCGTGATTTGTTTATCCAATTTCTTATGGATGGACATCTCAGCTGTTTTCAGTGTTAGCTTATTATGAAAAAGCTGCTATGAATGTGCATATGTAAAATTTTTGTGGACATAGTGCTCTTCACTTGGAGTGGAATTGCTGGGTGTTAGAGTATGTACATATGGTTAGCCTTTTTATTACATGGATTACCAAATAGTTTAAAAACTTGGGTAGTTCATTTCCTTGCTAACATTCTTGGTCTTTTTAATAATAGCTATTTTAGTAATTTCAAGTGGTATCTTACTGTGGTTTTAATTTGCATTTCCTTGATGATTAATGATGTTGAGCATACTTTTATGTGTTTTTGGCCATTTATATCTATTCTCTTATTGAAATGATTGGTTAGAATGTTGACAGATTTTTAATTGGATTGTTGGTCTTTTTATTGTTATCGGAGTTATTTGTTTATTCTGAATTTGCACGCTTTTTAAGTATATGTTCTGCAATTTTTTTCTCCCAATATCTGGCTTAGCTTTTTCTTAAGTGTCTTTTGAGGAACAGAAGCTATTAATTTATTCTAAGGTGTAATTTATTGGTTTTCTTTATACTTAATTGTGTTTGTGTCCTCTTTGGGAAATCGTTGCCTCCCTCAAGTCCACAAATTTTTCTCAGTTTTTTCATATAGAGGCTTTATGATTTTAGCTTTTAAGTATAGGTTTATAACCCATTGAGATGTAATTTTTATATAAAGTTTTTATTTTTAGATTTGAATATTTACTTGTTCCACTATCATTTGCTGGAAGTATTTTTCTTTCCTCACTGTCATATTTAAAGTGTTCGAAGATATAGGGCAAACACCATGAACATATAGTATTTAAACACATAAAATAAAGAAAAATAAACATCACAGTGTTCAAGCATTTGTGAACTGCCTTACAATACTGACCATCTGCATGTCTGTTCCAATGTAAAAGGAAAAAAATGACTGCCTTAGAATTCTTAAGCATGACACGTGTTTATACTATACTTTAAAATTACATATAGCTATATGTAATTCTTTCTTTTTCTCACAATTTAGAAAGTAATCCTTGAAGAAAATATGAACATACTTTTCTTTTTGTAACTGAGGAGAAGACTAGATATCCTTGGTGTTTGCTGATTCTCATGAGTATAGCATTCTACCAATGAAGAAGTAAGGTATTTGCTGCTGATGAGCAATAGTGGTACCTAGTAAAACATGAGAATTGCACTTCCCTGAGTATCAAAATAGGTTGTTGTATCACAAAATAGTATGCATGTTAAACATTTTAATTAAAAGTGAACAGTTCTGGCCAGGTGGCTCAGTTGGTTGGAGCATCATTCCGTACTCTAAAAGGTTACAGTTTTGATCCCGGGTCAGGGCACATACCTAGCTTTTGGACTGGATCCCTAGTCAGGGTGTATATGGAATGCAGGCCATCCATGTACCCCGCTTTGCCATCCCTTCTTCTCTCTAAAAAATCAACAAACATACCCTTGGGAGAGGATTTAAATTAAGACCATATAATTTTAGGTAATAGGTTATATGCCTTTTCTGTATTGTACAGAAACAATAATACACAGAGTGGGGTAAAAGTAGGTTTATAGTTGTGAGTATGTGAAACACAGTTTATTCTTATGTCATTATTTATTAATTATAATATTATTTTCTATATGAACAACTGTAAATCTCCTCCTTTCCACCTTGCATAGAATTGTACAGGATTGACTACCCGGTCCTGGATAAATAGATATATCAGAAGATTGATAACTGAGATCTACATCTGCGTCCACAGCGATAGCCCCTTTTTATTGATATCTCTTAATCTTCACTGCCATAATAACTGCCAGCATTGCTATTACCCAGAAATGTGACATAAAGATTTTGAAGTTGCCCAAGGGCATGAGTGACTGGTGACTTTACATTAATCCCTAAAGCACAAGTACCAAACCACTATCATTTTGAAAACACATAGATAGTCATGATGTCAACAATAATAACCCAAGAGAGGATATAACAGTGATCTGGACTGACACAATACATCAGTGCTGGTACCTGACAAGCTAATTCTTGGAGAGTGTGTTTACACAGGCAGGAAGGCTACTCCCTGAAGGAAAATGATGGTGTTATGGGTCTAGAAGTAGGGATGCAGTGGACAACTTTGTTTGCATTTGGAGAGGAAGAGCAATGTTGTAAAGTACTGAAGTGTGTTCCAATGGTGACATTTAGGACCTTCTTTAGAAAGTTGTGAGAAAAGGAAAAAGAACTATTTTAGTATCCTCAAAAATACATAGATTGATGCTTGCTTAGAAATGGAAACTTTGATTATGAGACCCATGAATATCAATTTTACATATATTTAAAAAATTTCAAAGTATTCATAACAATGCCTTGTTACCATAAAGGAAAGCTACTTTTGAAATCTACCTCAACATGAAATGTTAGAATGTATGATTTATATTCAACAGCAATCCACAGAGATATTAAATCTCTAAAAGCAAAAATGTATAGATCAAATTTGTATAATATTAGAAAGTTTAAGAGCCACACAGTGTGAATGGGAGAGAAAAAGGGCTCTTGATGCATCTAATATTTACTGTTAGTAGCTCCTTTTGTTAGAAATGAAAAAATAAGTACAGCTTTCTTAGATGCAATTCACTTTTAGTCCATAATAACTGATATTATATAATTGGTATTTTAGAGGATTCGCTAACTTTGTCCCTGTTCTCTTAAAACCCCAGCCCCTTCTTAGAGCACTACATCACCACCATTGTTCATCTGACTGGAACCAAATGGATCACAGTGGCCATCTGACACTTTCTGGAAAGAAATTGGCATTAAAATTGAGAAGCCACCAATTAGGGTTGGTTCCAGTACAGAGGAAATGTAAACTCTGGTGTTGTAGGTCTGATCTCCAGACAGAACAAAACAGATGCACAAGTGAGGCCAACATGAGAGAATTCTCTGAGATTCCTGTGATCATCCAAGAAGTCTTTCAAGAGACCCAGCTGAATTTGGTTCCTGGAGAAATCCCAGAATTTTTCCAAGATATACAGTTTTTTGATATTTATTTAAGATGGTGCCAATTGGTTTGTGTTTTTATAACTGAAATATCTTTCACTAAGAGAAAACAGGATTAATTCTAGGAAAACAACAATCTCTTGTAATGTTTTAGTTTGAATTCTGCTAAAAGCAGATCCTGAGATAAGGATCTGAATGTAGAAACTTACATGTACTAGTACTGACTGCCAGCACTGGCATGAAGTAAAATGGCAAAACAACTTCATTAATTTCTACAGAGTCCGTATTGTTTGTTTGTATGCTTCTGAGTCTGATTACAGTTACGTATAAGCTAAAATTGCCTATATTAATCCTGGTGGATGGAAATAAGAAGCAAAAGAATGCAGCTTTAAGGTTGTCCTATTCTCTGCTGACATCTTTATTACTGATGGTTATCAGGGATAAAATGTATATCAGATTGGCCTTCTATTCATTTTGGGTCAAGTTAAGTCCAAACTTATTTAGGAAGAGGTACATAATATCTTATAATATTCTCCAGAAGTAGACTATGAAACAAATACCAGAGTGTGAGTAGTTTATTTTGGAAGTGATCTCAAGAATTGGGGAGGTTAGCTATGAAGGAAAAGCAGCCGGCAAAGATTTTTGTACAAAAAAGTTACTAATGTAGGCAACTGAGGCTTAATCACATTGAAAAAAATTGGGAGCCAGTAAAAACATATACACAATCTGAGAGATGAGGGAGATAAGGTATTTATGCCAAATCATATTAGCTATTGGTTAAGAGGAGCTCACTAATTTCCTGACATACCATGCTGATCTTTTAGGGGCAAAAAAAGCAGTCTCTTGACAGTTAGCAACAGCTCTTAGGGAAGAAATTTATAGACCCTGGCTGTTGGAATATGGGCAGGTGTGCCCTGAAGTTAAAAAAAATTAGGAGAGATAGGCAAGCATAGACACTGTAATGCATAGGATGCTGTAATAAAAGGTTGCTTTGATTCATTTTTTTGGCTGTATAGAACAGACAGAACATGTGAGAGTCCCTTGTGAGTTAGAAAAGAGTCAACTAAATAGGGAGAATGATGGTTTGTCTACCCAGCCTCCTCCTCTTTTCCAAACAACAAAACAATAAACATGAACTAGGTTTGGAGAATACTTGCCCTGAAATGTTTCTGTATGAATGAACTTTAGAATAACACTGCTCTTTATTGAACTGAGGCAAAATATTGTAGCTGCCTGATAACAGCCTGTCACATTACAAATCACCACTTGCAAGGTTACACAAGGTGCCTTTAGAAAAAGCTAAATGAATTACCTCAAATAGTGTGTTTGTATTCAAAAGGGAAATAGCTGGTAGTTTGGGAGTGACAATCTTTTTCTTTTGATTTCAAAAGGCCCATTGCTATGCTTTGCTTTCTCAGAGCTTCTGGGAGCTGGAAGCCTGCAGTGAACAGGTAAATA
Organism: Phyllostomus discolor; assembly: GCF_004126475.2. Taxonomy (NCBI): domain Eukaryota; kingdom Metazoa; phylum Chordata; class Mammalia; order Chiroptera; family Phyllostomidae; genus Phyllostomus; species Phyllostomus discolor. The sequence continues at coordinate 129,688,877 of NC_040906.2, read as the reverse complement.
CAGGGTATTTCTAATTGAGAAAGAAAATAAGAATTTTGGTAAAACAATCACAAGGTCTCTCATTTCACCATTGGAATATTTATAGACTTTGAGGTTGGTTAAGTTAAATGTAATTGACAGTAAAACATTTAGCTAATTCATTTTTAAAATTCTTATTCAATTAACATTTTTATTTAAACATTTTACTCATTTTTATGTTTAAAATCTAGAAGAGTCTCTATAATTTAACAACCAATGATATAACTCAAAAACAGACAGACACAAACACATATACGTGTGTACATGGCATATAGGAAAGATGTATCTACACACATACCACATGTTACAGAGATCCTGTCATTTCTTCCTATCAAGGTGGTTGTTAATTAATTGGCAATATTAGTTTGTAGTTGAGAGGAGATAGCCACTCATTCAGTGAGAATGGCATTCAGGAGATAGTTTATTCAGTGGTCTGTTGTATACATACCTCTTATCATTTAATGACTCATTGTATGGGCAAGGTCAAATAGTTTATTTTCTGTCTAAATAATGTTTTAGGATATATATTGCACCACAAATACTTTCAGGGATCCCTATTGTCTCTCTTAGTTTACTTAACAAAGCTTTTTTTAAATTAAGATTTTATTTATTTATCTTTAGAGAGAGGGGAAGGGAGGGACAAAGACAGGGAGAGAAACATCAATGTGTAGTTGCCTCTCACACACCCGCTACTGGGGATCTGGCCCACAACAGACATGTGTCCTGACTGGGACTCCAACCATCAATCCTTGGTTCACAAGCCAGCACTCAATCCACTGAGCCACACCAGCCAGGGCAGTTTACTTAACAATGCTTTACGTAAAATGTTCAGCTTAGTAGTTCTCTGATAGTTTGTGAACCCCAGTTCATTAAAAAAATCCTTTTTAAAAAAACTTACATTAGCTAAAGCACACGTATCCTGTATTTGTGCCTTGGGATCTATTGTGTTTTAGGATTTACTTTCATATTAGGTAGTTAAAATTGATAATTTGTAAACCTTAGTGGGTAGGAGTAGGGACATGAAACACTTGCTATTCAGTTACAGTGGTACCTCGGTACTTGACTTTGAATGTCTTTAATCCTTGAGCTCCTTTTCAACTGTTAGATTCAATTATTCTAATTAGAAATGGGAAAAGATAAGCTCAATAAACTTGATGATGAAGAACATAGTGAATTTAAAATGGTAGGTTTGAAAATTATAAGTCAAGATGACCAATCAGTCACATCAAAATTATGTGCTTATAAACATCTACTATAAATACCTCAATAATTACAAAGCCAGTCTACTATCCTGCTTCACAATAAGACTAACTTGAAACAATGAACAGTTCTTTGCAACTTCTTGCAAAAAAGAGAGGTCTGTAGGAGTATTAGGGAATAAGGGCACAATGAAGGAAAGAACAGCCAATGAACGCTCCACAGATACTCTTTAATAACATTATCAGCTCTGTACTTATAACTTCAAAAAGCCACCAAGTTGAATTTAAAAATCACCATGTAAACAAACTTTTACTGAAATGATTATAATAGTTATATTAGAATAAATATAATTAAAATTGTGGGTATATTTTTGTGTGTTTTAGAGTTTTGATGAATGGAATAAGTAATAAGTGATTACAGTGTGACATGTTCCTAGAAAGAGAGCCTTTGGAAGTTTCCTGAAACACTGATAATTGTGATTTTTAAATTAGCATTAAAACTTGGGTAGTATGGACATTTTGATGATATTAATTCTTCCAATCCATGAATACAGTATATGCTTCCATTTGTTTGTGTCTTCCTTAATTTCTTTCAGTGTTGTATAGTGTTCTGAGTACAGGTATTTTACCTCCTTGGTTAGGTTTATTCCTAGTTACTTTATTTTTCTTATTGCTATATCAAAATGGATTTTTTCCTGATTTCTGTTTCTGATATTTCATTGTTGGTGTACAAAAATGTCTTCAATTTCTGAATATTGACTTTGTATCCTGCTGTTTTTCCAAAGTCACTTATTAGGTTCAGTAGTTTATTGGTGGAGTCTAGAAGATTTTCTATGTATACTATCATGTCATCTGCAAACAATGTCAGTTTTGCTTCCTCCTTTCCAATTTGGATGCCTTTTATTTCTTTTTATTCTCTGATTTCTGTGGCTAGGACTTCCAATACTATGTTGAATAGAAATGGTAAAAGGGTGTCCTTGCCTTGTCCCTTATCGTAGTGGGAAAGCTTTTAGTTTTTGCCCATGGAGTATGATGTTGGCTGTAGGTTTCTTGTATATGGCCTTTATTATGTTGATGTATGCTCCCTCTACTCCCACTTTGCTGAGTGTTTCTATCATAAATGGGTGTGTACCTTACACAATCCCTATTAAAATATCAATGACATATTTCACAAATGTAGAATAAACATTTCAAAAATTTATATGGAACCATAAATGACCCCCGAATAGCCACAGAAATTTTGAGAAAGAAGAGCAAAGTAGGAGGGATCACAATACCTGATACCAAACTGTATTACAAGGCACCCATAATCAGAACAGTCTGATCCTGGCATAAGAATAGACACATACATCAATGGAACAGAATAGAGAGCCCAGAAATAAATCCAAGTCTCTATGGTCAATTAATATTCGACAAAGGGGGCAGAAGCATAAAGTGGAGTAAAAATCGCCTCTTCAACAACTGGTGTTGGGAGATCTGAACAGCTACATGAAAAAAATGAAACTTGACCACTAACTTACACCATACACAAAAATAAACTCAAGATGGATGAAAGACTTAAATATAAGTCACGGCACAATAAAAACCCTAGAGGAGAACATAGGGAGGAAAGTCTCAGGTATTCCACACAGCAATATGCCCCTTAGAGCAGGGGACATAAGGGAAAGAATAAACAAATGACACTTCATTAAAATAAAAAGTTTCTTCATGGGTAAAGAAAACATCAGCAAAATGAAAAGGGAACCAACTGTATGGGAAAATATATTTGACAGTGATACATTGAACAAGGGTTTAATCTCCAAAATATATAAAGAACTCACCATGACTTCACTCCAGGAAGACAAACAACCCAATGAAGAAATGGGCAAAGGACCTGAATAGACACCTCTCCAACGAGGACACACAGAGGGCCAATAGACATATGAGAGGATGCTCAGTTTCACTAGCCATCAGAGATCTGCAAATTAAGACCACAGTGAGATACCACTTCACATTAGTCAGAATGGCCATCATAACCAAATCAACAAACAAATGCTGGCAAGGTTGCGGAGAAAAGAGAACCCTAGTCCAGTGTTAGTGAGAATGCAGACTGGTGCAGCCACTGTGGAAAACAGTATGGAATTTCCTTAGAAAACTAAAAATGGAACTGCCTTTTGACCTGGCAATTATATTGCTGGGGCTATTCCCTAAGAATCCTGAAACACCAATTCAAAGAACCTATGCACCCCAATGTTCATAGTAGCATTATTTACAATAGCCAAGTGCTGGAAGCAACCTAAGTAAATGAGTGGTTAAAAAAACTGTGGTATATTTACACGGTGGAATACTATGCAGCAGAAAGAAATAAGAAGCTCCTGTCCTTTGCAACAGCTTGGATGAATCTGTAGAACATTATACTAAGTGAAATAATCCAGATGATGAAAGACAAATACCATATGATCTCACCTATAAGTGGAACCTAATCAACAAAACAAACAAGCAAGCAAAATATAACCAGAGACATTGAAATAAAGAACAAACTGACAGTAACCAGAAGAGAAGTGGGAGAGGATAACAGGGGGAAAAAGGGGAAGGGTTGTCCAGGAACATGTATAAAGGACACATGGACAAAGCCAAAGGTGGGTGGGATCAAGGGTGGGAGGTGGGGATGGCTGGGGTCAGGGTGAATGGTGGGGGGGAATGGAGACAACTGTACTTGAACAACAATAAAAAAACTTTAAAAAAGCATAAAATTGTTTTAAGAGTTTGAGAAAAAAATAAAACTATCATTACAATTTGATACATAAAGGAAACATAATAAAATGTTCAGCTAGTATTACTTTTAAAAAATGATATGATTCAATCACCTCATATATTCACTGATTTTTTACTACCTGAGTTTAGGTGATTATATAAAACATATATTGTTGACAGCTCCCTTCCATTTCCATGGCTGGATTCCCAATTTACTTGTCAGATTAAGTCAGAGTTATTTTAAATAAGAACTACCAAATTTTTCAGACTGTAGGACGCACCTTGCTTTTAAAGGAAAAAAAATAGGAAAAACAATTTTTAAGCAAAAATTACAAAATATTTAAAAACATAAATAACATAGGCCACCGCACCCCCCCCCATGAGCCAAGTAAGCTACATAAGACTCATCCCCTTTCCTCCCAAATTGGGGGGGAGTGCATCTTATAATCTGAAAAATATGGTAATATCTGGATGTTTTCTGATTGCATTATGTATGTCACTGTGTACATGACTATACTTTTTGAGAAGAGAGCTTCCTTTGGTGCTTTTATTTAGTAACATGATGGTGATGTCCTATGATTTTTATCCTTCAGGTTCAGATTGTGTCTCTGAAATTAAGGTGATTTATGACTTGCACAGTTGTGGACTACTCATCTTAGTGCATGAATTTATTGTGAAAGTTATTGTATGAGCAAAGATAAAACAACAATGAATAAATCCACTTTAGTTCAAGACTTGATGCACATTTTTAGAAATTATTACATATGAAGGTAGTAATCAATAGAACTTAGTAAAAAAATTATTATTTAAAGAACCCCTATGTCAGGAGCAAAAGCCATTAGTTATGTATACTTATAAAAAGTTTCTCAAATTTTCATGTTCTAAAGTGTAGCTGAGAAATGTCTGTATTTAATGTGGTTTGAGCAGTGTAACATTTTTAAATTAAAAAAGTATTTTTAAATATTAAAACAATTGTTATTATTCTAGTTGAAATTAAGATATTATCACTCTGCTAAACAACAATAACATGTTTTTATTGCAGTGGATCTTAAACAATGTGTGAGTCATATTTGGCTGAGATAATATGCAGCACTCTTATTTTTAAAAATATTTTATTTTTTATTTTTTATTTTAATCGTTGTTCAAGTATAGTTTTCTTCCTTTTACTCCCAATCCAGCCCATTTTTAAAAATATTTTTCAAACAGTTTATAATTTATATAATGGAAAAAAGTGTTGATACTACTAAAGTCTGATAGATTCTACAGATATCTTAAAAAGATGCTGGGTTGTTAATTACTAAAAAACATGCCATATTTTGTGCTGAGTTATACATTTACAAGAAATAATTTATAAAATTACTGTAGAAAGTTAATGGGATCCTTTTCCATGGAAATTTTGTTGCACTGAATGTGATTTTTAAAATATGCTCATTGCCGTGTAAAACAAAATATACTCATTGCAAGTGTAGGAAATGCAATATACAAAGCTGAGTCTCTAGAAGCCATCTGCCACCGCCCTTTCTTTTAAATTTTCTTGACAAATACAGCTACCAAATACTGGTATGAAAGTACATGAATATCAGGTTTGTTTTGTATACTTTTGATGTTTATGTTCATAGTCAATCTTTGATTTTTTGGTATTTGCTTGCCTAGAGGTTTTTAATGCAGGTATGATGAAGTGGCAGTGTGACACAGGCAAAACTGCCTGGGGTGCCAGTGTTATGTGTGTTGGATTTTAGAGAGAATATTCTTTTTAGAGAAAAGTTGAGAGAACATTTTATATATATTTGTAGCTATTACTTTAAAGGTTAGTTCAGTTTTGTATTGGTGTACATATATATACATATGGATACTTTTGTATATTAAACATTCTAATAAATCTATTTAGGTATTTATTGAGTATAACTGGTTCAAGCACTGTGCTAGATGGTAATAAACAAAGATGATGGAGGGGTACCTGCTTCAAATAAGCCCCTCTATCCCCAAGAAATTAGAATTACAGAATTTCACTTAGTATTAGGATAGATTCCAATTTGAGGTATCAATAGATCTCTGTTAAAACCTGAATTTTAAGTTTTTTTGAGATTCTTTATTATTTTTTCTGCTTTTATTACTTAAATATGTTGAGTAACATAAAAACTCTTGATTTTGCTGGTAATGATAGCAATGATTGACATGGTGACCCAGTCTCCATAGTATGGCTGATGTGTTTTAATATAATTTTACTTGAAGTTAATTCACCTTGTTATTTTCATACCCGCAAACTTTTTATAATGTGGTTGGTGCAGTTAAGTTCTAGAAATATACAGTGGACCCCTGAGTCCTCATTTCTGATAGCTTGTACTAAAGAGAATTATTTCTAGAGTTTTTCAGATATTTGAATCTAAGTACTGAGGTATGCTTCCTGCTCTTTGATAATAAACAAAATACATATAGAGACATTCAGAATTTTCAGTTTTTAAATAAATATACCAAAGCCTTAAATGTCAAACACTAGTATGTACCTATTTCTTTCAACAATTGATGTTTATGAGAACTTTGGATGGAGAAAAATCTCATTGTTACATAAGTGTTTCTGAGAATTATCCCTCAATTTATGGGTTATTAAGTACCCGTAAAATAAGACAGTGATAATGAGCTTAGAATTAATATTTATTCTATATAAAGGAATAAATTCCCAAAATTTCATGTGTTATCAGCAGATTGCCTGTGTAGTAGATGTATAATATATAATTTTAAAAGTTACTCCTAGGCCCTGGCTGGCGTAGCTCAGTGGACTGAGCATGGGCTGGGAACCAAAGTGTCCCAGGTTCGATTCCCAGCCAGGGTACATTCCTGGGTTGCAGGCCATAACCCCCAGCAACCGCACATTGATGTTTCTCTCTCTCTCTCTCTCCCTCGCTTCCCTCTCTAAAAAAATAAATAAATAAAATCTAAAAAAAAGAAGTTACTTCTATGGTCTAATTTGATTTACTTAAAATGATAACAAAAGACATTGCTTGCTTGCTGCTTCCAGAGCACTCACTGGCTAACTCTGCTACTAACACAAAATGCTTCATTTGTTCCTTTTATTCAGAGGTTTCCTCACTTTTGTACTGCATTAGTTGGATTGTGGACAGCATCTCTTTAGTTATAAGCCATTGTGCATAATGATTTTTGGCATAATTTTAGAAATTAGTAACACATTTCTCATTATAAAATGGCTGCTATCAAGTAGTTGCAAGTCTTTGAGACAAGTGGGTTCTGTCAAAATGAGAAACTGTCAATGATACTGCTAATTCTGATCTAGCTCAAAACAGGTAAGTAGATAACTGCCTGAAACAGTAGGGAAATTTTATTTTCTTTGAAGCACTGAAGAGTACCACACAAGTGGTGCTGTTTTGGGAAGAGGCAAAAGGTGGTTGCCAGTGTGTTTCATTCAATCTAAGCATGCAGATTAGCTCAGACTTCTCTGACAATCAGATTTTAGAGATGAGACCAAGAATTGTATTTGATGAGTCCTGGCTGGTGTGGCTTAGTGGATTGAGTGCTGGCTTGTGGACCAAAGGGTTGCTGGTTCCATTCCCAGTCCAGGGCACATGCCAGGTTGCTGGCTAGGTTCCCAGTAGGGGGCATGAGAAAGGCAACCTCTTTTTCTCCCTCCCTTCCTCTCTCTAAAAATAAATAAATAAAATCTTAAAAAAAAAGAATTGTATTTGGTGAGAAGATCATTCCTCCCTTTTATCTTGAAGTACAATGTACATAAATCTGAGTTAAGATTCATATAATTTCATTTGAGCCTTGAATAGAGCTTTATAAGATTCATAGTAGTATTTGCAGCTTACTGATGATGGAGCCAAGGGTTGTGCAGCTAGTGAGTGGTGAAGCTTAGCTTGAACCCAGACCTTACTGAGGGGGAAGTGTAGGTTCCAAGCAATACTACAAGGCTTTCCTGGCAGCACCTGAGCAGCCTAATCGTATACCCACATTGACAGGTTACATACTATACTCTGTATAATGTTACTACTTGGAGCTACCTGAATAACAGACTTTATATACAATATGATCCTGACAGAAATACTGGAATATATACACCAGAAGTTCTCACTGAATTCTAGAATTAACCATGATTATTATATTTCATTATATTTTTAGTAATTCCCAAATTTTCTACAGTGACTATTTATTTATTTATTTAAATTACTTTATTGTTGTTCAATTACAGTTGTCTGTATTTTCTCCCCACCCCTCCTCCCAACCTCCTCCAAACCCACCTCCCTCCCTTGCTTCCACCCTCCTCCTTGGTTTCGTCCATGTGTCCTTTATAGTAGTTCCTGAAAACCCTTTTCCCCACTGTCCCCTCCCCACTCCCCTCTGGTTATTGTTAGATTGTTCTTAATCTCCATGTCTCCAGTTATATTTTGCTTGCTTTTTTCTTTTGTTGATTATATCCCAGTTAAAGGTGAGATCATATATGGTATTTGTCCCTCACTACCTGGCATATTTCACTAATATTCTTAAAACGCTATTTTGCTTTGAGTTGTGCTTCTAATAGGCACGATTTGTTGTCTACTGAAACACATCCATATGCCCTTCTTCATCTATTAGAGCACAAGACTGGTTTCTCCCCTCAGCTGTACTTTGGTAACGAGAACCTTAAGAAAGGATCCATTTCCACCATTCCTCATTTTCTCCTCCGTGTGACAAAGGCATTGCACCTGCTCAGCTCAGGTCCATTTGTGCACTTGCACTGGGCACTTTCCAGAACACCATTGTGTGTTTCTACCTGCCCAGGAGCACCAGTAGGAGTACTGCTTACTTTCATGAATGGCTGAGTAATGAAACCCCCTTCAGGGTGAGGCCAAGCCAGGCCTTCCCAGGGACTCCGGGGTGGAAAAGTTTCCTGTAACTGGGTAAAGACTAGGAGAAGGATGTGAGTTTATGCTTGTGGGAAAAAAGGCAAGGTGAGTGCTCCATGGCTCTGCAGTGACAGAAGATGTTTGGCTGGATGTGAACGCACAGTGAGTATACAGGATGTGTATGACAGAAATGTACACTGGAAACCTACATGATCTTATTACCAATGTCACCCCGATAAATTTGATTAATTAAAAAATCCTCCCCCAACAATACCCTTGAAAATTTGTTAGAGACCAGGTTCAGTGAGAAGTTTGAAACTCTTGAAGTAGGTCAGGAAAAGAGGGAAATGAGCTGCTGAAGATAGCAGGTCAATGTGTAAGCAAAGCCAAATGCGCATTGTCCTTTATTTATGGAAGAAGTAGGCCAAGGGTTGAGGAAGGTTTCCTGGCACTAATTTGATATTTGCCATGAGTTTTCAAAATAAACATGTTATTAAAGGACAAATTAGAAGTAGTAATGAATGATTCAAGTTGCCTCACATTGCTGTACAATTAACCCACTTTCCTATTTATTTCAAATATTCTCATGCTTAGTGGTTTTAATAAATATAAACAGATAATACACAACTTTTGGAAGAGAAGGCAATAAGTGAATTAAGCATTGTTTACGTGCTAGTCAATGTTCTAGTGCTCTACCTTCCCTCAGATCCATCTAACAACCCTGTAACAGGGTTGATAATAGGAATGGCAACAATAACAATAGCATTTTATTGCTTACTACATGTCCAGGAGAATGCTAAACTTAGTGGTTATGATTGGGACTGAGGATGCCTGTGTTCAAATCCCAGTGACAGTACATGCACTCCATGTTACTTTGGAAAAAGTTCTTATCATTCTACATATCTCATTTTCTTCTTCTGTGAAATGGAAATTGTATTTGATCCAATATGAAAGTACTTTTGAAGATAGATGTCTATGAATCCCTAATAAAATGTATGACACACAGGAAGCAATGAGTGAAACAGCTGCTGCTGTTTTTCCTCCCCTACTGGCTTAATATTATTCATTTGCACAACCTCTAGAAGTAGATACTGTTTTAGCTCAGTCTGGGGAGATTGAGGATTAAAGAACACAGATAACTAGCCCAAAGTCCCATGGCCTACATGAATCCAAGACTTTCTGTGTCCATTTTCCATATTGTTTATCCTCTTGTGCATGCTGAATGCGCAGAAATGATTACTTTGGTCCCTTTCCCCTGACTATTGGCTTATCGTTGCTGACCCTCTGGCAGTTTGTGAGAAAAAAATAAATTATTCAAAAGTAGATGCAGGTAATAAACTGGGCAAAACAGTAGTGGCTGACAAGGGTCTCTGTGTTACCCAGCCTGCAGGCAGATACCTGGGCCGAGGTGCCCTCTGCAGCTGCTGCTTAAAGTCGAAAACTCTTTCTTAGTCCCAAAATGAAGGATTTCACTTTGATTTTTCAAAATTTGTGTCAGTAAAGAACTTAATTAGTTTAAGATTCAGTTTACCAACTTACCAGGTCATGTAAAAGTATGTGGACTGTGCCTGGAATGGTATAGTAGGATACCCACCACACATTCTGAGATGGAGCACCAGAATATGGGAATAAATTCCCTAAAGAGCTGGACATGGATTCATAAGCAAACAATGATTATTTCTACAGGATTTTTTTTTAAAATCATGAGGAATAAGGGTAAATACACTATCACAAACCCTCACATTTAAAAGGGTTTAAAAGGAAGTAAGCAAGCTTGGTTTGAACTGCCTGGGTCTGACTGCATGAACCAGTGGTTAATTAGCTCTTTGAAGTGTCTCATCTGTGGATGGAGATGCCAACAGTTTCTCTATCTCCTTCTGGCTGTAGCAAGAGGTTTCTATAAATCAGCACTTAGAATAATGTTGGTACTCATTTAGCATCCAGTCAGTGGTGGCAATTGTTGTTTATTTTCTTTTTATATATCATATGGACCTCTGACTCCCAAACCAAAACAATATACATTGTAGATTAAATAGAATACTGTGGGTATCCTGGGACGATACGTAACATTCATTGTTTCCATGAGAATGTGTACTCTAGATTTACAATTATGGAGACATGAGAGGGCTGTTGGAAAACCATTATCAATTGAAACTGCTGTTTATTTTTCTCATTTTATAAAGTGCCACCGTATGCAGTGATTACATTTGCATGTTTACCTTACCTTGAATCTCATGATTAGGCCATGACTCACATCCCAGACTTTAGAATTCATGGGGACAATAACAGTAAATTTTTATTACTAGCATTTATTGAGGGCTTATAGTATGCCATTACTGTATTAATACTTTACATGCATTATCAATTTAAGAATAACTTTATGATAATATTATTCTTATACAATCCATCCCTTCAACTGCTTTCAGATGTTTCAGATCATATTGTCAACCTTGTACAAACTGCCCATTGCAATTAGAGTGAAATGCAGTGTCCCAATCATGACCTACTCTGTTTCTCCTTTTTTAGCCCCACCCACCTTTCTGATCTATGTATTTTCACAGCACTTTTGCTCCACTGCTCATTCTATTCCGGCACACTGATTTTCTTTCTCTTCCTTGACCAGATACTAGTTCTTTTCTGTGTTAGGGTCTTTCTACTGTTTGCCTTTGGGGGAAAGCATCACCCCCAGACCTTTGCATGCCTGACTTTCCATTGCTACTTTAAATTTAGTGATGTCCTTCCTTACCCTTCACTGTCCCATTATTATCTTTTCTTTTATTGAAATCATCTGTCACTAACTGAAATTTGTTACCTTATATATTCTTATTGCCTGGCTCTTTTTTATATGTTGTAAATTCCATGAATACAAAATCCTTTGCCCCTCTCCCTTCACTGTATCTAGAAAAATATTTGACATATATTAAGCATTCAAATATTTGTTGAATGAATGATTAGGTGCAATTTAGAAAGATGACAAAAGGTGTTCATCATCTTGGAGCTAATGAAATGGCAGAACTCGGTATATATGAATCTAAGCCAACTGCTCTCTAAAGTAGTAGAGCATATGAAATGCATGAGCAGCTGCTGAAACAAAAATATAAAAATATTGATGTAATAGCTTTTTGACATTTGTTTTATTTTGTCACCCAATTTGCAAGGAAGAAATGTCCTGTTTTACTTCTTATTGCACCTTTTTGTCCCTTGTGTATGAGTTTCTGTCAACAGCCATGTTCTGGGTCACTCATTTCAGCCTCTTTTAAAAGTTACAGTATTTGCTTGTGCTATTCTGCATAGCTGTTGACTGATAAGAGAATTCCCCAAACAAAAGAAGAACTCTGGCATCTGGCCCCCATGGCTGTGTGTGTGGAGGGGAAAAAAATCCCTACAGTTATACCAGAAATAGCAGAGTTTTACTTTATTTTTTAAGAAAAAATATTGTTAGTTGGAGTAGTTTGTGAGTTCAGCATTCAAGTACTTTAAAATCATTTAAGAAAAAGTGGGAAGGCATTTGTGTGTCAGGATGAGGTAAAAATATAGACTCCAGGAGCACAAACTTTTATTGCAGTTATTGTAAAAACTATAAGTTATTAAAAATACTTTAGTAAGAATCAGTACAAATTGCAGTGCTAATAGGATTATTTTTCTCTTCCTCTTCCTTCTCCTGTGTGTCATTTTTTATATTATAATTTCTTAGACAAATGGGACCTGAATATGAAACATTTTTCAAGTTGTGCATCTTTCAGCTTCATTTGAGAGAGAGAGAGAGAGAGATAAAGAAACAGACAGAGAGAAGGAGAGAGGGGGAGAAAGAAATAATTTTTCTGATCCCCAAGACAAAAGAATCCCAGTGACGAGTCTCTGTGAGCAAGCTTGGTCTCAGCCACCCCTTTCTAGGGGAGGGACAGGAAGAGAACAAGGTGAATATCCCAGGCATGCCATGCCCATGATTTTACGTGAATGGGAATAAATTATGTATAATTAGTATTTTGACATACATAAAGCAAAAAGCCTCCCCTGATTAAAATGTGAAGACAGTCCTGATACTTGAAAGCAGAACTCTGTGCCAAACCTGATCCCAGAAATACTGTCAGGATAATGAAGGTAGATGATATTCACCGGCCTCAAAAATCTCTAATGAAATTTGGGATACTTATAACAACAATCATAAAGCAAGAATGTTCTTTTAAAAAATAGCATAAGGTTATATATGTTTTTTATGGTGTTTATGTGTTTATAAATAATTTTTATTTTTATCTTTTGGTGGGAGAAGAGGAAGCCATGGGAAAATTTAACAAGAAAAAACTGCCCGGCATTCCAGTCTGAGTCTGTCAATGATGATGTGTTCACGTATTCCTTTCTAGGTGCTTTTTGGTATAATATTTTCTCATAGTCATGATCATATTTTATATAAACTTTTTTTATCATTTTAAGTACATACCTGTGATTCAAATTTAAACTATTAGCTGATCAACCAGGGAAAGACAACGAGTAACCTGAAAATTTTAGGAAGCCTCCCTTGAACTGAATTTTGAAGAAACTGAATTTTCAACTAGAGGGAGGAGAAAGAGCATTCATGCCGTTTGTTTTCTTTTAAGTAATCAAAAGTACCATCAGTCAAGGTTTAAAGTCACTTTAAATTTCTCTGTGAAACTTTAGCACAAATTAAAAATAAAATCAGTAAATGAATATTGAATTAATTCAGAGGCTACTGGGCATTATAATTAATGCAAGGATATCTTACCTAGTCCCTGGTCTCAATGAGATTATAATCAGTTCGGTTGGAAATGACAGAACTGGTAAAAAAAAAAATCCATTTTCCACAATAAGATTTAAATAAACTGTTAAAAGTAATGAGAAGTCATACTGGACATTGGATTTCAGTGCTAAATAAATGAAGATATTTGAGCCTGAAATAGGAAACATTTTTTTCAAGGAGGTGAAACAAAGCTGTTTTGAATGGATGAATAGAGAAGAGCAGAGATGTTACCCTGGCTGGCTTGATGGTGGAATGAAAGCATAAGGACCCTCAAAGTATGAAGCATTGCTGCAAACCCATTGACCATGAAATGTTCTCCAAGAACAAATCTGCCATTCATAATATTGAGTGGTATCATTAAGCAATGAATATTATCTTTATTGTTTGTCAAATCCTATTAAAAATATCAAGATCTAAGGGAAAGGACACATTTCTAAGAAATTTATTACACCTCTCCTCTTATAAATGCAGTCAAATATTATTACGTGAAGTCTATGCCAAGAATGTTCTCCTCCTTTGTAATAAGTAAACTATTCATTCATGTACACAAATGTCCTACTGTAAGATATTATAAATGATAATGGGATTGGGTTTTCTTTTATTTTTTTTAAGATTTTATTTATTTTTTAGAGAGACGAGGAGGGAGGGAGCAGAGAGAAACATCAATCAGTTGCCTCTCACACACCCCCAACTGGGGGCCTGGCTGCAACCCTGCCCTGACTGGGAATCAAATGGGCAAACTTTCAGTTCACACCCTGCCACTGGGTCCACTGAGCCACACCAGCCAGGGCTGGAATTGGGTTTTAAATTAATTTCAACATTTAGCCATCTGTGGGATTCTTATTCTCACAACTTTAAATATCATTTGTTCTCTTATCTTTAAAACTACATTTATTCTTTTCTGTCTTTATATTTGTGCACTTGAAGTAAAAAGATGATGCCATGTATGTGTGTGTGGAAAAGCCCATTTTTTTTTTTTGGTTTTGAAAATGATTTCCATAATGTGTGATTATATCAAGTTCATAATGTTAGGTATATATGTAGATAAGAGTTTTAGTACCTAGAGTTATTATCAAATTGGCATCCTCTAACCCATTTTGGGGGAAAATTGTACCACTTCATCATCATCTTCATTTATTAAAATCCCTGAGATTCCTTGGCTATTTCTGCCAACCTGATACTGAATTTATTTAATGAAACATAGAATTGTCATAGAGTAGGAACTTTGGACTGAAACTTCGTAGGTTTGAATCTTGGCTCTGTCAATTGTAAGCTATATAATTTGGAGCCAGTTGTAAACTATGCTGTCTTGGTTTCCTTATTTGTAAAGTGTGTAAATATCTTAAAGGTGAGTCTTAAGAATTAAATGAGTGAATAGTTATGAAGCTACTCATAGGTCACACGGCAAACACTTTGTTACATTAAGAAAATGCACAATCATATTGAAAGTGCCATTCCATCTGCCATGATATTCTTTTAACATTTTATTTTAAAATAATTTCAAACTTAAATGGAAATTGTGAAAATGAAAATATTCCAAAGACTATTAGTACACCCTTTATCCAACTTTACATGTTTTTAACACGCATGTCTCTTTACCTCTAGGTAGCTTGCTAGGTATTACCTAAGATTAGGGATATCCTATTCCACAACTACAGTTCAGTTGTCAACCTCAATAATTTAATTTTGATGCAATGTAATCTTCCATTCTTAATGTACTTGTATCAATTGAAACAATAATGTCCTTTGTAGCATTTCTTTCTTAGGTATAGGATCCAGGTTAGAATCAGATATTTTATTGAACAGTTATGTCTCCTTAGCCTTCTTTATCTATTCTAGAACATTTCCATAGCCTCTCTTTGTCTTTGATGACAGTCATTTTTGAAGAATACTGTACTGCCATTCTCCTTTATAAAAAAGAATAGTCCTTATTTATATATAATTATAATATTTTTCCCTTGCAGCCACTAAACAGTTTGTGAGGAATTTAAATCCCTCTAGGTTTAGCATCTGTTAATTCATGCCTGATACAGCCTTTACTATGATGTTTTAAAAAATGGTCATTTTGCATCTTTAGCACTCCCTCTACATATACCAGCCAGCCTTTAGCATTCCACCAAAATCCAGAACCCTCTTTTTCCTCCCTTCCTTCCTTCCTTCCTTCCTTCCTTCCTTCCTTCCTTCCTTCCTTCCTTCCTTCCTTCCTTCCTTCCTTCCTTTTGTATAAGCTCTATTTTACCACATTAAAAATCAAAATCTATGTGTCCTAAATTAGGTTATAGAATTTGTTATTAGGAGTTATCTATTTAACTAGAATTATATATCCCTTGTCTAATTATGCTTAGATAAATCAAGGTTAGTTGTATTCTGAAGTTTGCATTTTATGGTGTTATTTACAGGGAGTATTATCAGGAAAGGACACTATGCACATGTACAAACAAGTCTAAACATGCTTTGTAATTACAGTATTTCATCAGCATTGGCTGACCTAGAGGAAGCATTCTGTCCTCTTTTATAACTAAACCTTCATTCATTTGACAGGGGAGTCAATGTGCTTTTCACATTCCGGGGGTTGACTTTTGAAGGTTTTCTGAATGGCAGACTATTGCCCTTGGAACTACTTCCATTCATCATTTTAAGAGATAATAAAAGTGTTTTCTTCTAGTCCTCAGTGCAAGAACAGAGCGCTCTAGTTAATAAAAAGATAATTAAGAGACAACATGTGGGTAAAATCAGTGCCTCAGTGGAACTTCTGAACATCTGAAAAAGCTGCCTTTTTAAATGTGAACTTTAATTAAATAAATTCATCATATTAGCTATTTGAGGCAAAGCTTTTATATGGAAATGTGCAGCATGGACTTAATTATTAGTAGAGAGTGGAAGAGCATACTCTTTTCATAAATATGAAAGCCACTTTTCTGAATTATTCCACATGGAAAATAAGGCCTTTATTGAAAAGCACAATCTGGTTTGTACAAGGACAGCAAGATGGCAATTTTCAATTTGGGTTAAATGGCAGCCTGCATCCTACAAACTTCAGGGAGTCAGATGAAAATTAAACATTTTGTTTTGTTTTATTTTATTTTATAATAGTATATACTTTAAACATTAGTCATTGCCATATACTCTTATTGTCTACTGTATAACATACTTATTGTACTTATTGTATACTGTATATTGTACAAGTTGAGGGAAGAGACAAATAGATGAATTAATATTTTTCCAATATTGCATGGTTTCTTTTGAAAAATTAGAGTATACATTAACTATATAATTATCAAATAAGATTTTGGTACATTAATGTGTGTGATTTATGACAAATAGCTTATAATGTTTAATACAGTTCCTTAGAAACTGACATTTAAAATAACTTTCAGGTTAAAGTATTCTCTCAGTACTTTTTAAAATATACTTTACACTATACATTCAGAAATCTACCAAGGAAGGCATACAACTTGAGACTTTCCCTAAGGATATATGGATTTTATGTATTTTTGATCATTTTTGTCTACAAATTTTATACATTACAAATGTATAATGACATATATGCATACATGTATAATTACTATTAAGCAATAATGGAATACTTTCACTGAGAAGTATTACTCATTCAGCCTATTAATTACTTTAAAAATGTATATAGAAATGGCTGAATGGACATGTTTAAAGCATTTTATAAAACAGATTTTTCAGCACTGAATTACAAAAGACTTATGAAACTGGTTATATTTCTAGAACCTTTTTTGTTGCTAAATGTACATGGTCAAAATGAAAAGGATTATTTATTGAAAAATATTACACTAAAGAATGAAAGCATTTGAGTTGATTTTGTCCTATCTTCTTACGCTATCCCAAGTCATCAAATTTAAATGTCCCCATTCTCTTTTGAACACAGTCTTAATGCATCTATTGTAGTAGACTTCAGTTCTCCTGCAGTTGTTTTCCCTGTCTGCAGTTGCACTGGGAAAACATGCTTACTTTGTAATTATTTTGTAGAATGTCTTTTTCCCTTCAGGGTTTTCCTCAAAGTAAAATCTAGCAATTCAATTGAGTTCTGCACCAGTCTTTTGAAGTTGCACAAAGAAATGCTATCAATACTCACACTGTTGTCGGTGTCTGTGGGTCATTCATACTTGTTCTTTGTCTAGTCTCTTCTCCTGCTTTCCACCATTATCCCCCACCCTCCTCCCCTCTGGTCACTTTCAGTCTATTCCATGTTTCCATGCCTATGGTTTTATTTTGTTAGTTTATTTTGTTCACTAGATTCCTCTTATAGGTGAGATCATATGGCATTTGTCTTTCACCAACAGGCTTATTTCACTTAGCATAATATTCTCCAGTTCCATCCATGCTATCGAAAAAGGTAGGAGTTCCTTCTTTCTTTCTGCTGTGTAGTATTCCATTGTGTAAATGTATCAGTTTCTTGATCCACTTATTTATTGATGGGCACTTGGGCTGTTTCCAGGACTTGGTTATTATAAATTGAACTGCTATGAACATATAGGGGTGCACAAGTTCTTTTGGATTGGTGATTCAGGATTCTTAGGGTATATTCTCAGCAGTGGAATTGCTGGGTCAAAACAAATTTCATTTTGAAATTTTTGAGGAAATTCCATACTGTTTTCTACAGTGTCTGAACCAGTCTGCATTTCCACCAACAGTGCACTAGGTTTCCCTTTTCTCCACATCCTCGCCAGCACTTGTTTGTTGATTTGTTAATGATGGCCATTCTGACATGTGTGAGGTGGTATCTCATTGTGGTTTTAATTTGCATCTCTCTGATGGTAGTGATGTTGAGCATCCTTTTATATGCCTATGGGCCCTTTGTAAGTCCTCCTTGGAGAAGTGTCTATTCAGATCCTTCGACCATTTTTTAATTGGAGTGGGGCGGGGCATGGGATGGGCAGAGGAGGGTGAAAGGGGAAAACTTGGGACAACTGTAACAGAATGACAATTAAAAATGATTTAACAAAAATTTTTTAAAAATGCTATCAATAAAATGACATTAGAACAACCATTTTCCTGGGTCCAAATTAAAAAAAATTCCATTCTTTGTATTAGTAATTTTACTTAGTTCTATTAATTACTCAAGCTCTTGCAATAGCAATTTGTTAATAACTACTTTTTTTGAGGTAGAGATAATGGAAGCTAAGCATAGATGCAACTTTTATTTATTATAATTTGATTAAATCTATCTTGTGACTACAAACCAGCTCTAAAGTGAAGCTAATGTAGGACAATAATTGAGAATTATTAATAGTGTGTAACTTTCATGGTTAGCAATACCACCTGAAAATAATTTAAAGACTGAGATTTGAAATGGTGTATTTGTTTCAGGATAGTTTTATTCCATTAATAAAAATATAAAGGAAAACTCATTTTTAACTGATGAAATGAGTAACAGTCTAGGAAACATCTTCTTCATCTCCACTGAAATGTTATTATATTTAAAAAATGGAACTCTTATCTATAGAATCCTTCAAATAGGAAATTAATACCTACCTATAGCCATTTTATTGGCAAGAGGAATGGTGGTATTCTAATTGTTTACAATTATTTAGTGGGGTTGACTAAAAGTTTTAAGCACTGATTTGTAGCATTTATCTCTCTTTTCATAGTAGTAGTTACTCTGTGCAATTATAATTTGTTTGTTTGGTTTTTTTTTTACAAAAAAGGGTCAGAGACTTACAGAACCTAATAGCAGAAGTCTAGAATCTTTATGTGCTAGATCCAAAAAGTCTACATTCTAAATAACTTTGTTACACATAATATAATATATGCAGGGTTCAGCAGAAGTAACACCTACTTGAGTATGGTTGGTAGGGTAATAATGGGTGTAATAATTTATAGTTTTAATGTGAACATGCTACCTAAAATATCATATGGTGTACTTGAGTGTGATATTATTATGTTGCAGAATTACATGCTTATGACTTTGTAATAAAATAGTTTGTAATGAAAAAGGGGAGTTATTTGTGCTACAACCTGTATTTGTAAAATATTTAGTATTGTTGATATCTCTAAGTTATTCCATATTATTTTTGTATAATTCTGCAAAATTCCTCTTTTTCTTATATAGCTAGAAATTTCTTGTTTGTGTTAAATGGCCTCAAATGTAAAAACATTCTCTTTTTGGTATAATCTCTACTATAATGTCCATGAGAGCAGAGTAGAACCTAAAATTCATAGTGGCGTTGTGGCTATGTTGAACAGATACAAAATTGTACCAGAATATCAGTTTAGATACATAAGACAGACTTGACAGCTGCCGCAAAGGAGTGGGGCAGGGTGGAATGAAAGATGGTGAAGACATTAACCAAAGAACATTTACGCACAACCCATGGACAGCAACCACAATATGGGGATTGGCTTGGGGAGGAGGCCTGGGTGTTGGTGGGGAAAGAGAGAAAAAATGGGAACAACTGTAATAGCATGAGCGATAAAAATAACATTAAAAAATGTACCAGAGGTAATAACCACAGTACTATACTATTTAGCAGAGGAGTCAGAGTAGTCATAGTTGCTATTGCTGTAAGCTTCCAAAGGAAATCTCTGCCCTTCCCTTCCTGAAGACAGTATGTGTGTATGTGAATGTCTTTGGGAATTGATCAGGCAGGCTTCATCTTTCTAAGGAATACAATCAAATTATTTCAACCAAGTTTTTTGGCCTCACACTCAGAGGTCTACTCATTACCTCAGAAAAATATAAAACAATCAACTCATTGTTGCCATTTTTCATGAACTTGCCTGATAATATTTTGCTTTACCAAAATAGGGAAAATATTTGAAAAATCAGAAATCACTGATATATATAATATATTTCTACCAGAGTATCCATATATATGTGTCTTTCACCTGATACGTTTTTTTTTCACCTGGAAACTTCGTTAAAGATACATGAAGATTCATTTTTCTTTTCCTGCTTTGTCAGCATTTGAAAATGGCTCTGTATGTTTCTTCTGAGAACTGACTTTGATTAAATGCCCAGTGTATTATGCACTGAAAAGTTTCTTATTTCTTTTATTTTGCAAAGCAGCATATTTAAAGTTATATGCATATGCTGTTGAATGCACAAAATGAGAACAGAATTCCTGTTATATATCTTTCCAGTCCAGTTGATAAGAAAATCTGGGAAACGATTAGCAATAGAAAAGAGAGGGCTGTGGAGGTTTTTCTTATGGCAGTATCTCAGGTTTATTTTAGCTAAGAATGTTTTTTAAGGTGCAAAATCATGTAACTCCAGCTCGCTTATATAACTGGTTAAATAAGCAAAAAAGATCTTGTCTGCATCGTGGAGCTCAGCCTGGCTCTGATTCCGTATCCTGGTTCTCTGGCTGTTCAAGCCTCCCTTGTCCTCTTTTGGAGACAGTGCACCTTAGCAAGAGCCCATGCATTCTTCTGCTTTACTGAAACTCTTGCATAGATCAAACAAGGTTAATACTAACTTCTGAGTATAGTTTTAACACCGATTTTTATAAATCAAATGATAACATTAATATTTGTAAATCCTCCAATTAAAGCATTATTTGGCGTAAGTGCATATATATTTGTATGTTGTGATTGTCATATTTATAGAAATTCTCCTCAAAAGATAGGTATTGGCACTTAATTTCCCTCTACCTTGTATTTAGAATGCAGATTGGCTCTTTTAAAAATGGAAATAGACATTGTTTGAATTGATCCTTGCCAATATTATTTCAATAATCACATATATTTAGGCCAGATCTTTGCTTTCAGCTGGAAGTGGTTGAAGTAGAAACAAACAAAGGATCAAATGTAATTATTTCGATGCTACATTTTAAAAAGATTTTAGTCACAGTTTAGAACAGAGAAACTATATTTAAAACAATATTTAATAAAGGTTCTTTTAGAGTAGTGAATCTCAGATTTCCTTTGTGTAGCCTGAAGAGAATTAAAACATTCTATTAGAATTTTTTTTCTAAGATATCTGGGCAACAGAGGTGACATTTATGAGATTAAAATGCTAGGAAGCACCAGAAAATGTGAATGTAAAAGTGCAGAGAATAACAAAAACAAAGAGAATGCAGCATACCTTCTTGTATGCAGTAACATGATGAACATTTCTGAATTGTACTTTCCACCCATATTTAGATATTTAGTACTCAGTCTTCAAAACCCTTCCAGCTTTAGGGAAATGTTGGCTCTGTTTTTAGTTTTCTTGTATATGAGGATTTGGGGGATAAGCTACAGAACTCATAAAATACCATAATTCACATCTCCTCCTGCACAGGAAGTTATCTTTACCTCTTTGGTGTGAGCAAGGGTAGAACGTGCTCTCTGGCCCTGATGGTCACAGCCCTGAGTTGCTGGGGTGATGATATCTCTCTGGCTGGCTCAGCCCATTATTCCATTTAATGTTACAACAGCTTCAGATGCATTTGCTGAAACATGGCAAGGCAAATGCAAACTGCTGTGTTCCACGGAGATTGCATTCCAAAGGCATGAGATTTGGATGCAAAAAGGCTTAGTTCAGAGATCTGTAATAGTGATCTTTAGGTTAAATCTATTGTTTAATCTGTTTCTACTTATCAGTCTGTAGTGGAACACTGAGTTGATACCATGGAGATTCAATTCACCTACCTGCATAAAGATATTAAATATTAGAAAAAACACATTTCTTCTTTATACCTGAGCTATGCTTCCCCTGAGGTTCAGCCCATTGTCTTTAATTTATTCTTAGAATAAATTAAATTGCCACTTGACAATGCTTATGTGCTTTTTATCTTACCTCATAATGTTGATATTTGTTAAACTTCTCCCACTTCTTTCTCCACCTTTGTTTTTTAAGGCAGACTGAGACCTTGAGAGCCATTATAGGTGGATGGATTTCAACTTCCCTTAATTTAAAAAGAAAACAGCCATTCAACTTTCCTTGAACTTAGGCTTTTTATGGTATATAAAGACTTTCCTAAGATAGAAAAATACAAAACATTTTAACTTATATTCATGATAGGTAGCAAAACCCAACACACACACACACACACACACATACACACACACACACACACAAATAAAGCTGGCAAAGCACAGGAGAAAGAGAACAATGTTATGTATAAATTTAGATGGAAAAACCCTAAATAAATTATTAGCAAACTCAGCAATCTTTTTAAAAGTAGCAGATGACAGGAACAAGTAATGTTTTGTTTTGTTCCGGGAATGACAGCATGATTCAATAATTGGAAATATGATTCACATAATTTATCACACTAATTGTTTAGAGGGGGAAAGAAGACATGAGATACTCTTGAAATCTACCAAAAAAGACATTCTGAGTGTACTAGGTATAGGATGCTTCCTTAATCTGTTAAGGATTTATATCCACCAGTTAGTGAAACATGTTATGTCAAGTTCTTGGCTTGACATTTTGCATACTTCCTAACCCATCCTTCCAACGTTGGGGCAAGGTCAGAGATGATATCTTTATATAGGAAGACCTAAAAGATTATGAACTGATTGGTGGGGTTTGAACCCATAGAATCTGACATCAAAACTCATACTTTTCCATTAGCTCCATATTACAGCCCTTCTATTTTCTCACAGTTTTTTTTATCCCATTAGAATTAGTTTTTCTTTATTTTTTAGGTAATTATTATGTATTATTTTCAAGTCTGCAGAACATTTTGCTTTTTTTTTCACACTTCAAAGTAAATGCAGAATAAAAGAAAACCACCCTGAGGGTGGACTTCTCAGTATAATCACTTCACATCTGCAGTTTGTTTACAAGCCTATCAGTATCATTGTTTTCAGTTTAGATTTCTCTATTGAGGCCTTTGAATATTAGTGTACCTACTCTATTTGGAGTAATGCTTGAATTGCAAATTTGAAATTGACCCACAAACACATATAACTGTATTATGATGGCCTTTTATTCAAGAGGTTCTCTGACCATTTGAAACAGAGAAACTGAATGTTTTCTGCCTTATAAAACACTGCAAGTTTTTACAACAAATATGCGATTAAGGTATAGCTATTGTGTATCGCTTGAGATAGAGCAACTTCCACCACGCCCAAACAGATAGCACTGCATCTTTTATTTAGGCCACTATGTCACTTCCCTTTAATTTCAGACTCAGAGGCTAAACTGGTGCCAAGCTCACAGGATAGGAGGGCATTTCTGAAAGAACAATTGAGTATGTGCACTGTTTTCTCCCTGTCTTTTGTCATTCTGTGAAGGTTATGGCTGTGGCACCTGACAAAATATATAAAAGCAAAGAGGCATGTCCTGCAGGCGTAACAGGCAGGCCAGTTTTGGATTGGATTTTAAATTGTGTTGATGCCATAAGGGCAGATGTCTTTAAAGAAACAAGCAAAGCATTGGTTTTGAGAGAGAGAGTACATCATTCAGTTCTCTACTTGTGAGGATGTAATTTATAAAAGAGATGTGTTTTTTTTTCTTTAGTCCTGCTGAAGTTGACTCCATTTGGATTAAAATTTAGTCAGTTAACTCCTAAGGAAAAAAGCTCCTTTTAAGTAAACAAGAGTTTTCTTTGCTGTATTATCAAAGGTCCTCCTATTTAAATTCAGTAAATATCTTTTCTCTAGTTCTGATTCTGAACCAGTGGTTTTCTATTAATTGTTGATGAGTACCGTCTTCTGCATCCTTACATGATGTCTGCGTGCTTCACGTTACCATGAAGGTGCTAAGAAATTAATAAAGCTTAAGCCTCAGGGTCTCTCTTTTATATGCTCTTTACAAAGGCACTGGGAGGCTTCCAGCCACAGGTTCCCATGGTTTTATCATTTTATAAATTTGCCAAAATAAAATGATTTTACTTCCTTTTTCAACAGTTTTTATTTTGAAATACTCTAAACCTACAGAAAGGATGCAAACACAAACAAAATATTCGTATAGAGGGAAGGGCTCTGGTCTAACTAACTTTGGAATTGAGCATAGTCTGTAAGATCAAAGGCAAGTAGAACTGCACAGAGCACTGTATTCTATTGATAAAATTGTGTTCCATGGCGATAAAGGTTAATAGTTCTGAAACCTCTCACTAGATAGGTACAGTGGGATCGGACACTGAGTCCATGGCTGGTGGATGACAGGAGCCACATTTCTTGTTGGTGACAGATAAGATGGAAGGATCCCTCTGGTAATGGATTCAGGTTGAAAACTTAAGTATGAACTCCAATGCGTAGAATTATATTAATATATATTATTATATATTATATAATTATTATATATAACATAATTTAATATTAAGTATTATATTATATTTAGATTTATAGATATTGTGTATTGTATCTGCATGATCATATTCATATATGAGCATGATCATGCTCATATATATTTCTTTGCTCTGTCTCCTGAGAGAGCCTGGAAGCAGTGACACCCCAGGAACAACTCCTAGATCTGGCTTTTTATAAATATCTACTTATTATTTAAAGAAACATGGTTCTTGGAGAAATGCTGACTGTGTAACTGGGGCAGGATATGTACAATATGATCCTGAGCATCTTGTAGTACTAGGAAGTAAGGAAGTTCTTTGAAAAAAAGAAAAGCCCGCAGTGATGGGAATATATCAGAAGGGCACAGGAACCCACTGAGAGAACTCTCGATGGCAAATCTGGAGCAATCTGAGCAAATAAATAAATAAATAAATAAATCCCTACTTGATTGTAACCCAAAATATAAAATAAATATACATGAGTCCACACTGATATAAATAATTAATTTACAAATAAGTAAATGGAGAAAACACCCCCATATCCTGTGCAACAGAATTCTAAATAATTTGCATACATGCTTTGCCCTGAAGGAGGAAGAAAATAAAGCATAACTGCTCTCCCCTTTCATGAACTGTGCTTAGTAACTTCTTACCAAAGGCTGCTGTGTGGGAAGAGGGGAAAAAAGTAACTTTACAGTAAAGAAACCTGACAGAAGCTACCTCAGCTAGGTAATCAAGGTCAACATCAGTCGTGCTAAGTCACGTTGGTAGTATGTATACTTGTTATAATGTGATGAGAATGTCATTTTAATTCTGTGGTCTCCCTCTGTAAAATGCGTTTACCCTGATCTAATTGTGAGAAAAACATAAGGCAAATGCCAGTTGAGGGGTAGTCTGCAAAACACCTGATGACTACTCCTCAAAACTGTCAAGGTCATGAAAAATGAAGAAACTATAAAATGTATAGCTAATAGAAGCCTGGGGAAATCAAAAACCAAGTGTAGTGTACTATCCTGATGGGATCCTGGAGCAGAAAAAGGGCTTTAGGCAGACCTAAGGAAATCAGAATAAAGCATGGACTTTAGTTAATAATAATAATAATGTATCAGTTGTGGTCCATTAATTGTAACAAATGTAGCATACCGATATAAGACAGTAGTAGTAGAGGAAACTGGGTGTGTGATATATGGGAACTGTCTGTACTCTCTGTACTAAATCTCTTCTATAATAAAATATTAATAAGTTAAAAAATACACCGATCATTTGGATTAACAGTTTGCCACATTTGTTCTTTAAATGTGTGTTAGAGAGTGTGTGTGAGTATGAATGTTTTTGTGAACTACTTGGAAGTAATTTGTTAACCTCAAGGCACTTTACTACTACCCTAAAACTTCAGCAAGTGCTGATGAGAGCAAGGATATTCTACACAACAATATCACTGTCACAGTTGAGAAATTCAGCTTTGATTCACTAATACTTAATTTGTATAATCTATTTAAAAAGAATCAGTATCAAACCAAGGCTTATGTATTACATTTGGTTGAAATGTCTCTTTAGTTGCTTTTATTCAATGAGTTTCCTCACATTTGTCTTTCATAGCAACATTGAATTTGTTCAGCAGTTCAGTCCAGTTACCTTATTGTAACTTTACATTCTTTGGAGTGTCTACTTGTGATTAGATTCAGGTAAAGCGGTTTGGCAAAATAAAACATAGATGTGAATTTCCCAAAACATAACAGTAGAAGGCACATGATTTCAGTTTGTCCCATTATTGCTTTTGCTAAGTTTATTCATTTCATTAAGGTGTTGTATATATGTCAATTAAAAATAATAATGTCCCCACTTTAATAATAAGTAGTCAATGAACTAAAGCTTCTGGTGGTGTATATATACTATTGAAAAAATCTAGCCCTGGCTGGCATAGCTCAGTGGATTGAGCGCGGGCTGGGAACCAAAGTGTCCCAGGTTCGATTCCCAGCCAGGGTACATTCCTGGGTTGCAGGCCATAACCCCCAGCAACTGCACATATCTATCTCTATTTCTCTCTCTCCCCCTCCCTTCCTTCCCTAAAAATAAATAAATAAAATCTTTAAAAAAAAAATTAAGAAATCTCTCACCCAGTGGTCTTTTATGGTTATTGCATCCATTTATGGTCTCAGTCATTGATTACTTTGTGTTTTTATAATTCTATTATTTTTTTCAACATTTATTAACTTGCATTCTTTGTACTGAGTTGTTCCTTCCCTCTAAACATTTTATATTTGATTACAGCTATGATTTCATGAATAATTTTTATTTTAATATTTTATACATTATTATTTTCATTGTTCTCTTTTTATTCAAGTTGTCCCAAGTTTTGCCAGTAAAGGACTCATATAAAAGAAGACATTTGAGGCTCACTTTGTACTTTTTCCTCTAGAACCCTAGAATCAAGCATTTTTCTAACAATTTTAAAATTTTCTCTATTTTAGAAATAAAATTTAGGGTGATTTTAGGGTGATAGGTGTGATTATGGTTACTAGGGTGTTGTTTCTCCTGGACTTGTAGGGGTAGGGTACATAGCCATTAAATGCACACATGTGCACATGCATGAGCACTGCCCTGTGCATACATGCAGACACATGCATGTGTGTGTTTGTGTTTTACTAATCAAGAGATAGTGTTCACACGTGCAATTCAAATCCAACAAACTATAATTATTACCCCCTTTCCCCATTTCATATCTGTATCTGCTTCTTACATGTAGTGAAAATTCTGATTCTCCAAGCATCTGTATATTCATTTGCTTTGTACTTAAGTATATATGAACTAGTTGCAGAGTATCTACACTGATGTCAACATCTACTAATTTAAAGAGTCCTACTAATTAAATTTAAGATTGCTTGGCTGTTCTTTTTATTTCTATGGTATATCTAATAAAGGTGTATGATCAGAGAGTACTGTCTCTACAATAGCTTGAACCTTTTTTGCATGGTTGTGGTTATGTTAACGTTATTACTTTGGCATATGATCATGTATATTTGGTCCTCTGTGATTTTACAACTTTTCTTTTTAATTAATTTTGAACCACTTGAAACACTGATTCTTATAGTTCTATGTTTTTCAAATATTATGTAAGTTAAAATCATATAACATATAACTTTTGGGTCCTATTGTTTTTCAGTCAGAAAAGTACATTTAAGTTTCACCCATGTTTCTCATGAATTGGTAGTTTGTTTTTTTTCATTGCTGACTTGTATTCCATATGGATGTACCATTGCTTGTTTATTCATCCACTATAGGTGGTTTCTGGGTTTTGTCAGTTGTGAATAAATTACTCTAGATACTTTCTTATGGATGTTTGTGTGAACATAAGTTTTAATTTCACTAGGGTAAGTACCAAGTAAGTGATTGCTGTGTTGGATGGTAAGTATATTTTCAACTTTATGAGATACTACCAAACTCTGTTTAGACAAGTGTTTTGTAATTTAATCACCTCACTTATTTTGTTCCTTTCTTATGTGATGACCTGAAAGTACTATGTTTAATAAAGTGCTTTTATTTTTATAAAACAAAGCTATATTTTCTGAGAAAATACTTAAGAACTAAAATTAGGCATAAAATTAAAATTTCATATATAAATATATAAAACTAAAATTAAGGCACTGCATATTTTCTGAGAAAATATGTAAGGACTAAAAATAGTGACTGAAGTGATTTCACTCATATTGAATCTAATAAACAAACTGAACAAGCAAAATAAAGACAGATTCATAGATAGAGAGCTGGATGACAGTTAAGGGGGAGGAGTTAGGAGGTAGAGACATCCACGGAACGGAAAAAGGGCTCATGGACATGGACAATATTTTGGAAATTGTGCGTGATGCGGGGAGAGGAAAAGAAATAAGGAGGATAAGTGGTAATGGAAAAACTACAATAAAACTGTTAAAAAATAAAAGTAATGACAGTTTTTTTTGGAGTAAGTTGAAAATTACTAACATAATCAGTTGGTATTTAAAACCAAAAAGCTTTTTCTTTTTTTTAAGGCAAATCTGTGATTTGTTTAAAGTGAGGCATGACAAAAAGAAGTTAAAAAAAGAGGAGAGAGAGATGCCATTCTGGCAATAGGAAATTCTAACATTTTTACATGAAATTGTTGCATTAGATGCCATGTCAGACAGTGGAGGAAGAACTGGGTTACATGAAACTAGAGTCAGATTTCATTTAGATGTGTGCCTTCTTTAGAAATATCAATGCTTATTTTGGTAGATTTCCTGACCTTGTTAACCTCATATACCCACAGTGTCAGCCTGAAAATATTTTAATTTGCTTTACTTCATTTTTCTCATTTTTGTCTCATTTCTAGGGACAGATTTAATTTTGGGATTATTACATGAAAGTTCTGGCAGTTTATCTTAGCTGGAAATTTAAATGCCCTCTCTGTGGGTGGGATAGGGGACAGAAAATTGCCAAACCAACACAAACTTAAACAGTATCACTAATCTGAGTAAGCTGATATAATATGAATCACATCAGTCTGTGCATCTAAATCCACTTACAGAGAAATGCTGTACTGAATGAGATCCTGATGCATAAAGATGCATATTTTTCATTCATGGGTATTGATGAACTAGTGTACAAAATAATGTATGTCAGTATATATAGGTGTATAAATAATGCATACCAAGTGAAACTTAACATTTAAGAAATTTAGAGGTTTTAAGTGATATTTAGTTGAGTCTGACCCTCCACATCTTGAGTTTATTATTTTATCAAGTTTAAGTATTAATGGTCAATGTGTGCAAAGTACATAGTTATTAATACTTAACCAAATTTTGATTGGTATATGGCATTTCCTTGATTTTGAGGGTAAATTTAGTACTTTGCATCTTTTTTGCTTTAATCAGAAAAGAGAATGGCATTTCCTTGCAGAGTTTAACCTATGATATAGTGATGTCTTGAAACCATGTGGGGACAATGAGTACCTCATGGGGTGAGTACCATAGGGTAGTGTAAGTTCTGTTTAATATATCCAAGGATTGACTGCACCAGTAAATTAATAGAATAGTTTAGTTGAACAACTTAACTGTACTTTTCTTTTAACAAAAGGAAACTTGTTTTCCATTATGTTTTTGTATTTGCTACTTCCATCAGATTATATTCTGTTTTATAATGTAAGCGTTAACACATATAAATTTTATATGTATCTATATATCCCTGTGAAATTTCATAGGTGCATTTACATATGTTATAAAAATCCAAAACATTTTGAAACCACATAAATATTTGTCAGTGTGGCAGGTGCCTTTCTTTTTAGTATCTGTATGACAAGTCTAAAATCAAATGCCATTGGCTGTTCATTTATACTTTGGAAGTCAGCTTTGATTGAACTGAAGATATGATTTGTCACTCCCATTCATGTCTCTCCTTCTAAAAAGGATATTCTCTTACAAAAGGATATTTTATTGCAAATGAATGACTTTAAAGCTGTTTTTATTTATGTGTGACAAGAATGCTATATTTTTTGGTCATACTCTTGTATTTTAATCATAATGAAACTGAGGTTCAGAGAACTTGAATGATTTGTCCAAGGCCTTGCATTTGCATACTTGTGGGATGCAGATAGAACTCACTTCTCTTGATACCATCACTTTACTCATCATACTAGATTAGGTTATGATTTAGTACTGTGTGATATTTTAAAGATATGGATGCTCAAGTATTTATCAGCCTGATGTCTTAGGGCTGTTATAGTGGATAGTATCAACGGTTTATTTATTATTCTGTTCATTCATTCATTCATGTTTGTTGAGTACTAGAAACAATGCTTGCTTCTCTCAAGAAAAAGTAATATTAAGCAAAATAAGTAGATTGATATTATAATACATATGCCAAAATGTACATACACACCTTTGTCCTTGTTTCTCATTATTTTCCAATCCCAAGTAATATATAAACTTCTTAGTAGTTAAGGAACATTTAAATACATGTATTGCTCTTCCAGTTCTACTACTGTTTTTTTTTCTTTTATTTTTCTCAAGGATTTTTATAGCTACCATATTTGTAGGCCACTCCTTAGAAACCATCAAGTTTCCTTATCATCCTTCTAGTATAGTTCTCATTTATGTTTTTGGTCTTTATGAAGTTCTGCTTATATCTCTTTGCCCTCTATACAAAGGTACTACAGCAGTGCTCTCCTTTGTGTGAAACAGAGCGACAATAATACAGTATGTTCTCCCACTAGTGTCAGTAATTGGTGTATGCTCTCTCATTTTCTCACTCCCTTTTGCCACCCTGTACATATTTCAAATGAAATGGTTTTATGATCTTCTCACTTACTGAAGTATAGAGAGTGTTCTACAATAAACAATTCATAAAGACTTCTAATGCATATATTATTAGGTATTTTTATGGTATGCCAACAATTATTAGTAATCAAGAAGTCTTTTGAAAATAACTTAGTGGCCTGTGCCAAGACAATGAGCAATTTTGATAAGTACTTCCATTAAGCCAATTCCATAAAACAGAAAGACCATGGAAAGGCTTTAAAAATGATGTAATGTTCTTTAAGTAATGTGACTTACGTGAGATGATAATGCTAGTTTAAAAAATGCTAAGGAAATCAAAATGTTTGGTCTGTTTTCATAGCTTCACAAATCATTTTCAAAGTAATTAACATGGTTTTTATGTTTTATAAGTGTTTGCATTACACCTGGGGTGAGTTGTGGTATGTTGTTTGTTTTGGAGAAGTGGATGATGGTGAGGGAGGGAAATACTTAACTGATCTTGCCATTCAATTTGTTAACTTTTAAATAGGTTGAGAATGCTTTTCTTTTTTAATCTTTTAAATGAGTGTCACTGAAAACATTGTATTATTCCATCAGGTTCTCAGGGGAAACTTTGTATTTCCACCGCTTTCCTGGAAAAATCACTGGTAATACTCAGTGAGAAAACACAAGATATGTGCACATAATATCTTATCCCAGAGGAAATAAATATAATTCTGGGGCCAGAAGATACAATTAACAAAGAAACAAAATTCTCTGTAATAATTATCCTCAGAAATACTTGAGAAGATAATGTGATTTCCAGTTTCGCTGCTAAAATAGAGCCAGAATGTTGGCTGGTAAGTAGATGAGTTAGGGCAAGTGTCATGTTGTGTTACCAGGTGACTGAAAATGAAGATCCAAACAATAGAAGAAAATCAGGAAGAAATGGGAAGATAAATGCAAGACATACAAAGGAGGGTGCAAATTGGAAGGTATAAAAAGAGCAGCATTTCTTTAACAGTTTCTTACCAATCTATCAAGTATGTGGTCATCTTTACACTGAGAACTTAAAATAGAAACTGATCATGTGAGCAATAGTCTAATGTTTTGTCACTTTGAGCTGGTTCAAAAAAACCTAAAAGAAAAGGAATCATCCTTAGTCCATAACATAATAAGGATCCTATAATATTATAGGACAATTTGTGTTAAACTTTTGAATAGGTATTTATAATTACCAACCAAACCACTTACGATGATGTATTCTAACATTAAAAATAATGATTTTATATTTGAAACTTTTATTTGATTGGGTTTCAGTGCAGAAGAAGAACCTCATGGGGCTTTAACCTGACCCAGAAGCTCAGATCTAATCTTCGTTAAATCTGTTTTAGCTATTAGAGGTGGTAATAGATAATGATTTTGTTGCAATATTAGAAGCTCGGCTGGATGACTTATTTTCAAGCACTTCTTTTTCTTTTTTATTGAATTTATTGGGGTGACATTGGTTAACAAAATTATGTAGGTTTCAGGTGTACAGTTCTATAATATATCATCTGTATATTGTATTGTGTGTCCAAGCACTCCTGTTAATGGTTCACCTTTCACTACCCAAGTCAGGGAATAACTCAACACCAAAGAAGCATTAAGGATTTCCATGATGGTAATGCTTATTCTTTCTATTGAACTTGTTCTCAGTACTCTGTGACTATTGAGTTAGGTTTTCCAAACTAGCACTTTTCACTTTACCACTGTATTTTTAAAACACTATTTCACTTTTTTAAAGTTTCAGATTGAGACATGATGAGGAACATTAGATATAATGTAACAAAGCTTGTCTTTTTCATTGTGTTCACAGTATCTGACATATAAAAAGTACTAGTAAATATTTGCTGACTGAATTAACAAATTATTTGATTCAGTTGCAATGACTTTTTACACATGCAAGTTAATCTTCACAGCATAGAGTGTTTTAGTTAGTAATAAACCTGTGATTTCACTCATCGAGAGAGAGGGCCCACAATCACCCCAGTGATACACAGTTAACTAAGAATCAAACCCAGTGTACGTCTGGAACTTTTTTTCTCCAAACCATAGGTGCTAGTTTAGGAGATTGGTTGTCTGGGGCTCTCATTTTATATGCTGCCTTTTATTAGCCAAACTAGTCTGAATAACACATTTAACTTAACTGCATTTTGTGCTTCATTTCATATTTATAAACTTGGAAATTTAGGATACATACATAATGTCCAAACAGCACTTTACCTGCCTTCAAAAATTATACCATTATATAACAGATTAAATTCACCTTTAATTATTCTACAGTGCTTACCTGTGTATGGTGCATTGTGATAAAATTCTCTGTGTTGTTCATTAATGCATATTCTGAATCCATATACATGATATTTATCTCTAACTTAATACTTTTTATCCTGGTAATATTACATAACAAAATGTGCCAATAGAGAACAACTTTTCTTTGCTCCTGTTGCTTGTTTCCTGTCATAATAGTTAGTCTGTTGGTATAACCCTGGACCTCTCTGTGGACTTTGCTCCTGGAAGTGGGCAGATATATCTGGTTTATAAATCTTTGGCTGATCAGTTAAGCCCCATGTACTTCACCCTGGCAGACAGGATCATCAGCAGAAAACAGGTATCACATCTGACTCTCCAGGGGCAAATCATTGTGTGAGGCTCCATGCAAGTTAATGAGCATATCTGGCTAACAGACCGAAACCACATTCTCCAACTGGCCCTTAATAGGAATAAGGTGATATGTTGTCGTCCTTCTTTAATAGTCTTTATTTTAGTTCTCATCTTGACTGTAAACGAGCATGGAATAAAGGTGCTATTTTTTGAGGATCCCATAGAGACCCCAATAGGACTTGAGTTCATGCTGGTCATAGGCAATTATCATCCTGGAACTTACTTTTCTGGTTATATCTCACTTTCATTGATTAGTTTTTTTGAAAACTGCTATTTTAAAGATACTATATATTACATATACTTATTTTAAATATTAAAAACTCAACAACTAACTATTGGTTGGATATGAAAAATTGAAGATTCAGTTTCTGTGATACTGATAGTTTTAGAGAAAACTATTTAATTTCCATTTTATCCTTTCAAAAGTCCAGAAACATTGAAACAATAATGGAGTGGTGGGTTTAAGAAGGAGGCGTTTGGATGTGTACATTGCCTACTCTTCCCAGACATTGTCTTCTCTCTTTGTAGTAGAAGCCAGGTTTTGTTCTGGCATCTGAGCCTCCTTTGCATTGCTCTGTGCTTCTGAGAAAGCTACCTCTCTGTAGTTCAGTAAAACTGAAAGGCAGGGCTATGGTCCTGGATCCAAGAAGGGTTTCTTTCTCTCCCTGTAAGATAGGATGAGGAGCCATGACTGTTAAATGCTTCCCTTTGGTTGGGTGACACATGAGAAGAATCAAATGTTTTGTGACCTAGTTCTGCTTTGTAAATGGACTGTAGTTCTCTAGTAGCTTGCTGTAATTCTAGGCATCTTAATATGTCAAATAATCAATTTCTGTATTGAAATCTTTTTGAGTTGGTTTTCTGTTACTAGCAGATAAAATAGAACTACAGATTTTTGTAGGATATTTTGAGGTTAAAAAAAGTTTCAAAGTAGAAAATTATGAGCGAAAGAGGATAGGAATATACATGGCTCAGTCTGTGGAGGTGTGTATGAGTGAAGATGCGTGGTTTAAGGACAGTACAGTCATGGGTTTCAGGCATTTGTGTTTTAGGTGCATGTGTGTGTATCAAATCTAAGTTTCAGGTGTGTGTGCTTCTGTGAGAGAGAGAGGAGGGGAGAGAGAGAGAGTGTGTGTGTCCGTTTCAAGTATGCGTTTTGCTTCAGTGAGAAAGTGACTGGCACTTTTTTTGTTTTGAACCTAGCTTTCCTTAGAGTACTTCCTTAATTGGGTGATGGCTTGATTAAATGATTATAGTAATTTCATTCTACACATATTGGGATTGGATACTATCAAAATCATTCTCAATTACATGTAGAGAGAACAATTAGACATTTATTTATTCAATAGCTATTTATTAAGGGACAATATTTACCACATACTATTTTAAGCATTGAAAAGAAAGGTCTTAGCAAGACAGTTCTTTTCTTCACAGAGCTTATAGTTTAGATAGACAAAAATTCTCTAATATTATAATGTTATAGTATCTGTACTGTTCATGTCAGTTAACATTTAAGTAAAAAATGTTTCTCTCTTTTAAAAATAATCATTTGTCCTAGTAACTTCTGTTTTTATAACTAAAAATTGTTTAACCCAGTTTAACAGTGTAATCACCCTCATAGAAAATGGCACATGAACACATTACAAAGGCAAATTGTTTAAAGCATATTAATCTAGGTAACCCTGTGTCAGTTTACTACTATGAAATATGATAAAATTAATATTTATAAGAAATACCTTAACTGTGCTCCATAGGAATTCATCAGGAGGAAGTGAAGACAGACTGATGTTTTTAGCAGTCCATCATAACTAGGTAAAACATCAGTACCACTTTATCTCAAAGAAGCACTGCAAGTTAATACTTTCTGAGAAAGCAAATTCTTCAGAAAGCAAAAACAAAAGGAAAATGAAACATATTAATGATATTCTTTAGATATTAAAATGTACTACAAACAGCCCTGACCAGTGTGGCTTTGTTGGTTGGGCATCATACTGAAAAGCTGAATGTAGCCCGTTTGATTCCCAGTCAGGGCACATGCCTGGGTTGTGGGTTTGGTCCTGGTAGAAGAGGCAACAGATCGATGTTTCTCTCCCTGTCTTTCTCACTCCCTTTCCTTATCTCTAAAAAGAAATAAATAAAATCTTTCAAAAATTGTGTAAAATATACTACAAACAATAATTTTTCCAATTAGTTTTAAGCCATACCTATATATGCATAATTTATTAGGCTTGATGTAAAATGCTATTAGTAATTTTTATTTTCCTTACTGTTGAATATTCTCCATTTGTTGGAGATTTTATATTTGTGTTTACATTTAGACCTCCCAAACAGTGATTGGGCTATGAGGCATGATTATATGAGGCATAGGTTATTTTATGACCTAGAATAGTATTTTGCATTTGCTTTGACACAATTCCCAGTCACTTACAGTCATTACACATTTATATGAGTTGTTGATCATATGGCGATTAGAGTCCTAGGCTGTTCAGGAAAAGCAAAGTAATCAAACCAATCAGGCCCTTAATATGCGTAGTTAAATTCCTGCAAGTGGCAGTATCAGTATCGTTTGATTTAGTTTGGTTTTTAATTGACTTATGAATTGGGAGTAGGTCTTTTTTTCCCCTTCCTTTCAGGTTTTGAAAGCTAGTGAATTGGATAAACATATTATTAAAACATTAATTAAAGTATATTAAAATGATTAGGAATGTTTTCTAATTGCTAGGAACTATTCAAATCACTTTCTACTTATCAAATCCTCTGTAACTTTCTCTAAAGTGGCCGAGCTAGGATTTGATCACCAGAGGTCTGAAATTCAGTGATAGCCACCCCTGTATGATTTTTTTACAGTCTGTTCAACACAATCTTTCATACTAGGAAAAATAATTACTGTATTACAAGTTGAAAATCCCAGCTTGTAGTTTTCTTGTAGTTTTTAATTTTTGAATCTTGTAGTTTTAATTTTTAAGCAATTTATTTGCATTTTAACTGTCTCTAGACATAGGTAAAGGGAATCTCCAGGTTTCATGAAGAAGATCACTGGGTTTCTAATTCCAGTGTGTAAACTATGAAACAATTTAAATATTTAAATCCCTACTTAAATAAACATCTCAATTGATACAATAATCACACTTCTCTATTTGTCAGATGTATGATTAAAAGATTCTTTAATGAAAATGTGACTCACCAAAATTATATTGAGGTATATATTATGACCATAAATATATCCTAATTTGTATAACTTAGAGTTTTGGCTGATTTTAATTCCTTATTCTAAGGTTTGTTTTTGACCAATCTAGAAAACATGAGAGAAATCAACACAAGGTTACCATCACACAAGATCGGAGGGGTAAGAAAACCCTCCCGCATTGATCAGAGTAGGCCAGGGCTTCTCAGTGAGGCCCTATTGACATTTTGGACATAATTCTTGCGGGGGGAGAATCCTACTGTTCTGTGTATTGTGGGATGTTTAGCAGCTTTCCTGGCTTCTATCATCTAGATTCTGGTTGCATCTGCCTCAGTTTATATAAGAAAAAAAAATTCTGGACAGTGCCAAATGCCCCCTGGGAGTAAAATCACCTCAGTTGAGAATTACTGGATCAGCCAGTTTTAGAAGGAATATTAAATCCAAGAATAGCCCAATTAGGGGTAATGAGCAAGCCAAGATGAAATGTGTGTGTGTGTGTGTGTGTGTGTGTGTGTGTGTGTGTGTGTTTTAAATACTGCTAGATCAGCTGTGGGTTTCTTTAGGAACACACTTTTTTTTCTGTTGATGTTTGGATAGCGAGTCATATCATCTCATTCTGTGGCACTGATTCAGACAGCCAGAAAGTGGCATGTAATAGCCTGTTGCTTAGCTAATTTTTAGACAGTAACAATGGAAACTTGAGCTATTATTCCATTACTTTATATAAAATGTCAGAGATGAATTGGACTGACAGTTGTTTAAATTTTACATAGAAATAAATTCTAAAGTCAGCATGTAATGTGAAAATTGTATATGTCAAAGTAATTATTGAAATCCATAGATGCTGCCAGGTTGAAAAATGATATTCAGTGTCTCAAGTCCTACATAGCTAGTGTTTCCAACAGTGTTAGAAAAGGTTAGCTTTTTCTTCGTCTGAATACCAGTTGAAAGTTGTGTTTAGAAGCCATATACACACACTGCCCCTAACATTTACACGTATACAACCTCACACACATACACACAGTTGGATCCCATGCAGATTTCCAAAATACTAATGCAGTGAGAAGTGCACCCAATCTATTTCTACTACCTCTCACACTATTTTACTTTTTACATTTTTTATTACTCAGAGTAAAACATTTAAAAATTCCCATTTAATTTCCATTACTCAGAGTAAAACATTTAAAAATTGTGATATCTTTGGTCAGTGGTTTACAAAGTACATTTCTTATTTCCAAATATTCAGGTATTTCTAGTTGTTTTATCACTGTTTTTTCTAACATAATTGCATTATTTTAATAGTTTGAAAACTGTATATTGTTAAAATTTATAAAAAGTAGTGGTCTATAAGGCATATATTTAAGTTTCTTATTTTCCTCAAAGTACTAATTCCCTTTTCTTCTGATTGATTAGCAGTTAGGGAGAGGATCAGGATACTGTAATTGTGGCAGTTTAAATTTCTCATATATATAGAACTATCAATTTTTGCTTTTATATGTTGAAGTCATATAATTGAATGTTTATTGTGAAGTTTCATATTTTCCTGATAAATTAAACCTTTCATTAGAATGAAGTCACCCTCCTTTTTTCTTTTAAATAGCTTATTGTTTATGCTATTACAGTTGTCCTAATTTTTCCCCTTTTGACCCCTCCACTCAGCTTACCCCCCAATTCCCACAGTCTCCATACCATGTGACCTTATTTGAATATAGTTTTATTGTGTGTGTTTTTTGATATGAATATGTCCATTACAGCCTTCTTTTTTATATGTTGTGTATCTCTCTGCATCCCTTTACTTATACTATTCGGTTTTCTTAGTTTATATGTTTTTTTAATAAACAGCAAATAATTGTTTCTTTCTAATCCAACAATCTTTTCTTTAAATTGGAGACTTAATTTTATTTTCATTCAATTGGTTACAAATATATTTGCTTTTAAATCATTATAGTCTAAGTTCCTTCTTTTGTCTTACTTGGTTGATGTCACTGTATTTTTGTCCTTGCATGCTTGTTTATTATATTATTATTCCATTTTTGCTGTATTGTGAAGCTATATATTCCTATGCTATTCTTTCATCCATTGCTCTAGAAATTACAATATATTGTTTTTTATACTGGATGAAAATAGTCTAATGTTAATTCCTTATTCCCATCTTCTCCTGATGAGTGTAAGTATATTAGAACACTTTAATATTTTTAACTTGTCTAAGCTTATATGCCACATTTATTGAATGATATATTCACAAGTGTACACGTGTATGTATACTTATGTGTAGATATAATTTTTGTATGTATATGTGTGTGTGTATATGTGTGTATGTATGAGATCTGTCTGGAAATCGTCTAGTCATTGTTAGTATGATGAGAATGGTTTACACAACATTGATGTAACCTGGCAGCCAAGAAGAGTGGACTGGGATGCACATGTGTGAACAATGATGACTTCGCTGTACCAGTCAGTGGGTGCAATAGATTCTATTGAGTGAGCATGTGTACTGT
This sequence comes from Phyllostomus discolor, assembly GCF_004126475.2. Lineage (NCBI taxonomy): Eukaryota > Metazoa > Chordata > Mammalia > Chiroptera > Phyllostomidae > Phyllostomus > Phyllostomus discolor. The sequence goes on along the minus strand of NC_040906.2, from coordinate 129,649,511 downwards.
GTGGCTGTGCATTCAAAATGACCGAGCAAGTAAAGCCATGAATCTGCATCCAATTTTGCATTAAGCTTGAACATTCCTCTGTGGACACTATTCAGATGATGCAGAAGGCTTTTGGGGATGATGCAACGAGTACAGCACAAATAAAAATATGGCACAAACACTTCAGAGATCATCAAGAATCTGTTGAAATTGACCCATGTTCTAGAAGGCCTGCAACAAGCAGAACACCTGAGAATGTTGAATAGGTGTGGGCTGCAGTCAACAAAGATCTGTGGCACACGGTGCAAGAACTACAAGTTGATCTGGGGATTCCAAAAACTATTGTGTCCAAGATTTTGACACAGGTCTTGGCATGGAATGTGTCATTGCAAATTTGTTCCACAGCTTCTACTATCAGAGCTGAAGGAACTTAGTGCTGCAGTTGCTTATGACTTGATTCTAACCACTACCAGTGAAACATTTCCTCAAGACAATCATAACCAGAGATGAATCCTGTGTCTAAGGCTATGATCCAGAAATGAAGGCTCAGTTGTCCCAGTGGAAGTCACCTGGTTCTCCACACCCAAAGAAGGCATGGCAAAGGCTCAGCAAGATCAAGACCATGTTAACTGTGTTGTTTTGATTGGGAAGATATTGTCCACCACACGTATGCCCCGCCAGGCCAAACAGTTAATAAGGAGTACTACTCAATGTTCTTTATCAGTTGAGAGATGCATTATGAGAAAACAGCCACAGCTCTGAGCAACTGGTGATTGGCAACTTTATCAGGACAATGCGCCTGCTCATGCATCATATCTCATGCAGAGTTTTTTGGTGAAACATCAAATCACCCAGGTGACTCAGATTTGGTACCCTGTGACTTCTGGCATTTTCCAAAATTAAAATCACCTTTGAAAGAGAAGAGATTTCAGACTATTGATGAAATTCAGGAAAATATGACAGGGCAGCTGATGGTAATTGGGAGAACTGTGTGAGGTCCCATGATGCCTGCTTTGAAGGGGACTGAGGCATCATTGTCCTATATACAGTGTTTCCTATGTCTTGTATTTTCTTCAATAAATGTCTCTATTTTTCCTATTGTACAGCTGAATACCTTCTGGATAGACTCTCTCCCTCTGTCTCTCTCTGTCTCTCTCTCTCTCACTACACACACATACACACACACACACACACACACACACACACAAATCCACAGTAAAATCTGGTTATTGTTATGCTTTATTAAGGTGGTGAGTCATTTAGATTTCCCCATGTAGCTACTATTTCTTTTGCTCTGCTTTGTCTTTTCATGTTTGGATTTTATGATTCATCTGATAGCATTTTTCTTCTGTGGGCATATACTCTTCTAATACTTCATTTGCTTGAGTTTGTTGGTAGTAAATTCTCTGTTTAATTTTGACTGAATTAGTTTTTATTTCACCTTCTCTCCTGAAAGATATTTTTACTTGGTGTAGAATTCTAAGTTGCTCACAATTTTCTTTTCCATGGCTGAAGACATTATTTAACTGTCTTTGGCTTGCATTGCTGTTATTGAGAACTTATCTGTCAGTCTGCCTGATGTTGCCCTCCAGTAAACTTCTCCTTTCCTCTACTTATATTTTCTTTCTCTTTAATTTTTGTTATTTCATGTTGACATATTAAAAAATGTGATTTGTTTTATTTATCTTTCTTGGGATTGATTGGAATATTGAATGTGTGGACTCCACCAATTTGGGGAACTCCTTTAACATTCTTTCTTTCTTTCTTTCTTTTTTTTATTTTACTCCATTTTCTCTGTTCTGTCCTCATAACTCCAGTTAAATTTATATTAGGCCCTTTGCTTTCTATATCTCTTATACTCTCATATTTTCTTTATGTTTCCTTTTATAAAGTCTCCAAGTTCCTTAGGTTTTTATTCAGGTATGTTTTATCTGCAGTAAATATTTCTGTTTATTTTCTAGATTTATTATTGAATATTTATATTCCAAATATTCTTTTTCAAACCTTGAACTGTTACCAAGTCCAGTATGAATGTTTTAGTTTTAAATTCATTCTCCATAAATATCACATATTCATCTATCGTTGAAAATTTTTCTTTTATTATCTCACTTATCTGTGCCTGTTTTCTGTTGTTTGTGTTCTGTTTGTATTGTGCTATCTTTATCTGTGTACATGACTTTCTTTGTTGCTGTACATTGTTATTAAAAATTACTTGAAGAAATAATTAATTTTCTAGGATGATGATATCTTATTCCAAAGAGGATATTCTTTTGCTCTGTCAGGTTCCAGAGATCAAAAAATCACATTAATCATGTTTCAAGGCCTAAGATATTTGTGGATTTTCAGACAACTTAGCAGCCCAGCTGCCTTTCATTGAGGACTGCTTTCTTTTGGTTTATTTTTATTCCCTTTGCACTCACCAGCTCTTGACTCCACATTTTGTTGTTGTTGTTGTCTCTGGAGAGACAATCAACATACTGCATGGTCCCTTTTCTGTCTCTTTTGTGTTGGCCGATGTCCCAAAAGCAAGTGCAAACCCAGATGCTAGACTTTTCTCTCCAGATTTCACTCCTCTCTTGGATCTTGACTCTGTATTTACTTTCGTTTTCTTGTTCTGTATTGCTGTTAATATTTTATAGGTATTAAATCTAGTAGAAGGATTGGCTCAAATTATCTAGTCTGACATTTGTGAAAACAGAATCCCTCTCCTAATGCCAATGAGTAATTAATATTAAAACTTCATTTACTTAAACATTCAGGATCCTACATTGATACACATGGTTTTGTGTAATCTGCTTTATCTTTAGCTTTTAAAAATGTTCTCATGATTGTGAAAAACAAATTATGTTTCCATGTGACTTAAGATGATAGGACACATTCTTTTAGAATAAAACTTTTCTATTCAAAACATCAGTTGGTCACTCTTCTAGAAAATTCAGAGCCTGTCTCCAAATACTGTACTAGTATTTCATTCTCTGATCCCTTTGCATTTTGTTAATTATTCTTATCAGATTTACCACATTGTACTGCCAATTACATGTTTGGAAACAGCTCTTCAGTAATAAAGATTGAATATCATTAATATGTGTACTCACACAGATAACCAAAACATCTAGAATTTAAAGTCCACAATAAATGTTTAAATAAATTAAAAATATAACTTGTACTTCTATGTCAGAAATGTTAATTAACATTTTGTGAATTGTTAATAAACAATCACATGACATTGGATATAGATCCCTGAAATTTAAAAAAAGACTAGTTTTTAAAGGATTCTTTCTTTGTAAGATTTATTTATTTATTCATTTATTTATGCTCCTTTGAAAATAGGGTTGTTTGATTAGAAAGAATCTTGTTGTGATTTTAGTGTGTGACTTTCAGTTTGTGAGAGAAACCCAGCTTCCTTTTGAAACCAGCAAAGAGACATTTCTTCTGCATTATTTAAGTACATGTGCTATTCTCTGGATCTATTCAGTGTTCACAGTAAACAATAATGTGGCAAAGATGTTGAAGACAATAAGAACATAGTCCCAAATTTGGTTCTTTGGCACCTTATTTTTAACCAGATCATCTCTTTTTGAAAAAAAAAAAAAAAAAGATTTTAGGCCATATAATTTCTATAGTTCACCTGCTGTTGGTATCAGCTCCTACTAACCACTGAGACTGCTTTTGGGCCCTGATTTCAATAACAGTACTTGGCACTCCAGATTGGATATTAAAGCTGTCTGGAAAATGTACCTAGGTACATACTTCAGGCTCCTTATATCCAGCCAAGATTGAGGGATCCAGGCTCTAAATCTAATCGAGTCTACCCTGTTTGGTTTAGAACATCCTCTTCTTCCATTAGGAGAAACTCTATCTCTGAATAATTTGAAAAAAAAAAAAGAAAGAAGGGAAGAAAAGAAATAAGTTCAAAATTTTTAGAGGAAGTGGATCAAACCTTAGTTATATGACTTTTTTGGTTTGCTTCCCAAGACTACTAGAATCACAATGCATCATTATAATAAATCCTATGGAATTTCAGTCCCCAGAGACCTTTAGAATAAATATATTTTAAATGTTACAGGCATCTTATTTTGCCTTTTTAGACCCCTAACCTTTAAATGGTCTATTGCTTTTATGGCATATGGTATTTTCTGTGGCATAGAACATACATTTCTATGTATTTCATAAGAATTTTTAGATTTCATGTTAAAACAAACAGATTAGATGTGCTTTGCTGAGAGATTTTAAAGGTCTACAGAATAAATCATTGTGTCACTAGTTTTATTTAGAAGTAGCACTTAACCTTATTCTAGATCATGTTATTCAACCTTTTGTTGAATGATTTCAAATTGTTACTGAATATTTTATGTAGTCGTGTAAATGTTTTCTGTACAGTAATTCTAGTACTTGAAAGGCAGCTTTATTATTTTGGAATTTAAATGTAAAACCCAAAAGGAGTCTCAAGTAAAAATTTTTATAACTCATGCACAACTCATACAGCTTATGGCTAAACCAAGGTTAAGATGTTGGGTCCAGTCAGTATATTATCAAGTCAACATGTATGAAAATGCTTATATGTTTAAATGTTTACATTTAAAAAAATTTATACAGTGTGAAATTTTTCTTTTTTAATGTTATTTCTAAATACTGAATAAGATACAAGTTTCATTGATAGTTTGTTTTATATACATGATCATAGAATCTAAATTTATCTTCAAGTGTCTTATATGAACAAGGTGAAATTCTGAGTGATTTACATTGATTGAGATATAATCTGTGTTTTAAAGAAAACCCCAATTTAGTAATAATGAAATCAAAACTTTAGGAATATTTTATATTTATTCTAGTGAGTTGGGAATATAATGCCGAACTCTGTAAGCTCAGAATGATTTAAATAACCTAAGAAAACATTATTTTTCTTAAATTACTTAAATATTATATGTATTATTTTTAATGGAATTTCCATTTTACTCTGGGAATGACTTCTTCCTAGTCCTACTATGTCTTTTCATGTGGAAGACTCTTCCTTGACTCTACACTCAAGACTCTGCTCAAATTCCTTGGTCGCTTCTCTCTGGGAAGTGACTTACATTGTTGAGGAAGGACCTGAGAAATCATAGCCCAGCTCCTGTGTCCTCCTCCCAGAGACAGTTCCTCTCCCATAGGAAACATGCATTCTTCTCTGCTCTTCCATGCCCTCAAATTTAATGGGCAACACTCCCCACCCAAATGAAGAGATGATGAAGCACAGCATGTGCATTGGTGAGGGTTCAGAATTGGAAAACTCACTTGCTCGTGTTAATGTTATATTTTTGAATTTCTACTTTTCAGTAGTAATGATATTTTGGACTTTCTATTGCCTCACTTCTGTTTCTGAACCTGAATTTTTATAGTGAAGAAGAAAGCATTCTATTGGAATCATCTTAGCTTTCTAAGAGAACAATAATAAATTCAACTAAATTGTTGTGATATTTATATTTCTAACATTTATTTTCTTTCATTTATGTCTTAATTTGTATGTATAACTGTTCTTTAAGTGCATGAATAAACATTATCAGTAACAATTAGACAAAAAAAGCATTTGGGGAGATTGTTGATGAAAGTGATGAAAACTCTCAGCCTTTCAAGTTTGGAAGAAGTGGAACCGAGTGGAAATAAGAGGAAATTGATTACTGTGATCTGTTATGGTGGAGAGGAAAGTATAGGTGAGAAGTACCTGTTGTCCAGTGGAATGTTGTTCCTGTGGGTAAAATGTGTATGTGACAGAGACTTGCTAGATGCTGCTCAGCCAATTCCTTCTTTATGGGCAATCGGAAAAAAGAAAAACAACTGCCTCTCGAAGTTTCCTGTTCATATAAGCTGCAGCTGTGTGAATGAGTTCTGGTCAAAGGGATGTGAGTGAAAATGATGTCAACAGTTACCAGGCATGATTCTGTTTTTGTTTTTCCCCAATGCCTTCAATTAGCTGCTTTTGGTTATTATGCCCAGGGTTTATTTTTGTTATCTGAGGAAGGATTAGTCTGGTAAGATCTTAGTCATTACAACCAGTCAACTATTAAATAGGTTTATATTTCACACACATACCTAAGCAGTTTTATTTTTTGAAATTTCATATTATTACAGCTTTCTATGGTTACAGTTTTATTCATATGAAAAGAATTGTTAATATGTTCAAATTTCATACCCACATTTAAATAATCATGAACAGTGGTTCTAATATGATAAATAATCCCTTTCTGCATTGGTGGAATGGTATAAAATGTGTATAGTATAGTTCAAAATATAAAGCATATCAGCATTCACAACAATAATATAGTTACACAAGGAAATATTCCCATGGATGCATTTTCTGCACTACAAATCAAAACTCAAAATTAAACAAGTGAAGCATCAAAAGGCATAAGATAGGATTTGAACATGCAGAGAGAAATATCTGCAAAGGATAGAGGATTAGGCTGTCCAATTTGCCATAGACAAAATCTCAAGTTATTTTATAATACATTTTATACTTAAATGCCAAAATGTGATCACCATGTGCATCTCTTGTCATAAAACCTATTTGAGAAAACAAATACAGATATATTAGAATAAAACATTTAAGTTATTGACTTTATATTACAGTAAAGATGTATGTCCCAGACTTGTTTCATCTCTGAAATCTTATGACTACTATCTGGCTTTTTTTCCCCTCTATGATTCCACTAAATCTGTTCTGTCAAGGGCCAGTTCTTCCCTTTATAATTTTATTTGTATCGTATTTTGCTTTTGAAAGCTTTTGAAAAGAATTAAATGTTCCAGGATGATGTTATTTGTACCCTTATCTGTTTTATAAACACTAATTGATGATTACAAGAATTCAGATGCTTAATTTATGATGTAAATTTATTTTTGGAGTTATCCCAATAACAGAGAAAAACAAAGGATTTTTTGGAACTCTGTGTAAGTGATTGCACATATGTGTATTTAGCAAAAGAAAAAGAGAAAAAGAGTTTAGATTGAGTTAGAAATTTGTATAGCTTTGTTTTTTTTCTTAGTGTCAATTATAGAATCAACTTTGTAGTATTTTAAGAAAAAATTCATTTATACCTGGTCATTTATACCTGGACCTGACTTTCTAATCTATCTTTATTTTAGAGAATAACTCTGGGAGAGTTTCTTAACCTCATGTTTAAAATTATTGAAATAAAATCAGTGATTATGTTATTATATTTTACTGAACCAGTGTTAATTTAACTATTCATGTTCAGGTTTTTCTGATAAAGTTATTTGTCCTGCAAATCACTATTAATGGAAAAACATATAGAGATACAGCATTACTAGAAATATAATTGGCTGAGGATTTTAAGAACACTAAAATAATATATTTTTCTATATTGACTAGCACATGTTAAATGTTTATCAGGAATTTATTATTCAACCAGAGAAGTCTTAGAAACATCATCTTTATTTTCTACTCTTCCACCCAATAAAAGTAGTTCATCTGAGATTCTTTCATAATAATTTTTCTTACCAGATAAATAGAAACCAGACTATTTTTCAGTATTTAGATATTAGTTTTAAATGGTATTTTGTATAGGAGTCTCAGTATCTAATGGTAGTGTGTTAGTGAGTATGTGTGTGTATAGGCACAAAAACTTTTGTATACATAATGAGGCTTGTAAGACTTTATACACTACTTTCAGGAATGGTCTGTAAATCACCAAAAATGAAGCTGATCCACTTCCACAAAATAATATGATCTGTCTTCATTTACTGTGTCTTTGATTCTTCTCTTCAGCGCTTCTTCTCTTTTGTCTGATGTTTTCCACCTACCAGAATGGAGAGTGGTAGGTGTGAGAGATGTTTAAAAGCACATTTTGCTCTTTCTATCATCCATACCTTTTCTAAGGAATCATTTACAACTTCTTGTCAAAAACTAAGGATCTTCCATTTATTTCCTTTTAAAGTATATTTTATTGATTATGCTATTACAGTTGTGCCATTTTTTTTCTCCTCTTTATCCCCCTCCACTCTGTACGCCCCTCGCACCAGCATAACCCTCCTTAATTCATGTCCATGGATGATGCAGATAAGTTCTTTGGCTTCTGGATTTCCCATATTATTCTTAACCTCTCCCTATCTATTTTGTGCCTACCAATTATGCTTCTTATTTATTTCTTTTTTTAATTTTTAATTACAGTTTATTTTCAGTATTTTCTTTGTGTTGGTTTCAGGTATCTTTTAAAATAACTGTTGAATAGAATTCTCCTCAAAATACAGAGATGGCCTTATGTTTAGTAATATGAAAACTAATGGGGGTTACAGGTGTCAAAGACAGCTTACCTTCATATAATATTTATATAGTGATAAGAGTTGTGTGGCTTAAAAAATTCCTTGAGTTTTCGTTATGTACATTTTTTAAATTTATTGAAAAGTTGTTTGAATTTAAAAATCCACTTTCACATGGATTTTCACTTTGGCTAGAGATAAATTGGTGGAGTTTTCATCCACTCACCACTATGGCTTAATATTGGGTTGGCCAAAAAGTTTTTGTTTTTTTCCCATATGATAGCACTAGTAGCAAATAGTTGTCTTTAACTTCATTCAAAACAATTTTTATTAGATTGTATTGTGATAGCTGTCATATCAGCATACATTTACAAATATTCTCAAAAATGGTAGATTTTTGTACAGCTATTTTAATATTGAAGATGGAAGAAGATATACAACATTTTGGCATAGTATGCTTTATTATTTCAAGAAAGGTGAAAATACTTGTAAAACGCAAAAAATGGATTTGTTCAGTGTATGTGCTGTGACTGAACATATCAAAAGTGGTTTTCGAAGTTTCTTGGTACTATTGACATTTTGGCCAAATAGTTCTTTGCTATGGGGCTGTTTTATGCATTGGACGATGTTTACAGCACCCCTGGCCTCTACCCACTAGAAGCCAATAATGGGAAATAGCTGACATACTCACAATACCCAAATCAATAAAGTTATTGGTGAAAATGACAAATGTGTCTTTTATTTTTATGGAAAAAGCTACACGGACTTTTTTGGCCAACCAAGTAGTAGCAGGTTTTGTAATGTAAGGATACTGGTTCCCATTTCTTTCACAGCTCTTGAGCTTATGCTAGGAGAGCCAGCAATCTTGCTAATCATTTAAACCAAATTGGCCTTTGAGCTTGTGGATGAAATAGACATTTACAACACATATTGGAGTACACCTTTATATAGCAAATTATACCATTTAAGATAATTAATTTTGATGCTATTAATGTATTTATAGATGTTCAATAGCTATGTGATACTCTAGTTTTTATATGTGCCATACAGAGGCCTTTAAAATTGTTTTAATCACTGATGTGTCTCAATCATCTTGAACAATGCCTATCACATAATAGACACTCAGAAACATTTGTTTAGTATACAAAATAGTCTGAAATCTGGATACATAGATACAAGTTTGACAATAGCAACTGTGGGATTATTTAATCTTTTTTCTGTTCTGTCTGTTGCTTACATGTATTTTTTTTCCTGCCAATAACCTCTTTATTATTTCTATAATACAAATATTTTATGTATGTGTGGGTAAAAGATAAATCAATATGGTCAGGTGGAAGTTCTTAGACTTGATCTGTTAAATGGTACATACTGCCTCTGCCCTGTTTCGGCAGATACATGGAGAAGATATACCAAGTGTGTGTACATATAAACTACACTCAGCAAATCAGTTGGGGAAAAAAAGTCACATCCATCCATCAATTCATCCTTCAATTCATCCATCTCTCACTATGTATCTATGTATCTATCTAGGCAGCTATCAATCATCTATTTATGTATCTGTATATGTATTATATTAGCAATCATCTTATTTCATACTTGAATGTGGGTAGATCATGTGAATATGCAGAATATGCATGTATGCACATTTATATCCTGAAAAAAATTTTAAATGACATTGGGAAGATTAATGTCTTAGATATATAAGGGTAAAGAGATAAATGAGATCAGAGTTTTGCCTAGTTTCTATTTTGGGAGGACAAAGAGATTATAAAATTGAATTGGAAAGTCAATTATTACTCAGTGTTGGTGTAGGGGGTCTGAAGAACACAATTACTAAAGAAGTAACAGCTAAATTCCTATTCACTGATTATAAAATTTTAGAAATGGTATAACTATTATAAAATTTTATTTCTATGTAATAGAATGGCTGTATTAATTTTAAAGGTATAATCAAAATAAACAAAAGCCCTATATTTAATGTCAACTTTTAAAAATAAGGTTATTTTCACATATTGCTAGGACACTACATCTCAAAAAACAAATAATTATTGCATGTACACCTAAATAACTATATAGAGTTTTTGACCCATAAGGTTAAAGGGAACTTTGTGGATATGCATAAGAAAATTATTTCTGAAGTCAAGGAAAGAAATTATACATCCCCAAAACATTCATGTCATTAATTTTATGAAAGTGCATAACTTTGAAATGTGTAAACATTGATATGACCAAACATTAGATATCTTTTATAAAAATAGTCTCCTCCCCTACTAGCTTTAATGCATTATGCACAGATGCCTTCATAATAATGATGAATGTTTTAAGGTCATAAGACAGAATATTTTGTTCTTCTAATTCATTGACCCAAAACAAAAGTGAAAATTTTTTTCTCAAATTAATACATTTTTGTTAGAAGCATGTATTTTACCCTGTGTAGCTCATTGTCTTCCATTATTTATTTATACTAGCTAGGTATCATTTATATGACGCCTTAAAATATCTTGGCCATTTTAATATGAATTGCACACAATTGTTCAAAGCATCTTTAAAAATTCACTACCATTTCTTACAACTTGCAAAATGTCTTTCAAATGTCTACTACATACTGCCACATTTTAATTACACCTATTCTGTTCTATTCTTACATAAGCTTCTTTCATCTGTTTATATAAGATTAGAATTTTTATCCCTATACTAATATCTGTATTTATAAACTCATGGACTTTGTCTCTACTAGACACGCTAGAGGACTTTCATGTTTATTAATCTGAAAGACCAAGTGAAAGGAAACTCATTTTTAATGTTTAGTATGATAAATACTTGAGTTGGCAAATACGTGTCTTACTAGAAGAGTAAGCTCCTTCAGGACCCATTATTTTTAGAAGCAGTGTTCTTAGAGTAATCTTAAGGAACAGTTTCTGTAAATGATTGATGATACCTTGCATATGTACTGGTTAGAATTCATGCTGATTTGATTATGCCACCATTTTTCCTCAGTAAAATACAGGTTTTCAGAAATACAGTTTGATTTGTGTTTACAGTTGAGTTTCAAAATTTTAACTTGATATTTTGGTACATGTCTTTATCACATTTGCCTCAGGTTGTGATTAAATTTTAGGAAAAAACATAAGACTGTAAATTTGCTTACATATCCAAGAGACCTTGAAATTACCCATATAGCACAAACTTATTTATTATAATCTAATACCCCTTTTTTGAAGGAAATTTTCATGTTCTGAAATCCTTGTTTTGATTTTCCCCTGTAAGATTAAAAGCTTAAATAGTTGTTTTAATTATTGTACAAATTCTCTTGTTTTTTATCTAGCATGATGAAATGCATGAGATCAAAGCAGATTACAGCATCACCACCCTCTGTCATCCTTATTAGACATGGGCCACTGAGGTCCCTTCTCTGAACTTTATGCTTTATGAATCCCCTTATGGTTTTTATTTGGCTATGCCTTTCCCATGGGGAAAGGAGTCTCATAAGGCCAAGTTGTTTTGACCATATAAAGTCAGTGTTTCTACCCCCATAATCTAGAACATTCTCTGAAGCCCTCAAATCCCTGATCATTTGGCCCCAAGCCCACCTCTAGGGCCCACTTAAATTCGTTCCTTGGGTCTCTCTCTCTGAGAGCAGACTGCACTGCTAGTGTATGGACATTTAACCTGAGGGGTTCCAAGGCATGGCCTTGTGCCAGGGATGTATGACTGAAGCTTGGCAGTATGGTAGGGTGTTCGTCTTCCCATAGACAGACCACACCATAGATGTGCATACTGCAGAGCTAAAAATTTCGAGATATGGCTCTCTGAAAGGATAGAGTTTGGTGGTGTCTAATGGATGTCCACAAAAATATAGGCATAGCCCTACTACATAGAGGTGAGGGTGAGTCTGGCTCTTCTGAGATCATTCTGTTCTGTCATACAACCTGGAGGAGTATTAGATGTCTAAATTCTATCCGGCCATTTACCTAATTAAAGTATACTGATTCAGAAGTGATGAATACCTATATTAAGTTTAAAAGTCTGCTTGTCATGGTAGAAGAATAGGATTTATTTAACAGTTTGTTAACTTGGTTTATAACTTCTAAATTAATTTAGACTTATGGTGTAGGGACCTCTATTTGCACTGCCACCCAAGGCTCTGCAAATGGTAGTTTGTCTGGACAGGGTTTCCCAATTTAATATTCTAAAAGCAATAAGCACGTTTATTAGAGACTTGAGTTCTTTTTATTTATAGAATTTTAGGTTCTCCAGCGAACTCTGAGGTCATCTCATTCACTTAAAAGTGAGTAAGAAATCACTTTGTAGCATCCACGATGGATGTTTTATTCTACTTCTGTTTTAATATTTTTAGACATAGACAACAACCTACATAGCAGTGTTTCTAATTATTACATTAGTTTAAATTAAAAATAATTTCTATTATTTAATCCTTTTTTCTCCATTTGTTTGTATGAAATAGGGTTAAGTACCCCTACTTTCCAGTCTAAGCAAAAAATGAGTGCTGGGCCCAACTTGTCTGCATTGAGACTTTCCTGTGGGGATAAGAATTCACCAATTTTTCTCTTTTGGACTGTGCAGACTTTATGTGTTTTTATACACCCCATTCATTTTTACATTCATTCAATGAAGATTTATTCATTGTCCAATGCCCAAGGGCTCCTTTATGTTCCTTAGCTCAGAAAATATTACTAAAGAGCCATCATTATTTCATAGTATTAATTTTAATTTTAGTAAAATAAAAATAAATAAACTATGCTTTATAAGAAATTGTTTTTCTACAGAAGTTTTGTCTGAAATTTCTTATTCAGACTATGCTTCCTCAAATTTATTTTATTAAAAACTTGGCTGATGGGGAAGAAAAATGTAATGATGCTCCCTTTTCCAAAGAATCTGTGGTGGGAAATAAAGTAGATGGGTTGTTAAGAGAATGTCAGTGTTAAATGTAATCAGTCAATACAGAAAATCCTTAAGGAAGTTACACAAAAATATTAAAACTAATTAAAAAGTACAACAAAGTTCCAGAATTCAAGATCATACAAATATAAATTATATTTCTATATTAGTAATGAAGGATCAAAAAATGAAATAAAATAATTTTATTTACTATAGCATCAAAAAAGAATAAAATATTTAGGAGTGAGATTTCACTTTTTAATTTTTTTAATTTTTTAAAAAGTATTTATTTATTTATTTTTAGAGAGAAGGGAAGGGAAGGAGAAAGAGTGAGAGGAACATCAATGTGTGATTGCCTGTCATGTGCCCCCTACTGGGTACCTGGCCTGCAAGCCAGGCTTGTACTCTGACTGGGAATTGAACTGGCGACCCTTTGGTTTGCAGACTGGAGCTCAATTCACTGAGCCACACCAGCCAGGGCAGGGATGAGTTTTTTAAAAAGAAGTGCAAGCTGGTATGATGAAAATTATAAAACATTGTTGAAAGACATTGAAGAAGAGTTAAATAAATGGAAATGCATCCCGTATTTATGGTTTTTTTTACAATTTTAATTGTTCAAGTATAGTTTTTTGCCTTTTATCCCCATCCCAGCCCACCCTGCTAGCCATCCCCACCTCCCTCCCATTTCCACCCCCCCTTTTTTTTGTCCATGTGTCCTTTATACTTGTTCCTGCAAACCCTTCCCCTTTTCCCCTGAAATTCCCTCCCCTCTTTCCTCTGCTCACTGTCAGCCTATTCTCAATTTCAGTGTCTTTGGTTATATTTTGCATGTTTGTTTGTTTTGTTGATTAGGTTCCTGTTAAAGGTGAGATCATATGGTATTTGTCTTTCATTGCCTAGCTTATTTTGCTTAGCGTAATGCTTTCCAGCTCCATGCATGCTCATGGTTTGAAAGGCTAAATATTGTTAAGATGACAATGTTTCTGTATTGACCTACAGATTCAGTGCAACCCCTGTCAAAATTTAAGCTGTTCTCTTGAATAAACTGACAAACTAACCCAAAAATTCCTATTGGAATTCAGAGACCTGTTGCCAAAATAGTAATGAAGAAAATGAACAAATTTAGAAAACTCATACTTAATGATTTCAAAACTTACTGCAAAAGCTACATAAGTGTTAATGGTATTAACATTATGACAGATAAATCAATGAAATAGTTTTCAAAGTACAGAAATATACCTTCATATTATGGGCAGTTGATTTTTGATAAGCTTGTGAAAAACATTCAATATGTAACAACTAGTTTTTCAACAAATGGTAGTGGTAAAATTGGATATCCATATGCAACAGAAAAACGTTGGACCCCTGCCTCATGCCATACACAAAAATTAATCCAACATGAATCAAAAATCTAAATGTTGAATTTATTAAAAATCCAAGAGCTGAATTTATAAAACTCTTATGGGAGTAAATCTCTGTGGCCATGAGTTGACAATGGTTTTTAAGATATGACACAAACATTAGGTGACACAAAATAAATAGGATTACATCAAAATTAGAACTTTCATAGTGCAAACGATACCATCAAGGAAGTGAAAAGAACACACAGAATCAGAGCAGCAAGAAAAGAAAACAATTTTAAAAGGTGAGGATAGACTAAGGGGCCTCTGAGACATCTTCAAACATATCACTATCCAAATCATAGGGATGTCAGAAGGAGAAGAGGAAGAGCAAAAAATTGAAAACATTTTGAAAAAAAATACAATGAAAGAAAACTTCCCTAATTTGGTGAAGGAAATAGATATATAAGTCCAGGAAGTACTGGAAGTCCCAAATAAAATGGACCCAAAGAGGGCCACAGTAAGACACATCATTATTAAAATGCCAAAGGTTAAAAGAGAGAGAATCTGAAAATTAAGCAGTTAGTTACCTGCAAGGGAGTTCCCATAACACTATCAGCTGATTTCTCAAAAGAAACTTTGCAGTCTAGAAGAGGCTGGAAAGAAGTATTCAAAGTGATGAAAAGCAAGGACTTACAACCTAGATTACTCTATTTAGCAAAGCTATCATTTAGAATTGGAGGTCAGATAAAGTACTTCCTAGACAAGGTAAAATTCATCATTCCTATACTGTTCATGGAATTCATCATCAGCAAGCCATTATTATATGAAATGTTAAAGGGAAATATATAAGAAAAAGATTAAAACAATGAATGTTAAAATGTCAATAAATTCACAGCTATCAAAAATTGATTCTAGCCCTGGCTGGTGTAGTTCAGTGGATTGAGCACAGGCCTGTAAACTAAAGGGCCGCTGGTTCAATTCCCAGTCTGGGCACATGCCTTTATTGCAGGCCAGGTTCCCAGTTGGGGGTTCATGAGAGCCAACCATACATTGATGTTTCTCTCCCTCTCTCCTTCCCTTTCCCTTGCTCTACAAATAAATAAATAAAATCCTTAACATAAATTGAATATATAAAAAACAAACTGAGCAAACAAGCAGAGCAGAAACAGAATCATAGATATGGAGACCATTTGGAGAGTTATCAGTTGGGAGGGGAGATGGGAGAATGGAGGAAAAGATGCAGGGAATAAGAAGTGCAAATTGATAAGTACAAATAGATAAGGGGAAATTAAGAACAGTATAGGAATGGAGTAACAAAATAACGTATATGAACAACCCATGGACATGAACTAAGGGGAGCATTGCTGGAGGGAATAGGGATACCAGGTGGAGGGGGGCAAAGGGGAAAATTGGAACAACTATAATAGCATAACCAATAAGTGTATTTTTAAAAAATTAAAAAAGGAAACACAGAATAGGAAAAGTATTTTCAAATTACTTGTCTGATAAGCAACTTGTATGTAAGAATGTAAAGAACCTTTAAAGCCCAGTAATAAAAGACAATCCAGTTAAAAATGGGCAAAAGATTTGAATAGACATTTCTCTACACAATATATGAAAATTACTAGTAATCAAATTAAAAGATGCTCGGTGTTATTAGTCATTAAAAATGCAAATCAAATCCATAATCAGATAT
The DNA here is from genome assembly GCF_004126475.2 of Phyllostomus discolor. Taxonomy (NCBI): domain Eukaryota; kingdom Metazoa; phylum Chordata; class Mammalia; order Chiroptera; family Phyllostomidae; genus Phyllostomus; species Phyllostomus discolor. Next base: position 129,633,341 of record NC_040906.2, on the reverse strand, counting down.
AACTTTACATAACTAGGATGGCTAAAATAAGGATGACAATAATAAGTGTGAATGAAGATGTGGGTATATTGGAACTATGATATATTGGTGGTAGGATGTACAGTAACTTTTGAAAGCACTGTGGTGGTTCTTCAAAATGTTAAGCATATAGCTATTCTGTGACTGAGTAATTCCACTTCTAGAATTTTATCCAAGAGAACTGGAAATGTATGTATACAGAAACTTATACACAGATGTTTAAAACAATCTTATCTATTTTATCAAAAAAGTAGAAACAACCCAAATGCCCACCAAATAATGAATGGATAAACAAGATGAGATATATCCATATAATGGTATATTATTTGGCCATAAAAAGGAATAAAGTACTGGTACATGCTGCAGCACAAATAAACCTTAAACATGCTAAGTAAAAGAATCCAGGCACAACAGACTGCATATTGTGTAATTCCAGCTATATAGAGTTCAGAATAGGCAAGTCTGTAGGTATAAAAATTAGATTAGTGTTGCCATAGACTACAGTAAAGGGAGTTAATATTTTCAGTGAAGAGATGTTTTAAAATTAGATAGTGATGATGGTTGCAAAGCTCTGTTAATATGTTTTTTTTAAATACTGAATTGTAACTTTAAAAGGGCTCATTTTGTGATGTGTGGATTATATCTCAATGAAACTCTTGTTTTAAAAATATGCACACATAAACACACACACACACACACACACACACACACATCCTCCCAAAAATGCAATTCAAGGAATCCTGTCTAACTTACCTATCTTGTCATGGAAATAAAAATAACTTTTTTTTGTAACAGATTGTTTGGATTCTGGAATATCTCATGTTTTACTACCATTGAGACTCAGGAATAAAGATAAAAAGTTTGAATGATCTGAACAGTCCCATTAAATCTGTGAACAACTAACATAAATAAATGCTATAGACAAAAGTGCCTGAGGTTGTCTCTCATCCTTTTGGCTCTAAGTATAGTTCTAATTAGTCTCCCGTTTAGGACTATTTATGAGATGGGCATTTTCTCCTACATGTACTAGAAGAATAATATTAACAGCAACAATAGTTTATCAAGTGGTATTCTATGCAATTTATTTATTATTACATTAACCCCCCAAGAGAAAAATATGAAGTAGATAATGCTATCTTCATTTGATTAATGAGGACATAGGGCAGAGAGTGGTTAAATAACCCCTCTTATAAGTTTAGAAACCACACTCTTAATGCTTATAATATAGAATCCAAGCTGTAGGAAAATGAAAGTTAAAACAGGAAAAGAGATAGTGTCACAAAAAGGGAAAACAGCTCAAAGCAAGTTAATGTCAAATATACTGTAGCGGTATAAACTCTATTGAACCTGTCTACTCCTATAGAGATCACATTCTATTTTTGCATTATAGAGTTAGGCTTAACTCATACCAGAATTGGAGGGGCTCTTCAAATTCATTGAGGAAAATAATGCTCCTTTACAGATAATGAAATTTAGAAGTAAAAGTGCAGACAGGACTTGCACAGGTCAAGTAATAAGGTAGTGGTACATCATGTAATTCCTAGTTTATGGTTATGTATATTTGATAATATTAGTATATTTTAGCTGCCTATGTTCAGCATAGGAATAGTAAAGGAAATAAAGTTCATGTTCTAAGAAGTTGTCAACATTAATAACACATGACCAAGAAGTTAGAAACTTTTCAACACTTGTGTATGTCTTTTACCTTAAAAAATGGAAAATGTCTGTCTGACAATGTGGGAAGGGGAGTACAAAACAACTGATGAAGGGGAAAGAATATAACAAAAGTTTTACCTTATTGGGTTCCTCTTAAGTGGGTGGTACATTTGTATCTTTATTTAGGAGAGAGGGATCTCAAGATCCAAATTTCCAAGTCCACAGTTAGTCACCTGTTCCCCCTGCATGTTCCTGAGTGAGGGATGAAGACAGATTGTGTCCTTGAACTTGCCTAGCACAATATACTTTCTAGTTTATCATATAATAAGCTATGCCATGTGAGACCTATGGACCCTTTTTGCCCCCCAAGCCTAACTTGAGATTAAATTTAGACTGAGTGGCAACCAGACACTGGCCCCTTCCCCATTAGAGCCAGGGCTTGAATTCATTAAGGATTTATGCTTCGTTGGTGAAGAGAGGTAGAGGAACACTGATTCAAAGGATGAAACATATCTCTACATCTAAAAAAGACCAACCAAAGGTAAGCGCTTAGTATGTATTTTTTTCCATGACCACATCATGGTGGTGTCAACTGATGGCTGTGGCATCAATGCAACATGAAGAGTAATCTGCAATTTTGGATGTGGTACAAACAGCTCAATTGTAATACAGCATGGCTGTGAGCTGAATGGTGTTACAGCTCAATTATGAAGCTGCATGGCAGCACGTCTGCTAGGAGACCCTGGAGGGGAGTGGCCCTGGGGCAAGGTGGCCCTGGGGCCAGGTTCCTCTCCACCTGGTAGCTCTGCTCTATTCTGTTCTGCTCTGCCTGTTCTCTGCTCTGGATCGGTGAGACATCTTTGGTGTTCAGCTCAGCTCCAGCTGAAGAGACACAGTCTTTAGTCTTCAGTCTTTGGTGGAAAGGGAAAATGTGTTCTCTTAGCCAGAGGGGAGTGTATTTACACAGATGGAAATCCCCATCCCTAGTCCCTGATTGGTTTGTTCTCATGCAAATGGGGGCTCAGAATCCTTGAAGTTTGATCAGTTCAAAAGATACTGTCCTGAATGATCAGAATGGAGCTGCTGTGATTGGGCGATGAAGATGTTAGTGTGGATATAGCTGCACAGTTTTGATTGGGCAGGGAAAGCCTTAGTCTTATTTGTTGAAATAGGATTCCAGCATCTCTCTTATGAGAGCTTGCTCAGATGGCAGAAACACTGTAGGAAAGTAATTCAGTGCAGGAGGCAGGCAGCTTAGCATAAGCTTCTCCCTGAAGTGTGGCATGGGTGAGAGGACCCTGTGTAGAAATGGATGCTAGGCTGTTTTCTTGGTGTTGTTACTGTTTTTTTTTTTTTTTGTTCTTGTTGTTTCTTTTTAATTAGAGCCCAGTTAGCCACCAGGAGCCCTTTTTAGTAGACATATTCTTTGTCATGGTCCAAACTGGCTAGAAGCCCATTCATAAGTTGAGGCCCAGTCTATTTTATCACATTATTTGCATGGAAATACCTGAAAAGAGGAATAGGGAGGTGAAATGAAAAGTTGAATGGATGAAACAGGCTAGAAACATCATCTTTAACTCTCATGGAATATTTGTTTTCTAATACGGCCCCTGATTGTTTGACCTTGATTCATTGTAGGAGCTTTCCAGGGTTGATTAAAGATGATTAGGGTAAAGGGAAAAGGTTAACAAAGCTTAGAAATCACCACAAACACAAAGCTCATAAATGATATTGTAATTTTCAAAACAACCCAAAAAGATAGAAGGACATATTTGTACACATATACATGGAATCTCTTTAGTCCTATATATATATTATTGTCATACTTGGATATTCTTTGCATATCAGCAAAAACACTGATGCTAAGGAAGGTGGGGTTCCACTTTATATTTATGCCATTTGTAAATACTAAAAATATAGATAATAACTTCTCAAATTAGCTTTGATGTTTAGCTTATCAAAATATACAGACAAGAAATTAGGAATGATATGAACACATTAAGGACTATTTCATGTGATACTTGCAATTATTGGTTACTAAATAATGAACAATTGAAGATAATGTGTTACTTATTTTTCTTCTTCCTCCCAATGACTTATACACAGTGACACTCTCCACAACATTTGCTGAGTGAAAGAAAGGCTTGAATGAGGAAGGAGAGCCCTGGAGCATTATGAATGTGAAGCAAGTCATATTCAGTTCTATTTAAATACCTTCTGCTATTGACATATTAGGGATTGTTATCTCCAATGAATAATAGCTCACCTTTATTCAATTCCAGAGAATTGATTTTTAAACACAAGAAATGCCTAATGCAATTAGGCTTTTGAACATCTTGAAAATAAATTAATACAAATTCAAGCACATCTATGTGTAGTATTCCTGTAAAATTAGTCTAAATGGGGAACAAATGCTGATTTAGATAATTATCACAGTAAAAGTAGGCTCAGAAAAGGTCTTTTAATTTGAACCTCGCCTATGAAGCTTGAGCTGCTACTGATTTTCAATTTTGTTTTCTTTTCATTAAGATATCTCAAGGTATCTTTGACAAAAGTGTAATGTCTCATTTTTCCCATAAATGTAGGACACGTTCTATTCTTGCTCTGGAAATAAATATAGTTGAATATGAATATGATAAAATCAGAAATAAATTAGAAATGACTATACTCTGCTCATGTTTAACATTAGTAATTCATTTTTTTAAAGATTTTATTTATTTATTTTTAGAGAGGGAAGGGAGGAAGATAGAGAAAGAGAGAGACAAACATCAATGTGCAGTTGCTGGGGGTTATGGCCTGCAACCCAGGCATGTGCCCTGGCTGGAAATCGAACCTGGGACACTTTGGTTCCCAGCCCGCGCTCAATCCACTGAGCTACGCCAGCCAGGGCAGTAATTTATTTTTGAAAATCAACTATATTGAATAAAAATGTTGAGAGCTTACTTTTCACCATTTTTACATGAAAAAATTAGATTGTATTACACATGTCAAGTCAAAAGCTTAAACTAATTTCCTAAAATCACAGTTAAACAGCAACATATAAGTAATAAAATTTATTTGGTTGCAAAATGCTAAAAAATAATCACTAATGACCACTGAACAATTAGGCCATTAAAAATAAAGTTGCTTTGAATGCTTACTGCCTCCTTTAGAGGTCACTCTCATTTCCTTTAGGCTTTTCAAAACATGTACATGATATTAAAACCACTCCAGATTATAAAAATGTAGTATTGCCTTTTGTGAAAATAAATATGAATTTTAAAACATGATATTGTGTCTTATGGAAATAAGTATGTTTTCCCATGTAAACAATCTAAAAACCATTGTATTGAAAGTCACATATATTCTATGAAGTTATTATTATTAAAAATCAGGAGACAGTCTTTTAGAAACACTTCTTTAGACACACAATCTGATGAATAGACCTGATGTAAGATTATACTTATAAGTTGTCCATTGTAATGGAGTAAAAACATAATAAATGTGATGTGGTCTCTGACCGCAAGGAAGTCACAGTTTAATGGAAAACACTTGTAAATGGCATATTACAAGGTGATGAAAGTACTGTATTTTAAAAGTACAGAATGCTAGGGGAGCCTTGGTATGGAGTAATCATGCAAGTGAGCTGGGCCTATGTTAAAGAGTAGTCCTTCATTGGTCAGAGGAAGGAGAAAAGGTCATAAGCATAAGCCTGAGGCCTTTGAAAGCATATGGTTTGCTTAGGGCATGTGTGAGGATAGAATGCAGTATTTTCCTCAAGATGTCAAGAAATAAATTAGAATGTGGCAAGAGACAATAAAGAAATGGTTTATTAATTTTTAGTGGTAAGAAAAATACTAAGAATTTCTAAATAAAATCTTAAAAAATTTTAAAAACCTGGATGGCGTAGCTCAGTGGATTAAGCACGGGCTGCAAACCAAAGCATCGCAGGTTCGATTCTCAGTCAGGGCACATGCCTGGGTTGCAGGTCACAGCCCCCAGCAGCCGCACATTTATGTTTCTCTCTCTCTCTCTTTCTCCCTCCCTTCCCTCTCTAAAAATAAATAAAATCTTTAAAAAAATTAAAAAACAAAACAAAAGAATTTCACCTTCAGGCAATGAGAAGCAGGTATCAGAGTAGTGACATTCTTTCATTCAACAAAGAAAATCTGAATACTCAGTATGTATATATATATATATATATATATATATAGCCAGGGAATAAACCAAATACAAACAGCACATTCCAGTAGCAGAGGAAAATGTGTAGTGCTTAAATCTGTGTTTTACAAAGACAGCTTGAATGTGAAAGATAAGTTATATGTGGGTCTTCAGGCTAAATATTTGAAAGCTTCCTGCCATAGGAGAAAATGATGGCAAAGGGAGGGAGTAGTGGCAGAACACCTGGGCTGGAAAAGCTGGATTTGAGAGGAGCTTCAGAGGTAGAATCAATAGAACTTGAAGACGACTGCAGGTAGAGTGGTGAGGACCAGGGAGTACTAATGTTTAAATGGTTAAGATTTGTGTTCTTGTTTTTGGGTGACTAGGAACATTGTGGAAAGGAATACAGGGAGAAGATAGGCTTTAGAGTTAAGGTGAATTCACTGTGAGGGGTATGAGTTTCATGTATCTTGTAGATTTTAGAGTGTATATGCAAGAGTTCAGATGAAGAGTTCAGATTCAAACTCAGGAAGGAAGTTTGGGTTTGATGTTGAAAAGATGAAAGCTGGCACATGTGGATTGTGCGAGTGGATGGAGTACACTGACAGTGTAGCTCAGGTTACCTCAAAGAAAGTGACTTAGGTCCTAGGTTAAAAAGAAAGGGGGAAATGTTTAAAGGAGCTTCAGTACAGGTAGGCCTCAAGGAGGTGAGCACAGGGTTTAGGAAGGCAGTGAACCAAAGTAGCTGCAGGGGGAAGCTTCATACTCCACATATTTATACCCATCCTCTCCACCTATTCGTTCATCATTCTGCTCCAACTAGTGACTGAAATCATTCTTAGATCACCAGCACCTTCATCTTGCCAAATCCAATGGTCAAAATTCATTTTTTATTTATTACTAAACTCATTAGGATAAGTCAGTTGATTTTTTAAAATTATTCTTAAGATACTTTCTGCATTTGAATTTTATCGCCTATGTTCTTCAGGTTGTGTTCCCTGTCACTGGTTACCCCTTCTTATTTAATTAGTCAAATCCTCCTTCTCTTCCCTTCTTCTGTTCACTGGGCCTATTCTGGATATTAGGTCTATGCTTCATGACAAATGGTTGTTATTTCTGAAATATTTACCAATTCATTCTGGACTTAGAAATGCTGGAATCCTACTATATTATAGTATACTGATCTTTGAAATTTCATGTATCAGATCTAGAAAGGAAGATTGTTTAAAATTGTTAAAATTTGTTTTATTATGTCATACTCTTTCATTCTATTAAAATAATCATTAAATGTTTGATTCTGTATTCAAATACTATGAGTACAAAACATTTTTTACTTAGAAACTAGAAGGTGAACAATAAGTTATTACCTTTGATCAGTTATATTATGTAAATATAAGTTGTTCATGCTCCATTTAAAATAAAGAGTTCTAATACTGGGCAGTTGAACATCACTTGTATTTCAAAGCAGGAAAAAATGGGGGAATATCTGTAGTAGTGTGAACAATAAAAGAAAAGTCGTGTAGTCCACTTGGTGGGTTGTTTGAAAGTTGCGTGCGTGTGTTTGTGTGGGCATATAGTCAAGAATAAAAGGTTTTCATTTGCAAAAAAAATCTCTTCTGAAATGGTCATAAATAAAAAGAAATTTTTACAACTTTGTATTGATTTTTGGTTTTAGATAAACATAAATTTCAAAACAACTCAAATCAGGTATCATTTCCTGTTCTATTTTTATTGTTGTTCAACTACAGTTGTCCCCATTTTCCCCCCACCATTCTCCCCACCCCACCCCCCTTTGGCTTTGTCCATGGATCCTTTATATGTTCCTTGATGACCCTTCCCCTTCTTTCCCTCATTTCTCTTCAGATCATATAAATCTTTCATCGTTGTTATTTTTAAAGGTCATTTATGTTTTATTGACAATAACTTGTCTTCTTCCTGGATTAATTCCATGTTCTTTGCTTCAATACATTTCACAGTTATACCTTGCAAGTAAATGTACTTTTCTCTTATATTACATTAAAATTATTTTCAAAGTCTATTTGGTTATTAAATATATCTTGACTTTAAAAATTTTTCATAGCTAGTTGAACATAATATGGTTGTCCATATTTTAAGTTTGTCCCCACTTTTTAAAATTTTAGAATTATTGGTACCTGGAAGTACATGTATTTTACTCTCCATGAAGAAATAAACATAACTTTGTAGTTTGTTTGACTAAGAATATATTTAGTATTATTTAGTGTATAGTTCTACAAGTTTGGTTTTATGATTTCATGGTTAAATAAATAAGTGTACATAGAGGTGATATTGTGCCACCAGGGAAAATGCTAACTGAAAATAACAGAAAAATAACTGAAAAAAACAAAAAAAATAGAATAAATGAGCAACAATTAATTGCAAAACTAAAAAACATGATCAAATGAATGTTCTAAACATTCACTCACACTCATGCCCAGAACCACACAGAGGATCAACCTCATTGTTAGGACAACTTACCTAGAAGCTATCTGTTCTTCTCTTCTTCCCCCTTCACTTCCTGTCCACAGTTGGGGTAGGATGTCTTACCTTCAAGGTTTATTCTCAGTCTGGTTACTGGTGACCCTTCAACCGCAGTCATATAACCAAGTTCTCCTCATTATTCTCTCACTTCAACTATTGCTGTTACACATCTAATCCTTTACACATGAAGTAGACTCTAATTCAGTAGTACTTATTGAATTACTGAAAGAATAAAGTCGTTACTCTTATTGACTAGCATAATAGAATAACTGACATACATCATATAGCCCCTGGATCATGCAAATAAGTATTTCAGAATGATTCTTTAAAATATGTAAATTTTATTTTAAGGTAATTATGTTAAAAACCCTATTTTCCCATGGATCTTGATAATTGTTATTTTTTTATGTTTGTGTATATATAAATATAATTCATCTATATTTAAAAATATGAGCCTTTTTATTTGCCAATTGCAAAAATAAATGTAAGCATAATAAAATAACATTAATATATAGATATAGCCTAATATTTCAATTTTATAGCTATTAATGATTCTAAATCTTAAGCCAACTGTATTCTGGAAGTCAGAAAAATACTAGGTAGAAGTGTGTGGGAGGCCACTGCTACTCAACCCACCTAATTTAGGAAATATGAATTATGATTGCAGAGAAAACCACTTGTATTAGGAAAGTAACTTGAATATGAAGGTATAAGTTCATGTATTTGAATAAGATCTCTTTCACTGAAATTGTACTCATTTTTAGAATGAGTTTAATGCAAACTATAATTTATGCTTGGAGTTAGGGGATATACTGAACAAACAGGGCAGATATAGGTATAAATATTTGACATTATTTAACTCAGATTTTATCTGAGGTTATAGAGTATATAATCTACAAATATATAGCAGATATAGGGATAAATCTTGTATTCAAATCAAATCCCTTTCACTGAAATTTTACTTATAATTTTTAGAATTAGTTTAACCCAAACTTTAAACTACTTGACACTAATTTATGCTTTAGGTAATAGAATATACTAAATTACAAATATAGGGCAAATATTTAAATTATTTTTTTGAAATTATTAGCAGAATAAAGAGCCATTCTTGGTATATAAAAATTATATAGTTTGATTCTTCAGTCCAGCCAATTGCATTCCTATTTCTCTGTAATGCTTTCTTAACCTGGGGTTGTTTCTGGCTCCCTCTGCAGTGGCATACTGCCTTATGACTCTAGTTCAAAAGTTACTTGGTCCTTATAAGTTTAATATTTTAATACTGAGAATAATAATAAAAAATGATGGTTTTTCCATTTTTCTAAGCACCTTGCTTATATGAACTTATTTAACCATTACAACAAACCAAAAGTTCTTTTCCTAATTTCCGGTTGTGAAAATGAGGCAGGCATATACTGCTTATCTTCTACAGCCTGGATTTTTACCATGGTCTGCAACCAATTATCTTGTCCCAGTTACTTCTAGCCTATTGAATCTAGTAGTATTATTTGCACCTCTCTATCTCAAAATCAATCTCTCTCAGTCTGTCTCTTTCTCCCTCCAATCTCTTATTTTCCTCTCATCCTCGCTCTCCTTTGATCTGAACATTCACTAATCATATATCTCAGTTCATGTTCTAGTATCATATGATTCTTTTATGAAACAGTTTTCCTAATTATAGTTTTCAATGTTGTTTCAGTTTTATTGTTTTAGTTTTCATATTCTGAGAACTCTGGTTATGCATGCCTTAGTTCATTTTCACCTGTTTTCTAAATTTTTTCTCAAAACTTTTTAACTATCTGATTTTATAATAGTTCTCAATTCTTTCTTCTGTTTCTATTTCTGTTCTGTTGTATGTTTAGTCTTGATTTACTTTTAGTTCTGCATTTATGAACTAAATTCTGTTTCATTCTTGTACTCTGACAGCTCTGTTTATATGCTCCTCTAATTTAATTGCTTTTTATACAACTCTTTTCTATTTCTGACATATAGTCTGTTATTGCTTTTATAGTTTCATTGCTTTATTTTCCTTCATTTTAATATTATATTTAGTGACTTTCTGCTTTGTTATCATATGTTTCTCGTCTGCTTTCATTTTCTACCAATATGTTAACATTACTTAGTTCATTTTTCTTTTTTTGTTTTCTTGTAGTTTACTTGTATGAGGTTTAACACAATCTGTTTCTCTGGTTAATATTTAAATGAGGAAGTTTTTCCTGTTCTTTTGGGAGGTTTCTATCAGGATATTTCATTCATCTAGGGTTGTATCCTTTCTTCATGCTCTGTGAGTTTTCTTAAGATAGTTGTTTTTTTTTTTTTGGTCCTCCTCAGGTAGGGACTTTATCTTTAAAGAAGGAAATATTTGTTGTTTTCTCTTGTTTCTAAGATCCTGGTATGCTTGTGCTACCTAAGTACCTACAGTTTTTTTGTCATACAGTATATGGTTTCCAGATATCAGGTTTTTTTAATCTTTTATTATCCTAGGTGCTCTGTCTTATTTCTATGATAATTAGTTGAGATTCAAAAACAAAGCCACTGGAGGAAAATGGAAGTTATACAAACACTTCGGCTCTGTTTGTGGGAGTGTGCCTCATATATTTTGTAGAACAAAATAACAGACAGAATTTTTTCAAATTAAGTATATCCTCTTTTATATACATATTCCAATGAAAGTCTCACACACTTCTTTTTTTCCTTTATATTGAATCTATTTGGGTGATACTGGTTAACAAAATTATACAGGTTTCAGGTGAACAATTCCATAACACACCATCTGTATACTGTATTGTGTGTTCACCACCCCATGTCAAGTCTCCATCCATCACCATTTATCCCCCTTACACCTTCCCCTACCACCACTCTGCCACCACTATCTCCAGCAGTCCCACTCTGTTGTCTGTGTCCATGAGTTTCTTCTTTTTCTTTCATTTATTTGCTCAGTTCCTTCACCACCCCGCTGCCCACCCAGCCTGTCCCCCTGCCAGCCTGTCCCCCTGTCCCCCTTTTCTCTATCTTAGAGTCCATCACTATTGTGTTCGTAAGTTTATTTTATTCATTAGGTTCCACGTATGCGTTAGATCATATGACATTTGTCTTTTTCTTACTGGCTTATTTCACTTAGCACAGTGCTCTCCAGATCCATGCTCACAAACCTTTTTCATTTCAAGATGGATTCCGAGAGTAAAAAAATGTTATTGGTTTATATTCAACCTTTTGCCCAACAAGAGGGAATATAGCCCTTTTCATGTAATATTCACAAGTCCTGACCAAAAATTTATAGTCATTTGGAAAATAATTTGGAGATTCTTTAAAAAATAAAAAATGTAATTACCATATGACCCAGCAATCCTGCATCTGTGTATATATCCAAATAATTTAAAACAGGATCTTGAAGAGATACATGCATACCCACATTCAATGATACATTATTCACAATAGCCAAGAAGTGGAAACAACCCAAATGTTCAATGACAGATGAATGGATAAAGAAAAGGTGGTATATACTTGCAATGGAACATTATACAGATTTTTAGAAGGAGAAAATACTATCATATGCTACAACATGGATGAACTTCAAGGACATTATGCTAAGTCAAATAAGTCAGTCACAAAAGAACAAATACTGTTATATTTCACTCATATGAAGTATCTAAAGGGGTTAAAATTGTAGGAACAGAAAGTAAAAAAGGCGGTTACTAAGGCCTGGGGGACAGAGAAGGAAAATGAGTTTTTAATGGCTCTAGAATTTCACTTTTGGAAGATCCAAAAGTTCTAGCAATTTGTTGTACAAAAACATGAATATACTTAACACTACTGAACCATATACTTAAAATGATTAAGATGATAAATAACACTATGTGTTTTTACCACAACAAAATTGCCTTCTTACATAGCTTCCATCAGACTTAAACCTGTGGTGCAGATGGTGCAAGGGCAATGGCCTGCATGACCAAAGGTTGCCTCTGTTGTAATTTCCACATAATCCTAGTACTGTGGTGGTAACCATTAAAAACGTCAGTAAATGTGAACGTAAATTGTTGAATGAATGTATACATTCACCTACCGATGGTGAAAGGGGAACAGGAAATTCTAAAATTCATGAGGGCCTCTGTATCTTACTGTTAAAAGTACCTGTCTAGTAAAATCTCTGTAGTTTAACATTTTTTTCCAAAAAAAACCCATCCTGCCTTAATATATTGAATATTTTTCCCAATAATATAGCAGCCAAATTTAAAAAGACTATTAAAGTATAAAAAATGCTTTATCACTTCTACATGAAACTATTCAGTTATTGCTGGATGATAATGGGTGCCTTTCGATTTTAACAGATATCCATATTGTCTAAATGTTTCACAAGGAGTGTGCATTAATTATGAGATGATAAAAGAATGACTTTACAGTAAACATTTAAAAAATGAAGATACTGTATATGCCATTTTCCCCGATTTTAGCACTAGGCAAGTATATACTGTTCTGTCACTGTGTCATTAACAAATGCAATTACTGAGCGCTTAGTCACGTAGATATGTAAAGGAAGACAAGGTAACTCCCTGAAAGTATTAGAAGGGCAAAAGAAACATCAAAAATTTTTAAATGCAAGTGTAGAAATGAACAGAAAGAGCAGTGAAAATGGTATTTCATTCAGCTCTATTTCATGGTGAAAAAGTTATTGGAATTAATCGTCAATGGATCAAATTGGAACCATCTAAAAATGCCTAAGGTTGTAGTTTTGTAGAGAACAAATAACATCAGACAAATTCAATTTATTTTTATGAAAGAGTGATAAGGTGAAACCAGACATTTAATAGATTAGGAATTGAGTGAGCTTCTTCAGTGTGTCCTATGTTACAATTACCTCAGCAAGCTAGGAAGTACGATATTATGTAGGTGCATGTACCCAAAGGGCAGTTATCACAAGTTTATTGTCAGTATCAGAGGATATAATGAATATTCTTTCTTTGTAGTTGTCAGAGTTGTATATGTAATGATTATAGGGTGGATTGAAAGTGTTAAATAGGCAGTGTTTTCTGGTTTAAAAAGACAGTCAAAGTCACTTGTAATTGCTCTGGAGTACAAAAGTAAGAGTCTGATGCCATCATAGGAAGTAGAAATTATAGACATATTACAAATAACCTTCTCAGACAGCTCAGTTTAAGATAATTGTCTTTAGGAAGATTATAGCATATAACTGAAAAAAGTGATTGTAAATGAATTATACAAACTGTGGCATTCATTCATACATTATCTGGTAAGCAATGTGATTTTCAGAAATTTTTTTTTTAAATTTTACATGGGCCAAAAGAATAATATGCCTTAAGATTACTTCCTCGAATGTTACGGGGATTTTATAACAGGAATATGTTTCGTGTCTAACACAACTAAAAAAATAATAAAATAAAAAACTGACACATTCATATCTTAAGAAGTGCTTTGAAATAGTACAGTTGGGGAAGAGCAAGGAGAAAATAAATATAGGTTATTTTATGATAATAATAGCTGGCCAATAAACATTAAAAAATAAGGGAACTGAATTTTCCAAGATTTCATCAAAACATCGATTTTACATAGTGAATTCCATGAAATGACTTTAGCTTCACACACAGCATTGTGTCTCTACCTTGTTAGACCAAGTCAGCATCATTATCTCAGCTAGACAAATACAAGGTGGTTTCCTTGTTTGCTTGCTCTCTGCTATGATTGGTTTTGCATATTATATCTGGTGTTATCTTCACAAGTAAAAATCAAATATGACTTCCTCCCTCCTGCACCAAAGCTACCCAGTGACTGCCCATTATATTCACAACAAAAAAGCAGAAAATGTCACTTGTCTACAGGTACTTACATGATCTGTCCCGTTAACCACCTCTCAAACTTTGAGCAAGTGAAGCTGTTTCTCCATCAGAATGTAAAGTTTGATTTCTCAATCAAGCTCTCATGAATTTACCTTTCTCACTTTTCAGGGTTCTGCTCAATTATTACTCCATAAATCTAAAGTAATAGCCCCACTCCTTTATTCAACTTTCCTTTATATTTTAGTGGCTTTATTGTATTTATTTTTACCTCCATACATAAATATGAGTGTATACATATCTTCAGTTTCTAATTGTTCATATTCCCTATCAGAACATAAATTTCATAAAAGAAGACATATTTTCTTGTTCTCTGTTCTACATACAATAATCATATTAGAGATTTGAAAGGCTTGGCAGAATAAATTAATTATAAAAAGAAAAATATATAAACAGTATACATTTGCTCAAAAATATCCATTTTGGGAATATTCTCATAGGTTAAAATTAGTAATTCCTCTTAAACATGCAGACAGATAATTTTATGTTGATGAATGTGAATGATAGCATTTACATATTTAATCCTTTATATAGCTTTTCTGTGACCCCCTTTTTAATTGCCTTTAAGTTTAGTTACAAAATATATAACATTCTATTAATCTTTACTACCTTAACTTAGGTAATAGGTGATTACTATTCTTAATTATTTTTTTAGTAATAATTCTGAATAAAAATAAAAAACATATAACCTTAAAGTACATTTCATTCTATTCATTGCTTCTAGGAATTATGTTTGATTAGATAATTTAATTTCACAATGCTTAGATATTTTAAATAGCAAAGGACATGATCTTCTTTATATGTTGTTTGAAGATATTAAAGTTAATTAAATGCATCATCTGTTTCAAAGAAGACAGTCACATCTTCAGTGACCACTTTTAATTTTAATTGACAGAGGTCGTCTTATATTAGTGGCAGCATTCATGTGGCTGTTAACGAGGTGTTTCAGTCCTTTATAAAGATTCTTCAAAATCTTAAGAAGAGAAGTAATAACAATCAGCATATTTACAGTCACTTTTCATTTCACTTATTTTTTTCTCATTATTTTTTTCAGAAATTGAAAAATTTCAAGGTTCTGATGGAAAAAAAGAAGATGAAGAAAAGAAATATCTTGATGTTATCAGCAACAAAAACATAAAGCTCTCAGAAAGGGTACTGATTCCTGTGAAACAGTATCCCAAGGTATGGCATTATATGCTTTGTCCTCATAGACTTCAGAAGAAAATGATAAAAATAAGACTATATATTTTATTCATTGATTTTAATGAAATAAATATTTAAAGTTTCATTATATAAAGTATGCACAAATATTTGCTACTGACATTGAGGGAGAAAACCTATTTTAAAGTATAGTGATGAGTGATTTTCAACTGAAGCTGATAACATTTTTGTTCTGTAAATGTGGGAAGCATAATTAGATATTTTAATCATTTTTTTACATGTAAATGTCTCAATATCTGTTCAAATATGCACACTCACTTGATTATGTTTTGGTTCATATTAAAACGTATATTCTTATAAAACAGAGTAGACTTTAGAATGATACTAAATATATAGTATGAGCCAACTTGTAGGGAATTATTATAACTAGGAAAGCAGTGTAGTTTTTCTTAGACCCCTGGATTATAACTATCAGGAGGTTACATAAAAATAATTATGATACCGGCCCTAGCCGGTGTGGCTCAGTGGATTGAGTGGCAGCCTGAGAAGCAAAGGGTCACTGGTTTGACTCATATTCAGGACTCATGTCTGGGTTGCGGCCCAGTCCCCAGTAGGGCAGTGTGCGAGAAGCAACTACACATTGATGTTTCCATCTCTTTCACCCTCTCTTCCCCTCTGTCTAAAAATAAAAATAAAAATATTTTTAAAAAATAAAAAAATAAAACTTAAAATTTATGTATCGTTCTCTTCAAAATACTTTTTTACTAGACATTTTATCACATGAGGGTTGTATCACCAAAATCAGGATTATAAAACAGCATGCAGTGGCATGATTTTGTCAGTTATATTTATAAATTCCAATGGGTGTAAAGAGAGGTTTTTATTTTTTTAATGTATTAAGCAGGCTAAAAATGGAAACTCAAATATTCACACTGGTAATATACTTTCAGAAGAGTGAATCTAAGCAAGGGACCATGTAATTATCTGAATAATAAAGATTACAGACATAAATACTGTAGTTTACCAATTGTCTTCTAATATGATAAATTTTAGTAAATATAATTAAGTAGAATGTTGTGTTTATAATTATTTCAAATAGGGATAAAACTGTTGCAGCCCACCAAACCATGAAATTTAACTTTTAAATAAAGTTTTGGACTTTTGTGGTTATTTTTTTTGGCTAGACATTATTGCAAGAAAGGTGCATTCTATAGATATAATTTTCACATTAAATTTTATTAGATTTACTTTACAATCACATTGCTGCAAATATTAAATTGGGAAGTCATAGAAACATACATGAAAATTTTTACATAGTAATGAAATATAGTAGAAATATTAGATATTAAGAAATGTGTTCCTTTTACTAAGGAACATGATTAATTACCCAATTATAGTCTAGAGTACAAGTTTCTTTCCTTCAATCATATGTTTAAATAGTATATAACTTGGTGCTGTTTCTCAGAATAACACTTGTTTATTCTCTGTACATGGGAAAGTCAGTGACAAACTCAATATCTGCTTCTCAGTAAAGTGCAGCTTTATGTCTTTGACCAAATTAGGTTGTCAGGTAGTGGAAGGCATTTCAAGTTCAGATGGCTCTTCAAGTGACAGTATGTGTGATTTTATGCCGAATAATACAATAGTCTATTTTGATTCATAATGATGAATATTGACACAATATTTTTCAATTTATTTTTATGCATTTATTTTTATCCTCACCCGAGGACATATTTTTCATTGCTTTTAGAAAGAAAGGAAAGGGGAAAGAAAGGGAGAAGGAGAGAAATATTGATGGGAGAGAGAAAAGTATCCACCGGTTGCCTCTTGTACATGCCCAGACCGGGAATCGTACATGCCAGGGAACAAACCTATAACCTTTTGGTCATGGGATGACATTCCAACCAACTGAGCCCCACTTGAGCCCAGGGCTCAATTTATTTTTTATTTAAGAATAGTTGGTTATATTAGTTTTAGGAATATAACATAGTGATTCAACATTTTTATACCTTACAATGAGTAAGGTATACATTACCACTAGTTCTAGAAGCCATCTGCCACTGCATAACCTCATGAAAATATTGACTATACACAGTATCTTGTGGCATTTAATTTTTGTGAGGTTTAATTTTCTAATTTATATGAAGATGATCAAACAACAAAACTGCCTATTCATATTGAAATAAACCATATCTCACTGGCAGATTGTTGTGTCTTTAGAGTTACAGAATGTTTAAGCTGGGACTAACCTTGGAAATCATAGAATACATAAAGCTTTCACTTTCCAGATGCAATAATGGGGAGATCATGAATTGCTCTAAGACATGTCTCTGATACAGATGAGGATACTTAGATTACTCTTATTTTAGATTCTTCAGTTTTTGTGAGCCATTATATTTTTAACTTGACTAATAATGCTTACTTATTTGTATTACATTTCCATGTAAAAATGGAAGAATGTGAAAATGATAGCTCCTAATAATGAATAGTTTTCCATAATGTGTTCAAATCACAGTTTATGCTTAGAAAAGTTACCATTTTTAATCGATAAATACAATGTCAAACCATTTTATTTTTAGAAGGATGCGCATTTCCACGTTAATCACCACACACAGGAGAACTTTCAGGGCTCTTGACAGAAGGAGAGTGCTAAGAAACAGGGCAGAGCTGCCTGTTAAGTTGTTTTTGTTTATTGTTATACTAAAACAATACAATTGTATTGTTACACTTAAATACAGTTACACTTAATATTGTTACACTTAATATTGTTACACTTAAATACTAATTAAATAATTAGTATACAATTAAAATAAATCTTTTGAAAACCATATTTTATTTCAAAACTGGTGATTCTCTCCTACTGAGTGGTTTTTGCCTGCTTCTCACAAAAATATCAATGGTGTTGAATTAAGTTATGATTGCGAAATTTGAACCGAAGTTGATACACATTTATGAACTGTGAAATATGTGGTGTGGTGTGATACTGTGAACTGCTGAGCAGAGCACAACAGTATTTATGGATTTGAAGTTTAATCTTTTATAATAAAAAGTGATTTATCCTTCAGGGGGCACATTGGGCAAAGACCTGCTTTCACAACTTCTCCCAGAGCCATCTCTCCCCTTGACGCCGGCTGTCTATGGGAGCTGGTAATTAATGTGGTGGGACACAGCCCTTTTCAACAAAGGGTGGTAAATAACTATGGGGATTCTTGAGGGAATGACCTTCTCCTGCCTTTACTACATGACCTTTTTGAATAGATTTTTTGTTTCAGTTCATCTCCAATTTCAAGTTAATTTGCTGTCAATTGAGTAATACACAGAATTGAAAGAAGTTTAAGGTTTAAAATTATGGACACTATAAGAATGGTCTTACATTAAGAACGATTTATGTAGCTCTGGTGCTTTATGGTTAATCATTTAATTTGGGGAAACTATGCTACATTATTAAATTATTTTCATAAACAGTTTTTCTTGCTTGATTTATTATTTGTGTTTTTAACAAGATTAGTAGAGAAATAGGCCTTGTCCATCTATTGCTTGCTTTTGAAAATGGTTTAGAATCAGAGCAATGATTATTTCATAGTCAAGTCTCCAAGGAGGTAGCATGTGTTCCATTATAATCATGCACAAAACTCACCATCCTTAGCATTAGCTCTTTTTCCCTAAATCCACACATAATGTATTTTATAGCCAGCACATATTTATTTTTAAAATGTTAATGTTGCTGACTGGGATGCCTGTTATAATCAAAATAATTTTACAGTCTTTATCCAGAAAGCAGTGCTCATAACTCATTGTTTTTGTCGGTAAAATTGTACATATAAATTTGGTCATGACATCTTATATCAAGTCATTTGTAGTGTTGACAATATGTGTATTGAGTTTAGTTGCTGTTTGAGGTCTCCAAAGATTGCGTTATGTTTTAGTGGTGATTATGATTCTGTGCCACGGTATTACATATGCAAAAGTAAAGGATAGAACCATAGCTTGGGGTACACATTTGACATTAACCTTCATCCTCGGAAAAATGAGAAAAATGCTATAAATTCTTGGTCCTCAACAAACAGGTGCTTTATAAAACCTAAGAAACAAAGATAGACATAGATGGCTGGAGCTGTATGATATTTTGTTGCTGCTAGTCATTCAGAATGAGTGCCTGTCGCAAGTGTGGGCAAATTGGGAGGACAATAGAGGACGGGAAGGTGCACTTGCTAGGGGAGATCTACTTGTTGCTTACTACTGTACTTCCTTGTCCACCTGGGCAATTCAGCTTCTCAATGCCTTTTAAAAATATCTTTTTGATATTGCCTTCAGAATCCCCTGAAATACATCAGAACTTTTCTAAATTAAATTTGCCCTAAGGCCCACTTTTTATTTCTCTCCTTGAGTTACTGCCAACTTTTTAAAGCAGTGGATTGCTAGGAGTATAAATCAGCCCCAAATTTGGCCCCTTTTAAGATCAAACACAGCCGTGTTCCCCTGTGCTGCTTTGCAAATCCATTCCTTATGTAGATTAATGCAGAAAATTAAAGTTCTAAAATATGTTCAGAAGCATCACACTTGCTCTATATTTCATCTTCCTCTGCTTAGCTCCAGAGAGAGGGCCTGGGCCGCCTCCGTGCGTGGCTGGGTGTAGCCTCCAATAGCCAAGCCTTTCATCCCACAGAGCTGTTTCCTTCTCTATACTCTGAAGGAGGAAAACCCAAATCCAAATCCTTGATGAGTGTTACTTTTTCTGACTCTATAAGTAATTATTAGATCATTTCAGGAGCATTAACAGAGACCAGGGATATTAACTGTGGAAACTATGACCACCTTTCAAAGCTGGTTATAGCCAGAGGTGGAAACACCTCTATTTTTCTAAGCACTGTGGTTATCTAAAAGCCACCCTGAGGTTTGTATCTGAAACCCATTTTTTTCTTTACCAGACAGGGACCATTGCATAGTAGTACTTTTTAATTTTCTAAAGGAAATGGAAGAAAGGATTGGTGAGTTTATGATTTGTTTTATTCATATCATATTCATTTCCTAGTCACCTATAAATTTAAATTTTAATTGAGAAAATGACACTCAGATTCATATTTCCTATCAAAAAAAAGTTCCAAAGTACTTGTTGATTTCATTCTCTCCAGTAGAATGAAACATGAAAGAACACTGTTTTCTAGCAAAATTTAGAAATTTGCAAAGATATTATGTCTAGCATTTACCTTTTCTGATGACTTATTTTTATTAACGTTCATCCCATGCATTTATTTTTCCAGTGAAAACTTAATTTTTTCTTTCCTCTATCTCATATTACCCCATGGGCTTCTGATTCTGACTTACATACACTTCTCTCCGCATCCTCCTTTTTCTATGAGCTCAACACCTCCTCACAAAATATGTTCTTACATTTCCTGAAATAATCTGTCCTTTTCTATGTCTAGACCTTTTAGAGGCTCTTCAGTTCATCTTAATGTTTTTTTTTTCCTTTCATTCGATCAGGTTACTTCACCTTTATCCTTTATCCCCAACTGGAAAGCTAAAAATTACTTCAAAAGGAACTTTAAATTGCAGTGTCTTAAAATGTGACCAAACATGTATGCTTACTCAAGGGTCCCTTCAGAGCCAAAGTATCTTCCACCTCACATCCCCGTGTACAACCTTGCCATTTTTATTTACTTGTTTCCTCATTTGTTAGTTTGTTTAATTCAGTAAGCCTTCAGTAAGCTCCTCTGCACCCATTAGAGCACAGATGTCTCTTCTTTCATTTACTTTGATGTTTCAGTAGAAGTGGCTTTGAAATATATTTTAAAGAGACTAGAGAAGAAAGATCACTTTCAAAGTTGAGAGACACTATATTACCAATTGTTTGGATTCCTATATTATTATTGAGTCTGAAGGACTTAATGACATGTAGAAGTAAAATTCTGTGTAAATTCAAGTACTTATATCTTAGTATTGAAATTAACAGAAAAACAAACTCTCTAGAAAAAATACAGGGAAAAAAGTCAATGCACCTCCTTGGAAACATGCTGATGAGAGATTATTGTTGCTTGGATAACTAAATTATGACCTGACTACAACTGACTTTTTGAAAGAAATTTAAATCTATGTAGAAAAGTTGTGAATAAATGTGACTCTTAGGTGTTATCTTTTTAAGTAATGTTTAAAAGAAGTTTGTATAATATTTCTATTTATATCATTTTATAAGTAATTTTCTTGAAAATATATGTTTCACAAGAATATCACCAAAGTAAAACTCTGCAAAGCTCTTACTATGAATATCAATGCAAAAACTTTAAAATATTACCAAATGTGCACTAGTGTTCATTGTACCATTAGTCACAATAGCCAAAAGGTGGAAACAACCTTAATATCCTCAACAGATAAATTGATAAACAAAATGAGATATCTAGGTGCAATAGACTATCATTCCTCCATAAAGAGCAATATGATTCAGATACATGGCATGATGTGGATGAATAGTAAAAACATTGTGGTAATTAAAATAAGCCATATACAGAAGGTCACATATTGTATTATTCCACTTATATCAGGTACTTAGAACAAGCAAGTTCATAAACACAGAAAGTGAAATAGAGGTCACGAGGGACTTTGGAGAGGGAGGAATGGAGAATTATTCTTTAATGAGTATAGACTTTCTGTTTGGGATGAGAAAATGTTCTGGAAATAGATATGGTAATGGTTAGATGACATTGTGAATATACTTAATGACACTGAATTACATATATAAAAGCAACTAAAATGGTGAATTTAGTTATATGTATATTTACTACAATAAAAATTGTTACAAAATATTACAAAATGTATTTTAGTAACACACTATAAGCAAATAAATTATACTAAAATGTTTACTTCAAGGATTCAAAACTGATTTAGTACTTAAAATATTTAAAACTTACTGAATTTTAAGATCAAACCCAGGCATTTGATTAAATCAATTTTACATTCTTCATGAAATAAACATGGATGTATGTTACATAATATATATATTTACATTCATGTGAATTAATCATTATTCAATAAATGTTGGACAGATGACATGGGGCATTTGAGGACCAAAGTAAAGGAAGACTAAATTTCTAACTCATCTTTTATTCCAGCATAAATCTAAACTGGACTTAAGATTAAATGCAAAAAAGAAAAAGTGCTAGGATAATTTATGGAAGGTTTATTAACATGGTATAATATTTAATTTAGGCAAAGCATTTCTAAGAAAGATGAAAATTTTTACAGTTATGAGTTATTAAAATATTTTACAACTTCAGTACTAGTGAAAATGATGATGATTCAAAATCCAAAGGCACTAAATGTTCCAAACTGGTGTGTCTATTTGAAAAATATTTGAAACACATGACAGAAAGTTGACTTTTTTATACATAATGGACTCAACTTTTTAAAAATTAAAGAAGAAGCCAGTGGTATCAAGAGATAGTTTTCATCCTTGTACTGTTGAAAGCAAATAGAAAAAAAACCCCCTTCACTCCACTTATAGATAAATCCAAGTTAAGGTGAATATGAAATGCATCTCTTCTCTGTCATTCTTAAAGATGAAAAAGTTTGATTATAACCAATAATGTAGCAAGGATATGGGGAAAATATGCTTTATAACCTCTTGGTCAGATTATTGAAATTCAACCATTTTGGGGAACATTTTGCAAAATCAGTGATAATTACAAAGACACAGACTTGAAAGCTGTTGATTTATTTTAGAGTTACATATTTGCACACATATACCTGTATTGTTAAGCAAAACTATAAAATATTATAGTTTTTTTCCTTGTGTATAAAAGGGATATAATAACATACATAAATATGCTGGTGTGTGTGGGGGACTGTACATTGACAGATCAGATAGATAGATAGATAGATAGATGTAAAAGGGATGTGTTCTTTTTTATTGCAGGTTCATTTGTGTTCTTTGAATTATTATTAATCTGTTATATTCCTAATAATAAAGATATTTTAAAAAGAGTTTGAGCTAACTGAAAACATCTAAAATAGAAGACAATTAGTTCTATTTAGATGTATTTTTCATAGAATAGAGGAACAAATAATAAAACCTAAGGATTATTAACTATTTTTATGTACCAGACATTTTATTTATTTTACATTAACACATTCAGTTGCCTTCAAAATCCTAATAATTCTATACTTTTCATTTTACAGAAAAAAAATTGAGTCTCAGAGGAGCTGACTTGCCAAAATCATGCTATTAGGGAATGATCAATTTGAGATTCATATC
This sequence comes from Phyllostomus discolor, assembly GCF_004126475.2. Classification (NCBI taxonomy): domain Eukaryota; kingdom Metazoa; phylum Chordata; class Mammalia; order Chiroptera; family Phyllostomidae; genus Phyllostomus; species Phyllostomus discolor. Next base: position 129,609,773 of record NC_040906.2, on the reverse strand, counting down.
CAGCCACGCAGAATTCACAGCTTGTTCTTTGCCTCATTACACTGTGTGGTTTTATTATTATTGTGTAAGCAAATGGCATCTTAACACACCTAGTACAAAAATTTAACCCCAAATATTATTCCCCAAAATCTATCATGAACTTAAAAACCAGATGGAAAATTTTGTCTTTATTTAAAAAATATCACATGCTTCTGTTTCTGGTTTATGAGTAAATATGGTACTTAAATGAAGAATATAGTCCAGAACTCCAGCTTAGAAAAAAATCTAACTTTAAAACATCATAAAACAGTCTTTAAATCCACGACCTCACACTTAGAGAATTAAGGTTTGTTTGAGTAACCACTGTATCAGTCACAGCAAATTGCTGTTGTATTCCCTCAAGAACACTGGTGAGAATTCTGAAGAGACTAAGATTTAAAAATATTCAAGGAAATTTCCTAAAGCCACACAATGTATTAGTGACACCGTTAGCATTGTCCCCAAAGCCTCTCCTCTTTGCATTAAACCATTGCTCTGATTTACTTTCTTTTATATGAAGAGGCATTGAGATAATTCTGAATGCAGATTGCTTAGATTGCAACGGCCCACAGATGGAAAAGCAGATGTATTTCTCCTCTGGTGTTAAGTGAGGCAGAAATAATAGAATCATTTGTTGGAGTGTATCTCATAGGTTGTACAGTCTAATCTTCTGCCCGATTCAGGAATCATTTCTACAAGATCTGTGGTACTCATCAGCTTGTCTCTGAATACCTCTAGTGATTAAATAGAAACTTCACTGTGCTATAAAACAGCTGGATCTAATATTGAGTAGACATTGCTGTTATATATTTTTTCTCATTGAAATAAGATCCTTATCCCTGTAAGTGGCCATTGGTCTTGGTTCTGCCTTCTGCATCACCAAAGTACTCACTTGAAACACTTGATCCATGGTCTTACTTGAACTATCATTGATACGTTGTTTTCAGAATGTATTTTTATCTCCTATTATAAAATTAATTACATTTCTCACCCTCCTGGTTTCTCCTCTTCCATAGAACTTCTTAATGTTGGAGTTTCCCAGGCACTATCTGTGGTGCCTTCTCTGCTTACACTCACTACCTCTTTGTCATCTCACCTGTGGCATGGTTCCTGCCAAAACCTCTCTCCAAGACTGAGATGTGGAGCTGCCTACTCAACATCACGATATGGATGTCTAGTCATTGCAGATTTAACCAGTACTATTCTTACCTCACATGTTCTTTACCTGTAATCTACCTGCCTCAGTTGTTGGCAATCCCATCCTTTTACTTGGACAGATCAGAACCTGTGGACTCCTCCGTGACTCCTTTTGTTCTCCTACACATCCTATCCAACCTGCCAGGCAAACTTGGTACCCTCATCTTTAAAACATATCAAGAATCTAATAGCTCTCACCATCATCACTATTACCCTTGCCTAAGTCACCATCTTCTCTTAGCTGAATTACTGTGATATCCTCTTATCACATCTTCCTGCTTTTGTAAATGCTTTTGTTCCTTCCTACCAAAATACTCACCATCCCTTTACCCTTCCCTCATTTTTCTTTTTTTGATAGAATGTATCACCTTTTAATACACTTTGTGATTTACTTATTTGCTGTTATGGTTTCACTAGAATGTAAATTTAAAAATGACATGTCTTCTTGTCTTTCTCGATCAGTCATGAATCCCAATCATCTAGAACAATGCCTAGCACACAGTAGGTAGTTAAGAAATATTTGCTGAATGAATATAGAATAATTGTACAACCTCTTCTCCAGACACTTTTCCTGAAGTAAATGCAGTTACTGTATGTACAGTAGGTCCAGAAAAAGTATCTACTGATTCTCACTTCTTGTCTCTTCTTACAGAAGAATTCCAGGGATCTATCACAGTTGCAGCAGTAACATCACAGGTTCTCTGAAAGAGACCTCAGTAGCACTGTCCTCATCAAAGCCCCAGTGCTATTCTAATCTTGGCAGAGAGTTCAAGTAGAAGAAAAAAATAATTACAATGAATATATCACTCAATTCCAGTGCCTCAATAATCAGTTACTTTTCTTAACCAAATTTTCTAATAAAATTATATTAAAAGGTTAGTTCAGAAGTTACTTTCAACTCATTTCTGAATATCATGTTATGGCTTTTATGGCTCTTTATATAGTTATTATAAAATTATCCATTTTTAGTAAGTGTAATACATTGAACATTATTTGACTTTTTACAAAGAGCCTATGAGGCCTCCATATCATCATTCTGAATATTAATTTCAATTAATTCATTCAGTCATCCAGGAGTTAATTTATTGGAACTATATGGCAGTCACTTGGTCTTCAACTTATAAATGTAATAATGGAAAAGTTGCTTTCACTGGCCCAGGAAGTCCTGTAATACATTTAAACAACTGTCCCAATATGGCTTCATACTAGAATGAATCCAGAAGCTCTAGGATTATGTTAGTTTACATAGAAGCCTGGAGTCAGGTTGTCTTTAACAATTTTCTTTAAGCTTTTGAGTCCAAACCTGCAAAAGAAGGCAAAGATATAGAAAAATAGAGCATTATTTGAAAAAAAAAAGCAGCCACGAGGAGAGAGAGAGGGGTGCTGTTTTGGAGGTAGGGCTGAATAGAGCAGAGGGGTGAGATCATGGAAATATTTTGCTGCTCTCAAGTCTTCTCACTAGCGAATCCTTCCTTTATATGGTGTTTTAGTGACCTGGTAATTGTTAGGTCTGGCCCCTTCTCCTGTAGAGTTTCTATGTTCTGGAAAGGACTTTATGAAAATATAATTAAGATGTAGAGTGTCTTGAGATATGAAAGAACTATGAATACACGCTATAACATAATGGGAAAATAATAGAATTTTGAACCAGGGAGACCTCAGTGTCAGTCTTGGCTCCACTTTCATTCAATGAGGATGGTGCATTCTGTAAACACCTCCATCCTCACTGTTTTTCAGCTGCAACGTGTGTAATGACATGACATGTGGGTTGTCAGGTTGACTATACTGGAGAATATATGTACACTCGTGGCATTGTATCACACATCTATAGCTTACACAGGAATAGTCACTAAGTAATATTAATATTTTTCACTTAGTAACACTCTTTTTGGTGGAGAATCACCTAGTCTATACCAGACTCTGTATGTGTGATAAAACAGAGTTGTAATTATTTTCCTAAGAGTTTTGTAAACCCCCTTCCTGAAAGGGAGAACAATTAAGACATTAATAAAAGTAGGGATAAAATAAATGAAAGGTGATAACAATTATATTTATAGCAATAAAACTTTGATGACTATTTACTATGAATTAACCATTTTGTCTGTGATCTGTATTATTACCTAGTTTAATCTATTTAATGTGTCTGTAGAATGAGTACTATACAGAGAAGGGATTTTAGGCACATATAATTAAACTGTTTAAAGTCACATGGACAGTTCATAATGAATTTAAACAGAAGGTAAGAAGATAGCTTAGGCTTGAATGTTATCTTCAGTAATTACATGCTTTTTACAAACTGATTTCATCTGTATTTATTTAAACAATTCTAAAGTATATGTGTACTCCACTTCCTTGTTTACATGTTTGGAGGTTGAAATTAAAATTTGTGAAACATCATAAATTGGAAATGAATATTATACATATAATATGTTTTGAGATGAGTAAGTTTATGTAAATCATGTTGTTACTGTATTTTTTGCACAATAGATCATTGACTTATAGTAATATAGTACTTTGTATTAAAACATATCAGTACATACCCCTACAGCATATTTTGGTTATTTCCTATGTTCCCATCTGAAGACACATTTCTTTGAGGTAGAAATTGATGCCTCTGTTAGCTTATTTTTTTAATTGTGTGTATTAACTGAGAACAAAATGTTCTGTGTTTCAGTTAGTTGGATATTTATTGAATAGTTCCAGAACTAGCTGACAAATATTGAAGCTTCACAAAATTCTTCATTATCTCTTATGACAGTGGTAACTTTGTTTCACTCATATGCTAGGCTATGTAATAAGAAATTAGAAATGATAATCCATCTTGGGTTTAGTGTACCTCATATTAATTTTCCTTTTTTAGAGTATGATATTTATATTTAACCTAATTAAAAATTATTAATCCTTGGTGTCATAAAAAGCTACAAAATTAACTTTTTAGAAGAGTAGCTCTCCATGCCAGCAAAATCTAATAATATATATTTTTTTATGATTTCAGCAGTAGAATTTAACAAAATGCTTAAAAGAGTATTTCCCTTTCTACACTTTGACTTACTGCAATTCTAACTGAATCATAATATTAAGCCAAAATTGGGATTTATATTTTAAGGTAACATGTTAATGAGGGAAATTTAATTTTTGAAGTGGCCAATACTCATCTTCATTTTTATCAAATATAAAACCCCTCAAATTTATGAACACCTTTGGTAGTTTTGGTTAGCTGTTGGGACCTAATTTCAATGTCTTGAAATAGCTTTTGATTTTATAGTTTCATGTTGAGCATGCAGATGACTTTATTACTGACATTTGATCATATATCCAATTATTCCAACTTGCTTTAGTTCACTCTCAGGCTACTGAACTATTCAAGGAAGTGCTGTATTGTAAGATTTAATGTAGTCTTCAAAAATTCTCACTGAAATTGACCATGAAAGTGTAACTTCTTGTTGGTCAAAATATAAAGTATAGTACAAGATACCCCCCAAAAACGCATAGTTTAGTGGAACTTGGGAAACATTTTTCATATGGTTATCATTTTTATATTTGTGTCATAGATGGTTTGAAATTGTTTAAAGCTTCTTTATACATGCTAGTTCTGTACCTAGGCTATCAGATATATTTGGATCAATGGCATTACTGAGAGCTTTTTATTTTTTAGTATATGTATAATTGTTTCTTACTACATCCTAGGAAATCTATGGGGAAATGCATTAAATTAACATACAAAATTCTGCTGCCAAAAAATACGTTGTCTAACTAGACAGAAGAATTGTGGTGACCCTATTTCACACATGTGAGAAAAAGAATAAGTCCATTATGTGCTCTGAAATTATGATAGGATTCACCCTCCAACACACACCAGTGGGGCAGAGCTCTTCAGTTTTCACAAAAATGAAATATTATGCAGAAACTACCACTCCCTAAACCCTTTCCATCTTTTTTTTAAAAGATTTTATTCATTTGTTTTTAGAGAGGGGAAGGAAGAGAGAAAGGAAAAGAAACATCGATGTGAGAGTGCAACATCGATCTGATCAGTCGCCTCTTGTAAGCGCCCTGGCCAGGGACCAAACCCACAACCCAGGCATTTGCCCTGACCAGGAATCAAACCGGTGACCTTTCACTTTGCAGAAGGATACCCAACCAACAGTGCCACACTGGCCAGAGCCCCGTTTCCATCTTTTTCTGCAAATGACTTATGTAAACTCTTGTATTTTTGTAAACTATGGAAGACAGATCTGGGAATGTCTTATTGTGTGTCTTCTAAAACAATCATAAGAGCAAAATTGTTTTAGATGATATAAATAGTGTTTGTACATTAAAGAAAACTAATAGGTTAGCAATGAAGTTGAGTAAAATGAAGCATGCATATTTTGCTGTCCTGGGCAGCGTCAGGGAACAGAGCCAAACCCAGTGTCCTTAAAGTCTGTGTGCGAGGCAGATGTATGCTTTCTTGCCCCAGCATTTTATCTTGCTCTATTACCAATCTCTGCCAATTCATCACCTGCCTAGATCTTCAGATCCATGTATTTGCTAATGACTCTCAAACCCATATCTTCAGTCAATGTCTTTTTTTGATCTGCAGATTTATGTATCCAATAATGTGATCACTTTACTTAGTTGACATTTTCCCCTGAATGTTCCTAAGGCAACTCAAACTTGGCCAAAAAAAAAGTATTCATTTCATTAGAATCTACTCCTACTCTTTTGCTCCTCTTTCAGTGAATCATCCTTCTTGTTGCAGTCCCTGAAATTTGAGTATCACATTTGACTCTTGCTTTGACTGCAGTTTACATACTAAACACAGCTCCAGTCCACTCTCATTTCCCAGCTCCACTGCCACCCTGTTCTCACTCACTACCGGCACTCTTGACCCCCATTTCTGTAATGGCCTTCTGCCTGCTTTTGCAGAATTCAGTATTTTTCCTTCTGATATATTCTTTACAAAGGATCTCGAGTGTTTTCATATTTTATACTCCTACATAACACCTTTCAATGTTTCTTCACTTTTTAAATCCTGTCTCTATGATACTTCTTGTATGATCTAAGTTGTCCTACTCTCCCTTGAATCCTGCCTTCAGATACTTCCATCTTTTGGTGTATTTGTGGCATGCATAACCCACAAAACTTATTTTGTGTAGTTTTATAACCGTAATCTAAATAAAATGTGGTCCAGGACTTTTAAAATAATCATTCTTCAGTTCATATTTTTCTCTTCAGCATCATTTGTGAAACTGTTTTTAATCTTGTTTGTTTCTGTTATTTTTTTACCCCTTTTATCTATGAATCCTTAAATTTTTCTTATTTATTCCCTCCACTTCTTAAGATGGATAAGAGAAACTGAGGGGATTCTAAGAAATGAATCCTTCCGCTAGGAAACAATGAGCAAAGATCAAGAGAGCATATAAGTCAGAATCTTTCTTCTTTTTTCAATATATAGTCCAAAAACAATCAGGGCTTATGTTGTTTGCTTTTTTTTTAAATTAAAATTTAATGTATTCTTGAAGTATTCTCACAAGATGTCCTATACAATAATGGGTGAAATAACTTCAGGTCTTTTATTCCCCTTTTCTTCTCTACAAATCAAGGTTAAAAAGTAATGCAATTGCCTAAATAAAGCAGAAAATAGGAATGGAAGGGAGAGAGAGCAACAGGGAACACAGACAGAATCCCAGTGACAACTGGGAGCTGTTGTGTCCCTGGAGCCCAAGCGTGTCTGTTTTACCTGTGCTTGCTTTTCCAGACCTAGCACTTGTGCCTAAGTTTCCTTCTATAACTCCACCTGCAGCCTCAGTGTGTGCCGTCAATCCTCTGCTCGCTTCTCCCATTAGTCTAATCCAGGAAGTGTCATGGTCATGTTACTATGAAGGTGATTATTCCAGTGATCAGACAGTCTCCACTAGTAAAAAAGAAAGATAAAAAGAAACCAGATAGACCCAGGATTCCAGTATCCCAGACTCCATAAGAGAGGCCTGTTTTGTGACTTCAGAGCAGATGGATGGGGCCATGACAAAGCAGGCTTCCTGTGAGCAATGTGGGGATTGGTACCTGTAAAATCTTCCTATCAGTCAGAGTCTGATAGGAAGGACTTCTCGTTGTAACAAAAGAATCTCCCTTAGCTGGTACTCATGGTTCAAGAGAACTAACTGTAATTATTCCAGGCATTTTTTTAAAAAGGCAAAAAAGTGTTCTTCACTGGGTTTTGAGAACAAGTAAAAGGTGGCGACCCCCAGTAGGACTGAGTGGGTCTGACAGTAGCTGTGCTCACATCCCCGCCCCTGTGCCCAGCACGGTATAGCGCAGGCATGGCCTCGTAGGAGACTCTGATCGTCCTTCCCTCTTTTCTCCCCAGGCTTTAAAATAATATCCACAAAAATATTGAAATGAATATTTATATCATTTCTCTTTAAATGAATAGTCTTTTTAGAGGGAACCTATGGTGCTTAGTTATCATTCTGTGCTTTATTTTCACAATATAAAGGCTGAAAGCTCTTATCTTTTCAAGAGCCATGCATGGTGCATTCTGTCCTCATACCAGGCAGAGCACAATGCAGAAACGGTGCTCTTTCATTATTTGACATATGCATGGACTCCAAAAATATGACTCCATACTTATATATTTTTTATTACTAACCAGATTTTATTTTACAATAAGCAGGCATTAAGGACATTTATCATTTGCTCAGCATTAAATTTGTACAAGCAAATGTGGATTTGGAATTTGACTGTGTAGCACATTCTGTTTAAAACGCTAAGCAGGTTATTCTTTAATGTTCTGTTCATTCATACTTTATGGTAATGAATTGACATCTTGGAAGAGAGTGAAACTAATCCTTGAGATATGACCTTAAAATGTGAAGTTTAATGTTTATCCCATTGAGCAAGCTATAAACTGTGAAATAATGTTCCAAAATCCAGAATTTCTTCTCAAAGCCCTTGACTCACACACATAATCCCCAGTGAGATGCACTTGGGCCAAAGCCTTGATGCTATCAGGTGGATCCAGAGCCCTGCTGTGTTTATGGAATCTAAATATGTCATTTAAAGAGCTTGTAACAGGCTGAAGATATTAATCTGTTTATTTTAGATCTGAGGTATGTTCCCTGAGGGTGCTTGTTATGCACAAGTTACTTCTCAGTCATTCCTAAGGAGTGCTGTGTGTGTGTGTGTGTGTGTGTATGTGAGACAGAGAGTGTGAGTGAATGTGTGTGTGTGTGTGTGTGTGAGAGAATGTGAGTGAGTGACGACCACAGAGCAGCCTGTGCCAACTCATGGCAGCTGTCTCTGTGGGGCATTCAGGTGGCAGAGGGACAAATGAACTTCAGAGAGGAATTTACTCAGGTCAAGGTTTAAATATGTATTTCCCATCTTTATCTCATTATAATTTTTGTATCCTACAAAAATTATACATCTTCAACTTTTTAAATAACCTGATTGAGTAATTATGTATCACAGTAAGAAGGCTTTTTTATGTCAATTACATATTTTCTTGAGGGTCAATGGATTATTAAGTAAATAATGTAATGCCTTTTTTAGAGGAAGATATTCAACCCCATATGTCTAACTTTTAGTGAATTCTTATTGCATGCCGGACACTGAACTATTGCTTTACTTGTATCATCTCAATTACGCCTCACATAAACCCTGTATGATTAGAGTTATATATAACCCTTTTCACAAATGAGGACATTAAGGCATAGAGAAGAAAAGTACATTGCTTAATCACATAGCTATCAATATATATGTACAGGTCTCAAACCCAGGCACTCTAACTCCAGATCATATACTTACATCAACTGCTCTATTCTGCTGAATAATTTTTCTTCCTTTCTTTATATTTTTCTCAATATAATTAATATTTTCTGCATGAAATATATCTCTTTGCAGATACTTTTTACTGCATGTTACATTCCATCTTTATTTGAAATTATACACCAGCACTAATTCTTTGTTTAGATAGTCTACTTACACTTTTTATTTATGCTGCAATACTTGTTGTTTTTTGGTACGTGTGTGCATGCATGCACCCTCTTTCTTCTTGTGCTGACACAGACTTCGGTTCACCACCTGACATCTTGAATATCCTACTGCAACTTCCTTCAGTGCTTGTTCAGTCAACTTGTGTCTCTGAGATGTGTCACTGTCCATCTTAGATTGTACAGGCCTGGAGATGATTGAATAGCATTTCTCTTTTCTATAACCTTCGAAATCATCTTTTCTTACTTGAATTTTAAACTAGTTATTACTGAAGAGAAAAATCTTAAATCTAGAAGCAGCTCTATTGTTTATTTTTCAAAGAGAGCACCATTTCAGGAATATTCCCAGAGAGAAAAAAGAAGATTAATTTTGGGACTGTGATGTGAAGTATAGAAACAGATGGGTTTTATGTGACAGTATGTGAATCCAATTTATTTTTTTGTGCTAGAGGAAGGGAGAGGAGTATCTACTGACTGCATAATAAAAGGCAAGTTCTGCCGTTGTAAGTTCTTATATCCAGTTTAGAGGTGAGGAGATCAAAGCTAAGGGAAGTTAATTAATATCTTAGGGTTACATCTCTAGTGTGTGGCTAAGCCAGAATTTGCGGTTCTGAGTCCAGAGTCCATATATGGTTTCTCCCTCCATCCTGCTGCTTTTAACCCAAATGCAGGTAAAGATCCCTGGGGAGGGGTGCCGAGAGGGAAGTAAAAGTTATAAAGTAAAGCCGAAGGAAAGAGTATCCCAGGAATATTGAAATCAAATTAAGATCAAGCATGAATTATAAAGGATTATCTTTGGCTTTTACACTTACGTAAGAACAAGATAGAAGTCTGTCAATTGCTTATAGAACTCTAAATTAAAGTCATTAACACACTGATTTGATGTTCCGTTTATGCATATTCACTGGGCTCTGGGAATATAGGACTTCTGTGACAAGTCCTAGACCCTAAAGGACTAACAGTCTTCTTGTGGGAAAGCAGTGTACACACTGAAGCAAGATACCCACATAAGTGATAGTACAGGAATCAGCATTTTTTTAATTTGGGAACTCTGAAAGGTATCTGGATGAAGTACTTTTCTAAGTAATTCAGATTGCAGTCTTTAGTGGAAAACCACTTAGAAAGCAAGGACAGCATTATGTTTGGTGTTTAGGCACTGAAAGTGACAGCAAAAATATTATCAAGGCCATTACTGAAAAGAAACTTTTGCTCCCCCAAATGGTGAGACTCAAGTGTGGCAGTAACAGAACCAGCCTAGCATAGCTAGATTTAGTGTAGTATTTCACCTGGTAACTTTCTAAGACACCCTCCATACACACCACACACCACTGATCTATTTTTACCATGGATTTAAAATGAAGAAAAGACTGTTAGTATGAATTCAGGATGTATTACATGCCAGCCACAGAGCTAAATGCTTTTCATATGCTATCCCCATTTTTTCCTACTTTACCAAGATTTACTTTTTTCTATTGTTTGTTCAATTACAGTTGTCCCCATTCTCCCCCCAACCTTGCTCTCCCCCTCCCTACCCATCCCCACTCCCCACATTAAATGCCCCCCCGTGTCTTTGTTCATGGGTCCCTTGTACATGTTCCTTGACAACCCTTCCCTTTCTATCCTCTTCTCCCCTCCCCTCTGGTCACTGTCAGTTTGTTCTTTATTTCCATGTCTCTGGTTCTGTTTTGCTCGCTTGTTTGTTTTGCTGATTAGGTCCTACTTACAGGTGAGATCAAATGGTTTTTGTTTTTCACTACCTGGCTTATTTCACTTAGCATAATAATGCTCGCCAATTCCATCCATGCTGTCTGGAAGGGTAGGAGTTCCTTTTTTCTTTCTGCTGTGTAGTATTCTAGTGTGTAAATGTGCCACAGTTTTTTTATCCATTCATTTGCTGAATGGCACTTAGGCTGTTTCCAGAACTTGGCTATTGTAAATTGTGCTGCTGTGTGCATTGGGATGCCTAGCTCATTTAAATCCTTTTAACTATTTTTTGACATAGATACTATAACTTTACTTCATGTATGAAAAAAAGAGTTCAGTTGAGTTGGAGACATTGTTTACCAACTACTGCTAGTACATATTCAATGTAATAGGTTGGAACAAAGCTCTGTCTAGCCTCACAGTCTAATGCTGACGAAAATGATGGTGAAAGGTGTCTGTATTGCCATGTTTGTGGTATACCTTTAGTCAGGGTTACTTTATTTTTTACTATGCCTTATGCAGTAACTTCTTACATGCTGCAGCATATTATATTTGGCTTAAAAAACTAATACTTGTTGAATTTTTATAAAGTGCTTTATTTGTATTATATTAGTTAATTTATTTAGTGAATTTATTTTTATTTACTTAGTAAATATTTATTGAACAAATTACTGGTGTCATTCACTGTACTAGGCAGTGGTACTATAAAACAGCAGTAGTAATACTTGCTATTAAATGCTCATTTTTCCTTGGAAGAGTGTTAGCTTAGCAGATAGACACGTGGACCACACCAATACAGTGTGGACAGACCCTGAGAGGTGAACTGTTGGATGGCTTGGAAGCATGTACGATAGCTCCCATCCTAGGCTCCAGAATAAGAAAAGGCTCCTCAGAGGATCTGAAAGAGGTCTGAGACACTTAGAAATGAACACGTAAAGGGGGAGCAGTAGGAAAAGGGCAGAGATAAAGGGGCAGATTTCTAGGTGTTACAGGTGAACGCCCAGAGGCCTTTCTGTCGTTGCTGTGATGTTAATGAGTGACTGTGAGTGCAAATGAGAGAATTCTGAGGTTTACATTTTTTCTTCTTGTTTTTGTTCGTATGATGAACTTTGTGCTGACTTATATCACGGTGCTGTCCCCTTGAACGATAAATGTCTGGTAAAGTACATTATCTTGTCTCTGAGACTCGTGGGCTTCTTGAGCCCAGGGACTGTCTTTTTCTCCTTATTCTTAGTGCCAAGCAAAGTGCCAGGCTCATAAAGGACAGTTAAGAAGTGCTTGGTAAATAGTCTAATTTACATTCATACTATGGGCCTTGTATTTTATATTGGTAAATAATAAGAACTAGAGATTTAGTCTACGGTGAGAGACTAGACTGCTTTAAAACAGGATCCCAGGACTTTGGTTTTATTTGTATATTGGCTATAATCAATTAAGTACATGACCAAAGATAATCCAGTTGCAAAGAACTTTTTATTAATTTCTAAAGTCAATTCATGAAGTCAACCTGTTCTATAAATGCTAACATAAAATTTTTCTCTTAACCCATTGTGCCACAATAGTACTTATGATTCCAGTTTGCTTGCTTCAGAACATTTAATATTTTTGCTGTATCTGTGGAGTATGTCTGTTCTTGTTTATTTGGTCCTCATTTTAAAATGGACAACACTTGTAAGAGCTTTATGTTCCCCTCTCATAGGCAGGCAGACTTTTTAGTGCTGAGATGAATTATAGAGTCACTGGCTGTTTTACCTCCTCAGATGCCAGGTATAGAGAAAAGCAAACACCCCTCTGGAAAGAAAAAAAATAATGTTTTCAGCATTATCAGGTACATGCACAGCCTTCTTAACAAGCGCCTGTTGGTAGTTTAATGATTACATTTATCATCCCCTCCATCTAAGCACTTTCTATATCATCTCAGGGAACCCTCCCAGAAATGTTGGCAGTCCCTACGGTTTGAGAAGTTTTAAGAATTGAGTTCTTTGTTATTACATATCCCTCTTCTAATATATTATTACAGTAAAAGAACTTAAGTAGCATCCTCTTTTGGGATGTTCTGAAAGAGTCACAGCTGCAGGCTCACTTGATTTTAAAAAATCTGATGGAACTGAACAAGGTGAAGTTAAGCAATGTCTAATGACCAGTGACTTATGGGCATGGGATATTTTGTCTCTCACTTTCTAAAAGAATACACTTATAATGTAATTTATAAAATAAGAGAATACTAGCTTACTAAACATATTGCCATTATATGGCAGATTGAGGAAGATCTCTGCTTAGTAGAGCGTTACTGGGAAGACGTAGGAAGAAAAGCTTGCTTGCTTCAGGTTGGGACATACCCAAAGTCCTTGAATTCCTAAGATCGATCATCCTATGGAAATTTTAGCAATGCAGTGCAAATTTCTGAAACTCAAGAGGGTAGGCAACTCTGTAACAAGAGTAAGTAAAAGATACTCACAATGTAATTTCTGAAGAGGGACCAATCTGAGGGCTCATGTGCATATGGTCATGTGAGCATCCTTTTGTAGATCTTATGTGGTAAGCATTTCTGATAGTAAGAGATCTGAATACATGAGTAAATATAACTGCTGGGGTCATGGACTTGGACATAAAAATGTGGCCCTTTACAGTGGGAATGGCTCATTCCCTAGATTCACGAGGTCAAAGGTTGGGGCCTCTTTACCAGTGGGGGAGCCTATGCTTACATCATTATTATTAAACAACTGTAGCTGAAACTTCTGTAGCTGAAAATGTCTTTATAAGAAAGGGTTTACTGGGTCATTTTGCTAGCCAGAAAAGGACCAGGTCCTGGAGCATAAAGTCTAAACCATCAGAAGTATGACTTGGTGGAAAAATACAAGATGTCTGCCTTCAGAAATTGATGGGTGCTTTTATACACTATATTTTGGGAAAGAAAGATGTCTAAGTTGTTTCTAAAGAATTTACATTGGCTACAGATAAGGGGAGACAGGAAAAGGTGAAGTGGGGGAAGTTCTGTGGTTGGTGCACAGTCTGTAAGGAAGAACTGTTTACTATATTTGATGGGTTTAAGGACAGGAAGAGTCCTGAAGGTTCGTGCATGTGCAGGCTGGGGTGATACCTAGTGGCTGGTGATTAGACTCCTGGAGGCTGGCAAAAGCTCCAACCTACAATCAGGAATATGAACAGTCATTTGTTAGCTGGCCCACAACTATTAACTGGTCTCTTTCTCTCACTGTCTGGTCAGCTGGAATTTAGAGCATCTCAGAATCTTTTTCTTATCATTATACAAAAAAAAGTTCTTTGTATCAGCATCTGAGAGTATCTGTCAATATTTGAAACAGTTACCACTGTCATAGATGTATAGACTTATAATTTTTCTTATCCTTTTAATCGGGCTGACACAGGACATAAACCTGGTTTCTCTGCTGCTGGGGCCGCATACCTCAGCCAGTCCCATCGGGTCTGCTTCTCCATACATTGCACAAGTCTTTTCTTGTGTTTCTGTTTTTTTTTTTTACCTTTCTTGAAATAGTAAAGCATGATACACCAAAAATATTGAGTATCTTCTTTCATCTTCAATATTAAAATAACTACAAAAATTCACCAAAAAAACTTATCAAAATAAGTTTTTTAAAATGCACACTGATGTGACAGTTGTCACAATACAGTCTAACAAAATTGTTTCAGATGAAGTTAAAGACAAATAAGCACTACTAGAGCCATTTGTATGGAAAAATCTAAACAGACATTTTGGCCAACCTAATAGGTCAGCTTTAAGAGCAGTGTGCTATTCAGAATAAATGAGTCAGTAATCCTAGTCTGCCCTACTAGGCTCTTAGAATATTACATTCTTTTCTAAGCCTGACATTCTAAAATAATAGAAAAAATATCAGAGACTTAAGAAATTACCATTGTGTGATCATGAGTTCAAAATTACTGCCTATGAGAAAGAGTAAAAGAAGCTGTTTGTCTGTAGGTAAAACTATACTGGATAAGCAATAGCATAGATTTTTAATTACCTAAAACTATATAATTACAGAGATAGAATTGCAAAATGTAAGAATCAGATCATTATACCGGAAACACAACCAGAATTTTCATATCAATGGCCATCTCAGTGTATGTGAGTGCAGTGGCCCCCACCCCCATTTGTGGGTTCCTCTTCTGTGGTTTTGGTTACCTACATTCAACCACGATATGAAAATATTAAATGGAAAATGTCAGAAATAAATAATTTATGAGATTTAAATTGTGCACTTTTCTGAGTAGCGTGATGAAATCTCACACCATTCAGTTACTCCCACCTGGGACATGAATTGTCACTTCGTCCAACATGTCAGTGCTGTGTACACTAACCACCCATTAGTTGGTGTACATTTCAGTTATCTGATTGGTTCTCAGAAAAAGGGAGGGAAACCACATTCAGCTAATTTTTATTACAGTATATTGTTATAATTGTTCTATTTTATAAGTATTGTTAATCTCTTCCTGTCTTTAATTTATAAATTAAATAATATCAGATGTATGATAAGTATAGGAAAAAACATAATACATACAGGGATGGGTCCTCTCAATAGTTTCAGCCAATCACTGGGGGTCTTGGAACATATCCCTGAGAGATAAGAGGGGCAGGCTACTGTAAAATAGAAGGTTCTTTAAAAGTAGCTGTGGCAGACATTGACTGCACTTCACGTAGTCTGTGCCAACATGGTGGTCTCCTTGCAGTACCTTCAAATTCAGAGCCTTTTCTCAGTCCGAACATGGATCATGAGAACATGTCAGATATGCCAAGGAATTAATGCCTCTAGTAGCAGCCCTTGGACAATGACAGATGACAGTTAGAGATCATTACCTAGTTTGTACACTTCTTGGATGGATAATGCCGAGGGATGGTCTACACCATCTCACAGAAATCCCCATTGGGATTCTGCTGTAGTTGCTTACAGATGTACCTGATTAGTAGCCCTTTCTTTGCTTTCTTACTTACTTTTCTCACTTCCTCACTTTTCTAGGGTTTCCTAAAGCCCCCTCCGAAATAAACTACTCACACTAAAACCTTTGTCTCTTCATCTAAGGCAGTCCAATGTAAGACAAATGCTTATTGACCCTCCTAAAGGTTCTTAATTGAAATCCATGTAAATATACCCAAGGAGATGCAAGGTTGCAAGATTGTGCACTTGGGGAATATTATCAGCAATCTTTCAGGCTGCAAACACATTTCTACCCATCTAAACACAAGTAGAAACCAAAGACAACAATCTGGAAGACGGCTGCAGCTATTTATCCTATTCCAATTTGGTTCCCTCTTTGTGCAGGTGTTGGTCTTTGACAGAGGGAAACCTGGCTACAGTTTGCCCACTGTTGTCTTACAATATCTCGACAGATAACTCTATTGCCTTTATCAGTACTGTTTTCCCTGTGATTCCCAGAGTGTAATCAGGAATAAAGTGTGGGAGTTCTACAGCAAGAGAAGTGGCAAAGAACCTTAAGACTTATGGTTATTATTCACCTCCTTACCACCCCCAACTTTTGTGAGTTAAGATGTATGGACTATTTACAATTACTCAGTGATATTTCCCACTCCATATATTATTTGATAAAGCATTAGGAAAGTCAACATTTTTAGTCCAGGAAAATCACATTGGAAAATATATTTTAGCTAAAACAAGTTTAGCTAAGATTTCTGTAGATCTTTCCTTCTAATTTAATATCTAATTATTTCAGTACCATGAAAATGAAAGACAGCAAATGAAATCTACCTACATTGTATGTTAGTATGTGCCAGAGTAATGTATGCAATAGATTCAATGAACAGGAAAATAAACAAGTAAATAAAAATTTATAGATTGGTTGCATAGATATATCAAGACTGGCTACATAAAAATATGATTATCGTGAAGCCTATGGTACACAATTCTTTATAAAATGAAAAATGAAGCATTGTACTTACTATTCACAGGAAAGAGGTATTTGAAAAAAACAGATTTACCATAGTAAACAGAAGAAAAATTAGAAACATCTGCTACACTGAACTTCAATTGTATTTTTATTGAGAAAATTGTGGCCACCAGGCAAGATCTCTCTCACATTCCACTTCTCTAATACTTAATTTAAGTACTTTCTCTGTCACATAGGATGAGTCTCTTCTGTCCCGCTTAATTTTAAATTGCCACCCCCCCATTTCTCACATTGGCCACTAATCTCCTCTAGAGCCTTGTCTTATTATTTGTCAGCATTACTGTTCTGTGGATTTTTCCCTTTCAGTCAATACAGATATCTAAACCGTTCCAATTTTTAAAGATTGTGTGTGTGTGTGTGTGTGTGTATATACACATACACTATCTGTTGTCTAATACATTTTTCCTTTCTCATTTTAGCTTTACAAAGTAATCATATTCTCACTGTGTTTACTTCTACACTGCCAATAGTCTTCAAGTTTACTCTTGTTTTTGGCTTCTGTGTTCATTTCCTCATTATTAAGGACTACTCCACACTTTTGAAAATGTTTAGCATCCCTTGATCCTACTAATTAAACTTCATTAGGTGCAACAATCAGAGAACACTCCATATATTTCTAAATGCCACCTGATGTACTGGTATCTTCCCTAATCATTAATTGCTATGCTTTCAAAACTTCTCTTGCTACAGGCCTCGGTGGAATTGCAATTATAAATAGCAATCGAATTTTTTCTTTGCAGGACCTGTATTATGCTTTGTACACAATTATACTCCTCCTGTATAAAACTTTATATTTTCATCAATACTAAAGTAGTACATTTACCAGTTTTTTCATATTTCTCTAGTTTTCCCCTTTGCCCTTTCCCCTCTATCTGTCCCTTAATTATCAGTGTTCCTCAGAAATTTCTTCTCAGTTTACTGCATATAACACTGCACGTTAGTGGTCCTTAGTGGTTTGGGTTTTAATTTATACATCTCTTTGAGAATCTGTTGATAGCTATGGACTTTTAGTCCCCAGAAGGGGTATGAGTGGATGGTAACAAGTGTATCACACAGCTTAGGAAAAATATATATATAGCAGAGGAATTATCTCATATATATATATATATATCAGAGGACTTATGAATTCTGTGGCTCCCATTAATGGATTTTGGATTAAGAATTGATGATGAGCTACTCTTTCTAACTGTCCATTGATAACCCTGAAATTTATATCACTTCTCTCCCTGTTTATTATAGAAGTCTCCCAACTACCCCTGCCTCTAGTCTTGCCCTCACAAATGCATCCTCCAATCAGCTGCCAGAATTATTTATTGATACCTAAAATGAAAATCTGTTTGTAAAATCTAAGTTTCTTAATATCATGTAGATGTTTCCCATTATCCATATGCTACTGTCTCTCCAGATTTATCTCTTGTCATCTGCTGCATATAAATACTTTTCATGGTATGCTTGCTTTAACCAGAAACTCTCTCAGTTTCTTCAATTTGTTTATCTCAAAAAGTGTATCATTTTAAAGGTATTGCTAAGAGATTTAGGATTCTTCATGTAACCTACAGAATGCTAGGAGTTTGAGAGAAATATTGAAGGAAAAGATTTCCTAGAAAATTGTATGTTTGTAATTATGAAATAAGTTTAATAGACCATAGGGATCAGGCTGCTTTTAGTTTATATTGAGACATTTAAATGACTATTTGAAAATAGATAAACCGTGAAAGGATAGCAGTTGCAAAGGTGAAATCTCACATGGCACAGTCGAAAGGCAGACCTGGCATTTGGGGGGCAGCAGAAGGACCTAAATCATCTGCAAAGAAGCTGTGTTAATTACTGCTAAAGCAGCACTTACGGTGAGATATGATTTAGTGGGTGGTTTGGCTTATGTCAGGGGCCTTCTCATTGTTCTCATCGGTATCAAATAGCTCTGATTGTCTGTTGTACTGATGAAAGTTCTGTCTCATGAGAACTATGGAGATTGAATCAATATTTAGCAGATGGGGTGATAAATTGTGTGCGTATACATATATACACGTATGTATATATGTATATGTACATATATGTATACACACATGCATACATATATGTGTGTGCACACACATATGTGTGTGTGTATATATGTATTTGGCATTATTTGTAAATGATAATAAACTTTTTTAGCCAATAAAGTCATTTTCATAAGTGTATTTTTTCTCCCTTGTCTTTCCATTGGTACTTAGTGAAACATCTTTTTCTGAAATTTTTTGTCAATAGCTTTTTGTAAAGTAATAAAATCTTAAAGGTAAAGAAGTAACATGTTTTCAAATTGTTTCCTATTTTTAAAAAACAAGCAATTTATTTTCAGCACTGCCCATTTCAGGGCGTGAGAAGAGCAGCATTGTTATTTGCTAAGGGAAAAGTGCGTAGCTGGCAATTGCTTATGACTTGCCACTGGCCATTTATAAACTGTCTTGGAATAATTTAGAATAACCAAATTTGCACTTCTATAAAAACTTACTAACAGTTTGATAAATTAAAATATTAAAGATGCAGGTTTGTTTATATTTAACCTTATAGTTTGTTGTGATGGCAACACACATAGTTTTTGGTGACATACATCTGTTTTCCTTAAATTTTTCTTGAGGGATGAATCTATATAAATCATATCTGCAAAGTATAATGAGTTTTCAAGTTCTAGTTCACAGTGAATTTCACACGGAACCATTTCTAGGTTTAATTAACCTCCTAGATGTTCATGACAAACTTCAGTTACCCTGTTACTCCTTTTGTTTGGCAGCAGACTGCTAGTTAGGATTAAGTGAACATGCAAAATGAGCAACTCACTGTAGGATCACTTTCTTTATTAGGCTTTGAATTAGCTATAGTAATAAGAAGTAATATTTCCGTTAAAGTTTGCATAAGTAGAAATTTAAAGGCTCACTTGCTTTACAAGTAACAAGAATTTCACATAAATCATAGTTGATAGTATAATTGTCTCCTGAAATAATGGACCCTTTAAAATACCAAATGACTCTTATCAATATTGGTTTTATTGCAGAAGTGACACGGCATCTTTAAGTTATCTGATCAGTCAAAAGAGCAAACGCATTCCAAGGGCACAACAGTTGAAAATCGAATGCAATTGCAAAATAACTGAAGCTTGTCAAGATCACCTAGATGGCTGAAGTGAAGTAGGTGGTAACGTTTATGCATACAGTATTCAGAATCAAGAAGGCTGAAGGTTATTGAGTGTGTTTGTGCGTTGTTGCTTTGACTCCAAGTCTTATTCAGAACATAACAATCAATTAATTATGGTTGTGCTTGTAGACCATAGAAGAGTTGGCCCACGAGTGTTTCACTAACATCTGTCAACTGTGGGCCTGGGCAGTGAGGGCACAAGAAATGCACAAACAGGAGGGTGACAAAACAAGTGAGCAGAGAGGCAAACATGGAGGAACAACACATTAGGAACATTTGGGTGTGGCTTGAAGATCCGAGCTAAATAAATCTCATGGAATAATAATTAAAGTTCTTAGAGGAAATATTTTTTTCATTTAGCTTTGGGAACATCAGGGATATTAATGCAAGCATTTGAAATACTTAATTAAACCTTAAATCAGAGTTTCTAAAGTGGCAGCCCATGTACTATGTGTTTAATGCTCACAGTGTTTAAGAAACAGGAATTAGTGGTGTTTCATGTAGAAAGTCCACCTGTTTCAAAAAATTAATTTATGAAAAAACTGGCAAGCAGGGTAAATCTGGACTACTGTAGCCTAAGGTCAATTAATTGGTGAGGAAAGATTCTTTTTTTTTTAGATAGGACATTCCCCCTCTCTAATTTGCCCAAGTGTTCACCATTTCCCATTGTTCACTCACACTGAGGCCAAATAACAGTTTAATATAAATCTTGCACTACTCTTTGATTTATACCTGGTATTTACATTTATCATTTTTACCTGAATTGCCTATGAAAATCTTGAATTTACAATTCTGCTCTAAATAAAACTAATTTTGAAATTACATAGCCTAACATGAGTTATCCCCAGAAGTTTATCTCCTTTAGATGCCAGAAATCTCCAAGATAAAACAATCAGTCACAGAATCTCTGAGTTACATTGGTTTAGGCATCAACTAATTTTCATGAACAATTTAGGCCAGAGCAGGCCAAAATATGGTTCAAAGTTATTTGCATGTCATGTTAAGTCAATAAAAGGAGGTTTGGCCTCCAGAGGCTGAGACCAAACATTCTGAATGGAGTGGAACACATTTCAAATAGAAAGACCAGGCCAGCTTTGCAGGTGCTGTTACATATGTCACCAACGAACCCTGAGCTTTGCCTCAGGGAACAGACCAAAAAACTGTGTGTTTAAATTGCTGTACTTTTCAAGTGCTTGGCAAGCATTTGCCAGGCAGAAGCCAGAATCTGAGTGTCTGTGGTTGTTCACTGCGGCAAAGAACATGAACTAACCACTCATTGACATTTTAACATTAGTGAATCTTACATTGTAATATGTTTTCTAATGTTCTTTTTATAAGGGGAAAAATTAAAGTCTTAACATCATTAACTTCAGGAAACAGAATCTATCGTCTAAGCAAAAGTGAGCACTACTCCTTATGTAATAGTCATACGAAACTAAGATAATCTTGGATAAACTGTAATGGATAAAACATATTTAAGTAATGACAGAATGGTACTGAATCTTTAGTTATAACAAGTTCTTCATTATAGTCAAAAGGTGATTCCCTGATTGGGAATCACTTCGTGAAACTGCCCTTTATTGGATGATTTGAGTGAAATCCTTCACCTGCCATAGTTCCATTTTTCATGTGTGAAAAGCTGTCATTAGATTTCTTAGTCCACAAGAGTTGACAAACTATACCTGTGGACTGATTCCATGACCTTCTTTGGTAAAGTTTTATTAGAACACAAACATACCCGCTTTTTGTGTATTATCTGTAGCAAATTTGTTTTATGACATAGTTGAGTATTTCCAGGAGACTATATGGTCTAAAAAGCCCCTATCTTACTCAACTGATTTTAATAAACAAATCAGACCATGTTAATCTGCTCCATTAGAAGGGAAGAGAACAAGAAGCCTGATCCTTTTTAAAGCCATTACAATAGATAACATAATGAAAATAATACTATCATGTGTTTCTACTAGGTATCTTTCCAGAAAAGAAACATTATAGTTAGTAAGTTAATATGGTGCTAAATATATCATTTTAAATCAGCCTAAACCTATAAAAAGTTCCCATTGGAACATTTTGGTTTCTTCCAGATATCCAGGTTTCAACTATGGTGGTTGCAGCTCTTGATCAAAGGGAATCCACGTGTCAACATAAGAAACTTTCAAACCTGTAGAGAATTTTTACAGAAGTTCATTTCAGCCAAACTGATGACATATGCTGAAGAGCCAGATCTCATATGCTCTGGAGTATAACAGTTTTGCATCTTCTTTTATGCATTTTAAATTAAAGAAGGAATTTAAGAAAGATTACTTGGAGGGGAGGGAGAAGCAAGTTAGGGATTGAATTACAGGTTAGTGGAGATTATGTATTCTCTTTGAAGGTGGTTATGGTTTATTTGAAAGGTATGTTAACCTAGGTACACACCTTGCTTAGGGAAAATATAAGCCTTTTACTAAAAAAGTTATATGCCTGGGGCATGACAACCAATCATGACCTGCCTAGTTAGTAACTTATGATCAGATCACCCTGTGAGGTTACTTTCCATAGCACCCCCTTTTTTGTACACACATTAAAGTAGTAGTTCTTAAACTTTGTTTGCATCAGGATCACCTGGAGAACCAAAGATTCCTGGGCTCCACTCTCAGAATGTCTGACTCAATAAGAAGGGGCAATAATTTTCATTTCTAACAAGTTTGCAAGTGACACTGCTTCAGCAGCTTGGTCAAGGGACCTCACTTTGAGAATCACAACATGAAGGTACTTAGTGATAAGAAAATGACAGATGTCCTACTTGACATATCCACTTGCACATTTTGTTATAAGCATGATTTTAGATGACAAATACATTAATCATTTAAGCAAAGGAAAAAAACTTTCAAACAACAGTAAAGACTTGAATGTGAGTCCTGGCTGTTTTTCATGTACTCATACGTCAATCAAAAACCTCATTTTCTCCTAATTAAATATTAGAGATGAATTTCTATCTCCCTTACAGAGTTATTTTGAAGTATTATTGATTACTTAGTGATCTGAAAATTACTGTCAAAATATGACATTTACAAAACTTTCAAGAATATTAAGATTTTTAGAAATGTCATTAATCAAAATAAACTAAATTATTTTACTGATTTGCATCCTAAATAGTTTACTTCAGATTATTCCCAATATCTTATTAATGAACAGTTTTATATCATTTGAACCTTTCATGTACTAATTCAGTTAACCATTTGTTGAATATTAAACCATTTATTGAATATTATACAGTGTACTAGACACCTTCTATATATAACATGTAGCTTCCATTTACTTCTCAATGTCCACTCTTTACTGGTCAACACCCTGTTTTCTGCTACAAGAGGCTGCTATACATGGGATCAGCAGGTTTCGTTGTCTTCTGACTTCCCGTTGGATTCCGCCATTTAGGTTCCAAGAAGAGGTGGAAAATGTGGTCAGATACCTGTTTTCATGATTCTTCTCAGAGGTGTTTCCTTAGGAAGGCTCTGTTCCCTCATTGTCACTTTTTCTGTCATGAAAGCCTTACTTAGAGTACTTCCTTTCCTGCTAACCTCTGCTTCCTCTTCCCGTCAGAACTGGTGGAGGTACACCTTGGTGCTGCAAGCACCAACCACATGGAGACAGACTCTCCTGTGCTCCCTCTGTGTACCACATTTCCCCTTTTAA
This sequence comes from Phyllostomus discolor, assembly GCF_004126475.2. Taxonomy (NCBI): domain Eukaryota; kingdom Metazoa; phylum Chordata; class Mammalia; order Chiroptera; family Phyllostomidae; genus Phyllostomus; species Phyllostomus discolor. Next base: position 129,586,098 of record NC_040906.2, on the reverse strand, counting down.
ATAGCCCCTTTGTAAATAAGCTCTCTTTGAATTACTGAAATTTCAGTGGATCTTGGTGGGATCCTAATGACACGCTTGCAATGCTTTCATGAAGTAACTATTACTCTATTATTTTACAGATGAGGAAACCAAGGCTTCAAGAAATGGTAGTGCCCATATTCAGATTCAGTCCTAACTTCCCAGTGTGTGGTCTTTCTGCTACCAAGGGTTCTCAAATGTTAACACATACAAGGATTACTTGGGGAGTTTGTAAAACATATTGATCAGTAAGCTTCATCAGCAAAATTTCTGATTCTAGTATATGTGATACATTTTTGATATCTGCATTTTAACAACAAGCACAGGTTTTTCCAGAAATAATAATGTTAAAAATACTAATCTTACCTTATAAAAACCACTACTAATTAATATGTTCTCTATTAGCTAGTATTTTCATAGTAATCATAATGAAGAATATACCATTTTTATCCTCTTTTTACAGATGAAGAAACTGATGAGTAGAGAATTTAAGTAAATTGATTCGGATTATATACCTTAATTCAGTGGCACTAGTATCTAATTATGAGCCCATGTTCTCAAATACCCCCTTATGCAGCTGAAATTTGGACCATTCTTAGTGAACCTCAGCAAACTACCACTTAGTCCCCAATGTCACTGCCTCTCAGTTTACTCATCTTAATCATGTGCCTCTCGTGACTCCTCAAAGGGGATGATGCTGCCATGATGGCCGTGGTATTTCTAGTTTACCACCTCATGCCAGGATGGTGCACGAAATCAGCCCACCTGTTTTTTGTTTCTTTGTTTGTTAACTTGAGTACACAGAGTCACATCTCAGAAAGAATTTTGGCATTACAAAAAAGAAAAATATAAGCAATGAAGTTATTTCTTTTATACTTACTTGGTTTTAGTAGTTATGTATAGATATGTGTCACAACATTTAAAATAATAAACAGGCATCATTTTATCTACAAACATTTCAGCTAATGTTCTGTTTTGAAATAGCATATGAAACATCTAGAATATGGATATCAGAATATCTAGAATAATAATATCAGAAACATCTAGAATAATAATTTAGTTCTATATTCTTGATTCCCCAGCATAGTGTTCTCTTAAAACTCCAGAATACCATTCCCCAATAGGATTTTCCGTGATAATGGAAATGTTCTGTCTGCACTGTTTAATATATAAGTAATTAGTTACATGTGGCTTTTGAGCACTTGAAATATGGCCAGTGTGACTGAAGAATTGAAATTTTAATGCTACTGAAATTCAATTAACTGGAATTTTAATAGTCACAATAGACTGGTGGCCATCCTATTGGATATCACAGTTCTAGAAAGCACATTAAACAGCATCCTTTGACTATGGCTTCTTTGACACATTTAAAATATTTTAAATGTAGTTACGTGTTTTTTAAACTTGGACATGATTAAGATATTTGTCATTAAAAAGACTTACATCTTCTTCATTAATGGCTTTCCTTCTATTGCTATTCAAGTTTAACCCAGTGTATCAAAACTGTAGTTGGTTTATGTATTGTGTCTAATAACATTATTTTTTGTTCTGGTATAATATTTTTTCTGACTGCATTTTTTGCACTTTGGAACTTTCCCTTCTATAGCTGTGATGGATGTGGTCAGAACCCTCCAACATCTCAACAGTCCCCGTGGAATCATGGCAGTCACCTGTGGGAAGGAAGTCCATCGTGCCTTCTATAAATCTCTAATCAAGTGTACAACTTGCTATGGGGTTTTAATAAAGCTATAAACATAGGAAATGTAAAGCCATCAGTTCACACTGTTTTGTTCCATAAAACATAGAAAGGTGGTTGTTATTTTATGCATCTGCACCAAACCTGAGTAATTTTAACAAGCCTTGGAATAAATACATTGAATATGAAACACATTTTTCAGTTGAGTTTGACATCCAACTTCATGCATAAAAAAGTCCTATTTATTATGCAGCGATAGTCACACACACCATATTTATAAGGGAATAAGTTATTTCCTGAAACTCTGGTGTGTCATTTCATAGTAATTATACCATATAAAGTAATTATAATCATGTTAGGTATATAAGCAGAATATAACCACTTCAAATTTGCCTTTAATTTTATGTTAATCTGTTTGTTGGCTGGCGTGTGGTTTTAATGTGTCCTTGTATTTTCATCTGGGGGAAATGATTAATTGTCATGCTCATAAATAACTACATTAAAGATATATTTAGAAAGATATACATTTTAAATTTATTAGGTTGAATTTAAAACAAAATAAATAGTAAAGGAAAATATAATAAAAATAATGTAAAAAATAATGCAGTTCATTCTTGAACGGAGTTGAAGGCAGTTATTTTAAGTGCCTGTGATGTTTCCACATGCTTTACAAAAGACATTACTTAACAGAATTTAGAGTCTTTGGCTTAAATATTATCTAATTCTTAAAAATCATCTCTCTTACATTTCCACCAAAATACTTATTAAAACGCATCAAAAATTCTTAAAAATCATCTCTCTTACATTTCCACCAAAATACTTATTAAAACGCATCATCATTAAAGAGAAAATCTTACACAGTGAATATTTGGACTCAGTCTATGCAAATCTAGAGTCAAAAAGATCTTTTCACCAGGTACAAGGCCAAAGGAAGTAGACTGAAAAATTCAATAACAGGGATCATCGCAGCAAAGCTATGAAGTAGTTACTGATAACATCCCCATTTAACAGCCTGGGAAGTGGGAGTGTGGAGTAATTTGCCTAGGGGCCTACAGGGAATAAGGGGCAGAGCCAGGATATGAATCTAATCTGGCTCACAAGTCCATGCTCTTAACTTTAACTCTATATAAATACTTAACTTTCCCTGCCCTGGATGAAACTGTAGACTAATAATAGGGCATAGATTCATAAGTGTTTAAATGCAGGAACATTACTGGTTGTAACTTAGAGTCATGTAAGCTGATGTAAAAGAATAAAGGAAAAAGTTGAAAATTCTATAGAAGGTGGGAAAGATATAAGACAAAACTATTTTTTTATTGTTTAACGTTAGTGATTGGCTATTTTTAGTAGCTTCTCAGTACAACTCATGGTGCCAGATTCCAAGTATACAAAAATTGTGTGGCTGAATAAATAAATTAATCAAACAATAAAGGAACCAATCAGTGAATGAGAGACTTTGCAGAAAACCATAACCAAATGTTCAAGGAATCTTAAAATATTATAAGGAAACCAGAAATGTTAGGTTTGAAAGATCATGATAGCTTTCTTACTAGTAAAAGTCTTCCATACAATTGAAGACAACTAGGTTTGTGTGACTCCAGGGGGCAAAAATAGTATGACTTAGAACTTGCAACATAGCAAATTTTGACAAAAAATAAGGAAGAATAATCTGTTGTTGTTCCCATTTGTATCTTAATTTATGAAATGTGAGAAATCTTAGTATGATTAAAACATCAGTCCTTTTCAAATATTTTAGACTATCAATTTGTAACCCATTCATACATTCATAGGTTGTAAGGATTTTTTATTTAATAATTTCAGACATAAAATTGGCCATTTAACTTCAATTGTCTGTCAAATACTTAAATATTTGTATGTGTTAAGATGGAGTTCATCATGTTGTGGTAAAGAAGGAAGTCCTGCTATTTGTGACAATGTGGATGGAGCAATATGCTAAGTGAATTAGCCAGACAGAAAGACAAATACTGCATGTTTTCACGTATGTTGAAAAAAAAGTCACACTCATAGAAACAGAGTATAAAAGTGTGTGACAGGGTCTGGTATGTTGGAGAAATAGGGAGAGATTGGTAAAAGGGTACAAATTCAGCTATAAGAACAACTTCTGGACACCTAATGTGAAACATAGTGACTATAGTTAACATTATATTATGTTAATTGAAATTGCTAAGAGAGTAGAACTGACACTAAAGTTCTCACACTAATAAAAATTAAATAAAGTAAAATTAAAACAAACATATTGAAGATTTGTTTTTTACTTATTTTGAAAACCCATGTTTCTAAGGGAGGCTCAATATATGAATAGAAGAAATAGTAGTAGTACATAGAATTATGAGTATTTCTATTTTAAAATCACTTCCAGCATATAAGGTGAAGGAATGAATCCGTTCAGCTCATGAAGAATGGAAAACTGAGATGTGGGAGAGGAAAAGCCTTTCAAAGAATATGCATTTTTTCTTAGGAGGGAGGCAAAACATGTCAGAGGCTTATAAATAGTGAATGGAAGATTAAAGCACCTCGCCTAATTGTTATTAAGTTTAGAGAAAGAAAGAATATTCTTGAATTATGAATAGAAAGTTTTATGAATTGGAGAAAAGGAGGGATGCAAAACAAACCATAAAGACAGATGCATTTATAGGTGATGGAATAGGTTTATACAAAACTATTTTTAACCAAAACAAATTCTGTGAATATCATAGCTTATATGGAATATCATTAAACTCAAATATCAGTGCTAAAATTAACCACAGTGGATATTACCCTTTGTAATTACTGAACTACATACTTTGATAATAAAAATATAAAGGGGCTAATTCATGATCTTAAAGAGTTACTAGCTTTAAATCCAGGGTGGGGGAATCACATGCACAGTTAAAAGTGCAGTTCAGTGTGGTAGCTGTGGGGCACACAGCGAAGTGTAGTATGGAGGAGGGCCAGGGGATGATTTCATAATATAACTAATTCTTAAAATGAGTGAGTTTCTATTGATTTGTGAAGAGGATGTCCCAAGAGAAAGGAAAAGTGAGTAAGTCATAAAACAGATCTGCATAATAAATTCTACATGTTTTGTGGCTCACAAAACAGAGTTCAAGTTGAAAGGAATGTTCGAGAGAGTAGTAGATGACCTCTGAGTCACAAAAGAGCCATGTATCCATCTGTGAAAAGCTGGGACTTTATCTTATAGGTCGAGGACAACCTGGAGCTGGTAGGAAGTTGCAAATTGCCTGAGATTGGGTTCAGGATTGAGGTTCCAAGTAAACATTTACTTTGAAGCCAAAAAAATGTAAAAGGTCACTCAGGAGCAGAAGGCTACATTCAGACCCCTGGGGATACTGATATTTAGAATCTCTAACTCTTCTTTACAATCAAGTAAGATGAGAACAGAAAAGTGTCCATCAAATTTAGCAATTGGAAGTAACTTGTAACCTTTGCCAAAGCAGTTTAAACACACACACTGAAAAGGGCATGAACAAGTAGGGAAAAAAAATCAATGAATCATTGTGATGTTTTATCTACCCCACATCTTATCAAGGTTTAAAAGGGCAGTTGCTTTACAAAGAGCGTATGTCATTTGTTTGTATTTTAATTGATAAATGCAGATCTGCTGACAAACAGAACGTAACAACAGTAACAAAAAGTGGTAGTGTTCATAAACATTCACCAGGTCTAGACTGCCCACTGTTGTCAAGTAGCACCAAGGTGTTTCAGGGGTAAACACAGGCATATAAAATGCATCTAATTACAAGGTGCTATCAGTGATATGGTTCAAATGTTCTCTTTTGTGGTCTAAAGATTGTTAAAAAATTAAAAACAACTTAGAGCACATTTAAATTGTTTGGTGTACAATATAAAAATGATGTCACCAATAATTCTTAGGGGTCTGTCTAGTCTTCTTTGAAAACAGCAGGAAAAATTTAAGGATTCAGAATAAATTCATAGCATGTTTTAGAAAAATGTTTTAAATATATGATTCAAGTTTATCCTCAAGTAGTTTGATGATACTGATAAAACTGACCTTGTTTAAAATACATGGACAGAAAATAAAGTGTAAGGACAAATTGACTTGAAATTTGCATGGAAATTACCTCATAAAATAATATCTTTGCCAATTATGAAAAATAATTGATCTGGAATTTTAAAAACTGTACCTTTACCCATTGATTGCAGAAAGCAAGCCAGTAGTATACATACATAGTTTTTCCACCTCTGAGTGATTCTTCCATTCGTGTGTGTGTGTGTGTAAGACCATGTCACCCTTGAAAGACTAAATTCATCATGGTGCTATTTTGGAGTTTGACTTTCATTTTACCTTTTCCATTTGGTTTTCTGAACTTTGAAAAGTCTGTAGCCCTCTCTAAGTTTCAATACAACTTCACTAGTGAAGCTGAGATAACAGTAGCACCTCCGTCAGCAGCATATTCTAATTCTGACATAAAAAGTACAAAGCATGGGGGGGTAAACCTGAGCATCAGTGTTTAAGGTACTGAGCAAAATATAAACATGTTATCATTCAACAGTTCTTTCCATGACTTCATGTTGTAGATACCGTTAATATAAAAGTTAGTATGGTTTAATATGTAAACCATAAAATTAATTATAGGTTTATATTTAAAATCATTCTTTCTTGGAATAAAACTGACTTTTGAAATAAATTAGACAGTAATCAAAACAATTTTGGAATGGGAAATGTATATCTGCTTATGAATTTTTTAAAATAAGGGGGAAACTGATAATTCAGAATCATTTTAATATTCTACCTGAACCACTTTTAAATCAAATTATTGCAAATAGATTGACAAGTGAGAAATAGTTATTTACATATTGCAACCAAGATGCACCTATTGTAAGGATTTTTGTTTGTTTATAATTACCATATTTGGCCATCTATAATGTGCACCTACATTTTTGTGTACATTATACACAGGATTATTATACCCATGGCATGTAATCATCATACCTATTCATGATACTCATCTTTACTTTCCCTTCAAAAATTTGGGTAAAAAGGTACACATTATACACAGCAAAATGCAGTAATAAAATTGAAACAATGTATACTAATTCAATTCCCCTGATTCCTTGTTTGTAAAATGGACACAGTAGGGCTGTTAATGGGTTAATCTAGGTAACGTCTATAGCACAATACCCAGGATATGGTAATGCATAATAAATGTATGCTGTAGGGAGAAAACTGTACTTGAACAATGATTAAAATAAAATTAAAAAAATAAATGTAAGCTGTCATCATTGTTGACATTGTGGTGAATAATATTCATACAGAGTTGTAGGGATTTAGTTTTTTTATATCTTTTATTCTATTTCATACACTTTGTGATTGTTATTATTGTCATCCTATTTCTCAGGTGAAGAAAAAATAGAAAGGTTTAGTGACTTGCTTAACATCACAAAACCATTACATTTTAGAAATAGGTCACTGGACATGCTGTTTCTTCTTTTAATCAACTCACAATTGAAGGAAACATCCCTGCAAACTGTTGTTATTATTTATTGTTCTTTATGGAAAGTAAATATTTCTTGCAGGTGACATTGGATTTGATTATTACAGCATTTTATGGACTCTAATTCTACAGAGTGGGAATCATTTTAAAAAATTTTTCTTTGCATTTTTTAAGCTTTGCTGAAATATTGTTGACATATAACATTGTGTAAGGTTAAGGTGGCACAAAGCTCAAGTTTGTGGTTTCTCCTTGGCCCACAGAACTACTGCAGCTTTCTGAAGTGTTCACTAGCCACCTGCCAAAGCTTTCTCTCACCGCTACCGTAGGGAGTGGGCACAGGGGCCAACCATGGGGTGGGAAGAAGTATGGGTGAGGCGCACCCAGAGCTACTTGGGGAGATTCTGTGAGCAAGGCATTCTCAGTGGCCCATGGGTGGGCTTTCAGTGATGCAGCTTACAATGCAGTTGGTTGGATCACATCCCTTTAATGCCCTCCATGAATCTTATCTGCCACTCCCAGCCTTGCTGTCCTATAGTTGTGCAACTCATAATACAGTACTCTTGATGGAGTCAGAGAAAAAAGGGCTACTTTGGCAGCATCTTCCCAGGTGGAGAAGCCTGGAGGCTCATTCAAATGCTGTCACCGCCCCCACCCCACCAGAGAGATCACAGAGTAAGAAATTCTCCCTTGGCCCTGAGTTGTACCACCTTGGAGTGCTGATATAGGTAGAGTCAAATTGTTCTTCTTACCCTCTCCAATGCATACAAACTCATACATTTGCTCCAATGGTGAGCTGGAGCTTCTCTGCTGAAACTACCTGGATTTCCACAAAGGTTCTCTCTTCAGTGGGTGATTATCTAACATAGTGTTTTCTAGAGGATTCCAGATCATAGATGAGAGGGATTGTAGCTGGCTCATGGGCCACTGCAGTATCCAAAGCCACAACCAAGGTCTATATGCCTATCACCTGCAGCACAGGTGGACCAGACTCCTCCTGGGCCCCACGCTTATGGCTCTGGATCCCTCAACTCCCACAAAGGCACTTTGTCTCTGGCTGGATATCAGATTTTTACTAAGGGGGATAAGATGAGGGATATCTTATTCAGCCATGATGCTCCACAGAGTGGGAATCTTGTCATCTCTCTGGCGCCTGAGAGTCATTACCAATTATGTAATTGGTGAACATGTTAGAGATTGGGGTTTGCAAATTCCCTGTTACTGAGTATACATTTTGTCAAATCTGTGATCCTGTCTGCTCACTGGTCAAGTAGTTTTCTCAAGTGATAGATACCAAATATCTAAGGTATTTCAACACATTTTTAAAAGTCTCTAGAGAGTCAAATGACTACAATATTACTCAGTTTTTAGCATAGACACTGTTACTATTTGAAAAATAGCATTTGGAAAAATAATGAAAGGGATAATAAAGTTTATTATCTTCACCTAAACATGACTTGTCATGATTCTATGAATGATTTTTGGGTAAAACAAACCAATATGTTTATTATGTTATCTTTTATTTAATGTTAAGCCTAAATGTATGTCTCTAAAACCATTTTCCAAATTAACATTTTGTAATCCAGGTTTTTTCAGGGGTTCATTATATATACACATATATCACATTAAAAATTATATTCTCATCTGTTAGAAACAATTGAAACCTGGCTGTGATTCTGTTTGCCCTCTTCTCTTAATTTTAGGTCTTGGTTATCCTGAATTTATATAGATGTCAGTATATTTCAGGAAGCAATTGTTTGAACAGAGCCTGAGTACTATGACATAATGTGTGTTTAAAGAGTGTATTCCTAAAGAGAGGATTCTTCTAGGTTTTAGTATGTGATGTATTATTCTTGTAATGGCACAATTCTCTTGGCTTAAATCCCAAATGAGATATTTGAGACAGTCCATTCAATGACAACTTTATTGGCTTGAGCAAATTACCTCAAAGGATTTTGCATGACATGCATTAGAAATAAATGGTACTTAAAAAAAAGTAATAGTCAGTTATATAGATAAAGTGGGTGGTTGGTTGGATGGATGGATGGATGAATGGATGAATGTAGAGAGGGAAAGCCATCACAATTTAGGCTTCTGTTTTTGTTTTTCTGTAAAATATGTCCACTTCTAGTATCTCCCACCATCTGTGACAGAGTTTAATTTATAAATTCGGCACAGTAAGAGATTAAAACAATAATAATAAATAGAATAATTATAACAATGTACTATAATAAGTTATGTGAATGTGGTTTCTCCTTTCTCTCAAAATACACTGTACAAATGGATCATTCACATCCAGACTGGATAGAGTAGGATGGCTGGAGATTTTATCATGCTATTCAGAAGGACACACAATTTAAAATTTATGAATTGTTTATTTCTGGAATTTGCTACTTAATATTTTTGGACCATGGTTGACCACAGGTAACTGAAACCTCAGAAAGCAAAACCACAGGCTGGGGAAATACTGTATCTGAGAATTCCAGTGAAGATCTTTGGTTGAAGATAATTTTGATGTATTGGCTGCTCTGTTATTCAAAACATGTTTGGGTTGCACCTTTTGCTAATGGGCATGGAATCCACTGCACTTTTTGGTGGGCAGTCACGTCTGCTGCCACAAAGTAGTCTGTTAGTGAGCTGAAAGTACACAGGAAGCTTACAAAGTAATTTAGGATCTTTATTAGGTTTTCCTACCACCCTTTCATTATATAACTCTTTATTTTTAGGAAGCATCATTGTACTAGATATGGGGTTGATTTCATTACCTTTTTCTGTTTAAGTTTCAGTTTTCTGTTTTACCCTGCTCCTCACGGGAACTCAGTGAACAGATTCATTGGTATGTAACTTCCAGTGGAGATGTTTTATTTATTCAGTGTTGCCTGAATCTTTTGTGCCCAAAGGGTTTCTCCTAGTTATTGTTCCCTGTGATATTTTAATATTTTTAAGGTAGAGATATAGATGACAAAAGCCACAAGAATGCTCAAATATACAGTATTCATTTGCTGTGTCCAAATTTCTGTAACACGCCTCTCCTGTTGACTGGGGAAATCAGTTAGATATGGAAATTATAGAACATTTCTTTTTTCAGTCTTGTGGAGAAATATTGCAAGTGAAAATGTCAAATTTAGGAGTACTGGCTCAGTTTAACTATAAATGTTCACATCTGTAATCAAGATACATTATGTGAGGTGAGATTTAAAGTGAATAATAGATGTTTCCTAAGTAATATTTTTTTCTATCAAGGTACCTTGCCTTTATTACTTCCCAGATTTCAACTATGTTTTTAATTATTCACATGGCAATCACAAAGTGATTTCTAATAAATCAGTGCTTTTCAAAGTACAGTTCCTGGGCCAGCAACATCAGTCTTACCTGGAAACTTATTAGAAATGCAAATTTCCTGGATCCAACTCAGGCCTTGCAAGTAAGAAACTCCCGTGGATGGTGGTGTCCTGCAGTCTGTTTTTTAACAAATTTTCCAGTTAAATCTGAAGCAGCTAATATTTGAGAAACACTGTAATAAATCATTGAATTATCAAAGACAGATTAGGTATGATATCTGAGCTAAGTTGCCTAAAGATACTGTCCAATTGCATAGAATAATTGTTGGACCTCTCCATAGTATAAGGTATACTAGGACACAGGCAACACATAGAAACAGGCATTCAAAAGCATTTTTTGAATGAATTAATTTTTGTAGACTACAGTTACATAGGCTTTATTTCAGAATTTTAAAAAGTTATCCAATATGCAGAATATATGAGTACCATTATCTATGTTTGAGGGAAGGATTAATACATTGTATATTTATTTCCTAAAATGGTAATGAGCATAAGTTTATCTGTGAATCTAGGTGTGTATATGGATACTTTACCTTTTAAAAAGAAACATATATGTAAAGTATATGTATGAAAAGTACAATTAAATTGCTGTAACTGATCTGGTCTGAACTTGGCCATCACAAGTGGTAAGCAACTGCTATAGTTCCTTAGCTATAGAAGAATAGCTTAGCTTAGAAGAATAAAATCATTACTTCATATAATTAATGGAGTTATTTCAAAGATCAACTGTATGAGTTAATCAACTAAGCAAGTTCTACATCTTAACACACATTTGTTCATGTAGGCCATTAAAATGCACTTTACTTTTTTATTTTAATAATTTTATTAAAGCAAAATTGACATACAATAAGCTGTACATAAAAAAAAACATGTACAACTTGGCAAGTTTTTATGTATGTGTACCCAGTGAAATCATCACTAAACTCAAGATAAGGATCATAATGACCTTCACTCCCCAAATTCTCCTGCCCATAAGATCCCGTTGCAATCCATTATTCCTGCCCCTCACTGCTTCCCTTCATCTCTAGTAGTTACTGTTCTGCTTTTGGTTATTCTAAATTAGTTTTTGTATCCTGTAATTTGTGTTAATGGAATAATACAATATGTAGTGTTTGGGAGATAAGGCTTCTTTTAGGCTAATTTCATGCAACATAATTATTTTGAGTATCGTACATCTTCTGTTATGTACATACTTTAAGGTGTTCTTCTTCATGATGGTGTAGTATTCCATCATATGGATACTTTACCACAGGTGGTTCATTCAGTGAACATTTGGGCTGTCCAGACTGGGTTATTACAAATAAAGCAGATAAGCACAGGGTGGAAGTTGTTATGTATAGTCACAGGTATTGATTGGATTTAAATGTCAGGATCATATGGTAGGTATACATTGGCATTTTAAGAAACTCAAATTGTTTACGGGAGTGGTTTTATCATGTTGTATTCCCATCAGCAATGTGTGTGAGTTCCTCTACATCATGACCAACACTTGGTATGGTCACTCTTTTTAATTTTAACTCTTCTACTCTGTAGGTAGTAGTATCACATTGTGGTTTTAATTTGCAGTTCCCTAATGACTAGTGTTATAGAACAGACTTTCATATGCTTATTTGCGATTGGAACAACCTGTTCTAATTTCTTGATCTGTTTTTAAAATTGTGTTGCTTTCTTATTATTGAATTCTGAATTTTCCTTATATATTCTGGATGTAAGTACTTTATTAGATAATACAGTTGTTTAGCTAAAGTAGGTTTATAGTTGTTTATATGGAAAATAATATGATTAATTTTGAACAATGATTAATAAACATTTTCTCTGGTCTATGGCTTATCATTTTATTATCTTAAAATTAGTGTTTTCTGAGAAGCAGATACCACTTTAATTGTGATCAATTATACTTTATTAATGTTTCATTTTATGGAGCTTGCTTTTGGTTTCATGTTTTAAAAATCTTTTTTTCTAATCTAAGATTACAAAGGTTTTCTCGTATTTCCTTCTAAAAGTGTTAAAGTTTTAGGTTTTATGTTAAGGTATATGATTCACTATTTTGAGTTAATTTTTATAAGTAATGTGACATTTATAGAGAATTTTTTCCCTACCTTTCCCCTTTCCTTTCCCATTCCTATTTTTTCTTCTGTCCTCCCCTCCTTTTTCTTTTCTCCTTTTTCTGTGTAGATCTCTATGTTTACAGCACTGTTTGCTGAAAAAAAAAACATACTCTACTGAATTGACTTTAAATCTTGTTGAAAAAGTAGTTTCCCATATATGTGTAGATTTATTCCTGGACACTAGTTTGTTCTACTGACTTATTTGTCTTTATAGTCCTTTATAATAAGCCTGAGGATAAGTGATCTTACTTCTCCAACTTTTTCAAAGTTATTTTGGATATTCTAGTACTTTGAATTTCCATACAAATATTATAATCCAGTCATTAATTTCTATTAAAAAATCCTATTGGGGTTTTGATTGGGATTACATTGAATCAGTAGATAAATGTAGATGATGCAAGTTTGGGAAAAATTGAAATCATAACAATATTGAGTCTTTTAATTCTTGAACACTGTATATCTTTCCATTTATTTATACCTTCATTAATTTTCTTCAGCAATATTTTATACATCTCTACATATTTTGTTAGATTTACCAAAGTATTTTATATACTTGAATACCATTATAAGGGATATTTTTTTTAATATTTTTATTTATTTATTTTTAGAGAGATAGGGAGGAAAAGAAACAGCAATGTGTGGTTGCCTCTCATGCACCCCCCAAACAGAGATGCAGCCTGCATCCCAGGTATGTGCCCTGACTGGGAATCAAACCAGCAGTCCCTTGGTTTGCAGGCTGGGGCTTAATCCATTGAGCCACATCAGTCAGGGCCAAAGTTGTAAGTTGTTTTAAGGCTTCTTCTTTGGGCACTGGGGACCCTCTCTGGCTCTCCCCCTCCTGCATTTTCTAACTCCTTTTTTTTGACTTTTTAAAAATATATTGTATTGATTATGCTATTACAGTAGTCCCATTTTCCCCCCTTCACTCCCCTCCACCCTGTACACCCTCTCCCACCCATATCCCCCCCTTTAGTCATGTCCATGTGTCATACTTACAAGTTCTATAAAGGATATTTTTAATTTCAGTTTTCTATTGTTTGTTGCCACTATACAAATAGGATTTTTGTATACTGATTTTATATCCTATAATCTTGCTAATATCACCTATTAGTTGCTTGTCTGTGGATAGCATTGGATTCTATGTAACTGATCATGTCACCTGTGAATAGTTTTAGTTCTGCTTTTCCAGTCCAGATATATTTTTGTATGTGTGCAGGATCTTACTGGCAAAAAACCTTCAGTGCAATATTGAGTAGAAGTGGTGGAATCAGGCATCTTTGTACAGTATCTCTTACTCCATTAAGTATGATATTAGCTGTAGGAATTTGGAAGCTGCCCTTTATAAAATAGGAATTTCCCTTCTCTTCCTAGTTTGGTGATCATTTTTAACCAGGAATGGGTGTTGGATTTTCTCAAATATTTTTTCAATATCTTGATGAAATGATTGAAATGTAGTTTCTCCTTTTAGATTTTTAACTTGAGAATTTTATTGATTAATTTTCAATTGTTAAAACAATTTTGTACTTCTGGGATAATAGCCCTTGATCATCCTTTATATACACACACGCATATGTATGTATGCATATATAGGTATACATATATACATATATATTCATATATATATATATATATATTTGGTTCCTATTAACTAAAATATTTAGAATTTTTGAACTCATGTTTATGAGGCATATTGATCTATAGTTTATTTATAGTATTTTTCTCTTATTATGGTGTTAGGGGAATACTGGCCTGATTGAATGAGTTGAGAGTTATTTGTTCTTAAATTTTCTGGAAGAGTTTGGTATAATTAGTATTATTACTTCCTTAAATGTTTGATAGAATTCATAGTGAAGCCATTTTGACTTAGGATTTTATTAATAAGAAAACATTTATACCAAAAATGAGTATCTTTAATTGATATAGGACTATATAAATTATCACTATTTTCTTGAAGAAACTTATAGTTTGTTTTTTAAGGAATTTTTTTATTTTTCTATATTATCAAGTTTATAGCATAACATTGTTTATTTTGGGGGGGAAATAGTATATATATATTTATATATAATTTTAAATCTGCTTTTCTCTGGCTACTTTAAAAATTAAGAATCTTCTCTTAATGTGATTGACCTTTTAATTTTCTCAGTACATTGGCTATTGAGTTGTTGGTATTTTTATTTCTCTCTCCCTACTTTTTATTGAATCTGAAAATATCTGTTTCCTATTTGTCATAAACTTTTAGGGGTTTGTTGTTTATGTTACCCCCTTACTTTCCTTTAAAAATCTCTAAATTCTATAATGATATCAGTTCTATTCTTATACAGTAGTGGTTTTTGTTTGTTTGTTTGTTTGTTTTTAGATTTTATGTATTTATTTTTAAAGAGGGAAGGGGGGGAGAGAGAGAGAGAGAGAGAAAGAAACATCAATGTGCAGTTGCTAGGGGTTATGGCCTGCAACCCAGGCATGTACCCTGGCTGGGAATCGAACCTGGGACACTTTGGTTCCTAGCCCGTGCTCAATCCACTGAGCTATGCCAGCAAAGGCTATTCTATTCTTGATAAAGTTTGTGTCTTTTATTCCTCATAACTTGTGTGTCTTTTCTCTTTTTTCCTGATCACTGGAGGTTTATCAATTTTATTGATCTCCAGCAAGAAACATTGATTTTTATGTATTATTATAAATTTGTCTGTGTATTTATTTCCAGTTTCACTTTTTTCTTCTGCCTCCTTTGTTTTATTTTTATTTTTTAAATTTTTATTGTATTTTTCCATTACCGCTTAACCCCCTTATCTCTCCCACTCCTGCAGTCACCACACTGATGTCCATGTCCATGCGTCCTTTATCCTTTTTGCTCAATCTCTCCACCTTTAACCACAGCTGTCATCTGCTCTCCACCTATGAGTGAGTCTACGTTTTGTTTGTTAGTTCAGTTTGTTCATTAGATTCCACATATAAGTGAAATTGTATTCACTTATTGATATTTGTCTTTTTCTGACTGGGTTATTTCACTTAGCATAATGTACTTTGGTTTTAACCTGTTTTTCTTTCTCAGTTTCTTAAGTTGGCACCAAGATCATTGATTTGAGACCTGTCTCTGTAATACAGACACATGTTGATATATGATCCCCTTAAGGATTATTCTGTGAGCCCCCACAGATTTTGACTGGTTGAGTTTACTTAGTTTAACGAGACTTAGAAAAATTGTCCACTGGTCCATGACTCATGCACACTTGGAAAGCGTGGGTATGTGCTGTGGTTGGATAGAGTGTCCTAAACACTTCCGTCAGGTCAAAGGGATTGATCATTTTGTTCCAGTCTTCTCCTCTCTCATAATTTTTTCTGCACTCTCTACTTTTTTAAGCACTCAATTGTCTTTTAAAATGATTTAAATAATAAAAATTATATATTTTCCTATAAGCTTTTCATGTACAGTGTTCATTCCCTCATGCAGATCTGTATTTCCTTCTGGTGTTATTTTTCCTGTAACTGAAGGGCATTCTTTACATTTCTGGTATAAAGATCTACTATTAATGAATATTTTCATTTCCTGAAATTTTATTTACATTTTTAAGAAATATTTCACTTCATATAGAATTCTATGTAGACAGCTTTGTTTCTGTCAATATTTTGAGTCTTGGTTTAGTTTCTTCTCACTTGAATTGTTGCTAATGAGAAATGTGCTGTTATCCTTATTGTTTCTCCAACATGTCCTTATTCTCTGGCTGCTTTAATATTTTTTCTTTTTTTCACTGGCTTTGCAATTGAATTATATTGTACCTTTGAATAGTGTTTTCTTGATGATCTGGAGCTTGGGGAGTAATAACCTCTACAGTCTTAACAGATTTGGAAAAATTTCATCCAGAATATGTTCAAAAACTTTTTCTGTTCATTTTAGGTGCTTTAATCACATGAATATTTATGCTCTTGAATAAGAGCACTGTCTTGTTCGACAGTGCACTGATACTTCTTTTTTATTATTTTTTATTTAATCTTTTTTTATTTTTATTTTTATTGTTGTTCAAGTACAGTTTTCTGCCTTTTACCCCCATCCCAGTGCACCTCCCAGCCCTCCCCTCCTCCCTCCCATTTCCACCCCCCCTTTTTATTGTCCATGTGTCCTTTATACTTGTTCCTGAAAACCCTTCCCCTTTTCCCCTGAAATTCCCTCCCCTCTGGCCACTGTCAGCCTGTTCTCTATTTCAGTGTCTGGTTTGTTTTGCTTATTTGTTTGTTTTGTTGATTAGATTCCTGTTAAAGGTGAGATCATATGGTATTTGTCTTTCACTGCCTGGCTTATTTCGCTTAAAATTTATTTAAAATATTTCTTGTTGTGTTTTATTTTAAGTAGTTTCTATTGCCATGTCTTTCAGGTTCATTAATTTTTTGCTCTGCAATGTTTAATCTGGTGCTTATATCATCCAGTGTATTTTTCTTCCCATATAATTTTGGTTTTTATTTCTAGAAGTTATTTGAGTCTTTTTAAAGTCTTTTATATCTTTAGCTTTTTGGACATATGTAGTAAAATATGATAACTATTTTCATGTCCTGCCTGTAGATTCTATCATCTGATTTAGTTTTGGGTCCATTTAATTTGATTGATAATCCTCCTCATAATGGATTATACTTCCTCGCTTCTTTGCATGCTTGGTAATTTTTGGTTGGATGCCACATTATAAATTTCACTTTGTTGGGTGTTGGATATATTTTTATTGCTCTGGATGTCCTTGAGCTTTTTTCTGAGTGGTTGTTGAGCTATTTAGATGGTTTGATTCTTTCAGGCCTTGCTTTAAGCAGTCATGAAGCAGGATTCAATGAAAGGCTAATTATTCTCTACTACAGAGGCACAACCTCTCTGAGCACTCTGTCAGCAGTCGTGAATTTTTAGATTTTCCAAACTGACTTATGGAAACAAGCATGGTTATCAGTCTTATGTGAGTACCAAGAAGTTACCTTTTACCCTTTCAGGTGGTTCTTTTCCAGACTTCCGATGAGTTCCTCACATTCATTGTTAATCAGTATTATGCTGAGTACTTGGGGGGAACCTTCTGCTAATCTCTGCTGGTCATTTTCTGTTAACAGCTTTCTTTTCATCAGTACTTTTATGTGAATTCTAGCTGCCGGTAGTCTCCCTGGACTCTTTTGTCCCTTAAGCTTGGGGAATGCATTGCATTCTTCCTGGAATTCCTTTCTTGCCTATTTCCTTGAAGCCCTGTCAAGCAGTAAAACTAGGGAAGAATTAGACATCAGCACATATGTTTTGATCTCTCTGGGAGCTATCCTTTTATCACCCAATAAGCAGAATCCTAAAAGTGTTTTATATATGTGTGTGTGTATATTTATATTTATATTTATATTTAGTTTTGGTGGTTTCAGGCAGGAGAGTAAATCCAAATCTAGTTTCTCTATCTTGCCTGGAAGCAAACCTGTCTTTATTTCAATTTTTCACTGGCCTTTTCCCTCTAAAATTATTTAGAACAGTATATAAGGAAACCCATATCTCAGATATCAAAAAGTGTATATATTTTTGTTATTTGCATAACTATTTTTATAAATCTTATATTACGCAATGCTTAATTTTTGCCCAGTATTACTGGTTTAAGTTGACTTTAAGTGGCATATCTCAAAATTACATTTCTTTAAGATCTAGGCAGTGAAGAGTTTCATTTGTACTTACAGAAAAACAAAATATTATTGCTAGTCCATCTCTTTGCACAACCTCATAAAATTATACTGGGAAACTGCCTGAAACTATAAAGCATAAGTCCTCATTATGAAAGGGCTATAGATCTCTACTTGCTGTAAGAAATGACGTTAGAGCTCAGGCTCTTCCGGGCACTGAAGACTGCTCTCAGTGGTCACTTCCCACCCTCACCAGTTCGGCCATCTTTTTAGAGGTCTACAGCTGTGACAATGGCCTTCATCTTTTTCTTTCATCTTTATATGTTTATTTTGTGCCTACTACAGGACAGGCATTGAGCTAGAGTCTGGGTGAGAAAAAGAAACAGAAATCTTGCCCCCTGGATCATTTGCAGTCTTACAGGTGATGGTGACAGTTGTCCAACAGACATAGAAATGTTTCATTGTAGTGGTTTTTATGGAGTTTATCACAGGGGCCTAGTCTTGTCTGGAAAGTGAGATATAAATTACATGAGGAACTGAGATTGGAACTGAGACTGGAAATGTGAGAAGGATGTAAGTATGTAAAGCTTTGGAAGGGTGGGGTAGACTTATAGAAACAACAGTGAAGGTCCTGAAACAGGAAGATGCATAAGAACTGGATAAAGGCTGCTATGGCTGGAGAGCAAAGAGCACTGAGCGCATGGTGAGCAAGAGTTTCAAGACAGAGGAGAGTGTAGATCTCAGAGATTCTCTTAAGAACTGAAGTCTTCATTCTAACCACATACTTGGAGACTTTTAGTCAAGGAGTGAGTTATTATTTATTCTTTAGAAAATACTCACACTGAAAGCTATATACAATACAGGTTTACAAAAATACAGGTTCACAATACAGGTTCACAAAAAGAGTGAATGTGAACAAACTGTTTAGGTTGCCAATCCAGGTTTCCAGGCAAGAGGGTGATTCTTGGGTTAGGGGGGTTACAGGAAAGATGGGTAAAAGTGGAAGAAGGTTAAAAGTATTTAAGAGATGAAATAGGCATGAGTGAATATTGCTGCAAAATACGTGTGTCAAGGATGTGTAGGTTTGTATGTTTACTACATGAGTGTAGGGACTTTATATTAGGGAATGTTGAAAGAGAGTAATTTTCAGCTGACTGGGAGTTCTTATTTAGATATAGTGAATTTAGACACTTGAAGATGGAAAGTTGGAGATGCCATTGGCAAATGGAAATTCACGTGTGGAGTATAGAATAGATGTCTGTACTGAAGATGTACATGTAGTGTCATCTGCACAGAGATACTAATTCAAGTCATTGGTGTAGCTAAAGAAGACCTATTACTGAATGACAAAAGAATGTTCACACTGTAGTTTATTGTATTTTAAATATGAAAACTCTAAATTAGTTATTCCCTCAAATTAGCATGTTATTATATTTATTTTTCATTTTAAGACTGTAAACTTTTTCTTTCAGTAGTTTGTAAGTCGGCCTTTCAAGAAAATATATGAGATGAGGAACAGGCAGGACTTTGATTATGTCTATTCTATTACTGATCAGTGTAATACTCATGGTAATCATAAAGAATAATTATTTTTAAAAAGCACAGACTTGTCTTTGATATTTACTGAGTTCTCCTAGGTATGAACAGGAATTGGTATTTGACTGATGTGTGTAAACTTGGTAATAGGTGCCTACTTTCTAGACCCTTAAATAATTTTCTTTAACTGTCATGGTTTTGTTATACTTTGTTTTGGTGTAGGAGAAGGAGTAGGAGTGGTACAGATAAAATTAGCATTTTCAGAGGGGAAAAACAAAAATGTATTTTGGCATATCTTCTCTCAAATATGAACCTTTATGACTTGACTGTACTTATGATGAGCTGACTAATACCTGATCTCCTCCCTCCCCAATTTACCCGCATTCACTATGGATACCATATTCATTTGGTACATACATGCATATTTATTTCCTTGTATTCATATTACATCTTTATTTTATTTTTTGATACGAATTTAGTAGGAGCCTTAAGAGACAATTGTATAATTGGCCCAACTCTCTCTTAGCAGAAAGAGTCATATAAGTACAATTGTTCTGTTTAAATCTCCTTTTCCTACATAGTGATAGCTGTGGTACCTTGGGGAGAACAAGAGCTCTATGGCCTAGAATTTAAAGATGTAAGTTATTCTGTGTTGAAATAGATTTCGAATCTTTGCCAAATGCATGGATACTTTCTATCTCGATCCATTTATATGCAGAAGTTAGCTCCTGATCTCTTCAGACTTGGGTCCTAACCAGAGCATTCATTTTTCTCTTTTAAAATAGAGAAGGTTAATCGTATACTCTGCTGTTAACCCTGTTTAAGAATGTAGATCTGCCCTTAATCAGCAACCTAGACTATCTGAATTCTAGGTGTTTGTCAGACAATATAACCTCAAACCTACTAATATTTAATGCCCATCAAAATCTTAGTTGGGGAAAATGGTAATTATAGAGAATTTCCTGAAGTCTATCCATTCATGTGGAAACCCAAAATTTTACCTTTGGATTTGGTGAAGTCATCTGAGATTCTTATTTTGCATGTTGTTTTTTCTTTTGACTTTAAGGTAAGGGCAGTTTCACCACTTCCTTATTTTCGTCCTGTTTTATAATATATATTGGCGGAAGTTGTTCTATGATTTTTTTGAATAAGTTGTGCTTCATTCACTGAATAAAAGATGGTGGACCTTAATTTGTCAGTTGTTTTTAGTTCAGTGGAATATATAAATATGCAAATATCTACTTACACAAAGATAAATGCTACCCCATAGCTTATCCTTCAACTGATTTCTTAATATTAAATAAGCTAGTAGTGTAAAACTCTCCAAATCTTGCCGTCAGCCCTTTAAAATAACCTGTATAATGGTCCATAGTGGTTTTATCTAAATTAACATGTGAGTGAAAGCTAGAGGGAGGACATTGGATTCTTTTATTTTTATTCTTATCCACCATTCACATGCCTTACAAATGAACTGCTAATTGATTCTAAAAGTAAAATTACTTTTCTGCAATGGGAATTAAATGATTACTTTCTCCATTCATTGTTCAGTGAATTTTCACTTTTACCTTTAAATTAGAGTCAGAGAAGAGTGATTGATAAAGGTCATTTACAAATCCATATGTATTTCAGAGAACAAAGGTTTTAGGAAAACATGTAAGAGGAAAAGCAGAAATACAATGAAATATTATGGTCCCTTGAATTAGGTAGTTATTTGTTTTCAATAAATAAACTTGATTTCTTAGAACAGCTTTAGATTCACCATGAAATTGAACAGAAAGTACAGAGAGTTCCTGTTTATCCCCATCAGGTAGGTAATTTTGATTAGCATGAAATACCTATTTTTCCCACAGACAAAGGGCAGAAGGGAAATAAAAGAACATGCATTATTTTTTTTTACTATTCAGCTTTATAGGAAACTTTTTAGAATATAGGCAGTTATCTTGTGTAACATTCAACTTGGCTGTGACCATACTTTCTGATGTCTATGAGACCTAAGAGAAAATATTTGAAGCTGATCAAATATTTGCAGATGTTCATTTTCTTCAAGTTATTATGTATTTACAGGTTGTGTTCATTAATTCTGTAGGCCTCTTTATAGTTACTGTAGCACAGTAAATGCCATTTGCACGAGTTAAGTATTTGTGTGTCAGGGGCCAAACCCTTCATCCATTGAGTCTGACATATTGTGAATAAACAAGCGAGTCTCAGATTGCTTGGGGTTATAATGAACTATTGGAAACAGGCTGTCAGACAAATGAACAAACAAAAACCTGAGGAACCCAGGAAGCACAACTTTAGGAAATGTGTAACTGGAGGTAACTAGAGACCAACAACAATAGGCCTGGTTATCGAGTAGGGTAATTTTATACTGTCTTTGCAGTGTGCTTCTTACAAAAACCTGATCCAACGCATTTGCCTGGGGGCTCCTTGGTCTACTGGGGTTTCATTAATCCAGAAATTGAAATAATGATAATTAATAATTGATATGTAGTGAGCATTGGTAAGCCCTGTTCTTAATGCTTTACTCACAATCTTCAAAACAAACCATAGTGTTAGAGTCAACCTTGCTTTATAGGTGAAGAAATGGCAGTATGGGGAAATTAAGTAATATGTTCAGGGATTCATGAAGCATTTTTCAGTTCTGTGCTCTGCTTCCTGATGAGATGAGGTTATATGTAAATCTTAGTACTTTTCTGGCAAAAACTTTGCATCTATTATTAATTGGTAATTCTGACAGCTGACTTGCAACCATGAATTGCAGTCATATGGGCTATCATGTAATTGTGGGGGGGAAACACATTTTACTGAAAAGAAAATGAAAATTTCAACAACTTCCATTATTTTGGAATGAGTGACATTAAATTAATTTGACAACTTTCTATTAAATGCCGGGGCATTGATAGTTTCAGATTATCATTGCTTTGATTTTCCTCATGAGTAGCAGAAAGGTAATTCACTAAATATTGATATTTCAGGCTACAAATTATTATAAAATGTAAAGTCTTTATATACATTATACAACCTAACTAAAAAAATGTAGAGTACTCTAATCCAATTATATTATTAGCAGCTATGTGTATGGACTCAGCAACCTTTGAGACCAATTCTGGGCCCTTAAGTTTTTATGATCATACTCCTAAGGTCCCCAGCCCGATGGTGTAACTTAAATGCACTGTGCGGTGAGGTCAGGACTATGACAGTGTGGCCCCTGTAGAAGGAAGGCTCTGTGCTCTGCAGTCTTTCACATGGGCAGGCAGATGGTATTGCAGCTATGTTCCCATGGTGGAGCAGCAGCTGGGTGGAAATGAAGAATGGGACATGTTCTGCCATTCCCAAAAACTCTGTCACCCAAAAACTCTATCAGGCTGTTGGAATGATAGTATGTCATGTGGTACCTTTATTTTGAATAGGAGGGCTTGCCATTCTAACCCTGCTGAATTGCTTGTTGGTTGGTATTCTTTGTGACACTTGCTAAAATCATGCACATAAATATACTCAGTAATATAGTGATGTTTCTTTCCCCTTTCATTTATGTGAGTTGAAAATAAAATTAAAGCCAATAACATAGAATTTCAGGTTCCTTGGAGAAAATTTCCATTTCAATGCAGGCTAACATTTGTAGTGTGCATTTCATTTTAGTAACTTTTATTTCTCTTAAAAATCAGACTCTTGGATAATAGAAATTGTACCGCTGTTCTCTGTGGCATATAAACATGTTTGGGTCTCTTTGAAGTATCATGAATGACTGGTGCTCAGTAAATGTTAAACAGCAGCAGTCCTACAGCCACTGGGGGTTGCTGGTATATACCACACTGCTGTGTTACACAGTTTATGCATCAAAGAGGGTGGTTTTGCCACTGAATTATTTGCCAATATAATGAATTATTTGCCGCTGAATTATTTGCCAATATAATGTATTTGCCAATATAATCTCACCGTGCCAAACACATCATTGTTAACTAATACATATTGGGTGATAATGATTGTTAATTTCCTTTGCTTTCTTGAGATAAACAATATTTCTCTCTAGAACCAACCACTCTCGGGACCTTAAACTAGCAACTACAAATAGAAGTATATGACACCATTAAAAATTCCTAACCTTTCAAGGATGAATTTTTGGGTACAGTTAAGAGACTAGTTCCTTAAATAGTTCTTGTTGATATCTAGGGAATTTCCAAATTATTAATAAAAAGAATTTTCTGATTCTCTTACTCTTGTTTTCATTGTAATCTTTACTGCCTTTTCTTCACCTCTTACTCCATCATCAATCAACCCTCAGCACGCCCATACCTTTACTGAGGCTTTTTCTCCCTGGAGAAGTTTTGTTCCACACTCTGAAGCCTGCCGTCATCCTGACAGATACTGACATCCCAGTGGATGCGCCCATCAGCATGAGGCTTTGCGGTTTCTTGAGCATCACTGTTCCCTCTCCCTCAGAACTCATATATCGTGTCCTCTGTCTGGGTTTGCCTAAATCCAGAACTTCTCTACCTCATTTTTTTGTAACTTTTATATGTTATACAAACAACAGTCCTTGTAAAACATGATCACTGCAAAGAATGAAGTAGGAAATAGACACAGAAAAACTACACAAAACAAATAACATAGCTTAATTATTATGACTGAAACCTTATATTTACCACTCAGCTTAAGAAATAGAATTTTGCAAGCATCTCTCCATGTACCTCATTGCAACCACAACCACCCATCTCTCTCACAAAAAAAATCATTATTCTGACTATTGTAGTAATTTAAATTTATTATACACTCATCACTTTCTTGTAATTTTTTATAGTTTTTCACTTAATGTTAATTCTTCAAATTAAATCCTTGCCCATTTTTTGTTTTCTTTTTATTTGTCTTTTTCTTATAATTTAATTGTTGAGGAGGACTATTTGGTCCACAGAATTTCTTACAGCCTGATACTGTTGCTTGCCTGCTTCTGGTATAGCCTAACATCTTCCTCTGGCCCCTTCATTTTGCACATTGGCACCTAGACTCATGAACTTTACCAGACTCAGGTTTAAGCCTTTTGGCAGGACTGTACCTACTATGTAGTGGTGTGGCGCCTTGTTTTTAGGATGTTAGCAGTTGGTGATACACAGTGTCTGAACCTGTTAATTCACTGGGGATGTACATTAGTAATTTGTCAAATATATCAATGCTTTTCTTTTTAAAGCATATTTTATTGATAATGCTATTACAATTGTCCCACTTTTTTCTCCCTTTTATCCCACTCTACCCTGGACCCCCCCACACCAGTACTCACCCCCCTTAGTTCATGTCCATGGGTCGTACATATAAGTTGTTGGCTCTCCACTTCCTATTCTCAATGGTTTTCATTTATTAACTGGCATTATATTATAAAAAAAAAAGCTTCTGCTTATCTACTTACTATTTGGCAGAATACGTGCTTGATTAATTCACTTTATATATTGGCTTTATACATAATGAGTTGACTTGTTATCATTTGTCAAAGTTGGTAAATTCATGTATTTTGAAGTATCATGATGAACTCTTGGATTAAAATATATTTGAAGAGTTTCAATACATTCTAGTTTTTACTCTTTGGAAGCTCAGATTATTCCATTTTGGGTAATGGAAGTTCTGTTCTTTTTTTTAACTGGGTTGCTGTGTTTTGTTACCTTAGTAGTGTTCAATAACTTCCTCATATCCGCTGTTGCAAGAATTCCAGAGTTTCGTGTTTGTGTTGTTGATTTTTCACCACTGAAAATGCTGCTTGTCCAATAAGCTCTGATATTTTTAGTGGAAGATAGTATACAATACTGCAGCCTTGGTGCCAGGGATACCCATATGTTAGTCATTGTTTCTGGGACATTTTAGTAGTTGAGCACTGAACACTGAACAGAGTACTGAAGTGTAAACATCTCATGAGTTCCAACTGATACCCTCAGTTCAGACCAGGACTGTGGGATTTTTACTTAAGTTTTCCTACATAACATCTATCTAACATCCACACCACAGACCCTTCTTCTTTAGGAGTATCCCATATGGTACACAGAATCTAACATGGCCCTTAGTGACCCTGCTACCTTCTGTTATTCATCTTCGTATATCCCCTTTTTCCTTTATTGCAAGACTGGCTTCTAATCATCTGTGTATGGCAAAGGTGATGGCATGGCACTTCGTGATATGTTATATAATATAAGATGCTGTCTTGTTAGCAGACTTCCTTTAGAGGCTCTCTTACTGGCATTATTAAGTGACTATGCTGGGGAAGCCACAAGGCAAGGAAATACAGATGGCTTCTCAGAACTGCAGGTGGCTTCTTGAAACTGAGTGTGGCCTGTGGCTGACAAAAAGAAACAAAAACAAAAAACAGAAACAAAAGGCCCAAACCCTGAAGCTACCCGTTTTATAGCTGCAAAGAACTGAATGCTGCTGACAACCATGTGACTGTATAAGCAGATTTTTCTCTAGTCAAGCCTTTACAATTAGCAGTCAGCTGTGGCCAAACCCTTAATTTCCATCTTATGAAACCCTAAGCAGAAGACCAGTTAAACCATGTCTGGAGTTTGGATCCAGAGAAACTGAGGTAATGTATATTATTTTAAGCCACTACACTGTGTGGTAATTTGTTACGTAGCAATAGAAAACAGTACATCACCATACTTAATTGTTTTATCCCAAATTACATATGCAGTAGTCCTAGGATAACATTCTAATTCTACCCACCAATATAATTACTGAAAGCAGTAAAAAAATAAATAAAAATATGCTCTTCCTCATTTCAAGATTTTCAGAAATAGTGGTACTGTACCTGCATTGTCAGAGCATACAACCATTGTACAGTATATGTTCTACCTTTTAACATATCGGAGCCCAAGTTCTACCCGTTTAATTCTCTCCACTAATTCTTATTTCAGTGGCTCATTGGTCATTTTGGTTATCGAGATTTACTTCTCCATGGTTTCTTCAGGAAGAGGCCTTTATAAGCTTAAAAATCCTTGGCTCATGTGTTTTTCTTTTTTCCTTGAATATCTTACTACATTTTCTTCTGGTATAAAGTTTTGCTATTGAGAAGCCTGATGATAATCTCATTTTCTTTGCCTTATGGGTCACTTTTGACTATATGGCCAAAGGCTTTTTTTTCCTGTTTAATTTGAAGTTCTGCAATTTTATTAAACATATTTTAATGTTGATTGTTTTCATTGATATTCTCAGGGACCTGGTGTGCATTTTCAATATGCATCAGCTTCATTTTTTTCTTTTTAATTTCAGGAAGATTTTCTGAAATTAAAATTTTTAATATTCTGTTCTATTGCTTTAGTTTCCTTTTTCAGGAAACCCTATCATTCCATTTGGATCTTCTTTATATATCTTCAATATTTATCACTTTCTGTTTTATATGTATATTTTTTAATTTTATTAAACTTATTGGGGTGACATTGGTTAATAGGGTCATACAAGTTTCAAGCATATCTTTCTAATACAAGATCCAGACATTGCACTGTGTGCCCACCACCCAAAGTCAAACCATCTTCTGTCACTATGGATTAGTCCTCCTCCCTGCACCATCCCCTCATCTTCTTTCCTCTGGCAAGCACCACAGTGCTATTGGTGTCCACAAGTTTCAATTTTATATCCCACATATGAGTAAAGTTGTATGGTTCTTAACTTTTTCTGATTGACTTATTTCACTTTGTGTAACATTCTCAAGCTCCATCCATGTTGTTGCAAATGGCAGTATATCATTTTTCCTTATGTTGAGTAGTATTGCATAGTATATGTGTACCAAATCTTCTTTATTTAATCTTCTAATGAAGGACACTTTGGTTGTCTCCATGTCTTGGCCACCATGGATAATGCTGCAATGAACATAGGGATGCATATATCTTTGCAAACATGTATGAGGTCTGTCTGGAAAAAGTTCAGCTAGTGTTAATATAATTAGAATGGTTTGTGTGACATGAATGTAACTTGGCAGCCAAGGAGAGTAGACTAGAATCCATATGCATGAACAATGATGGCTTCACTGTACTAGTCTTTGGGGATGGTAGACACTGTTGAGTGAGCATGTGTACTGTGTGGCTGTAGCATTCAAAATGAGTGAAAGAGCAACTACTCTGTATCCAATTTTGCATTACATTTGAACATTACTCCATGGAAACTATTCAGGTGAATCAAAAGGCCAAAGCTATGGGCAACTGGTGGTTGGCTGCTTCATTATCACAATGTACACACTCATGCATCACATCCTATGCAGAGTTTTTTGGTGAAACATCAAATCACCCAGGTGACTCAGCCTCCTTACAGTCCAGATTTGGTGCCCCATGACTTATGGCTTTTTCTAAAACTGAAATCACCTTCAAAAGGGAAGAGATTTCAGACCATCAATGAGATTCAGAAAAATATGAAAGGGCAGCTGAGGGAGCCTGGGAGAACTGTGTGAGGACCTAAGATGCCTACTTTGAAGGGAACTGTGGCATCATTTTCCCATGTGCAATGTTTCTTGTATCTTCTTCAATAAATGTTTCTACTTTTCATTATACGTGGCTGGATACCTTCTGGACAGACCTCATATTTTTGAGTTTTCCTTTTAATCTCTTTATTTCATTTCCTTCTGATCTGTTTTAAATGTTTTATTTTACCTTTTATTTTTCTTATGTCATCTCTCATGTTGATTTGTCTTTTTATTCTCCCCAGATTAAATTTTATTCTCCCCAGTGTAAATATATGAAATTATTTTAATTTTCTTTCTAATTCTTTCTTTAGTTTTCAGAACCTTATTTTTGAATTTTTCTAATTCTGATTTATTTTCAACAATAATATAATTTTATTAATTCTTTTAGGGTATTTGAAGTAGCAAAATATAATTTTGATATTTCCATGAATATTTATTTAGTGTTATCTTGGATTGTGAGAACCTTATATGTATCTGTACTATCTTTTTAAATTATTTTCACTGTATGAGATTTAACTTTGATACTTTTCTGTTGCTCATGTAAATGTGAATTCATAATTTTTTTGAACTTTTAGAAGGAGGCATAGTTCATACATGTTTTCTAAATTCACACAGTTTTCCATTCTTTTTTAAAAATCACATAAAACAATATGAAATATTGATTTGATAATTCCCTGGCTTTTATCCTTCCTCTCATTTTTATTTTTACTTTTCTTACTTTGCATGTATTGTCACTTTTGTGTTCTAATTTTGATTCCACTCCTGGTAATTTTTCTTGGCATGTTACTCTGCTAGAAAAATCCCTGACTGGTCTGTTTTCTGAGGTTTGGGGGCTATACTGCTCTTCAGAACTTACAGTGGGTGCCCTATACCCACATGTTACTAGATGGAAAACACTTTCAGTTTTTACTGCTGATCTCGAATTAGCCAGCTCTTTCAGTGAGTAACATTTGACTATTTTGAGATTCTCCAAATTGCGATTTTGACAGACACCCCATTGCTTCTCTCTTTATTCTGAACAGATGCTGCCACGAGCCAGGTCACCCCGGTTTGTGTATTGTTGTTCTTGGAGAGTCCTTGCCGTCCAGTTTTGTTATAAACATCTCCTATAGCTTTGGATTTGCTGTCTAGTTGCCTAGTTTGTATTTATCAGAACATCCAATGAGATGTTAACACTATGCCTCCACCTTCCCAAAATTACGTGCTCTTTCTGTTATCTAAAACTCAATTTTCTCCTACATATTCTTTGTAACTTCAAATCTCCCACTTTCTTTTGTTATACCAAATCTTCTGGTGTCTCCACTCTTTATTTTTCACATTTCTAAATCTTTTCCTATGCAGTCAGAAATCTGGGATTATTCAAGCACTTTGAAATACCCAGTAGTGGCATCATTTCCTTGGCTTCTTGACCTTTTCCTGAACAATTTCTGTCAAAGTCCCATTTGTATTTTAGGCTAACTTTCATACTTCTTTACCTCTATCCCTGTCTATCCCAAACATCACTGAAGATTGACAAGTGTAGTTGTTAGACACCATTAGAGACATAATTTCCAAAGTCTTTCAAACATCAAGGACTGAGTTTTTAATGTTCATTGGTAAATCTTTTATTTATCACCATTTTCACCCTTCCAAGTTATCCATAGCAGCTTCTAAATTATCACCAGTCTTCTAAAGCCTTTAAACTCACTCCTCTCAGCTATAAACAGATCACCCTTTTCACTATTCGCAAAGAAAATAGATACCATCAGATATTATCTCTCTTCCTTATTTATCACCCTAACTTTATTCCATTCTTTTTCCTTCCCATCCATTTTTTTCAATGTCCCTGTTGCACGCCAACCTTACAGTTAACCCTAACTCTGACTGTCTCTCATTTTGTATTTATTTCTCAATATATTGCCATGAGGCCTTTGCCCCTGATCATTCTACTGAAAATACCGTCCTCAGTGTCCCCTGGTTTCCTAAGAACTGAGCTCCATGGACTTGTTGCCTTCACAGCATTTTGTTGTGTTTAATAGAAGATTTTATTTCACTCATCGCATTAAAGTATTTACTTCAGAAGATTCAGTTTTGTTTTGTTTTGTTTTTTTCCAGTGTTTCTAAGTATGTATTCAGTATAAAGGAACTGGATTTTCTGTAGCACGTTTTTACATTAACTCCTCCTTATTTTTCTTTTTAAATGTTCTTTGCCTCCTTAACAGTAAGTCACACTCCCTATCCCTTTTCAAGTCCCTATGATGCTATTTCTCTTCCACTTTCACCTCCTGACAATACTTTGGTGATTCTCAGCCTTCTTTCCTATGCTTTTAATATTCTCACTTTACATGTAGTTCTCTCTAGTTTCATCCACTGAATTTATGGCCTTTTCCACCCCATCTGTATTCTTCATTGACTTAATCCAGAACTTCCTCTTATTTGGCTAACACAATTTTACCTAGGAAGCCCCACAACTGTGTGTGGCTCCAATAAATAATATGACTAGCTTTTGAGCACCTTAATATTCTTACTATCTCAAACATGAATAGGTCCTTAATGTAAGAATAAGTAGGTACTGAAGAGTACTCCTTTATAATCCTAAAGGATAGAGTAATAGATGCATTTTAATTTATAGAAGCTTAATAATATGTAGATAATTTTATGGTTAGATATTTGAGCTTCACCTGCATGCACTTAACTGTTTTCTTGTAGTGATTTGTATAGGCCCCAGAGTTATTTAACATGTGATGTAAGGATTAAAAATTCACAGAATCATTTATCTTTCTGTAAGGAAAAGGGAAATACTTGTAATTTGATTTGTCATGAATATCTTATTTCTGTAATGGGTGAAATAAATTTAATGAATGATTTAATGGGAGTGTTTTTCTCATCTGAAGCATATTTTGAGAAATGTGAGAAACCATGACTATAAATCCACACAATACTTCATTAAGACTATTTGTGGAAAATACATTTTTCATCTTTAATGATCCAAAATGAATAATTTAATGTATTTATTCTTTAATCTTTGTTATTTGTTCAGAATAGCTCTATTTATTTCAGAGGAACCTTTAAGCAAATACTACCTTTTCCGTTTCTTGTCACTTTAATCATGTGTTGGAAATAGCCACATAAACATCTTTTGTATTTCAAGATTGGACTCTGAGTTCAGATCTGCAGATTCTCCTGGCTACCTATTTTTCCTCTGGAAAAATGTTCATTTCCACAGGGTTTTCTCTCCTGGGTGCACACAGAAAAGTGTCAGGACTTTTTCCTCTTACTAAGTCTATTGTGGGAAGTCTGCTGTATTCTACTGAGAATTGGTGAAAATGCCAGTCCCAATTCTGGTGGAGATTTATGCCCAGAACTCTCTAGCATTATTGGATAATGACAAATTTCCAAAACTCTCTTTGGCTTCTGTATGCTGTCTTCTGTGCTTTAGAAGCTAAAAACTAATCCATGAATGTAAGTAGGAGCAGGCATTAAACCCTCTCCTTCATTTTCCTCTTTTCACAAAGCATTACAGCCCCCTCCTTCAATGAAACATGGTGCAAATAGACACCAGAGATAGATGAGAAGATTTTGCAAACCCATTATCCAGTATCTTTTTTGATTTTCACCTTACAGAACCATATAGCCACACACAAATGTGTACTAAATGGAGGAGAATAAGAAAGGAATAATAAAATATTTGGTCTATATCCTTCTCTAACATATGAAAATCAGGAATGTGTTCTGTTTACCATGGAATTTGGTCCATGATTATATTTAACACTTCTAATTTTTTCCAATAAGACAATGTGAAGTTTGGCAAACAACGGATGTGATGAAGTACTTTGTTGGTGGGCAGTTTATTACAAGCCTATAAAATACATGTTCTATAATAGTTTACCTCTATAATAAAAATCTACATTTTTCAGGATTTTTTTAACTGCAAAGTGAGAAATTCAGTTCCTGAGTTCTGGTTTTACAGTTTCATTTAAGAAGCTTCAACCAGTTATTCTGTCTGTGACAGGGGGATCTCACATACTTGAGGAAAGAATTGAACATTCAAAATCTGGGGCATAGAGGGATCAAGGGGTCTCAGGAACATCTAGTAGGCAGGGCTCAAACAGCATGATAGTGCACTATTTATTTCCTAACTTTTTTCCTGCACTTCAGCTCCATTCTCTCACACTGTACTCACGCTTGCTACACATGGCAGAAAATAGGCTGCTTACAGCTCAGTGTTTAACGATTAGCACTCACACCAGAGGACAGGCTCTCTTGCCCAATTTTTTTTTTTTTACTTAAACACCTAAAGTTTTACTTAAGCACTAAAATATCTTTTTTCATTATTAAATTTATTGGGATGACATCAGTTAGTAAAATTATATGGGTTTCATGTGTACAACTCTATATGTCATCTGTATGGTGCATTGTATGCCCACCACCCAAAGCCATATCATCTTCCATCACCATGTATTTGACCCCCTTTACCTTTTCCATCCCCTCCACCCCCTTTCCTTCTGGTAACCACATACTGTTGTCTATGTCTGCAAGTTTTTGTTTGTTTGTCCTGTTTGTTCATTTCCTGCTTTCAGTTTTATCCCTCATTTATGAGTGAAACCATATGGTTCTTGACGATTTCTGTCTGACTTATTTTGCTTAGCATGATATTCTTAAGATTCATCTATTTTGTTGCACATGGCAGCATTCATCTTTTCTCGTGGAGTAGCAACATGGAATAAAGAGGGAAAGCTGTATTTACTAGACATTCGGAACGTTTCCTGTTTCTCAACCCAGACCAGGGCAAAACACATGTCTTACGATAAATAAAGTCTTCTCAGCAGTGTTTCTATAATATGCAGTCAAGTTGGGTTGTTAACACACACACT
Organism: Phyllostomus discolor; assembly: GCF_004126475.2. Taxonomy (NCBI): domain Eukaryota; kingdom Metazoa; phylum Chordata; class Mammalia; order Chiroptera; family Phyllostomidae; genus Phyllostomus; species Phyllostomus discolor. The sequence continues at coordinate 129,553,028 of NC_040906.2, read as the reverse complement.
TATGCATATACACATATACCCACAACACATAGTGTTCATTAGCTTTCTCAATAACCTTTTCATCTTACAATTTATTTTAATAATCTTAATGAGCTTCTTAGTAAGTTTTCTTAGAGTGAAAGTCAAATTGGGCAATAAGCCAGTCCTATTCCTGGAATTCCATTAGCTCTCTTTTAAAAGACAAGTGAAACTTTGACTCAGCCGCCTCATAAAGTATATGTTTTAATAATAAATTATCAATTCCATTTAGTTGTATAATTATGTTCTTCATTATAAATTCTCAGATGATTACTCTCTTGTGTTTCTTATTTATTGCCATATTGCAATTTAATTTCCTGGGTTTTTTTCAGTAATATCAGTAGCAGTTTCTATTTATTGTTGACATTATGCTTATACTAGATATTTAAATCTCATGCTCCACAGAAGAAAGAAAAATTAATAAGTAACTTTAAATATATATACATATATATAATATTTTTCTATTTTCTTCTACAAATACAAAGATTTACAAACATCTAAATTTTAGCAATAAAAATAGTTACAAATAAGAAGAGATAAATGAAAACAGGAACAATCTTATTGTATAATTTTACCTTAATAGTAATTAAGATTTTTATATAAAAATACATTCTAGCTTTAATAACTTGTTGAAATGCTTTCTCATTCAGTACATTTTGCCAATTTTGAAAGGTTCCTGCCTTTTCTTGGTCTGCTTTAAAGAGCACTTGATTTCATTTTTCCTTGTTTTTTTGCCCTTCTGTCTTACTCAGTTCTAGTTTTACAGTTTCATTTAAGCTTCAGTAAATTATCATTCTCTCAAATTTCTGTCTTTGACAGTATGTTTTTCAAAATTTTCAAATTTACTGCTTAGGTACAACTTCAATGTATAAGAAAAATATTCTTGCCCATTGGATATTAGGAAAATATTTTAGTTTTCTCTGTTTTTCAAGAATGAAGACTGACTTTTTCTCCAGAAGTTTGTCTAAGCCTCTCCAAATAGATAGGATCTCATTTATGATCTTCTTTAGCCCCAGGGAGCTCTACTTTAACATTTCTTATGCAGATATTGTACTGTATTCATCAACACACCTGGATAAATGTGTTATGGCCATCTATTGGCTGAAAACCTTGTTTAGGCATCCTAAGTTAAAAAAAAAAACACATCAGATTTACATTTGTTGCTCATGATTGTATCAGTCAGATTTGGAAAAGGAAACAGATCACGCTCAAAGGTGGTGACTGAGAGGACTTTACTGAAGGTGATATTTACAAAATATGGCCAGCGTTAAGGGGAGCTCGCAAGGTATGATGACATGTCCAGGGACAGTAACAGTGAGGAGTGTTACTACTCCTAAGCCCAGAGGGCCAAAGAGAAAGAGACTTTTAAGCAGTAGAAGAGGCTGCCAGATAGGAGCTGTGTCCTGTGATAGTGAAACATAGTCATAGGCAAAAAATGTGAAGCAAGGAGGAACCAGGAAACAAGCATACCAATTGTTCTGACCTACTTGCTTGTTATGTGAGTTGTCTCTCATGAGCCAAATCCAACCAGAAACCAAAAGGAAGAAGCATGGAGACACCAGGTTCCACAGACTTCTGGAGAGCAGTTCTGGGGCACAGAGCAGGATGGAGAAGGTTAGTCAGTGGAGCTGAGTGGACACATGGAGACCACCCAGACAAATAGTAAATATACAGCATCTCAGTCCACTTCGTTGCCACAAAATATAACCACAAACTGCTAAGTTTTATTACATACTTGATGGAGGAAAACAATGTAACATTACAGTATTTCTGGCTTTTATAGATCTGTAAAATTCATATTTTATCTCTAAATCAATCCCATAATCAGACCATCTTTTCCTGAATCCTCATGCCTAATAGAATAATTGTCCTTGAAAACTTCTTTTATATTATTTCATCAAAGCTTGAATATATTACTTAACAACTCCATGTTAACACTCTGCCTGTAAAATAGTACTTTTTCACAGGTTTTATTAGAGAAATAAGATATGAACATAAAACATTTAAATGTTTCTTGAGACATCACATACATTCAATATTGGTTATTGTGTTTTGGCTTACTTTGGGGAATACTACAATAGACTGCATTATGAAATATATATCTGAGTGTATTACTGCATATACATGAGAATCCCCCTATTTGTAAATCCATAAAAGTTAATTTCACATATTTTACATTTGCTAAATACATTTTAAATCTTTGTTTATATTTTTCCATAGGGAATGTTACAAATTGTACGACTGTTCATCTTGTGTTTAGCTTTGGCCACAAGAAAGCTCATAGTCAAATGTGTTCCTATCTCACATGTCTTAGCTTACATGTCTGTACATGCTTACAAGCTTACATGTCTGTAAGCACTGATTCTTAAACTATTTTTTAATTTTAATAATTTATTGTGAGAGTTTATATATAAAAGTTTCTTTAAAGGAGTTATAAACATATACAAATGATACGTCTTCCTGAGACTTGGATTTTAATTATGTGAAAGTTTGGAAAGATGTCTTATGGAGATATCTATCAAATTGATTTAAATACCATTCTGTTAATGACACTACTTCTTTACTTTTGAGGTTCTGTGGGACGAAGTAAATGAAAATGAATATTTGAATCAGGTTGGATTAAATTTTCACTTTCTTTGTCAATGAAATTCCTCTTCTTTTGTATGAAATTGAACAACTGAATTTAGCACCATTAGAAATAGTCTTAAATGTAGCTGTTTTTCTAAAGCTATTCACCCAGCACGACATTTTTCTTAGTCTTTTCTTCAATGACAAATATAATAGGCCTTTCTTAAAAAAAATTCTTGGTAAATGCTGATACATGATTCCAAGCTATAAATAGGGCCAGATATGTAATAGCAGCCTGCAGGACTTCTAATTTGTATTCTGGTGATTATTAATTTAAATGAAGACATCCTTTTTCAATGGTCATATTTCACAAGAATGGTTAATGTGTTGATCTGTAAATAATAGTATTTTAAATTCACAGAAAAATTGTTTCCTATTTAAAATAAGAGAGAGAAAAATCATACTAAGTAAAGCATGGTAAAAGGTATATCTTTACATAGAGGAATCCAAGACCTACATTATTCACAAAGGACAGACAGTTATGGATCTTGGTGAATAATTTTTTGTGCTTAGTTCACAATTTAAAGCAATTGGCTTCAGATATGCTGCACAGAATTTTACTAGTGGACTTTGCCACATTGATTATCATCCCTCTGCAAGTCAGTTGGGAATGCAATTTGCCTATAGAGAAGTTGGATATTATGACAAAGATCTTAAGAAGAAATCAGTTAAAAATATAGCTGGCTTCTCTTTGAGCAAGTCTCAACAATGACATACAAAAATGTTCCCTTTTAGTAGCAAATGCAAAAAATATTGATTGTCTCTAAAGTATGTCATTTGCCATTTTGCATCAAAGCACTTTAAAACCTTTTAACACCACGGAAGTAGAAACTAAAGTACATTAAATGTACTTTCTGTGGTATAATTTTCTTCAGAATATTAGATTAGACCTTAGATATAGGATAATTATTGCATTTCATGCACACTTTCACAAATTTAGTAATTTTTGCTTTTAATTCCTGTCATGATTTCTATGGTGTAAATAATCACAAAGAAGTTTTCCTTTTCACACTTCTCCTGATAAAGAATAAGTCATAATTTACGATGCTTTGCTTTTAAAAGTCAAGTATTTGCCCTGGCTGGCGTAGATAAGTGGATTGAGTGCAGGCCTGCAAAACCAAAGGGTTGCTGGTTCGATTCCCAGTACATGCCTTCATTACAGGCCAGGTCCCCACTGGGGGGAGGTCACAGGAGAGGCAACCACACATTGATGTCTCTCTCCCATTCTTTCTCCTTCCCTTCCTCCCTCTCTAGAAATAAATAAATAAAGTCTTTAAAACAAATAAAATAGTCAAGTATTCAACAGATTCATCTTTGGATGGAAATTGTTAAACATTCTACAGCTACTTAGAGATGAAATCATATATGTGGGTTTTAAAACTTGATAATTTAAATAATCAAAACTACTTTATATATCTAATAATATAAATATATTCTAAATCTTTGATAAACCTGTGCATCTCTAATAAATATATTAAGAACCTTAATAACACAAAATAACATTACACTTGCATAAGCAACTCCCAAATAACATTAGTTTATATCATTGTCCATTTCTTGTGTATTGTTTAGTGATATTGATCTTCAGATTCTAAAGCACAGTCAAAAATTTCTAAATTTCTCAATCATTTGCAATTTACATTTAGGCCATTTTATATTCATAAAATATGTCAAGGCATTATATGGTCAGACTGAATTACAAGATTGCTGAAGACTATGTGGTTTTGCAAGCGAGATATAATGCAGATATTCTTAGCAGCATTTACTATTTTTCTGAAAACAATAAAATGACACTGTAATTATGTGACATGTGTATTTTCAAATGTATGGTAACATGCCTTTTCCTTCATGTTGCAAATGCATTTAGAAAGATATATTATGTATTTCTTAACTTTTTAAAATAAGAGATACACTATGCCAGCTGTTATTAAAGATAAATGTTATCTGCCTTAATGTTTTCATCAGGAAGATGCTATGCCTGTGGATGTTGTGCATTTCTAACGTATTCTAAATGTGCCCCAATCTCATATTGCCTTGTGACAGTATTTCTCTTACTAGATCATCACTTATTTGTTCACTCATTAATGCATTCCTTTTTTTAATGAATAGAGCACCTACATGTTGAGTTCCCAGGTGTTAAGTTGGTCAGCTAGGACGAAAAGTCAAGCAGAAAGGTGGCGATTGGATTTCTATTCACTTACTGTGACAGAGCCATCAAGAAGCAATTCTTCTTCACAGAATGACACCAGGCAAAAGTCACATGGTCATAACACAGATGGAGACATTGTCTCACTGTCAAGGAACCTTAACAAAACTCCTGCCTTTTTGTGGACCTGGGGGTCAGGAAGGAGGGTAGAAGAAGGGCCAGGAGTGGAAATGACTGAATTAGAACTGGTAAACTTGCCTCATCAAGACGCCAAAGCAGGAGTTCGTTATGGGGCAGCTGGGAGTAGGAATGCAGATAATGCGTGTGAGCATGGCTGGTCTGGTGTGTGCCCTTGCCTGCATTCCTTCTCACGAACTGCGGAGCAATAGTCATGTGCCATTCTGGTGTGGGCAGGGCTGCTTCTGCACAAGAAGCCTGCCAGGCAAAGCCTTGGGATTCCTATGGTCAGGCCTGAAAGACCCAGCACAAGGTTTTGTCCTGATGCTGGATGTTTTGATACATGGTGCATTCTAATTTTGTGTAATACAACAACTTATTTTTCCATAACCAAAATACATTCTGCAGTAATAAGTTTTATAACTAATACTGCAAGATCTTGAAGTAAATCTTTTATTTGTGTATTTATTTGTTCATTCAACAATTAATTATTGAGCACCAGTTCTGTTTTAGTCACCACGCCAGGAGATACAGTGATGAACCTAACAGACTTATAACCTAGGCATACACCTGTAAAGCCCCATTATTTACTGAAGGACATCACACACTTTAACCTGGCATTAGAATAATTTAATTATATGATCCCAAACTCACTTTACACAGAAAACTTTTCAGTGAACACCTGGAATATGCCCCTTTTCCCACACTCTACCACTCCATCGCAACCAACATGACTTAACTGATTTTTTTAAGACAAATTAATGATCCATTTCATTATCCTGACTTCATTGAAACTTTCCTCATGGACATCTACTTAACACCCAGCTTTACCACCCAGTAACATCCCGTTGTCTTCAACACCCGTGTTAGTACTTACCATAATGTGCTTTCTATTAATAATGCTTCAACTTATTACCACATAAAATCATAACTCTTAATATGAGACTAGTTTCAGAATCCTGAATAGCACATTTGTCAGTATGTGCATGCAGTGAGAACATAAAGCATCTGTGTAACAACTCAATATAGTATTTTAGCAGATAGGGGAAAACTTGTTTAGGTAAAAACTCAGTGTTCATTACACTAGAGCCAAAAAAAAACATGGGAAGGGTGGATAAATGTAGATATTCTAGATTAATTTAATTAATAAGATATACTGAGATGTGAAGACAAGAACACTCCCCTCTCCACCCATGCACTACACACACATAGAAATGAGAATTAAAGTATAACTACAATAGAAATCTATGTATAAAACAGACCAAAAATAAAGAACTCCCCTGTTGCTGTGAGAGAGGAGGGTGGTATTGGCAGGTCACTCTCCCACGGAGGGTACAGAAAATGCAAGACTCTTGAGTCAGAGACAAAAGACTCAAATGTTCATGGCTCAGCAGGAAGCATAAACATTGGCCCATTTTTTTATCAGTTCCCCTCATTTGCAAGGCTTCAACACCCGTTGAAGTGATAGGAATGGGACTGTGTTGGATGCCTGCACAGGCAGATGGTTTTATTATTGGAAGGTAACTGAGCCAAACGATCCCACAATGTGAAGGTTGGAGGGGGGGAGTGTGTATGTGAGAATAAAGGGAATGGCAGTATGATATTTTCGAACTGTTTGCAGTTATCATACAGGTGGGGCACTGTTAAAATCATTATTCTAAGATTATTGAAAGTGCAGTTTGGTATAAAGCAAGTGCATATAATGGGATGAATTTGTTTTCATTTGCTCACATATCACCACAGATGTAATACCTTTAAACAAGATACATTTATTATCTAACAGGTTTTACAAGTCAGAAGTGCACTTCTGTCTTAAAAGAATCCTAGTTTATTGTTTCATTAGGGTTTTTGCCGGAGTTCATGTTTAAGCTCTCTGCCCCAGTAAGGACTCAGACTCATGATGGTCCGTCAGTGTGTGGTATGAGGGATGCTTGTGAGTCTTCCTCATGTTCTGCTCCAATTGTTCCTGAAAGGACTCAGCCTGGCACAGGTTCATGGCCTTCTCCCCTCAGAGTAGGCTGACTCCAATCCACACTCAGAGTGTAGGGATCTTACTACAGGAAAAGTGGGTCCCACACCTAGTCTGGGACAATAGTGTCAGAGTTCTGCCAGGGGAAAAGCACACCTTAAGTTCCAAGTGATCTGCAACTCTCCGTGTGAGGACAGATATTATTTGGCACAGAGAGGAGAAAGACATGATAAAGAGCATTGATGAGCAGGGGAGACCTTGGTGGGGAAAAGTTATCAGAAGGCTGATAACTGTATGATAAAAACAAATGGCTTAGAAACCAGAAGTTTAATAGAGAAAGAGACAGGAAGCAACACAGCCAAGAAGAACCCTCCTAGGATCACAATAAATGCTTATATTAAAAAGGAAGATCTCTATTCAAATGAACTTAACTTCCACCTTATGAAACTAGAAACAAAGAAACAAAAACCGAAGTAAGCACAAGGGAAGAAATCATAAAAACCAGAGCAGAGATAAAGGAAATAGAAAATAAAATAAAAATACAGAAAGTCACCAAAACTGAAAGATGTTTGTTTATAAAGGTCAGAGAAATTAGCAGACATTTAGCAAAACTGATCAAGAAAAGTCAGAACTACTAACACCAGGAAAGAAAGTAGGGATATCACTTTTGATCTTAGAAGAGTAAAAAAGTAAAAATAATGTAGTAATAATTATAAACCACTGAATGCCAGCAAAATAATATAGATGAAATGACAAATTGTTAAAAAGCACTAATTGTCAACAAAGACTCAAGAAGAAATTTTTAAAATCTGAATAAAACTATGACAAATACAGGTTAAATCTGTAATTAAAAACACTCACAAATAATATTCTGGGTTCGGGTTCAGATTCTTCAATGATGAATTCCACTAAACATTCAAAAAATAATTAATTCATTTTTTCCTAAAGTGTTCCAAAGGTTAGAAGAGGAAGCAACACTTTTTAAATTATTTTATTGAATTGTTAATATCCTGATGCCAAAGCCAGGCAAAGGCAGCAGAAGAAAGCTACAGATCAGTATTTGTTATAACTATAGATGCAAAAATTTTCAATGAACTACTGTGAACCAAATTTAGCAATATATAAAAAGATTGTATACCATGAAAAGATGAGACTTATCCTAGGAATATAAGTTGTTTTAACATTTATATTTTAATTAATGAAATGTAATGTAATAATTAAATAAAGGATAAAACCATACAACCATTTCAATTGGTCCAGGAAAAATATTTGAAAAAACCCAACACTCTTTCATGATTTAAAAAAACAAGCAAACCATATGTAGGATTAAAGGAATGTCCTCAACCTGAGAGAGGGCTTTATGAAAAACACAGTTAAAAATCTATTTCATGCAGTATGATTGAATAATAAATATTGTACACCAAATGGATGAACCTCAAAGACATTTTGCTAAGTAAAAGAAGTCAGTAACACACACACAAAAACCAAAGTATTTTTTATCTCATTTATAGGAAATGGGCAGACTAGGCAAATCTGTAGAAGCCGAGAAATTAGTGGTTGATTTGGTGTATTGGTGGAATGGGGGGTGACTGCTGATGGGTATGGAGTCTATTTTTCAGAGGAATTAAATAGTTTAAGATTAGATTTCTGCAATAGTTGTACATCCTATGATCTATAAAAGAAAGTATACTTTTAATGGGTAAATTTAATGAATTATATATAAATAAATTGTATCTTAATAAATATGTTTAAAATATTCTCACTCTTTGAATGGAATATGCCATATAATGAGGACAGGGCAGACATGACAATTTTAAATTTATCAGCAGGACTCTTAAGACAGTCTTCAGTTTGGACAATGTCCATTGCCTAAAGGAATTGTGCCCAAACAGAAGAGTCATCAAGTTTAATACATTATGTTTCTGGTATAAGAAGTTTTTTTTTTTTTTTATATGTGGTAACTATAATACTTTCTGATACCACTAAAGGGATATGATGAAGAACTTGGAATTTGGATTTCCTGTTTCCCCTTCAAACAGGTCTATTTCAGTTGCAGCTGAGGATTTCATAAAAGCAGATAGGAATACTACTTGTATCTGAGTATAAAGCGACCCAAGTACTCGGCTGACAAATTTAACTAACACTGATCAAATTGATGCTATATTAAATGAGCTAATCAAAAAAAACCTTTTTTTACTCTACTACTGAATTGATATCTAACGAAAAGGTATTAGGCATATAAAGCAAACTACTAAGCAATATGATATTTGATCTTTAAGCAGCCTAAACCTTGAAAAAACTAGATACAATCCAGGAAACAGTAAAGCCTTTGGCTATTTAAAACTGTTTCAGTTTGATATAAATATGTAAAATGGAAGCTCCATACACAGGGTCCAGGAACTCTGTTTCATGGCCTTCTGCATTCCTAATGCAGAGCAGTGCCTGGCACAGAGTTGATGCTCTTTGCACTTGAATGTTTACATCCTTATCAAACATAAACTCATAGATGGATTTCATGACATTGTGTAGAGAAGGAGAAGTCCTGTAAAGAAAATCACCTCTTATTTGGACACGTAAACAGGACACTTATGTAAGTTCACAGGAGACTTATGTGACATTTAGATAAGAGATTTTACTTTAGAAATTCCCTGTGATGGCACCATTGTGGTTTAAAGAAATAAAAATAAAATTATAAAATATAAGAATATAGCTGACATTAAGGTGTTATTTTTGTAACTATTTGAAAGGCCAAAGAAATACCGATTAAGTATTAAAAGTGCAAAGGTGCAGATAATAATGGAATTAGGTAACTACATGTCACTGTGTGGAGTAAACATTTAATCATCTACAAGTGACTCTGTGGGAATGTTACCTGTGGTAGTATACTGGAAATATTTTTATTTAGACAAGTGTACATGCTGAACAAATTAGGTTGTGTGTTTGAGCTGTGGCTTTAATTACAATTAGGGCTGCTTGTTTACGTTCAATGCTTTTCACTTAGTAATAGTGTTTTAAATGATCTCTTCAAATAAAAATAACTTGAGCTTGGAGAAGCGTCCCTTAGAGTTGTATAAATATGGCAAAACAACTGGCTCAAAAGACACTGAGGAATGCTCCACACAGGATGAAAAACATTTAAAACATGACCAAAGCCTCTTGAGTTGTCTATGGAAACAAAATATGATTTATACACATATATGCTGAAACACAGTACAGAATTATTTATAATAAAATGAATGGGACATGAATTGTGTATGTGTTTACATTATTGAATTCGTGTCAAATCATTTTATCAGCATATTTTCAATTCTTTGCTGTATCTTTAAAACAGACCATCTGTAAAACATAGTGTGATTTTAAGATAGACTATGTTATTTTAAAACTTCAAAAAGAGATATGGATAAAGCACAAAATATACCCAATCAACACATTTTAAAGGATCTACAGTTTTTTTCCTTAGCATAAATAGATTCTTCTGCAACTATGTGTGCTTCCTTCAAATTCAAGTACATCCTTTTGATGACAGCTGTCCCAAATGGGATTTTTAGATCTTAACAGCAAGCAAAAGTAATTGCTTTTTATATTTTTGGTAAGCCTTTCTGTTTAAACTCTTTTAGTTCATATATGTGTTGACATTTACTCTTTTATTTTCAAATATTCCTCAAGTTTCTCTCCTGGGTTTTCTATTATAATCCCTCTCCCTTAGCAATTCCATAACTTTAAGTAACACCCTATGTAGAAAATTGCTAGGCCCATATATTCATCTTAGATTTCTCTGTTAATGCCTACTCATACATGGCTACTAGATTTCTTCATATGGAGGACACCTGGAATTGAATATATCTCAAATTTCCTCTAGAACATTTGTTAATGTCTTTCCCAGTTTTACTAATGATACAGTATATTTTCAATCCTGTGAGTATAGAATATATTTTAGATTGCTAATTCATTCACCTATATCCACCCAATTCAATTAATTGTCAAGTCTTGTTGAGTCTTGCTAGTCTTTTGTCTTGTCTTGTATTTTCTGTGTCCACCATTCTATTTTATGTTCCCATTATCATTGTCAAGGTTACATCAGACAACTTCTGACTGCCTCTCCCATCCTTAGTTCTCCACATTCCATGGCATATTTTTCGTTCTCCCTTTTTTTATGCCACTGCCTTTTTCCATGTGCACTCTCTGCCTCCCTCCCTGTTCAAGGGTTAGCAAAAGTGCCACACTTCCTAACTTCCCATTTTTTTTCCTTGAATTCTCATAGCCCTTAATTTGTATTTCTGACATGTTTGTTTTTTTCTTTTATTTTTTGTGTACATTTTTCTTTTAATGTACAGTTTGTGTGCATTCCCTATTTCTTTCACCGCAGTGTAATTTTCCTGAAAGAAGTGCTTGTGTCTGGTTCACTTTGTATTCTTCATACATTTCACAAGTTATAGGCTAAACCATTGTATTTAGTGAGTAACTGAATTGATTCCATCCTTGATTATATATTAATTTTTGAATGAAATTTAAGTTTATTACAATATATTGATATTACAGTTAATGGCTAATTCTAGAACATTATTATATCCCCTATTTTCTTAAATTGTCACTTTTGTTAAATTAAAAATAACGTCTTTGATAGAGTCCTCTGAAAATTCCAAATGATATGATTTAATTCTACAAATACAGCTTAATATTTTTGCAATCAAATAAAATTCTGTTCCCTTGTTCTTTGATGACTGCTGAGATGAGAACCTAAAGTATTTTCCTTTCTGTTTATACAAGAAGAATATCTTTTGATCAGCAACAGTGGTCTTTCTTTGAACAAACTGCCCAGAATTGCTTTACTTTGTTTTAATAGCAGCAAATATGGGATACAGTACTAAAAGTGGATTTAATGTTGAATTTCCAAAGAAAAGCAACTCTATGAATTCCTACTCATTAAGAAAATGATTCCTCCCCACCCAGGAATAGGATGAAAGTGAAAATAGGCTTCAAGTGGTATCAGATGTGAGGATGAGAAGGATTTTAGGATCAGGAAATGAAGGAGTTCAAGTCCAGTGGTGTCATGTGAAAGGGGAAGAATGAGAAGAGGCAGGCGGGCAGCAGTGAGCATCAGATTCTTCACCTGGTGGTCACACTGCCCTTCCATCACCAGGCAGATCTGGTGCCCCCAGAAAGGGAAATAAGTCTAGGTGAGTTTCCTCAACTGTTTGAGGAAGAACAAAGTTACTGGAATTAGTTTATAAACATGTGACCAGAAAAATTCCACATGTTAAAAAAGGCATTTGTTTAATATAAGTATTGATGAAATATTATTAATCATGGGGAAATATATTCATCATGAGGACATAGTCAATGGGAGATTACATATAAATATATTCTGGAGTATCCTATACTTAGAGAATAAATTTATAAATTTTTAAATACGTGTATACAATATTACTGGTTTATTTTTGCCTAATTTTCAACTGTTCTTGGATTTTCTGTTAAAAGTATCTTTAAAATATTTTTCTTAAAATGTGTCTATTTTTATAAGTCTTTCTTTGTCACAAATTGTTTTGTTGCTTTACAAATCCATTGAAATATGTTCTTTTCGTTAATTTTACTCAACGCAATTCTAATATTTGCTGTTAGACAAACATCTTAAAAGGCTGATTAAAATTGTTCCAAAGACTTTTTGAATATAAAAGTTATTACAAAACAACTGTTCAGTAACTTAAGCATAAATGGATTTGACATACAAATGTAATTTTCTTAAAATATGGAAAAATACTTTCAACTTATTAGATAATATTTAACATACTGAAAGCACATTGTCTTCCCTCAGACAGTGTGAGCTGCTCTTAAACAGATGGCATTCTCTCCAGTTATTTTTTTAAGCCTTGCCTACATAAGTTTCAAGTTTCTCTTCAAGCATTTCCCCCAAATCTCCGCCCTGTACCTGAGCCAGTGGATGCCTGTACTCGGTGGGAACCTGGAAAACAAGGAGCCCTGCCCTGTACCTCTGTGAAGAACCCAGCCCCTTATAAGCCAGATCTTTGGGGAGGAGCCTTGCTTTCTGTTAATGTGTGATCCCTTATTGCATAAAGCTCCCTCCCTTTCTCCTTTTCCTTCATCTTGTTTTCAGTAAGCCTCTTCTTTTGAATTGGTTTCACCTCCCTTGATTTTTATCTTCAGGGTGGGGAGGCAAGAATACCTTCATCCTCAACCATGACAACTCATATTAAGCCTAAGAATGGAGAGATTCCAATCTCAGCTTTTTGGCTAAGATCAAGTAGAGGACCCATTCTTATCAGTTTAATATCTGATATGTCATCTACCTGAGGACTATATATCACGTGGGCTTTTGGAGCAGGGATGTGGAATAGGAGCTTGCTCCATCCATTCCATACATCAACCTGGTATTGCAGTACTTCCTGGACAGTGCACCTCATAGTGGGGAAAGAAAAAAAAGGATCTGACAGATTCCAAAGTTACTAAATTATGGATAAATATTAAAGACACTATTATATGGGGTTTGACTTCTTTTCTGTTTAAAAGAGATTTGCTTTAAAGAAAAGTTTGGAACCAGTTTTCGTCAGTGAACTGAGAATTCATTCTCCTGTCATGGTGATGTCAGTTGGCTTTGTTTGAAGGGGACTGAGAATACCACTATGATGAAAGCAGAGGAGAGAAACAAAAAATCTCTTGTTAAAACAGCTTTTGTGCCCTGGCTGGTGTAGCTCAGTGGATTGAGCATGGGCTGTGAACCAAAGTGTCACAGGTTGGATTCCTAGTCAAGATACATGCCTGGGTTGCAAGCCATGACCCCCAGCAACTGCACATTGATGTTTCTCCCTCTCTCCCTCTCTCTCTCTCTCTCTCTCTCTCTCTCTCTCTCTCTCTCTCTCTCCCTTCCTTCCCTTTCTAAAAATAAATAAATACAATCTTTGAAAAATAAAAAATAAAAAAAAGGTTTGTATTGGCTATCTTCAAAGTTTATCTTAAAATAAATTTCCAAAAGCACAACATCAAAAATATGTAACCCACTTCATTATTACTTCTAATGTTTTAAAATATCAAACAAAAATTATCTCAAATCCCTTATGGAAAAAAAGTTCTCTGGCCATTTCTGTGTTGGTTCCAAAAACTCTAGATATTAGGAAAGATATAAAATCACTTAAGTAAACTTAAACTATGATAAACAAATGCCCATTAGCAAAAGAAAATGATAGATTGTAGTTTATAAATTTTAAAAGCACACACATTAAAAGAAGGATGACTTGCTTAAAATGATGTTATATAATTGTAACTCATAAAATATACATTTTATCAGTTTATGAAATTAAATCTCTATACAACATCATTTATTTGGATGTTTGTGTTCTATTTCAAAAGGTAGAGTTTGTGAAAGAATTAAAGAGGGGATCTCACAGCTTCAAGAAAGGTCGGCTTCAAATTGGTCCTTGATGAAAAATAGCTACTGTGTTGAAATAGAAGTTTTAAGGAATACGTCAAAATAATTAAGGCAGAAAACAAAAACTTCTGAGAGTAGTGAACATTATAAATTTTGTTAACATCCTGTTCTCAGTCAGAAATGAGTGAAATGCTATCTTTTCATTTCAATCAGAGCGTTACCAGTGGAGACATCACTTTGTGTGCTTTAGGATTTTTGTGTTTGGTGGTTTGTTCCCACCAGTAAAGGGACAAGAAGGTTCTTTGTCAGACTCCTGAAGAGAATATTCAGTCAAATTTCACTCAACTGGAATTGTTCTCTTGGTTTATTTTAAAAGTTGTGTAATATTTCATTCATTCAAAGAATATATGCAATTTTCACAGAGTATAAAGCAAAATAAAATTAATACTCATGAACCCCCAAGTTAAACTAAAGACTAAAATGTTACCTATTACTTTCACACCATCTGTACAGCTGTCCCTTTGAACGCATTTCCTACATTTCTTTCCCAGAAGTTATCGAAATCTTGTTTTGTGTTAGTTACTGTCCTGTATTTGAGGATTAGACTTAATACTTATGTGTATATTCACAAGTAAAATATCATTGGATTTTTCTTGTTTTTGAGTTTTATAAAAATAGTGTCATATCTGGAGCTTGAATTTTTTACTAAAAATTTTATTTCTAGGATTTTGTTAATGACATTTCATATAGTTATCAGTAATTTGTGTTTGACACTAGATAGTATTCTACTATATTTCACAATGCTTTTTTTTTGTACTCATCATGGTTCTTTCAGGAAAACAGAATCCACTCTCTATATAATAGTTATTATAATCTGTAGTTCAGGACTCACATGTCTGTTGAAAGAGGTGGAGAAGGGACTCTAGGAAAGTGACCCCCTGTGTGGGCAGTGGAACTCTGAGCCTGAGACCTGCCAGCACCTAGATCTGGGAGCTCATGGAGGGGCTCCTATAGCCACACAGTGGGGAGTAATGTAGAGGTCAGTAAAGCAGTCCAACCACCATTACTTGCCGAGAATAATGGACTACAATTGTCCACTTTCCAAATCTCATGCAACTTCCAATTATTTATTTATTTTTATTATTATTTTTATTTATAGAGAGAGGGGAAGGGAGGGAGAAACAGAGAGAGAGAAACATCAATGTGTGGTTGCCTCTCAGGTGGCTCCCCCTGGGGACCTGGCCTGCAACCCAGGCATGTGTCCTGACTGGGAATTGAACTGGCAGCCTTTTGGTTTGCAGACCCACGCTCAATCCACTGAGCTACACCAGCCAGGGCTGGCAACTTTCAATTATCAACAAAATCCAACACACACAAAAAACACGTGTAGAAGGTAATCTGGGAATTGTTTCTGAGCCATAAACAAGTGTTGATATGATATCCAGCGACAGCACACCATTCTTCACGGATGAACATTTTTCACCAATTATTTTTTCTGTTCAAGCATTGAGACTGAATATTCTCGTACCTGTGCTAACATTTCTCTAGACAAAATACCTAGGTATGAGATTGCTAAAACATAAGTTTAATGCATTTTCAGATTTACAGACAGTGCCAAAATGGCTGTATCTGTTTACAGTCTCCAGACAGGGTATATCAGTCTCCACGGCTCCACTTTCCAGCCAAAGTTTGGTTTCTGCCTTCTTCCTTTGGCCATCATAGTGTTCTGTAAAATGATATCTCAGTGTGGTCTTAATTTGATTTTTGTTTCAATTCTAATGAGATTGAAACTCTCATATTTTTTCTTTTGTCATTCTGTTCTTTTTTCAGTAATGTATATATGATTTTATTACTTTATATTTTGTTTTTTCCTTATACTTTTCTACTTATTTTTGCAAAGTAATGCTATATTAGTAACATGCAATGGAAATAGTCTAAAAACTTGTGTCTTATATTTTCACCTGCTTTGTGGTGTATTTTAATGAACTGATATTCTTTATTTTAATTGAACTTTTATTTTACAGTTAGAATATGTTTATGTCTTGTTTTAGAACTACTTGACATTATTTCCCTGTATTTTGATCTTAGAAACTATAAAATTTTGCCTTTCACACCTAAGTTTATAATTCATCTATATATTTTCTGTTATGGTTTAGGAAATAATTTTATTTTTCTCATGATGGATAGTCAGTTATGTTATGTGTTAGGTAGTTCCTTCTCAGCATGTTCACAGTTTCCTATTATTGCTGTAACAATTACCACAGAGTCAGTGGCTAAAAACACAACAAATGTATTATTTTAGTTACAGAGGTCAGAAGTCTGAAATGGTTATTATGGGCCACAATTAAGGTTGGTAAGGCTGCATTCCTTCTGGAGGCTCCAGGGGAGAATCTGTTCCTTGGCTAATAGAAGCTGCCCTTATTCCAAACTCACAATTGTGTCACTGCAGCCTGTGACTCTCCTTCCTTCTCTTCTGTGGAAATTGGGCACACCTGGATAATCCAGGACTGCCTCTTCATTGCCAGGCTCCTAATTTAATCACTTTTGCAGAGTACCTTTTACAGGGTAACATATTTCCAGATCCTGGGGATTAGGGCATGTATGTTGTTGGGATGGGGGCATTATTCTGCTCCTGTGATGGGTGGTGTCACCAATGTCATATATCATTTTAACATAGCAGGAGTCTATTTCTGCATTCTGGATTCCATTGTTCTGTTTCTGTGTCCTAGGACTACCCTTATCACACTATCAAAAACGATACAGTTTGATAATGAGTCTTTGTATGTGATAGGAATAGCCCTCAATTTATTCTGCTTCTGAATATTTTAGCTATTCTTAGACTTCACCTTTTCATATACATTTTAGAACCAGTTGGTAAATTGATTCAAATCCTATTGTAATTGTAATTAGAATTTTATTGGATATATAGATGTAATTGAGAATATAAGAAATCTTTATAACAGTGAGAATTCCAGTTTGTGAACATAACCTCTCAATTTATTTATATTCATTTGATGGCTTTATTAATATATATTCTCTGTAAAGGTCTTGAACATACATAGTTAAATTTATTCTTGTGAAGTCTGTTTTTATTTTTACTGGATATCTCTTAAACTTTTTTCCTAATGATGTGTTGTGGGCATACAAAAATACACTTAATTTTTTATATTGATTATGTGTAAAATACCTTGATAAACTATTTTACTAATTCTAGTAAGTTTTCTGAAATTACTTAAAGCTTTTTACATACATACATTAGGTGAACTATACATATATTTGTTTTTTACACCCTAACATTTATAACACTTATCTTATTTAGTGGTTTGAATTATCAGTGTTGAAGAGAAAATCAAGAATATGGATCTTTACTTTGTTTCTGTATTATTTTACTAATTAAGAATACTATTCTTTGTGGTTTCCAGTAGAATCCTTCAATTGGATTAAAGGACTTTTTTTTTTCATTTTCAGGTGACCTTAGTTTTTATAATGATTGAATTTTAATTTTATCAAACTATTTTTCTGCTCAAATAAAAGTTAACCTTTTTCCCATTAATTTATTAATAAACAAATTACAATTGGGGTTTATAAGTCTTAAGCTACCTGTGTACCTATGATAAAGACAAATCAAACATCATGTATATTGCTTTGTATGTACAACAGGCCTCAGTTATGCTACTATTTTGTTGAACTGGTTTTGTTTCATAAGTGGATTTGGTCTGTAAATTCTCTTCTCTGATTTGGTTTTGGCATACAGGCCTACTGAGTTGAATTAGAGGCAATTTCCACTTTTATCTCTAGAATAGTCTGCATAGATTGGAATGATATATTTCCTAAAGGTCTAGTGAGATTACTTTTTACAACTGTCCTTATAAAATAAAAGGACATTTTATTATGATATACAAGGTATGCCCAAAATGTATCCAGCCATGTAATACAAAAAATAGAGACATTTTTCAAAGAAGATACAAAATGCAAGAAAGATTGTACATAGGACAATGACACCTCAAGTCCCCTTCACAGTATGCACCTTGGGACCTCACACAGTTTCCCAATTGCCATCAGCTGTGCAGCCATATTTTCCTGAATCTCATCAATGGTCTGAAATCTCTTCCCCTTCAAAGGTGATATTAACTGGGGGGAAAGCCAGAAGTCCCAGGGTGCCAAATCTGGGCTGTAGAGGGACTGAGTCACCTGGGTGATTTGATGTTTCACCAAAAAACTCTGCATGGGATATGATGCATGAGTAGGCATGTTATCATGATGAAACTGCCAATTACCCATTGCCCATAGCTATGGCCTTCTGAATCTTCCAAATAGTTTCCACACAGGAATGTTCAAGCTTAATAAAAAACTTAATGCAGATTCATTGCTCTACTCATTCAGGCATTTTGAATTTGATGGCCACACAGTACACACGCTCACTCAGTGGCATCTACCACCCCCACTGACTAGGACAGTGAAGTCGTCATTGTTCACACATGGGCATTGCAGTCCACTCTCCTTGGCTGCCAGGTTACATTAATGTTTAGCAAACCATTGTTACTAACAATAGGTAGACTTTTTCTGGACAGACCTCGCATTAAAAATATTTATGTGTGTCTTCAACTTTCTGTTTTATTTTTCTCCATTCTTATTTGACATATTATTTATGTGCAGAGAAATGTACAGGTGTTAATTACAGAGCTTGAAGAGTTTTGATAAAGATATAATATACCTTCAACACAATATAGAATAATTTCATCACTGCAGACGTTTCCATCATTCCACTTTCCAGACAGTCCAACCTCAGCTGTATTCTCAAAAGGCAACCACTCTTATAAATCCAAACACTGTATATTTCTCTGCCTCTGGAATTATATTATATTAATGGAATATAATGGAGTTATATTAATGGAATATAACATAAGGTACTCTTTCATGTCTGACTCTTTTTCTGTTTGAACATAATGTCTGTGAGATACATTCATGCTATTGTGTCAGTCAGTGACTAATTCCTTCCTGTTTATGTATACACTTGTTTATTTACTCTCCTTAGATGGGAATTGGTTTATTAATTGAAAGGTAATTGTGAATAAGTATCATAAACATTCTTGTGCATATCATTTTGTGAACATATACTTTTTTCTTGGTTAAGTACTTATGTATAGCATTGCTGGGTCATAATGGAGCTTTATGTTTAAATTAATGAATGACTGCTAATCTTCATTCCAAAGTCATTGTATCATTTTAAACTGTCAACAGTGATTGCTCTAGCAGTTCCACACTCTTATCAACATTTGGTCTTTTTCTAGTTCCAGCAAATCTGATGTGCATGTGTGTGTTTAATTATCAACTTGATGGAGTCCTTTATAGGTTCTAGATATGGGTCACTTTTCGGAGGTTTGTACAGGGAATATTTTTGTCCAGTCTGTGATTTATCTTTTTAACTTTTTATGGTGTTTGGAACAGTAAAATTTTAGTGAGTACTCTTTGCTTCCCAGTTAAGTAACCTTCCCCAGCTTGTTTGCAATGGTATTATTGTATGCTTTCTTCCTAGATTTTTTTCTGTTTTTTTTATTGTATTTTTTCCATTACCCTTTATCCCCCTTTTATATCCTCCCCCCCTGCAATCACCACACTGTTGTCCATGTCCAGGGTCATTTTCCTTTTTGCTCAATGCCTCCATACCCTAACCCCACTCCCACTCCCACCCCCACTCCCAGAGCTGTCAGCTTGCTGTCTATGAGTCTGTCTCTATTTTGCTTATTAGCTCAGTCTGTTTATTAGATTCCACATATAAGTGAGATCATATGGAATTTGTCTTTCCCTCACTGGTTTACAATTTTAGCTTTTATGTTTAGATCTATGATAGACTGCAAAATAAAATTTGCCTAAATGTGAAGTAAGGCATACATTATTTTGTTGTTTTTGTTATTTGCATAGGAATATCCAATTGTTCTAGGACCACTTGTTAAAAACACTTTACTTTTCAAATTTATTGCTTTGGTATTTTTGTTGAAAATTAATTCAGCATTTAAGTGTGGTCTTTATGAACTTTATAGTGTTCCATTTATCTATTTGCCTATACATACACAGTTCATACTCTAGTACAGTATTGAATAGATATGGTGAAAGTGGAAATCTTTGTTTAAATCCTGAAATTAGGGGAAAAGGATTTAGTTTATCGCCATTAAGGATGGTATGTTGCTTACTGTGAGATCATGGATTTTCTAAGAAATGGAAAAATTAGAAAAACTTAATTTTATTTATCTTTGTCCTTCATGCCCCAACATACTTTTGATGTATTCTAAGTCCTGTGTATTTTTAATTCAATTATTGATTATCTGAGTGACTTGGTTTGATAATGACTTTTTTGGTAGATAACAACATGCTCTGATCAGTGCTCTCAGTTCACCTGTTTTTAACCATGATTCAGAATGAATAAAAAAGCTGGGCAGACACCCCTACCCAGAACTTTCCACTTAGACAAACTGATTTGCATATATCCTCTATCTGCAGTGTTTTACCCTTTATGTTTCCACACTCTTTATTTGCTGATCCTAAGCACAGCTCTTTAACATAGAAAGTGTTAGATTGAAGAAAAATTGAATCTGTTCTTTCTCAATCATGAAATTTGCAAGAGAATATTATGGGCACAGACCATGGTTAACAAACATGAATATGCAAATTTTATTTAAAATCAGTTTTAAATATTAACTTTTGCAATTTTGAAAGTGCATAGATATGTTAAAATTATCTATGTCAAATTTGATTAGAGAAAAATGCCTTTAGAAACTTTATGAAGTATAGTGCTTCTCCCTACTTTCTTAAAAAGGTGATTTATTTATTTGTTCTATAAAGGGTACATTTAACATATTATTAGTCTTGGCATCCTTTTAGGAAGGGACAGGCCTTTTCAAAGGATCCCAGATTAGTATCTGAAATAGTTTCTTGTGTGTGTGGTGTGTGGTGTGTGTATGCATATGGCATAACTCTCTTCTCAAAGGTAAAGTTTGAAAAACCCATAACCCATCAATTATTCTTGGTGGAAATAGTCATTCTTCTCTGCCTTAAAACCAACATTCTATTGATTTTGTTTCCTAGTTCAATTTTGTGGGGAAATTGCTTGGACCAAGAGGAAACTCCTTGAAGAGGCTACAGGAAGAAACGGGTGCCAAAATGTCTATCCTGGGCAAAGGATCGATGAGAGACAAAGCGAAGGTACTGAACTTTGGATTTGATGTTTAACGCATAGAGGAGGTTACCTGTACCCACTGATGGCCAAATTTACAAGTGCATCTCAACTGTTCTCCCATCATTTCCTCTGACTTTCACCTGGTGGGACCATCTGTTGCACTTTGCAATGACTCCTCTATTTTCATAAGAATTAATAATTGGCATTTTTTCAGAACATGTAGTTCTGTACTTATAATCTTTTAAATCATTGTTGTAGGTTGTGATCAAATGCTTTCACTTGAGTGCCTTCTGGAGGATGTTTCTATATGTCTGTGTTCACCTTCTTCAATTTCCTGATGGGTTCCCTTTTCTTTCTTCCACTGCATCACCTCATCACATCCGTTTTATCTCCCTGCTCTATTTCACTTTGATCTTTCCACCTAAAGCAATTTGAAACACTAATCTGAAAATCTAAGAGAGTTCCACATTTTTTGCAGTGTTTTAGTGATATCAAACAACTCACCTGACCCCAAAAGAACAATAGGCTAAGAAATATATCAACATTGATGTTTGAAATGATTTATCTCACATCTGAACTATATCATTTTTCCATTTTATAAAATGATAGCAATTCTCTCTGTGTTAGAATTCAATACTTTGGAACATAAGTATTTCCAGGGATTTATTCTTAAAGAATCTTTTAAAATTCATTGAGAAAGGGTGGATGTATTATGGCAGTATTATTTGACTAGGCCATACTCTTCTGATGGTAACACCTTGCTGTGTTACCATGGAAAATAAAATGTTAAAATATCTGCCCTGACCTGTGTGGCTCAGTTGGGCATGGTTCCACAAAGCGAGAGGCAGCTGTCGTTCCCAGTCAGGGCACAGGCCTGGGCTGCGGGATGGGCCCTTTTGGGGCCCATGTGACAGTCAGCTGGTCGATGTTTCCCTCTCACATTGATGTTTTGATGTTACTCTCCCTCTCTTCTCCCTCCTCTTCTCTCTAAAAGTCAATAAATAAAGTCTTTTTAAAAAATGTTCAAACATCTTTTTTATGACTGTGAGAATTACTTGAACAATAAATAGGAATTTTGTCTTTGGGCTATAAATGGAACATCTTAAATGAAGAAATGTATAGTGAGAAATATCACAGACCTGGTGCATGTTGCATACACAAAATATCTTAACTGTAATAAGTCTGTATGCGGAGCTTAAGGAAGACTATATGACTGCTGTTTTCAGACTGGATCGACAGTCAATTCTAAACTGCGAAAGGGATGCTTCTTACTAGTCTTTTGAGTAACTTTTAGTTATACTGTATATAATTTCAAAAGTAACTACATTCTTTTTAGGTTTTCTATATATGCAGACTTATTGAAATCATAATCCGCATAAGCAGTTATATATTCTTTAATGTTCTCTTTGCTATATGTGTTCTTCAGATATCTCACTGTCTTACAATATAAACTTCATGTTGTATGCTTTTAATCTCTTACATATTCTTTAAGATTTAGATCAGACATCATCTCCCCAGCAGGACTTCCCTGAACAACTATAATAGGCTTATTACTCTCTTTTTCAAGTCACATATTTTACTGAAATTTTCTGTTTATTCCACTAAACTGTAAGCTTCCACATGCCAGAGAAACATCCTTGTCAGTTTTGCCTGTGCAAAGTCTTCATGTAGTTTCTCCCTGTCTTTTAAAATAGATGGGTGTGTATTTCTTATTCCCATATATTTGGAAATTTTTTCCTGTTTATAAAGTTTTAAATTGGATTATTTTTTCCTCTGAGCATGTTAGGTACCAAAATGAGTATTTCAAAATTTAGCATGAAACAAATTTGCTTCCATTAAGTTTCTATTAGGTTTAATTTATTGATATTACTTCTTACTTAAAATCCTGTTTCTCATTGATTATTTTTTGATTCATCATGTTTGGCTATTCTTTGAGTTATTTTCATTGTTCTTTTATAAAATAAAAAACATTTAAGAATAACAATAGTGCCTGGCTGGCGTAGCTCAGTGGATTGAGAGTGGGCTGCGAACCAAAGTATCGCAGGCTTGATTCCCAGTCAGGGTACATGCCTGGGTTGCAGGCCACGGCCCCCAGCAACCGCACATTGATGTTTCTCTCTCTCTCTCTCTTTCTCCCTCCCTTCCCTCTCTAAAAATAAATAAATAAATCTTTAAAAAATAATAACAATAGCAATAATCATAATGTATTATACTATAAAACAACTGTTTTAGAATCTAGTAAGACCCTAACTGCAAAGTATGTTGAACACACAGTGGATATAAAAGTACAGATATGGATATGGAAAGGTTTACCTTAGTAAATGCTTGATTAAAATAAAAATAAATCCTTGGTAAATTATAGAGTAGTATGCTGCTATTTGCTTTTCTGCAGCATCACCTAAACATTCAGGAAGATTTTATATGATTTTATTTTTCTAGCACAATTCTTCATATTTTGTGGTGGAGATATGTATGTGTATATGTATATATACAGCCATACAGGCATATATTTATGCATTCATTGAAGAAGTACTTACTAGACATACTATGTGTCATTCACACTTCTAGTGACAGGTATAAATATGACAAACATGGTTTTGCTCTTGGAGAAACAGACAATAAATAAGTGAATAAACATATACTTATGGGAACTGGTAATTGTTATGGATTAAAAAAAAACAGTAGGGAAAAGAGGCAAATGGTGGTGGGAACAATATTTTGTTACAATGATCAAATTTGAATCTGGATAATAAAAGGAACCAGCCATAGAGAGATCAGAAATAAGAGAGAGAATTCCAACTGTGATGACTGACTCTAAAGGAGAATCCGTGTTCTCATCTGTAACCATATCCAAGAATATACGACTATTATGGCAACTGTAGCCACATCTTTGTTTATAATGACCCTTATTCCGATTCAGCTTCAGCCTGATTTCTTTGCTCACCTTCATAGCAAAACTCACTCAAAATGTCATTTGCAGCCAGTTGCTGTCAACCGTTCTTTAGTGCTTTTCTTCTCAGTCCTCAGGACTGGCTCCTCTTCCTCTTCTAGACCTGCAAACCCAGGCATTAGTATCATTATACTTATGTATGTGTATATTTATATGCTTATGTATGTGTATGAATGAAATGCATATGTATTAGATATTTAATTACATATATGGTATTTATATATTTATCTATATATAAAGCAAATATAAACAGAGAGAGAGAGAGTGAGAACAAACCAAAATATTGAAAGAGATGTATAGAAAGATTGAGAGAAATATCTTTGCCAACTTTTAGGGCCTCAATGAACACAGTATGAGCCATGTAGTCTTAAGATTCAGAGATAGCTTTTTTTATTTGTTTTGTGTTTGTTCAAAAGCAAATCTCATTGAAAGAGGAAATGGAAAATAGCTTGTATGAAATTGAATGGTGCTTGGTAGCTCAAGCCCTACTAAAGTTGGTGTTTGTTTGAAGTTTATATCAGCAGGCATTAAGGAGCTCAACACACAACGGCAAGTCAGTTTTTCACCTTCTATCCAACAAATACGTAGATATATACATAAACGAATGACTTACTGAAGCATACGAGGCACTCCTTTTGCACCTGCAGGCAGAACCTGGGTCAGCAGCCTGCCTGCAGTCCGATAGCCAGGTGCCTTTGCAGAAAAACTGGTTTAATAGCCTTCTTTGCTATTACTGGGCTATGTCACCTTTCTAGGAAATGGTGCAGATTGTTTTTCTGGGCTAAGTATGCTGTTGGGATGATACACAATGTATGTCATAAACTTGATCTTTACCTTATGATGGAAGGAGATATTTGGATAGTTGTCTAAATCAGGACCAAATAACTGTGAAAAAATATTTCTTACATATTAGGGGGACCCCCCCACACCAGGATTTATTTATAAAAAAATATGTATTTATGCTTACATGTTTAAACTTTAGTCAACTTCAAAGTACTCTCCATTGATGCAATACACTTATTGAGACATTTTTCCATGGCTCAAAACAGTTTTTGAACTCATCGATTTTGATGCCTTTTAGTGCGTCTGCTGTTCTTTGTTTCACCTCTTCTACATTGGCAAAACATTTCCTTTTGAGGACTTTTGTCATCCAGGGAAACAAAAAAAGCCACCTTGGGTGAGATGCCGTGAATAGGGAGAGTGGGGTATAGGGTAATGCTGTTTTTGGTCAAAATTTGCTGAACACTCAGTACAATGTAGACAGGCATACTTGTAACTCACCCATCATGAAATGAGCAAATGCATTGAAAAGAATCTTAAAAAAAAAATCACTGAGGCCAAACAGCCTCTCACAACCTCTGCTGGTACATAGATGCAGATAGGTTCCTAGAACGCTCACCTGGTGAGGGAAGCCTGGACTACAACGGGCCCACCCTCCAGAAGATAATTCCTTTTTTTTGCTCCCCCATATTTGCTATGTGTACAACTGTAGATTAAATATTATGCTGTATAGAAAATAAGAATTGGACATGACTCAAACCCTCACAAAATTCAGACATCCTTATCTGTTTAACACTTTGTTTAACAAAGGCAAAAAAGTATCAATTACTTGAATTAGTAGGTAAAAAATGATGAACTCATTTTGTTGTGCTTTCATAGGTCTAACAAGCCATTTTAATCCTTAGAAAAATAGGAAATTTAAGATTTGTTATAAGATTATCATAAAATTAACTGCATGATATAGACAGTAGTTCTAATGCTCTAGTGTAGTAAGATTATAACAAGTTTAATGTTTTTATTTGTTTCTTCATTGTTGTTTTTGATAGTGGTGGGTAAATATTCCTTTACATTTTGTTATATCTAGCCAATAACCCCACATGCAATGAAAGAAAAAAAAACACAAACTAAAATGTAGTCATTTCTAAGATAATACAGTACAAAAATTATACCTTATATTCATGATTTCATCCCCATATTAGTCAGATCACAGAATATGTGAACTCATATTCAACCAAAAACCATCTACCTTGAACAGACGCTAACTTTTTAATTGTGTTGATAAAAGCTATTCTTAGAAAATCTGGAAAGTTAAAGATACAGTATGTTTGCTGTATTTGAAAATACCTGAGGAATTTAACCGGCAGTTCAGAAATTTCTTTAAAGTCTAAGTTCTTCATGCACCATATGGCCAGCTGGTTCTAAATAACCATACATCTGCCAGCTTCATGAACAGCGGCTTCTGGGGATTCTTCAGGGGTAACTTACTGTAGCTTCCGATAGAGTGTTGCTATTTTAAGTAATGCTGATGACGAAGGTGATGAAGGAGAGCAGAGGAACAGTGGTTCTACAATCTTATCTTTGAAAAGAGTGAGGAACAAACACATTATTCTAAGAAAAAAGGTTAGAGATTATCAGACAAAGGCTGAACACACCTAGATAAGAGTGAGGAAATAGGAAATCATGAAAGATCTTTCATCCTTATCTATTGTCCTTAAATGGAAATCACAAATGACCATGTTGCAAATAAAATTACATTTGTAATGCAAGGTATTTTGGTACATCTATTAATAAGCTTGTTTGAAATTATAGCAGGTGGTTTTAAAACAGGAGTTGAATATATGTTGAAAGTAAAGTGCTGTTTGGTGGTGCATTATTTGAAAATGTGTGATAATTCTCAAGGCAAGTCTTTCTCTCTTTGATGTGCTAATAATGTGCAGTTTCTGTTTTATAATATGTCATGTATTTGGTGATGGAAGCTATAGTAAATCCTTTCCGAATCCATGGCAAGACTGATTTTCATCAACAACAAAATCAGTAAAAGTCTTCAAAGTAATGCGTCTGCCTGGTGGGCAAGGAGAGTGTGAACCCCACACCAGTCCTGTGTTCTCAATTTCGCTTCTGGGCTCTGCCTCACACGAAACAGCCGGATAGTCTCTCAAGTCCTGATGCGTGAGCCCACACTCTTTGCTTGTCAGTCAGACTGGAACTGGTCACAGAAACTTTTGTTTCAACTTTTTAATATTCCTAACAACAAAGCAATTGGTAATCCCACAAAACCAAGAGCTTAGACTCTCTGATTTTAATTTAAGCTGTGTCCATGATAAACTACCCAGTAGATTAACATTTCTTTCTCAATTTCCCCCTGCAGAAAAGAATGTCTAGCTCATCTTGATTTCCAAACAGAGATAGAGAAATAAGCATAATAGATTGCACAAGTAAACTTGAATTTGTGAAGAATAAGGAATGTGTCATAAATTACAGATAGGTGGGGTTTTACTTTTATTTATTCACTGCATTTTTCTGTTTTTCTGATCTGAAGTCTGAGAAATTATAGTAACATTAAAACACCCCACCTGAACAGTAGCATATGTTATTAGGAATGTTTTATTATAAATATATATTTTGTGTGAATACAATGAAACTTGTGTTTCCATGGTAAACCAATACAAGATTATTTCAATCTGTGACATATTTGGACTACAAGTGACCAAATCATCAAAATAGTTAAGTTTGAGTTGAAGAGTGAAATATATTATGATATTAATGAAAAATAATAATTCACATTAGCATTTTCAACTCTTTTATATATAATCATGCACTCTAATGTGCTTTTACCTTAGACTAAAAAAAAAAAAAACTAAACTAAAAGTCATAAATCTGCCCATGCTCAAGTCTTCATAAGTTTGAAGAGTAGAGGATAAGGTAGCAATGTTTTATGTATGGTGAATCAAAGTTATATATGATTTTAAATCATTAATTTCCTCTAGTCATGGTTTATTCACAGCTAGATAAATTTATTTTAATTTTTTTTTGTAATTAAGACCTGCTGTTTGGAAACTTCCAAGGACCTATACACACAGGATCATATACCAAAATATACTATTTAATATTACTAGTACATAGTTTTTCCTCCATTGTCACTTGTCACTTGCTATAGGGACTGCACTTATTTCCCATGAGGAGTGAAAGAAGGGCATCACAGAATCAAGCTATCTCACATCATGTAGTAGGGAATTTTTATTTATCAAGCTATTAAAAAATCCAATATATGAAGAGAGAAAATGTCTATACATTTCTCATTCTTTAAAAATGTATTGTTGTTCAGTTACAGTTGTCTCCCTTTTTTTCCCTATTTCTGTCCTCTACTCCATCCTCCCCCACTCTCACAGTCAATCCTTACCACTGTTGGTGCCCCTGTAAGTCAGAACTACTATAAAGAATTTTTTTTTACCATTGAGAAAGTCTATCTTTTTTTTCTCCTGAGCTGTATTGTTGCCTCAAAATGTTATAACCAAAACTCAAATGAGAGATAACAAATGTAGAAAGAGACCAGATATGTCTTGGCAATATTTAAATTCTACATTCTGTATTAAACTGTATTACACTGTAGCAGTTTAATATATGGTTGCAAATTCTTTGAATTTCTTTTAAAAATTGATGAGTAGGGTCTAATTCTATTCCCTTTAAATCTGGATAGTTTCAGTGACTTGTTTGTAACAGACTGCAGAGAAGTTGTTGCTTCATGATTTTTTTAATGAAACATATATATTTATATATAAAGATTTTATTTATTTATTTTTAGAGAGGGAAGAGAGGGAGAGAGAGAGAGAGAGAGAGAGAGAAACATCAATGTGCGGTTGCTGGGGGTTATGGCCTGCAACCCAGGCATGTACCCTGGCTGGGAATCGAACCTGCGACACTTTGGTTTGCAGCCTGCACTCAATTCACTGAGCCATGCCAGCCAGGGAAATTTATATATTTCTTAAGATTTGATTTATTTATTTTTAAAGAGAGGGGAAGTGGGGGAGAAAGAGAGGAAAAGAAACATCAGTGTGTGGTTGCCTCTCATGCACCCCCTACTAGGGACCTGGCCCACAACCCAGGCATGTGTCCTGCCTGAGAATTGAACCAGTGACCCTTTGGTTTACAAGCTGACAGTCAATCCAGAGCCACACCAGCCAGGGCTGATTTCTAAGCTTAGGTTGGAAAACACTGTGAGTCTTTTGTCATTTGCAAGAACACTATCTTTTGTAGCTGTAAACTGCCTGACAAAGATTCTGATAATCCTGGGTTGTCCTTGGGAGGCATTCAAAGTCCTATGAGAAGCCTTGTATATGTACCAGTGGGAAGTCCCAGTTGAGCCTAGCCTTTGAGTGATCCCAGTCTAGGCACTACACATGCAAGTAAAGAACTCTCCAAATGATGTTAGCCTTTAGCATTTGAATGATCACCAACTGCTTGAGTTTTCCTGCCTGCAGGTCCAGGCTCAGGGAGCAGATAGAGTTTATCCTCATTGTACTCTTTCTAAATTCCTTACCCACAGAATTAATACACAATGAATGGTTATTTTAGGCAACTAATTTTGGCATGGTTAGTCATGCAACACTAGTTAATTGGAACACATTCTTACTACTTTATATGCGTGATTCTTTTTTGTTTTTTAATTTAATCTTTATTGTATTTTTATATTATTTATTTATTTTTAGAGAGGCAAGGGAGGGAGATAGAGAGAGAGAGAAACATCAATGTGCAGTTGCTGGGGGTTATGGCCTGCAACCCAGGCATGTACCCTGGCTGGGAATCGAACCTGCGACACTTTGGTCTGCAGCCTGCGCTCAATCCACTGAGCTACGCCAGCCAGGGCTATTGTATTTTTTTCCATTACCAGTTAGTCCCCCCAGCAATCACCAGAGTGTTGTCCATGTTCATGAGTCCTTTTTCTTTTTTGCTCAAGCCTTCCACTCCCTCACCTCCCCACTCCACTAACTGTCATCCTGCTCTCCATATGATTCTCAACATTGTTAGCAATTTTCCGAATACTAGATTCATTCTCTTGCATTTCTACTGTCCTCTTCATGGCGATTACTACACACTGATAATTTATGGGGTTTTGCGTGGATTTGTGTGTTTTATGCTTTATGTTATTGTTTTATTCCTTATAATATATTTTCAACTTGTTTGAATTCTCAAATCAAATGATTGAAGCACTTAACAAAGTTTTATTTCAGAGTTGCCATAAGAGAAAAGGTTTCTAAGAGGCAATTTGAAGATTTCTTCTTGATAGAGGCACTTTATGCGACGTGGACACCAAATATGGAGCATTCTAGTTAAAAAGTGTTAGGCTAATTATAAAAGCTGGTTTAAGGTCTTTGCACCTTTGAGTGTCTGGTTTAATGTCACATGACTCAAGATTAATTGGACATGCAATTCTAATTTCTATGTAAGGCTTCTTAATTTTACTACAAGCTAAGACAGCAAGAGCTCAGGTATTTTATCAGGGAGGCTAGATGGATCCCATAAGAGGAAGTAAATTGCACCATATACAAAGTACCAGACTGAGAGTAAGACAGTTTTTTTTTTTCAGTCCCTTTTTTGATCAAGTTGGGTGACTGAAGATTTGTCTTAGCCAGATAAAATAAAAATAAAAACTGGCATTTTTGTGCTGAG
This sequence comes from Phyllostomus discolor, assembly GCF_004126475.2. Taxonomy (NCBI): domain Eukaryota; kingdom Metazoa; phylum Chordata; class Mammalia; order Chiroptera; family Phyllostomidae; genus Phyllostomus; species Phyllostomus discolor. The sequence continues at coordinate 129,522,138 of NC_040906.2, read as the reverse complement.
AACATAAACTGAATTTGTTGGTTTATAAAGAGCAGGACAGGATGATAGCTAGTGGAGAGGGGAGGCTAGGGGATGGAGCGACTGAGCAAAAAGGAAAAAGGACTCCTGGACAGGACCACAGTGTGGTAACTGCTGGGGGAAGGGAGATCTAGAGAGACTAAAAGGTAATGTAAAAAAAATTATAATAAGGATTAAATTTTAAAAAGCATATGACCATCTAACCACTATACCTAGCCTGAAACTAATGCAAAACTAATATAAAATAATATTGAATGTAACTGTAATTGAAAAAAAAGTAAAAATTAAATAGAAAACAAAGAGAAAAAATAAGTGATTTTTAAAATATTTCTTATAGACTGTAGAATTTAGCTGTGGGATTAAGTTATTTGATACATGACCGTCAAGATTACTTGCAATATCTATACCCATTGTCATTTATTTTTTACCAGTTTCCTATATTAGAGAAGAATTTCTAAGCAGAATCCTAAGGTGACTCAATTTGGTGATATACATTGAGGTATTGTTAGTAATATTTTATATTATTTAGTCCTGCACATATATTACATATTTAGTGACTTATCTCTCTTGCTACATATTTTGAATAATATTAATAATATCTGCTTTATTTTTTTACCTTGCATCCTATCTTTGCTTTGCCTACATATGCAGTAACCAAAGCAACTGACCCCTCTGAATGTGTCTGCATTTAATAGAATCGGGTATTAGCAGAAACATTTCCTACATAGCTTTACTTTGCTAATTGTAAGACATAATACATTTTTAATTTTACAAGTAATTTTAATGCTAAGCCAAGTGAGAATGATTATCTTAAAAGTTAAATAATAAAGATATTTCATTTCTTAGAAAAGCCTTTGTTGAAGAAGTTGTTATATGTGCATGTTTTTAGAAAGATGCTGTTAAATGTTTGCTTTAAATTGTTGAAACTTGATCCCAATATAAGCCATGTTCTTTGAAGAGAAACTTGGATGACTTGTTCTAGCACAGCTTGGGGAATTTGGAGAGACTAGAATTTAGGTAGTTAGAAGGATAATGGGCCCAGAGTGGGATTGCTAAAAAGAAAATCCTGCACTTAACTTAAGTGCACTATCAGCCCTAATTTGGATTCTGAATTTCATTAGTTGCAGTGATGTTTATTTGCCTTTGTATTATGTTTTCTCCTTATTAGTTAATTCCACAAGTCATTTAAAAGTTGAATAGTGGTTTTCCCAGTCATATATAGCTGAATCTTACCTTACCAATTTTCAACTAGTGTGCCTCAGGAATTTTTAAAAACTGCAACACCTGACTATTTAGTCAGGGGCACTGACCTCTTTTCTCAGCCAACACAATAGCCATCTGGTGTGAATGAATCAAAATTATACCTACTTTGTTTTGTCAGATGGGCAAAAACTATAAGGTACTTTTTGGAATGCCACAAAATTTTAGTAATTAGCTTATGTGTGTCATGAGATGAAAAGGTTTCGAGTCACTGCCTTAGCTGAGTTGAGCTGTACTGAATGCCTGAAAATTTGTTTGAACACTTGACAACTCTTAATAGAAAGTAAAGAGGTCTGTATTCTGGCTACAGGTAATGATACTGAACAAAATCCACAGAAAGACAACGTCACCAGCTCCTCAACCTAATGAAGAGTAAATAACATTACTGAGTTCAGTAATGTTGCTTTCTGTGACTGTTGGTTCATGACAGTGAAGCCAAAATGACTGAGGGAAATGAAATGCCCAGGGTATAAATAAAATCTTATATGTTTTTCTGGGAACAAAATCGATTGCCCCACTTGATGTTTTGCAGCCAGGACAATGTTTTTTTGCTCTTCCAGGGATGCTTTTTGCAAGGTGTTCTAACTGCACTGTGCCCGCCAATTATCCAATGCTGCTTGTTAATTAAGCATACCAAAGGTTAATACGAAAGGAGTTTTATGTATTTTATTAATATCTAAATATCAGAAATCATCTAGACTTTGTAGGTATATAATTATTAACATGTACAATTCTGGCATTACTATGGGGTTTAAAAAAGAGGCAAAGTATAGTCCTTGATTCAGAGAATTTGGAGTGTCTCCAAATGCTTTCACATTCACATTCCCATTCCCATTTCTGGACTTTATTTGCTGCTTCCTTTTTCTCAATAATAGGCTTACTGTTTTCTCTTCCTTTTATAAGTTTTGCATGTTTAGAAAAATACTTTATTTCTGTCATTTGGCACATTTAGAGAATATTTTTCCTAGTAGTTCAAATTTTTTTCTTTTCATCTATCTACCTTTAAAATAATTTAAAACTAAAGTAATTTAAAATCAGAATAATTTTCCACCATTTATATACTGAATCACTCTCATTTCTATTTTATTGAGTATTACTGGAATGTGTGAGAGATTTATTTAGCAGTTGCACCATATTATATTTACTTAAATAAAACTCATCTATGTCAGTAGTCGTCCTGATAAATCCAGGAACATAAACAATAAAGAATAAAATAGTAAGCGGCCAACTGAATAGACATATCCTATCTTGTCTTGAGTTAATATGTTCAGGATTTCAGTTCTATATTTTTAGATTTAAAAGTTTTATTAATACTTTAATGAAATAATCTAAATCTAAATTAATCTAATCTAAATAAGTAATCTAAATATTGTTATGAGTATTATTTTTCTTACAGAATATTTTAAAATTTGAACAAAGAAAGACGTTGTTGTGGTGTGTTTTTTTCTTTTTCTTTTTTTTTTGCAACTTTCTGGCTTTAATGTAGGAATCTGGGGCATAATAATTAAACCTGAGCAATTCTTAATGTTATGCAGATGCCTGTGTGGTTGATAGTTTTTATTCCATCGATCGGAGGTATAACATGTTTCCAAGTCATGCATGCACACAGGCACATAGTACATTGGTTTATGTAATTTTGAAGTTGGCAGAGAAGGTGAAGATATTAGTTTAATTCATTTATTTTTATAGCAAAATATATTATTGCCAAAGAGACAATAATTTGCTTGTGAATCCTGGGAAATTACTAAAAATAATTATTAGATATAGAAAAGAAACAAACATGAAAATACCTTCCTTTAACTAGCAGATTAGTATCAAGGAACCATAGCATTGGAAGAGATAGGCTTTACTACACTTTCTCTTGATGTTACTTGAACTATTACACCCAATATAATCAGAAAAAGAAGGCAAATTATTTTAAATAATGTAAAATTGTTTTAAATAATGTAAAATACACTACATAAGATTGAGTTGACCATGATGCTTCATCATGATCTGGCCTCTATAAAATCGAGTAGTTTATTATAATTTATTTAAAAAAAATGCCTTCATCCATCCTCCTTTCTGTTTCATAGACAGAGCACACCCTGGATGGAAAAGGGAAAAAGAGCTCCTGTGCTGGGATGCCTGAGTCAGCAGCCGACAAGACACCCTGGGGTGTGGCAGCTGTCTGCACTCAGTGGCATCACAGTCAGAGAAGTGCGGTAACCACTCGGCAACGCTGGCCCACCCTCAGGGGAAGACTAGGAGCACCCGGGGTTCTTCTGAGAAGTCTTCCTGTTTCTAGAGCTCCTAGCTTCCTTTTCAGGAGGACAGGGTTCTTCTCACTTCTTCACCTCTGTATACTTTTATAGGTTAGAAAATGGATCACAGTATTTTTTACCCCACATGTCATACACTTTCTTATATATTGCTATAAATTATTAAAATTATAAGCCAAAAATGTAATTTTATTATTGACATTTTCCCTCTAACCATTAGTTTTATTAAAACCATCAGGGCCAGACTATTACTCTTTTTTTGCCTCACTTGTATTGGGAAATAACTTATATAAATGAAAATCTACCGTTTTAAAGTATACAGCACTCATACTTTTGTTCTTATTACCACTATCAAGGAAGAATACTTCTGTCACTCCAAAATTTCCTTTGGGCTTCACTCATACCCTGGTTCCAGTGACCATGGGTCTGCTGTATGTTGCTACCATTTAGATTTTTCCTAGAATTATATAAAATTATCTACACAGTATAGATGTATGGCCAAATTCCTTCAGTTACCATGTTTTTGAGGATTCTCCATGGTGTGTGTGTGTATCGGTAGTTTGTTCTGTTTCATTCTGAGAAGGTTTCCCTTGTGTGGCTACACCACAATTTGTTTCTCCATTTTTCTTTAGGTGGAAATGTAGATTGTTTCCAGTTTTGTCCATCATGAGTAAGGCTGCTGTGAAGCTTCATGTATGCATTTGTATTGATATATGATTTCATGATAAAGAATTTTGAAAGTATATATCAAAACTTAAAGCACAAGGACATTTATACCATCTTTTTCATTAATATAATAAACATATTTATCATAGGAATGTACATTTTTAGAGAGTTAGAAAGAAGTACTCCTAATGTATTGGTTGTATATTTACTCTCTGATTTTTAGGATGGTTTATTAGACATTAGTAACATTTATTAGTTCTGTGAAAGACTCTTTCATCAGCTATTCATTTTTCATTCTGCAAATAATCATTTCTAAATCAAGTTTGGGGAGAACATTTTTTCCAGCACTGCTCTGCATTAGGATACCAGAGTTTAGCAGCGAACTGGAGATTTGGATTCCCTAGTCAGAGAGATTAGATTTGTTAGATAAATGAAGCCATCTGCATCAATTTAAATAGTTCTACCAAATTGATTCATGAAATGTCTAATATTTCCATGTAATTGGCAGTGGCATTTTCAAAACGCTGTAACTGAGAGGAAAATTTAACCTTCTCTGAAGAATTGCATACTCTAGGGTTGATACTTTAGAAAATTGTATTGTTCTAAGGGAATACTCACCAAAGAATTAGATCAGACTTTGAACAGATGCTGCAAGATCCCTGTTTTATTGCTGGTGCACTGGAGTGGTGATATTAAAAGTCTTCATCTCCTCCCTCGCATCTGATGTTCAAGCAGATTTTCCATTTCTCAGCTCTGACAGTTTAGTGGTGAATCTCGTGTGGCTGTTCCAAAAAAAAAAAAATTAGTGATTTCTTTTTACTTTTCTCCTTTACTGTAAAATTAAACTCTAGTCATTAAGTTCAATGTATATATTTTTATTGAGGCTGTAGAGAGTCTTTTCCTCCAATGGGAGGTGGGGGCTTTATTTCAGATGATAGTATCTTTTCTCTTACTCAAGGAAATTTATTTCTTAGTAAAGGATTTATGTGTATATATGTGCATTCACCTAAAAATAAATAAAAATGCAAAATCTATGTGTGATATTAATAGAGTTTTATCTATGTTATTTTAATCCTTGAGTTCCATATAATTGCTTTACTAGGGGAAAACCTGGACATTGATTTATTATGAAAATCCAGAAATCTGTTAAAATGCCATGCTTACTTCTGTTTTATCTTAAATTTCAGATCTTTTCTGCTGCTTAAATTCCAGATCTTTTTCTCCTTTGTGCTGCATTAGTGGTACTGAATGCAAATGAATCATTCAGCTATTTTATGTAATTGAAGATAGGCACATATAGATAATTGGAGAATATTTGTCTCCCATGGGAGTTACAAATTAATTTCTAAACTTAGTTATGTTCCTCATAATTTTACTTATTCACAAATTTTGGACATTATAGAAAATGATAGGCATTGTTTATTCAGTTAGAAAATATTTGATACCTTTTATAAAACAGTTTCATAACAAGGATGTTACATAAATTGGGCATGTCATAAAAGTTATTTAAAGATTTTCTTCAGTGCTATATATACATCATTCGTATTGGAAAAAAAATCTTCCTCCCCAAATGTCAAGACATACAAGACAGCTGGCTGTATTAATGTTGACAAATGAGTATTATTGCTATACCTAATATTTTATTACGCATGTTACTAAAATTTAGGTATGAATTATTTATATTTTAACATTGTTAAAGTATATGCTATCAAATATTATGTCTGGATAATTATTATATAACATTTCTAACATATGAGACTACTACCCATATGTAGTAGAATTATACTTTAATTTGTGGCCATGGTTAATTTTTTTGAGGATTGTGTAACTCTTTTGAGGATTGATTTGAGGATATAATTTGCAAGATCCACCTGTACACAAAAATGTTACCATTTTTATCATTTGTCCAAATAATTGAAAAGAATTCCAGTTGTAGGTCAGAGAAAGTAACTTTAAGACTCAAGAGAAAAATAAAATATTATCATTTCTCAACTTTACTTACCTTGCATACATACTTGCACGCTACCTGTACCCTATACACAGAGGGCCCTTGTGGGTAATCCCCTGTGTTGACAAGCAGATTTTCCTATTCTATCAAACTGATTAGTTGACAGTTGAACATTGATTTAGATAAGCAGGGTATTTGCTAATGTCTTTAAGAAAGCAAGTTGCCAATGAGTGTTACTGGTATGATATTGCACATACATATCCTCATGCATAAAAACATAATCTCATATTTTTAAAAAGTATGGTAAAATATATATGACAAGAAGGCTCACTAAAGATATATGGCAAATGTGAGCATATATGAAAATTAGTGGCTTTAGGGTAAATAAGGATTTTATTTTATTTTTTTAATATGGATTTTAAATTATATGACTAATATAAGAACCAGGTGAACATTATAATGGCTATATGTAAGCACAAAATGTCTACATAAAACAAGTAGTTTGTTTTTAGGTCAACCAGCCTATTGACAAAAGGTCAAATCTGTTTACGGAGATGCAGATGACATGTTAACGTATTGTATTCTCAACTATTTGCATTGAAATACTCTGTTCCAAAAAGCACTAATAATAATAGCCCTAACTCTTATCCAGATGTTGCCACATTGAGCTCAGTATTCTTTGAAAACTGTAGTTTTGTTCAGTTTAAAAAATAAAACATACATTTTATTTACATCCATATTTCTCTGATTGCTTAATTTTAGATAGGTACTTATTAAATACAATTGTAACTGAAAAAACATCCTAGATTTTCCCTGCAACTTTATGAACTTTATAATTTTCTTCAACACACTGTCCCTACACAAACCACTACATTCCAGTATTGATCCCGCACTCCCTTCATATTGCAAGAAAACAAAAAGTGTTCAGTGGGCTACTTATTTTCATAGTGAATAGTCATCTCTTAAGCTCCAATGTACTAGATGGGATAACTGTGTAGCTGGTATTCTGGATTATTCACTATTTTATTGTTATTTTAAAATATATATATTTAGCACTTCTGATATGGATGATTTTCCATACATGTTGGTCATACAGCAGTTAATTTTTTTAAAAGACAAAAATCATACCAGTTTAGGGTTTAAATTCTCTTTTACATATGTAGACATTAAAATAAAGAAGTGATACATGTAACAAGAATATAAATAAAAATAGTACAAATAAGATTTTAAAAAACAAAAATACTCACAAAAAATCAACATCTATACCAAAACTACGTGGTGGTTACCCTCCACAAATCCCAAAGTACTAGTTGGTGGAAATAAACCAATGAAAGCTCCTAGGTGCTTAAATGCTATCATCATTTGTGGAGGAAAAGCAGGAAGGAAAAAAAGCAGTATGGTGTCTGATGGTACAAGAACAGGAAAATCCCCAAATAATATTTTGTCAGGTAAATTTAAGGACTGACACTAAAGATGTTTTTGTATCACAGTTCATGGGCGAAATTGCATTCACTTCAAGATTTGAAGATCCTAAAAAAGTCTAGGTCCTATGAGCTCTTGAAATTCTAAGGCATAGCCACACAATGAGAGAAACTGCGGGAACAGCCCCGAACTTAACAAAAGAAATAAAGGGGAGGCAAATTAAATGGAATATTTATCTTAAATGGGCCATTGAGCAGAGAAGGCAGATGGAATGAGTTTATGTATAGCAACAGGCTAAATTTTTACCTCTATGAGTTCAAATGGAATGAGTTTATTGAGTTACCCCCATGGCATATTCTATCATTTATATAATAAAAAGAAGTATAAATATAAATAAATGTAAACTTTGTGCTTGAAACACTTTTTCCCAACAAAAGTTAGGAAATCTGTTTACTTCATGGTTAGGTGTCTGTAGGTGTCAGAAACTAACTTGAAATGGCTGTTCAAAGACAAACCAGTGTGAGGATCCATAAGGACAGTAATTCTGGTTAGTTGAAATACATCAAATGTTTTTTATTCCATGACAGAAGTATACCATGCCACCTATTAAAACTACTTGCTCAAAAGTTGAATCTGTTTTTTACCAACTTTTTAGATATAATTAAAATATATGGGATGGGAGTAAAAGACAGAAAACTGTACTTGACCAACACTTAAATAAAAAAGATTTTTAATTTATTAAAAAAAGAAACTACAGAACAGGGAAGAACATGTAAAACAACACAGTAGTGATAGAATAAGCAAAAACCAGCCTGTCACAGCACCACAGGGGAAAAAATGTCTTGGTGTCTCCTGGAAGAACAAGTATGATAAAATAAGAGTTCGAGGACAACCAAAAACTGAAAGAGACTTAGAAACATTTGAACCAATCACAGTGCATGCACCTAATTTAAATCCTCATTCTAAGAATGAAGTGTAAAAAATACATAATTTGATAAATAAATACTAACTTCATGATTGCAATTAAAGTTTTATTGTTGCTTTTTATAAGTGGTAATGGTATTGGGGTCATTTTTAAAAAGTCTCTGTCCTTTGGATACTGAAATAAAGATAAACATTTTTAGGAAAATAAGGTAGTTATACCAAAGAACAATTTTTTATTAAACTATAGTTGGTATCAAACATTATATTAGTTTCAGATTTATATCATAATGATTTAATATATACACATGTTGTTGTGATTATCATATTAAGTCTAGTAATCATCTGTCATCAATACAAAATTATCACACTATTATTGATTATATTTCCTCTCACCATTTTCACTCATCTCTCAACTCCCCTAGCCTCTGGAAACCATTAGTTTGTTCTTTATTTCTATGAGTTTCTTTTTGTTTTATTTTGCATGTTTGCTTATTTTATTGAATTTTTTCAAAAAATCCCACATATAAGTGAACTCATGCAATATTTGTCTTTCTCTGTCTGGCTTATTTTCATTTAACATAATACCCTCTAGGTCCATCCATGTTGGTGCAAATGCCAAGATATCCTTTGTTTTTATCACTGAGTAATATTTCATAAAGAAGATGTGATGTATATACATATCATCTTCTTTATTCATCATCTGTTGATGGGCACCTATACTGTTTCCATACGTTGGCTATTGTAAATAATGCTATAGTGAACATATCAGTGTAGATGTCTTTTCAAACTAGTATTTATCCCTGGCTGGCATAGCTCAGTGGATTGAGTGCGGGCTGCGAACCAAAGCATTGCAGGTTCGATTTCCAGCCAGGGTACATGCCTCGGTTGCAGGCCATAACCCCCAGCAACCGCACATTGATGTTTCTCTCTCTCTCTCTATCTCCCTCCCTTCCCTCTCTAAAAATAAACAAATAAAATCTTAAAAAAACAAACTAGTATTTATCTTTTCCTGGGTTAAGTACCCAGAGTGGGATTGCTAGGTCATATGATAGTTCTATTTGTAATTGTTTTAAATACAAAAATAAGGTTACAAAGCAATTTTTAAATTAAAAATAGTGATAACAAAATACTTCTCCCTGAGACAGAAAGATACCAATATCTTCAAAGTACTTTCATAGTATATTAAAATTAGGAAGAGGAAACTTATAAGCAACTGAGAATATTAAATGGAGAAAACAGCAATGGAGAGAATATGCAAAATTTAAAAGATGTCTAAGACAGTAAAGTTTAAATGATCATTACTATAGTGTTTTAGAAGAATTTTGTGCCATTTCAGGCTGTCAACATGTCAAACTGGGATAAGGAGCCATCAAAATTAAATTCCAGTTTTATTAATTACATGAATTTCACAAAGCTGGCAAATTTAGAGAGATTTGATCATTATTAGAGTGATCTTCTTTTGATTTTTATATATGGAAATGATTAATTATTTATACATTATTATTTGTAAAATACACTTTTATTTTACAGTTTGCTATTGTTCTGGCTTTTTTTTAACATGTAGACAAATGGAGAGAGATTTCTCTGAGTTATTTGTACTGCTTATGCATCCCACGTTTCTATTTGTTGTTTTATTGGTACTCATGAGGATTGTGATAAATACTTTTAATATACTTTAATGGGTTACTGTTAAAAGAAATTGTGCACTGCCACAATAGAGACAGCATTTACATTAAATTGCATTACAGGGCTACAATTAAATAGAATGATGAAAAAAATAAAAGCCCGAAGAAGCAATTCTTTAGAGCCTGGAGAAATTAGATTCCTTAATAAACAATTCAAGAAGATGATCAACAGAATTTCTATAACTAAACAAAATCATTCAGTCTATACAATCACTATTGAAGATTAATGATCTCTCTTTTAGAAAGATTGATATGTCTGCATATTATTTTATCTTGGTAAACTACTGTAGTAATATTTTTGCTTTCAATATCTATCTACGGTGAATCATTTTATTTTTAAAGTTATGACTTTAAATGGGTTTATATATGACAAAAGTATAGTAATTTATGTTTTTCTTTAAAAAATTATTTAGAGGAATTTTCAGTCTGTGCTTTTCTACCTGCCATGTGCTTGAGTATAGACAGAAAAAGATGTTACAAAAAGGCATATTTTTCAAAAATATGTTTAAGAATAGTATAGCCCCTGGCTGGCGTAGCTCAGTGGATTGAGCGCGGTCTGCGAACCCAAGTGTCACAGCTTCGATTCCCAGTCAGGGCACATGCTTGGGTTGCAGGCCATGACCCCCAGCAGCCGCACACTGATGTTTCTCTCTGTCTCTCTTTCTCCCTCCCTTCCCTCTCTAAAAAATAAATAAATAAAATATTTAAAAAAAGAATAGTATTAATAAATTGTTAGTAATATTCATTTAGTCATTCTGCTTTTATCTCTACATTACAATCTAGTTCCTTTGTGCATTAAAATCATGTCATTTTTTGTTTATTACAATAATATTCAGTGTAGGTATACTGGCCTTAAGCATTTACAAGATGGTCAGTGTGTGGAGTGGAAAGTAAATATTATAAATTATGTTCTTAATTTTTATGAGGATATTATTGTTTACTAAAATAATATGTTAAATTATATATACATGTAACATATTTATGTGTTTTCTTATATAAGGAACATGTCTAACAATTTATATTGGTAGAGGCATATGATAAATAAACTTCAGAAGATAATGGTCTAATGCTTTGAAGATGTAAATAACTACATATATGTTAAAAAGTAATGGTATAGTTTTAAACAACAGGGAAATATAAGTGGTAAAATCTTGTTCTTTGATTTTTAGCAATATTTGTATTTTATATTAAAATTTTTTGTGTGCTTAAGACATTTTAAGAATTATTTAGGTATGCAAAAAATAGTTATATCAAATATTCTGAAATTTATTATGATTATAGTCTCATTCTAACTTCACTCAAATTATAAACATGTTGCTGACTGAAATGTAGCATCTAAATGCTACAAAATATTATGGAAACTGTAAATGTATTTTTTCATTCTTTTTGTTACTTTAGTGATAAATGTAGTATGATAAATGTATTTTAATAAATGTTTTTCTGTGATCTCTAAAAATATCATATATTTCCTTACTTAGGCATTTGAAAAGGAATAATCACAAAATTAATGTTTTTGAATAAAAATTATTTTTCAAATTAAATTGCTATTTTGGGTCACATTTTAGCCCTTAAAAAAGAAATTATAAATTAGAAGCTGCAATAATAACACAAGGATAAATTTTGTCAAGATACAAAAGACAAAAGACAAAAAATCTAATGAAAAATTACAACTAAAAGAAAGCAACATTTAAATATTAATATTATTGTCTTCATAACATTTTCTGTATAACCCACATAATTTACCTAGAATTTCTTCATCTAGTAAGAAGACCAATAATATGTAAACTTCTGGTTACCTAGAAACTGAAACACAGGAAGATAAATATATACTCTAGACTTATTATTGATTCAGACAGATTGGTAACTCAAACAGGTATGTAGCCTTTGGCAAACCTGAAGATGCTTTAGAATATGAAAAATTCCCACTCAGCTCACTAAACATTTTTATTTCATGAAGAGAAACTTCTTTTTCAACTGTAGTAGGCTATCTATTACCAAGTGAAATCCTATCAACTTATTGAAAGCTTTTCTAATACCCTTCCTTCTAGTGTCTTTCTTTTTTCAAAAGATTTTGATGCTATTCCTCTTTAATTCATTTGCAAGGTTTCTTTACATACACTCTAATTTTATTTCTGTACCACCAATAGGACTAAAATAACTCTTGAAAGCATATGATGTGTTATATTAATCTATTTCAGAAATTCACTTGTTTATATCTACATTTTAATCTTCAAAATGTAGTAATGCATTTAGGGTGACATCATTTTGGTGACATTAAAAACTGTGAATGTGCCTTTGGTTGGCAAGTAGATGATCGCTATTTGTCATGACAAATTAATCTGTCACAAACATTCTAATTCAATGTAGTGAGACCCTCATATATTCTATGTATACAGGGAAAATTATAAATTGTTCAGTGTTCTATTTTATTTTCCTAAGTGTTATAGGATGCTATTATTCCTACAGCTACATTATGACAAAAATTGCACTTCATAGCTCTTGTTATTCAAGTGTTTTCAAGGTGCATTATTTTTCTTATTAGATTAATTTAAGGCAGTTGGTAATATTGGGGTGAATTGTATATTTTTGACTACTCTGTTCTCTTAAGGTTCACATTCTCTTAACTTAGAAAAGCAAATTTCTTTAGGAATATGTTAGTCTAGTAAGTCAGTGAAAAAATATATGATTAAAGTTTTTCTTTTGTAAAATGAAAGAATCCTTTTAATATTCACATGACTTTATTCATAAGTCCAAATTTGGCAATGCTATCAAAATATGTTTAATTTTCCTGGGCAAATTGCATGAGACAGATTTCACCTTAAGAATATGATTAACAGTGGCCAGAAGACAACATAATCCAATGGTTATGCTGATGAATGTGAGCAGAGTTCCAAATTAGACATGAAAATAAGCACTGGCCCAAGGGCTTCATTATATTCCAGGAAAAAGAGTAAATTTTAATAAATTATCTGGACATAGCTTCTGATAGCTTAACCAAAATAAATTACAAGTGTAAAAGAAGATTTATGGAGGACAAAGATATGTGTGACCACTTAGACTTATTTAATGAACTATCATTAATTTGACTTAAACACAAAAAGAATTTATCTTCATACTCAGAATTATTCAAATCTTTAGATTATGCTCTACATTTTTAGTCAGCTCCTATGTAAATGAATGGCTCTGTCTTTATTTGATGTGACAGTACACATATATAGTCAGTTACATTTATTGTATTAATTAATTAATTTATTTATTTTACTGATGTTCTATTATAGCTGTTCCAATTTCCCCCTGTTACTCTCCCCTGCCCTACCACACCCCCATCCCCATAGTCAATCCCGACATTGTTGTCTTTGTCCACGGGTCATCTATACAGGTACCTTGACTCCACCATTCCTCCTCGTTTCCCTCTTCTCCCTTTCCCCTCTCCCCTCTGGTCACTGTCAGTCTGTTTCTTCTTTACATACCTCTGGTTCTATTTTTCTCATTTGTTCATTTTGTTCATGGGTTCCCGTTACATATGTTAAATATCATATGATATTTGTCTTTTGCCACCTGGCTTATTTCACTTAACATAATGTTCTCCAGGTTTATCCCTGTTGTAATGAAAGGTAGAAGTTCCTTCTTTCTCTCTGCTACATAATATTCCATTGTGTAAATGTACCACAGTTTTTTGATCCACTCATTTCCCAGCACTTGGCTATTGTAAATAATGCTGCTATGAACATAGGGGTGCGTAGGCTCTTTTGAATTGGTGTTTCAGGATTCTTAGGGTATAATCCTAGCAGTGGAATCACTGGATCAAAAGGCAATTCCACTTTTAGTTTTTTGAGGAAATTCCATACTGATTTCCAGAGTGGCTGTGCCAGTCTGCATTCCCACCAGCAGTGCTCGAGAGTGCCCTTTTCTCCACATCCTCATTAATGCTTGTTTGTTGATTTGTTCACTAAAACCTTCCTGACTGGTGTGAAGTAGTATCTCACTGTAGTTTTAATTTTCATCTCTCAGATGGCTAGTGATGTTGAGCATCCTTTCCTATGTCTATGGGCCCTCTGTCCTTTTTGGAGAAGTGTTTGTTCATGTCTTTAGCCCATTTTTTTAATTGGAATGTTTGTCTTCCTGGTGTTGAGCCATATGCATTCTTTATATATTTTGGAGATTAAACCCTTGTCTGAGATATCATTGGCAAATATGTTTTCCCATACAGTTGGTTCCCTTTTTGTGTTGATGATGTGTTCTTTAGCTGAGCAGAAACTTTTTAGTTTGATGTAGTCCCATTCGTTTATTTTTTTTCCTTTATTTCCCTTCCCCTAGGACAGGGGTGTCAAACTCATTTTCACTGGGGGCCACATCAGCTTTGCAGTTGCCTTTAAAGGGCTGAATGTAATTTTAAGACTGTATAAAAATAACTATTCCTTAACAGTTAAGTGAGAGAAACAAGGTACCAGGGCAGATAAAACAAGGTGGAGGGACAGATTCAGCCCATGGGTCTTGTGTTTGCCACCCGTGCCCTAAGAGGTATAGTCAGTAATATTTATATGCAGTACTGCACCATAACTAAAAAAGAGAATACATATATGCATATATGCAAATAGATATAGATAGATCCCTTCAGTGAAGTTTTTCAGTCCAATTATCAGAAGTAATAAAAAAGTAAAAAAAAAGGTTTGCCAAGGCAAAATATTATCATATGATCCTTAATATACCACTGCATCAATTTTATATGGTGTTTTATCTTTTAGGAATTTTTATTCTGCTTGTATACACTTATTTAGCTCTAACTACTTTAGTCTATCTGACAGTATCCAAGGAAGGAGTGACATATTTAAACAAAGTTTACGAATTATTATATTAAACTCATACACTAAGTGATTTAATTAACAAACAGCATTATTGATTATAGGATACATTTCTGTGAAATGCTCAACAAATCATACAGTATAATATAACTTGATAGTAGATTCTGGTAAATTAAAGCTGTATACTTAAAGATGTATATGTATTTTATACCATAAAGCAACCACAAAAATAACAAAATTGAGTTAGTTTCAATAAGCCAACCAAAGAAATATGAGAGAATCAAAAATAAATATTCAATTAATTTAAATATAGGCAAAAAGGAAGAGGGAACAAATAACAGCTGGGACAAATAGAAGACAAGTAATGTGATAGATGTAAACCTAACCACAAGTATATACACACTAAATATAAGCAGTCTAAACATCTCAACAAAAAGGCAGAGATTGTCAAATTAGGTATAAATGCAAGTCTTTACAAGAAATACAATTTAATTATACATAATAGTTAAAAATAAAAGAATGGGGAAAACTATGCTAACATTAATCAAAAGGAAACTGAGGTGGCTACATTAATATCAAATAACTCAGATTTGAGATAAAACAATGTAATTAATGATAAGGTGGTCATTTTTTAATCCTCACCCAACATTATGTTTTACTGATTTCAGAGAGAGAGGAAGGGAGAGAAACATTGGTGTGAGAGAGAGATACATCAATAGGTTGCCTTCTGTATCCTCCCTGCCTTGGAGTCTAAAACCTGCAACCTAGGTATGTGCTCTGATCAGGAACCAAACCCTCCAACTTTTCTTACACCAGATGACACTCCAACCAACTTAGCCACTTGGCAGGGCAGTAAGGTTGTCATTTTTTTTTAATAAGTAAGGGGTTAATTCATCAAGGTAACATAACAATTATAAAGTTTATGTACATATGGCCCTGGCTGGTGTAGCTCAGTGGATTGAGCATGGGCTGCAAACCAAAGGATTGCCAGATCAATTCCAGGTCAGGGCACGTGCCTGGGTTGTGGGCCAGATCCCCAGTAGGGTGTGTGTGAGAGGTAACCACACACTGATATTTCTGTCCCTCTCTTCCTCCTTCCCTTCCCCTCTCTCTAAAAATAAGTAAATAAAATCCTTTAAAAAATTATTATAAAAAAGTGTATGTACATAATAATAGAAACCTCAAATACAGCAAATACTCTTAGAAGCTCTATGAGAAATTGTCAAATCCACAGTTATAGTTTAGAAATACTTTCTCAATTTCTTATAGAATAGACAATCAGTAAGGATATAGAAAGGTTGAGCATTATCAAGCCAATTGACCTAATTAACATTTGTAGAAATTTTCCACCTCACCAAGAGCAGAATATACAGGGTCCTGCAGAAGTAACACCTGCTTGAGTGTGGTAATAACATGGGTGTAATAATTTATAGTTTTAATTTGAACATTTCACCTAAAATGTCATATGATATGCTTGAGGGTAATACTGTTATGTTACGAAATTACATGCTTATGATTTTGTAATAAAAAAAGACATCATTTGTGCCAGATATATATCCTTCTTGCAAGTTCAAAAGGTCACTTACCAAACAACAAGAACAGCAAAAACCCACCATATTCTGGAATATAAAACAATTCTCAAAGAGTTTATAAAAATTCAAGTGTTAAAAGAATGTTATTTGACTTCACTGGAATAAGTTAGAAGTCAATAATAAAAAATCTCTGGGAAAAGCCCCAAGTATGTGACAATTAAATAATACCTTTAAATAAGCCCTGAATTAAGGAAGGTGTAAAAGGATTTTTAAAAGTGTAAACTAAAGGAAAATAAAGACATAACATTTCAGAATGTGAGAATTGCCATCAAAAAATAGTTAGGTAGAAATTTATAGCACTAAACACATATTAGAAAAGAAGAAATGTCAAATTAATTCAGCTTCCATTTTAAAATCTTGAATAATAAGAGCAAAATCAATCAATCAAGGAGATAATAAAGATAAGGAAAATATTAATGAAATGCAAGATAAAAGAACAATAGAGAATTAAACATTTGTTCTTTGAGAAAAATCAAGATAATTGATAAAGCTCTAGACAGACTACTCAAGAAAAAAACGGGAAATAAATAAATTTTCAATGTCAAGTATGACAGAAATGACATTACTATGGATCTAAATATATTCAATATCAAATGTATAATATAAAAATATTATGAAAAACTTTTAAATTCTATAAACTAATATTTATATTAATAAAGTCACAAATTCAATGACTTTGATGAAACAGAAAAAATTTTTAAAGATACAAGCTACAAAAGTTTATTCAACAAGAATAGATAGCCTGACAGACCTTTATCAACAAAAAAATTTAGCTTTATACTGAAGAGACTTCCCCCCAAACTGTGCTGAAATAGTTTCACTGGTGAATTCTACAATAAAATAAAATACTATAATACTAAATCCACAGATAACCTATCAGAATATTGACAATGAGGAATATTTTCCAATTCACTGTATGAGGCCTGCATTACCCTGATACTAAAACTAGAAGTCATTAATAAGATACATACAAAAAGAGAAAGAAAAACCTCATCATTATCTCAATGGATATATAAAAAAAGCATTGGACAAATACTCAACACCCATTCTTAATAAAAATGCTCACAATAAACTTAGAATGGAAGCAAACATTTTTAACCTTAAAAAAAAGGCATCTGTGAAAAACCTAGAATTAACATTTTACTTAATCCTAGGAGATTGAATCCTTTCAAGTTCAGGAGCAGGATGGGATGTCTGCTCTCACCATTCCTATTCAGTGTTGTGCAAGAAGTTTTAGCCAATGCAATAAGGCAAGTATTATTGGAATCAAAGCATCAAATTTGGAGCAGAAGAAATAAAACTGTATTTATTCATGGATAATATAATGGGTTATTGTGCACATATATTGAAATACTTAAAAAATCAACTAAAACTAATATGAGTTAGCAATATTACAAGGTACACAATCAGTTTACAAAAGTCATTCTCTGTATTCTTGAAAAAAATTAGATAGTTAAATTAGGAAGCCATACTATCTGCAGTAGCATCACAAATGAGAAATACTTAGGACTAAATATGACTAAAAATTTGAAAGAAGGAAGTCAAACTCTCCCAAGATACAAAGAAACTGATGGACAGAAGATTAAATAAATAGGAAAAGAATCAGTTATAAACTTAATTTGGGATTACTTAAAAACTTTATTTCAAAAATATTTTCACATTACTTACTAATTTACTTATTAAATACTAGATATTAAAAACCAGATGTTAAAATTCATTCAAATGGTTATGTACTAATAATTGTTTTAATAATATAGTTTGTTAGGTTAACTGAGTTATAATATTTTGATAATATGTATGGTAGTTTTCTAATGTCAACTATGTACAGTTACTCCCTAAAATTGAAAAGAACTCTTGTCCCTGACACTACTGCATTTTAAGGACATGGACACAATAAGCTAATTTGTGTTATTTTATTTTTTTGTAGCACATTTCCTTCACTAATTAATTTTAAACAGACAGTAACAAATAATTCATTTTAATATAAATCACATTATAGTCATTGAAGATTGATCCATAATGGTATTTATTTTCAGTTGTTGTAATTATAATGCTCCCAGTGGAAATGAGTGCTAGAATTTTAGAAAGATTAATTTTTAGGATTAATAAGTACTAGAATAAAATTGTGCCTTTCATAACTTGTAGCAAGAAATGAAGTTTTAATATCACATTTATAAGAAGCAAATTGATGTATTAAGAATAGCTATGACTTTGCTCTCTGTAATTATATAACTCAAGCCAAATTAATGTTCTGAACATGCTTACACTTGGGAAGAAAAAAAGTCATCATCTAAATTGTTATCCAGAATTGCTGTTTATTTAGAGCTCTTAAGCTCAAGATCTTTGAACCCTTAACTAGCAAATTTCAATACTGATTTCTATGAATTTTCCTTTTAGTAAAATGAAAACAAAGATAATTCCATTTGGTAGTAGTTTTTCAATTTGTGCCTCTTATGTTAATAGACATAGATATCCCTACCAGAGTATAACATTGTTGTGCATTTCCTTTTGAAATTGAATTTATTGAGGTGACATTGGTTAATAAAATTGTATAGGTTTCAGGTGTACAATTCTAAACATCATCTGTATATTGTATTCTGTGTTCACTTCCTTAAGTCAAATCTTTCATCACCATTTATCCCCCTATACCTCTTCTACCACCTGCACCCCATTCTCTCTGTACATTTTCTTTTTAAAGTTGCTTTTTCAGAGATGTTGAAAAGTAGTTCAGAGACAACAAATGTGTAATTTTTCCACCCTCAAATAATAGTCTTATTATTTGTTTGAATTTTGAGGATCAATGAAAGATAATATTTTATTTCAGATTCACATTTCGACTATGAAATTTTGTCTTCATAGTTAGAATGTCTTCCTTTTACTCCCTTTCACATAATTTCATCATGTTTTGGTAGCAAGTCTGATTATTCTACTTTATAATCTAATCGACTGCTGTCTAATGCAGCTTTTACCTTCCTTTAAGTGTTCCAGCATGCTAGTGAAAATCACCACTGTCACGTGAGTACAGGCCCAACTTCTTATAGATGAGGCATGATCTAGCAACTGGAAGATGTGGGAGAGGGAGCACAGTCTATATTGTAGACATCACTTTTTTGGTTATTTTGATCCATTTGCTTTTACCTTATAAAATCAAAACCAGCAATGGAGAGTGAGAAGAGATTAGAAAATGACAATCATTTGTTAGAAAAAAAGTAATATTAAAAAACAGATAAATTATTTTCACCAACATATAATTGTTTTCACTTAATTGTTTTGCTGTGATTTGTTAAGTAAATCTTACTTGTACATATTTTTTCAAGTAAAACTGGAGTCAGAGAAACGAAGGCAGCACTCAGGCAGGTGGGAGACACTGCCTGAGTAGTGGGAACATTGTGGCAAGGCTGACATTTAGTGTGAGCACAGTTGTGGACATGTTTATGGCCAGCATCTCTTTGGCTTGCTCAGTGTCCAGAAACGCACAGTCAGTACAGATCACTGATTGATGATTATCTGTGCTCTGCTAGATCTTAAGTACTTTAAATGTCATCTTTGATTGGGTATTTTCTGTTCAATATATATATAAATAAAAATGTTCATATGTGTATTTGTATAATATATAATACTATAATTATGTGCATATGCTTTTTATCTTCTTATCCAAATACTTTATTAGTCTTTTGCCAATGCCATCAGTTAGCAAGTGTTTTCTGAACACTTATTGTATAGTTGACAATATGTTCAATGCTTTTGTATTTCCTCTAGTATGACCAGAACTAAATTTGTGCCCTGGAGTGTGGGCTCAAATAATTGAGCTTTCCAAATTATCACCAGAAGTTATTGATGTGATAAAACTTTTAAAAATGGTCAGATTTGATTATCCCACCTCATTCTACCATTAAATATATCTCTGATTGAATGTTGAAATTCCCGAGTATAAGCCAGCAGAGCCACTAGAAACTAAAAATATCTATTGGGGTATAACAGTGAAGGGAAAAGAAAGTATTTTTTCATGTAAGACTCCTTAGTTTTCACTATTTGTGTTCTCTCTTTCTGGATTGGTTATTTATATTAAATGAGTGATTGAAAAAATATACATTAAAATATAGACCTGAGTGAGGAAAGATCAACTTGAGAGAGTTCCAAAGAAAGACTAATGACTTTAAGCTTAAAAACACCATCCATCTTTGCTGACACTGGAGACGATATTGAAAGTATCAGAGCAAGAATAAAAAAAATCTTCAAACAATTTAGCCCTTGTGATTCAAGAGGGAATGCTAATTGTACTTACCCTAAGAGAAATTCAGAAATGACTACTAAATCTTTCTAATTTTCTGATCTGCGGATAATAGTCTTGGCTGTCATCAGTAGGACTGGTGCATGTAAACGCTTTTCCTATGTTTTCAAACACTTCATATCTTGATGAAACTGCTGGGGTTTTTGCTGTGTGTGGGCTCTACTTTGAACCTCTGAGTATCTGACCATGAAACTGGAAGCAGAGTAGGCGAGTGGGGACACAAAGCTTTTCAGAGTTTGGTCTGGAGTTCTGGAAATTGTCATTGAACTAGAAGGAGGATGGCAGGTCCTTGGGATGGAAGGCTGATTATGAGCTAAACTATTTCGGATAAGACATTTTTACTAGAAGTTAAAGTATGTGGTAAACTGAGTAAGGTCCAAAGTGGTAAAGTGAGAAAATACTACAGCAGACATAACCCTACACTCTGTCTCCACCACTTCTTTACATCTTGCAAAGATAAGTAAACCAAGATGTGGGTTATAAGAGGCTAAGCACCAGCTATTTCAAGCTATGTGAACTTAAACTAAATTTTTACACCATCAGTGAGTTTGTCTGCAGAAGTCAAATTGCATAAATAAGAAATTCTCCTAATTCTATATTGTTGTCATAGATATACTGCATGTGTACTAGTTTATAATTTTAGCAGCTTTAAATGTCACTGAACTCATGACACAATAATAATTTAATTACTTAAGTTTGAAAGATACAAAAGAACCAGAAAAGAATTACATTTTAAAATGTGATCCTCATTGTGTTAGTGTCAAATATGTCTAACCCCGAATACATATTTCATGGCGATAGTTTGTCATTGTGAATGTCCCTCACATTCCTGGAAAACTGTCCAAGTGTTTTTTTTTCCAAACAGAAAGCCCACAGTAAGAAAACTGAGACTGGGAAACAAAAGAATAGATTTGAAAATGTGTCTTTGTGCATTATTAAGAATATTCCCTAATGAAATCAGATTCTTAATGTTTTCTTATATGTGGTAATTTAATAATTTATGAAATAATATGACAGTTTTATGATCATCTATCAAAAATAATTGCATTCAAATGAAAATGTTTCATGAATCATCTGACTAGACAGAAGTAAAATCTAAGATATTTTAGTTCAGAAAAGAAATAATTTTAAAATCCAAATTCACTGTTAAATATTAGTTAAGAATGAGAGATTATTTAGTTAATTTTGGTTATGCTAGTAAAATTAGTTAGATTTCAGGTTACTTAAATTACAATTTTAGATATGTCATTACTGTATGAATTAAATTATCTTTTTTTCTGTTACTCCTACTCTATTTGCCAATAATGCTATAAAATGTTCAAAAAGAAATAGACACAGCAATTTATGTCTAGACTTCCAGGTAACTTAACTGTCATTTAGTTATTCACAAAACAATTTGGAACTTTCATTTTGACAAATTGTAGGACTCCCTGGATAAAACTGAAACCCCAATTAAAAGATTAAATACAAAAGTAAAGCCAGAAAGAGAACCCCTTTCTATCCATGGAAAAATGTGAAGCAAGATCTTCTAGTACATTTATTTTTTATTTACACAAAGTGATAAGGAAGAAAGTGTAATTGATTATTATTAAACATTTAAAACTAATATATTGAAGAATGAGAAAAAATGTACAAAACTCCATGATATAGAGATACCACCTAAAAATTACAAGGAGAAATAAGTAATACTTTTATATATTATTATGCACTTTCAACAAATACACCCATCATGCATTTAAGTTCATATTTTATCAATATTCTCTTTAAAATATTAATATTAGTGTTATTCATAGGAAGCTGCAACAATCCACTTATTTTTCAGAATCTTTCAATCAAAACTATGTAGTGAGACTCTGGGCACACATAATAGTTTTGTAACCTAGGAAACGAGCAAGCAGAGAAGGAGAGGGATATACTTCTCTTCTCATAGTTGCTAGCATCTGTCTGGCCTGATCCCAGTTTTGAAAGCTTGCTCTGCCACTTGCTGTGTCAGTGATCTTTGGTTGAAGTCTTTCATATTTTGTGCTTATCAAAATGGAGGTATTAGTAGCATGGTGATACTTTGTGAATGAAGCCCTGGTTTTAAGCATTGCACTGTCCAACAGATACAGCCTCCTGACTGAAGGCTCTATCTATTATTGTAAGGTGTAGACAAGATAAAATTTGCAAAGGTACACAGAACGGGATCTTTCTGAAAGTCACTTCATAACAAAAGTTGTATCATTATTGTTCGTGGCAGCACACATGGCCCCTGTCATCAGGGACAGGATAGAAATGACTTCTAGCAGATTCTTGGGTGAGAACACTGAACAGAGAAAAAGGACTGGTTAGAACTACAATGTGTCTTTTGAATATCTCAGAAACATTTTGTTGAGGAAGAGGAAAACAGATTATATTGGAGGGTCATCAGGTGTCTTGTAGGTGGTACATATAGGCAAACAGGTATTTTGGAATATGTCTGTTAATGTTAATATTTTTAAAAAACACAGACTGGGTCATGGGAGGAGCCTTTCAGGCAAAGGGGAGAATTAATGCAAACCGGAAGGAAGGTGCTTTCTTTTTTTTTTTTTTTTTAAGATTTTATTTATTTATTTTTTTAGAGAGGGGAAGGGAGGGAGAAGGAGAGAGAGAGAGAGAAACATCAATGTGCGGTTGCTGGGGGCTGTGGCCTGCAACCCAGGCATGTGCCCTGACTGGGAATCAAACCTGCGATGCTTTGGTTCGCAGCCAGTGCTCAATCCACTGAGCTACGCCAGCCAGGGCGGAAGGTGCTTTCTTGGTGAGTTTGAGACACATGTTTTCTTTGAATGTGGTGAGTAAGGAGAGAAGTATTACAGGATGAAGTCAAGGACATTAGTGTGGATTAAGATCAAGTAGGATGTTTGCGATAGAAAGAAGAGTTTGAATTTTACTCAAGTGAAATGGGAAGACAAAATAAATCTGATTTGTATTTCAAAGCAAACTTTCTCTGTTCAGTGAAAATATTGGTGGGTCAACCAGAGTGAGAATAAGGTAACTGTTAGGAATCTGCAACAATGATCAAGCAAAATATCTAGTGGTGAGTTGGAATAGGAGATAAGGAGAGAGAAAAGTACCAGTGCATGTGGTAAGTAGTGAGTAAGAGCAAATAGGAAAGATAACTCCCAGCTTCTTGGGGTAATGTGAAAAGTTGCTGTCTGGGAGGGCTATACTAGTAAAGGTTAATCTCAGGTTACTTGCAGACATCCACATGGAAATGTCAGGAATGGAGTCAGGAGCCTAAAGATCTGGGAAGAAGTCAGTTCCTTGGTTCAAGTCAAGAAACATTTATTAGATGCCATATTCTCTCTGCTTACTTTATATGAATACCTCCTGCCACTTACTTTCTTTTTGGTTAGGTAAATATTTAACAACTTTATTGGCTGAACTCATTTCCTCATATACATTTGATAAATGTTATAAAAGACTGCAAATAATGAACTGAAAAAATAATGATACATAACTAACATTTATTGAGCACTTAGTTTGTATCAGGCTACAGAGTCTGAGAGGTCTGTTTTCAAACTTGATCACCACAGAAGACCTGAAAAGTAACTTCTAATACAAATAGGAAATCAACACTATGAGGATAAGGAGCAATTATGCTAGTGAGAAGTATAATGGTGTCACTGTCATTAAACGCCAACTGAAGCTATGTCTCCTATAATTCATATAATTCTGGTGGTCAAAAGGAGAAAAACATACTAGGTTTTCAAAGGAGGCAGATATTTTCCCAGTACTACATAATGAAAGTATTTTTTCACGTGGAATATTATTTATGTAGTATTATCTTGCTACATTTCAATAATTCTAATGTGCATATTTTTCATATTTCCACATTTCTGATTGAAATGAATTTTGCAGTCAACAAAAAGGCAAAAACAAGCATGATATAGCTGTCATTGTCCACAGGCTTCAAAACTCTGCAGAATGTGAACTTGAGAGAAAGCCCAGGACGCCAGTAAGTAAACATGCCTGAGGGCAGGGAGATCATGTCGTGTGGTGGGATAGACTGTGCTGATGATCCCAGTATTTCACCCTTCTCTGGATGTATGCACTTTACATTGTAACTTTAAGGCACACACCCCTGCCCCCACCTTGGCACTGGGCCCCTGTTTTAACCTTTGGAGGATTAGTGTGCATGATATAAACAGAGGCTTAAAAAGGAGCTCTTCTCTTGCATATATGCCACCCACATGAGAACATAGGGTAACCTGCTGGAAGATGAGACATGTGTGGTGATAAGACACATAACCAGAGTCAACTTCTGTCAGCCAGTATCTATGTAACCCCCAGATATCTAAGTCGGCCTAACCAATATCAGCAAAGCCATCTGGACAGCACCCAGCTAAGTACAGATGCACAGACAACAAGGTTTATTGTTTTATGCCTTTGAGTTTGGGGAAGTTTGTTACTCAGAAAAAACTAACTGATACTTATGGGAAAAAAACCCAAAAACATATCACTGGACCTGGCTGGTGTAGCTCAGTGGATTGAGCACAGGCTGCAAACCAAAGCATCGCAAGTTCAATTCCCAGTCAGGGCACATGCCTGGGTTGCAGGCCACAGCCCCCCAGCAACCGCACATTGATGTTTCTCTCTCTCTCCATCCCTTCTCTCTATAAAAATAAATAAATAAAACCTTAAAAAAAACATATCACTGATTCTGTGTCAAAAGGTGATTCAGAATTCATGCACTGCATGTGAAAACAGTTTTAGGAATACCTGAACCAATTTGTTTTGCTAATATTTTAACTTTCTCCATCTGCCCAAGAGATATATGGTCTAAACAAATCTGTCTAAATCATTTTGTAAGGGCTCTTTCAATAATATAAAATAAAAAGTCTGCAGAAGAAGAAAGCAGTATTTTTGAGGTTAAATTCCAACCTTTTTTTTTTTTTAGTGATGCATTATATATAGTTGGGCCTTACAATTTGTAGTACCTTTATATGACATGTAAGTGCGTGATTGTATCAATTCCTTGTTCATTTCTTACCCTGAAAAGCAGAGACTACCTCATATATGTTGGTGGATAAGTTAAGTCAGTAAATATTATCTAATCTGTTTCTACATAGCAAAACATTAATTATTAATTAATTAACATGCCCTCCTGTCACTATCTCTTTCTACATGATTGAATGGACTTCAGTGTTAAAGTGTAAAGTTGTCTGTTATTTCATCTTCTTTTAGTATAGCAGGATGATATGAGAAATAGAAATATTCTCTAAATAAAATAAAAATAGAAACAAATTTGGAGGTTAGCTGAGACATTTATTTTAATTTCAAAATATTATTTATAGGATGTTCAGTTTTAATGTGAATGGAAATAACTTTACTTTGCATCTAAAAAATCATTAGTTTAAATGTGTTCTTTTATCATGAAGTGTCTTTTATTGGTTGCATGTCAGTGAGCTGAATAATTGTTTAATTTCAGTCTTTATTTTCATGTGCATTGTGTTATTGCTTTGTAATGCTGATTCTTGGTATAGTGTCTATGTTCATAAATAGTGTGATTTTCCATGACAGATTTTGTCAGCATCACAGGAAGAATTATATAATCTATTTCTACCTGATTCATTCCACATCCTAGGTGTTCCTAGAGCTCAGCATTTGTGATTCTGAACAGATGGCAGAATTCTGTTTAGATCAATTCTAATAATTTTCTTCATCCGTTGTACATTTTAAGGGGAAGTATAAATTACCAAAATGTTATAATCAATATGTACTTGCTCATTATTTAATAATGAGCTCTTAATTAGAAAGCATAAAGAAGGACCTACATGGGTAAATTGAAATACATAACACCTTAAAGTGAGAATCGGAATGAGAGAGAAAGATGGGTTTATGTTTGGAATACTTGAGATGGAGTATTTAGGCTTCATTTTTTTTTTTTAACTTATGGGTTTCTCTCCATTATTTTTTAAAAGATTGACTGTAAAAAATGTGATTACTTGGAATATGCATGCTATAATAGTTCAACAAAAGCTCATGTATCAATACCCAAATGAAAACTATAAACATTATTGCTCTTCTTTGTCCTTTGCTGTATATTCCTTTGTGTTTAGCTGACTTACAATTTTCAGTCGAACTTTAAATGTGCTTTGGTCATAATTTTTATAAAACATTTCTTTTTGCATAAGCCTAAGAATAAGCTAAATTAGAAGTATTTTAATTTTCAAGAGAGACTGTGATTATTTTTTATAAGAATTCTAAATTTAACATAAAGTTAATTATACATAAGAGGAGAAAAACCTCTACTTTCCCATTCTGTGAAGGCAGGCCTTTTGATTCGTGCACAATGATTGACACTATTTATCTGAATTACTTTTGAGGGGAAATGATGTGAATTCAGGAGTCAACAAAATGACAGCTTCGTAGGTTTATGACTTGGTTCTTGGTTTCCATGCCCTTCCCCTCTGTCGCACTTGACACTGTACCTGTCCTTCCAAACCATTGCAGTTCCTGATAACTCCAACAAGCCTTTTCCAATAAGTGACCTCTCTGAGTTTTACCTTCTATAAGTTTCTGTTCAATTACAGGCACAGTCACATGGTAGCTTCCTTGTTAGAATTTTATTTTGTTACTCAATTATTCCATACAGTTTTAAAAGTAAAGCTGTAAGTTTCTAGATGACCAAGGTTTACTTTAAAGTGTCCATTCTATAGCAATTCTCCCAAAATAAGCAGTTGTGTATAATGGGTGAAAATAGAGAGATTCCCTTTTTTATTTAGAGTAGATGTCATGGGGTAGGTGGCTGTTAGAGAATGTGAACTCTGCAGTTTGTGACAAAGGCTTACTATCTTTATCTGCTTTTCCAGGTTGAAAATAATTATGATTGCCCTTAGATAATTGTGCAGGCCGTAACTCCAGTCCTTACAAGAAGGCCATGAGGAGGGAATCATGATCCTGTTGTACAGAGGAAGAATTGGAGAATTTTGAAACATTAACTTGTCAATTGTCAAGTTATAACTACTAAATGGAAGATCAGGGATTTAAAATCAGATGTGCTGAACTGCAGAGGCTGAGTTCTTATCTCACTGTATGGCATCAGTAAAGCCCTATATGCTGATAAAAAAAGTTTGGTAAAGCAGATGGCAATTCACTATTTTAAACTGGGAAATTTTAAATTTTTAAATGAAGATGCACTGATAAACTATCATTCTTTAGAAACACAGTTTTTGCTGTATTGCTCATTTATGTTGTTTTTAATATTGCATTTCATGTAGCATGTATATTCTCTGATTGAATCTGAGGGAAAAGGAAAGATTTCAGTGAAACATTCCATACAATATGAGCTTTTTTTTAGGGGGTTAAAATTTGATGATTCTGCCTCCTAAATCAGAGACTATGTGCTACCTAGAAATGGAATTCCTCTCCTCATTGAATATAGTTAAGATGTATAGATTTCTAATAAAGATAGCAAAACCCATAATAGTTAACTATTGATCACTATTGTAAATTCTAGATACATATTTCTTTTATTCCTCAAAAATTTCAGTAAGGACTAGTTACTATGAGTGTCCTCATTATCAGTAAGGAAAATACATAAAGTAGATTATTCAATGTTACATGACTAGGAAAAGACTCATTCTTTTGTTTGATAATTTTAGGCTTAAAAAATTATTCTTAGTGGCAAAACCTGAAGCATTTGATACTTTTTGTTATACCTTGCCAAAACAGGTTATACCCAGATAAAAATTTATATTTGAATTACTTCAGGTGACCCTGAATGCAAGCATGTTTTTCCTAAATGAGAACTTTTGTGATGAAACAAATAGTAAAATGTCTCTCTTTTTACTTTAATAGTTGTGGAGTTCCATGTCTATGTATGGTCAATGCTTGGCATTTTTTAATGTACAAAATTAGAAACTCATTTTCACCCTGTATTTTCTTTACTTCTGTAGGTTCTATCTGCTGGATTTTGTCATTGTACAGTAGATTTAACACACATATATTCTAGTTTTATTGTGTCTCCAGCCTCAACTATATCTTTAAAAATATGGCAAAGATATGAAGATATAAAATGGATTTTTTTCTTAATGTATGATATTGAAGGTTTCATTTAAAGAAAAACTTCACCACTGTCTGTGAATTGACTATCTACTTTCCAGCCACTAAAATTATCTCACTTTATTTATTTATTTTAGTTGTATTGCTTAAAGAGTGGAAGATGTGTATGTGTGTGTTTTTTCTTTGCAAACACTGCTCTGTGTCTTCATGGTTTTCTTTGGAATGTTAAATGTACTTTAAGTTTCACTGTCTATTTTTGAGCCATAATAAATCAACTAACTTAAATTTCTTCAGACTATCAGCAAAAATAAAATGTGGTCTGTGGCTTAAGTTTTTACACATCTGATGGGCTAGGCAGAGAAGTAAATGCATGCATTTTTAAGACACAGATAAAATGTGTCATGTTTTCTGTGACTGGAAAACAAAATACAAGAGAGCTGTAGACAACAAAGTCTTTCTCTGGCACCTTGAACAATGTGGCAGAGTAGAGATGTCATGAGCACTGTGCCATAGGTATAATTATAAAATATGGGCAAAAGAGTATAAAAGAAAGGAAGCTAAAGATAAGGAGAAGCTGAAAGGGAATTAATTTTCAAAAATTGCTACAATATGAGGAAAGGATCAAGACTTTATAGCTTTCATGTTGAGGATGCTTCCCAGTTCCCAGGGCTGAAGTGGAGGAAAGGACAGAGGAAAACAAGCCTATGTATCAGGGAAGCAGCCTCTATTTTGTCTTGTATTTACATAGATGTGCAAGTTTTATTTTGGTCAACATTGCCTGTCTAGACTTTTCCTCTTTCAATGTTACTGTATCCCTATGTTTTGGTTGGGTTTCTTGTAAATATCACAAAGCTAGATTTTTTAAACCAATCAGATAACTTCAGTCTGGTAACTTAGGAATTTATATTATTTGTTTATTAGTATTTTTAGACCTTTTGACTATTAGTCATAGTTATCTTGATTTGTTTTGGTTTATTACACTTATTTACTTTTTTGTCTTCTTTTAAGTTTTAATTAGAGATTTTTAATCATTCATTTTTTTCAAAATGTGCTTGGAAATTGTATTCTCTGTATTAACCTTATTAGTTACCTTTGAAATGTTTACTATGACCACGTAAAGGATAAAGTTAATCAATATTTGAATTCCACCTATAAGCAATAAAGGGAACTAAGGACACTTTAATATTGCCTGCTGATTCTATACTTTATGGGTTCTAGTATTTTAGTTCTGTGTGTGTGGTGTGTGTGGTGTGTTCTAATTCATCATTTAAGCATTATTATTATTATTATTGTTATAGTCTGTGTTTAAGTAGATTGACCAATATGTTTACATATTTCATTGCTCATTCTACTTTGCATTGCTGACTTCCATTTTGAGATCTTTACCTCCTTCTGGGAGTGTTTTTGTTGTTGTTGTTCAATTACAGTTGTTTCCATTTTTCCCACATTACTCTCCCCTCTTACCCACACCACACCCTCCACATTCAATCCACCCCATGTTGTCTTTGTCCATGGGTCCTTTATACATGTTCCTTGACTTGCCCCTTCCCTTTCTTTTACCTGTTAGCCTCTGCCCCATCCTCTCTGGTTACTGTCAGTTTGCTCTTTATTTCCATGTCTCTGGTTCTGTTTTGCTCTCTTATTTGTTTTGTTGATTAGGTTCCACTTATAGGTGAGATCATACAGTATTTGTCTTTCACTGACAGGCTTGTCACTTAGCGTAATGCTCTCCAGTTCCATCCATGTTGTACCAAAGGGTAGAAGTTCCTTCTTTCTCTCTGCTGTTTAATATTCCATTGTGTAAATGTCCCTCAGTTTTTTTATATATTTTTTAGCAATTTCTATGGAAAAATTATCAATGACTAAATTTAGTTTTCATTCACCTGCAAATGTTTATCTTGCTTTCCTTTATGCAAGGTGATTTTTTTGCATATATAATTTTATATTGGCAGTTTTGTATTCTAAGAATTTCAAAGTTGTTATTGCATTTCTTTCTGGCTTCAATTGTTGCCTTTAAGAAGTCGGTGTTAGTCTAACCTTTCTTTGCATGTAAGTAATAATCTTTCTGCTCTGCTTTTCAGATCTTATTTTGATTGCTCTTCTGCAGTTGTACTGCTGTGTGTCTAGTAGGGTGATTTCTTTTATGTAACCTGCATGTGTTTCACTTTGATTCCTCAATCATTTGTTTGAGAGTCTCAACCTTTAGGTTATTTCTTATTCTTCATTCTGCTATCTTCTTTGGACATTGCAATTGGACATATGATAACTGTCTCAATTTATACAATATTTCTCTTAATCCAGGTTTGAAATTTTTCATCTCCTCTTATCTTTGTATTATTTGGGATGATTTCTTCAGTGTCTACTTATCTTTTAACCTGTCTCATTTTTAAATTGAGGTGTAATTAACATACATTATATTACTTTCAGGTGTACAACATAATGATTCGATATTTGTATATTTTGGAAAGGATCACCACAGTAAGTCTAGTTAACATTGTCACCCCATCATCATAAAGTTATTTTTTGTATGATGAAAACTTCTAAAACCTACTCTCAGCACTTCCATGTATTTAACACAGTATTGTCAACTATAGTTGCCAAGCTGTACATTATATCACTATGACTTATTTATAACTTAGTTTCTATATTTTGACTCCCTTAAGCCCCCTTGCCCAGCCCAGCCCCCACCCCTCACCCCTGGCAACTAGGAATCTGTCCTCTGTATCTATGAGCTTGAGATTTTTTTAATTCCACATAAAAGCGAAATACAGTATTTGCCTTTCTCTATATCACTTATTTAACTTAATATGATATCTTCAAGGTTCATCCATGTTGTTACAAATGGCAAAATTTCATCCTTTTTTATGACTAATATTTTATTGTATATTTATATATCATACCTTTTTCCATTCATCCATCAATAGACACTTACGATGTTTTCATGTCTTTGCTGTTTGCTGTTGCAAGTAATGCTGCAGTGAACATGGGGGTGCAGATGTGTCTTCAAGTTAGCTTTTCATTTTCTTCAGATAAATATCCAGAAGTGGGTCATACAGTATACTTTCAATTTTTTGAGGAACCTCCAACTGTTTTCCATAGAGACTTTCCCAACTTACATTCCTACCAATGGTGCACAAGGGTTCCATTCTGTACATTCTCACCAACATTTGTTATTCTTGCCTTTTCATAATTTTTATTTTTAAAGCTGTGAAGTAATATGTCATTGTGGTATTTGTTACATTTCCATAATGACTGGTGATACTGACCATCACCTCATGCACCTGTTGTCCCTCTTTATGTTTTCTTTGGTGAAATGTCTATTTAGATCCTCTGCTCATTTTTAAGTCATGTTGTTTTTTATTCTTTATTTTTATTTTTTATTTTTTATTATTAATTATTCAAGTTTTTAATTTTAATTCAAGTTTTTTTATTTTTAATAATATTTTTATTTCTGTAAAATCAGTTGTAACATATCCTCTTTCATTTATGATTTCATTTATTTGAGTTCTGAGATTTCTTTTTTTTTAACCTGGAGAGTCTAGCTTGGTTTGTCAATTTTGTTTATCTTTTCAATGAATCTGCTCTTGGTTTCATCAACCTTTTTTACTGTCTTTTTAGTCTCTATTTAATTTATTTATACTCTGATTTTTATTTATTTTCTTCTATTAACCTTGGGTTTTGTTTGTTCTTCTTTTTCTAGTTTCTTGAGGTACAAAGTAAGTCTTTTTATTTGAATTATTATTTGTTTATTTCTTGAGGTAGGCATTTATCACTATGAACTTCCCTCTGCATCTCATAAGTGTTGATACATTGTACTTTTCCCTTTTCATTTGTCTCAAGGCATATTTTTCTTTTCTTTTGAGGTCTTTGTTAACCCATTGGTTGTTGAGTACCATGTCATTTAATTTTCACATATCTGTGAATTTTGTAGTTTTCTTCTTTTAATTAATATTTTTAGTTTCTTACTAATTTTTCCAGAGTAGATTGCTGATATGATTTCAGTCTTTTTACATTTGTTAATTTATGGAAAATATTCTATGATCATTTGAGAAAAATGTGTATTCTGTTGCTTTTGGATGCAATGTTCAATATGTATCTGTTAAGTCAATCTGATCTAATGTGACCTTTAAGGCAAATGTTTCCTAATTGATTTTCTGTCTGGATGATCTATCCATTGATGTAAGTGGAATAATAAAGACCCCTACTATTAATATATTGCTGATAATTTTTCCCTTTAGGTCTGTTAATATTTGCTATATATGTTTTGGTGCTCCTGTGTTGGGTGCATAAATATTTATAAATGCTATATCCTCTTGTATTCACCCCTTTCTCATGATGTGATACTCTTCTTTGTCTCTTGCTGTAGTCCTTGTTTCAAAGTCATTTGTTTGATATTAGTATAACTACACTGGCTTTTTTTCCATTTTATATGGAATATTTTGGCTACCTTATGACTTTTTTTTAATCCTTATCTGAGGATATGTTTATTCATTTTAGAGATAGAGGAAAAGAGGGACAGAGAGATATAGAGAGACAGACAGACATTGATGTGAGAAAGAAACATTAATTGGTTGCCTCCAATATGCGCCCTGACTGGGGAATGGAACCAGCAACCTAGGTATGTGCCTGACCCAGAACTGAACCCATAGCATTTTGGTTTATGCAGGGATTCAACCATTTGAGCCACCTGGCCAGGGCATCCTCTTATGTCTTCTGATTTGAATATTTAGTCCATTTACATTTGAAGTAATTGTTGATAGCAGGTATTTATTGTCATTTTCTTGTTTTCTGGTTGTTTTGCAGTTCTTTTCCTTTGTCTTTTGCTCTCTTCCTTTGTGGTTTGATGACGTTCTTTAGTGATATACTAAGATTTCATTCTCATTATCTTTTCTGTATCTACCATGGTCTTTTGTTTTATTGGTACCAAGAGACACACACAAAACAGCTTGCATTTATAGCTATCTATTTTAAGTTGATAACAACTCAAGTTTGAACTCAGTCTAAAGCTCTACATTTTACACTACCTTCAGCTTTATGTTTTTGGTGTTTAGTTTTATATCATTTTATCTTGTGTATTCCTTAACTAATACAAGTATAGTTAAAGTTATTTTTACTACGTTTTTCTTTTAATCTTCTTACTAGTTTTATAAGTGATTAAATCATTATCTTTACTATATATTTTTTCTTTTACCAGTGAGTTTTATACTTTCATAAGTTTTCTTGGTTCTAATTAGCTCCCTTTTTGTTAGCTCAGAGAAGCCTCTTCAATATTTCTTGTAAGGCCTGCTGAGTGGTAACAAACTCTTTTAGCTTTTACTCATCTGGAAAACTGTCCTTTAATTCTGAATCATAACTTTGCCATGTAGAGTATTCCTGGTTGGAGGTATTTTTTTGTCAGCATTTGGAATACATTTTGCTACTTCATCTTTCAAAATTTGCAGAAAAATCTGTTGTCAGTTTCATAGGGTTCCCTTGAAGCTAAAAAGCTTATTTTTTCTAGCTGCTGTTAAGATTCTCTAGGTTAAACTTTTGACATTTTAATCAGTATAATGTGTGCTGGTGTGGATCCCTTAGGGTTCCTTTTCCTCAGAGCTCCCTGGGCTTCCTGGATGTCAAGGTAGAGACATTCTCTCCAGATTAAGGAAGTGTTCAGCCTATACTTCTTCATATGTTTTCGACCTTTTATTCTCTCTATTCATCTACCATCCCCACTGATTAGTACAGTGAAGTCATCATGGTCCACACATGTGTATTCCAGTCCACTCTCCTTGGCTGCCATGTTACATCAATGTTGTGTAAACTATTCTCATTATATTAACAATAGCTGGACTTTTTCCTGACAGACCTCATATTTTAATTGGACACAAATTTTATTAACTGATGTGGAAGTAACTGTAATTTTCTAGAGTTTATATTAATTATTCTTTGGTAATATTGATTTAACTCAAAATATATTAAATGGTGGTGTTTTAGGAAGAAATAATATGCTTTGCTAATATCACATGTTACATACAGGAACTGATAGACTAATAGTAATTTAACAGCTGTAGCAAGACTTAATTAAATGCATATTTACTGTGTGTTAAGTTAGGCTTTTCTTATTATGGATTTTAAATCAGTGCTTTCTATTGCCATGGTTACATAAAAAATTTAATATAATACTTTTTGGAGAGGTTGAGTCAAAGGGGGATAAGGTTAGTTCATGAATATTGTATTATAGATAATTAATACTAATAAATATACATCTTAGCTCAGTGATCCTACCAAAAGTCTATTATTTTATTCACTGACAATATTTAGAAAAATTACATTATGGTGAAATTTTCTCTGTCCAGGGTGAAATTTTAGGTTGAATTAATATGTTATCCTTTATATAGTTAGAATAAGCAAAGTTCTAACATTCCAAAATGATTTGTTTTTTAGTTGATTTTCTAGGGTGACATTGGTTAATGAAACCATAAAGGTTTCCAGTATACAATGCTATGACACATCATCTACATGCTGCATCGTTTGCTCACCATCCAAAGTCAAGGCTCTTTTCACCACCATTTATCCCCTCTTTGCCTTCTTCCACCTCCACCCACCTCCACTATTTAAAATGGTAATATAATACATAAGAAAACTAATGACCTAGTAAGTCTGTTAAGTATTCTGTCATATTAATTGTCTTAATTCTTTTATCTCTTCTATATCAGATAATTTCTTTTTAAATATAATGTTATTGTTTGTGTCTATACATATTTTTTTCTATTATCTTTTTCTTTTTTAAAATTTATTGTGGGAGGTATCTTTTAACATATTTGTGAAATTTTATTTTTAATATTTAAAGAAATCCATTGCTTTGAGGCAGTGTTCTTAAGATAGACAAATGCTCTTGTCTTAATTTAAAACATAAATAAATACAAAGGGAAATAAGTTGGACAATCAGTGGAAAATATGTATAATTTAGTCAAAATGAGGAGAGCTAAGTTTTTATATATGTTAAGTTAGTAAACTTTTTACATATAGTAGATGGTAGGAAGTAGCAAATATAGTACATGATCAAAAATGGTTTTTTTAAAATGCAGGAATTGTAAAATTTTAATTGTCTTAGTTTTTCAACTTGCATAAGTTATCCTAATATTTAATAAAATTTTATATATTTAATATGTATGATGTAAAAATAGCTAAGAGATTAAACTATAAAATATTTTACATATATTGTTAGTACAGTTGTGACTAGTGTATAATTATAGAAAAAATTTAAATGAGTTTTCAATAGCCTTTATGTTCCTTGTAATTTTTATTGAATCAATGATATTTTAAAATAATTTACAATTTTATATTGCTTGATTACATATAATTTAAATATTCAGATAAATAATGTATTTTAAAACAAAGTCATAGATGTAGTATTTAAAAGGTTAAAACAATTTTTTATAAAAGAGCAAATAGGGTAAAACTATGATTTTACAAGTATTATTTATAGTAATCATTATAGATAGACATGGTAGAAAGGCACTACTTATGATATTGAATTAGTAAATTTGAAGATAGATTTTCATGAGAAAAGTTTGCCAATTCAAGATGAGTAAAAGATATATATTTTTTGAAGTCCTCAGATTTTAATTTATTTATTATTTCTACTGATAACATTATGCCAGGAAAAGCTCTTACATTCAATATAATAATTTCCTTTCACACATGATGTATACTAAATAATAGAAAATTTTGTAGACACATGAAGAAAAATATCAAACATTTTTGGTTGAACTAAAAAATAAAAAACTGGTAAATATTCTTCCAAATGCCCATAAAGTAAACTTAATATCAAATAAATGTTTTCAATAGCTTTTACTTCCTGAATATTCAAGGAAAGTGCTCAAACTATTCACCAAACACTTACAGACATGAGTGAACAATTCCTAAGCCTTTTCTAAAGTGAGTACAGTGCTCTAAACAGACTGAAATGTCATTTCTCTTTAATCTACTTTGCAAGTTTACTTGTTTCCTTTGAATAATTTCTCAAATAACCTTCTGTCAGTAAAAGCCATGCCAGGTAACCCACCTCTCTTCAATTTAAGTATGACTAGATGTACCAATAGTAAGCACAAAGAAAACCAAAACAATAACCAATGGCTTTTCGCCTCTGGGTTTGTTCACCAGTGTCACTTTAGTCCTTCTTCTGTAGATGTCCGAGTGCACAGTCCCAGTGGTCATGTTCTGTGGTGAGGCCCAGGTACGTCTTTGGTATTCAACAACTTAAAGCAGTGTGAGCAGAGTCTATGAATTACTTGCATTAACATTTGGAAATGAATGTATTTACTGTCAAAAATTTAATCCTGTTAAGACTATGGTCCATGATATTGGTGAAGAAGCTTTCTTTGTTGTTATATTTGTACATCTTTTATTTTTTGTCTTTTTTTTTTGCTCCATCCTGGAAAATTTCAAGTTCTTATTTTTGTACTGTTCTCTCAAAAGTATCTGTAATATTTTGAAAATTGTTTACATTTTTCTAATATATTCAGTGTTTCTAATGAGTATCATATTAAGAGGAGTCCCCATGTGTAAAAAACAAATAACAAATGATTGTAAGGCATTCAATTCTGTATCATCAACTTAAGTAATAGATTTCCTTAGTGATCTTCCATTTATAGAAATGGTGTGTTACCTCCTTTGATGAAACTCCAGATATATTTGATGGTTTTAAAACTTTAAACTAGAGATTACTGACCCATTAACTTCACTAATTAGGCTGAGGCCTAATTTGCATGTACTTTAAGGACTTTGCCCTTGAATTGCTCATCTTCTTTTACATTTCACTAATCATAAAAATTGTCCTTCTCAAGTAAGGTGACTAAGAATAAGCTACTCCAATAATCTGAATAAAGCAAAAAAGTTGGCTTCTCAAACACCATACATCATTCATCATGCATAAATGTTGTTACCTTTCCAGCTAATACTTCTTTTGACATTTTTTTTCTTCTTTTAAAAACGTATTTCTTTGTATGTCAATTGATTGTGCCTATGCTGAATTTTAGACAGACTTAAGATTACCAGCTTTTCTCAATAGCCACATTTAATTTTTATTTTTGCTACTGAAAGACCATGCTTTTGCAATTTTGAATTATTTGACATTTGTTAAACTTATACTTCACCATTTATAAAGGCACTGATTAAATCTCACAAATCAGTATGATGCTGGATTTGATGCTTTTATCTCCTTTTCCTGTCATTCCATTGTTCAATACCAAGGTTGTAATAAGTAATAAGAAATTAATAAATTTAATTCTAGAACCCATTCTCATTGTTGCTCATTTTCTAACAGTGGTATGGTTTTGAGAGATGGCAAAGACTTTTTCACTTACATTTTAAATCTAATCAACATTCTTCATCCCCATCTGTGTTAACAAGGATTCTGAAGATACATCAGACTTTAGCAGGAAAAAAAATCAATTAGTGATTTTTACTATGGCAGTATAATTGAGGAAATAGTAGTATTTTTGCTCCACAACTGCCTGTCACTGAGTCTAAGTGAGTGCCCCTGATTTTTTGCAGCCAGAACTCACTGTAAGAAGTATGTTTTACAACAGGACCGAGCATACACACATGCATGCATACACACAAACACACACAGTTGTGATAGGCTGAATAATAACTCCCAAAGATGTCCACATCCTAAATAATCCCAGAAAGTAAAAAAGATCTTATCTTACATGGTAAAAGAGACTTTGCAAATGTAATTAAGGTAAAGATCGTGATGGAATGAGGAGATATGAAGGTGGAAATAGAGGTTGGAGTGATATGCTTTAAAGATGGAAGATGGAACCATAAACCAAGGAATGCAAGCAGCTTCTAGAAACTGGAAAAGGCAAGAAATCATTTATCCTCTGAATTCTCCAGAAGCAATGTAGCCCTGCTGACACATGGATCTAGATTTCTGATGTGAAGAACAGTAAGAGAATATATTTGTATTGTTTTAAGCCACCAAGTTTTTGGTAATTTGCTATGACAGCAATAGGAAACTAATACAATAATATGTAATTGAAACAAATTTTTATCAAATGATACTAGGCATGCATGTGTGTGTGTGTGTGTGTGTGTGTGTGTGTGTGTGTTTATCAAACCTTACTATAGGGCATGCTCTTTGATATTATTATTCTATTGTATTTCATTCTCTTTCGCTTTTTAAAATGTCTATTGAAATGCAATAAATTGGTGTCTTGACATGCAGTTTGACAAATCAGTGATCTAAGATGTGCAGTGAACTTTAAAAACATAGATATAAATTTGTTTTCTTACTGTATTTTATTTTTATTGTTAGTAGTCTTACTGAATCTTTAGATTTGTTATAGATTTATAAGTTCTACCACTTATGAAAAGTGACACAGTTTTTTTTTCTATTTTTTTATTTTTTGCATTCAGTGTTTCTGCCTTTATAGGCCTTTCAGTAACCTTTACAGTAGCCTTTCAAAGTAGTAGATCTTATTGGCAGACACACCTGCTATAAACATAAATATTCTGGATGAGTCATTAGGTCCAAATGGTGCATTTATTTATT
The DNA here is from genome assembly GCF_004126475.2 of Phyllostomus discolor. Taxonomy (NCBI): domain Eukaryota; kingdom Metazoa; phylum Chordata; class Mammalia; order Chiroptera; family Phyllostomidae; genus Phyllostomus; species Phyllostomus discolor. The sequence goes on along the minus strand of NC_040906.2, from coordinate 129,482,701 downwards.
AAAAACAGTTTAAAGTATTAATTTGCACAGAAGTCATGCTAAAAAATTACTAGTGTTGAACCAAAGGATCATGAAACTTAAAATCATAGATCATATTTTAGTGAGAATTAAAGACTGCTTTATTTCTAGATTGTTTCTTTAGCTTTTATTTGCATTTTACTTTGTTACAATGTAGATCAGCCATTCACTTGGGTTCAGCTATAGTTATTGATGTTCATCTTGTTTTCATCTTTGATCTGAGAAACAGCTTCTTTGTTATTGTAAGAAACAGCATGGATGGACCTGGAAACTATTATGCTGAGTGAAATAAGCCAGTCAGAGAAAGTCAAGTACTATATGATCTCATTTATATGTGGAATCTAAGGAACAGGATAAACTGACAAACAAAATAGAAATAGAGACATGGATACATGGAATATACTGACAGCTGTAAGAAGAAAGGGGGGAGCTGGGACTGGATTTAAGAAGATGAAGGGATTAGTTATAGTGTGACCCATAGACACAGACAATAGTGTGGCGATGGCCAGAGGGAAGGGAGGGGAATGGGAGCTTGATGGAGGTGGGAAAATGAGGGGGAAGTGGGGACATCTATAATAGTTGTCAACAATAAAAATAAAGTTAAAAAGAGGGGTCGTTTTGGGGGATTCCTAAATGCAACATGTACATGCAGTATATAAAGGAAGGGGTGTGGAAAACATCTTTTAAGTTACAGCCACATTGTTGCTCATAATGATGATGCTTGACCATATTTTAGTTTATAGAAGAGGTTCTACACATAAAGTATAAGCATAAAAACTGTTTATTTTAGTCACTATGCAAATTTAATTAGAATCTTTGTGAGATTTCTTGTTTGCCAAAACAGAAAGAAAATACTGCATTTCTGAAGGCAATTAAAAGCCACTTACAGATGTTTTCATTTGTTTGGGAGGTAGTTGATCTTGATATAACAGAAAAGATAACTGTGGAAATTTTGGCCAGACATTTATTTTAATGTAAATGAGTCATATCACTTTCTAGGTCAAATTATAAGATTAGTTTAGTTTATTTTTTAGTGAATAGTTTCAAATCGACCTATGTTTTGCCTTAGTGCATGAAAGAATTTTAGTCAATGCAGGTACATAAATGTAAATCCAGAAAACAAAAGAAATAAGGTGTAATCAAAGAAACAGATTTTTGAAATATGACTAAGCCTAAAACTGGTTAGAGACAATTTAAAATATGTACATACATATGTTTGTATCTATGTGTGATACAGTTATACTGAGCTGAATATGTAGCAATTGGTATACATTTGAGGTGAATTTGGGGTAGGAAAGGTCAAGAGGAGGAAAAGGGTGTCCAGCACAGTCAGCAGATCAATTTCAAAAGGACTTAAATGTGTGTTTCCTTTAAAAGCAAGGTGGCCTGTTTAATTCTTACCATGAATTTGGATGCACAAGACAAAAGAGAAGACACACAAACAAAATACTTTTTTTATCATATTCCAGAAATGAAGACTGAAACAACGTTCTGGAACATCTATAAATGTAATAAAGTTTAATGCCATGACCTCAAAAAATAAAGGTCAATAAGGCAATTAGTTTTCCATTCTGGGAAACTCCCTGTCAAATTTGGCACATTTGGCCTACTTTATTCATAAGCTAGAGAAAAAATTAAGTATTATTTAAAACAAAAATATAGATCCTATGACCAAAAAAATCTATTTTTGCTGGAGGGAGTTGAATGCCTTCCAGATACTTTGACTAGACTCTTTGAGAAGCAAAGAAATAGCAACAACATATTATAGGTAAAATTTTGTCAATGAAGTATGATTACTAAATGGTGATTGACATACTTATTCAGTGAATTAATGCAATTGCTTTTCACTATTTAAAATTGTCTTAATTACACTGCTTTAATGACTTTTTATTTTACTCATGGTCTTTCAGAATGCTTTGAAGTTTTCAATAAGTCTCCATTCAGGTTTTGAATTTAGCTAATTATATTGTACAGAAAATATATTTCATTTCTAGTATCACTTGTGCATAACAATTAAACTATTTGATGTTAACTTATACCTATAATTCTGTTGTAAAATTAATTATGATGACTTTCTCTTCACACTTAGTTACTTTCTCAGTGAGCCAAGCACTGATTCTAGTTTATATTAGGCTTCAACTTCTGTGTCCAAAGCATTTTTCTCAGATATATTTTGGAAGACCTACTGCTTCCTGAATGCGCTGTAGTCATGTGTCTCCTCTACCACACTGTGCAAATCTTGTGGAAGACTGGTCTTGTTTTTGGATTATGGCGGTTCAATGTCACTGGAGTTTAGGAAAAGAAAAGACAACCTGGGCTGGTGTTAACGGAGGAAACTAACTTCAACCTTGAGAGAATACTGAAGTCTTGACATCAGCCTTGAGAGAACATTCTCCAGAGTCAGTGATACATGCTGCCTCCCATTATACCCTAACAGGCTTTCTGCAGGATTGAGAGGATTCCTAGCTGGTTGAATCCTCAAAGTGCCGATTTAATGGATTAGTGTTAAATTGGAAGAGGGTCTTAAATTGAGTCAAGATAGGGGAATGTCAATTATCACATTGACCAAATTTGCATGACAAACAAGTAGAGATAAACTTGAATGATGGTCTGCATTTGACCAATTCTTTCAATTAAAAATTTTGACAGCTACTTTCAAATTGTGAATGATGTTACTTGTGAGTATTAACAATACCTGTGACATAGTTCTGGAGGTCTCTGTTGACACAAGTGAAGGAGGAGTCAAGGGCAGGGCAGCCTGTCTTAGCTGGTATTCTCAGACCAGTAAGGTTTTTACCCAGAACCAGTAAGATGATATTTATATTCTCTCTACTGTGATAAAAATACTAACAATAAAACTGTAGACAGTTAGGAAAGCTACACTTTAAAAGGAATGTTAGCAAACTAGAATTCATCAGAATGTGAGTCTGGGATACTGATAGTACCAAAAAAGATGATTTAACTCAGAAAGCAAATGACAGAAATGTTTTAGCTTAAAAAATGTGTATGCTTATTAATTTCATAGTTAAAAAAGGGTTGTTATACTAAACAGATACTAAAGTTCTATGTTAATCAAGAGACAAAAATAGCAGTTGGTAGAAGTTTAAAGTTGTAGATTTCTTTGTGGTAAGAACTTTGTAAAAAAAATAGGGGCAGCCTGAATTGGAATGAGCTGTGCTTTTTTCAGAGGGAAAACATTTCCATTTTTCTTTCTATTAACCATTCTTTGATATAATACCATTCACAATATAAAGTGAATATCTAGTTTCCTAATAAGAAGCCCTAGAAAAAATATTTTTAGAAAATTTGATGAGAACAATACTTAGAATATAGGTAAAAAGCCAAATATCCACTTATAATACTAAATTGGATACAGAAATACAGTGTTTTTTCTATTCATTTCATAGATATATAATGTATTTATCAGAGTCGTGACATCAGTTCTTAGCCAATATGGGGGCCATCTAAAAGCTTTTCTTTTTACTTTTTCTTAATTTTTATTGTTGTTCAAGTACAGTTTTCTGCCTTTTCCCCCCACCCCTCTCTACCACCCCAGCCCTCTCCACCTCCCTCCCCTGTTTCCACCCACCTTGTTATTGCCCATATGTCCTTTACAGTTGTTCCTGTAAACCCTTCAGCCTTTTCCCCTATTACCCCCTCCCCTCTTCCCTCTGCTTACTATCAGCTTATTCCCAATTTCAATGTATTTGTTTATATTTTGCTTGCTTGTTTGTTTTGTTGATTAGTTCCAGTTAAAGGTAAGATCATATGGTATTTGTTCTTAGCACATCATTTTCATTTTCATGTAAGTATTTGTGGTACAGCTCTTTTTGAATCTCTTTATGATACCCTAATTGAAAATTTCAGCCTAAATCTTAGAGACTTTTTAATAAAGTATCACAACATTTTTAACATTTGCCCTGCAAGCAGATTGAACATGACAGTATTGCTTTCAAAAGTGATCTTTAAAGGACGGACCATTTATATAGCAATTGTGAGGTCATAATATCCCCATAAATAATTATACTTATGCTCAATTTTTTGTTTCCTTTATTTTTAAATCAATATTACTATTGATCTATAAGTATCTCAAGCTAACATGAATTGATAGAGTCTTTATAGGTTAATGTATCTTCCAGAAACACTATTTTTTTTTTAATATCAATGTGTGGTTGCCTCTCACACACCCTCTACTGGGGACCTGGCCCACAACCCAGGCATGCGCCCTGACTGGGAATCAAACCAGCAACCCATTGGTTCACAGGCTGGCAATTCAATCTACTGAGACACACCAGCCAGGCCTACAAACAGTATTTTTTTTTAATGAAGCAATTGATAAAACCCCACGTAATATGAAAGTTTGAAAGACATGCATTTAAGGTATTGATAATTGGTGGGAAAATGGTGGTAAATTAACTTGAAAAGAGATACAACATTTCATAAATTGCCTGTTTATTATTTTCTCTGAAACAGGTACTACTTACTATTACATGCCTCATATATCCCCCAAATCCCTTCTTAGATTCTAGAATTAAAGTACAGTTCTCCAGTGAAGACTATGCGGCCTCCACCCTCAGCTCCATTCTAATTCTTCCACATCCCATGCTCCACTGTATGCACACCTGCCCAGTGAACCGGGGCAGAAGTTTTTGCTCTTTTGGACACAAGTGTATGTATAGCTTACTGCCTCCTATCTTTGCTGCTGATGAAGGCTGACCATCTGTTTCTTGTCCAAATGGAAGACTTTTGAGAGTGCAAGGAGGTACTGAGAATTCTTGGGTAAAGGCATTGGTGTAAATCTGCACTCTCTAAGGCAAACAGGTGAGATTATATTCAGGATAGTCTACCTTCTTGACCCACTCCCTTCTCATTGTCGAATCCTAGCCATTCTTCACATTCCAGCTGAACCAGTACCTCTTTTCTAATACTTCGTAGGTTTTGAAAGGAGACATTAAATGTATTGAAGAGTAGAGAAAAATAGTCACTTCTAGTCTGAAGTGCTCTTTTACTACTGTGTTGAAATGTTAAATTAGTAATGTAATCACTTGAAAGCTGAACAATTACTGCCATTCTTATCATCTCAATTAATTGCATCTTTTGCTTGTTTTACAAAATTCTATGGTTACTTTCCTGAAATTCAGGAGCAAAGCTTCTCCTCCCCCAAAGAGACAACATATACATACCCACTTCAAAAACATCTCTTCTGTTTTAAAATTCCTTACTATGGTCTACAAAGCCCTTTTTTAGTTGTCTAAATCTTCTCTTTCAGAACAGAGCTTCCACTTTCTTTTATTCTCTGTGCTCAAGCCATGGTGACTTTTTTTCTGTTCTTCAAACATGACCACATTTTCCTTCCTGACGACACTTTGTCTTACACTTCGGTTTGCCTGTAGTACTGCTGCCACCTACCCACTCTCCCTGCTACTCTGTGCAGTCCAGCACCTTTTCATCGCTCAGCACAAGGCTCAGAGAAGCACCCTGACCACCCTATCCAAATCATGCTCCATTGCTCCTGGATTCTCCTACCCTTCTCTCTTCATTTCATTGCACTTAAAATGTAAAATTTATACTCGTTTTTGCATCCTTTTATTATTTGTCTTTTTCCACTGGAAGGAACGTAAGCTAAGTGGGCAGACAAGCTTTGTATACTTTGGTTATTTTGAAATGGTTTGAGAAGTGTTAGTTCTTCCCAGAATGTGTGCTAAAATTCACCATTGAAACTACCCAGTCCAGGGTTTTTGTTTTAGGGGAGGGTTTTTTTTTTTTCCTGCTTCAATATCACTAGGTGTAATCTGTCTATTCAGATTCTCTGATTCTTCCTGATTTAGTTATGGAAGATTGTATGTTTCTAAAAATTTATCCATTTCATCCAGATTGTCTGATTTGTTGGCATATCATTGTTCATATTTTCTTACAGTCCTTTGTAGTTCTTTGGTGTCAGTTGTTATTTCTCTTCTTTCATTACTGATTGATTTTATTTATTTTGTCCTCTTACTTTTTTTCTTGAGTCTGGTTAAAGGTTGATCAATCTTGTTTACCCTTTCAAAGAGCCAGCTCTTGGATTCATTGATCTTTTTCTCTCTTTTTTTTCTATAGACTCTTTCATTTTTTTTTCCCCTGTTCTGATCTTTTTTACTTCCTTCCACCTATTCACTTTGGGCTTTGTTTGTTGCACTTTCTGAAATTCCTTTAAGTGTAAAGTTAGATTGCTTATTTGAGCTTATTCTTGATTTTTGAGATAGGTCTATAATGATATAAATTTCCATTTTAGGACTGTGTCCCACAGATTTTGAATTGTGGTGTTCTCATTTTCATTTGTTTGAGGTATCTTTTGATTTCTTCCTTGATCTCATTGTTGACCCGTTTGTTGTTTAATAATATGTTATTTAGCTTCCATATTTTTGTGTATTTTTCAGTGTTCTCATGATTGATTTCTAGTTTCATGGCATTTTGGTCAGAGAAAATGCTATGATTTCAGTCTTCTTAAATGTATTGATATTTGGTTTGTGTCCTAGCATGTGGTCCATCCTGGAAAATATTCCATTTTTCCAAAATATTGCATTTGAAAAGTATGTATATTCTGCTGTTTTGGGGTGAAATGCTCTGAAGATATCAATGAAATCCATTTGACCTAGTGTGTCATTTAAGGCCGTTGTCTTCTTGTTATTTTTCTGTCATTGACTTCAATAGATAGATAAGCAAGATCTATCTATTGAAGTCAATGAGGTATTAAAATACCCTATTGTGACTGTATTTGTGTTCTCTCCATTTATGTCCACCAAGATTTGCTTTACATATATAGGTACTCCTGTGTTGAATACATAAATATTTGCTAGGGTTATATCCTCTTGTCAAATTGTTCCTTTTATCATTATGTAGTGCCCTGCTTTGTCTATTACTATAGCTTTCATTTTAATGTCTATTTTGTCATATATAAGTATTGCTACACCAGCTTTTTGTCCCTATTTGCATAAAATATCTTTTTGCATCCCAAATGGAACAGAGTAGAGAGCTCAGAATGAAACCCACAGATTTAGAGTTAATTAATATTCAACAGAGGAAGCAAGCACATACAATGGGCTAAAGATAGTTTATTCAATAAATGGCATTAGGAAAATTGGACAGATAAGTGTAGCAAAATGAAACTAGACTACCTTCTTATATCACACATGAGAATAAGTTCTAAATGATTTAAAGACTTAGATATTAGACCCAAAACCATGAAAATCCTAAAAGAAATCATAGGCATAGGCAATAAAATTTCAGACATTGTCTGTAGCAGCATTTTATTGGATGTATCTTCCCAGGCAAGGGAAACAAAGGGAAAAATAAACAAATTGGGTTATATCAAACTAAATAGATTTTGCACAGCAAAGGAGACCATCTATAAAACAGAAAGACAACCCATGGAATGGGAGAACATATTCGGTAATACATCTGCTAAGGGGTTAATATCCAAAATTTATAAAGAGCTTACTAAACTCAATACCAAAAAAAACAAACAATCCAATTTAAAAAATGGGCCAACAACCTGAGTAGACACTTCTCCAAAGAGGACATACAGATGGCTGATAGGCATATGAAAAGTTGCTCAGTGGTACCAATCATCAGAGAAATGTAAATTAAAGCCACAAAACGATATCATCTCACATCTGTCAGAATGGCTATCATCGATAAATCAACAAACAACAAGTGTTGGTGAGGATGCAGAGGAAAGGGAACCCTAGTACATGGTTGGTAGGAATGCAGACTGGTGCAGACACTGTGGAAAGCAGTATGGAGATACCTCAAAAAATTAAAGATGTATCTGCATTTTGACCCAGTGATCCCACTTCTGGGAATATATCCAAAGAAACCCGAAGCACTAATTTGTAAGAACATAAGCACCTCTATGTTCACTGCAACATTATTTACGGTCTCCAAGATATGGCAGTAGCCCAAGTAGCCATCAGTAGGTGAGTGGATAAAACAACTTTGGGACATTTACACAATGGAATATTAGTCATAACAAAGATGAAAATTTTACCCTTTGCGACACAATGGATAGATCTGGTGTACATTGTGTTAAGTGAAATAAGCCAGTCAGAGAAAGATAAATACCTTATGATTTCGCTTGTATATGGAAGCTAATGAACAAACTGAACTAACAAGAAAAATAGAGGCAGACTCACAGTAGAGAACAGGAGGACAGCTATGGGTGAGGGGAGGTTAGGGGTGGAGAGATCCAGTAAAAAGGAAAAATGACACATGGACATGGACAACAGTGTGGTGATTGTAGGGGGGAGAGGGTTTTAAGGGGGTTAAGGGTAATGGAAAAAATACAATAAAAACATTTTTTAACAGACTAGGGAGATATCCCTTTGGATTGCTCCTCTTTGCAGAATTTTTCCCTGAGAATGAAGTCCTTAATAGAATTTCTGTGAACATTGACAGCAGGGAACTTCTAACTTTTATGGTAGCTTTTATTTAGCTCCCTAAGGAGTTTTTTTTCTTTTTTAATATATATTTTTAAAATATTGTTTTTCAATTACAGAGGAGAGTTTATTGTGCACTAAAAGCCATGGTATTCCCAACAACTAGTTCCTCTTAGCATCTGACAGTGTTGTAAACAGCAAAGTGACCATCAGGTCAGAATCCAGCATCTGTCTTGGTTTTACTTATTTTTGTGGTATGAGATAATATTTGATTATTAATTTTGCACTTGATATTTATCACTGAACCAATGTTTGAGTCAATCCATTTTCAAAGATTTTGTTTTCTTTATTCAAAAAACTATTCATTTCCTTAAAAGTTGAAATGCAGGCACCCTATTGTAGGCCATAAGTGAGATAATTCCTAGTATAGTTTCAGCACATTGTAGATAGTCATTATATGACATACACACACACACACATACACACACACATGTATATACACATATATACATATTTTTTGTAGATCCTTAACTATCAATGTTAGCACCAGGAGCGCAACAGCTAAATAAATTTGTTCAGTTAAAATTATATACATATATACACATATATATGTATATGTATATATGTATATACATCTCCATATCTGGAAAAAGTCCAGCCATGTTAGTATAATGAGAATGGCTAGTGTGACATCAGTGTAACCTGTCTGGACTGTGCGTGATGCATGAACAGTAACAAGTTCACTGTACTAGTCAGTGGCGGTGGTAAGATGCTATTGAATAAGCATGTGTACTGTGTGGCCTTGGCATTCAAAATGACTGATCTAGTTGAGCAACAAATCTTGCATTAGGTTTGCACGTTCCTCTGGTGGAAACTATTCAGATGATTCAGATGGCTTTAAGGGATGATGCTATGAGTACAGCACAAATAAAAGTGTGGCACAAATGCCTCAAAGATAGTTTAGAATCTTTTGAAACTGAGCCATGTTTTGGAAGGCCTGCAAGAAGCAGAATAGATGAAAATGTTGACCATGTACAGGCTGCAATCAACAATGATTGGCAACTGACAGTGCGAGAACTAGAAGCTGATCTGGGGATTCCCAAAACTACTGTATCCAAGATTTTGATACAGGATCTTAGTATGAAACCTGTCATGGCAAAGTTAACATGGAACCAAATATCCTGAAGGAAGATATTATCAATAGTAGTAATATAATATCGAATATTTATGATTTAATATTCAGAAGATGTTACACTTAAGGTTCTGTGGAGCCTTTTCTTTGTGCAGTCTAGAGGAATATATTTGATCTGAACTTTGCAAGTAGAGCAAAGGTCTACAGAGGTTTGAAAGGGGATGATGATTTCAGAGAAAGGTGAGGATTTTCTCCTTTAGTGATTTGAGAACAGTGTCTGAGAGGGGGTGAAAGAAGATGAAACTGGAAAGCTAAGCCCGTACCAAAATAAAAAGGTCTGCAATGCCATGTGGAAATAACTGAATTTTAGGTAAATAGGGTATCAGCAGAGGCTTGTAAACAGGAACTAATGTGATCTAAAAAACCCTGTTTCAGAAAGCTTAAAATGGCAACAATATATATTCTACTGTTCATGGCACTTATTGACCTTGAGTTTATGTTGTAAATGTGGATGCCCTTTCCCACTGATACCAGGTATATTCTAGTCAGTCATTAGCCACCTTGTACATCCTAATGTTGTTTGCTTCTCATTGCTTAATGAATAGTGTAATACATTTGTTCAAAGAAGTCTTCTGTGTCGTATCTCCAAAGGCCAAGCTGATCCGTCTCCTGCCATTGTGTTCCCAGTGGGCAGCATCTCTACAATTCTGCAGCAAGTTCTTTACAGCTTGTGTGGCCATTTTGCTGCTCTTTTCTCTCCTTCTGGCAGCAGTCACTTCACTTCAGTACTCTGAGGCAGAGCCCTTTTGGTTTGCTCTCGCACTGGCCCTTCTACAAACACATCTGGTTGCACAAGGCACCCTCCTCGCCAACTGCTGTGCTAACTTCAATTTTCTTTCAGACCAGCGTTCAGCCTGTTGTTCTCTGCCAACTGGGATTCACTGGTATTTGCCTTTCCATTATTGGTTGGCAGTGACGACTTGCCCTTTCAGAATTGTGAGGCTTAGAAGCAATTCTGGCAACAACTTTCAGGTTAAAGATGACTTTACTGAGATCCTCTTAGCCAGCTCACTTGTCTTCACTTCTTAATTGGTTCATAGGTTTCTTTTCAGCACAACTTTCTTTCTGGGCACTATTCCAAATTCAAAAGATGCCTGTCTCAGGTTTCATGAAGCCTGTTCATTTTTGAGGATGCCTCTCCTTGAAATGAAAAACAGGGTACAGGTATACTGAAAACCAGCATGCTAAGTAAAGTGATTTGTAAAATACTTTCCATCTTTATCCACATTCTTGGGAAACACATTTTGCTTTGTTTGCTGTTTTAGTCAGCATACATTCAAAGCATTTGAAGTCCTCATTAATTCCAGACTACTGAGACTTCTTGGAAATGGACCTTGTCTTTTTGCATTAGTGAACATTTTTTAACAGACTGAATTCCAGGTAGTCTAAACACTGTACTTCTTGGAAGAGCATAATAATTGTCACAATTTGTAGTGGGATAGTTAAAATAATGAATTATCACCTTATTATATCATCAGCATCCACAACCCTGGAAACCCTGCAGTTGTACAGTTCTCAGTGCTTGAGGAGGGTTATTGAATGCTATATATCATTTCTGGAATATAAATGTAAATATGTGTACAAAGCACTCACCACAGTGCCTGGTAAGTAATACTCATAAACATTAATTAATTTCTAATTTCAAAATTTTGCAGATAAGACATCCACTGCCAATTACATATTTTTCTTTTTGTAGATCTATTTCTCTATGCTTATAAGAGTTTTTTGTTGTATTTGCTTGCTTGCTTGTTCTTGCTTTTCTTCAACTTCAAGGATTTTACTGAGATATACCCTAGTGTGAATCTTTTCTTCTTCAGTTCAGAATGGACTGACTATAATTCAGACTATAATTCTTTTCTATTATTTACTTATTTTTTTCTTCCTTATGTTCTATTTTCTTTTGTGTAATTTTTATTATTTACATATTAGCTTTCCTGAGTCTATCTTCCATATCTCTAGTATTTTCTTCATTATCATGATCTATCCAAGTACTTTCCTTTGCATTGTATCTTTCTGAAAAAGAAAAAAATCTGATTTCTATCATTCTCTCCATACTTGAATCTACTGAATTATTGTTTTGGTTTGAGTTCCTTTGGAAAAAGTCATATGTCAGGGTTTAATTACATGAAGTTTATTTGGAAGGAGATCTCTGAGTGAGGAAGTAAAATAAGAAAATGAAGGGAACCATACAATGTGCATTCCAAAACAAGTTAAATGGTGAGCAACTGAAACTTATCCCAATGGGGTACTTTGAGAAAGAAAAACATGCAAATTACTCCTTCCAAGGATTGAGGCAGCTGGGGTGCTTAGAAACCAGATCTCCCCAATCAGTAGTAGAGAGCCACTCCTGGAGAGGGTTAATTCCCTGGCATTTCCTCTTTGTTATGTGCTTAATGAGTAGGGCTACCATTCCTGGCCAGACCAGACCTCTGGCAAAAAGATAAATAAATGCTGGTTGAATTGAATAACAAAGCAAAGGGATATGGGCAGAGTATCAATAGCATCTGTTACTATTTGTTTCAGTGAGAGTTGGAGACATATAATTAATAACAAAGCTATCTCTCAGCCAAGAAATCCTATCCACAGAGGTAAAAAAGAAGGAAGACACTTTTGTTATTGAATAAGCATTTAACTAGAATGTGATGAACATCGCAGGAAATCTACTAAGATTCTAAAGACAGGAAGAAATCTTTCTCTTTTATGTAAAGAAGCAGATTCGACCTATTACATACTTGTCACACAGAGTTCATCCTGACTTTGTTGGTTATTGAGGCTGACCATTTGTATTAGCTGATGGCTTCATCCAAAGGAAAACCCAATTTCTTGTGTCTTAATGATAAGAGGTAGTTTTGAAACTTGAAGTAAGGCATACCAAAGTTAGGCTTCTACCCTCCCAGAGAAACTCGGAGACAGGGATGTTGTCTGCCTTGATGCTTACATTTCAAAGGCATGGCTTCCCTGTCATTGAGAAAGACATTTCTAGGTCATAAAGCTGCAAAAGGAGCTCCCTCTATCTTCAAAAAGAATATATGAGAATACATAAATATATATATATATATTTAGTGATACAATTTATGTATATATGAGAGAACTTAATCACAGATTTTCTAAAATAAATGCTCTGAAAAAAATCGAGAAATGGAGGGAAAGAAATCTCATGCCTTATTTTCAACAGGAAGAATTAAGCCTCTTCTTTTTAATTTCTCTTTGCCCTTACCTTGGAAGTCATCTTTTAAACCCCTAAAATTTTTGTGCCTGCATTGTATTTCAATTGCTTCCTAAAATGTATTTTTATAAGTGTTCATCTTTCACTTTCTGCAACTCAATTGGCAAGGTTCAAAAGGCATGCATTCAAATGTTCTGCTTGATTTTCCTGTTTATAGCTGCTAGTATTACATTCTATTTTTACTTGTCAGCTTAGATAAGGTTTTTGAAATCAAGTAGTGAAGTCCTCTAATCAGTGAGTGGGAGATAGAGAAACTCCCACCCCTGTTGGCTCCTGGTCTGTCCCTGGTTTTCCTGATTTCTTCCAGCCTCAAAGGTAAACCTATTTCTTGGCTTCTTCTCAGCTTTTGAGGTCAGAGAGAACCACACAGTCACACATCCTTTAACCACAAAGCCCACAGATTTCTAAGTGCCAGGTTTTTCCCAGGATGTATTTCCCTCTTTCTGGATCCGCTGGGCTCCAACACAGTTCAAGTGCTTTCACATCCCATAACAGTCCCCTATACTGAACTTGAACAAAGCCATTTACATCTAGTTGCATTTGGAAAAAAGAGATTAGAGAAGCACATTTAAATAATTTGCGTTCCCAGATAGTTTTATTTCCACCTAATAAGTGTCTGTGAGCATATTAATTATAAGCAAATGACGTTTAAATAAAATGTTAGGATATGGCCTTTTATATGTTAATGAAGGTGGATGACTTGTAAATTTTTCTATAGGCTGTATTTGGTCAAAATTGATTGTCTTCTTCTTGAATAGTGAAATAGCTCTTTTAATCAATTAAGACACTGCACTATTTGAATAAAACACGTCCATAGTTTGAGAAGTTAGACTATCCTTGGTATACCTAGAGTATATGATTTAATTGTCTGATTGAAGTTCTTACACTCTAATAAACCCTTAATTTATAAACTCAAGCAGAGGAGTCTTCTGTTTGGCAATGTCTGCTTCTCTCCTTTCAAAGTACTGACCTAATTTTAAAAATATCATCCTTAGTTTCATTGATGCCACTGGTACTTTACCCTTCGTAAATCTAGATTGGCAATTTTTAACCCGTGTGCCAGAAGAATTTTTAAAACATTCAATACCTGATATTTAGTGAGAAGCACTGACATCTTTTCTCATAGATTATCAAATTTAAAAATGACAAGAACCAACAATAACAATCCAGTATGAATGAATGAAAATTATACCTATTTTTTTGGTCAGCTTGACAAAAATATAACATTTTTTGGTGTGCCACAGAATTTTAGTAATCAGTCTACATATGCCATGAGATTAAAAAGCTTGAAAATGGCTGATCTAGATAGTGTTAGAATCAATGTGCAGAGTGAAAAGATTTCCCTCCCATAATGGACCATTTGTGGGATGGATGGCTGTAATCGGCAAGAGTTCTCCTCATATGTAACTCAAGAGAGCAGGACTGGTCAGTGAAGTCACAAGAACCTTGAGGTGCTCTTTGGGATCCAGCCATTGCTTCTCTGGCTTTGTCCATGTGTCCTTTCTAAGGGGGCAAGGCAGGGATGGGTGGGGCAGGGGGGTGTGGTGGGGCGACAATGGAGACAACTATGCTTGAACAACAATTTTTAAAAAGAGAATAGTATAGGAAATGGAGAAGCCAAAGAGCTTATATGTAGGGCCCATGGACATGAACTAAGGGAGATCGAAATACTGGATGGGAGGTGGGGTGCAGGGCAGAGGGGAATAAAGAGGAGAAAATATGGGACAACTGTAATAGCATAATCAGTAAAATATATTTTAAAAATAAATAAATAATTAAAAGATAAAAGAATATGCTCCCCTTGTTCATGGAAGCATTATCTACAGTAGCTGAAACTTGGAAGCAGACCAAGTGCCCATCAGTATATGAGTGGATAAAAATGCTGTCACATACTTTAAAAAAAAAGCCATTGCTTCTCTGTCACATATGTATGTATTTCCATTTGTACAAAAACCTTTTGTGTGGATAAATTTTGGACAACTAATTTGTACTGGCATAAAAGAATTTCCACATATGTGTATTTAAAAATGCTTTTAAATTGGTGATTCAGAGAAATCCCACTCAGGCCAAGGTATAAATAATAAATGTGTGTTTATTTCAATTTCTTGATGGAGAAAGCTGTGCAGACAATAGACTTATTTATTTCTGAAGAGGATTTCTTTTAACAGAATGTTCCCTGGGGCATTAAAAAGAAAGGCATTCAAAAAGCACTCTAGTAAATTATAACTCTGAGGATAAAATATGACAGTAATAATTGCTAAAGTAAAAACCAAAGTATGAAACTTTCATGTACGCTATATCATGTGTTTTAAACTTCTTTTTTAAAAAAATTATTCCATGTATTCCTATCACTGGAAGAGCTACTCCTGGAAGAATAATTGGGACCTTTGCCTTATTATCTTTCAGTTAATATGTAATTTTGTATATAGATCTGAATTTAAAATATTTAACAGTAGTCATATTTGGTTAGTGCTTACTATGTTATTACTGTTATTTTTATTTATTTATTTATTTTTAATCATTGTTCAAATACAGTTTTCTCCTTTTTACTCCCAATCCAATCCCCCCCCCCAACCCTCCCTGTTATTACTGTTATTACTATCATCATTTCACAAGTGAAGGATTCTAAGGCTGAAATGGTAAGGTCACATGCCCAAGTTGTCATAGTATTAATGGGATCTTAACCCTGGTATCACGAATGGGAGCTGGGCAGTGAATTACCATGATGTATGGCCTTTCAGTGTTAGGGGGTCTGGCTGACACACTGTTGATTATAAATTAATAATTAATTTGAAACTTAAAATTCAAGAAAGTACCCATGAAGATAAATTTTTTAAAACATGTGAGCTCTTTGGCTTAGAGTAAGTTTAAGTATATATTCTCTTAAAGTTATACATTTAAATTAACTTAGAGACTTCTAGCCACAATGGAAGCATAGGTAGACACACTGTGCCTCCTTGCATAACCAAAAGAAAGACAACAACAAATTTCAAAACAACAAATAACGAGAACTACCAAAACATTGAACTGTATGGAAGTCTGACAACAAAGGAATTAAAGAAGAACATTTATTCAGACTGTTGGGAGGAGAGAAGACAGGCAGCTGGGGTGGAGAGGACTTACAGCAAGGCAGAGGTTGGTGGAGTGAGTGGTCCCCCATTTTCATGCTGATAAATCAGGAGGAACATCTGGGGAGCAAGAGAGATTGTGCAACCCAGGCTTCCAGCATGGGGAAACTAAAGCCTCAAAACCTCTCACTGTAGAAATCTGTGGGGATTGTGGCAGCAGGAGAAACTCTTAACTTCACTGAAGAGTTCATTGGAGAGACCTACAGGGTTGTAGAACATACACAGACCCACCCACCTGGGAATCAGCACCAGAAGGGCCCAATTTGCTTGTGCCTAGCAGGGGAAATGACTGAAAGCCAGCCCTGAACCAAGCAAGTGACATTGTTCCCTCATGGAGCACCCCCCACATACAGTGCAGCCACGTGATTTGCCCCACCCTGGTGAACACCTAAAGCTCCGCCCCTCACTATGTAACAGGCGCTCTCAGACAAAAAAAAAATATGGTCCAAATGAAAGAACAGATCAGAGCTCCAAACATAGAACTAATCAATAGAGAAATAGCCAACCTATTCAACCAGCTCAAAACACTGGTAATCAGGATTCTCACAGAAATGGTTGAGTATGGTCGAAAAATAGAGGAAAAAGTGAAGGCTATGAAAAGTGAAATAAAGGAAAACATACAGGGAACCAATAGTGACAGGAAAGAAACCGGGACTCAAATCAACAATTTGGACCAGAAGGAAGAAATAAACATTTAACCAGAACAGAATGAAGAAACAAGAATTCAGAAAAATGAGGAGAGGCTCAGGGACCTCCAGGACAACTTTAAATGTTCCAACATCCAAATCATAGGGGTGCTAGAAGGAAAAGGGAAAGAACAAGAAATTGAAAGTTTATTTCAAAACATAATGAAGGACAACTTCCCTAATCTGGCAAAGGAAATAGACTTCCAGGAAGTCCAAGAGAGTCGCCAAAAAGTTGGACCCAAGGAAGCACACACCAAGGCACATCATAATTCCATTATCCAAGATTAAAGATAAGGAGACAATCTTAAAAGCAGCAAGAGAAAAGGAGACTATTACCTACAAAGGAGTTCCCATAAGACTATCAGCTGATTTCTCAAAAGAAATCTTGCAGGCAAGAAGGGGCTGAAAAGAAGTATTTGAAATCGTAAAAGGCAGGGACCTACATCCAACATTACCATATCCAGCAAAGCTATCATTTAGCATGGGAGGGCAGATAAGGTGCTTCCCAGATAAGGTCAAGTTAGAGTTCATCATCACCATGCCCTTATTATATGAAATGTTAAAGGGACATATGTGAGAAAAAGAAGATAATAAAAAATATGAACAGTAAAATGATAATTAACTCACAACTATCAACAACTGAACCTAAAAAATAAAAGCGAAAACAAACTAAGTAAAGAACTAGAACAGGAACACATTCATAGAAATGGAGATCACATGGAGGGTTATTAGCGGAGAGAGGCAGGGGGCAAAATGAGGTAAAAGGTACAGGGAATAAGAAGCATAAATGGTAAGTACCAAATAGACAGGGGGAGGTTAAAAATAGTATGGAAAATGGAGAAGCCAAAGATCTTATACATACGACCCATTGGCATGAACTAAGGTGGGGGAATGATGGTGGGAGGGAGTTGAGTTGAAGGGTGGAAGGGAATAAAAGGGAGAAAAAAATGGTACAAATGTAATAGCATAGTTAATAAAATATATTTAAAATATTTAAAAATAAAAATGCTCAGGAGAAAAAAATAATTAACTTAATAATAAGTAAACTAACATTAAATAGATTCATTCTTGGTTACATCTTATTGAAGCAACATTTAATTTGAAACTTTTGTAATTATAATTTTCCAAGTGAATGTAATGTTTATAATAACCATTATCATAAAAGTACTGCTTAGGAGTCAGACAGACCAGCTTCCAGTCTCTTACTTCCTGAATCAAGTTGTTGCAACCAAGTTACTTAGCTCCTCTGAAAGAAAACCTTTAATTTTTTATGAGTACTTATAGTGCATTGTATTTGTGATTTATATATATTGCTTCATTTCATCCTTACGTTAGAAATCTAGATTTTCCTCGTTTTTTTAGATTAAGAACATAATGGATGGAAGTGGAAGAGGGCGTAAGGGGGATAAATGGTAATGGAAAAAATACAAATTTAACTTTTTAAAACAAAAAGAAAAACAAGAACCTAAATCTCAAAAAAGT
The DNA here is from genome assembly GCF_004126475.2 of Phyllostomus discolor. Classification (NCBI taxonomy): domain Eukaryota; kingdom Metazoa; phylum Chordata; class Mammalia; order Chiroptera; family Phyllostomidae; genus Phyllostomus; species Phyllostomus discolor. The sequence goes on along the minus strand of NC_040906.2, from coordinate 129,464,555 downwards.
ATTAACTTTTAAAAAATATTATAGATAATAAATATCAGTGTTGTCAATTTAAGATTTCTGTGACCTCAAAATCTTTACTTTTTACTTTTCATTATCCTCTGCTTCTCACAATGTCCTCCTAAGGGTTCAATGAAGGTTAAATGACATAGTGTATATAAAATATGCAGTAGCAGCCTCATTGTAGATGCTGAAAGATTAACATGTGTAATTGCCATTTTGAATTTTGGTTTTCTTAGTAATGTATCTTAGAAGACACTATTTGGAAATAGCGTTTTTAATACTGAAATTCAAATTTACAGGATGAGGGTGCCTTTGAAGGAAAGTCACATGATGAGTCATGAAATTTTAAAGCTATGAGAAACTTTAGATACCATCAACTCTACTGTTGTTGATTGTTTTTAATTTGGTGATCTGTGGAACAGTGTCCTCTTACCTGACATTTTATGCATAAACAGGTCTAAGTTGAGCTGGTATGTTTGAATGGGATGGGGGAGAATCCTCCTTTTGCTCTAACGTAGTTGATAAGGCACCTCTGTGGAAACTTCTTGGCTCCATATATCACCATTTGAAAATTACCTCTTTAGTAACCTTCCCTGCTTTGCATGTGAATAAAGTAAGGGGAGCAAGAGCAAAGTACCTGCTAAAGTTTGCATTTAATCATAGAGCCATGACTGGAGGAGCCATTACACTTGGCACCTTCTAAGTCCAGGTCCAAGGCACCTTCCTGGACCAATGGCTACATAAGAGTCTCTACAGGAAAGCACTCGTTGATATGTGTTTATAGGAGTTTATAAATATTTATTCCTATACGTAGAGAATAATAAAAAATATTTCAGTCTCTAAGATGGTGTCAGTTGTTGCTAAAATATTACTACAGAGTTTTCAATCATTGGGATCTTTTCTCTGGACTCTAAAGTTTGCTAAGGTTGATTCCTGGGTGGAAAGAGTAAGGTTGATTTCTGGGTGGTAACTATATTTGTACAGCTATTGCTTCTCTTAAAATTGGAATACCCTAAAAAGAACTAGTGCACCTGCCAATTCCATTGCCCAATAGGTCACCAAACATAGGAGGGATTAGATACAATGGGCCATTGTTAAAAAGGTTGCTTATTCTAAATTGTTTATAAGCAGCACCAAAATACTCTTTTGGGCAAATAGCTTCTGTTGTTTTATTTACTTACACAGATTCTGTTTGTGGTTATAATCACAGAACAAATACTTGATGCAGTGCAAACTACAATTGCATAATTACTTGATTACAAAATAAATTGTCACTAAATATGCATACATGTTATCTATACATTATTTTCTATTTAATAGAAGAATATTGAAAGTAATAATTTGGAGACATTTTTCTAAGATAAAAAGAAAATCATGTTAGTAAATATAATTTATTTTACTCCAAGGTCTTAGGACAATAAATGTTTGTGCATTTAGAGAAAACCTTAGCATCACAAAAGAGTAAAGCATGGCTGGATGATAGAAGAAAATGCGGCATAATTTTCAGCTTTAAGTAAGCCATTCAATAAGAAATAATTGTGTATCTTTCCCATGTCCTATCAGATACTCTTATCTATACAGAATAATTTGGGAGGTGGGAAAATGAGGAAACAGACATATACAAGGATGAATCACAAGTTAGAATGATGCTATACTTGATCTAGGAACAAAGTATTGGGCAAAATGAAGGAGTTAATTTAACTACAGAAGTAATTTATGATACAGTGACATCCCTTAACCTACATATTTTTGATAATTATGAAAAGTTAAAATGGGAATTATAAATACATAACAAAATACAATAATAAATACAAGTATAAATAAGTTTGGGAACAAATACCACTGACTCCTAGTTTATAGAATTTAGGTGATGGGAGCTCAAATAGTCAGATTATCTTGGACATTAGATTACATATTTTATGAGGTAATTAACATTAATCTGATGAGTCAGTGGATGGAATAAAGACTACTTCTCTTATAATTAGATATTTAAGAAAAGACTACATAACAAGTGTGTGACATCACATGTTATGTATACATTTAGATGAATACATAGGTGTTTTTTTTAAGATTTTATTTATTTATTTTTAGAGAGGGAAGGGAGGGAGAAAGAGAGAGAGAGAAACATCAATGTGCGGTTGCTGGGGGTCATGGCCTGCAACCCAGGCATGTACCCTGACTGGGAATTGAACCTACGACACTTTGGTTCACAGACCACGCTCAATCCACTGACCTACGCCAGCCGGGTAATGTTTAAAAAATGATGAGTAAGATATCAACTCAGTTACTCAGGTGTTCTCTCTGCTGGTGGTATTGGTGATGGGATTCTTTCCCGAAGACTCTGGAAGCACACAATACCAAAATCTGGAATAGCACAAAGGAAGAAAATGGTCTATATCATATCATAAACAACTTACAATATAATGTATCCTTTAAAAAATGCCCAAAGTAGGTGACTATTCTTAATTTGAGAATATGGGAACATTTGCTTTCACTAGAATCCCACTGTAAGGAGCACTGCATTTTGCGTGAGTGTGTACGTGATTCCACACCAGGACTTACAAGGGTGGAAGTGCCAACCGACTAGTGTCTGCCCCCTTTATTTCATTGATCTCCATAATGAACTGGATATCTGAGCTTGGAAATTAGCGCTCAATAACTACATTACTTGGTTTAATAGAAGTGAAAATAATTTTAAATCCCCTAGGAAATTTCAGGTGGGAGGAGAAAGTAATACAAAAATCAGAGATAGAAGAGAAAAAATTAAATTGTGTAATGAAGCAGAGAGGGGCTTGGGACAAAAGAATAAGGATTCTTTGAGTTGTCTGTAATGAGATTATCAATGTGACCACTCAGCTTTGTGCCCCTGTGATAGCGTAAACGAAGTCTTTATCACCCATGGTAATTTTGAGAGGGAATCTTTTAGGATATTTTAAGAAATTTTGAGTTTTATATTGTACAATTGGTATTTGGCAAATCCAGGGACCAAATGACTGGACTCAGTAGCAGACCACAAGGGGATATCTGAATATTGTCTCCTCTTTGGGGAATTTGTCTTGAATAATCTGAACTAAGGAGAAATGCCCAGCTGTGAGCTGACTAGAGTCCCTACCCCAAAATAGAATCAGGGTGTGGAGGGTCCTCACCATTCTGCCTCTGATGTTGGACAGACTGTGCAGGCAAATAGAGAAGACCCTTCATGAAGCCCATTTGTTTTAGGAATACAACGTGAATATCCCTGAGAAATCACACAGACTAATCTGAGCTCAACCTTAAAAACTTTGGATGGATGCCTTGTTGGAACTGATGGTTGCAAACAGAGTTAGGGATAAAGAATGTAAGCCCTTCATGGAGGAGATGAGTGAGAGAACCTTAAAAGTGGTGGTTCCCCCAGTGCTGATGGCACACAGCTATGAAATCAAAGCCTTCTGGGAGATGGGAAAGGAAAATCGTGGTGGGTGTGCTTGTTGTATAAGGACCTGTGATCTGCTGTGAGGTGCTCTGGGGAGCAGAGGACTGGGCACATGGATCTGGATACCAGGAAATTGCTGAGAGACCCTTGGTCAAGGTCTCCCAGAAACTAGAGATACCCATGGGGAAATCTGAGTGTATAAAAAGTTTACTTGCGCTACAGTGATTAGCAACCTGACCTTTGGAGATGAGACTATCACCTGAATTGTAATCCTACTTGATGATGCATTCTCTGTGTAAATCTGGATGAGTTTCTCTCTGTGTCACAGTCTCCTCCTCAGTAAAATGAAGGGAATAATGGTATCTAACAGAAAATATACTTATGCAGATAAAATTAGATAATCCATGGAAAGTACTCTGTATAACTTTGACCTAAAAAGCAATATCAAAATTATGGCTTTTATTTCATCACTATTATCATTGTAAAAAGAGACTTGAAGAAAATACACTGAAAATGCTAACAGTGTATCTTGAACTCTGTGGATGTTGATTTAAAAAAAATTTGTACTTTTGAGTATTTTTCAGGTCTTCTTCAATTACATGTTACTTTGAATTAAGAAGAAACTTTCTCATTGTAAAATTATTTCCAAGTCAGAAACATTCTTTTGTAGAAGATAAAATACAAATGATAATTCCGACGAGAATATTTTCTGAAAACATTTTTTAAACAATTGAATGCATGAATGCAGTTTAATTAGGCTCTGTTTAATGCCATGTTATTCTCTATAAAATAACTAATAAAAACTGATACATTTTACTTATATTTTACCCAAAGGTATAACACATGGGTAGAGTGGGGATATATAAAATTAAATTTAATATTTTTAATGACTTTGTTTAGAACCTTCTATGTTTAGCAACTAATAATTTTACTTAAAATAATTAGCTTGTGATTCCTTTGTAATAGCTCAACATTTTCTGAAGGTCAGTGGTTAAAGCAAATAACCTCAATGGGATAAATGTACCTTTCTCATGGAAGATTAAATAACATCAACTGAGTACACATTAAAGAGAGTTTTGAACCCACCAAGCAGATTTACCATTGAGTGTGTATATCTTACATTGTTTTGAGGTGCTCCCTGGGCCCTTCTTTGTGCCTTTGGGATGGAGATCCAATTTTCTCTAAAGTAAGCTTTGGAACTATACATCACAATTTACACCCAAGATTTTTTTAGCATTTCTAATTTTCTTAATTTATTTTTTTTATTTTTTAACCTCTTGTCACCATTATGTTCCTTGTTCTCTCTCTAGTGTAACCACCCAGGGTACTGTGTTATAAAACATACAAAGGTCACTGGACAGAAACATGAAAACACTACTGCTAATTCATAATCAACTTATTAGATAATGTATTTATTGCAAAAATAAACATTTTTCAAAAATATATTTGGAATTTTGTCTAAGCAATACCTCAAGGGGCTGTGTGAAATTACTGTTGTAGCACTGAAAGGAGTCCCAGCACTTCCATTGGTCGGGATGGCTATGATGTCTGCTTATATTCAAGTAACACTTGGAGCTTTATGTTATAAACCCAACTGGGGAGGATATAGTATTTTTTTAAATAAAATTTGAACATTCTTCTGGCAAACACTGGTTAGCCATTCACCACAATTAGATTTAATAATCAAGTGTCATTTTAACTAGTTCTGACTGAGGGCTCGAATGGGAAAGACAGGACATTGTCACCCAATATCCATTCTCACTTTTTTCTGTCAGCCAAAGCCCTTACATCTTAGATAGTCTATTGTAATCTGTTGCACAGGTGGCAAACACAAGGCCAAATCCAGCCCTCCATGTTGTTTTATCTAGCCCAGCACCTTGTTTCTACCCAGCGGGCAGTGCTGAGCTCTCACCTAACTGTTAAGGAATACTGTATTTACATTTATACAGTCCTAAAATTACATTCGACCCTTTGGAGGCTGATGTGGTCTCCAGTGAAAATGAGTCTGACACCCCTGGTCTATTGGCTGCTCCGTCTGAGACCACATTCAAGCGTCTGTGGCATCCAGGCTACCATGTGACTACAGTCTTTCCAAAGAGATGTGAGCAGCAATGATGTATGAAACTTCTGGCATGTGTCCTTGAAAAGAAGCTTTTTGCTGCCTACATTTTCTTTCTCTTCTTCATGGAGTGGAATTCAAATGTGATGATGGATAGCCTCCTTCATCTACTTACAGAAGAACAGTGTCCTAGGGAGTCGCTTGAGTTAAGAGGAGGAACCTGATTCCTTGGATAAGTAAGTGGAGAGAACCACCTGCTCCTCCATCTACCTACAGCTTAGACTTTTACTTGAGAAAGAAGTAACTCTCCTACTTGTTGGATCTACATTCATTTTGATCTGTGTTGCAACAGTCAAACATGTTAAAACACTATTTGAAAATATAAGGAAATATTAATTATTATAATAAATTTGCATAGCATTTTAATATACAAAACATACTTCAATTTTCTTAAAACTCACAAAATCCTGTGAGATAAGTAATATGTTAAATTCACAGATGAAGAAACTAAACATTGGGAAATTTTGTTCTGTCAAAAGCCACCCTAATGAGTGAGTTCAACTATAACAACACCTTTGAAGATATAAAATCTAGTTTAGCAAATAACCTGCAGTGGCTCATGAGGTTCTGCTGTGTTGGCCTTCTTTGAAGACTTTTCCCATGCCATCACCTACCTCACTGATACCTGGCTGGAGTCTTAATTAACACTTGTTAGGAAGTGTTCTAGGAAGTTGCTTAATTTCTAAGGACCTCAGTTTTCTGTTTATATAAAGGATTATGGGAAGGGGGAGAAGCGAATGTATTTTCAAATAGCAAACAGCATTTATTTATGAACATCAGCCTTTTGGCTCAAATGCAGACATATCTAATCAGGTTCATTTTATTTGAGAAACTTTCAAAATAAATGTTATAATTCTTACTTGATTGCCACACCTCACAGTACACAAGCCTTATAAATTTGGCTAGCAAATTTTCTATATACTAAATTTTCTATTTTCTATTTTATATTAGAGAATTTTCAAATTCTCTACAACCAGCTGAAAATCACTTTAGGAAATACTGAAATGGGGTCAGGATCAGGAAAGCTCTGGTTTAAGTACCCCAGGACTTTGTGTAAATGGTGCTGACTCCAGAGTATGCCTGCAGCTGGCATCTGGCAGACCCCAAAGAGGAAAGAAATGTGTCCTACACCCAAGGGTGCATATTCTTTATTTGAAGGCTGCTTCTCATCCCCATACTGAGACTAGGAACTAAGAAAAACTCCTGTAAGTAAAAACTCCTAGTTCCAGAGAGAGGGTGTGCTCAGGGGAGTGGAGAGTGGATTCCCAGGTTAAAAGGTGCTGCCATTCAGAGGTTTGAATAGGCGAGGGATGTCCAGGGGAGCGGGCACTTCCGATCTCTTGTCAGGATGACCATTTCTAGTCAGATCAACACATTAACAGTGGCCATACAGTTAACTCATGTAGATTAATAGCAAATTAGCTTTTGTTTATCCAGCTTAGGTCTACTCCGTTTTAATTTCTGTATAAAACTAAATGTATCTTTGTCTTTTGAAATGTAGTAAAAAAACTTCTAGTTAACTGGGAGGGGAACAAAAAAAGGTAAAACATGATTCATATTATTTATGTTAAGTATTTAACCAAATTTTACTTCCTTGAATTCCTAAAAATAATACAAATCTGGTTGCAAAATGTGCTGGGCTTGAATCCCAACTTTGCTGATACTACCGAGCCTTTCAAACTGAGTTTCCTAATCTGAAATCTGTGAGTAACGTGCAAGGTTATTATGATATTAGAGGTGGTACATGTAAAATAGGTAGCACACATTAAGAATGTATATAAATCATACACTGATTTGCTCTGCACCTGTACTGAATTAGTCTTCACTAATCACCTGGGAACAGTACTATGAAAAATCTGATCCAATGTTAGTGATGCCAAGGATGTGTAGGTCATGTATAATCAATGCCAAACTAATGCTTAACCACCATCTCTTTAGTAAACTCCTATTGACCAACATAAGGCAACTCATGATAGAGATGATGTGGGTGTGAAACTCAATGATAATCTGGGCCAGTGGGAACTTTGGCCTGGGGATCAACCTTGTTTCCATACTTTAATGCAGAACAAATAACCTTTTACTGCCTCTCAAAGGGTTATTAGGAAGTTGTGGTTTTCCTAAAGAACTGTGATAATCTTTGGTTCATTCTCTGCAAAATATTGCTTGTCTAACACAGAAGCAACCCCTTCCTTCCATAATGTAGTGGTGAACACTGAAGAGTTAATGGTATTTCTGTTACTTTCTTTTCAGGGATTTAACATTTTCATTTAGCTGATTAAAATCTGTTGTAGATGATAATTATGCCAGGTTTTTTTATCATTCACTCAAAAAATGATTTTAAAATCTTTAAATGGCTTGTACCAGATTTTTATTTCTCAAAGGGTTTCTACTTATGGAAAATTTGCTTAAATTATACCCTTTTGTCGTAGTCTCAGTAAATGTTAAATCAATGCAAAATGAGTAGATTTGTATTTCTAAAAATAACTTCTTTCATAGGAAGAAGAACTAAGGAAGAGTGGGGAAGCCAAATATGCCCACTTGAGTGATGAACTTCATGTATTAATTGAAGTGTTTGCACCACCTGGGGAAGCTTATTCACGTATGAGTCATGCATTGGAAGAGATTAAAAAATTCCTGGTTCCCGTAAGTGTTTTTCATTCTTTACAAAGAAGTTTCTCAACAATTTTTATTTTAAAAATATTCCTTTGATCTTCACTGACTTTTTAGAAGAAAACTCATATTGCAAACTAATTATTCAGAGTTCATATTAACATAATATAGAATTAAAAACAACACACTTATCTTGCCATGGAATGATATTTTGACAACAGTATTTTTAATTGAATGTATTGGGGTGACATTGGTTCCCAAAACCATAGAGTTTCAAGTGTGCAACTCAGTAAAACATCATCTGAACACTGCATCATGCACCCATTGCCACAAGCAGTCTCTCTCTATCCCCCTTTGCTCCTCTTTGCCCACCTGCACCTCCCTCACTCCCACCTTTCCCTCTGGTCATCACCACAGTGTGGTCCGTGTCTAAGGCTTATGCATGTGTGTTCTTTGAGTAATCCCTTCACCTTCTTTCGTTCAGTTCCCCCTCTCCCCCTTTCCCACTGACAGCTGCCAGTCTGTTCCATGTCTCCATGCCTCTATTTCTATTGTTTGTCACTTTATTTTGTTCATTAGATTCCACATATAAGTGAGATCATATGGTATTTATCTTTCTCTGACTGGCTTATTTCACTTAGCATAATAATCTCCAGGTCCATCCATGCTGTCACAAAACATAAGATTACCTTTTTATGTACAGGCAAGTAGTATTCCATTGTGTAAATATACCACAACTTTTTATCCATTCATCTATCTTGACCATTGTAAATGATGCTGCAATGAACATAGGGGTGCATATATTCTTTTGAATTAGTGTTTCAGATTTCTTTAAATATATATCCAGAAGTGGGATCACTGGGTCAAAAGGCAGTTCCATTTTTAATTTTTTTGAGGAAACTCCATACTGATTTCCACAGTGTCTGCACCAGTCTGCACTCCCACCAATAGTGCATGAGACTTCCTTTTGTTCCACATCCTCACCACCACTTGTTTATTGATTTATTGACAATAGCCATTCTACAGGTGTGAGGTGATATCTCATTGTGGTTTTAATTTGCATTTCTCTGGTAATTAAGGATGATGAACAATTTTTCATATGGCTATTGGCCTTTGATATCTCCTCTTTGGAGAAGTGTCTATTCAGGTCCTTTGCACATTTTTTAATTGGATTTTTTGTTTTCTTAGTGTTGAGTTGCAAAAGTTCAGAAATTAACCCCGTATCAGATTATCAGATGTATCATTGGCAAATATGTTCTCCCATACAGTGGGTTCTCTTTTTATTTTGCTGGTGGCTTCTTTTGTGGTACAAAAACTTGTTAGTTTGATGTAGTCCCACGTTTAATTTTTCCTTTTTTTCTCTTGCTCAAGGAAGTATGTTGGCAAAAATATTGCTATGGGAAATGTCTGAAATTTTACTGACTCTGTTTTATTCTAGGATTTTTATGGTTTTTAAGCCTTAAGACTTATGTTTATGTTTTTAACCCATTTTGTGTTTATTCTTGTGTATATTGTAAGTTGGTGGTCTAGTTTAATTGTTTGCAGGTATCTGTTCAGTTTTCCCGACACTACTTATTTATTTATTTGTTGGTTTTATTTTTTCCATTACCATTTATCCATCTATACCGTCCTCCACTCCCACCCACCCCTCCCCTGCAGTTGCCATACTGTTGTGTTTGCCCATGAGTTCATTCCCTTTTATCCTTCTTGTTTGGTCTCTCTACCCTCTAACCAGCCCCACAGCTGTCAGTCTGTTCTCTGTACAAGTCTGCCTCTATTTTGCTTGTTAGTTCAATTAGATTCCACATGTGAGTGAAATTATATGGTACTTTCATTGAAGAGATGACAGCAGCATTTGTCTTCAGCATGTTATATGCCATGTACCTGAATATAACTATGAAGAATAAGACAACACATAAACACAAATATACATGAAGTTTTATACTCTTCTTTTGTGTCTTAATAACTTGGTAATGGATATGTACTATTGGTAATTTTTTAAAATTTATTTTATTTTTTAAAGATTTTTATTTATTTTTAGAGAGGGACAGGAAGGGAGAAAGAGAGGGAGAGAAACATCACTATTGGAAATTTTTAATTAATAAGGCATTTACAGGTGTAGTTGGAACATAAGTTCAGATACATAATGTTTGTAACAAGACAATGATATTTAAAAATATCAAATGTATTTTTATGTCACAGTATGCAAAGTGCTGCCTTATTATAAAACATAATGTGAAATAATCAGTATTAATAGAACCAGACATTTATCACCATGAAGCAAAACTAGGAAAATTGCCTATATGAGAGCAACAGAGAATGCCTGGTTAGTAAGGCAGCGAATTCAAGATTGCATATTGAATAGAATTCTCTACAGATTTTCTAAAAAATTGAGGAAGATTAAATGAATGAAGCTTTTCTAAAGGTGGACAATTTAGCATTCTAGGAAGAGGTCATTCAAATAGAAATCTTGGCATCAGGCTTAGTGCTGAGAATAACATAATCAGAACAGAATGCTGAGTGAGGTTTTCTGGAGTACCTGAGCAGCAGTCTTTCAGAGAAAGAGAGAGAAAAGGAGAGTAGCTGAAATTACCCTGTGGAACAAAGAGCACAGATTTCTAAACTAATCAATAAACTCGGAGGAAATGATGGATAAGATTCATATTGACAATGATTTTGATAATGGGAAAAGAAAAGGAAACAAATATCAAAATCTAACCCCATGATCTATTTACATGTATACCTAGTTTAAAAATTTCCCTCAAGACAAGGTTAGAGTATAATGCCATACCATTCAGATTATTACCTAACTTCAAATGCATACTGAATTTCTGCACAAATTATTACCTGGTGCTTGTCTGAACATCTTGGTAAATAGATCCTATATTTCTTAAGAATGAGGATGCTATGTATGTTCTCTCTACCTTGTTCCTCTGAATGAAACACCTAATGCTATAGGGTAAACAGTTTTACCATATTTATCTCAGACTAAACTTCTGATGATATCGAAGGTATAGAAAAATGCTAAGATTGCTTACAGTACTAAGTCATTTCATGACTGTAGATAATTTGTTTAAATTTCCAGAGCTTCAGCTTTTTAAAAAAAGATTTTATTTATTTTTAGAAAGAAGGGAAGGGAAGGAGAGAGGGAAAGAAACATCAGTGTGTGGTTGCCTCTTTCATGCCCCCTACTAGGGACCTGGCCCACAACCCAGGCACTTGTCCTGACTGGGAACTGAACTGGTAACCCTTTGGTTCATAGGCCAGCGCAGTCCACTGATCCACACCAGGAGGGGAAAGCTTTTTATCTTAAAAAAAAGTAGATAATTGATTGACCTCCATCACAGTTATTGTGATTATTAAATGAGATAATACATATGAAAGAACATAGAAAATCAAAGAGCACCACAAAAAATGAATGTTTTTAATCTATTTTATTTTTATAGTAGGTAGTCTTGGAATGACTTTCTGGGGTGAAATATGGAAGATGAAATACTATTTTATTGCTGCATATATATTGGACCTAGGCTATAGCCTGGGTTAACCCTATTTTATTATAAATATTAGCAATATATCTTGTTGTTAGACCTCATGATGTTTGTGATCACTTCATTTATAGCTTCTCCACTGAAATATATACTCTATAAGGGCAGGGCTAGCAGTGCCTCTCTTGACTTCCCTTCATTTAGAATCATGCCTGACACAGCACCTATATTTGTGTGGTGGTCTGTCTGATGGAATGGTTGACAGGTAAGCACCAGGGCTGGTGCAGAGGGATAGAATAGCTCTCTGGGCCAGTTTTGAGGGGTAGCACCCTACATTCAGGGTGCTCTGGATACATACACACATCCATAAGCAGACTGAAAATTTCACCTTGGCCAGTTTGGTCTGTTCTCGTCTGTCTCTGGGATTTTATCTCTTCCTCTCCCACTGCCTATGTACTGTGTTCCCAACATGCTGGCTTCTGTTCACCTAATACTTCAGGCTCACTCTTCACTGAGGGCCTTTGAAGATTCTCCTCCAAAATACGGATGCAGCTATCTCCTTCTTGTTCAGGTCTTGCCTCAGCTGGTAGCATTGCAGGAAATTCTTCCCTGACCACAGAGTCCGAAATAGCCTCCCAGCATTTGTCCAATTCTACTACATTTCACAATATCACTGGCTGCCTGATGTAACATTCCATTAATTGTCTTATTATGCCCTAGCCCTCTTTGTTTCTTCATAGCTTTTATCACCTTCAGATTATATATATTATATGTATGTAAGTATTGTTAACTTATTTCTTGATGGTTGGTCTTCCCACTAAAATATTAACATCATGAGGGTGGGGGACTAGTGTCGAGTGTCACTGCTTTATTCCCCCATTGTGAAGTATGCCAGGTACATAGGAAACACTTAATAAATATTTCTATGAGCGAATAAATGACTGAATAGCTTTTAAAAAATAAATAATGATTCTCACATCTCTCCATGTTGTCTGAACAAATGTCACAGTCATTGAAAGTCCTCCTATTTGATAAATTTTCCGCATTTGCCTTTCCTGCCACAGCACCAAGCAAAGGGTAGCATCTGTCTCCTTTATCCATCACCAGAACTGCAAGGGGGAAATGAGCTGCCAATTCTTTATTTATTGTATGAAAAGACTTGATGATCCATATTTCTTTGGGCATTTGATAATAAAATCCACAGAAATGCTAGCATATCGGGACATTAACATTTATAAGCATCATTGATGAAGAATTTACAGTCAGGAAGAGGCGTGCTAGACAACATAAAGAGCTAATGCGGAAGAGGGCTCTGGAGTGTCACTGATACCCAGTTCTGCTACAAAGTGGAGTGTCTTTGCATGGTTGGAACTGTTACCTCCATCTCATGCTGTACATTGCCAAGTATCTACACAGTTTGCCCAATGTCCAGGAGCTGTAATCATCTAAGATTGCTGACTTTAGAACACACAACAGTTCATAAAATCTCTGAATGCCACAAGATGTTGGAAAACAAGAAGGTTTCAGTACTTTAAATGAATTGTTAGAGGCAAAATTATTATTGTTCAGGGAAAAGTTCTGCTTGCAGGTTTCCACTGAGCCACTATAGTTTATCAAAACAAGTAGTGTGGCAGGTCAATAAAACATCAATAACTTGAACCTTGCTAATTTTAAATCTTGAGTGCTTGGAGCAAATGCTATATTAAATTTTTCCTTATATTTGCTAATTTGGCTTACAGATTACATGTGTTAAATAAATCATTTGACAATGACAAAAGGGAAATAAAATCTTAAACTAATATGTCTCAAAGATGTTACTGTCCTTATTTTCCCTTCACAAGCTGTAAAGGGGTAAGCAAGTTCATTATTATATTTTGTAATACTCCTTTCTTTTATAGTTAGGCACTAGGACCACCCCATGGTTGTGCAGGTTGTGCAGGCTGTACCTTGCACAATGCTAACAAGCGACCTTCACATCATAGTTTGTGAATGGGACCCCTGGTAGCCCTGAAAATGACTTCTCTTTCCAATCCTAGTCAACAGATGAACTTAACATTATAACACTGTATTTCATTTTCCTAAATTGGCTGACTCTCACCTTCAATTAAATTGAATTAGTAAGTTTTACTAATGCTTAATAATTAACTGATGATTGAAACATAATACATTGTGTTCTCATAATTAGAGTTTATGAAACATTCAGCAAAATTCTGCTCATTGAATGTGAGCTTATACATCCTTTCATCCAAAAGATGAAAGGAGGGGGTCCGTACAGACAGGAAATTAGATTTAGGTCACAGATAACAAAGAGATTACTTTGTTACCTTTTGAAGAGTTAGTTATTGACAGAATTAAGATCACAATATGCACTTCTTACCAAGACCTGTCATGACCTCGAATCTTTCCAAGTATGGTAAGCTACACAACACTAAAATATTATGAGTTAACAGAACTTGAAAAGTATTTGCTATGCTTAGGTTAAGCCTCTAATGGTCATCACTGGAGATCTGTATCACTTAAAGAAAAGCTTTTAAATTTTTTTAAGTTTATATATGTATATGTATGTATATTATATATCTATATAAAATCTCCAGAGGGACATTTACAACTCCCTACATTTAGTTTCTTCTAAATGCCAGAGTGAAAAACACTGTTTGAAGCACTTTTTGTGCCTTCTATAATAACACCTGGTATGGCACAAATTCATATACATTATATACAATATATATTATATATATACATATTACACATGTATATATACATATTATATATGTATTATACAATGTATATGTATTTATGTTATACATGAACTTTATACTTATGTAAGTTTATATCTGGGTTTGTGGTATGTGTATCTTTCCATTAGTCTAATCAGCTTCACATGTAATAAAAGTTTTAAGTAAATTCAACACTAAACAAAAAAGCATCATCCCTGTTTTTTTGTTTGTTTCCTGCATTAGGTTGGATGTGCATCTTGGTGAGAGCCATGATTCTTGAAATGGGGCTTTTAGGACATATTATAACATTTCAAGTTTGAGATATTACAAACCTACATATAAAACCTACTGAGAATGTGACTATTAGGAAAAGTAGAACCCTTTTCCTCTTTACAGTGAAAACAAATAGACGACATTCTTACCATCTATTCTTCAAAGACAGTAATCCTAGCTCTGAAATGGGAAAATGACACTGATTGCTAATTGAAATCACACATGAAAGTAAGTAGCTACGAGGAAATTTGAAAAGAAAATCAGGGTATTTTCAGTCTAGGACATGGAAGAAGACCTAGACTTTCATGCATTAAAAAGTTTTTTTGTAAAGGTCTGGAAGATTATAAACTTAGGAATGTATCTCTGTAATTTATACTATAATTTGATAAGAAGTGAGTATTTGGCCAGAGTCTTTATGAAAGTAAATATGTAGGGGAAACAGTGCACAAAATAAAAACCTATCAGCCAGCAAAAGCAACAAGGGTAAATGTTAAGACCCACAAGGTCGGGAATGGGAGATGTCTGACTGGCTGGGGGCAGGAGCTCAGCATGCACAGCAGCCACAGTCTGTAGGCGAGAGAACGATCAGTAACAGAGTAAAAAATAAATAAATAAAGTCCAATGCAAAGAGGGAAACAAAATCTATAACCTGGATTTTATTCCTTTATTGTTGTGGTTGTTGTTCAATAACTGTCAAGATTTTCCCCAGATTGTTACTGTTAAAACCAATTAATTCCTTTTTCTTTTCCATAATTAACCATATTTTAGTAGTGCGGTAGCTAATGGCACTAAGCACAAACCACATGTATTTATGCAATTATTACTTACTCTGAAATGTCTCCTTGTATTGCTACAGCACTGTGATCATATTCTGATTGCATTTGGAGGAATTTATAATCATCTAATATTGAGTATTTCTTCTTATCTGATAAGCTATAATAGATAATGCAAACCACTGAATTAGAAAATAAATAAATTATCATGAGTTCTTAGAATAAAACTAATAATAATTATTATTATATAATTAACTATATGATAATATAATTTATTACTATTATTATTGAAACCCAAGGCCACTTCATTTTCCTTTTTTTAATCTTTTTTTATTGACTGTATTGGAGTGGCATTGACTAATAAAATTCTGTAGGTTACAGGTGTACAATTCTATAACATATCACTGTATATTGTGTTCATCACCCCAAGCCAGTTCTCTACCATCATCATTTATCCCCTTTTATTCTCTTCTACCCCCACCCACTCCTCCTCTGATAATTACCATACTGTTGACTGTGTCTCTGAGGTGTATTTTTCTTTTGCTTATGTCCTTCGCTGTTTCAACCAGCCCCCAACCTTTATACCTTCTGACAGCTGTAGTCTGTTCTCTGTAACTATGAGTCTGTTTATACTTTGTTTTTTAGTTTATTATCATCATTAAAGCCACATATAAGTGAAGTCATATGGTACTTGTCTTTTTCTGACTGGCTTAATTCATAGCATAATTTTCTTCAGGTCCATCCATGCTATTGCAGTCTAAGAGTTTCTTTCTTTTTTACTGCTGAGTAGTATTCCGCTGTATAAGTGTACCATAGCTTTTTTATCCATTTGTTTATTGACAGGCATTTGAACTATTTCCACATCTTGGGTATTATAAATAATGCTGCTATGAACATAGAGGTGGAGATATTCTTTCTGATTGGTGTTTCAGGATTCTTAGAATATATTCCCAGAAGTAGAATAACCGGGTTATAAGAAAGTTCCATTTATAACTTTTTGAATTAACTCCATACTCCTTTCCACAGTGGCTGTACCAACCTGCATTTCCACTAACAGTACACTAGGTTTCCTTTTTCTCCACATACAGCAAGGCTGTCCAGAAAGTATCCAGCCACGCGCTATGAAAAATAGAGACATTTATTGAGCCAGATACAAGATACAAGAAACATTGTACATAGGACAATGACACCTTAGTCCCCTTCAAAGTAGGCAACATGGGACCTCACACAGTTCTCCTAGTCACTGTTAGCTACCCTGTCTTATTTTCCTGAATCTCATCAACTGTCTGAAATCTCTTCCCTTTCAAAGGTGATTTTAGTTTTGAGAAAAGCCAGAAGTCACAGGTTGCCAAATATGGGCTGTAGGGAGGCTGAATCACCTGTGATTTACTGTTTGGCCAGAAACTCTGCATGAGATGTGATGTATTAGCAGGCACGTTGTGATGACAAAGCAGCCAATCACCAGTTTCCCATAGCCATGGCCCTGTAAATCACCTGCATAGTTTCTGCAGAGGAATATTCAAGCTTAATGAAAAATTTTATGCAGATTTGTTGCTCTACTTATTCAGTCATTCTGAATGTGATGGCCACACAGTACACATGTTCACTCAATGGCATCTATCACCTCCATTGACTAGTACAGTGAAGTTGTCATTATTTACTCATAAGCAACCAGTCCACTGTCCTTGGCTGCCAGGTTGCACCGATGTTGGGCAAAACATTCTTGTTATATTAACAATGGCTGGACTTTTCCTAAACAGACCTCATACTTGCCAATACTTGTTTCTTGATATATTAATGATAGCCATTCTGATAGTGATATGGACAGTAATGGTAGCCATTCTGACAGGCATATCTCATGTGGTTATAGTTTGCACTTCTCCAATGGTTAGTGACTTTGAGCATCTACTAACACCTATTCTTTTCAAACTATTCCAAAAAATTCAAGAGGAAAGAAGACTACCAAGCTCATTTTATGAGGCTAGCATTATCCTAATTCCAAACCAGATAAGGACATTACAAAGAAAGAAAATTATAGGCAATTATCCCTGATAAACATAGGTGCTAAAATCCTCAAGAAAATATTAGCAAAACAAATACAACATTATATCACAAATATCACATACCATGATCAAGTTGGATTTATTTGGGGGATGTGAGATTAGTACAGTATCTGCAAATCAATAAATGTGATATATCATGTAAACAAAATGAAAGATAAAACCACATGATCATATCAATAGATGCAGCAAAAGCACTTGATAAAACCCACACACATTTATGATAAAATATCTCAGCAAAGAGGAAATCGAGGAACAGACTTCAATGTTCTGAATTCTCCAAGACCACACTTTTCATGAGCTCTTACTGCTTTTTAGATGCCAGCATCATTTGCCTGTCTCTCAGCACCTTGATTTCATCTTGATGAGTTACTTCTTCATTAACTGACATTATAATTTAAAGAAACTGCTCTTGCAATCCCATGTATAGTCATTAGCATGAAGACTTAGCCGGATTCTTAAAAAGTTATCTGTGTTGCTAAAGATGTGCAGTTACTACGGATACAGGTTTGATCTCCAAGGCAAGAATCTCACCTCTTAATTATTGGATTTTAATATCAGTAAAATCTTGGAAGATTAAATAGAAATTTTATATAATACTCAACCCATTTACTAAATGCTAAATCCTGTGCTTTTACATAATGTACATGCCAACACTGACCTGCAAATACTTTAGTAGATGGAATCAACTACAAAAGACTCATGATTATTGAAGAGTTTGGTACAAAAAGGAATCAAGACATAAAAGTAGCTCGATAATCAGGATTGTTAAAGTGGCCCTGGCTGGTGTGGCTCAATGGATTGAGTGCTGGCCTGAGAACATATATTCCCAGTCTAGGGCACATGCCTGGTTTGCAGGCCAGGTCTCCAGTGGTGGATGTGCGAAAGGCAACCACATACTGATATTTCTCTCTCTCTCTTTCTCCTCACCTTCCCCTCTCTCTAAAAATAAATAAATAAAATATATTTTTTTTTAAAAAGAGTTGTTAAAGTGTATAATTTATAATTGACTAGTTAATTTAAATAATTAAAAAAATGGTGGTAATTAATGCAAGGTGAAAACTTTGTTTAAATTCAATTCAACAAACATTTCTAAGCATCAGATACATGCCAATCATGGTTTTTGTGATTTGTGTTACATCAGCCACTGTGCTTGTAGAATTTAAGAGCCAGATAAATATTATGGAGAAATATTTGTGGTGGAATTGAAATGGGAGGCAGGTTGGATAATAAGGATGATATGGACAGTAGTGATGATAGACCAGACAATATTGATCAAAACAAGTGCTATTTTCTGGAGTCAGGAAAACCAGCTGCTGATAAAGACCACCACCATACAGACAAGGGTAAATAAATCAATAAGACAGAGAGTGAAAATGAGAGAGGGGGAAGGGGTGGGGGAAAGAGAGTTTTAATTAGTTTCTTGAGGGTGTTTGATGACCCACAAAGAATCTATTTTATTTGGAATTTATTTTAATGCGACAAGGAAAATTTAGAATAGCACGTTTTAAAACCAGTTATTCTTGAAAAGTTAAGTATTTCTGAAATGTGCCTTAAACTTCTGTTCTAGCAATTAGTTATTACTTTTAAACACCTTGTTTTGCAGCCACCTAAGGGACAGTATAAGCTTAGTTTGAATTGCCCCTCAGATTCACTGATCTCATTTTCCATCTCTGAAGTTTCTGTTAGCAAGCTGCCATGGACAACATACTGATTCCTCCAGACAGTATTCAAACTAAGTGTCCAGGGCACTTGTGTATCCCTATTCCTCCAAGAAATGTAGCTTCTATCTGATCCCTGGCCCTCCTTTTTGTCCTCTTTCTCTTTGTCCCACCCAGCCTGTCTACATAGTGTATGTAAGGATGCATATGCACCAGTTCTTTAAAGTACAGGTTGAAGTGGCTCACTGGATGGTCTGCACTAAATATGGTACACACAGGAATTAGTTTTTATTTTTCCGTAACCACTGTCATGCTTTCATTTTTATTTGTTACCAACAGCTTGAGCACATCGCAGAGCTTTCCCCTCATTCTCCTATAAGAAGAGTCGTAATTTACACAGTTCAGGTTTTAAGCTGAGTTAGTTCCAATTTATGATTTCAGTTTCAAATTCAATTAGGTGCTCCACTCCTCCCCAAATGTATGGCTTAGGGAGTAGCAGGAAGTAAGGAGACATGATATGCTCATTTATTTCCTTCTACTTTCTCCACCACCAGGCTTCTAATGCTTTTGAAGATCTGTGAATGGTCTTGTCAGGTGGGGTAGGAGGTGATATGAAATTAAAGTGGGTTGTAAAACTGGTCCTGTAAGAACCAGGTTAGTTTTGTTGGTGTGAGTCTTATTTCAAGTATTCTCCTCTGATGGAATATATGGATGATAACTAGCAGAGTCATGGCCAATCCTCAAATAACTTGATTTCTTCCTTTCAGCCGAGTGATCTCTGTGGGGAGCTCAGGGTTTTCCCATTGCAGCCCCTTCTCTCAGCAGTCTCTCCATGCTGTTCTACCATCTTCCTGTGTTGGTGTACAGGTGAGCTTTATCCCATGTATCGAACTTACTCTTCCTCTCTGGCAGCTTGTAAGGTTACTTCACCTGTCCTTAGAGTTCACGAGTTTTACCAGGATCTGCTCAGGTTCGGCTGTTTTCTCATCAGCCCAGCCTGGAAATCTGTGAGCTCTGTCAACTGCTGGCATTAGGTCTTTATTTCAAAGGAATTCTCTCCTTGTTATTTGTATATTTTCTTTCCTCTATATTTTTTTCTCATTCTGTAACTCCTATTACCTATAGCAAGTCTCTTAGATTTTTTTTCCAGTCACCTTCTTCTAAGATTTTCATCTCCTTACAATCTTGCTTGTGTGTTCCAGAGACACCTCCTACAAGGTCTTCTAAGCCACACATTCAGCATTTAATAGTGGTGCTGTTCTCTTCGTATTTCCCTGGCTTGTTTATATCAAAATCATGTAGATATCGTGCTTATTTTTGTTTTGTTTTATTTCTTCAGAAAGTACTATACTCTATCTTAAGTATTACTTCTGTTTTCCTGTTCAAGTTTATTTCTCTCCAGCAGTTTATTTTCCAGGGCAGGTTTTTTGAGTGCTCTTGCTCTCTCCGGATGCTCTTTTTTAACTTCTTTTTTTGTTTTTATCTCAATTTAGTTCTGGTTTTTAGATATCTTTAGTAGCACCAGTCCTCTAAAGTGTTAGAAAGTAAAGCAATCTTCCTCACATGGACCAAAAATGTAGAACCAGGCAGGCCACCAAAAAGCTGGTGAGAACCTTTCTGTTCTTTAATCTCCTTTCACCTTCCCAGACTTGACATCCTCACTCCTTCTGGTCCTTTTTAGCCTCTCGCTGGCCGGGGACCAGGCATACTCAAAGTGGGTCTATGGTAACTTTCTACGTGAATGAAGCATAGATCTTTGCAGGCTAAACTCTTTCCTAAATATCCACTCTACCATTGCCGTTCTGGGTTGTCCACTGGTTTTCATGTACTCACTCTGCCCACAGGCAATAAAGGCCCATACCAGTCAGTTCTCTTCCCTGGGTCTCTCAGAGAACTCAAGGCCTGACATGCACTTAGGTTTCTGATGATCCCAGCCTTTATTTTACTCAAAATATGCCAGTGTGTTAGAGTTGGTAAAAAAGGGGAAAAAAAGGAAGGAGCTTCATTTAGTTTACTATTTCCCCATAATTCCTAAGGTCCTCCACAGTTAGTTCAATGAGTCATCATTATATTTAGCATGTGAAAGAAAGCATCCAAAGTAACTTTATATGCACCAGGAATTTTAATGTTGAACTGTATGTCATGTGACACTTCTAAGATGAGTATTTCTTCTTATAATAAATTTTAAATTGCATATTTAAAATAAAATGATAAAATATTCCACAAGAGAAAAAGCATAGTATTTCATGACCATCTACCTCTATAAAGTCTAGATGCACAGGTGTTTCCATACATTCTATATAGATGTTTTCAGGTTAAATACACAAATACCAATGAAATCCTTTCCCTAGTGGTAGAAATATTATGATAAACCTATTTTGGGATTGAGAGCATTCACATAAGTGATAAATATGTCAGTAATAATTATTATTTGCCATTAATAGCCAATTCTGATGGTAATATTCATGATAGTATGTTTTTCAATAGAAAAATTAAAATGCTAATGACTTATTTCTGCTCTCTTTGTATACCTTTTACCTGTAGATTGTTCTTTAGGGGAAGAGCAGTGAAATTTGTTTAGAATTTATGAACCACTAGGCATTCTGGTGGGTGGCTTATAGCCATTACCTTTTGTTATCCTCACAATAAGTCTGAGAAGGATGTATGATGCTCATTACATCAATGAGAAGATCAAGACTGAGCAAGATTGTGGGGCAACATAAGGAGCATAAGTAGCCTGGCGTAGCAAAGCCTACCTGATGTTAAAGCCCGTAGTCTTCTCACAATAGCGTATTCTTTTCCACATTAGATAATAAAAGGAGAATAGAATGCTTAAGATTTTATCCAGCTAGACATCTACATTTTATTAAAATGCCATTGATAAGTGCCACAAACTAGACTTGGATAAGACAGAAAATATCACCTTTGTATATTTCTGTTGGGTATTTAACATGGAATATTTGGATCTGTAATTCTGTTTAGAGATACATATGATAAATATGACCAGGCAATAATTATTTGCTATTTTAAGAATGCTGATATTACATCATGATGTTTTTTATCTTCAGATTTGATGTTAGTCAGTTATCTCTTAATATGATATCCTTCCCTACTTTGCACTGTCTCTTAATTTTTAATATGAAATAGCAAAAACAAGGGAAGAGGACGTAAAAGCTATTATAATTTAATAAAGTATCTGGTGTTTGAGGGTATACCCTAACATGCAGAGTGTAAAAAAATGTAAGATTTTAATTACTTATGGGAAATAAAGTACATATGGAATTTTTGTTATATTTTCCTAACATTAATTAAGAGGAATGGGCATTTAGATTCATATAAGAATAAATAAATAAAATTATGATAGTTTAGCCCTGGCTGGCATAGCTCAATGGATTGAGTGTGGGCTGGGAACCAAAGTGTTCCAGGTTCGATTCCCAGCCAGGGTACATTCCTGGGTTGCAGGCCATAACCCCCAGCAACCGCACATTGATGTTTCTCTCTCTCTCTCTCTCTCTCTCTCTCTCTCTCTCTCTCCCTTCCCTCCCTAAAAATAAAATAAATAAATAAAAATTTTAAAAAAATTATAATAGTTTAAAATATCTTTGAAACAGGCCAAAAATATGCAGTCATTTTAACCATTAAGCTTCACTTTATTCATGCTAACAAAAGCCTTTTCTCCAAATGATGCAAATGGCCCAAATTTATTTTTAGAAAGAGGGGAAGGAGAAAGAGAGGGAGAGAAACATTAATGTGTAGTTGACTCTCACACACTACCTAATGAGGACGTGGCCCTCAACCCAGGGACGCACCCTGGCTGGAAATTAAACTGGTGACCCTTTGGTTTACAGACTAGCACTAAATCCACTGAGCCACACCAGCTAGGGCAAAACTGTATTGTTTTAACCACATCTTTCATCTAGGAGTTGACATTCTGCAACTAGTATTTGTCTTTGTTTAGGTCAAAGTAGATTTGAAGCACACAGGTTCTTACAATAATTTCATCCAACTTTATTGGTTTTGTCTGTACTTTGTCACGGGAAACATTTTCTACATTAAAGCATTTATTTCCATACCCATATAGTTCATATATTATACATTCATATAATTGTAGAACTGGAAGAAATTTTTAAGCTCAGAGCAATTAATAGGTTTCCAAGGCAATTTAAATATTAATGGTTAAGAAGAAAATACTTGAAAATACTTTCTTTTTTCCAATTCCCTAAAGGGTTTTCAGAACCATGGAGTTTCAAGGAGAGCAATCCTTAATTTTACAATAAAGATATTAAGGGCCAGCATAACTACCTGAACAACCCAAGGTCAGGCAGCAGAAGAAGGGTGCCTCCTCATCATGGAAGTTTTCAAAATATAAAGGCCCAACTGCTATAAGATCTCTCATACTCTATTGGAGAGGACTAAACAAATCTTGCAGGTGACAATGGCTGTGTAATTTGCATTAGGCTCCCCCATACTTAGAGCATCCTATGCCTAGTTCTTGTCACATAGACAACGCTGGACTTATTATCATTCAGTAAGCATTAGCCAATATTATTTTTAGTGTAAAGCAGGTGTACTTTTCCCTGCACATTCTTAGATATTCATTAATTCAATAAGATCTTCATAAGTATGTTTCACTTGGGGACCTCTTCCTTGCTTTCAATTTCCTATTTTCATGGCACAAATGCATTATAACCCTGGTGAAATCACTTCGAGATTGCTCTAAACATAGGTGAAGAATTTGTGATGGAACTTTTATGGTAGGAGTGGAAACATTAAAATAACATATGTTGAAATTATGCATTGCCAGACTCTCTAAGGAATACTCAGGTATTCCTAACAGCAAACTGATGCCTCTTTATATTATAATGTGGTCATGCTCACAGTTAGTAGTAATGGTTAATAATGTAACACATTAAAATATATTTATAAAGTAAACTCCAGAAGGCAAAAAGTGTCTGACACAATAAAGGATATATCATTGGTTATTCTGAAATATAAGAACAAAATAATATTTGAAATTATCACTCTGCAACTTCAGGGTCCTCTTACCTGGGTAACAAAATTATAGAATTAACCAATATTCCACACACTATGGAGAGGGTTGTTCTGATTTAGTTAGCCCCTTTTGGTTACATTTTAAAAAGTATGTGCAGAGGGAAGAGGCATTATGTATTTTTAATAAATAAAGAGAGGTGGGAGGGAGAGAGAGAGAGACAGAGAATGGAGGAAGATTCTGTTGCAAATGCTAAGAGCAGGAAGATAGTAAACAGGGCCTCAACAAAGAGTTTCATCCTGGCTGCCCCAAGGCACAGTAGGGAATCTGAAAAGTCTCATCAACATTAAAATGATACACCTCCATCTATGTGTCTTTTTAATTCTCTTTTTCTTTTTAACTGCCTTCATAACTTACCACTCTCCTCATCTTTCTCTGCTTCACAATTTCTCATCACTCAAGTTTTGTGAATCCCCAGAACTTTGGTTTGCCACAGGAGCTCCTATGCCCCCACACCTCTCATCCCCTACCACCTGCCCTTTATAGCTCTCCTTTCAGCTACACTCCACTGCTGCCCCCTGTTGTTAATCATATGTATACACACATATACACATGCATATATATACACATACAAATCTGTGTATGCATATATGCATATGTACATATGCCTGTCCATGTATGTACACATATGTCCGCAAAGTATCTAGCCATGTACTGTGAAAAATAGAGACATTTATTGGAGAAGATACAAGATACACAAAACATTGTACATAGAACAATGATGCCTCAGTCCCCTTCAAAGTAGGCACCTTGGGACCTCACACAGTTCTCCCAGCATCTCTTCCACTGTTCAAAACACTCTGCCAAATCCTTCATTGGAATCACCATCAACTGCATCATCATATCTTTCTCAAATCTCATTGATGATCTAAAATCTTCTCCCTTCCAAAGGTGATTTAAGTTCATGGAAAAGCCAGAAGTCACGGGGCGCCAAATCTGGGCTATAGGGGACTGAGTCCCTTGGGTGATTTGATGTTTTACTAAAAAATTCTTCACAAGACATGATGCATGAGTGGGTGCATTGTTGTGATGAAGCTGCCAATCACCAGCTGCTTCTAGCTGCAGCTATTTCTGTCACATTACATGTCTCAACTGACAAAGAACATTGAGGTAGTACTCACTAATTGTTAGGCCTGGAAGGGAGAACTTGTGATGAGCAATACCTTCCCAATCAAAAAACACAGTTAACATAATCTTGATCTTGCTGTGACTTTGCCACGCCTTCTTCAGGCATGGAGAACTAGGCAACTTCCATTGGGGTGACTGGGCCTTCATTTCTGGATCATAGCCTTAGACCCACCATTCAACTCCAGTTGTGACCTTCTTGAGAAAACCTGGTGTAATGATAGTGGTTTGAATCAAGTCATTAGCAACTGCAGCACAATGTTCCTTCTGCTCTGGTAGCAGAAAGTGTGGAACGAATTTTGCCACGACATGTTTCATGCCAAGATCCTGAGTCAAAATCTCAGACATAGTAGCTTTTGGAGTCCCCAGTTCAGCTTTTAGTTCTTGTACTGTCAGTCACCGATCTTTGTTGATTGCAGCCTGTACACATTCAACCTTCTCAGATGTTCTGCTTGTCGCAGGCCTTCCTGAATGTGGATCACTTTCAACAGATTCTCTACCATCTTTGAAGCATTTGTGCACACTTTCATTTGCACAGCACTCATTGCACTGTCCCTGAAAGTCCCAGAAAAATCATCTAAATAGTTTCTGTGGAGGAATGTCCGAATTTAACACAAAATTTGATGCAGATTAGTTGTTCTACATGCTTAGTCATTTTGAATGCAGTGGCCTCACACTACATATGCTTATGCAACAGGTCTGCTGCCCCCACTGACTAGTACAGTGAAGTCATCATTGTTCACACATGTGCATTCCAGTGCACTCTCCTTGGCTGCCAGGGTACATCGATGTCACACAAACCACTCTCATTATATTAACAGTGGCTGGACTTTTCCCAGACAGACTTCATATGTGTGTGTGCATAAATATGCATGTGTGTATACATACATGTGTATGTATATATAAAAATACATATATACACAGATTCAAGGTTTATAGGTTGGAAAATTATTTTAAATATCAAACAATTTCAAATAAGTCTATTTCTTTCTCTGCCTGAAATTTCACTGATATTTGTATTGTTATGGTGTTCTTTCTTTACTTTTTTTCCCCTTTTTTCTTTTCTTTTCTTTTCTTTTTGAAATTTCACTGGAGTAATTTATCTGTTTTTTTTTTTAATAAACATAAGGAAAGAACTCCTACCCTAGTCTAATAATTCAAATACAACACAATGTTATAATTACAAGTTCATTTATATTGTTATATTTGTATGACTTTAACAGAACAGGATAAATTCTAAAAGAAAATAACACAAATTCTATTTTCTTTTAAGATGTGTTCCATTTAAAAATATGTTTTATAGATATTAATTCATAACACTACCTATCCACTTAACTAATATATAGAAATTATTTAATAAATTGCCCAAATGTATTCTTAATGTTGCTTAAGCTAGCTTAAATTTTTTAAATTATAAAGATATTATGTAAATGAAAAAGTCTGGCCCTGGCTGGCATAGCTCAGTGGATTGAGCGTGGTCTGCGAACCAAAGTGTCGCAGGTTTGATTCCCAGTCAGGGCACATGCCTGGGCTGCAGGCCATGACCCTCAGCAACCGCACATTGATGTTTCTCTCTCTCTCTCTCTCTTTCTCCCTCCCTTCCCTCTCTAAAAATAAATAAATAAAATATTTAAAAAAAGATAAAAGTCTGATTATGATACTCTTTAGTAGGGTGATTTTTTTTGTTTTTGTTTTGTTTTTTTTGTTGTTGTTGTTGTTGTTTTTAGAGAGGGAAGGGAGGGAGGGAGGGGGAGAGGGAGAGAGAAAAACATCAATGTGCGGTTGCTGGGGGTCATGGCCTGCAACCCAGGCATGTACCCTGACTGGGAATTGAACCTGTGACACTTTGGTTCACAGCCCGCGCTCAATCCACTGAGCTATGCCAGCCAGGGGGGGTGATGTTCTTTTTAAATATAGGATAGGGTAAGACAGGAAAAAATGAAATGTCTGAACCAAGAATACTCATTCCAATGGTTTAATGGATCTTAGCTCTTTGGAAATCTACCTTCTAAAAAGGTGAATTCAGGGTTAGAATGGTTAATGGTTATTCATGCAACTAGGGGCAATATTAACACATGTATCAAAATATCACATTGTACACTTTAAATATTTTACAATTTTATTTGTCAATCATACCTCAATAAAGCCAAAAAACTTTATTTCATTTATAAGACAAAAAAGAATTGGACTCTCATATCATATCACATCACAAGGACCTTGGCTTCTTAAGATAGTTTTTGTTGGTTTTATTTTCTACTGCCACGTAGACCACTGATCACTTTAGAGTCACATGAAACCTCCCAATACTCTTTACAGAGAAATGCACAGGCACATTAATGTTTCACACAAAAGTCTAGGGGATTTACACTTGTGGATCCAAGATTAATGGTCTTACACTAGAAGCATCAAACTCTTAGTTTGGGAGCAGGAAATTTAAAAATGCATGACTAAAATTCATTAAAATGCTAAACTTTTTTTATATTAGAAAATTAAATGATCTATATTGAAAAGCACAGGTTATTTTGCCTCAAACTCCCTGAAGGTAATTGTAATAGAAAAGTAGTTTTTCTTACAGTCATCTTATTGAATGAAAATTTTATCTTATGATGAGGTAATTTCACTATCAACTGTACTTCATTACCTTTCAGCATAATTCTTACTTCCAAATTTCACTTCAGCAAGATACAAATGCTAAATCAATTATAATACATTTAAAATATATTTTGCTCAGACTTTTTCCCTCCAATATCAATCATAAGACTTTGTCTGATCGAACAGGAATAAGATTCTGTCTATGCTGAATAAATATGAAGCTTCACTGTCTATTGCCAACTGACCCTAACCTTCTTATCTCAGTAATAAGATCAAGAAGTGTAGCTCTTTATAAAAAATATACACAAGGTGAGGAAACTTGACTCTGGGTTGTTTATTACATTTTAGATGAATTCATTGCAGCACTCAAACTTCCACTTCCAGTTGAGGTGATTCTCTAAATACCATCCATCATAATAGCAGGAGTTCCATTGCTCTCTACTCTCTTCTGCAATGAAATGCCTTAGCATCTTCTAAAACGAAAGTTTTACCATAGTTCAAAGTATCCATATCAAAAAATTATACCTATTATTTATTTCTGGTTCTGTAGGAATAATAATTGTATATTGTTACAATGGAAGAAATGCTGTCATGTATTGGTGACTAGCGTGACTGTTTTTAGGATATCAGATTTTCCACTACCCTATATCCAAAATATCTGGAGAACACCTATCTTCCCTTGCTGTGTAGTCTCCACTGCATGCATTGAACATGGAGTTATAAGGGGGAAAAGTAACTGAGAGAAATATGCTGATCTGAAAACTAAACATCTCTCCAAATCCCACTTGACTTTTCTTAGCTGAGTGTAAATACTCAAGACAGATAGGGAAAGAGCAGGAAGCCTTGTGTCCTGTCATCCTCCCCTCCTGGCTCTGGGCCATGCCCGCAGCATTCTGGAATCTGGGGCCCTCTTGACTCTTTTCAAGGCCTTCAAGCTTCCACACCTGTAAGGGTTATCATTCATTTGGGGGCAGATGTTTCAAGTGCCCTGAAACTGGCCTCTGGCACATGACAAACACTAAAGCCTCACAGAGGGTTATGTGAAAACCCTCTGAGCTCCTGTCACTGATTTCAGCACTTTCCTTTTATTGTTACCATGTCAACTCTAGGGAGACGACATGAAATTCCTTTTTCCAAACAGTTATAAGTCTTAGTTTACCCTCCTCATCCAAGTGTCAGGATTGACAAGTTCTCCATAATCTACATTGATGTTCATGAATTACATGTACAATACAATACAATGTAAAACAAAGTATTTCTAGGGTCCAGGTATTTACCCATATGTAGAAAAAAATGTACATATATTTGACTAATATTTTTTATCCTATTGACAGATTCTATTTTTGCCTGAACATCTGTATGGAAATCTGCTTAAGTGGTTTTCTTTTGAAGCACACTTCTGCCATGCTGTTTGGCTCATTCATCTGTAATTTTGTTAGGATTCTAAGTCAGAATCACTGGAAAGCTAGAGCAAGACAGTGATTGCTTAATTTGCTTTTTCAGATAACTCAATGTCTGTAAATCACATTAACTCATTAAATTCTTCAGAAGTTACTTTTTAAGAAATTCAAAACCCAATCAAAACAAGTAATAATCATTAATTTCAAGGAGGAAACTACAATTTATGTTTCAGAAATAGCTCACCTACTTACAGAAGTTAAAGTTTTCAGTCAATGTTAGTGCAGATCTAACACAGTGGAGAGAAGTACGAATTGACAGTGGATGTGCTATCTACACATGTATCTATGCTGTTTCCTTTGAAACCCAGCTCCCTGAGGTCAGATGTCAGAGCTAGATTACACACTACAGGTCACCTGCTGCCTGGTAGCTACACTGTCAGCCTCAATAAATATTGATTGTTGGAAGTAGCTTCTTTTAATGTGAACAAGTCTGAATTTTTGCATTTGCCAGAAATTCTTCTCTGACAATGTATATATATATATTTATGATATGTATGAATTTCTAAAAAGCAGTGTTATCCCTCCACAGTACCAATTTTCATACAACAGACAATACATTATTGACCTTTGAGCTTCATTCTTTGATGTTTTCTGTAAGTGAATCCATGTGGTAAATGAGCTGCAGTACAGGAGGTTCGATATTTCGAATTGCAGTATATTCAGAGGGAAAGGAGTACATTTATGGATCTATAGTCTATTTTTAGGTGTCATTCATTTCAAAAAAATCAACTGGAAAACAAAATTAAAATTGGTTATTTCATAGGGCATGAAATATGAGATTCTTAAAAGCTGTCGTTCCTATGGAAAAGCTTCTATAGTTATATATAAAGGAAGAAACACTATTTCCTCAGGCTTACTTTTTAACATATTGCTAAGAAATCATTCTAAGTTATAGGCCACAGTGTAGTTATCAAGAAGAAATCTTTGTTTTGGATTTATCAGGGCCCACATACAGGCTTTCACATCAAAATGTGGAGATGAGGGGGAGCTTGTAAACTCTGCAGGCTTTATGTCCCCATCAGACTGCATCAGGGAACATTCTTCCAGTCGATGGGGTTAGAACGTCACTTTCCAAAACATTCTGTGGAGAATTCATTCTACACCATGATCTGTGAGGAGAGAAAAGATTAGAGGGCCCCTTGGTCAGTTGAATTTGGAAAACACTGCCTTCAGTATTTCCTTCTTGGAGATTCACAACCTAAATTGCCATTTTAAAGGCTCTAAGAGGTCCTGAAGTGGAGAAGCTGAAGTAACTTTTAATCCAGGATTTGCAATTTTTAGTTGGCCAAGTGTCCCTTTGTTCAGAATATTATCTTACTCATTCTCAACATGTTAAAACAAGATCTAGTTCATAGAAAGTGAGTTCTCATACCAATTGTATTTACCTCACCCTGATATTTCTGTATTTTCAGGTGTTCTCTTTGATTACTAAAATACTATTATTTTTCATTACATATTATGTAACACTAAATGCCATACTTTATAATGACCTGTAATTGTGGCTTTACTCATGCTCTGAACATGGCATTAGGTAACCAGACAGACATGGATATTCTCAACTTTTGCATATATTTGTGTGCACCAATGCACCTGTCAAGCATGTTTGCTGCCATGTTTTATTTCACTGCTAAATAGTAACCAACCCAAGTGGTGTTTGATAATTAAAAAGTCTGCTATTACTTTTGTGAGACGTAAGAACAGAATGATTAACAAACATGCTTAGCATTGAAAGTCACCTTTCTTTAATCATATCTGCCTCCTCAAGAACAGACTTATTCACATATTTGATATCCCTTTCAAAATGTAAATTAGCCAAAGAACATAGCGGACTCATGGGCACAGACAGTGGTGGGAGGAAGAGGGAGTGACTGTGGGAGTGAGGGGAATGGGGCAGGGGAGAGCAATGGGGAAAAAGGTGGGACGCCTGTAACTGAACAATAGTAAATAAAATCCCCCCCTAAATAAAAATAAAATGTAAATTAGTTTTCCATTTGATAAACTGAAAATCTGGGCTTCCAGAGTTAACATTCTGCATAGAGCAGGTGGGATATAGCTGTACATCTGACTTGTATGAAATTTGCATATTATTTTATTGTCATATCCTAAGAGATACCTGGCCTAAATAACTGGCATCGCTATTTAATTTTTGTCACAAAATAATGATGAAAACCAATAAAGAAACCATAACATTTTGCATATAACCCCCAAATGTATTTATGTAATTATTGATTGTCCTCTAATTATAATAAGAACCCCCCAAATTATAAATATATTTAACATTGGGAAATTTAATGGATCTTCCACAAGGTAATAGTTGTACTTTTAAATCATTTGAAAAGTAAAATTCATATGCAAATGTGGACAAATGGACACCTTTGCAAAATCTTGACACTGCCCACAAAGAAACCTGACCCATAGGGTCTTCAGGGCATAGACTGGGAACCACTGCAGCGGAGCACAGAGCTGGGGGACACACACGTCATCTCATCTGTTTTAGAACAACATTTTCCTGAGACTCATTTGGGTGTACCCACCATTACTGCTTCATCACAAGGTGATCAAGACCTGAGGTCATGTTTCCTTCTACCAAGACGGGCACCCTAGGGAGGCCCCTTATTTATTTTTACTGCCACTTATTATTCCTACCAATTCACCTGTAGAGTAGTGATAACCAAACTAGTCCTCTGTCAGTCAGTCCAGAGACCAGCTTTTTTCCAGCTTAAATGGAAACTTTCAAAGCATATGGTTATATTATGCCTTTGACTGGCAACACAACAGACCTGCTCTTCAGATCCTGCCAGAGATTATAAACTCAAATGCTTGGCTGCCCAATTCCTATCAAAGCTTAGTTGTGCAACATAATGTTTATTGAAGATTGCCTGTAAGATATGCTTGCCTTTAGGTTATAAACACATTCATGAATTATATTTCCTTGAGTGTTTTCCATGAAGCAGAGGTCCCAGTAGTTTCTCTGCAAAGAATACACACACACACACACACACACACACACACACACACACACACACAAATTTGTGTATGGTCATATTGTCTTAGAGGGCAATATTTTATAAGATAGCCCTATAAAATATGTTGTTGCTTGTACTGTATTTATTCTATGGCCTCCACATAGTCTATTTTCAACACAGCATCCAGAATGATCCGTTTTAAACTATAAGCCAGACCACATTAATCCTGTGTT
Organism: Phyllostomus discolor; assembly: GCF_004126475.2. Lineage (NCBI taxonomy): Eukaryota > Metazoa > Chordata > Mammalia > Chiroptera > Phyllostomidae > Phyllostomus > Phyllostomus discolor. Next base: position 129,432,019 of record NC_040906.2, on the reverse strand, counting down.
CAAAGCCCTGCATTGGCACTCTTCTTCATGCTGGTAAAAGTTAAATAATTTATAACAGCTTTCAAGACCCTACAGGATTTGGCCACCCCACAATTTCTGTTTGACCTCATGTTCTGTGACTTTCCTTTGCTCCCTCTGCTCCAGCCACTCACACTTCACCTTCCCTTGAGCACGTCATTCCTGCTACCAGCTTAGGGCCTCTAAACAGGTTGTTCCTATGTATGAATTCCTCTTGATTCAGCATTGTAGACTTCCTAACCTTTTGTAAGTCTTTGTTCAGATGTCATTTTGTCCAATGAGTCCTTTTCAAGACTCTAATGAAACACATCTTGCTTCCCCTGCCAGTGCTCCTGACACCTCTTGCCCTATTTGCATTGTCTTACCATTTTGTGCAGCACTAATCACCTTCTAAACCAAGGTATAATTTACTTACCTCTTAGGTCTATATTTTATTGTCTATCTATTTCTACTAGAGTGTAAGGTCCAGTGACCTTCATTGTACTTACTGACCATCACCACAGCTAAGGAAAGTACCTGGCTCATAGTAAGCACTCGGTAACTAATTGTTGCATGAACAATGGATGGAGGTTTATTGTAGTGCTATTGTTTCTGTATAATATGATGTCCACCTTCTTGAAAGCTCATAGGGAAAATTCCTCTCAGGTTTCTCTGTCCATGACAATGCCCAGTTCCAAGTTGTACACTGACTTGGCCAGGTACAACTTGGAATTGGGTCTAGGCCAGGGGATAAGTGGAGGGTAAAAGTAGCATACTCACTGCCAGTTTAGTGTTGTTTCAAATTCTGGTCTTCTTCCTCAGTCTGCATGACATTTTTGAGAGTCCTCAAATAACTTTCTTATGTACTCATTGGGAGAGATAGTGTAGGATGTGCTAATGTCATCTTACCCTGGAGAAGAATTTCTCAATGTGTTTTTTTAATTTTAACCTCATAAGATAAAGACTTTTGGCTCAAAATTTTCTCTCAAATGTATATAATTCTTATCAAAACTAAATTTATGTAGAGGAAAGAAAATTGGTTATTTTCATGGAGGAAGTTTGTTAAAATACTGGAACAGTTTATCTGTAGCTGAATTTGGGCATTTTTATGGAGACATACTGCTTCTTGTTGAAATGTTCCAAAGCTGACCTTCATTTTTATTTTAGAAAAATCCATCAGTGTAATTTGCTCATGTTTTTATTGATCTGAGGTTCAGTGTGTCTATTGCTTCTGAATTATTCCACTTTGACCACAGTTTTGTGGAAAACATCAAACCACACATAATTGTTATTATTAACAATCAGTTAGTTGAGTATGAAAACTTCACCCCACATGAATGCTATTTTCCCTGTGTTGCTTCACAAATGTAAGTCAGAAAAGCCTTTCAGTATTCTTGTTTATAATTGTCTCCAAAACCAATAAAATGGGATCAATACTGATGATCTTTTTCATATCCTTTAAACATTACTGTAACATTTTTTATACTGATGAACCACAACCAATTTCCAAAAATTCTACTTTTTCTTTAATATTGCATTATTTTAGGACACAAAATTATTAGATGTTTAAGTTAGACTTTTTTTAAGAAAACAATAGCTCATAAAGATCTCAAGTTTTTCAGAAAGAAATATTTAAATTAAGTGTTTCTTTAAAAAAACATATTTGATGGAAATTTATCTATGATATTTTGGTTCTGAATTTGACTTGGAAACAAAGGTCCCCTCAAGAATGCTGTCTAATATGATATGTACAATATATATATTAATTTCTGTAAATTAATATTTGCAGCATGCTATAACAATTAGCAGATGAATGAAGTCACTTTCTATTAATAATAGTGTGAAAATACTCATCATTTGCCTAAAGATTTTATGGGCTCCAATTTGAAAATGTTGATTGAGATTCTGTGTGATTCAAAGAGGAAATAAAAAATATTTTTAATGTTCTGGAAATTCAATGCAGCAATACAAAAATACATTACATTAGCCTTATAAATTAATTAACTAAAAGCATAAAAACATGATTCTAAGTTACATATTTTTTCTTACCTTGATATAGAATTTAGTTGGTATCTGCTGATTATTCTAGGCTATTGCTAAAGTTTTTGAGTGACGCCACCATATATTTTTTCTGGAATTGGGTAGTTCTCTTGTTATTTGCCTCATATCAACAGGATACATATCTGAAGAGACCAGGGTAGAGGAACTGGAAAATATCCAGGGTTTATAGAGTTAAAGGCCACCTATGGCCAGGGAAGACAACTAGACTGTGAGAAAGAGAATAGTTTCTTTAAATTCAGATGTTGAAGCAACCCTCACAGTACATGAGATCAGCTCCAGCAAAAAATACCCTGATAGACGTCTAAAGGAGGGGGCTTTCTGAGCCTTGGGGATTACCACAGAGAGCCATGAAACCAAGCCAGGTGTCTGAAGAATGCAGAGAAGTATTTGACAGCATGGTCAAGAAATTAAGCACTAATTCTAGGCTCTACATTTCATTGACCAGTCTTAATCATAACAGAGTATTATCTGAGAAAATAGATCTTTATTTTTTTATTTTTAATGAAATCAGAATCAAGTATTGAGACAATTGAAAAGGAAAAACATATAGCTAGCTGGAATACAGTAGTACAGAGGCAGGGGACCAAGATGTTTCTGACAGTGGCATCTAAACACATTTAATATCATATTATAGAGCTAAATTTTATTTTACTAGATTTTTCTATTAATATAACTTCCATTGAATGCATATTTGACTTTTGTGGTAAATCTAATATTACACTGTATTGTATTTACCCTGTAATCATCTTCATATTTTTGCTTACACTTGGCAGAGGCTACTCTTTATTACATTTTATGTTTAATTCTTCGTCCTGTTATATAATTAAGAGTAGTAAAAGTATCAAGAAACTAGACTGTATAATCTCATGAAACCCTTATTGACTTTCGTATTAGCTTTTCCAATTTCCCTGTAGAAATTGTTTCTATCGATATTTTAATTTCATGTGTGCCGAATGACAGGAAGTAAACGGATTTCAGCAGATGGTTGCCACAAACTACATACTGCATTTCAGAATTGCTCTACAAAACTCTGCAGCTTGGCAGTGTGTGGTGTATCATTTTACTGCCTGTTAATGCCAAAAGAAATCTGGCTTGTATGTGTGTTTTTCCATTTAATTTATTCTGACTTTATTAAGAGCTATCAGACTTGATTTACTTGTGTCTGATATGTCCATAAAATTTAAATTCAAGAATTTTTCACATGTAAATTTTTTCTATTTGCATTAACTGAAATTTCATTATACCTAAGATTAAATATTTAAAGAAACAACTGATAACTTTAAATATTGCCTGAAATATTCTTTTTAATGGGCAGTTCTTAACTACAGGTAGTTGAAAACATTGGCAAGTGATGTGATAACTAAGGCTAAACACTTTTAACCCAAATCAATATTTCAGTTCTTAAAGATCTCATCCAGTTACTTCCTGTGAATTAGGAAGTGGTGTTTTCTGCAAGTGTAAGAGCAGAGATGCTAGGTCAGAAGACTGGGGGTATGTAAAAATCTCTCAAATATTTGTGGACAGTGGGAGAGACAAGGCAAAACCTAAAGCATTTGAAGAACCAGATGCATTGAAGTGGCATCAGCTGAGTTATGCAATGCCACTGATGTTGGAGGGCATCTTTCTGCTGAAGAGATTTGGATTGACCCAGCGTTGGGATTGTGTGAGGTGGGTTTGATGTGGGGAGAAGAGCCAAGAAAATGGAAAACATTGTCAAGGCCATGGTTTTAATTACAAATATAGGGAAGCTTAGTAGAGGAGGGAGTAAAGACAGAATACTGGAGGGCTGCAATAAAGACAGAAAATCAGATAGAATAGAGTATTATATTTAAAAAAAAAGAACAAGTACTCTAGAACACCTAAGACAGAATAGAAACAAGTTTATAAACAAGCAAGGTGCTGGTTAAATGGAATATTTGAAGTAAAACAGTACCAGGTAATGCAAAGTCAAGAGTATGACCATTAGAATGTGACACTGAAGTAGAATAGAAGTTGATAGCACTGTGTTGGGAGCTAGGAAAATGGGTGTGATCACCATAGGCTATCTGAAATCTTTTATATTAATGAATTTTTTTTAGCATAAACCAAACTTTCAAGTCACAAATGAATGAGGTTACACTGATCCATTTACAGAAAACAGCACAGAAGCAAGTGTGGCCAAGTGGCCTTCTTTACGAGATGGCAGGCAGTTTCTAACCCACTAAACAGGAATCTAATTCTTAGAAGCAACACTGATGAAGATGGAGAAAACTTACTCCTCTTTTCGACCTTGACAGAATAAAGATTTACAGAAACAGCTTTTACTAACCAGATTGTAGAAAGGGGAAAGCCAGGCTTCAGATAAGAAAATGGTACCACTAAGAGACTGAAAATGTAGGGCTTGTTGTTTTATCTTTTGCTATATTGTGAAATAACACAATGAACTAGTCTGGGTGTGAATGGAGAAGTCAGAGGCTGAATCAGGGACTAGAACCATAAGCATTTTATGATTGAGATTGGGTATAAAGGTAGATTGTAAAAGTAATGATGATGATGAAAAACGCTAACAACTGTTGAGTGCTCTCCATGTGCAAGGTGCTGTTCTAATCGACTTAACTCAGATCTTAAAACAATCAGATGATGGATTATTGTTTTGTTATTTAAAATGTGGTTGAACTAAGGCACAGAGAGTTTTGGATACTTCAGGCACTCAGCCAATATGTGAAGAAACCAGGAAGACTGGTGGAGTGTACCTGTTTACAATCAAGGATATAGGGGTGTGTGGAGATGGTGAATTGACCTGGCCCCATGCTTTTGTTCTTTAAATACTAATCTTATTAATCCCTGGTGCACTGTTCTTGTTGAATACGTGTGGAGGGCAGGAAGTGGGTTGGTGAAGCTCTGTGATCTGTCCCCTGGGGGCTCCCTGTGGCTCTGAGAGTGTCTGGAATGGTTACAAGCTTGGAGCAGCAACAGCAGATGTCATTGCTACTGGTAGAAGGTGTCTGAGATGATTAAATAAAAATGCCACAATTGGGACCTGTGAAATCAGGAGATAGGAGAGACAGGTTGTTTTGATTTTAATGTCGTCAGTGAATCATAGAATGTTTATCCGTTTCCATCTTATGATGGCCTCTAAATGTATTAGTTGATGCTACACGGTGGAAGTCATTAACATTAATTCATGAGGATCAGAATTGCATAAGATGGTATCTGACTTATGATGATTTGGATTACAATTTTTTGACTTTACTATGGTACAAAAGTGATGCCATTCAGTACAAACCCTACTTTGAATTTTGAATTTTGACATTTTTCCAGGCTAGTGATATGTGACATAGTCTGTCATGATGCTGGGCAGCAGCTGTGAGCTGTAGCTGCCAGTCAGCCACACAAGCATGAGGGTAAATAATGCTCTACAGTGCAGTCACTGTGGGATATGAATTTTTTTCCCACCGTAGGCTAATGTAAGCATTCTGAGCACATTTAAGGTGGCCGAGGCTGAGCTATGTTTGGTAGGTTAGGTGCATTAAATGTATTTTTGACTTGATTGTTTTCAATTTAGGATGGATTTATGAGGACATAACGCCAATGAAAGTTGAAAAGCACCTATATACTGGAAACAATATGTATACTGGCATGCTATGCTTTGAACATATAATAAGAGCATATTGAGAGCATGAACTCTAAGCCATACTGTGTGCATTCAGATCTTTGCTCCATTGCTACCGGTGATAACTATGGGCAAAGTTAACTGTTCTATGCAGAAACTTCAGCATCTGTAAATTGAGGACAATTATAGTCTGACCTCATAGTATCATTCTGTGCATTTAGATGGGTGATTGGCACTTGCCACTTAAAAGTACTTGGTAAATACTAGTGATTATTATTTACATCATTGTCTACCTACACATATGTGAAAGCCTACCCATACCACACCCCCACATACACCTATGGACTGATTTTTCAGACTAAATAAAAAAACATTAAGCTCTGCAGACAATGCCACAGTTGGCAGGTGCTTCTGGAAACAGCGATATACCACTGGAGCATGGTTCTCAGTGTTATGCCTGGTGGCACTCTGCAACGCCTGTGGAGCCTCCCTCTGCCAGGATATTTTTCTGTTACTGCTTGACAGACCTTGATTTTGTGGCAACTTTGTCCTGATGTCTTGTTTAGTCACTGTGGTGTTTGCATCACCATCTGTCTCCTTTCCCAGCTGAATTTATATTTTGTCAGGCTAGAAACTTGTCGAAGGTCTTCTTCAAATTAGTTGCTCACAGTTTTCTTTCCTCTCTGCTATCAGCAAAGTTAACCTTGCTTGGGGTTTTATTTGCTGGTGGCCCCAGACCTTCCCTTCACTCTTTCCAAGTCAGCCTCTAAATTCATTCTGTCTCAAGTTGCACTTGTGTATGCTAAGGAGGCAGAGGGGTCGTGACACTATGTACTCCAACAATACCAGCAGATTCTTTTGATTTCTAGAGCATGGGTGGGTCATATGCCTTCTGGTTTCCTATAGAGGAATGAATTTCATGAACATGAGCAGAGAGCTTCATTTTTTACAGCTTTATGGATGAGAGCAATTCTAACCATTCTAGTAGCCTGCTTTTTTGGTTGGTGGTTGAAGGGCATCGTTGTTATCAGATGCACAAACAGCTGTATCAAGATGCTGGCAATATTAAGTAATTGTGCACCTCTGCCAAAGCTGAGCTGGCATAATGGGAGTGTTCCTTATACAACATTAAGAGATATAATGGTGTTTCCAAATGTCAATGTCTCTTTTTAAGTTTAGGTGATCATTCCTGAGTTGACATGCATATTAGTTCACAGATGGGCAACTATATGGGATGAGGGATGAGGGCAAGTCCAAAAATTCTTGGCATCCCAATATTTATTTTTCTAATTCTTATCAAGGGCTTATAGCAATTTTTAGAACCCACAAAAACTGTTTTAAGAGTCGCGTTAGACTACTCAGAGTGAGAACATGTGCATTCTGTGAGATGTCACTGATGCCATGATTCTCTTATCTTTAAACAGAAGTGATAATAGTTCCCCTGCCTTTCTCTGGGTCATTGTGAATCTCCATTTACTTAATAGATAGGAAGCGACTTTGAAAATTCCAGATAAATAGTTTGTGTTTAAATATATAAGACATTTGGGGAGTTTTCGAAGTTGAATCAAATATGAACAGGTTTTCCTTTTGAACTTTGAATAGGTGCCATTATATGTTTTCACATGTTTTCAAATATAACAAAATGAAGTATATGTTTCAGAGTAGATGTTATGACCATATTGTCACAACACAGCTCCCCTGAACTCTGCAAACAGAGAAGATAGCAGGGTATGCACGCAAGTGCTGGGAGATGAAATGTGGCAAAATAACCAGTAAGAAGGCTAAACTGTTCAATATACTTGATTGGTTTAGTGATTTGATGACAACTGCAGTCTGGGTAACACTTTGGGAACACGTGCAATGCATTCGACATGTTACGTTGTGGTGATTGTTATATGATCTTCCTAGTTCTGTTGCAAGTGTTTGCTGATATCCTGGTAGAAAATCACACTTGGCTTGGTGATACAGTGTAGAAAGTCATTGAGATGGATGTCAGTCATGAGATAATATAAGAGCTTAGAAAAATGTTTAATATTTACTAACTTTGAATTTATGTTCAGTACATTCAATGAATAGCCTGAAAAGTCCAAACTGAGAAAATAAGAATATTGTCATTCATGGCAGGATGATAGGAAAAAGATGAGGTGCAAGATCCAGAAACATTTTGGATCCAGTCTTCAGGGTTGTGACATCAAAGCCATTGTCCCTGGTCAAGTCACCCTCATTGTGCTTCTGGCATGTGTATCTCCCAGTTTGCCTTTTCAATATAGCTTTTAACTGAGAAGCTCTTCTAACCAACCCTTTAAAAATGCTACCTTGAATCATCACTCAGAAGTGGAAAATGGAACAAAGTACTCAGCATTGCATGCTTCTGATTAGTTTGATGTGAAAATGAGCTGGATGTGTGCCATAGTTTTTTACAGGATAAAGGCAAGTACTATACAATTTTACTACATGTAGATTCTAATTAACAAAATTAACAAAATAGAAACAGACTTACAGATACAGAGAACAGACTGACAGGTGTCAGAGGGGAAGGGAACTGGGGGCTGGGTAAAAAGGAAGATGGGATTAAGCAAAGAAAAAAAACTCAGTCACAGAGGGTGGGGAGAGGTAAAAGAGAGTAAAAGGGAATAAATGATGATAGAAGAAGACTTGACATGGGGTTATGAACACACAATACAATATACAAATGCCGTATTATAGAAGTGTATACCTGAAACCTATATAATTTTATTAACCATTGTCACCCCAATAAGTTCAATTAAAAAGTCAATTCACTGAATAAAAAGTGAATTGGAGAATGTTTATGGACTCTTCTGAATTTTGCTTTAGTCATGATTTTCAAATACATCAGTATCACAGACAGCAATTACATCAGTACTCTCCAATGCAATGTGTTGTGTATGATTACAGAATCCTGATAAACTATTTGGTTCCTGATCTAAGGAGTGGTCTTCTTTGTACAGATAACGTTTTACTTCACTTTAGCAAGCCTGTTTAAACTACAAAAACTATATAGAACCTCTCTGATGTGTTTTCTTAGCTTCTATGACAGAACACCAAAAACAAGTTTCTGAAGAGAGTAAGGGATTACTTATGATGACACTGATATAATAAATACCTTTTATTCACTTCAGGTTAAATTGTGCATTTTAAACATGGCTGTAAATAGCTCTGTCAAGGTCACTTTATGGCCACTAACCCAAGATTGGTACATCTTTTAAAAGTGTTCAGTAATTTACACTGTATGCTGATTTTCTGATCCTGCCTTTAAATGTCTTAAAGCACTTTTCTGTCAGAGTAACGCATTTAAAGAAACAGTGAGTGAGCAATCAAGATACATTAGTATGGCAAGATATTGTACAAATCCCCTATAATCTAGACCATTTTGACAGGAGACAAATTTTCAAGCATTTTCTCAAAAAATGCTTGACATAAAAATAAAGTAGCAGTAATACTAAACCATTTCTAGTACAATGCTAGCACAAAAAGAAAATATTAATTTTTATAAAATAAGATGTGCTGTTTGTGTGTCAATTAAAAATGATTGGTATATTATGAACTATGAATTGTCTCACTTCCAGTATTTTTTAGAACCTCTTTAAAGTCACTCTAAAGGTCTCTTCTCCAAAGAGAGTCACTCCCTGTTTGCACATGGAGTCATTTGTCAGTGTCACATCTACCTTCCTAGGGCAGCAAATACACTTTGTCAGCAGGAAAAAGTGTATCGTTTTAGTAGGAAAAATCTGCCCCCAATACAGGCTCATTGATATAGGACAGAGTTTCTGCCTTACTCGTTCTTCCCCATCTTTGAATGATGCTTACTGTCTTACAGTTCAGAAAGAAGAACCATGGCATAGTACAGAAATAGCATGAATTTGCACTCAATCTGTGCCACTTCAGGCCTCGTGCTTATCTAGAGGAAAGAAAAATTCTCAAAGACATGAGCAGCTTACCTCTCGGCATTTGTGTATATCTATGGTAATTGTTACTTCAGGCACTCTAAATTTGTGCCTGGTTAATATTTACTAATCGTGAGAATAATGTGAGATTTTATCATTACAAACATCACTAGAATTAATTTGAGAACATGGCATGTTTAAGCTTATTATCTACCCATAAACAAAAATAAAGAACCACCAACCACACGAATGGTGGTGGAACTTGGATTCCTTCTCTTCGCTGAGCGGAAGATTAACATTTAGTGTCACTTCAAGGAAAATTGTCTTAAAGGAAATATCACCTCACATCCTCAAAGGGTATCTTATGCACATTCTAAGTCTTATAAAGACAAATCATTCTTTTCCAGGGAGGACAACAATCAAAACACTAGGGCAGTTTAAATAAATATAGATGGGAGAATTTCAGAGAAAATACACACTTTCTTAATGCTCAGTGTTAAGTATATTACCACAGCATTCAGGATCACATCAGTATCATTGATTGATTGGGGAAACAGACGGTAGCTCTATCTGTATGGAAAAAAAGTCTAGAATTAAGTGTGTTGGAACATCTGGAATGTTAACTTTTAGCAAGCATTTCAACACTCTACTATCTTAATTCAGGAAATTCATTTCCTAGCATCTGTTACAGAAGGAAGTTGGTGGTATCAGTAGTGATTACTATACAATCATTTACACCAGAGTAATATATTGAATCCTCAACATCAGCACTTACTGTTAAATAGCAAGCCACTCAACTCTTGGAGCTGTACTGTATCCAAGGGGAAAGAATTAAGACACAACAAAATAGAATTTTCACACAGAGTCTTTTCTGACAGTGTATCAGCTGTCATACAATAAGCTTGCCAAAGACAACTTTCTCCAAAATCTAAGAATTTTCAGTCACACAGCCACTCACCTTCCTTTGATTCTGTTGATATATATATATATATATATATATATATATATATAAAATCTCCATCAGTGTATTTTATGAATTTCAGTACTTTCAGCTACAATAGAATAATGAATTTTGGTTTTCAATATTGTGTGGATAAAGTTTCTGCTAACTCAAGAAAATAACTTAAAAGTTAATCTAGTTATACATAATATTGCCTATTTCTATTTCAGAATTAAAATATGTGGTAAAAGAATAGTAGATAAAACAATGTAGAGTTTTTTGCCTTTATACAGATATATTTCAAGCTGAAAATTATTTTCCAACTGATAATATAAATTGTTGGGTGTATGTGTTATTTCTTTAAAATTAAGTCTAGATAATTTTATGTAAATATAGCAGAACTATCTATCTTGCCTGTAAACATAAATCTATAAATAAAATTACTATCAGTGTTTATGAACTACTTGCCATGCATTATTTTTAACTTAATCCTTCAATGACACTTTATGGCAAAAAAGTAAAATACATTTTACATAAAAAAAGGATGACAGAACTTAAGAGTGATAGAATTTAGTTAACTTGCTCAGAGATACATAGATATTTGAATATGTCAGCTTTATGCTTTCCATTCTTCAATTACCAGGAATGACACTTTCGAAACTTAAATAAATTGCCATCAAATGGCAAAAGGATATATACATATGAACATATATAAACATTTTACACACACACACACACATATATACATACATATATATATATATATATATATATATATATATACACACACATATATATATATACACACACATTTTGACTGGTATTTTATATAGCTAAAATAGAGAACTCTGTATTTTAAATCATGTCCAATGTAGTTATTATTGATTATAAAAATGCAATGATATAAATTACACAGATGAAATAATGATTAAATATTAAAACAAGTTAGATTCAAAGACAATTTAGTTAGTCACATATATCATTTATCTCTACAAATAGCCTATTTGCTTGAATTTTATATCATTTGCATTTCTTATAGCCATTTGCCTTCCCACAATAGTTTCTTCCCAGTTATCTTTGCAGAATGAAATACAGCTAAAATACAAGCCTTCATAGGCTTTGGTTCCTTAAATGTTGTTCTTAGGTGAATTATTAGAAAATATGTGCTGTCTGTGTACTATTCAGATATCCATGCTATTTTCTTGCAGCTTTTCATCACAGGCCTCATTTCTCATGGTTCGCCATGCTTGCGAAAGGTTTTTTTTGTCTCTGACCAAAATCAGAGTGAACCTGTGTAGCTGCCATATGTCAGGTGTTTAAGATTTTCAGAGCTTCAATAAGATAGGCATTTCATACCATGACTTCATATAGTCATGTATGCAAACATGAAATTAAAGTTTCATAAAACATGTCCTGATTGTTTGTGCTATCCACTGAAAATTCATATTTCCCCTTTTCATTATTTATTTAAATTGTTATGAAGACCCACTAGATGGAATTTTTGATGCACTATTCAGATATGACCCATGATGTTCAAGACCACAGTTCTAAATTCTCTGTTAGGGACTCCTGGCTAAAAAGCCAGCTGCCACATTTTCCCTTAGCCCTCCTATGCACGCATTGCTCCCCTTCACTGACACACTTATTTGTTCATCAATAGTACCTGTACCTCATACTACAGAACTAAATTGAAAAACATTTAATGATCTTTATACTTTTGTTGGGACTGTCCAGGAACTGAATTTTTCAGAGGGTGTGTATCTGTGCCCTGGAAGGGAGTAAGGAAATGGGCAGTGTTGTTCCTATGAAACTGGATCACCTGTACAGTCATTTTAAAATTATTATTTCAATGTTGTTATGTTCTGTGGAGATTTTATTTGCCAATCCATATCAACTGACAGGTGAGTTCCTACCTCAATTTTGCAAATGGCTTGTAATAGATAGTGATAGGAAATGAATAATTAATTGTCAGCTAACATCAATGGATAAATTGTGAGAAACTAGAGTGACATATTTTAGCCAGAGGCTTTAGACATATTTCCCTCCTTAATACTTGATCCCATTAATTTGTTTTAATAAGTAATTCTGGAGTGGAAACAAAAATACAGATTTAAAAAACTAAGTATTCCTATTGGATTCTTATCCACTTGCCCATGCCAAGTCCATTCACCTCTCTTTTCTCCTCTCTTCTAACACCAGGAAGGCTGACCCAAATCTTGTGCCTTCCTTAATTCCTAGACCTCTGGCTTAGGAAGGGTGCCTGATCTGAGCAATGAGAGACAATAGCAGTAATGCAGAAGGTGGGAAGAGACAGTGAGAGGTCTAGATACTTCACCAATGTGTCCTCCTGGCTTTGGAGTGCTGTGCCTAGTACTAGATACACCTCTGAGGACTAAAAATCCACTGGGAAGTCCCTTCTCCATGTTTCCATCACTCCTGTCTCTATTTCCTCCACTTGTCCTTTCCTTACCAGTGATGGTCATATGTCACCATGTTTCTAGATTCAGGCTAGCTCATCTTCTCCAGCCCACACACCTCCAAATAGTCCTTCATTAAAATCTGTTCATATGAACCATCCAGGTGAATTTTTATTCTTGCTAGGATTTGACTGACATAGTATTTTTTTCCTTAACTTTACAAAAGTAGGTTCAAAGCATTTTTAGGATAGGCTTGACTTCAGTATAGCCTTTTGCACTATTAGAAAGTGACTGATAAAGAACCTGTCTGATACACAAGCCCAGTGTCAAGTCCAGTGGCAGTATGGATGATCTGAGGCTTTAACTCACTTCGCTTTTAACTGATTTTGAACTTCTTTTTGTCTTTACCATTATATTTTAAAAAGTTGAAAGGAGAGAGAAATTAGGTAACTCTTAAAATGTGAAATTAGTGCATTTTTATATGTGGTATTTTTCCATTGTGGTGTTACTGAAGGAATCTAACCTAGGTGATCAATCTAGTAGACATCAATGTGGACCTAAGTTACAGGAAGTACAGAAGTGATTCATAAACATGTTTATAATATTTAGTTGTTTTAAATATGGTAGAGTGTATTGATTCTGTGAATTCTAAGTAGGTTTCTGAATCACAACTGGTATCTATGCTGGCTTTGTTTCCTAGCACCTCTGTAAAAGGATTAGCCTGCATCTCTGCATCTTCTTCTGTCCTCTCTTCCTCTTCTCTTGCTCTCTTCTCTCTCTCTCCCTGTCTCTCTCCCCCTCTCCCTCCCTCTTTCTCATTTGCATACATTTGTACTTAAGCACATGCACAGACAGATAAACTATGAATGTGATTTATAAATGCAGATTTACTGGTTCTTTATTGACCTGGATTGTGGCCTTGTGTTTACAAGTTTAGTGCTTTTTCTCAGTGAAAAGTCATTTTTTGTATAAATTAGCTGCTTACTATTAGTAGACTCCAACTATTGATTAACTGTTCTAGAAATCCTATCTTATATTTTTGTGTATATTTTGCTTGATAGTGTTCAATTTTTTTATGTGCACTGAACACATATGTATTTATTTTACAAGATGTTATTTGGCTTAATTTCATATGGAAATAATAGAAAGAAAATTAAAATCAATGAAAGACATTTAAATTAAATCAATAGAAATTCAGCTGCCAGGGAACAGAGGGAAACACATTGCAAAGAAGATGCATCTAAGGTAAATAAAATTTTACATGCAAATATCCCTGTGTGCAGTTGCGTATTAAATGCAGTCAGAAGTAAATATGTGGATCAATTGTGTCTATTGTCTCTTCATACAAAATATAAATACAGCATGTAGAAATGGAAAAGCTGGTAGGGAAGGAGAAGTGGTAATACATTCTGCCTTCTGGCTAATCTTAACACATTTTTTTAGTATAATAAATATTTGAACATAATTATTTTCTTGTGAAAATATTGTTTATAAAAATTTCAACAAATAATCTTCCAAATAAGTCAATCCTGTTTTAGTTTTATGAAATTTATTCATCGTAAAATTATGGTTTTAAAGTATTGAGATATTTAATGACCTATTTTAATTAATAAAATATTACTATTTTAAAATAAAGTTTAGCAAGATAAGATTTCTTGTGTATATTTTCATGATCTACATTGTTCTGTATATGTCGTTTGATGTAATACTTTTATTTTTTTGAACATTGATTTATATATGTACTAGTATTAAAAACCTTCTTATTCTCATATTTTAATATTATTTTATCACTCCATTAACCATTTAATTGATATTTATTTTTTTACCTTTGATAACATATAGTTAATATTATTCACATAAAAGCTAATAAATTTGAATATATGAATAGATGTTTTTTGCCAATAATATGGCTGTGAACTTTTTTTTATTTAATACCATCATGAACTGAATCATGTATGATTAAGAACAGAGGTTCAGAGGAAGTACTGAAGGAAAAAAGGGGAAGACTTTATCATGAGTTGAATGTCAGGAGAGTAAAACATTCTGCTACTATTTTTTCTAAAAAAGTACTAGAATACTTCCTTTTAAATTTTGTATTGTATTTTATTGTTTATGCTATTATAGTTGTCCCCACTTTTTCTCTCTTTACCCACCTCCATCCAGCCCTCCTTCCCACCCTCAGGCAATCCCTACATTGTTGTCTGTGTCCATGGGTCATGCATATATGTTCTTTGGCTAATTAGAATACTTCTTCTGCATTGATAGCAAATCTATAATTTTCTCCTACATGGTCTTTGACAGCTGTTGTCTTTCTTCCAATAGCTAATGAACCAGTATATACTTTGGTTTCTTCCCAGAGTTTTATAATTATTATTAAAGAGTCTTATCCATCACACTGATTCTTTGAAGAAAGGATATTAGTTTCTAAAATCTAGCTTCAGTGATTTGAGTTTGGGTGGTGGGCATACTACGTATCATAGAAATATACACTTGAAACCCATTTGACCCTGTCAAGCAATGTCACCCCAATAAATTTAATAAAATAAAAATACAGCTGCATTTAAAGGTGTAAAAGAACGAAACAAGATGTGAGGAAAATAATTTATAGTAATACCTACTCTCCCCTCCTCTAAGCATCTTAATTTCTAAACTTTAGTGGCATTAGTTACACCACAAAAAATTTGTGCATTTTTTACCAATTTCCTTCCTTCCTTCCTTCCTTCCTTCCTTCCTTCCTTCCTTCCTTCCTCCCTCCCTCCCTCCCTCCCTCCCTCCCTCCCTCCCTTCCTCCCTTTCTCCTTTGTTCCCTTCCTCTGTCCCCCCTCCCTTCCTTCATGCATACAAAAAGTAGTTAAGATTCTGTTCTGTGCCAAGCACTGGCAATGGGAAATATTAGTGTGCAAAATTTACAAAGATCCCTAAGCTGATGGAACTTCTATTTGAACAATTGCAGGGGGTTGGGCAGGACAGATATCGAAAATAAAAATACTGTAGTGGCCATAAATATATTAAGCTGCCTCTGTCAGTTTTTCTTTTCCACTTCCATTACCAGTCTATTAGTCTGAGCATTTATGCTTTTACAACTGAATTATTGCAATGCCTTCCTGCCTCTGTTCTCCCATGCCACAATGTAGAACACTGAAAGATTAACCTTCTCAGAGCAAAAGTTTCACAATGAAACGTACTTACTTAAAATATCCTCAATAAAGAAAGTCAAACTCTTAAAAATAAAATACTTCAGAATCCGTTCCAGGTCTTTGCTCTCTGATACAGCTCTGCTGAAGCTGCAGCAGTAATAATTATCATCCCACAATAAACTTTTCTCTTCCTCACCTCCAGAGCATAACCTGTTTCTTTTAACTGGAAACCCTTTTTTTAACTCTATATGTTTTTCTAAAAAATATTATTATTTTGACCAGTTTAAGGTTCACAGCAAAATTGAGAGGGAGGTACAGAGATGTCCCACACACCCCCTGCTCCACCTGTGCACAGCCTCCCCCATTATTAATATCACTCACAGAAACGGCCTCTACTATCTCACTTATGCACATACGCTGATCGAAAAATTGGAGGGAATAAAAACTGAAAACAAAAACATGAAATCTTCAGGTGCCAAAATTTAAAAGGAAATTTAGCATGCTACCTAGGAGTGGACCTATGTAGCTTATGGATATAAAGCTGTTCTTATATAAACCATAAATGGAGTATAATTCTGTGAAGAGGTCAGAATAAACACAATAGTGCTCATACATGAAAGGTATGGAGGCTGAGCTTCATTTATAAATATAGTTACAGGAGAAACAAAGACCCACTGGAAAGCTTTAGCCTGCTGGCCCACGGCTGTGAGCATAGATTCAAATGAGTTACAGAAAAACTTGTGATTTCTAGCCTTGTAATGCTAATGGGCGTGTGATCTTAATTTTTGTCCTATGCATGATAGCTGAAATTCCTAAAGAAGAAATCAATAAAAAACACTTAGTAAGTTAAGGGACCATAATATCCACCAGACTGCAAAATAAGTCAATAATAAAATATTACAAAAATAATTCAATAATAAAATATTCCAATGACATCATGTAGCATTCCAAAGTAATAACAGCTAAGGAACCATTTACACCAGAAGAATATAAATGATACTTTAAAATAAGAAATTTGAAATTTTCAGGTAAATTAAAGAAATATGATTCACAGGCCCCAAAAAAGGCATGTTTAAAAAGAATGATTTTCAAGAGACCTGAATATAAATTCTAAGCAATAAAATGAATTTAGATTGTAAAAAACGTTCAGTGGAATGGATACACAGGTAGACTAAATACAACTGAGGAGAATGTTAATGTACGTAAAGATGGTCTGAGGGGATTACACAGAATGCAGAATCATGAGATGAAGAGAACATCCTGGCAAAAGGAATGAGAAGTTTCTACACATGTCTGTTTGTAGTTCAAAGAGGCAGTTAAGAAAATGGGACAGGGCACTGTTTGAAGACATATTGTCTAATAATTTTTTAAAACTGTAAACATAGTTAAGACTGAAAATTATAATTAGACATCTGGAAATTATAAGTGAGACACACATTTGTGATACTATAGAATATCAAGTAAAAATGAAAAAAAGTAAAGTCTTTAGGGAAATAGATTTACAAAGAAAAATTAGACTGACAAACATCATCAGCAAAGCTATATATAGAACATAAAGCAATAATGTTTTTAAAGCACTGACATAAAACAATCATTATCAATGTTAATTTCAACTCCAGGCTAAATTGACATTTAAGAATTAGGAAAAAAAAATAGTACTTTCCAGACCTATAAAAAGCAAGAGTTTTACAGTTCCTTATTGAAAGAACTACAAAAGTTGTACTTCAGCCCAAAGCCAAATTAACATTAAAAAATATGTATATAATGCAAGACACAAAGTTGAGTCCAAAGTTGGGAAAGCGTGGTGGTCAAATCTAAATAATTATTGAGTTGAAAAATTAATAATGATAATATAAGGAGATGACTAACATAGACAAAAATATAGGATAATTCTAAAATGAAAGATAAAAATTGAGTGGTAATTCAGGGGAAAGTACAAGTATATTTAGGAGGGAGGACAATGGAGGAGACTGTGTGGGAGGCTAAAGATATTAATGAATGTTACACTTTGTTGAAAGTTTTTGAAGTGAATTTGCATGTTTAAAGTGTATAATAGAATATGTATTTTCCAAATTATTATGGGGGCAGGGAAAAATATGATTAATCTTTTAGAAGGGGGAGCAAAGAATAAAAAGTGAAATTTATGTACGTATTTTAATTATATGTGTCAGTATAGATAAATCTTCAGTAACAATGTTGACTGAAAGCAGAAAGTTGCTGAAACATTAGCAGAGATACACTGTTGCTTGTTTATGAGTGCACAGAGGACCTATGCTGACCATTTATGTTGTCAGAGGGTGGGGGAGGGGAGACTGGGTGAAAGAGGGTGAAGTGGTTAGCCAAAGAACATGTATGCATAACCACAGACAACAGTGTGGTGATGGCCAGAGGGAATGGGAGGGAAAGGATGGGGAGAGGTGAGCAAAGGCTGGGGGCACCTGTAATAGTGTAAACAATAAAAATAAAGAAAAAAGATTAAAATGTTTTAAACATGAATTGGAAGGATGCACACCCAAGAGAAGGAAAATGTAAAATGGAAATCGAAAACTGGAAACTCACTTTATATTATATTTAGAGTTAAATATTCATAAAATTACTTCTTGAAATTCTCTGTGGTTAAATTTTTTTCTAAAAACAAAGATAGGGATGAGAAACCATACTAGTTCCATCTTTGGCCTCAAGTTAGTGACTTTCTACTTACTGCTCTTCAATTTTAGAGTAAGTTGCCCTAAATTGTCTCACAAGGTTCATTTAATCACAGTACATTCTGCAGAATATGAATAATGTTAAGAATTTACCAGCATTGAAACAATTTCCCTCAGGAGAATTTGTTTCACATTTGCAAGAAAAATGCATAATTTCTATCAGTATTGTAAAACCTCAGATAACATAATTTGTGACTGTAATATTCTAAGTAATAAAATATTAGGCATCCATGCCTATTCTTTTTTTTCTTGGAGGTAGAAGGTAGGATTTTTATTTTATTTTATTTTATTTTATTTTATTTTATTTTATTTTATTTTATTTTATTTTATTTCTATTGTTGTTCAATTACAGTTCCTCCCATTTTTCTGCCATAACTCTCCCCTGCACTACCCACCCCCCACCTCCCACATTCAATCCTCCCCTCCCCTGCCCTGTTCTCTTTGTCCTTGAGTCCTTCACACATGTTCCTTTACTTGACTCTTCCCCATCTTTCCCCATTATCCTCCCTTGCCCTCCCCTCTGGTTTGTTTATTTCCATGTCTCTAGTTCTATTTTGCTCGTGTGTGTGTGTTCATTATGTTCTCTTATAGGTGAGATCATATTGTATTTGTCTTTCACTGCCTGGCTTATTTCACTTAGCATAATATTCTTCAGTTCCATCCATGTTCTGATGAAGGGTAGGAGCTCCTTCTTTGTTTCTGCTGCATAGTATTCCAAGGTATAAATGTACCACAGTTTTTTGATCCACTCATTTACTGATGGGCACTTAAGCTGTTTCCAGCACTTGGCTATTGTAAATTGTGCTGCTATGAACATTGGGGTGCGTGGGTTCTTTGGACTTGGTGTTTCAAGATCCTTAGGGTATAATCCCAGCAGTATAATTGCTGGGTCAAAAGGCAATTCCATTTTTAGTTTTTTGAAGAAATTCCATACTGTTTTCCACAGTGGTTGCACCAGTCTGCATTCCCACCAACAATTTACTAGGGGTTCCCTTTTCCCCACAACCTCACCAACACTTGCTATTTGTTGATTTGTTTATGATGGCCATTCTGACTGGTGTGAAGTGGTATCTCATTGTGGTTTTAATTTGAATCTCTCTGATGGCTAGCGTTGCTGAGCACCCTTTCATATGTTTCTGGGCCTTCTGTGTGTCCTCCTTGGAGAAGTGTCTGTTCAGGTCCTTTGTCCATTTTTTAATTGTGTTATTTGTCTTTCTGGTGGGGAGTTGTGCGCATTCTTTATCTGTTTTGGAGATCAAACCCTTGTCCAAGGTATCATTGGAAAATATATTTTCCCATGCAGTTGGCTCCCTCCATAACTGCTCTGACAGTCTCCAACATAATGTGTTGTGCAGGAATGACCTCTGAAGAACTCCCTGGTTGGGATAGAGCACTTGAATTACTCCAGTTGCTCTGTGCTTGTTCTCACCTCTTCTCTTTGCTGATTTCCACTGAATCCTTTTGCTACCTGGGTAATTCTCAGTCATTTTTTGCCTTCCTACCTTGTTCTATTGCTAGCTGAGGACGGAATTGACAGAGAAGAGACTGGCACTGGAAAAGGTGATAAGGAAGAGAAGGACACATTAAGAATAGCTCTCATTTAAAATCTATTTGTGTTAAAGCCCAGGGATGATGACTCTCAGGCAGCAGTCACTGTCTCATTACCTCGATCCTCAAGGGTCTAAGAGTCTACTTAAACTCCTTTAATGAGAAAAAAGTCTTTAAAACCATTAGGAGAGGTATGATATGCCCATGAGTTTACTTGATCTTCTGTGCTTTTCTCAGTCTCCTGAATCTTTCCCCAATATATCTGACAAAATTTCTTAATTCTAAGTTTCTATTACCCAATTTGGAATTCTGAGTGAATTTTCCATGAACAAAAAATAATAATAGAGGCTTTGGTAACTTGAAGTTAGTTTTATTTTAGTTACTTATATAATAAATGCTGAATAGTCTTAGCCAGTTTGTTGTTAATCAAGAAAACTGACTTTTTTGATTCAACTCTAAATGTTAATAACTAGATTCATGCCACTCAGGATTGTACAATTTATGGACAAAAAAGAATCTGCCTCATTAATTAGACAGAACTTGCTAGATAAGTTTCCATGTGTCCTGGAGATGGCAAACATATTCTCCATAATGGCTTGTACCAATGTGATATCTCACTTTTCTGAGATTCAAGGATGGGCTATTCTGTAATGCTCTCTCATAAGCATGAAATTATGGTATCTAAACTCCTCATTACTAAAAAAGTGAGGTAATAAAACTACTTAAAATAACTTCTTTGATATGTAATATATCAAATAGATTTTAAGTCCAACATTCAATTTCTTTTTGTTTCTCTATGGTAGTATTACTTTTCCAAACTTTATAAAACTTCCAAACCTATATTAAAGTTCACTCACTAGAAAGGTTCACCAAATGACTAATAGAAGTTTTGGATCAGTAAACATAAACTCTAAATTAACTTTATTTACCCCTTATTATATCATGGTATATAGAGGAATCAAACCATTTTACTTACAGTAATTTTCAGTGAAAATGCAGAGGGATGGTACTTTCGACACAATTTTTTATATATTTTTAAAATATATTTTTCTTCAAAAAGATCTACAGAAAAATAGTGTATTATTTTTGTGTAATATGATTCAATTCTTTGTTGATTCACATTATTATGTCAAATTGGAGCAGTGTTTATTTCAAATATGTAAAAGAGTTGCTCACTGAAACAAAAATTATCAGCAGATTATTTCTATCTACCTGAGTAGAAAAATTACAGGTATTAATTTTTAACTATCTTTTTTGAGTACAGAATACATTACAAGGTTTGGCATTGAAAAAACTCAAAATCTTCTGAAACTTGGTACTTAGATTCATTCAGGCAACTCATTCATTAACCTGCTTAAATCCTCCTTTATTTGTTTTTATTATGATTCTACTTTTTATGCATTAATACATACTCATTAAACTTATAATCACTAGTCATCTTTCTATAGGGGATTTATTGTGTCCATTATCCTTTGCCAATTCAGGAAGTTCACACCATGGTGGAAATTACTCTTCTTGAGCATTTCCTGTAAGAATAGCCAATCATAAGAACTTGGTTATTTCTTGACACTTATGTTTTTAGTACCTTTATAAATAGAAATTAACTGTATGAATGTTAGATTTGGGGAGAAAATGGTTAAGAAATCAAATAATCTTGATCTTCTATTTAATGGATGAAAAAACCATGAAACTCACTCAGAAAGAAGATGGGTTTAAGTTTATGCAAAAAGTTAATACAAATAGTGGCTTCATCCAAAAATTTTGAAAATTTACATGTGTGTGTGCGTGCATTCGTGTGTATGTAAATACACACACATATGTGTGTATATAATTTTCCAGTACGTATTCAACCATATACTATAAAAAAAGAGACATTTATTGAAGAAGATACAAGAAACATTGTACATAGGACAATGACACCTCAGTCCCCTTCAAAGTAGGCAACACGGGACCTAACACAGTTCTAGTCACTGTCAGTTCCCCTGTCATACTTTCCTGAATCTCATAGATGGTCTGAAATCTCTTGTGTTTCAAAGGTGATTTTAGTTTTAGAAAAGCCAGAAGTTGCAGGGTGCCAAATCTGGGCTGTAGTGAGACTGAGTCACTTGGGTGATTTGATGTTTTGCCAGAAAATTCTGCACAAGATGTGATGCATGGATGGGCACATTGTCATGATAAAGCTGCCAATTACCAGTTGCCCATAGCTGCAGCATTCTGATAACCTGAATAGTTTCCATCGAGGAGTGTTCAAGCTTAATGCAAAATTGGATGCAGATTCATTGTTCTACTTGCTCAGTCATTTTGAATGTGATGGCCACACAGTACACATGCTCATTCAATGCTGTCTACTGCACCCACTGACTAGTACAGTGAAGTCATCATTGTTTATACATGCACATTCCAGTCCACCTTGGCTGCCAGGTTACATCAATGTTGTGCAAACTGTTCTTTTAAACTTGTTATATTAACAATGGCTCAGTTTTTTCTGGACAGAATATATAACTATAATATAGATTAACTTTCCTCTGTTAGAACATTTGGTACAGGGAAGATATATCATTTTTAGTTTGTTAGTTTTCTGTTTGTCACTGAATTTGAATTCACAGTGTGGTTTTTGTTATATTTCATGATAATGTTCAAGAACTTAATAACATCAAAGAGTCCTGCTAAATTAATTCATTTGAATTGGCAATTTTATCTCTCCTGTGCTACATTCTAAATTGCTAAAATCTTCCCTGTATCTCTGGAATCCCCCCACACCCCATTTCTCAGTAAGCTGAAGGTGAATGATTGAGGAGGTCTTAATAACCCATAGGTATCCAGATGGTAGTGAATGGCCTTTGATCAGATTCTTATTATACTGAGATTAGGATGACTAGGTGATGGAAATTAAGTACTGTAATAAAATATTCTCTAATCCAAATTCAAGCAAGTAGAAAAACTGATGTTAGTTTTTGATTTTGGCCTACAGCCACACATGTAGAAGCTATGGAAAATCAATCTGACGGTTTTTATTTTAAGGTTTAACTATAAGTAAAATTAGAATCATATTTCAAAGTTGTTTTTCTGATAATTGCTTGAAAGAAAAAGACAACATACATTTGATTCAGATAGAACATGACATCAATTGGGTACATTTACTTTAACATTTAAGCTTTTACAACTTAGTTGAACACTTTTAAAAATAACAAACACAGCCCTGGCTAGTGTGGCTCAGTGGATTGAGCACTGGCCTGAAAACCAAAGGGTCACTGGTTCAATTCCCAGTCTAGGGCACAGGCCTGGGCTGAGGACCAGGTCCCCAGTAGAAGATGCACAAGAGGCAACCACACATTGATGTTTCTCTCCCTCTCTTTCTCCCTCCCTTCCCCTCTGTCTAAAAATACATAAAACCTTTTTAAAAGTTTAAAAAATAACAATAACAACTGGATATTGCAAAATGATATATAAATCATACAAACAGCAATGGAAAATAAATGTCGGACATCCAAGATGGCAGAGGAGTAAGTGGAAGCTGTGCTAACCTACTTCCAGAACCAATCTGGGATTATAACTAAATTGTAGAGAAATTATCCGGAATAACAAACTGAACCCTAGCTGGAGAGAAGCCTTATACCACAGACAGACAGAAGAAAGCACTTCACCATAATGAGATGGGACTGGTAGACAGTGCGGAGGAGGTGCAAGAGGGCTGCTGGTTGGGCTCCCATGGGCAGCAGCTGGAGATCCAGAGGGATATTTCAGCAGCTGGGGGTTCCCCTGAGAAGCATGGGGTCTAAAACCCAATCTGGGCTCCCCAGCTTACAGCACCAGAGGTGGAAAGGAACCCAGATAACATCCAGCTGTGAAAATCAGCAAGATTTCTGTCTGCCAGAGAGAGACAGATGGACATTCAGAGAGCCTCCTAAAGGGCCAACACATATAATTTTGTTTGCAGCCACTTACCCTGGGCTCTGGCAGAGAGAAGGCAGAGTGGACTAGAGATACTTGAGGAAAGTGTGAGGTTGGTGACTCTGGGGAGAGAACTGAAGAAACAGCCACCAGGTTCCCTGTGCTGAGTCATTCCCACACTACAGAAGCCATCTTTCTCAGGCAGAGCACTACCCTCCATTGGCATCAACCTGAGGGGAAGCAATAGCCCTGCCTGCAGGAATTACTCTGCCCCACTCTGTAGAACTTAAGCCTGGCTGCTGATTATAGCTTGATTAGTTTAACAACTGATTAGTTTTAACTTCTAAGGCAGAAAACAAACAAACAAACAAACAAAGAAACAGCCAAAATGGGAAGACAAAGAAACAGATCCCAAATGAAAGAACAAGAAAATTCTCCAGAAGAAGAACTAGATGAAATGGAGGCAAGCAGTTTATCAGAGAGTTTAGAGTAATGATTATAAGGATTCTCAAAAGCATGAAAATACATGTCACTGGCACTTAGAATTTGCATCACTTTGTAAAAGTTGATTTAGTGAGGATGGCTTAAATACTCTTACTCTCAAATGTTTTGAAAATAAATCTTATGACTGAATGAACAAAAAGGATAATAGTGGCTGGTACATGTATACTGAGCATTTAAGTAGAACTGTTAAGCTGTGTACTATAAAACATTGCCCTTCACTAACATATACTTTGATGACAGATGAGAAAGCTGTCAAACACTCAAGCACAGACATGGCTTGTGCTATTCTGATGAAATGATGCATTCCTAAATTACAACTCTGACCCCCATGACTTTGTTCTTTGTGGCTGCTCTGAGCAGCACTTCTTCCCTCTCTATCTTCTAGTGACACTGCCAACTGCACAGGAGCACGACCGCACTGTACTTAACTTGCCACAGATTGGTATTGTGCTTCCTCGCCTGATTTGGATCCTCGGTCAGCTATCTTTACAAGAAAACAAATTTTCTTGTGAAGGACTTGTAATTTTTATGTGACTATAAAAGAATGATATTTTGTAATAAATAACACCATTTTCTTTGAAATTTTACTACCAGAGAGCTTCCAATACTCTTTAAAAATAGTGGTAATGATGGAAACAAATCTCAATGGCTCAACAACCACTCCTACTTTTTTAATCTTTCCAAAGCACAATAAAAATCTAGTTTCCAGTTATAAATATGGTATAGATCATGGGTTATCTTTGCCTCAGACATATAGGTAGAAATACAAAGCATGATAAAACCTAAAAAAATGTATGTCCTATATGAGTAATTTTTCTTTCTATAGTGCAAACCTATGACCTGCATGTAATTCTGTTTTAAATCTATGCCATATAATAGCTAACACCCCACTAGAAATGCATGTTTGTTATATTCATATGATTTTAAAATATACTTTAAAATATATTGTGAGTAAAGTAATAGTAAATAAAATAAATGAAGTCATATTGTGAGATATTTGATCATTGTGAATAACAATATGAATAATTTAGAACTTAAAATACACCTCAACAGAATAGAAATTATACAAATAGAAGACTTGTATTTCCTCTTCACTAACTAGTTTCCACACACCAACTTTATAATTTTATCTTGAAAATAGTGTTTTTCTCCTCTGAGGATTCGAAAGTTGTAAATAAGGAGAAGAAAAAAGGAACGATTTCCTCTCGCATTTATTCAGCTTATCTTAGCATTTTATACTAATAAGTTTTAGAAACTACAATGACTTAAAAAAAGTATAAATTTGAATGTGGAAGCCAAAAAGAATTGCTGTATTATACACTGAATTTGAATAGGCAATCAAAATGTGAATTGATAACAATCACATTGTCTTCTACTGGAAACTTGCGTTATTCTGCAATGAGTAAACACAAGAACATGCCCACCAATCAGACAGTGAGTAAAAAGCTAGCTGTGATTTCTTCTGACACTAGAAAGCACTCTGAGGGCAGGAGCACCCAAGACTAGGCAGAGCTCAGAAGAGGTCAGCAGTGTCAGTCTGTACATCCATGCAACAAACCTCAATAACTAGCTGCTTCACAGATCCTACTGTATTTATAGATTCAGGACTATCACAAACTATAATTTCATATCTGAATATAAACTCAGCTATCAGATTTTAAAGAATATCTCATCCTTATCTTTCTCATTTCTGTGCAACAGATGTACATTATACAGCATTATGCATTACAACATATTTTCATCTCTTTACAATGAATTGAATCAGCCTGTGTTTTCAAAGTGCTGGATTATGGATGTGGTCACAGGACTCCCGTGGACTCCCAGATTGTTAGAGTGGGAGTTCAGGTACACAGATTTGGGAGTTTGGGCCATCAATTATTTAACTTAGTCACTTAAAATTTTATTTTCAGGGTAGGAGAATGTAATTTTATTTATTAAAAAGGTGTGATACCCCCCAGATATTTTACTTAAAAACTTATTAGAAGGAGATATTTTCTATTTTTTAGAATGTTCTGGGTACCAGGCACCATTGTTTTTATGTTGTTAGTACCATGTGGAGAGTACTTCTCAAATTTTAATATGTAACATTAATGTGACATTTTTAATGTTTTGTAGGGCAGCTTATATTTGAGATATTTATGATTTTAAAGGTAAAATGGTGACTTGCTCAAAGTAATCATCCCAGTAGTTAACATACTGTAGTTTTTCTTTATTTTTTATTGTTTTGTAAAATAAGTCTACAAACAAATTTTGTGCCAACCTTTTTGGCACAAACTAATGTCATGCTTTATGTTTTTATCACTCATCTTACTACTAACTCTGTGTTAAACTATGCTTTTATTATTTATGTTGTTGTTTTTATTGTTTCTGAAAAATTTAGCACATTTTCTGTTCACCAAGCTATTCATAGACAAAGTCATTAATCTAAAGTCTGTCCTACCTCTAATTTGTAGCAGTTACTCCTCAGTGACAGGTGTCAACAAGATAGTTGTGGGAAAAGCACTAACAGGGGTGTGAAGGTGATGAGTGAAGTCAGAAAGGCAGAGACTTGTTCGGAACCCTTCCCCACAATTCTCACTTGTACATACATGAGAGGTCACTTATTAAAGAAAGACAAGAACCCAAGAAAAGATCTGTGTCTCATTGGTTTGCTCGCAAGCTTCTCTTCCAGGACAACACTCTTCACTCTCTTAGCTCTGACTCTCACCTACTTGCCGAAAACACCAAAAAAATCTTGCTTCAGATTCTTTCCTGAGTTTCAAACCCATAGACTGGGTGCCTCTCCTACCTGATACCAAGCATTTCCCTGGCCAATAATCCCAAACCCCTGCTGCCTCATAAGGCTCCCCCAAATGTACTTGAGTTTGCTGTAGCCTCTTGAGTGGAATGCTGGGTATCATTTGGACTTGAGCAGTTCAGTGGTAGCACCACTTTTCCCTGCTTTAGTATTTCCAAATTTTTACTCCAAACTCATGCTCACTTGCTGTCATCTACCTCCCAGCATATTATACAGTTACTACTGTCTCAGGAGAGATTTCTACACCTTTTCAATCCATTGTCTTTCCAAAGCACATGTACTCTACGTATAAATTGAAAACAAACAAACAAAAAAACCCAAAAAACAACTTGGTAACTCCCTTGCCCTCAGGATGCATTTCATACTCCTAGGAATGGTGCTTTCCCAATCAGCTTTCAAACTACCTTCCCAAAGCCATTTCCTGCTCTATGTAAGCTTTCACAATACTCCCACACCACCATCTAGTAATGATTAATACTGCTTACATAGTTCTTTGAAAAAATAAATATAAATTGTCCCTTTGCACATGGTTCCTCCTGCCATGTGCTTTCCTTCTTTTCTGTCACCCAGAATCCAACCCAAGTATTACTTCCTTCTTTTACTATATTCTATGGACCTCACTCTATAAAGCAACAGTGCTTTTTACAATTATCTTTATACAAATAATTGTTTTTATAATTACTTACAATCCCTGTGTAATTATCAGCATGTCATTTAATCAAAGTTTCACTTTTCTCATTCTCAAACTGGCAATCATACAATTGCCTCTGTTATAGGTATATGAAGATTGGAGAGAATAATGCATGCAAAACAAAATGCCTAGCACACAGTATTGCCCAGCAAAGCTAGTGTGCTTTTCTCTGTTAGACATTTTATTACTCTAAAAAACTGATAGTTGCTTAAATAAAAGGTAATATTTATATTTGTAACTGCAAGAGATGTCTTCATTACTGGCACATAGTATGTACTCAATGTATTTTTACAAAATAGGGAATTATTACTCCTTAACACTTCTATGTTGCTAATTTAGAATCTTGCCTTTTCTTTTCAGAAAGTGTGGGTTATACAAATATTAATGTAAACTAGTAATATCACTATTAAGAAGTTAAAACACTTTGCAAACCACTACACATAAGAGATACCTATGAAGTAGAGCATCCACTCAAATGTTCTGCCTTTTGTTGGAAATTTTAGTGATCACTCTTCTAGCATGCTAATTTGCAAATACTAATATCCACCAATTCAATTACAAGTCTACCAAGTCTACATGTTGTCTGAGGCACCATACTATAAAAAAGATGATCATTTACAGTTTTAAACCCAAGCCCATATTATGCCCTTGCTTAATTAATACATCCCATTAATGTCTGACTCTACCTAATTATCAGTATGGAGCTAAGGAGAGTGATCTAATTGCAATTAACTAGAAAAACAATAAGTGGTTATGGAATGCAAAGAAAGAGTCCCTCCTTTACCTGGTTTGCCTTTATTTCCATGTGCCTAATTTCTCTGGGTATCATGCTGCTAGGCTACAATATAGAGGTATTGCATCATAAATGCTCTGCCTACTTCCTCCATGGACCTTCATTCTGCCCACAGCTATTGTCAGCACAGCAGACCCAGTGCTTCTTTTAAAGGATACATCATATCACAGTGCTGCTCTATTTAAAAACTCTATTTGCACAAGACGTGATGCATAAGCAGGCATGTTGTTGTGATGAAGCTGCTAATTGCCAGTTGCCCTTAGTTGCTGCTTTCCAAATCATCGGAATAGTTTCCACAGAGGACTGTTCAAGCTTAGTGCAAAATTTGAGGCAGATTCATTGCTCAACTTGCTCAGTCATTTTGAATGCGATGACCACAGAGTATACATGCTCGCTGCTGACTGAACAGTGTCTGCCACCTCCACTGGCTAGTACAAGGAAGTCATCATTGTTCACACATGCACATTCCAGTTCTCTCTCCTTGGCTGCCAGGTTACATCGATGTAAACTATTCTTGTTATATTAACAATGTCTAAAATTTTTCCAGACAAGCCTCATTTTTGTAGTATTATTAATTTTAAAAATTGCTCCTGTTTAAAGTGGACAATTTGATGTTTTGGCATATGTATGCATCAATGAAACAATCACTAAACTCAAAGTAATGAATATCTTTACCCCAAAAGTTTTCCTATAGCCCTTTGTAAAAAGCTCTTTCTCTCAGCTATTCCCATGGGAATGTCCCCAAGGTAATGCTATGGATTGGATTGTATTATACCAATATTCAGTCTTCCAACTCATCACATGGTGTATCTCTTCATTTATTTAAGTGTTCTTTAAAACTCTGAGTGTTCTCAGTAAAGTTTTGTAAATGTCAGTGTACAGGTCTTTCACATAATTTGCAAGATTATAGCTATTTCATCTTTATGCTATTGTAAAAATGTTTTTGAATTTTCAATTTCTAATTATTTGCTAGTACATAAAAATAAAATTTATTTTTCTATATATATTTTATTTCATACAGTGTTCCTAAATTCACTCATTTATGTCTTCCAATAACGTTTTAGTAAATTCTATTAGATTCCTAACATAGATGCATCTGTCCCCTGTTCTGTGAATAAAGGCAGATTAACTTTTTTCATTCCATTCTGCATGCCTTTTATCTATCATTTGCCCCAGCCCGTTAGCCTGGAGAATACAGCATTTAACAGAAGTGGTGCGAACAGACTTGCCTTTATCCTGATTTTAGGGAGAATAATTCATTCTTTCATCATTAGTTTATTAGTTGTAGGCTTTTCACACAAACTTTTTGTCAGGTTAAGCAAGTTTGCTTCTATTCCTATGTTGCTGGGGTGGTATTTTATTTTGTTCTATACTTTTTTTTTGAGAAACAAATATCTTATACCCTTCATATTTCTGAGATTCTAGAGCATCAGTACTTCATTTGTAAATGTTTGGTAAAGTTCATAAATGAAGACGCCCAAGTTTGAATTTTTCTTTGTGAAAAAATTTTTAACTATGAATTCAGTATTTTTTAAAAAGTGCTATGTTTGCTATTTATTATCTACAGCATCTTAACTTTGGTAGCTTCTGTCTTTCAAAGACTTTGTCCACTTTATCTAAGTCATTTAATTTTTTGGTATAAAATTGGTCATAGTAGTCCCTTATTAGACTTTCAATATCTGTATAATCCATAGTGATATTACCTATCCTATTCCTGATATTAGTAATTTATGTTTTCTTTTTTCCAGTTCATTTTTTTTCTAATTCTTATTTATCTTTGGTGTTCATTTTGGATAATTCTATTGCTATGTTTGTAATTTCATTCATTTCTTTCTGCAGTATCTATCATGATCCTATCTAATGTATTTTTCATTTCACATATTGTAATTTTCACCTCTAGAAATTCAGTTTAGGCCTCCCCCATATCTATTTAACTGTCTCATTAAATAGAATACAGTTTATAAAAACTATTTTAATATCTTTGATAGTTTATTCTAACATGTGTATGCATTCTGGATCAGTTTCAATTCATTGACTTTTTTCCTCCTGATATTTTATCATATTTTACTTTTCTTTGCTTGCCTTATAATTTTAGATTGGTTGCTAGACATTGTATATTTTACCTTATGAAGTGTTGAATTTTCTTATTACTGTAAATATTCATTAACCTTAGTTGAGTGCTATTAAGTTACATGAAAAGTATTTGATTCTGCCATATCTTGCCTTTTAAATTTATTAGACAAGACCAGAGAGCTGTTTAATCTAGGGTCAATCACTTCCCACCAATGACAGAAGACCCTGCTGAGTACCTTTCCTAGTACCTCATGAATTAAGTTCCCCAGTGTAGTCGGTTGGTCTCCACTCCTGGGCCCATGTGAACAATGTGGACTGACCCCTGTAGCTGTTTCTGTTAGTCTTTTTCTGGGACCAGGTAGTTTCCATTCACACAGGCATCAAGTAGGACTCTGTTGAATACTCAAAAGGGATTCTCCTTCGAGTCTTAGAGTTGTCTATGTTTGCATCTCTT
This sequence comes from Phyllostomus discolor, assembly GCF_004126475.2. NCBI lineage: Eukaryota > Metazoa > Chordata > Mammalia > Chiroptera > Phyllostomidae > Phyllostomus > Phyllostomus discolor. Next base: position 129,400,514 of record NC_040906.2, on the reverse strand, counting down.
CATTACTCTCCTCTGGGAGTTCTAGCATCCTTGGTCTCCCTGGGCTCTCGCTGAGGTCTCTTCTCCTGAAGAAGTTTCCTGGGCTCTGTCTGATTTGTTCCTCTGTATCACGGCTTTGAGACGTCCTCAAAACAGGAGTCACGAGCTCACCTCATTTGTTTCCCACCACCCAGGGATTTCTCTCCTTAGTTGCCTAAATCCAGCGCTTTGAAATTACTAGATTTTTTTAAAATTACAATATATTTTCCACTTTTTTGTTGTTTTTAGATAGGAAGGCAAATTTGTTCCCATTTATTCCATCTTGATTTGAAACAGAATTCTTTACAAGGATTTTTAAAAATGACAAATAACCCTGTGGAAAAAAATGAATAGGCTTTTCAGAAACATGGAGACCCAAATGGCTGATAAAAAAGTTATTTATCGTAGAGTACAATTTTTCCCATGTAGATGGAAAATTTTAAAAAAGATGACTTTCTATTGTTAGCAAATTTGTGGAATAAGCACTTTAATATCCTGTTGATAATAGTGTGAATAACAAACCATTTTGGGAAGTCTGACAAAATATATTAAATTTTTTTTTAAAAACTCCCACTCACCATTTGACATAGTGATTCCTTTTCAGAGACTCTAACCTCAGGGTTAAAAGAAACCGCATAAGAGAACAATAATCATATCACTGTAGTCACAAAGCGGTGGACAGCTCCTAAACATCCATAAATAGGAGAACTATCCATTGTATTAGTAAACTACCCAACCATGTTACTAAGTTCTGTCTCGTCGACCTTCAAAAGGAATGGCCATAATACATTGTTCAGTTAAAAGAGAAGCTTGCCAAGCAACATGAATAATATGATCATTTAAAAAATAGATCAGTTAACTGAACTAACAAGCAAAATGGAAACAGAATCAGAGAGCAGGCTGACAGCTGGGCGGGGGGGGCGTGTCGAGGGGTGGGAAGAGCATAAAGAAAAGAACTCAGGGACAAGCACAACAGTGTGGTGATGGTGGGGGGAGGCAGGTGGCGGGGGGTGGAGGAAGGTATGGGGGGATAGGCGGTAATGAAGAAATGCAATAAAATAACCTATTTAAAATATTAAAAAAGAAATACATACACATTTAGTAATAGAAAAAAGAATGGACAAGTGAAAGGATAAACATCATGTATTTAACTTTCAAAAGGTGTTTTGGAGCAGTGTCATGGAAAGACTATTGTTTTTTTATTATTTATTTTTGTATCACATTACTTGTTACACTAAACAAGTGTCACCTCAAAATTAAAAAATAAAAATTCAATTTTAAAATCCCAGGAATGTTGCCAACTAGTGTACAATGTAATTCATTAATATTGACATAAATATTGAAAGAAAATCAATAAAGAAGGCCATTTTAATGTAATGAAACCTGAGAAGGTAAGAGAATATACCATTTATCTAGAATTGCAAGTGAAGTTACTTAGCAGATGAATGAAATAGGAACATTGGCCAATAGGCACAATTTAACATTTATTATGAAAATAAGACACTGGAAATTATAGGAACATTTAAAAAAACACTTTAACATATCCTGTATCCTTAACCTGTGTTCCTCATTACCTGAAGATATTACCATGCAATTTTAAATGAGACTACTGATTTGTATTAATGAACTGATATTTTATGTTTTCCTTGTTTATACACCTCTCCTAAATGAATTGAATTTGAAAATTTTCATGAGTATTCCTTTTTTTTTTGCCTTTTTATTTTAAAAAATCTGATTTTGAACTGGGTAAATGCCTCCTCCCCATAACTCTTTTGGCTTTTGATGACATTTTATTAATTTTTACTTTTATGAAGTGATGTACATAAAGGTTCTATTTTATCATAGGTTTTTCACTTTCTTTCTAGCTGCATTCCTACAAAACCTCCTCTTAACACTCAACATTTTTGTTTTATTCATTTTTCCATAGACCTTCATTTCATAACAATGATATTATGATCATTAAGTCTAAATATGCTCTGGCTGAGGATTCATTTAGGTTTGGATCTTTTCCAGATACTCAGTCAATAGCTTCAGTCTTGACTCTTGGTTAAATGCACTGTACAAAGAAGCAGCCCTACACTGATCTGTGGCTATCAATCTTTCTGAATTTATCAAATCAAATCAGGGTTTTCCTGATTCTCACCCAAGGCCATAGCCTTTCAAGGATAAATAGCCAAAGACAAATTTATTATATTTTATAAATTTACTGTAGTTCGAAGATTCTTTACCACTTTTTAAAACTATGGGATAAATGTATTCACGTAAATATAATACTTCAGGATTACCTTTTAAGTTAAAATTTCCCAAGTACTAAAAGTAGATACAAGAGATCTGTCTTATGGTTTCAAATAGGAAATCTTGTAATCTTTCATGGAGAAAAGAATAGCTAACATTTCTCACGTACTCAGTATGTGCTAGACACCATCTTAGCAATGTAGATGTTTTTATTTATTTAATACTCCCCAAATTCCTACTACTGTGTTTATTACTATTATTAATTCCATTGTCTAGATAAGAATATTTAGGCCCCAAAGGCTTAGTGTTGAACCCTAAGCCAAGAAGATAAATGTCAGTGCCTGGATCTGACTTGGGGCGATAGGGCCCACACTTTCGTATTTGTAACTGCTACATGATATCCTCTCTCCAGAGGCCAATACAGTGATACATTAATACAACACAGTAGTACACTATTTTTCACTGTTTTAAACTTAACTCTTTTGAAAATTGGCATAGTACCAAAAAAATATTTCATCATGAAATTACACAACCTAAATGCTACCATTGTGCAATAATGCCACAATCACGTTTTTATTACGTTTGAGCTCTGGGGTCCTGTATTATCTTTTTATGTAAAGATTGATTTTTGTTGCAACTCAGAACACATAAAAACAGATTTTCCTCACACCACCCAGTGAATCATAAAAGGCAGTGAGAGGCACTATGCTATTTCATGCCCCCGGCCTCTGAGAGAGCCGGGGGCAGGGCCCCACAAGAGGAGTGCTGGGCTTTTCTTTCGCACGGGGGGTGGGGGGGGTCTTCTCTTCTTGTCTCACAAGTAGGCCAGTGGCTTTCAAAATGTGGAAAGGTGTGATAGTTTGGTGGTTATTTTTTTTTAGGTTTGAAGTCACAGTGAACATGGCCAGAAATAATTCAAAATGAGGAAATTAGACAAAAGAATACCTTTTAAAAGAGAAACACTAAATGAAAGATCATGTTGCAGTCATGTTTCTACAAATAGAAATTATGCAAAAATAGCAGATACTTAAGAGCTAAAAAAAGGCTTACAAGCTAACTGGTTTAAACGAATAATTTTGACATAACAATTTTATCTAATCACACTGTGAATCTAGATCTTTTCAAGCTTTATACAGTTGATTTCCAACACATCAACAAATGACTGTGCTATCATTATTGCCCATTTTGTTATAATGTGAGCCACTCAACCCCATGTCTCTGTGCTCTGAATTTCTGTTGCTCTTGCTAGTCCTTTCCTGACTCCTTTATATCTCTTTTGTGTTTTTTTTTATTTTTGCATAATCACATATTTCATGTACACCTCAGGCTGCTGTGTGTTTTACTTTCCCATTTACCTTGTCCTTGCCCTCAGTTTTCATTTTCTTTCTAGTTTTATACAAACATACATATATGCCAGTGTGCATGTGTGAAAATAACGTTACCTAGAGGCTCACAGTATAGTCTGAGTTGTCACCAAATCTTCAGCTATGGAGTCAGGTTTTATTTATTTATTTTATATACATATTTATTTTTCAAGATAAGAAAATAGAGTAGAGAAAAGAAAGGTCACTTGTAAAGTCACACAGACAGAATACAAACCAGAGCTCAGAATTTCTGTCCCCAGGCCAAGAAAGCAGCTTATTTAATTTCTACATTTATCTTTATCATTTGCATATTTGGGATAATTCATTCATCAAAAAACTAACATGCACATATTTTTCACACATGCCAAACACACACTTCCACCACCACTAACACTACCATCAACAACAGCAACAGCAATAATACCAGTTTAGCAACAAGGCAATATGACATTCTTTCATTGCCTTTTCTGTTTTCCAGAAGAGCACAGGGATTTGAAAGGACAGCCCTGATACAGCCCACGATAATGTGTGTAGAGTGAGGGACTTGGAGCTCTGATTCAGAAATCTATGCTCTTTTGATTTCCACATGCTTAATTTCTGAATGGGATTAGGCTGACAAGATCTTAGACAGGAGGAAAATAAAATAGGAATCATTTAACTGAGATAATGATGAGAAATGTAGGACCTTTAAAATGTTTTCTTTCTAAATTCCTGCTTATGAGTTGCCTCACATTCATCTTTCAACCTCCGAGTCTGTAAATGGGGCTAATAATCCTGCAGCCTTTCGTCCTCCACTGAGGCGCTGTAAAGATGGAGTCAGGCTGCTCACTATGCATGAAGGTGCTTCTTGCAGATCTCCTGTGTGTGTGTGCAAAAGCCTTGAGCAGTTTCCTCCCTCTGGTGAAGAGCAAAGTACTTTACTACCACCATGATTTTTTCAAGCTTGCACAGATTGTTTTAACTTGGTAAGAAAAAAAAAAACAGTCTTTATTTCATGGCATCATGAATCAAAATCATCTCCTAATTGGGCTTTTAAATATATCCTACTACTTAGAGCAGTTTTAGGTTCAGAGAGGTACAGAGATTTCCCACATGCCCCATCCAGACTTTGCACAGCTGCCCTCGTTATCAACATCCCCATCAGAGTGGTGCATCCATTACCACTGATGAGCTGACACCGACACGTCATTTATCACTCCAAGTCCGTAGTTCCCATCAGGGTTCAATCTTGGTGTTGTACATTCTATGGGTTTTGACAAATGTATTATGACATGTGTTGCTCTAGACTGAGTGTTTATGTCCCCCTCAAATTCATATGTTGAAATCCTAGTCCTCAAGGTGATAGTGTTAGGAGGTGGGGCTTTGGGGGTGATTATATCATGAGGTTGGAGCTCTCATACATGAGATTAGTGCAGTTAGTAAAGAGACCCCAGCAAGATCCTTCACTTCTGCCATGTGAAGGCACCTAAAAAGAAGTCCATTCATGAACCAAGGAGTATGTTCTCACCAAACACTGAATCCCCCACCTCCTTGATCTTGGACTACCCAACATCTAGAACTGTGAGAAATAAAGTTCTGGTTTTTATAAGTCACTCAGTATAATATTCTGTTACAGCAGCCTGAATGGACTAAGACATGTACCCACCATTATTGTATTATACAGATTAATTTCCCTGCTAAAATTGTCTATGTCCCACATATTTATCCACCCCTCTTCCCTAAGCCCCAGCAACCACTGATCCTTTCACTGTGTTCATAGTTTTGCCTTTTTCAGAATGTCATACCATTGGAGTCAAATAGTATATAGCCTTTTCATATCAGCTACTTTCATACGTATTTAAGTTTCTTCCATGTCTTTTCATTTCTTGAAAGCTCATTTCCTTTTAGTACTGAATAATATTTCATTGCCTGGATGTACTATGGTTTGTTTATACATTCATCTACTGAAGGATATCTTGGTTGCCTCTAAGTTTTGGTAATTATGAGTAAAGCTGCTATAAACATTCATGTGCAGGTTTTTGTGTGGACAAAAATTTCCAACTCCATTTGTTTAAAGCCCAAGGAGCACAATTGCAGGATCATATGGTAAGAGTATGCATTGTTTTGAAAGAAAGTATCATTCTGTCTTTCAGAGTGGCCGTGACGTTCTGCATTCCCACCAGCAAAATATCAGAGTTCCTGTTGCTTTACATGTTCACCATCATTTAGTGTTGTCATTGTTTTGAATTGTTGCCTTTCTAATAGGTGTGTAGTTGTATCTCATTATTTTCATTTGCAATTGACTAATGGCATATGATATTGAGTACCTTCTTGTATGCTTGTTTGCAATCTGTATATACTCTTCAGTGAAGTATCTTTTCAGATATTTTATCCATTTTATTTTCTTTTATACTCACTGAGGACATGCTTATTGGTTTGAGAGAGAGGGGAAGGGAGGGAGAGAAACATCCATGTGAGAGAGAAACATTGATTAGTTGCCTCTAGTACATGCCCACTGGGACCAAGGACCAAACCCACAACCTAGCCTTGTGCCCTGACCAAGAATCAAACCCATGACCTTTCGGTTTATGAGACAATGTTCCAACAAACTGAACCACACCAGCAAAGGCCCTTTTGTCCATTTTTAAAATTGAGTTGTTTGTTTTCTTACTGTTGAGCTTTAAGAGTTGATTGAATATTTTGGATAACAGTCCTTTATTGGATATGCCTTTTGAAAATATTTATTTCCTATTCTGTGGCTTATGTTCTCATTCTCTTGAAATCCTGATTGATTTTTTAATTTATCCTGCATGAATTTTCAGATTTTTTTTTAGTTTTCAAATCAGTATTTCATTGATAGTCACAATAAATAAACATTACTTTGTGATACTTAGTTAGAGAGGACCTGACAACCTGTCCATTATTAGTTTGTATGTGTAAACATACTACAATCATACTCTAAATAGAGAAAAAACAGATGTTCATACATCAAGAAAGTTTGGGTGGAAACCCAAAACTCTAGTTGTGTTGCAAATAATTTAGAACAACCACAAGTATAATTTGCCAAGAGCTGGACTCTCTGCCTTCATGTGCCCATCATTGTCTGTATAAACATCAGTCAGTCACGTAGAGCTGTATAGGTCTCTAAGTCAACAAGATTTACAAATATGTTTTCAGCTTTTCAGAACAAGGTCGTTACTCAAATTGAGTTCTAAGCCTCAAAATGGCTAATTTGCAAACATCAGGTGAATTAAATTTCGAATTAAATGTGTTTTAGAAACATATACAAATCAGACCTGGAAGAATATCCTTGTTCATTGTAGAAGCAATATCTGGGTATGTGTTTTTAATCTATAAATTATCTGGAGAGCGATAGAGGAAAGAGAACCATAGATCTGCTCTGTACTTACTGATGCTCTGGAAGCAATATCCGTGATGGTGCAGAAGACAGCCAATTAATGGCTTTTGTGGTTTGCTAAATGCCTGAGTAAAGTTGAGGTGTTTGGTAACCACAAAAGCCCTTTGCTGCCACTATAGACCTAAGACTCCAATCGCAATTTATATTCTATACCAGCATTAAAGCTGGTAAAACAAACCAAAGAATAAATCTCTTTTCAAAACATTCTCTTTCTCCCCAAGAGGGTATGGATACTATTTTTTGAAGCTGTTTTTTTCTTAATTTCTTTCTGTTTATCTCAGTGGATTGATAGCAAGGAAATATATAAAAGGAGATGGCTAAAAAAGCAGTGTTGACTATGTGTTTTATGAAGAAATTATTATGGAAATAGACAAGGAGACAACCCATTTCTGCTCTGTTGTGTTTTGATTCTACAGTAGGAAAGTGGGAATACAGTACCCGGCCCTCCTGTTGGTATCCAGAGTAGCTTTCTTCATGTGAGTCTGGAGGAGATACCTTGGGGATTTTAGCTGGATCATTATGACTGCTTTTTCATTTTCCAGATATGAAACAAGTCCAGAAATGACTTGTTTAAAGTGACAAAACTAGTTAAGAGTAAAATTTGAATTCTGTCCTCATTCCTACCTCTGTTGTTACATGTGCTACTATAAAAGTCTTCTATAATAATTCAGTTTCTGTAGAGGAACTGAATGACATCCCTTCAACTCCAGTCTCTCATCCACTTTCCTGAGGGATCCCTCCAAAGCCTGTCCATGGTAATGCCAGTCTGTGAGTACCGGTTGTTGTCTGAAGAACACAAGGCTCCAGTCTCTCACTGCTTCCCATCCCCATGCCCTCCTACTGCCCACCTCAGACATGATGCTTTAGGAATATTGCATTATTACCTATTCCCTAACCCTACCACTTTTTTCTACTGGCTTTGTAAATTTATGCACAGGAGTCAGCCTGAATTGTTCTTTTTGACCTCTAACAACTTTTCACTTCTATCTTTTGATCCCTAGGTGCTTATTGTGAAGGTATTTATTTTCCCTTTTATGATTAAGAGACTATGTCTTTCATCTTTTTCACATTTTCTCAAGCAGGGTGCTTAAAGATCTGCATGTCTACCCAGAAGATAGGCTACCCACATGGGAGGAAATCACAACACACTTAAAAAATTCCCAATTTAAAAAGGCTCCTTGTTGACAGATAATATTTATCTCTTTTTTCACAGATTTTTATTTATTTATTTATGTATTTTTAGAGAGGGAAGGGAGGGAGAAAGAGAGAGAGAGAAACATCAATGTGTGGTTGCTGGGGGCCGTGGCCTGCAACCCAGGCATGTGCCCTGATGGGAATTGAACGTGTGATGCTTTGGTTTGCAGCCTGCACTCAATCCACTGAGCTACACCAGCCAGGCCTTTATCTCTCTCTCTCTCTCTTTTTTTTTATAGAGAAAGACAAGAGGGAAACACATTTACTGTTCTGCCCTGTTCCATTTTTTTCACAGTGTATCACTGAAATACTTATTCCTTTGTTTGATTTTTTACTTTTATTTTTCTGGATCTCTTTCCCCATATTAGGATACAAGCTGAATGAGGGTTCTCTTATTCACTATATCCTCAGTACTTGGGACAAATGTATAAACAAATAAGCATATTTGTCATTTGGAATCTCTCTCTATATAAAATGTTAATATGTTTATTAATACTATTTTTTTTCACTGAAGAAAGCAATAAAGGAGTCCCAAATGACTCTTCCTTGGTTCTTGGCCTTGTTATGTTTGCACAGTTTCAATAAAAACCTTGCTTTCTGTCCCCAGCACTAAATGGTATGAGCTTGTGCTGTTTGTACTCTAGACTTTAGAACAAAATAATGGTCCCACCTTCAGGCAAAGGACAGAAGCATTGTAGGTAGTATTCACATGTTGATCGATCCTGCATTTCATAAGAAATAAAGAAAAACTGAAGCTCTTTTTGGCTTATCTCCACCTCTTGAGAGCCTATAATTTCTCTCATTTGGATAAAAACCAATAGAGTAGAACCTTCATCACAGAGCACAGAAGTAATGTTGGAACAATTAAATGGTTACCTTTTCCCAATCAGAGTGTGTAGAATGAATTTTAAAAATGACTGTGGAGAGGGGTTGGGGAAGTTTGTTACCTGAATACTAATTCTTTTTTTTTAATTTTTTTATTGTTCAGTTACAGTTGTCCCATCTTTTTCCCCATTGCTTTCCCCTGCCCCTCCCCCTACCTACTCCCATAGTCAACCCCATTGTCCTTGACCACGAGTCCTCTATTCATGTTCCTTGACTTGCCCTTTTCCCTTCTTTCCCTCTATCCCCTCCCCTCTGGTCACTGTCAGTTTGTTGCTTACTTCTATGTCTGGTTCTATTTTGCTCGTCTGTTTTGTTGATTAGGTTCCACTTATAGGTGAGGGCATATGGCATTTGTCTTTTACTACCTAATTCTTGATAGCACTTCTCCTATGTCTTTGATGAAAGGACTTAATGTATACAAGCATCTTGGTAGGGAGGCTGAATGGTCTTGAGGTACCTGATGTTGGAAGTGATTCCAAGAAAGAAGGCATTACCTTTAGTCTTTAAGGTACAGGGTTAAAGAATAAGGAGATCCAAGACTTGAAAGGAACCTTAGAAAAGGACCATCAATCCCATGGATATTGAGAGAATCTGGTGGCTTCCTGCACTGAATCCCTTCTGTAGAACAGGATTGATTCTGACTACCTATTGTGCAGGTTCACTGTGTGGAGGAAGGGAAGAGGGGCTACCTGATTCCACTGATTCAAGCGCTATTGAGGAAAGCTATGGAGATGTCCTGTGGGATTAGGATATTTGGGGAGAAGCCTCAAAACAGAGAGGTGACCTGGTCACCCTTCAGAGGAGCAGCCCAGTGTGCCAGCCGCTCTGTTGTGCCCACTACAGCGAAGAATCCAGGTCTTCCTGCTTAGAGTTTGCTCCTGACAAAGAGGCTCCAACACAAGACCTTTTTGGATGCTGACCAAATCCACTTCACAGATAGGCAAACGAAATCCACTATCCATTGAAAGACCTTGCCTTAGCAAATCGAGGAAGAAAAACCCTGTTGAATAACCCAGCAGATGATTCCCCCGGAGGCAAAGTCAATGGAAACAAGGGAAGGAATAAAGGACGTACACCAAGGGCTTCAACTCGCAAGCTTTGTTCTTTTCACTTTGCAATGATGACATTTCATGTCCCTACGTGGAACTTTCATATATATATATGAACATATTTTTTCATTTTTTCCAACTATTTATTTCACTGTATTACAGTCATGTACAAGTTCATTTCTTCACTTTCTGACCATGAAAGTAAAATTTTCATCAGCTATTCCTTCCTTTCCCTTCCTAAGTATTCGGTAGCTGGCAATCTTCACTTGACATCCTTCACCCCAGCCGGGTACTCTCATTCCCTTGTGTTTGTGCTCATCGGCTGTGCTGTGTTACCCGTTCCCATCTGGCACACGGTTCTGCTCTCTTCTAATACAGTGTCTGAAAAAGTGGCACTTATGTTATATTTAAGGACTACTCTATTTTAATCTTATCAAATATTCAGGTAGAATACTGTGCAAAGATTTTTTTTAGATTAAATTTGGAGGTAAATGAAGCTGCCCAGTAAAAAGATCACTGAAAAAAAAAGGCAGGCACAACATATTTTATACTCTTTTCAAAGAATTTTTTAAAAGTTACCATGACTGAGTAGGTGGTTGTTTTCCTGATTAAAAGAAAGTCAGAGAGGAATCATTACTTTTTCATGTGGGAGAAAGAAAGGAGAACTTCTAGGAGACATTTCCTTTAATTTTTTTAAATTGGTTTTAGAAAGAGAGACAGAAACATCAATTTGTTTTTCCACTTACTTATGCATTCATTGGTTGATTCTCGTATGTGCCCTGACCAGGGGTCAAACCCACACCCTTGGTGTATCATAATGACACTGTAACCAAGTACCTGGCCAGGACTAGGAGAGGTTTTCTAATGAGCCATCAATCTCAATAGCTATTCTCAGTTAATACTTTTATCTCTAAAACAGAAATGTAAAGTTCAACACTTTTTTCAATAAAGTAAAATTTAAAAAGTAGCAGCCATGAAAGCACTAGTATAGTTTTGGGAATAAATTATTTTTTAAAGCAACAAATGGAGTTAAAAATGAATGGGGCATACAGCCATTCAGAGAATATTGAAGAGCCTCCTCTGCTTGTCTAGGCATTTTACTGAAATATTACTTGTTCTGACATTTCACGAGTATGCGTAGGAATCTTCTCATATATTCACTTAAGCTCCGCTGGCTCAGGGGCTTTCTACTGCTGTGCCTCTAGCACCTACCTTGGTGCCTGGCACTTACTTGCTGCTCACAAATACACTGACTAAATAAAAGGGTGATTTATTTTAGCAAAACTCCTTTAATCACTTTTAAAAATCTGACTGGTTAGATTCATTATTATCTTAAATATATCCGTTTTATGGGTAACAGAAGGCCTGGAATTTTAAGGTTATTGACCAAAATCACTCATATGGCCTATCTCTTCTCAATGCACAGAATTTTTATGCACAGAATTTGCCCTTTTCTCTAAATGTATCCTTGTCATGAAGATTTCTTTGCTAAGAAGAATTTGGGCCCATTGGATCAATGTATCAATAAACATCATCAAGTCTATGTTAACAAGAGTTCATTTTTTGTGCCTGTAAATTAAGGTAAATATACTAAGCCAAAGTTTTCATTGATGCCTATTTCATCTTAAAATGCAGCTAGAGATCCTATATCATGTGCACAGTAACTTGCCAAGCAAATTTGCTGAAGAAAATATAGTCGTTTTGATTGTACCTACAAAAATGGAGCTTGGTATTTTTAGAAAGCAGCCCGACTCTCTCATGTAATACTATCTAAATATTTACCTACCACTCGCAATTTAAACTGAGGTAGTGACTGACTGGATAAACTAGGGTGGGTGAAGGCATAAGACCAAACACATGAGTTGTTTGGTGCCCATTCTAAAGATCTTGGTTTCTAGACCTCATATATAAGTGGCCAATGGTTACTAAGGTAAAGTAAAACAAGATAAAAAATAAGCCTTTCCAATAATCCTGCAAACTATCTACATAGTATCTGTATAATTATCTTATTTTTTATACTTGTCATATAATGTGCAATATAACTTTAATAAAAAAAGGAGAAAACATTCTTGAGTAACAAATTACCATAACCAACAGTTCTATATAGAAAGCACATGATATTTTTACTTTGTGGTATTCAATCTCCTTTGATGAATAAGCTTTATGAAGCCTTTACAGACCTTATGTGAAATCATGCACCAAGCAGATTCTTAATAAATCTTAATTGACTGTTTTTTGATCACATTTTGTTAATGAGTTTTTCTGGTCCCTAGTTTGGGCTATTTAAAACTCACCCTGTGTTGGCTAAGAGATTGTCTAAGATGTTTTGCTAAATAATATTCAGCACAGCTCTAGTTGTTTTCTGAAATAGCTTCCTACCCATTTCAACTTAGCTGCAGATTTGATGTGGGCACAGGACCCATTACCTCTTAACATTTTCTTGTTTATTACTCTAATGAAAGTGTCCTAACCTCGCTATTTGTAAGGGCTGAGGAAATCCCAGGTCACTTTGTCATGGCCCAGATGGGTTACAGTCTGCATTTCATTCTCCCCTGATATCATCTGAGTGGTCTTGGCATTGGTAGAGCCAAATATGCATTCACATGTTACCAGTGGTTATAATCACAGTTTTAATGTGCAGCAACAGTGCCCAGTGTAGTCTTAGAAAAGGGAATTTGGCAGGGAAAAGATCTCTCACGGTGCCTCCAGGTAGCCTGTCCTTACCTGTCACTACCTGGCATCTATATGCAAGTGAAATAATCTTCCCAATTTGTATTTGGGCAAAATGCCATCACAGCAGATGGACATGAGTGTATGTAACTGGGAAATTATGCATATACATTAAATATGCAGACTATGAGCATGAGTCCTTTCTAGGAACATCCAAACATCTGTCTGCTCTGAGCTTTTGTGTGTGCTGTTCAGACCACATGTCGTCACAGCAGGGGGGCCTTGTCAAGATGAAGAAAGGAGCGCTCGTGAATTCCATGAAAGCTGTTTCATAGGGTACATTTATCTCCCCGGAGCAAAAGGAACATACAAGTAGTGTGAATGTTATTTGTTATGATTTCAAGATAGCACATTTTATTTTTTTTAGTGGCAACAAAGCAAAATTTTGGCATATTATAGGAAAATTAAAATTTGGATCAATTTAAAAAATGTATTTGTGTGATATGCTTCTGGTATTTAGGCCTTGATAGAATCATTCAAAGGTTCACATTACTTATTTAAATTGCTTTTGTCTGAAACCCAAGCAGTCATACCAATCAGCATTTTTAAAGCAACTTTGTAACTCATCTTGCAAGGCAAGATCTATTTTTAGGCTGTGTATGTTTTATTTACTGCAGGTGTACCCCAAAGTAGTAAAGCATCCTTTATTATTTGACTGGTGGAATCTCAGTATTTTGAAATTCTTGTAAAATAGCAGTAAGGTTAATCCCTAAGTATGTTTCATTTTTTGACAAAATATTGTCCTCATAATATGGATGTAACTTGTTTTTAAATTTTTTGAATATTTCACCTTTGCATATAAATTAAAGGACTATATTGAGTTATCTTGTAATATTTATTTATTTTAAATCACTGAAAATTATTTTTTTCATCCATAATTGCTATAATTTTACCATCCTTTGCATGAACTTGCCACATGCTTAAGTGATTATTTGCCTATCCTTTTCTCTCTCAAAGGTCCTTTAATATTAAATTAATAAATAATATAATACTATAATAATGTCATAAAGTACAAATTATTATTCTCACTACTCATGAACTTATATTTTACTTTTCAGTGACTATTTTTTAGCAAAGTTAATGTAAAAATTAAAATGCCATAAAACTACAATCTATCATTCATATGTATTTTTTATGACTCCAGAGTCTTAGAACACAGTACTACTCAAATGACCTAATATATGGTATATTTCTAATAAGATAACCTTTACAAGGTAAACTTTGAATATTTTGTATTCTAGTATCTTTAAAATGTTATATAGCTGAAGCATTGGCAATGCATGTAACAATTAAATGTCCCATAGGACATTCTAACTCAGCTAGATTCATGTAGTAGTTACAAATGTTTAATTCAAAGTTAGAGCTGTGCTTATTGAAAGAGTGGAAATAAGCACTATAATATAAAATTACAGAGCTAGGTGCTTAGAAACTTATATAATATTTATGTTATAAAAATAATACACAGGATACATTTATCTAGGGAATATTTAGAGTTTCAACCATCCCTATATTTGACATTAAAAAAAACTTCTCTATTTGTAACATTTAGATGCTTTATTATTATAAATACAGTGCTGTATATATTTTGATTATCCAATTAGAAAAAACTGCATTTATTAAAAGATCTGATCATTTAGCATTTAATGATGCAAATATTGCAATTAATAAGTCTATGGGTTATCTTCAGTTACATAAATGTGCCTTACAAGTATGATTAGAAAATTTCTGTCAGTACATTAATTTACTATTCTTTTTTCATTTTTTAAATTATATTTTATTGATTATGCTATTATAGTTGTCCTGATTTTTTACCCCTTTGTGCCCCTCCACCCAGCACCACCCACTCTGTCAAGCAATCCCCACACCATTGTTCACGTCCATGGGTCATGCGTATAAGTTCTTTGGCTGCTCTATTTCCTGTACTGTACTTTACACCCCCATGGATATTCTGTAACTACCTATGTGTACTTCTTAATTCACTCCTTCATCCATCCTCCCTCAACCTCTTCCCATCCAGCAACCATCAAAACGTTCACTATATCCATCCATGATTCTGTCTCTCTTCTTCTTGTTTGCTTAGTTTGTTTTTTAGATTCAACTGTTGATCGATATGTATTTTTTGCCATTTTATTGTTCATAGTTTTGATCTTCTTAAATAAGTTCCATTTAACACTTCATACAATAATACTTTGGTGATGATGAACTCCATTAGTTTTTTCTTGTCTGGGAAGCTCTTTATCTGCCCTTTGACTCTAAATGAAAGCTTTGCTAGATAGAGCACTCTTGGCTGCAGGTCCCTGCTTTTCATGACTTTGAATATTTTTTGTCAATCCCTTCTAGCCTGCAAAGTTTCTTTTGAGAAATTAGCTGACAGTCTTGTGGGAACTCCTCTGTAGATAACTTTTTTCTTTTCTCTTGCAGCTTTTAAGATTCTCTCCTTTCCTATAACCTTTGGCATTTTAATTATGATGTGTCTTGGAGTGAGCCTCTGTGCATCCATCTTGTTTGGAATTCTCTAAGCTTCCTGTACTTGCATGTCTATTTTCTTCACCAAATTAGGAAAGTTTTCTTTTACTATTTTTTCATGTAGATTTCCAATTTCTTGCTTTTTCTCTTCTCCTTCTGGCACCCCTATTAGGCAAATGTTACCCTAGAAGCTGCTTATACTATCCATATTTTTTTGGATTCTTTTTTCTTATTATTCTGAGTGGTTGTTTTTTGCTCCTTTATGTTTCAAATCATTGATCTGATCCTTGGTTTCATCCACTCTACTGTTGTTTCCATGTAAATTGGATGCAATTAGTGTGTCCGTCATTTCTGACTGGATTTTTTTTGTTTTTGCTGGTATAGTCCTCACTAAGTTCCTTGAGCATCTTAATAACCAATGTTTTGAACTCTGCATCTGATAGATTGCTTATCTCCATTTTATTTAGCTTTTTTTTCTGGAGTTTTCCTCTGTTCTTTCATTTGGGCCGTGCTTTTTTGTCTCCTTGTTTTGGCAATCTCCCTGTGTTCATTTCTATAAATTAGGTAGAGCTGCTTTGACCCTGTGTCTTGGTAGTGTGGCCTAATGTAGAAATGTCATATGGTCCAGTGGCGCAGCCTCCTCTATCATCCAAGCTGGTTACCTAAGGTGCACCCTTCAATGTGGACTGAATATACCCTATTCTTGTAGTTGAGCCTTGATTGCTGTTGGCGGATGAATGGGAGGGATTTACCCAGGCCAGTCAGCTGCAAGGACTGGCTGTGACCATTGACCACCAACCTCCGCCCTCCAGGGAGGATCACCTATGCGGGGGTAGAGTGGTGGTGCTCCAAAGTGGTCTGTAGCTGTCCACTGGGTGTGCTGGCCCTGGGGTTTCCCAGTTGGTGCAGGCCAAGGTCAGCCCCCACCTGTGTTTTGCCTGGGGGCACCACATCTGAGCTATAAAGCAATCTGAGAAGGCTGCTACTTGTGGTAGGCTTGGACATTCCCAAACAAAGCCAAGCTGTGATTCTTACCTGGCTGCTGCTAGTGCCTGGCCTGGGGCTCACTAAGGCCAGCTGTTGCTTATTTGATAGGATTTAGGAAGTTGTAAAGCATGAGCCAAGACTAGCTATTCATATGGAAAAGCAGCTTGGGTGGGCCTGTAAATTGCATGGGGCCTAATCTCTGAGGATCTCCAAGGTGAGTCAGTGTTAGCCAGGTTGGAGTTTAAGATATGGCACGGGTTTACTGGCTCTGTGCGGGGAGGGTTTAGCTAAGGGACAATGGCCTCTGCTCTCCTTGATGCCAGACACCTCACTTTCTCCCTATATACCACCAGTACCTTTCAAGCTGCTATCCTAGTGCTGGAGCGCAGAGGGAGTGAGTCTGGATAGTTGAGTCTGTGTATGGGTTCTTTAACAGGAACTGGTTGGGGCTCCAGAAATTTCTTCTGTGAACTCAATGCCTGCTGGTTTTTGCAGCCAGTTGCGGGGACTGATCTTCCTGGCACTGGAACCCTGGGCTGGGGGCCTACTGTGGGATTGGGACTCCTTGCTCCTGAGATATCCCTCATGAATTTTTATCCACCAGACATGGATGTGGAACCAGTTTGTTCCTCATCTGTGCCCCTCCTACCAGTCTGGATGGATGTGGTTTCTTTAATTCTGCAGTTGTCAGACTTCCATTCAACTCAATTTCTGGCAGTTCTGAGTGATGGTTTTTCTATACTTTAGTTGTAATTTTGATGTGGTTGTGCATATAGGTGAGCCACTTAGCATAATGTTCCCCAGGTCCAACCATGCTATCACAAAGGGTAACATTTTCTTCTATTTTTACAGTCTAGTATTATTCCATTCTGTAAATGTCCCATAGTTGTTTTACTCACTTATCTCCTGATGGACACTTGGGCTGCTTCCTTATCTTGATGATTGTAAATAATGCTGCAATGAACATAAGGGTGCTTATATTCTTTCAAAGTAGTGTTTTAGGTTCCTTTCAGTATATTCCCAGAAGTGGATAGCTGGGTCAAAAGGCAGATCCATTTTTAACATTTTGATGTATCTGCATACTGCTTTCCACAGTGGCTGCACCAGTCTGCACTCCCACCAACAGTGCAAAAGAGTTCCTCTTTCTCTACATCCTAGACAACCCTTGTTTGTTGATTTATTAATGATGGCCATTCTGACAGGTGTGAGATGGTATCTTATTGTGGTTTTAATTTACATTTCTCTGATGATTATTGACATTGAGCATCTTTTCATATGTCTATTGGCTGTCAATATGTCCTCTTTGGAGAAGTGTCTATTAAGGCCCTTTGCCCATTTTTTAATTGGATTGTTTCTTTTTTTGGTGTTGAATTTTGTAAGTTCTTTATAAATTTTGAGTATTAACCTAATGTCAGATGTATCAGCAAATATGTTCTTCCATTCTGTGGGTTACCTTTTTATTTTGTTGATGGTTTCCTTTGCTGTGCAAAAAACTTTTTAGTTTGATGTAGTTCAATTTGTTCATTTTTTCTTTGGTTTTCCTTGCCAGAAAGATATATTTGATAAAAAATTGCTATGAGCAATGTCTGAGATTTTGCTGCCTATGTTTTCTTTTAGGATTTTTATGGTTTCTCATTTAACATTTAAGTCTTTGATCCATTTTTAATTTATTCTTGTGTGTGGTGAAAGAAGGTGGTCTAGTTTCACTATTCTGAACATATCTGTCCAATTATCCCAGCACCATTTATTGAATAAACTATCTTTAGCCCATTGTATGTTCTTGCTTTCTCTGTTGAATATTAATTGACTATAAAGGTGTGGGTTTATTTCTGGGCTCTAGGCAGAGCAGCAAAAAGAAAAAAGATCCACTTTGTTATTAGGAATAGCACATGGGATAATTATGGACTTTTTCATTTTGATGGTGGCTGGTTGGTTCACTCAGAAGTGGCAGTTTTTCATATTACCTGGTCCTAATAAAATAATTAGATATGTGTATTTTTTTAGTTTGGTTGTTGCTTACATGTGAAAATTCAGAGGTAAGAATTGAATAATACATGACTAGTTAGAAACTATAATTTTCTACCATATAGCTCTTATGTCAGCCAGCTGTGTTGAGCCCATTATTATTATAACCAGATATTTAAGAGTCTAAACATAAAAGAAACATGTTAAAAATAAGAAACAAATGCTTTGGAGTGACTAGTACTTTTGCTTAAGTCAGCACAGTTTCTGTATGTAATGCTGTGTATTAGAAATTTTTATACCCTGAGTGAAGCCCTGTCATGTTCTAGAAGCAGGGGTGTCCAGCCTTTTGGCATTTCTGGGCCACACCAGAAGAAGAAAAGTTGTCTTGGGCCACACATTAAATACACAAACACTAACAAAATCTGATAAGCAAAAAAAAAAAAATGAAGGTTTTAAGTGAATTTACAACTTTGTGTTGGGCCACATTGATAGCCATCCTGGGCCACATGTGGCCCATGGGCTGTGGGTTGGACACCCCTGTTCTAGACTGAGGTATATGGGGAGTGTACCCAGTTTTTGCTTAATGTCACTATAACACATATAAGCAGTGCTAAACTGGCATCGTTCTTTAATTTTATTTTTCATTTACAGTGTACATGCAGTATTATTTTGCCTTAGATTCAGGTATACAGCATAGTGTTTAGACAATGATATGTTTTACAGAGTGGTCCCCACATATTTCCAGTACCCACCAGACAGCATACATAGTTATCACAATATTATTGACTATATTCCCTATGCTGCACTTTACATCCTCATGACTGTTTTGTAACTACCAAGTTGGAGTTCTTAATCCCTTCACCTTTTTCACCCAGTCCCCCAGCCTCCTTCCTTCTGGCATACATCAGTCTTTTCTCTGTGTCTATGAATCTGTTTCAATTTTGTTTGTGTATTTTGTTCAGTAGATTCCACATATGAGTAAAATCATATGGCATTTGTATTTCCCTGACTTATTTCACTTGGCATAATGCCCTCTAGGTTTATCTATGCTGTCTCAAATGATTTCATTCTTTTTATGGCCAAGTGATATTCCATTGCATGTACCACCATATTTTTATCCATTTATCTATTGGTGGGCACTCGGGTTGCTCCCATAGCTTGGCTATTGTAAATAGCATGGCAATGAACATAGGGGTGCACACAATCTTTTGAATTAGTGTTCTGGGTTTTTTTAGATATATACCCAAAAGTAGAATTGCTGGCTCATCAGGCAGTTTCATTTTTAGTTTTTTTAGTTATCTCCATATTGCTTTCCACAGTGGCTGCACCAATCTGCGTTCACACCAATAGTGCACTAGGGTTTCCTCTTCTCCACATTGTCGCCAGCACTTACTGGTTGTGGACTTACTGATAGCTCTTCTGACAATTGTGAGGTGATATCTCATTTGTCATTTTAATTGCATTTCTCTGATGATTAGTGACATTGAGCATTTTTTTTCATGTGTCTATTGGCCATCAGTATATCCTGTTTGGATAAGTGTCTATTCAGGTCCTCTGCCCATTTTTAAGTTGAATTGCTTGTTTGTTTGTTTGTTTTCATGTTAAGCTGTATGAGTTCTCTACAAATTGTGAACACTAATCCCGTTACCAGATGTATCACTGGCAAATATCTTCTTCCGTTCAGTAGATTGTCTTTTCATTCTGTTGATGGTTTCCTTTCCTGTGCAAAAACTTTTTAGTTTAATGTAGTCCCATTGCTTATTTCTTTCTTTTTAAACTGACATTATTTGTTGAGATAATAGGCTTGATTTTTGGTCCCACAACTAATGCTCAAATATCATTTTTGTTAGCTTGCCCTTTACAAATATTTTTAGTCTCAACTCCCAGACTTCTCCTCAACACTAGGGAACCTGCTAGACTTGTTTCACTTAAATATGAGTTTACTGAAAAAAAATATTTAATTAGATTGGCTATTTGGCAAAAATCCTTGCAGGAAATTTGGTCCTGTCCAAAAAGTCCATGGAAACATTTGGTCAGTGTCAAAAGATCTGATATGTGCGGATACATTAGCAGGCCATGCATCGAGAGACCCCTTTCTCAACGTGTTGTCCTCTGAGCACTTTACCTACTGCAGAACTCTTCCTCAGCACTCGTGGTTACTACAAATTCTGTTCTTCTGCAAGATCCTAACCTTAACCCATCTTTCTAGCCTCAAGAGCCATTACCAGCTGGGAAACTGAGGCAAGAAGCATTATTATTGAAACTGCAGCCACAACACAATTATTGGACCAGTAAAAAATGATAACACTTTTATGTATTCTATAAACTAAAAATATAAATAAGCATCATGGGCTATTTGAACCCAGGGACTTTTTATCTGCATGGACATACTGATACCAAATATTAAGGGTCATTTTGTGTGGACCAGATAAATGCATTGATGTTTTGAACAGGACCACTGTCCACTAATCAGCAAAAATAAGCCATTCCTCAATTTTGTAGTGTTTGTCCAGGTGCGTGTGTGTGTGTGTGTGTGTGTGTGTGTGTGTATGTATTATCAGTAAAGGGAAAAACAGGTAAGACTGACATTTTTTGTTTTGAAGATAGCAGACTCAGATCAATTCTTTGGCCATTAAAATGACTGATACATTTCATACTGATCTGGGAGAGAGATAGTCCCTTTGACTTTGACTCAATCTCTGGTTATTACTGTGAAATTTGCCTTCTGTCACTGCTATCACTCTCTGTCAGTCCAATGCTAAAACACAGAAAATTTCTTATTTTTAAACATTACCCGTCAATTTGTTTGGTTGGAGTGACAGCTTCCCAGTTGTCTGAAACTGCCCCCTATTTTTTGCACTTTTTTATTATTTTAACACATGATCAGTATCTACTTTGGGCCTTGGGATTGCCGGTTTTTGGTTTAAGAACAGGAGTTATATGGTTATCATGCAGTCATTCAAGTTGTTTTTTCATTAATTCTCTTATTAGCAATCATTGCCTTGGCACATTCTAAGATATTGTTCTATATTGTTTTCTTCCCTTTGCTAGCTAACACATCAAGTAACATCCCAGAAAAAGTCATCTGATTTCCTGCTGAGAACTTACTTCCTTGATAAATAAGCAATTTCAATTCCTCTACATAAAAATAGGAATTTGAAGTATATACACTTTGACATATTTTAGATTTTTATATACAAGGCTCCAGAAAAATAAATACAAAATTTCATTTCTTACTCTGTTTGTTAAGTTTCAAGAACTCCCTGACCCTTTATAACTCATCAGTCACGTTTTTTCCTTCTAGGACTATAATGATGAAATTCGTCAGGAACAACTACGTGAATTATCTTACTTAAATGGCTCAGAAGACTCTGGCCGTGGCAGAGGTATTAGAGGCAGAGGGATCAGAATAGCCCCCACAACGCCTTCAAGGTACATTGGTTTTTACTTTAAGTAAATTAACAGCCAGTGAGGATGGCAATCTTTTGCTTGCTTGCTCTGTGGCATGATCACAGCAAGAAATTAGCAACAACATCAGCAACAGTAACCACCACCTCCACAAAAACAGTGAATGCTTACATAACACATAAGAACTTCCATGAATTAACTCATCAAATCCTCTACACTAAGGTTAAATATTACATACAGGTAGTAAAATGAGATATAGAAAAATGTAAGGAATTTGCCCAGCGTCACACACATAGCTTGATTACAGAATTCACAGTTTGAGCTCTTAGCCAACTGTGTAAAGAGAAAGTTATAAATTTTATCTGTGCCTTAGGTGGCCCTTGAATTGTCATAGTCTTGCCAGCTACATATAGAGATAGATGATGATACATAAATGGAAGGAAGGAAGGAAGGAAGGAAGGGAGGGAGGGAGGAATGGAGGGATGGAAGGAGGGTGGGAGGGAGGGAAGGAAGGAGGGGAAGGAAGTAGGGGGAAGGAAGGAAGGAAGGAAGGAAGGAAGGAAGGAAGGAAGGAAGGAGGCATAGAGAGAGAAAGAAAGAAAAGAAAGAAAGAGAAAAAAGAAAGGAAAGAAATGTAGATATATAGGTTGATAATATAAATAATAGTAGTACAAAAAGCCAGAAGCATACTTTTTGCTGGGCAGATGGTAAGGATATTTAAAGTTCAGTTACATTTGACTTTGCAATGTCTTTGGTCACCAGGGATTTGTTTTGTAGGACTCTATCATGCTTTCAACAGAAAGCATTAGTTTGAAAACAAGTAAAAAATACTCACATCCTTCACACAGAGACATTGTAATTCTGTCATTCTATCACCCTATTATAGTTGGCCTTCAAATCTCTGAAAGACATAGACCTGGAATATTATTTATATATTGCATGGAAGTCAGCTGAATAGATTATAAGATATATGCTGATTCAATTTATTTATTAGTTATGCTTCAAATATTTTCAATAAGTACTGTCAAAACACCAGCATTTTAATATTTACATTATAATTGCATCAAACAGTTTTTTAAATAACCAGAAAAAGTTAAGAATAATAAACTTCCAAATAAAATATGAAGGCAATAAGTATCTAAAGGCAAAATATGAAGATTCTTGACATTACATTTGACTAAAGGAAACACTTCTCAAAATGTTCTGAATCTAGAGCTTATTTTTGTATATTTATCTTTAAAAAATAAAAATAGAGCTATTTAGTGCTATCCAGAAACATTTATTTATTTCTAAAAATGGCATAGCTTTTTTATGGACATACTTTTTATGGAATCAGCCTTTTGTAAAACATTGCATGGTACTAACCTCATCATGATGGGTTATAAAATGACATAGCAGGTATCTTCAAATGATTGAGTCATATGGTTTAAATCATGAACTTGTTGCTTTTATAGTTCAAACAAATGACATTTATGTCTACAGAGGAAACATTTTTTTTCTGTATTCCTTGAAATTGAGATCACTTTTTAAAATAATGCATTAACCTGCTTTTGAGATTATAAGATCTTTGTATTGATAGATTTTATTTTGTTATTAATGTTGTTTAATGTAGTATTATATTTGCCATATTTGAGATAACCATATGAGCTTTTTATTTCAGTGAAATTTTGTACTAAAAATTTAACCTCTATTGATTTAATAAAGAATAGTGCATATGGTCTATATTTTTAATTATCTTAATAGACAAATTTGACCAAGAGCTTTTGTTTTTAATATCCCATGGATCTCACAGATCTGAAACTACATACATAAAGAGAAAAGAAAATTAATGTTGAAAATTAAACCTCACTTTCAATGCTGTATTGATGTTTTTAATGTATTAACATTAATGAAAGTAAATGGAGCAGAACTCTGTTGTCTTCTATTTCAAACCAGATAATGAAATGTATCTATAAATACGAAAGAATAAGGAAACAGTTCCTCAAAACAGAAAATCATATTGATCAGAAAGCCCTTGTAAATGTGTTAATGTTAATGGTAATTTGTACATATTTATGAAATTGTGACTTTATGAAGCTATTCAGTTGCACATATTCAAAAAGAATGGTACCTAGAATATTTTTAAACTTCTATAATAATATGTCAAAAGTTTATTTAAAGGAAATTTCATGTTTCAATAAACATATGCATGAAAACTAATTCTCTGATAACATATACATACTAGAGAACAGCATTGCATGTATATTATAATAGTTTGTTACCTAACTCAGGAATTAAGTCATGTGACATCTCTAACACACACCATTACTATATGCTGAGTGACAGCAGGCAGTGGAAAATGAAACATTAGAGGTATACTGTTTACTATAAGGAGAATTAATACTTAGAACTAATGGTGTTTATTAAATAAGGGAGTGATCATATTTGTTTCTAAAAAGACTCCTCAGTCATCCCTGAGGGTGGGAAAGAAGGGACAGAAAGACACTGGCTCACGCCAAGCAAGCCAGTGGGAAGACGAGTCCTTTATTCAACAGGGAAAAGAACACCATTTGAAGTGTAGAGATACAGAACCAGATATTAGAATTTATAGGAATTAGGGCCTAATTATATGCTGGAAAAGAAAGAGGGCCCAAGACAAGAATAACTCTGTGATATCTGGCCTAGTTAGAGATTGTTATATCAACTAAGGTTAGGTGAACAACCAAGTTAAATGAAGACCATAATTATTCCTATAATTAATTCTAGCTCTTTGGATGTGCTAGGATGATCTTTGGCAGGTGACTTGCACTTTCTGTGCCTTTGTTGTTAACCTTTAAAATAGCTTAGAAACTGTTACCTGACAAACTCGTCAAGATTTTCAAATTCGATGGTGCATATAAACAGGAATTTCCAAAGTGGTCTGCACATTGGAATCAGAGGACTTCCTGCTTCTAGGTACTGTGATTTCATCGGCCTGGAGTATGGTCTAGAATTTGGAATTTTCAAAGGTCTTCAGGTAACTAATGTGCAGACAAGTTAAAGAATCTCTAATGTAAGGCCCATAATCCAGGATACGGCTTATGTTAGGAAGGAAACAGATAATAAACGTAATTCAAGTTAGGGAGTGCAGGGAACACCACGGGAGAAAGAGGATAGAAGTTAGAAAATGAGGACAACCATATGCCAGCGGGCCTCAGGAATAGAGAAGCCAGTGAAGGAGGCTGAATAAGAAAAAGAAGGGGGAGGAAATGTGGAGAAAAGCAAGGTCACAAAGTCCAAAAAAGGCAGTTTGCACACACAAGTCCACAGTGATAAGTAAAATAGGGAGGCACAGTGAAATGGGCACTGTAAACAAATCCAGGGGATTCTGAAATTGGTGGGCCCCTCTTGAGCTCATTTAAGAGTATTTTCCACAAATTGGCAAAAGCTATGCCTAGATTACACTTTTTAATTTTATTTTTCAATTATAGTTGGCATTCAATATTATTTTGTATTAGTTTTCAGTATACAGTGTAGTGGTTACACAATCATATACTTTACAAAGTGTTTCCCCCAATATTTCCAGTATCCACCTGGCACCATACAGTTATTACAATATTATTGACTATATTCCTTATACTCTACTTTACATCCCCATGACTATTTTGTAACTACCAGTTTGTACTTCCAAATCCCTTCACCTTTTTTATTTGATTCAAGAATAAGGAGTTGAAGACTTAAATGGGGAAAAATTTCAAGAAGTGAGAAAAATGAAGGAAAGGATACTGTAGTATGGATTCAACCAGGGACTGTATCCTAAAATAGGTTGATGCAGACCCTGGCTCATGGGGTCCGCCACATGGTGGATGAGACATGAGACAGTCACATGGAGTACGGAGTCCCGTGGAGGAAAAGGGACAGCATGGCTTTTCTCTCAAGGGGAGCAAAAGCCGAGGCCCTCTCTGTGACTGGCCTTTATTGGGTTTCTCGGCACATTACATGATGGTCCTCATTTACCATGCACAGGTTTGCTTCAGGTGGTTACCTTTTATAGAAAACAAAGGAGCCAATGCTGCTGATCACATCACAGAAGAGGGGTATTTGCAAATGCAAAGGGAAAAGTGTTTGAACTGCCCTTGGAAGGTTTAGCATGGATTTTAAGAAGTTACTTTGCAGTAAACTTCCTCAATTCAGGGTGAGGAAGTTTTAGAAAAAGCAAGTCTCAAAGTGGCCTAGGTACATTGCAGGCCTGATTCCCCACGGGAGAACCTATCCATGGGTGTGGGTCTTGTGCATCTCCGAGTGGGAGCTGAGCCCACGCCATGCAGAATGGTCTCCTACAATAGGTGGTGTAAATCTTACGTTGAATTGGAGAAAGGAGATGTGGGGTTAATATTCCAGGGAAAGGGCACAATGAGTCAGATTCAGGAGACAGGGTTGCTAGGGCTGTGTCTTAAAGACAGTTGATAAAGGAATTGAATGAAAAGTTAGATATGATGCAAGGATCATACAATTTTAAAACAGGAAGAATTTATTACAGATTCAGAAATCTGATTTGACCCATCAAGGGAAAAAAACCCACCACAGGCCCAGTGAGTTACAATACCTGTGATTATTTAGTGGTACACCCCACACTTGTGAATGTAGTTTAAAGTAGGTGACATATAATTTACTAGCCACACATGAATACTTTTGAGAGTGTGAAAATGCTAAACTGAATGGGAAACTAGAGCAATGGCTGTAAATCAGAACAATTCTGGGCAAACCTGGAAATATGCTCACTCTACTTATGAGGAAACAGATAGGTGCTAGGCCCAGTGATGGTAATAATAATAATGGTCTTTACATTCTTTTTTATAGCTGTGTCTTTATATTACCATTATAATATAGAATATTGTATTATCATGATAATGCAGAATATTGCCTCCTCAGCTATGTTGTGCTTGAAGCAGCACCTGGCCTTCTGGGCCTTTTGTGTTTCTCCTTCCACCAGTCTAGGAGAGCGTTCTCTATACATTCGACTCACAATAAGTTCTCTGATAATTTCTCTGTTCATCAACTCTATAATCTATTTAAAACTTTTAAAAGCTTTACCAGCATTCTTGCTGTTCACTCGTAAAAGCTCATTTTCTGCAAGCAAGAAAGAACCAGCTGACTGCTATTCATAGCAGAAAGCATAACCTACATTCCCATCTGCGGGTGCAGCCAAACAGTGTGATTGTTGACATCCCAATGATCATTATTTTTCCCAAAGCTTTAGTGTTGCTGCTGAAAGCAGTGCTTTCTAGAGGCCAGCCTTTCAGACATAATAAAAAGTGAAATAACCACACTTCTGCCCAAAGACTTCAGACAAACACTCAACCTCTCCAAAGGCCTCGGAATGCCATAAAAGTTGGCTACATCCATTTGATCTCGGGCTTTTAGCACAAGTTACTTTTGTGTCAAGCACTGTAGTACAGAGTATTTAGTCTATTTTTTTTTTTGCAGAATCCTAATATATTTTACTAACACCATAGTTACCAGAGGAAAATAAATTACATCAGGGGCTCTACCCATTCAGGGGATTACATGCATGATAATAAACCAGTGACACTAAGTTGCGGTTTCAAGTGACCTCAAGTTTAAGCTACTATAATATACAGAATGATATTACCGTGGTCAGAGTTTCACATTTTATTAAGTGTTAAAGTACAGACAGACTTTTTTGTTGTTGATGACAACATTGCACATCACTGTCAATAACCTTAAGTGTGGAGGAGACATTTGCATTTAGCAGCTCAGTTTCATAGGTGGTCCAGCGAGTCATTATCAGACAATGCTCTCAAGTGGGTCTTCTTGGTAACTTGAGAATACAATGAGAATGGGTTGGTTTTATAGTTTTATAGTTTTATAAAAGAAAATATTCAAGTATTTTACCTGCTTTTCATAACTAAGTCATAACCAGCATTTACAAAATTTATTCTACTGTGGAGGTCAAAGTACTTCACATTCTAAAGAATCTCAGTTAAACACGTACGCACGCACGCAGCAGTTAATTGGGTTTCTTCCTATTGTACGGAGGCTGTAGGATGAGAGCTTTGTCTGTTTCAGTCCCTTTTCTCTTATTGCTTGTTCCTCATCTGTATGTGTCGTTTTTCCTAGGGGTCGTGGGGGTGCCATTCCTCCTCCCCCGCCACCTGGACGAGGTGTTCTCACTCCCCGAGGGACCACTGTGACCCGTGGAGCTCTTCCAGTGCCCCCTGTAGCAAGAGGCGTCCCTACCCCACGAGCCCGGGGGACACCAGCCGTGCCAGGATACAGGGCACCCCCTCCTCCAGCCCATGAGGCTTATGAAGAATATGTAAGTACCCTCGGCCGATCGGTTGTTAGGAAGAGTTAAATTAATTGTGTAACAAGCTAAGCCTCAAAAACATTTATATACCATGAATGTAGTAGATGGTGTTTGTTGCAGAAAACAAATGTCATTTGCAACAGAATTTAAAGAGTGCTTTTAAACATTCGAATTTTGAGGAAAGCTTTCATTTTACAGGTGCTGTGATTGTTGTTGGTACCAGTTAAATAGCTTGCATTTTAAGAATCAAACTTTCCTGAGGTTTTCTTGTCTTTAGAAGACTCAGTCAATTTCAAACTGGAAATAATTGTGAACATAATGTGAATCATATATTCAGAAGCTTCTTCTGGGATTTGATAAAGGTTATCATAAATCTCACTCAGAAATATTTGGCAAATATAGTGTGATTATATTATAAACTTTGGTAGTAATGTATAACCATATGACTGGTCTTTTATTTAAATATCCTTACTCTCTCTTTCACTCTATGAAAGATATGGGATTGGTAGATGTGCAGACTTCAAAAGATGCGGAATGAGCAGAAGAAACGCAGTGTCTGCACCCAGGCCCCTCCCCTCCCATCCGCTCTGTTGCTTGGTGCACACTTGGACCTTTCATCTAGGTTGTTTGTATTCCAGAGGTCACGTCATCTTTTCATCCCCATATCCATTTCCCCGACTCATCTGTGAAAACTGTACAAAGACACAGTTCCCCATTCACTCTTGTGATCACCGCGCATCCACAGTAAATGTTCAATTGAATTGATTCAAGCCAGATCATCCCATGAAACAGATTCATTTTGCCATCAGCCTCTCAGTGTACTCATCTCCTAATCCAGGCGTTTGTTCCATTCAGCCGCTGTGGACTGCTGGCCTCTTAAGTGTTCTCTGGGAATGATTACTTACTAAGTATAAACTCTTCAAGGATATTTCTTGTCACCCGCTGGGCACTCAGAGCATATACATTTTCTACGAACTGGTTAGTAACCAAGTAGAACTTAACCCCACAGTAAAGTGAACATGGTTGCCACATGTCACTGAGAATACGTTAAAGCTTATTGTATATTAGTTTTTAGGAATAATGTTACTGCTTAAATAAGAAATATTGACTATTATCTGCAACAGTGAAAATGTATTATTAGAAATCCATTTCTACTGGAAAAGGGGAAATGTGTTCAGCTAAAGTATCTTTTCCATAATATCAGATCTCAGAATTTAAAATTTTAGACAATCTGGAAGTTTTGAAATCAGAAGCAGAAAGCATATTATCCCCTGTAAATAAGCCCATGGGCCAGAAAACACAGAACCTACTCTTGGTTCTGCCCTCTCCTTCCTGAGATGTGGTATGTATGAAATAAGTACTTGTTAAACGAATGAATTAAAAGTCCACAACAGGAGTGATGGGATCCTTTTTAATCTCTGAGGAATCTTATACCTCAGTGAGCCTCTGAGGATCACTGTATCATCTTTATGTACACTATGGTATTTTTATCTTCCATATAGAGGCTTAAACAGATCTTTATTTCAAAAATTAAAGGAGAGAAAAGCTGTTCAGGTAATAGTGGTCAACACTGTTATTAATGAAATAATTTGCAGGGCATATATAGGGCACCATGAAAGAGAACAAGATTGACAAAACACTGTAGCCTTTCACATGCATTTCAATTATACTGAATAAATCCCTGGAGTACAAGGCAAATAAAAGTGAGCTATGAAAGCATAAAGAGCTCGTAGAAACGTGGATGGAAGAGGTTATATTTTGAAAGAAGAAATCTAGGAGGAGGGTAGTTGTTAAAGTAAGTCAAAGAAAATATGTAAAGTCATGTCATTGGAATTTTTGTATTTAGCTTTTAAAGTATCCAATACCTTTTATTCATTCACTCAATCATTTCTGAGCCTCTGTCTTATTTCAGGCACTGTTCTGTAGGTCCTGGAGATGTTCTTGTGAACAAAGACCAAATATCTGCTTTCATAAAGCTTACATTTTAGTGGAAGGAGATGGAAAATAAACATATATTAAAAATGAATACAGTGATGCAGGTGGAGAAGAGGGCTCCAGAGAGAGGTGGAGGGAGGCAGTCAGGGAAGGGCCTCTCTGATGGGGAGACTTCAGCAGATGCTTAATGACAGATGTGAGGGTCTAGGCCAAAGGGCTTTCTCTATGAAGAACATCCCTGGTAAAGTAAACAGCAAACATAAATGCCCTGAAGTAGAACCTGCCTGAAGTATTTGGGGATCAGCAAGGAAAGCATTAAAGCTGGAGCAGATGTGTGAGGGGCAGGAAGTAGACAAGGTTGAGGGATGGACAGGCCAATCCATGTTGCTTTTGGAAAAACCGAGGCAGGAAAGTGACATGATCAGGTTTATGCTTTTAAAGGTTTATTCTGCCTGCATCGTGGAGAACAGGAAAAATATGGGTGGGGATTGGGCACTAGAGCAGAAATGGGGAGACTGGTGAGCAACTCATTGCCAGGCCTCCCACTGACAACATGATGGCTCAGGGGTGGGGGCGACAAGAGGAAGTTAGATTCTGAGTGTACTGTGTAAATCCTCTGCTAGGGTTTGATGACAGAATAGCAGTAGGATGTGTGAAAAATGAAAGGAGTGAGGATAATTTTGTGAAGTTTTTGTGAAGTAAAGGTTAACGGAACCTTGGACCACACAACTGGATTGAACTGAGGTGTCATTTATTGAAATGAGAAATACCATGGGGGAACTGGAAAGTTCTGTGAGTTCCAGTTGAAGGTGTTCGGCCTTCAGGAAATTCTGTTGTGTTGCTGGGGAGAGTGAACCTGACTTTGGAAACAGACAGCAGCATCCTGATTTGCATTCCAGCTGTGTCTGTGGCTGTGTAATTAATTTATAAACCCTCTGAGGCTTGTATTTCCCTTCTGTATAATGGGGCTAATAATTTTCTCTCACAAGACTGAATTAATATTAGAAATAATATAATATGTATATTATATGTAAAATAATATTAGAAATGATATCCATAGCACTTAGAAGTATGCATAACTACCTAGAACATTACAGACATTCATAATAAAAAGTATTATTTAAAATTTTATCATGTAAAATATTCTTTAATTTCTGCCTGAGATAAACTATGGACCTATTAAAGTCATATTTACCTACCTTTGTTTATGTTAATTGGGCATCATTGATTGCAAATAGCACAAGCAATTTTATCTTCTTTAGTAATAAGCAAATAAGGTAACAAATGAACAAACACACCTGGAAAGACTGTCATAGCAATATAAACTTAGAAATGAAGTTCAGTAATAGGAATCCCACTAGGGCCTAAAGAAAGTTCTGGACAGAGTAACTAGAAGACTAGCAAGGATCTCTACCCATATTTCATCTCTGTTTTCTCTGCCCATATGTTTCTGTTCCATTTAATCTACAAGCTAGATGTGGGGCTCCTCTGACCCACATGGTTCAGCACATGGTGAAACATGCCCACCCCAGGACTGCCACATGTACACGCCCAGTTCTGGTCACCTACAGATGCTGACAGGCTGGCTGCCTCTCAGTCCCACTCTAGACCCTCAGGTGGAAGAATCCTACTCACTCGGGCTTGTCAGGTCTAACATGAGGTGGGTGACAATAGGATGAGAGTTTCTGGGAATTTGGTCTGAGATCTACCACTCATCTGCCAACAGCGAAGAGGGAGGGGGATGGGCGAAGTTCACAAACTGCAAGCATGGTTATTGGGGACCTAACCCCAAGGCTAACATGAGAAGACACTGGTTTTCAGAGGAGAACATATTATGAATTTGGCAGATATCCCCAAATAAATCTATGATAATGTATTGTTGATAACAGGAAAATATAATTTTTTAAACTCACTTTTGCCATATTTTTAAAAGCCTTTCATATGCTGTATTTTACTTCTTTCTATATAAACTGTCCAATGAGTATGGACAAAGTTTAATATATGGCTGGTAAACTGCTTACAACAATCTTTGATGTCTCAGTACCAAACCCCGATTAACAATCAAGAGCCTCTACTCTACTCTAATTTTAAACTATTGATTTCTCTGTAAGGGGTAAGAAAAACAAAGTTTAAGTGTCTCAGTAACAAAATAATAGCACCATGCTGAGTTGATGGTGAAATCTCAAGGAGTTCTTAACTTTCAGATAAAATTTCTTAGAAAAGGTTCCCACTATTTTAAATGGCACTACAAGCTAATTCATTCTTCAGACTTTTCTTTCTCCCCTGCTGAGTCTCAGCATTAAGTTTCTGACCACACAGAAGGTATGTAGGTGATGAAATTCACTCCTTGCAGCTTGCCTGACAAGAAACGGCTTACTGTAAATGAGACTGTTGTTTAAAACCATCATTAGTGTTAGCTGAGTCTAAATAAAAAAAAACAAAACAAAACATGAATTTTGGTTTGTTACACATCCTAATTCAGACTTTAAATATTTTAAAGCTTCTTTTCATTGACCCCCTGCGAGGAGAGGGCATTTACATTTTACAGATCTGTCATCATGACAGAAGTAGATTTTAGGGAATTGAAAAGTACATTTTAAAAAACATCCACACAACAAAATATTAAGCTGATTAGCTCTACAATGGATAATATTTGCAAACGGGGTAAACGAAAGCTTAAATTTCTGAACACCTACTAGGTTCCAGTTACTGTATGTTAATTCACTTAGCTTCAAAATAACATGAGCAACCAGTTATTGATGAAGTATTTTAGTAGATGAGGAAACTGAAGCTCGGAATTGAGACTTGCTTCCAATTTCCTTTCTCCCAAGCTTCTGTATCTTTGTCCCATTAAAATATTATCTACATGTCATTTGTCTCACAGAGAACTGACACGCACAGATCATTTGTCCTGCATGCCCTCCATCAAGACCATTGGTCAGTGTGTAAATCCCCTTGGTGATATTTAGGATATCTCCTGGCCCTTACATGATTACCTCCAACCATGGAGAAGTCAGTACCTCCAGAAAACAAGTGCTGGAAATATAAAAACTGTGGTTGAAGAAACACTGTCTCTA
Organism: Phyllostomus discolor; assembly: GCF_004126475.2. Taxonomy (NCBI): domain Eukaryota; kingdom Metazoa; phylum Chordata; class Mammalia; order Chiroptera; family Phyllostomidae; genus Phyllostomus; species Phyllostomus discolor. The sequence goes on along the minus strand of NC_040906.2, from coordinate 129,367,515 downwards.
CTCTCTAAAGCACGCCATCTGGTGGGAGAGACTAAGATTAGTCTAACAATTAACTTGTAAGTAATTGTTATGTAGGGGAGGGCTCTTATCTTTACCCTCCATTAGAAGTAATTTTTGTTATCTCCTCCCATTTACAAGATTAAACATCCTAAAGGCAGAAAGTGTTTCTTAAATTTATTTTATCGATGCAGTTCTAAGTGGCTTGATAACAGCAACTGAATTGAACCTACTTATGATATTGTAAGGAAGACATTTATGTGTATATATATATTTATATATTTACACTCACAAATTATAAAAATATTAAATGAATGAAAGTACAACATAACATATATTATGTGCCAAAGAGAGACTACAGGGTGGGGCAAAAGTAGGTTTACAGTTGTTTCTATGGAAAATAATACAATAATTAATGAATGATAATACTAGAAAAAATTCTGTGTTTCACATACTCACAGATATAAACCTACTTTTGCTCAACCTGTATGTCAGCTCCTAAAGGGAATTATCACTGTGGCCCTGGGTGTTTTAAAAACTTGTAAGAGGGTAAAGAAAACAATGACAGCAGACCAAGATGAATAAGTATAGCTTTGAGTAGTAGAAGACAGAGGAAACTCCATGCAAAGAAGGAGGAGGAGGATGAGGAGGAGGAGAAGGGAAAAGGCAAGAAAATGGAATCTTTCAAGCAAATCTAAAGAATCTGGGAGGACTCTTTGGAGAAACAGAGTTCATTTAAGATAGCAGGAGAAATACTGTGGAGTTACAGATGACCTCAAATGCTGACATCCCAGCTTCACGATTGCAGTAAAAAGCCAACTGGAGGTTATATGGCAGAGGATAAACTAAGGTTTTAGGACATTTTATAGTGCTAAGTTGTTTGGGTGAATTGGGGAACCGAGTGAAAACAGGAGAGAAGATCTACGAAATGAACAAGAGTGAGGTTTACTGCTCTGGACCCTAGGAATGCGTTGAAAATGTCAAGAGAAAAGATAACACTGATTATGGAAACAATAGGGTTTGATGATGAGTGGATGTGGGAGGAAAATGAAAACCAATTAAGGCTTATCCAAAGGTATTAGTATGTAGGGTAGGGGAGAGAGTGCAGAAAAAAAAAAGGGAGGGCTGTGGCGGGAAGGGGTGGGCAGGAAAGGATTGACCTTGAAGGCAAAAAATCTCCTTTCGAAAGCCCCAGGAGGGGGTTTATGAGTGTGCTCACTGGATCAAGTTTCTTGTTGCAGAAATGAGGGGTTTTACCTGAAGGCAGTGGAGACCCGTTTCCCCTCTCACATTTCGGGGTGGGTCAGGCGCTGTTAGAATGGGCATGGCTGTTTGTGAGGTTGTGCTAACTGAAGTTCATGTTGGAGACTCATTCTTTTGCATTTAGTGGAATATCTTTATGCGTATAAATTAGGTATTGCTAACACTGTTATAGAAATGGTTCCAGGGATACTCTCACTAGCATGCATAGGTCGAGGTCAGACTGCTATTTGATTGTTAACTATGGCATTGTTGCAGGAATTGCGCATTTAGTGATGAAGAAACAAATTTTGAATTGTATCAGGCCACATCTGTTCTGTGCAAAACTCTTCCATAACATTCAGCTCAGCTGTGAAAAAAGCTTAATAGAAGTTTATCTGACTTTCACAATAATCGTAATAGTCTGTAACATAACAAATAATAAGTTGTGAAACAGAAAATGTTCAAAACTATCAAAAATAACAAACTTTTTCTATCAACCATGCTAGAGAAAAAAGCCCTTGAATTTTCTGTCTTTATTATAGAAAATAGTGTGATTTTAGAAGGTGATCAAAAATAATGGTTCCATAATATAGGAAAAATAGACACAAGTATATCAAGTAGTTAGTGGACAAAAATACTAAATATTTTCTGGATTTTGTGAAGTTTATAGAATTTTCAGCTTTTTAAATTTTGTAATTAGCTGAGATTACCTTTCTCATTCTAAATAAATGTTCACTTTCATGCTTAATTTGTATTTATAATTTTGTAAACATTTTTTTAAGAATGCATGATTACATAACCTTCAGGCCCCACAAACTCTGGATCTACCTCCACAGAGGAAAACAATGGCTGCAGTTCTGGGGAGGTGTCTGTGGAGGGCTGGGAGAGTGGGGTGGGGCATTGTTTAGAGGAAATATGGACTATATAACCATAATTTCTTTCTAATACTACAAGCCTGTCCTGCTGTGCTTAGCTATAACCATGTAGGCACCATGAATAGGTAGGTAAACGATAGGTAAAAGTTGATGCTGCCTTTTCAGCAAAGGTTGGCTGGGAGAATTAAATGTGCAGGTGAAGACACACACTCTGTGCAACTGTCCATCAGAACTCCACACACTATGAACATAAACTGACACCATCAATATTCACTTCAATACTCTCTCTTTGATTATATGCTGGTGTAGCACGAAAAAAAGAAAACAGTAACAAAACTCCCTCAGGTGCACGAAATAGTTTCTAGTTGCCAAAGACATAGATCCAATTTACTTATAAATGACCTCATATTGTGTCCAGTGATTAATACTCCGACATTGAAGAGCTGCGTGGGGCACAACAAAGCAAGAAGAGATGTGAGGTCAGTGCTACATGAGTGACTGTGACCAAATGTAATCAATCATGTTAACCTAATTTATAAAATTCACTTTGACAAAGTTTTGAGGTTTTTTTCCCCATCAGTCTTAACTAAGCCCATTGGCATTCCAGCCCATCTCATCATATAATTCTGACTCTGAGGCATCCTTCCAGTAACAATGAGAACACTAGGAAAGTCACTGGTAAATCAATAGTCCTTAAAATTCCATAAATGAGTTCAGGCTGCCAACTTTCAATTTCATGTGTACAGAACATTTTTTTTTTGACAGGAGAGGGAAATAAGTATTAAATGATAATTGAAATCAATTCTTGTGCCATTTTTGTGGAAGGCAAGATTATGAGCCTGATTTGTAATGCATTTTGAGGGGAGTCACATGGGGTGGTTTTCTGTGTAATAGCCAAGAGCCTTCACCCAGTGAAGGGAGATTTTTATTAGAGTTACTAGATTGGATATTTGTATTCCATTAAACATTCTTGTTTGAGTTTCATGCTCTACTCTTCTCTAAAGAGAGAGTAATTTACCAGAATGTATCCTAGGGTTTTGTGTTTTGAAATGTAACTAGTATTTAAAATAATAAAAACATACAAGGTTAACAAAATATTTTTTTGAAAGTACAGAATGGGCATAATACTGCTGTGATTCAAGTGTCCATAGGAAGTTAGTGATGTAAATGCTATTAAAATATTAAATTATTTCCCCCCAAATATATTATCTTTTAAAATTGTGTGCATTTTCTTCTGAAGTTTAGCCAAACCATCCTTCTTCTAGCACTATGTCTTCGATGTGTAAGTCATTTTAGAGCAGATGCAGGTTCTTTTATGGCCACAGCACTCGGGATTGTAGCCAAACCTGTATCTTATAATTGCCGTGATGACTAATGTCTTTTGTAACACTCACAGGATGAAAATAGGTTTCCCCTCTGTACCTTTTTGGAGATGACTGTTAGCTGATGGAACATATTATATCATGAAGTATTTTAGAGTTTCTTCCAGGAGCCGCTGGGGGGAAATGCTTCTGCACGATGCTTCTGCAGCATCTGCTACAGAGATGTGGGGAAGAGAGCCATGGCAAAAACACCAAAAATCGCCACCTCAGCCTTTGGGAACTCTACCATTCCTTCTTTTCAACATTATAAGTATATTTTAGGTTATGCTATTTTCTCTTCGTGGTTCATACACATGGGTTACTGATGAAAGTGAATTGCACCTTTATTTTTACAGGAATGTTCTTAAAAAGCTTTGGTGGGTACCCATGAATAATTTTTACATCATTTTTGCTTCTGAGTTGACTATGATTTTAATAATGCATTCCTACTAAAAAATTAAGACTCTGTGCAGGGGACAAATCACACCCAGGAATCCTAAAATTTATTTATTTTTTCTTTTTGAAAAGCATTGTTCCACATGTTTTGCTAATACCACCTTTACCTTTTATGGCAAAGGAAACTCAAATACAACTTGCCTAGCTAGTTAGATTATTGTTGACTTTTGCAGATAGCCAAATAGGAATGGTTAAATAAGACTGAGTCCTTTGACTGGGTTTTGGCCTTATTCTGCTATGGATTCCTCATTCATTGGAAAATAGTGTCTGCTAAATCTTTTCATCAGTGACAGACCTTTTCAATGTGTGTGTGTGTGCGTGTATGTATATGTGATATCTTATGTAAAGGCTTTAACTGGGGAGTCACAGTTACAAATGTTCTCTGCAATAACTTTTCATAATCTCAATATTTTAATTAAGACAGTTTCTCCTCCTAATTGAGATTGGGAACCTGTACTTTCCCTTTATATGGAACTATATGATGAATCAATTTGGCAGAGGAGAGACACAGGAAGGACCCTCATTTAACCCTTCTGCCTTGTATATCTCAGAAGCAAATTAGAGAATATACCAACAACAATGGGCTTTTAATTTCTTTACATTCCTTCACATATTTACATTCATTCTTCTGCAGAACCTCTGGCATGTAAACATCCATGCGAAGTGCATTGTTCTCTATTTTACAGTCATGGATATGTACAGAGCTGGAGGCCTGCAAATGCAGCTGGTATGAATGCTGGAGAGGAGGGTTAGGATGTTAGAGGAGGACCGATTTGTTTTTTTCAGGTAGTCATTTATATTGAAAAAAAAATTTTTTTTCTTACACTGAGAACAAATTTAAAATGACACACATAATATGAATCATAGGGATTGTGTATCATAGTGAGAGATTTTGCTTTTACTGTTTTTGCTGTTCTTCCTTGGAGCTGCAGTACTAGCTGTAACTACTTGAAAATAAAAGCTCATGCCCTTTGCTATAATTTCAGCCCACATTGTAATTTTTGATGGTCACTTCTATTGCAATATTTTTATTAAATAATACATCTGGAATTTGCCTTTGCAGAATAATAAATAACCAGCCACAATAGTAACTGGTATGCTCTCTCCCACCAATCTATTTAGCTGGTCTGCACGAGAACAGAGAGCCAGTTACTGTCCATTCTTTGTGATCAGACCTCAGATCTGGTCTGTGGGGGCCTGAGCCATTCTGGCTGTTAAATGCTGTACCACTTCCACACCGGACAAATCCTAGTAGAAATACAGGCTAACAAATTTTTGCAAATACACAAATTAAATCATCTAAGCTTAGAGGTTAGGAGGATTCCTCAGCCAAGCCATTGGGCAGTTGTCCAGGACAGATGGTCTCACTGCACCAAAACTTCTTTTGGTCACAGTTACAGCTGATGGCACTTACAACTTCAGAATTCCCAGTAGTCTGCCCATCAGGCTGAAATTCATCAGTCTCTTTCCTGGTTTCCCAATGTGTCCTGCATCTGCAGAGGGAGTGGAATGTAATGTAGCATACCTCACCTGCTGTGCTCCCTCATTTACGTAGAGTCTCTTGAATGCAAAAGACCATCTTGCACTTTTGGAGGTTATGAGGGACTTACCCAGTCCGCTACTTTATTTTAAGGTTAAAGAAATTAAGGTTCAGAGGATGATTGAGTTAAAGTTATACACTTTATAATGCAACCACAGGTTGTCTGACTTTCCCTGCAGTGTTTTTACAGTGGGTGTTAAAGGTGAGGGGGGAGCACAAATACACAAATGTACTCACTCATGTGTCTTCCAGGTAACTAGACTAATCGTCTGGCACCCATGTGGAGCTGAGTTTCAAGGTTTTCTAAATTTACAAGGAGTAAATGAAAAGAACAATGTGTGAAGTGTTTGAGCCCTCACCCCCAGCAGGTTTTGGGGACCCAAATTTCTCTTGTTGTGGCATATTCTCTTATGAGAAGCCTGAAAGCCTCATGGAAGATACACACACACTCCCCTTCGTTATTTTTTTAGTTACTGACACTCTCAAAGAAGCAAATAATTGCCAAAAGCAAAATACAAACAGGAGTAATGTATCAAGCACAACCTGGAGGTGGGAAAATGTTTTAGGAGGACTCATTGGGGATTTAGTAGGCAAGAGCATTTACTCATTAAGCAAGAAGTGACACCTTGTATGTTTGAAACCAGATTTTCAGCAAATATGTCTCCTGTGCTATATATTCCAAATGTAAATGAAAGCATTTCAAGCAATACATTATATATAGAACAGAATTATACATGTAAATATCTAAATACAATGAAACAAAAATATATTTTATTTTATATGTAATCTCATTTAAGCTTCTCTTAAACTTTAGACAACAGAAAATGATAGTTTTTATATGTAACTTAGGCAGCAATTGTCATCCCAAAATAAATCTACCAAATACACTTTCTCCCAAGAAACAATCTCCATGAAAATTTCTCCTCAAACTAACAAGTTTCTTCATCCAACTATGTTCCCCCCTTTTCTCTTCTAAGCTTCTTACAAGACTATCATAACACCCCATTTTCAGCTTTTATCTCCAGAATTTGCTTAAATTTGACTCTTCTATTGACCTCTTTGTTTGAGCATTTCCAATTATTTGTGGACCTTTTATTTATTCAAACAGTTTTTCTCTTCTCACTCCCATGCATCTAAACCAGGCAGTAACATCTCCTATGTTAAGGTTTCTCCTGAGGTGTCTATTTCTGTTCAGTTGAACCTCAGAACTCTAAAAGTCACCTTTAGGTTCTTTCTTTGCTTTGTTTCAAATGCTAAAGTCACATTCATTTTCCTAAAATTATAACCTCTCCCTGTTACCCAAAGGATAAAATTCCAACTTCTTACATTTATATACTTAATATTTTGAGAAGATGAAGATAAGTACTTTAGTTTTATCAGCTTACTTACATTTAATTGTGTTTCATTTTCAAATGAGATTTGACCAAGAATAAAAGTAAATGAGCAAGCAAGAAGAAAAAAATCCTAAATTTGTATAGCCAATATAGTTACCAGCAACTTTATAATTCTTTTTTTTAAGATTTTATTTATTTATTTTTAGAGAGGGAAGGGAGGGGGAGAGAGAGAGAGAGAGAGAGAGAGAGAGAGAGAGAGAGAGAGAGAAACATCAATGTGCGGTTGCTGGGGGTTATGGCCTGCAACCCAGGCATGTACCCTGGCTGGGAATCGAACCTGGGACACTTTGGTTCCCAGCCCGCACTCAATCCAGTGAGCTACGCCAGCCAGGGCTATAATTCTTAATATATTAAAATCAACTGTGCTATTTGATTCACTTCAACTTAACAGTTCTTTGAATGCCCATTCTATATTATACTGATTTCCATGGGAAGAGGCAATGAGAGATAAAAAAGGTGCTCACCTTTAATAGATCTTTATTGTATGTTAGGGCTTTAACATATACAATATAACAATAATAAAGGGTAAGAAGCATAATCCTTCTTTTACCATTAAGGAAAAAATATAGGTAAATCTTTCAGTCACCTGATAGCAGAGCTAGACAGATCTGTCTTCAAAATTAACAGCTTGTTAGATATAATGATGTAAAAGGAGAAGTTTCTGGCTTTAAAACAGCAACAGGTAACACACCTAGACAAAAGACAAAACTCACCAAGTTCAGTACAAAGTATAATTTGTGAGTGTGGACTGGAGACTTCTTTGTTAGGTATCTGGTGTTTTCCTGACCTACCTCACAAACTAGGTATAAAGTACTTATGGCACCCAGGAGAAGTCCCATTAAACCAAACATATCTGTAATATTTTTGTTTGCTTTGATTTCACTCAGAAATGTTGAAGAACTGATTAGTTCTAATACTATTTGATATTGTGCACATATAGAAATTTAAGGGGAAAACAACCAATAATCTTTAACTTTATAGTAATGAAGATAGAAAAGACTGGAGCAGTTAGATACACACAAAAATTCTTTGAAAGTCTAGAATATTAAGAGTAGCCAAGAAACCCAACAAATGGCAATAATAATGATAATACTGATAATAGAAGCACCTGATAATTATATTAAGTACATAAGTATATGTATAAGTATAAGCCAGACACTGTGCAAAGTTCTTTACTTTCAGGGTTTAACTTTTACAGCAACTTATTGGGTGGTATTATTTTCATTTTACAGTTGAAGAAACTGAGGTTTAAAGAGGTTAAGTCATATCACCAAGTTACCTAGCCAGCAAGCAGGAGGGCTAGTGTTCAGGAGTTAGATTTCATGGGTAGTGCTTGTAGTGTATAAACTGCAACAGTGTAGTATTAACACATGGCAGGTGCTTGCCCAAGTGCTTAACATGCATAGATTTAAGTTATCTTATTGGCACCTCTGTGAGTTAAGTACTATTACTTCCTTAAACATGAAAGCTTATATTCAGGAAGAGATTGAGTAGTGAGCCAGCATCATCCAGGAAATCAGTAGCAACACTGGGATTTCAAACCAGATAATCTGGCTAGAGTGGATCCTACTCTGCCCTCCCTGGGGCAGCCAGCAAAGATACCATTTCAGCAATTAGTTGCATATGATACCAATGGGGAAAAAATGAGGGAAGCACTTCAAAGAATCACCAAGTAAATCTCCCTGGACTACAGTGCACATATAAAAACGGAAAGATGGGAGACTTGAAAGACAACTTGGAACAAATAGTAAAATGACCTGTGGAAAAAATGCCTGGACAAGAACTGCATAATTAAGTTGTTAGTGGGGACTTTTGAAATGTTTCTGAGTTGTCTGAGGATTGATGTGCAATGTGCACGTCATTGAAACTTTGACAGGCAGACAGCAGAGCAGGAAGGGTGGATGGAAGCGTATGCAAATCTCAGGGCCACATGGAATCTCAGCCAGAGTGAAATGGAAAAGAGGGAACCATGGGGAACATTATGGAAGACATAGTAATTAGACCAAACTCTGGAACTAATTCCAGAATTTCAGTCATGTAAAACATTTTAGGTAATTTAAAAATTGAATGTTATTCAGTATTATTTCTTTTATTTTTGGCTTGAAAATAATTGATTCTGGAAGATGCATTTTTTTGAAATATATATATACATATATATATGGCAGACAGTTTTTTTCAGCTTCACTGAGATATTATTAGCATATAACATGTAAGTATAAGGTATGCAATGTGATGATTAGTTACATGTATATCTCACAAGTGATTACCACAATAAGGTTAGTTAATATTTCCATGTACTCACAAAGCAAAAGTTGTAAGACTTTTGTGTGCTTGATGATAACAGGTAATATTTACTCTCTTAACAACTTTCAAGTATGTAATACAGTATTGTTAATTATCGTCACAATGCTGAACATGAGATCCCCGGATCTTACTTCTCTTTTAGGTCAGAGTTTGTGCCCTTTGATCAATATCCCCCTTTTTCCCACCCTCAATATTATTTTTTATCCCAGTTCTTTTCATTGCAGATCTTGTTTTCCAATTGATCTACATTGTGATAAAAGCTTCAGTTAGAAAACATTTTAGAAAATTGCTTATGAAAACCACAATCTTGAAGTGAGATTTTTAAAGGTAATTTAGAAGAGAAAAAGGATTTTTAGATTTTTACTATAAGTACAATCATGTAATGCACTCATATCATGACTACAGATTTCTTTTTATCCAAGCGCTTAAACCACTTTCTAAATGGAGATTTAAACATATGACCACTCTCACACAGGGAGTTTTTCACCACTTTTTTAGAGATGCCCATCTGTCAAAGGCAATTTTAGCCCTTGCTCCCATTGCATAACACTGAGGAACACGATTTTTGTTTTGGTTTGCTTTGCTTAGTAGTTTTATCGTTATTATCTGTTCGAAGTTACTTCTCTGTGTGTAGGAACTCTGCAGCCCCCCTGAGGGGAGCAGTGTAGCTCTGGGTGAGCTCTAACCCACCCCCACAAGGAAAGGAACAGGGACTGAATCAAAGGAGAGAGGCACAAGGACCAAATGCAATACAAGTAAGGCAGAGAGAAGAGAAACCAGGGCTTTACGTACGAGAAAGATCTCTCCTTCTACCATGTAGCCTCTACGGAATTTTTTATTTCTACTCCTAGGAAAATATTTTAAAAATACTCTATAGGAATTGTGGAATTGTCATTATCCCAACATACATATTTTCCAGGCATTCCCATCCCTCTAGCATCTTACATTTCTTCCTGTTCCTTCATGTCCTTCAGTCAGGTGGAAACCAGGACACCTGCAGAGTACAGGAGACTGCTGGTCCAATACAGGGGTCAGCAAACTTTTCCTGAAAAAGGCCCAAAAGTAAACATTTTTGGCTTTGGGGGATATACAGTCTCTGTCATAACTACTCAACTTTACTACTGTAATGTAACATAGCAGTTGTACACAATACACAAATGGGTGAGAGTGACTGTGGTCCAATCAAACTTTACTTACAAACAGCAGGTGGCAGGTGGGCTATACAGTGCCCATTACTGACCTAATGTGGAACCCATTGTGTTTTGTATTTATCTCATGGCAGATTTCAGAGTGAAATTAATAAGGAGCATATAATTCTGCAATAGTGGCCAAAAGAAGATCTGGAATTACAGTTTATGTGAATTACCTGAGCCTACTCCTTTTCTAAGAGGAACTGTGTGCCAAGGAGAAGAGATAGACCACTCCATAAAACCGTTATCAAATTTACTCTATTAGTTCTCAAAGATGGTGATTTGCATAGAATTATTTTTCTTTCAAGCCTCTCCTGCCCTTTTAATTTATAGATACATATGTGATTCAGCACACTGCTAACTTGCTCACAGCGACAGCTGAACACCATTCAAGAAAAAAATCTCATTTTCAGCAGAGCTGTGATGGCTGGGTGACCCAGGCATTGTGCAAGTGAGTGTCTTGCTAAATGATAAATGAGTGTGGATCCTCTTTTTTTTTAGAAGAATGTAGGTACAGTAATACCAATATTCTATAAAGCTACCTACTCCTGATGATAAATTCTCCATTGTCACCTTGCTGGTAGTGCTATGTCCCAGCCATTTGTAATAATCTAGTATTGTAAGCTACTGTCAGATAAATATTCACACAAGTGCACTACTTGTTTTCTTCAGAAAGAACCTGTTAGCCATCATGCTTCAGACAGACTCAAATTTAATGCATCCTTTAAAAAATGTATTTGGCAGTAAAAATGTGGTGGAAATTGATCTTGTTATAAAATTTAGCACCTTAGATTTGACATTAAGGCCACTTAGAGACTTCAGCAATCAGTAAGGCAGAAAGGGAACAACTGAATTTCAAGGTAATGGTTCCGAGGCCATAAAATGAGAAAGTGGAATAGGTTACAAAACCTAATCTTTCAAGTGGGTCGTTTATTTGTCAACTGCTCCTGCTCTAGGATACTCCACACACACAAACAAATAAATAAATAATGTTGTCCCTGATGTCATTATTGGTTTTTTTTAATCTGAGGGGAATAAACCTGAGTTTATTGACATTACCTCAATTTCACAGAGGATCAGCAGGAAAAAATCAGAACCATGCAACAAATAACAAAAAAAAATTAACAGTAAATAAATATAATAAGGTGATTATAATTCAACTTAAATTTCTAGAGTTATAACCAAATATGCTAGTTTGACTTTAGATAAGGTAATATAGAATTAACTATTACAGGCATGAAGATTAAAATAATAAGTTGAAAAGAGAGGGCAAAAAGTCCTATCTGATGTCTGTTAGCAGTTTGATTTGAATGGCATGTTATAATCATGATCCAGCTCAATGGAAGTATATATGTAATATTTCACAGAAATATGTAAAGTTTCTTGTTCAAGGCTCCCTGTGGTCTGTGAAGGACAGGCAGCTATAGAGATGTAATTGCAACTGATTTCTCAGACTTAAGCCTGGATCCATTCTGATAGTGCAGATGGTACCATTTTCTGAAGAGCATCCATCACCTTTAGGCAACAGTAGGGTCTGAGTAAAGCAGATCAAAAGGGCTTCACTTACTGGCTCCTGAAAAATGTGTGTGTGTGTGTGTGTGTGTGTGTGTGTATGATTTTATTTATTTATTTTTAGAGAGGGGGGAAGGGAAGGTGAAAGAGATGGTGAGAATCATCTATGTGAGAGAGAAACATTGGTTGGTTGCCTCTCCTTCTTGCCTTGACCATCAGAGATCAAACCCACAGTCCACACATGTGCCCTGACCAGGAATCTCAACCAGCAACCTTTTGCTTTGTAGGACAATGCCCAACCAATTGAGACACATCAATCAGGGCAACATGCCTATATTATATGATGTTTTGTTTACCCTGGAACTGGGTATTAATGAACAAGCTTGACTGGCTCCTTCATTTTCTCCCACATACTATTTCTATAAACTCTAGCTTCAAGCCTGATTTATTTACTATCCCAAAACATTATATGTGGTTTCACACCTCCCTGCCTCTACCTTGTATATAATTCTCTCTACCTTTTAAACACACACATACTCTTACATATAATAGAATCTACTCAAACTTTCAGGTCCCCAAGTCAGAATTCATATCACCATTTCTTAACTAACACCCTAAAAAGTGAGGATTGGGACCTGGCCAGTGTGGCTCAGTTCGTTGGAGCAATGCCCCATAACCAAAGGGTTGTGGATTCAATCCTGGTTAAGGCACATAGCTTGGTTGTGGGATCAGTCCCCAGTCCAAGTGCCTATGGTCTGGGAGCATACAGAATGGAAACCAATCGATGTTTCTCTTTGATGTTTCTCTCTTTCCCTTCCTCTCTCTAAAAAGCAATGAAAAAATGCCCTTACATGAGGATTAGAAAAATAAGTGAAGATTGATTCAGTCTTCCTTCGATTACACACTTGCCTGTCTCTTCTGCTAAATATAAGGATTATTCTACTTTATTTCCTACATTGCTTTGCAAATAATAAGTGTCAACAAAATCAATTAAGTGAATGACTTTTATCAGTCTAGCCAGACAGTTGAAGAGAGATATTGAACCCCTGCTGGGGACAGTAGGAGACAGGAAATCCCAGGAGGCTTTTAAATCATAGCATCCATTCTGACTAGACTCCCAGACTGCAGCCAAGCTGGGGTATGGTAGGGAGAGGCTGTGCCATATCCCTCTAGGCTTCCCTCCACCCGGTTTCCCCTGTTACTCATACCTGCTCCTGCAGGCCTGCTTCACTCTCATCACTGAGACCTTTCGGATGCATTTGGATGAGGCGCTCCTCTTGTTCTCCAGGCTGAGCTGGGTAAGACACAGCTTTCTCAATGGTGGTCAACATCGTGGTGGAAGCACAAAGAATAAAGAGGCACCTAAGCAAACTGACCAGTTACTGATTAGAAAAAATATCACCTATTTGTATGAAGAAGTGGGAAAATGTATACTTATTTAGGTAGGAGGTGATTAAAGTACAGCAATTCTTCTAAATTAGATACTACTTTTGGACTTGTTCTGCTCACTATTCTGTTTAATCAGAATAAATACAATATCGATGTTCTAAATGAGACTTTGTGAAAAGGGATGTTAATTATTAGATTTCTTAGAAAAAAATACTTCTCAGAATTTATTATTAAACCTACTTTATGTGTATGTGTAATGAATATTAGCTACTATTTCTTATCTGAAAAATTACTTAAGAAATGAATCAGTTCTTCTGGTACTTAATATAAACAAAACAGTATAATCAAATGCTATTTTTAGAAATTGAAAATGCAATAATCTCATTATCCTAATAGTTGCTTTCATTATTCTTTATTGCCATTAAAGTTACATGCATACAAGTTTACATCATTAATGTATACTTTAAAGAATAATAATATTCAGAAAATAAAAACACATAAAACATAGAGATGGGGGCTAAGTCTGATGCACCCACCCATCCTTTCCAATCGTATACCCCATCATCTTCCAGATATAATGTCCCAAACAGAAGGATAATCATCACTTTGCTTTGCTTTTATCACTTATACATATATCTCTAAACAATGTTTTGTTTCATTTTGTTTCTTTTTAAACTTTATAAAAAGGGACTCAGACTATGCATATTCTTAAACTTTATTCGTATTGTAGCTATAGCTTGTTCATTTTCACTAATAAATATGCCAGAAGCTTAAATATCCATTTGTTGTGTATAAACGTTTGGGTAGTTTTTCTGAGTGTTGTTTTCCATTTTATGAAGAATACTGCCATAAATATTCTTGTGTTGGCTTCCTGGAGCTGGGCCATCGGGAATGACAATGTTCAACTTTCTAAGTCAAGCTGCTCTTCTAAGCAGATACACTAAATTACCTACTATATTATCGTAGTCCTTATTGCTCCATATTCTTGCCAACTAATCAAATATGAAATCAAATTTTATTGTGGTTTTAATTTGCATTTTTATGATTACTAATTAGATTTATTATATTTTCATGTATTTATTGGCTGTTGCTATTTTTTTCTTTTGGGAAATTCTTGTAGGACTTTTGCCTGTTTTTCTATTGTTTTTTTTTTTTGCATTTATTTGTAAAGTTTCTTTATATATTCTTGGTGCTAAACTTTTGTCATTTTAATTGTTTTTTAAAATCATTCCCTGGCTTGTGGTTCATTTTATCACTATTTTTTATGGTGGATGCTGAATATAGGTTATTCTTTCAATGTGGTAAAATTTATCAGTTTCCTTTCATAGAATGAGAGTTTTTGTATTTTATATAAGAAATTCTTTCCTACTATGAGGTAATGAAAATCTTCTGAAACTTTTCTTTTAAAAATGATATTAGTTTTCCTTTCACATTCATTGACCAGGAGCAGATTTCATGGATGGTACGTAAAGAGATTTGGGCTTCATTTTTTATCATCAACTCTACATAAATTTAGTTTTTAAAGCTTTTCAACAAATTCTGATATCTACCATACAAGACCTCTTGTTTCCTGTTCCTACTCAGGAAAACCTTAGATTCCCTTGATCCTGTTCTCTTTCATATAAAATAAATTGATATATTATTAGGGAAGGAAATTAACATATTTATCAGACAAGTCCTCTATCCTTATACATGGCACATCTCCCTAATTATTCAGGTCTTCCTTAATTCCCTTCAAAGAGTGGCGTGTTTTTCTGTATGTATTTTATATCTTTTAGGCTTAGGTGTCATATTTTTTGTTTCTTTAAAACATGATAATTTTTTAAAATTAATGCAATATTCAAAATGTTTAATTTTATTAGAAATTACTTGCACTTTGTATTTTAAAATTATCTTCAGCAATATTATGAAATGTCTTACTAATTCTGATGATTTGTCTGAAGATTATGTGAGCTGATAAATCTGGATCTGCATGCATTACATTTAACTTAACAAAACATGCAGTTTATCAATATTTTAAACTTCTCACAGAATAGCATAACAAACACAGAATGAATAAATTCCATTATCCCTCTCAAATCACATGCTATTATCCAATAATTTTTCAATTTATTCCTGAATTAAGAGATTAAATTTATCATTTTATATGCCATATTTTTTTATATTTGTGCCATCCTATTTTGACTTCCTTATGCTTTTCTCTTTTTTTTTTTTTGATATAAAAAGGGAATTGGGTTCTTTTTTACCTGGAAGAAAATCTGCTCCCAGCTTTCAAAATAACAAAAATTTCATCCAACTGCATATATTTTATTTCATTCTGACAATGTAGATACATTTTAAAATTTCTTTAAACACATTGTCTCTATGGTAACGCCATTTGAAAGTAGTTATTCCTCAGATTCCATTCTTCTTTTATTATTGTTATTCACTTACAGTTGTCCCCATTTTTCTCCTCATTGCTCTTCCCTGCCCCATCCAACCCTTGCTCCCAAAGACAATCCCCTCCCCATTGTCCTTGTTCGTGGCTCCTTTATACATGTTCCCCTACTTCCCCTGTTATCTCCCTGCCATCTCACCTCTGATTCCCTGTCAGTTAGTTCTTCATTATATGACTTTGGTTGGTTCTTTTTTGCTCATTTGTGTGTTTTGTTGATTAGGTTCCACTTATAGAGTGAGATCATATGGTATTTGTCTTTCACTACCTGGCTTATTTCATTTAGCATTTAGCATAATGCTCTCCACTTCCATGTTGTCGCAGAAAGTGGGAGTTCCTTCTTTCTTTCTACTGCATAGTATTCCATTGTGTAAGTGTCCCACAGTTTTTTTGATCCACTCATTTACTGATGAGCACTTAGGCCATTTTCAGCACTTGGCTATTGTAAATAACACTGCCACAAACATAGGCGTGCACAGGTTCTTTTGAACTGGTGTTTCAGGGTTCTTAAGGTATAATCCCAGCAGTGGAATTGCTGGGTCAAAAAAAGTGTTATTTTTAGTTTTTTGAGGAAATTCCATACTGTTTTCCACAGTGGTTGTACTAGTCCTCATTCCCACCAATAGTGAACTAGGGTTCCCTTTTCTCCACATCCTCATCAGCACTTGTTGTTTGTTGATTTGTAAATGATGGTCATTCTGACCATTGAGAAGCAGTATCTCACTGTGTTTTTAATTTGTATCTCTCTGATGGCCCATAGGCTCTTTGTATGTCCTCCTTGAAGAAGTGTCTGTTCAGGCCCTTTGCCTATTTTTTAATTGGGTTATTTGTCTTTCTGGAGTGGGGTTGTGTGAGTTCTTTATACATTTTGGAGATCAAACCCAAAATTTGGAGGTCCAAGGTATGATTGGCAAATATGTTCTCCCATATGGTTGGTTCCATTTTTATTTTGCACATGTTTTCTTTAGCCATGCAGAAACTTTTTAATTTGAGGTAGTCCCATTTGTTTATTCTTTCCTTTATATCCTTTGCTCTATGGGACATATCAGTGAAAATATTGTTATGTTGGATATCTGAAATTTTCCTGCCTATGTTCTCCTCTAGGACTTATATGGTATCATGGTTTATATTTGGTTTTTATCCATCTTGAATTTTTTTGTGTAAGTTGGTGTAAGTTAGTGTAAAATGGTGTAAGTTGGTGGTCTAGTTTCATATTTTTACATCTGTCCAGATCTCCCAACACCATTTGTTGAAGAGGCTATTTTTCACTCCATTTTATTCTCCTGCCCTCTTTGTCAAATATTGAACATAGAGACTTGAGTTTATTTCTGAGCTCTCTATTCTGTTCCATTGATCTATGTGTCTGTTTTTACGCTAGTATCAGACTGTTTTGATTACAGTAGGTTTGTAATATAGTTTGGTATCAGGTATTGTGATCCTTCCTACTTTGTTCTTCTTTCTGAAAATTGTTGAGGTTATTTGGGGTCATTTATGGTTCCATATAAATTTTTGAAGTGTTTGTTCTTATCTGTGAAATATGTCATTGATATTTTAATAGGGATTGCATTGAATCTATAAATTGCTTTGGGTGGTATAGATACTTTAATCACAATTCTTCCAATCCATGAACAAGATATATGATTCCATTTATGCGTGTCTTCCTTAATTTCTTTCTTCAGTGTTCTAGAGTTTCCTGAGTACCGATCTTTTACCTCCTTGGTTAAGTTTATTCCTAGGTACTTTATTTTTCTTGTTGCTATAGTAAAAGGAATTTTTTTCTTAATTTCTGTTTCTGATATTTCATTGTTAGTGTACAAAATGCCTTTAATTTCTGAATATTGAGTTTTTATCCCACCATTTTGCCAGTGAAGGTAGTCCTGAAAGAAAAATTCATAGCAATATGGGCCTACATAAAAAAGTTAGAAAGGTTTCAAATCAACAACCTAACCCTATATCTACAAGAACTGGAAGAACAACAACAAGCAAAACCCAGAGCGAGGAGAGTGAAGGCAATAATCAAGATCAAAGCAGAATTAAATAATAATATAGAGACTAAAATAATGATTCAAAGGATCAATAAATCCAAGAGCTAGTTCTTTGAAAAGATAAACAAAATTGACAAGCCTTTAACCAGACTCATCAAGAAAAAAAGAGAGAAGACCCTTTTAATAATTTTTAATTTGTAGTACCATAAACAAATGGGACTAAATCAAATTAAAAAGCTTCTACATGGCTAAATAAACATCAGAAATGAAAGAGGAGAAATTAAAACTGATACTACAGAAATACAAAGGATTGTAAGAAGTTACTATGTACAACTATATACCAAGAAATCTGAAAACCTGGGTGAAATGGACAAATTTCTAGAAAAATATAATCTTCCAAAACTGAATCAGGAAGAAGCAGGAAGCCTGAATAGACAGACTGATAACAGCTAGTGGAATTGAAGTAGTTATTAGAAAACTCCCAGCACACAAAAGCCTTGGACAGGATGTCTCCCCAGGAGAATTTACAACACATTTAAGGAAGAGTTAACCCCTGTCCTTCTCAAACTATTCCAAAAAATCCAGAAAGAGGGAAGACTCTCAAACTCTCTGTATGAGGCCAGCATCATTCTAATTCCAAAACCAGTTAAAAACACAACAGAGAAAGAAAACTACATGCCAATATTGCTAATGAACATAGATCCTCAACAAAATATTGCCAAACTGGATCTAGCAATACATTAAAAAGATCATACACCATGATCAAGTGTGATTCATCCCAGGATTTTACAATATTCACTCATCAATAAATGTAATATATCACATAAACAAAATGAAAAATATCACATCATCATATCAATAAATGCTAAAAAGCATATGATAAAGTACAACACTTATTTATGATAAAAACACTCAGCAAAGTGGGACTAGAGGGAACATACCTCAACATAATAAAGGTATATATGAGAAACCTATAGCCATAATCACACTCAATGGGCAAAAACTAAAATCTTTCTCCCTAACATCAGGCAGGAGAGAAGGGTGTCCTCTTTCACTACTTCTATTCTAGCCACAGTGATCAGACAAGAAAAAGAAATAAAAGAAATCCTAATTGGAAAGGAGGAAGTAAAACTATCATTGTTGCAGACAACATGACAATATACGTAGAAAACCCTACAGATCCACCAAAAACCTACTTGACCTAATAAGTGACTTCCTTATGTTTTTTGCTCTCAAAATTTTTTTGGATAAATTTTCTCCTGTGTATAATACATGGTTTAGAAGCTCATTTTGTCAGTCTGTTAGTACTAATTCTCTCAGTCTCTAATCTATGTAAAATGTTTGTATTTTGCCCCTTTTCACTGAAATATATGCATACTTCCACTAGATATAGAATTCTATGTCACCAAATATTTTCTTTCATTATGTTAGAGATATTCAACTTGCTTATATTATTGTTATTGACAAGTCAGCCTTGTTTGACTCTAATCTCTCCTTGTAGGGAATGTGTTTCTTTCTGGTTGTTCATTTATTTTTTCCTATTTTCATTGAATTTATTGGGGACACATTGGTTCACAAACTCATATAGATTTCAAGTGTATAACTCAATAATACATTATCTGCATACTGCATCACATGCCCACCATCCCAAGCAAAGTCTCTTTCCATCCCATACTCCTTTGCCCGCCTCTCCTCCCTCCCACCCCCTTTCCCTCTGGCCATCACAACACTGTCTCTGATTTCTTTTTTAAGACCTTCTCTTCATCTTTGAAGTACTGCTGTTTTTACCATGAAATCTCTGAAAGGTGGATTTATTTTTATTTATCCCATTTTGCATTTTTAAGATTTACTAAACTTCTGGGCTAGCATTTTTCATCAGTTATAGAAGTTCTTATAGTTTCAAAAATTTCCTTTTCTTATTCCATATGTTATATCACTCTCCAGCATTGATTATAATACATTGAACTTTTGCATTCACTTCTCTGTATCTCTTACATATTGTCACTTATTTATCTCATTTGCAAGAATCTGTAATTTCTCATGTAGTTCCTTCAGTTTATTTAATTTGATATTTGTTTTGATTATTATATTTTTAACTTATAGAAAGTTTCTTATTTTGATTCAAATTCTATTTCCTCCTGTCTTTTCTATATATGTAATCATATTAAACACATGGACATCTTTTTTGTAATTCTGATACATAAGTCTTTCTGAATATTATTCTATCCTTTGATGTCTACCTATACATTCATACCTCTTGGGCTGTAGAAGCAGTGCCAAACAGGAATACTTAACTAAATTTTTGGCATGAGAGACTTTGGGCCAATTGATTTAAGAATATAGATCCAAATCATGTGTGAATCAGAAATGTTTCTTTTTGTCTCACTCAGAGATATGCCCATTCAGCAATGTATATGTCCATTGGTTTTTCTCTGTTAGATGATTTTTGTTGCTATTTACCTACTTACCTAAAAGGACTTCTAACATTTTGTGGGATTTTTTACCTGATTTTTACCTAAGTCTAAAGGTACTAGCTCTCCTGACCCAGGCATAGATGCAGCCTGTTGAAAATTAATCATTACTCGGCATGGGTAAGTAGGTATTTCAAGGAAAAGCTTTGGGCCACAGACCTTTATAACTTTTGTATAATCACATTTTCTAATTATGTATGGGTCCTGAGGAATTTCTTTATTTTTATCTGTTTACCTATGTAATTTAAAAATATATATTTTAAAAGGTATTTTGTCTCTCATGTTTAAGTGTTATATATAAAAAAAGCTTTCACTGAATTTCTCATGCACATTGTTTCTGGGAATAACTTATTTTATTCTATTTTTTCCCTTCATCTATACCTAGACATACTTTTAAATTTGTAAATGATAATGTAATGCGACTGTATGATGACTTGAATATTGATCAGAGAGTCACTCACACAGGTTCCTAGAATATCTGGCAAATATACAACCCTTGTGTAGAAACTTGTTATATATATTATAAAGTTAGTAATTTAGAGAAGATATATTGTGAGTATGAAAACCAATATCAAAATTTTATGTTACTGATTTTCTAATATACAAAAAAAAATCATGGAAGATGTATTTCTTTGTAGACTTCAGTAAAAAGAAAACAAAATTTCAACCTTTAGAGAGTTCATATGGGCAACATATAAAATTGATGCAGTAAAATAGGAAGCTACTTTTCCCACTTTTATTGAGAAATAATGGACAGACATCACTGTATAAGTTTAAAGCATATGGCATTATGGTTTGATTTACATATGTTATAAAATAATTACCATAGTAGTGTCTGCTTACATCCATAATTTCACATAGATACAATACAAACAAATTATCCTTGTAGGAAGAACTCTTACGATTAAATAGTTCTCAAAAACTTTCCTGTATATTATGCAATGTTAATTGTAGTCATTATATTGTATATTACATTCCTAGTATTTATTTATCTTATAAATGTAAATTTGTACCTTTGAGCACCTGAGATATGAGGTGATCAATAAGATATGAGGTGATATCTCATTGTGGCTTTACTTTCCATTTCTCTAATGACTAGTGAGGTTGAGCATCTTTTCATGTATTGGGCTTTCATATATTTTCTTTGGAAAATGTCTATTCAGGTCCTTTGCCCATTTCTTAATTATTTATTTTTTGCTATGAAGTCATATAAGTTCTTCATATATTTGGGGTATTAAACCCTTATCAAATATAGGTTTTATAAATATTTTTCCAGGAAGCTATTGTTGTTTAATGGGTAAGAAATGGTTTTAATACTTTATTGCAGTAAATTAAATGATGTAAGTGCATGCCTTTCCATAAAATTTCAAGTGATTACATTTTGGGAAGTCAAAAATCAAAATTTTAGCTGAATTTTAAAGTTATATGGCAGGTATTAAGAGTAGTGCATAGAAAAAAACTAATATTGAAAAATAATAATATGCCAGAGTCTAAATTACTCAGGTTATGAAAATAGAAAGTGAAGTAAGACTTAATATTGAGTAATATATTACATCAGGAGTAAATTTAGCCTTTTTATTTCTTGAAGAAACAAAAATGTTGGGTTATCTTATCTTAGTTTTTTTTAATTGCAAAGGAGTTTCTTGGAAGTAAACTATTCATTTTAATACAAATGTCTGTTAAAAGGATTATAGACTAAGGAGTAGGAATAAACACTTTGCAAGTGCTTATTTGGTTGTGTCAGAGATAGAGAGTCAACCAAATAAATTCAGTTCATTGATAGTAAGATGAATGTAAACCTATGACATGATATCAATCTTGAATGCATTTAATTCTCCACAGTGAGTCTGTGTTACTGGATCTATGAGTATTTATTGACTCTGAAATTTTTCAGATATTATACAATTATAATATATGATACTTTTATGACATATTGTATCATAATATGACATAACAAAAAAGATAGTAAAAGTGTACCATTTATTATCAGTGCAAAATCCACATCATATTGTACTGTTTTAATGAAGGAAGTTATTGGATACTAAGAATTTCAAAGTATTAGAGAAGAAGTTGCCACAAATGATTTATGATCGTATCAGCATTGCATTTCTCAGGGTTTACAAGCTCACACTTTAAAAAAAATATATTTTATTTATTTATTTTTTAGAGAGGGAAGGGAGGGAGAAAGAGAGAGAGAGAGAAACACCAATGTGCGGTTGCTGGGGGACCATGGCCTGCAATCCAGGCATGTGCCCTGACTGGGAATCGAACCTGTGACACTTTGGTTCGCAGCCTGCACTCAACCCACTGAGCTACACCAGCCAGGGCTACAAGCTCACACTTTTGATCAATTCCAGAAGCTACCAAGAGAATCTCTATATAAGTTGGCACCAATATCAGTGTGTTTCTAGTGTGGCTTTTTCTTAAAAGTGTTGTGAAAATTTTAATTGTTATTTTTTAAAATGTGTAAAAAGCCCTGGCTGGCGTAGCTCAGTGGATTGAGCACGGGCTGAGAACCAAAGCACTGCAGGTTCAATTCCCAGTCAGGGTACATGCCTGGGTTGCAGGCCACGGACCCCAGCAACCGCACATTGATGTCCCTCTCTCTCTCTTTCTCCCTCCCTTCCCTCTCTAAAAATAAATAAATAAAATCTTTTAAAAAATGTGTAATAAATAGTTACATTAACCATGGAAGATTTGTTATAGATTTTATCAGAATCCAAAAAATATTATTTTAAAAAGACATAGAAAGAAAATAAGGCCGTTATGCCAGACTTTATTTTTTCATTTCTTTACTGTATATGCCTGTTCCTTATCATGAATGATATTTGATCATCGTGACAAATTTTAACTATAGCTATATTTAAGTTGATGACTTATGCAAAAAGGAATGTCATTAAAAAGTCATGGAAATTTAAGAGAAAGGTTTTATCATTTCTTTTAGACAATTTATATAGCCATTTCAGTATGTTAGTTGAAAAAAATGAATATGTTATTACATCCCAGACTTAACTCAGCATAATAAATTTTCTGCATGTTTCTAAAACATGTAATTTAGAAAAGTGCTGGAATCTCTAAGTCTTGAAGGAAAAAAAAAAAGAGAGAGAGAGGGAAACCCCCAGGAAGGGTAGTCAGTTAATAAAAGTCTACTTGGCACTACTATCATTACTGAAATTACAACTTTAAATTATTAAATGTGTCCCATAGCAAGACTGTAATCATGCTCACTCATTAGCACAACATATGAGGAAAGTAAAGACTTGTCTCATGTAATGGTTCTCCCATTCTGGACAGGAAAGCTGTTTCTTCCTGAGATGTTTTGCCAGCACAATGTGTAAAAATTCAGAAGGATTAACGAAATGACCACATTGTATTCCTGGCTCCACTCTGCCTCTAGCAATCCCAGGAATGTTCCTTGACCCCTCTAAGTACCTGCAAGTCTTACAAGTCACCACTATTGAAATATTGATGTCTTAACAGAAAATACACCTATACACCAGGGGAAAAACAGAAGCAAAAAACAACAAAAAAGATGGTTTTACAAAAAAACACACTCAATTACCTGGGAAAAACGTTCTACATCTATCTTCTTCCAAAAACAAAAGAAGCAAAAGCAACTCTCCAAAATAAAACTTACCTCTAAAATTAAAAAAAACACTGTACAATTAGCTTTCAAAATAAAGTGATTATAATATGAGCTTTTCATCATACTCCACAATATTCTTCTGTTTTCAGGTAGATGAAAAACCATGAGACATTTAAACAAGTTTATAAACATTTGGGGAACTTCCTTCAAACTCAGGCATCTGTCCTCAGCAAAAATAAGTGACTATTCCAAAGAATTAAAAAAAAAAAAGAGGCTTGGTTTCTATTATTAGCAGGGTAATATGATAGCCAGCGGGTTTCAGACAGATCAGTGTTATTTGCTCTCTACTGCACTAGCAGTGAAGGTCAGACACCTAAGTGTGAAGACACATGACAGGGATCCCAGTGTTGATAATAAGTGTGATGAATACAAGGGACAAGGAAGAAGCAACACAGACAAAACACGAAATGAAGAAGAAAAGCACAAAGTAAAATTTTTAACAACAAAAATGAAATCAATGATGTAAAAACTCTCTATACATAACAGAAAGAAAAAGATGATGGGACTAGAAGGTGGCAGATGGAAATCATAGGTGTGACTCAAAATATATATAAGAGTGGTAATATAGTTTCTAGTTTTTGTTTTGACAAAATCAGCACCCAGAGCAAGGGTTTAGGTACAGATATTTTATTTTAAAGGAGGTAGGTGCAGTGAGTTCATTTAAAAATCAAAATGTCCCCTGGCTGGCGTAGCTCAGTGGATTGAGCGTGGGCTGGGAACCGAAGTGTCCCAGGTTCGATTCCCAGCCAGGGTACATGCCTGGATTGCAGGTCATAACCCCCAGCAATCGCACATTGATGTTTCTCTCTCTCTCTCTCTCTCCCTCCCTCCCTTCCCTCTCTAAAAATAAGTAAATAAAATCTTTTTAAAAAAATCAAAATGTCTAGAGCAGGCTGAGTGAAAAATAAGAGTGTGAAGCCAGGAAAAGGCAAGCTAATGAACTGGTTAATACTGTGAGAAATAGGGGCTCATTCTAAAAGGTCCTTTAGATCATATGGTATTTGTCTTTCATCGCCTGGCTTATTTCACTTAGCATAATGCTCTACAGTTCCACCCATGCTGTAGCAAAGGGTAGAAGCTCCTTCTTTCTCTCTGCTGTGTAGTATTCCATTGTGTAAATGTACCATCGTTTTTTGATCCATTCATTTACTGATGGGCACCTAGGTTGCTTCCAGCACTTGGCTATTGTAAATTGTGCTGCTATGAACATTGGGGTGCTTAGGTTCTTTTGGGTTGGTATTTCAGCTTTCTTAGTGTATAATCCTAACAGTGGAATTGCTGGGTCAAAAGGCAGGTTCATTTTTAGTTTTCTGAGGAAGTGCCATACTGTTTTCCACAGTGATTGCACCAGTCTGCACTCCCACCAACAGTGCACTAGGGACCCCCTTTCTCCACAACCTCTCCAACATTTGTTGTTTCTTGCTTTGTTTATGATGGCCATTCTGATTGGTGCGAAGTGGTATCTCACTGTGGTTTTTATTTGCACCTCTCTGATGGCTAGCGATACTGAACATCCTTTCATATGTCTCTGGACCCTCTATACAGAGGGTCCTCCTTGGAGAAGTGTCTGTTCAAGTACTTTAACAACTATAAATAAAAAATAAATAAAATAGATCAATAAAAAGCCATTTAGAACCCATCCCAGACTTGTCCCACCAGAGGGAAGGGTTTGGGACATTCACCTGCATACTGCTGCCCCTCAGAGCACTGAATGCTCTGGCACCTCTGCCTTGTCCCTGTGTGAACTGTATTTCCCAGGCTTCAGGTAAACAACCCAAATCCAGGCTTATGCTTCTGGTTATAAGCAAATATATAAGTTATAAAAGGCATAGAGTGAAGAAGGGGAAAAGAAAATGAATAAAATTCTGAACTAGGTAAGAAATTCAAATCAAGATGTTATAAGCCAAAGGAGATGTTCATAGAATAAGGAGGCTGGAAAAATTTAATACAGGGTAGGAAGAGAACAAAATTCCACAACTTGTATTTGAAAATTGTATTTAAAACTTGCAGAATTCTTGACACTATGCCAGAAATGGTGAGTTTTCTCTTTAATGACTCCTCTCTATATCTTTCACAGGAATGGATATTTAACTGTCACCATGGAAATCCTGAATACAGTCTAGATAGCCTAGGTTTCCTTGCAGCTAGGTGGAGATAATATAAATATTACCTAAAGGCTTCTAAAAATCTTTCTTAAGACAGTATTAATAATCATTTTCCTCTTTTTCTTCATTCATTTAGCCAACTTCTAGAAGAGCAGATGGCACCCCCGTGGACTTTGAGGTCAAAGGCAGGACAGAACAATAATAATAAATAGAAATGTAATTGGACAGGGGGCCTGGCACTGAGCAGGTCTGCTTAGGGCCGGCCAGTAGTGTATGCATTCTTGACTTCATGTAGGAAAGATTTCACAACATGAGTCCAGGTAATTGTGAGGATATATTTATTAAAGTCAGGGACAGTGAAACAAGGAAAGGCCTAGAATACAAGAAGTGACAGGAGAGGCCAAGCTAGGCTGCCTTAGCTCACTAAGAAGTCAGAGTAAAAGGGGACCCTGGAGACAGGTTCAAGAGATTAGCCTGGGACAAGCTGCTGCTGCCCATTGCTCTCCTTATTGTAAGTCTCAGGGTCCCTTAGAGTTTATGAGATGTGTGCCTGTCAGGGAAGAAGAGGGGAAAGGGAAAGGGTGAGGGTTGCTCCCCACAGCGAGAGTGCATGGGATGAGTCCTGTGTCTTCAGTTATTCTCTCTCTTGCATGCAGGAATCTTAGGGGAGGTCTCAGGAGAGGGTTTTAGGAGAATATGCATCAATTCTCCAGTTTTGTGCCCTTTCAGGGTCCTGGTCTCCACTGATTGATTGGTCAGTGGCAGGACAGATAGTCGTTAGTCGTTGCAGCAGGTCCTGGCATCCCCCACCTGATTTTGCCACTTTTCTGGGCCTGATGCTGAAACACAACTGAGGCCTAGATGTTATCTCTAGGGAGGTAACCATCTGTAGCTGGCTGTAAATTGCCAGCCATTGTGTTCAGCTGTCTGTCTCAGTTTCCCTGTCCCACCTGCCAAGGCATTTTTCTAGTTTCTTAATATCCTGCCTCAGAAGGAGCTGACACTCAGGAAACCACATCAACTCGAAACCACCCACCTTGATTTTTATGCAAAAGAGCAATGATATTTCATCTTGTTTGAACTACCTCTATTTGGGTTTTGTTTCCTGCTCTTGAACCTAAACTTACTGGATACAGATACAAAATTCAGCAGATATAAAATGTTGGTACTGTTGCTGTAGATGTATATCACTTATATTTGTATTTGTATCTATGTTTGATGTATATTTGTTATATACCTGTGGTGTGTTTGATATATATTTGATGATATATTGATGTACATTTTATATTTATTTTATATAATATATATGATGTATATAAAATTGCCCAAGTAATTGTTGCTTTGCAATACATTTTTACATTCAGTAGATTCCAAAAAGGCAGCAGGATGAAAGAAGGGAGGAGACAAAGGTCCATGTTACTATTTTGGTTCACTTCCTTCTAGTCTTTTTTCTAATGCCTAGGCTTTTGTTCAGATAAATGTAATTTTAATGCAACTTTTTAATTATTTTCTCAATATTACATAGTGTTAATACTTAATTTTAATGGCTATACATTTTTAAAGCATCTGATAAATAGTTTTAATGGTTATAAAATGTGGAGTTGGTAACTGAAAATAGCTTTGTTAGGCAACAAATTCTGTGAATAGATTTATGGATAGGCTCCAGAGATTTGTACCTTAAACAAGGACTCACTGAAATAACATAAGGCCCAAGTAACAGGATACTGAAGCTGAATCCATAGAGGAGGGCTGAATCCAAGGCCAAGGAAAGCAAACATATCAAATAACAGCTCCATAAGGACCAAAGACAAGGCAGTCTGTGATCATGGTCAAGAATGTGTGTGTATGGGCAAGGATGGAGGGAACGGGGCCTTAACACTGACTCGAGGTAGTATCAGGTAGATTTAAGGTTAAAGTCATCCCTTATATACCATGGTCACATTTGCAGGTGGCTTTTAATTTTTCATTATGAATAATAATTCAATAAAGAAAAGTAAACATAGCCCTGGACATTCACACACACAGACACACTCAATTTTGGAGATTACCTCCATAAATCATTTAAAAGAAGTGGGATTCCTGGGCCACAATCTATTTTATGTTTTTGTTAATTCTCTTCATGAAATTTTCTTAATTACTTTCCATAAAGGTTCTAGCAAATAAGACCTCCAAAAGTAATGGATATGACCTTCTTCTTTAATCTCACTGAGCATTGTCAGAAATAATTAAAAGGAAAATATATTTAGTAGGTGATAAAAGTCAATGTCATTCTACTTAACATTTTTTGATTACTACCAAAATGGACATTTTCTTATAATTATATACTAATTTTAGTTTCTCTTTAATAAATAGCATCTTAGTATCTTTTGCCTGTCAAAGCCATACTGCATTCTTTTTTTTTATAATACCAGCTCTTTTTTTTTAAGATTTTATTTATTTATTTTTAGAGAGGGAAGGGAGGGAGAAAAAGAGAGAGAGAAGCATCAATGTGCAGTTGCTGGGGACCATGGCCTGCAACCCAGGCATGTGCCCTGACTGGGAATTGAACCTGTGATGCTTTGGTTCGCAGCCTGGGCTCAATCCACTGAGCTATGCCAGCCAGGGCGACATACTACATTCTAATTCACTGAAGAAATAGAACATAAGGCATAATAAAACTTAGTGAATGTTTCTTTGTTTAACATATACGTACTCATTTGATGGGACTGCCCTAACAAAATTCCACAGATGGGGGGCTTACAAAACAGAAATTTATTTTCTCATAGTTCTAGATGTTCGAAGTCCAACACTGAGGCTTCCTCATATTTGGTTTCTTCTGAAACATCTCCCCTTAGCTTGAAAAAGGCTGCCTTCTAGTTGTGTGCTCTACCAGTCATGTCACTACATCTGAGTGTTGTCTGGGTCCTGATCTCCTTTTCTTATAAGAGCACCAGTCTTATGGGATTAGGGCCACGCATATGACATCATTTCACTTTAATTACCTCTTTAATGGCCCTCTCTGCAAATACGGTCACATTGTGAGATACTGGACCAAGGAAGGACTTCAACAAATGAATTTTGTGGAGACACAATTCAGCCCAGAGCAATATGCAAATGCCACAAGGCAGGATTTACATTGCATTAAAGCAAGTAGAGTATATTATTTTGCTCTGTTTTCTACAAGAGTTTTTTTAGGCAAGGAAGTAAAATACTCATACTTGTTTGGGGGTAGAATCCTGACAACACTATAGAGGGTAGAGTGGATCAGAGAACTGATGGAAATGAGGAGCCAGCTGAAAGACTGTTGGAACAGTCTAGAACAGGGCTCTGAACAGCTCAGCCATGTGGTCAGGGTTCTTGGTTAGAGGGCCATTCAAGGGGCAAGATCTCATTTGACAAATTATCTACAACCTTCTCCAGTAATAGGTCTGTAGGATATAACAAAATCTCTTTGGTTACAGTGGCTTGTGACAACAATAATGTGAGTGGAGGTGGGAGAGCGGGTCAATGCTCTAAGTATCCCTGTTGCCCTGGGATCTCTTAGCCCCACTCCATGGAGCCCATTACCTCAGACTGCACTCAGCAGTTGTTTGTGTTACATTGACTGGGGCTCTGTGCTACATAGCTGATGATTTGAAGTCGAACCAGTGCCTGAAAATACAATAATTCAATTTTAACAGAAAAGATCTATGTATGTTTTAAATAAATTTTGTGTCAAATGACTGATGATTTTATGATTGATTATAAACTTTTCAGAGCCCAGATGCCTAACATTCCTTTTTAGAAGTATGGTTGGTAAAAATTATAAGTAAATTGTTTTGAATAGCCTCTTTGGACACTAAGTCATCATCACCTGACTAGATAAAGTGGAAATATTAACAAAAAGCTTCAAGCTGTGTTGACTAATTTTTAAGAGTAATTGTCTTCTTGCTAATTACTTATTCATAATGAATACAAATGTATTTTCCAATGATACAATAAAATGACTATTTTCCTTCAAATACCAGATATACACATTTTGGGAAAATATAATAATAATGACTTAAGGCTGGTCAAAAAGCAGGTGTTAAAACATACCTAAACTGTATTAGAAGTCTGACCTGTGGGTACCAGATTTTAGACAAGTTATACTTGTATTAGTTTTCTCATTTTATCTTCCCAGGGGATCCATTAAAATGAATGTATCCATCTTCTTTCTGTAACTGAAACACAGGTTCAGCTGCCTGTCACAATGAAAGCCAAACTTGTGAAACAGGTGCTCGTGCAAAAGGAAAGAGATTTATTCAGTTGCATGACCTGGGAGAAAAATGGATTCTCAACACAAAGACCATTCCCCCTTTCTGCCCAAGCCCACGGTTCTCATAGGGTAGAGAGGGGAGGGCTTTTTATCTATCCAATTATGTGGTTGGCTTCCAGTGCACTGGGGCACTATCATTCATCTTTCTAGCTTTGGTATGCTCAGTGTAAGAAACTCCCCCTGCACCATCTTAGCTGATGGGGGACACCCCAGTGCTCCCTGACTGTCGACTGTAACAATTCTACCCAACAGAAGATGAAGGCTCTGGAAAGTTATCCAAAGATGGAGAGTGAATAAGTGTCAAGTCCTGGATTTGGCCCAAGTTTCTGGGTGACAAAGCCTTATCTCCTATTATGCTGAAGAGCTTTGATTTTAGAAAGTATTCATATTTGAAAACTTTCGTCTTTCAAAGTCCAGGCAGACTACATGAACTGAGATGCTAGTAAGTTCATTTCCATTTGAATGGTCCATGGCTATTGGTACTCTCACCCCAGTCAGGGAGCCCTGGGTCCTCCCACAGCAGCTGTGCAGCTATTTTCTGTTTCCAGCCTGAGGTTAAAATAAGTTCTAATAAGCCTTTAAGCACAAAGAAGATCTTAAGAGACCTTCCTCCACTATAGAATTCTAACAAGTTATAATCATGGTCTATGATTCACATTAATAGCATTTTATGAATTTCATTGAAAGTTTCTTATGTATCTTTAGGAAAGGTTTAGTTGAAAAAAGGAAAAACACCTCATTTCTCGAGGGACATTACTTGTCAGGGCATTGAAATCCAAAGGCAATACTAAGGACAGATATATTTTCTTAGACTTAGCAAGTTAATGATTAAAATAAACCCATTATTGATAATCCCCCCCCAAAACAAGATGCTAAATTCTCTATTTTAGAACTCATTAAAGAGATTTTTAGTTTGAATAAAACTTAAGTTTATATACTTTGTAGATTTATATAAGGGCAGTGTTACAAAATAACATGACTTTTATTAACATGTAAGCAACTTCTAAGTAATTCTTAAAATTTTCTTTTGATGAAGTATTGCTATTAAAGTTTAAATTTCAAAGCAGTAAAATCATTACTTGTAGGCAAATATTACAGAAATCTTTGTCAACAATTCTATTTAACTCACTAATTGGTGAGGGAAGCAATGATATTATGATCAGGTCAAAGAGCATTTAAGAATTCTGTTAGGGTATTTATAGGCAATTTAACAAGGAAATGTTAAGATAGTATACAAACTGATAAATTAGACACAGACCGGTTAGTTTCTAACAGGCCATCAATCTTTACAGTTATCTCTTCCACCAGAAATTATTTGCATCACTATTGGACTGAATCTGAAAGTTAGTAAGCAAAGTCTGGGACCTTTAATGAAAAATAAACAGTGAGATGAACCAAATTCATCCCCAGGCAATCCTTGGATAGCTGTAGCTCCTGTGTGATAAAGATGGTGATGCCCATCCTTTTGCTTTTCTTCATGATTTCATTAATTTTCTGGTAACAAATGCTTGAATTCAGATTTGTGTGAAAATACATTTATTTAACTATTTGAATTTATACACTATATGTCAGGTTTTCTACTCAAAGAGATGAAAATATAAATGAGAAATGTATCCAGTGTTCAAGTAGTTTACAGAATAAAAGGGTAATAAAATAGTGTGCAATGTATTATGATAAACACAATAAAAGAGGAAAGGAGGAGTTATGTTAGGACTCTGAAGTTGCCAAGGATTTCAGGTTTTGGTGATCAGGGAAATTCCTTAAAGAGATGACATGAGCTACTGTACACTGGAGAACAAATAGGATATATGAAATTCTGGAATTCAATAGGAAGAAAATATTCCTCCATCTCTCTCAGTGTATGATTTTTGTTGCATTTCCTTCTTTCTTCATTTCTAGATGGGAAGATTTATACATGTTAATATTGTACATATAACATTGTGACCTATTTGTTCACTTGCATATATGTTAAGCAATGTTCTATAGATATCTTAGGTTTTAGAGTTTGAATATAGAAAGAAAAAGAGGTAGGTTAATCAGTTTTATAAATGGAGTTTTCATAAAGCATGGCCTACAGACCACTTGCATCAGAATTGGGAGATTCGTTAGAAAGGCGGTTTCTGACAATACTTCCCCATGACCATTGCCTTGTCTTATACTCACAGTCCCAGTATATAGCCTGATACATAATCATATTCATGCAATTGCTTAACAAACTGAAGTTTAGGAGCCAGTATGGAGAGATGGTTGGCTTAGAGGTTAGCAGTTACTAAATACGAAGAAGAAGAGAAATGCAAAATACCTAACACATACCAAATATGGAAGGGCAATGATTTCTCAGCAATAATTGAATCATTTTATAACATTAAACACAAGCAATCATTTTTAAAGTGTTCATCAAATATATTCTAACTTGTAATATGTAATTAATTGGTTGCATTTGTTACTCTGAAATAACATAGCTATATAGGTTAATGACTTAACAAATTATTGGATAGATATATTTATTTATTTTTATTCATTCTTTTTAGTGCATCTTTTCCATTACCATTTAGTCTCCTTATACCCCCCCTTCCTCCCTACAATCACCAAACTGTTGTTCCTGTCTGTGAGTCTTTTTGCCTTTTTCCTCAATCCCTCCACCCACAATACCCCCTTAGCTGCCATCCTGCTCTCTATGAATTTGTCTCTGTTTTGTTTGTTTGTTCCATTTGTTCATTAGATTCAACATATCAGTGAAACCATATGATATTTGTCTTCCTCTAACTGGCTTATTTCACTTTGCATAATGTTCTCCAGGTCCATCCATACTTTTCCAAAGGGTAAAACTTTCTTCCTTTTTATGGCCTAGTAATATTTCACAGTGTAAATGTACCATAGTTCTTTTATCCACTCATCTAATGATAGATACTTGGGCTACTTCCATCTGATTGTAAATATGCTGCAGTGAACTTAGGGGTGCTTATGTTCTTTCAGATCAGTGCTTTCAGTTACTTCAGATATGTTTCCAGAAGTGGGATCGCTGGGTCAGAAAGCAGTTCCATTTTTAATTTTTTGAGTTTTCTCCATAATGCTTTCCACAGTGGCTGCACCAAACTTCATTCCCACCAACAGTGCAAAAGGGTTCCCCTTTCTCCACATCCTTGCCAGAGTTTGTTGTTTGTTGATTTATTGATGATAGCCATTCTGACAAGTATGAAATGAGGTCTCACTGTGGTTTTAATTTGCATTTCTCTAACTAGACAGGTCTAGTCAGATCCTTTGCCCATTTTTAATTGGGTTGTTTGTGTTTTTTTGGTGTTGAGTTTTATAAGTTCTTTATACATTTTTGTTATTAACCCCTTATCAGATATATCAGCCAATATGTTCTCCCATTCCTGTGGATTTTTTAATTTTGTTGATGTTTTCCTTTGCTGTGCAAAACCTTTTTAGTTTGATGTAGTCCCATTTGTTTATTTTTTTCTTTTGTTTCCCTTGCCTGGGAGGATATATCTGATAAAATATTGCTACAAGCAGTGTCTGATTTTGCTGCCTATATTTTATTCTATGATTTTTAGGGTTTGGGGCTAAACATTTGTCTTTAATCCAATATGAGTTTATTCTTGTGTGTGGTATAAGAAGGTGGTCTAGTTTCATTTTTTTGTACATTCTCCATCCAATTTTCCCAACACCATTTATTGAATAAATATCTTCAGCTCATTGTATGTGCTTGCTTTGTCTTTCAAATATTAATTGGCTATAAAGGAGTGGGTTTATTTCTGGGCTCTCTAGACTGTTCCATTGATCTGTGTGTCTGTTTTTTTGCTAGTACCGTGCTGCTTTGATTACTATGGCCTTATGGTATAGTTTGATATTAGGTAGTGAGATTCCTCCAACTTGGTTCTTCTCTCTCAGGGTCACTGTTGCTATGTGGGGCCGTTTGTGATTCCATATAATTTTTTGAAGTATTTGCACTAGTTCTGTGACATACATCATTGGACTCTTGATAGGAATTATGTTGAATCTTTAGATTGTATTGGGTAATATGGACATTTAATGATGTTAATTCTTCCTATCCATGAACATGGTATGTGCTTCCACTTATTTGTATCTTCTTCAATTTCTTTCTTCAGTGTCTTATAATTCTCTGTGTATAGGTCTTTTACTGACTTAGCTAGGTGTTTTATTCTTTTGGGAGCATTTGTGAATGCACTTTTTTTTCCTAATTTGCCTTTCAGTTAGTGCATTTTTGGCAACTGATTTGGGATATTAATTTTCTATCCTGCTAATTTGCTGAAGTCATTTATCAGTTCTAGTAGTTTCTTGGTGGAATCTTATATGTACAGGATCATGTCATCTACAAATACAGTTTTACTTCTGTCTTTCCAATTTGGATGCCTTTTATTTCTTCTTCTTGTCTGATTGCTGTGGCTAGAACTTCAAGTCCTAGGTTAAATAAGAGAAATGAAAGTAGACATCCCTGTCTTGTCCCTGATCTTAAGGGGAATGCTTGTAATTTTTTCCCTTAGAGTAGATACTGGCAGTGGGTGTTCATATATGGCCTTAATTATGTTTAGATAAGTTCCCTCTATTACCACTTTGCTAAGAGTTTTTATCATTAATGAATGCTGGATTTTATCAAATGCTTTTTCTGCATCTATTAATATATCATGTTGCTTTCATTCTTCATTTTCTTTATGTGGAGAATCACATTGATTGATTTGCAAATATACCAACTTTGCATTCCCCGGAATGAACCTCACTCGATCATGATATGTGATCTCTTTGATGCATTGCTAATATTTTGTTGAGGACTTTAGTGTCTATGTTCATCAGGGATGTTAGCCTATGATTTTCTTTCTTCTTAGTGTTTTTGTCAGCTTTTGGAATTAGGATATGCTTGCTTCAGAAAATGAGCTTTGGAGCCATCCCTCCTTTTAATTTTTTGAAACAGTTTGAGAAGAAGAGGTGTTATTTCTTCTCAGAATATTTAGTAAAATTCACTTCTGAAGGCATCTGGTCCAGGGTGTTTGTTGTTTGGTGTTTTTTAATTACTGCTGTGATTTCACTAGGTGAAATCTGTCTATTCAGATTCTCTGATTCTTCCTGATTTAAATTTGTAAGCTTGTATGTTTCAGTGAATTTATCCATTTTGTCCAGGTTGTCCAGTTGGTTGGCATATGGATTTTAATAATATATTCTTATTTTCTTTTGTATTTCTATGGGGTCAGTTGTTATTTCTCCTTTTCATTTCCGGTTTTATATATTTAGGTCTTCTCTCTTTTTTTCCTTGATGATTCTAAAGTTTTGTCAGACTTGTTTATCTTTTCAGAGAATATGCTCTTGAATTCATTGATCTTTTATATCATTTTTTTAGATTCTATTTCTTTTATTTCTGCTCTGATCATTATTATTTCCTTCCTTCTACTCACTGGGGGATTTGTTTTTATTAATTTTCAATTTTTTTGAGGTGTAAAGCTAGATTGTTTGAGTTTTTTCTTCATTTTTGAGATAGACCTGTGATACTGTGAATTTTTCTCTTAGGATTGCTTTCCCAGTGTCTCACATATTTTGGATTGTGTTCTATGTTTCATTTGTTTCAAGGTATCTTTTGATTTCTTCCTTGGTCTCGTTGTTGACCCATTCATTGCTTAATGCCATGTTATTTAGCTGCCATGGTTTTGTGTGCTTTTCAGTGTTATGATTGATTTCTAGTTTAACAGCATTGTTTCAAAGAAGATGCTTGATACAATTTCAGTCTTCTTAAATTTATTGAGACTTGTTTTATGTCCCAACATGGCCTATCCTAGGAAATGTTCCATGAAGAATTGGAAAAATATGTATATTCTGCTTCTTTCGGGAGAAATTCTCTGAAGATATCAATTAAATCTATTTGGTCTAGTGTGTCATTTCAGGCCCCTGCCTCCTTGTTGATTTTCTTTCTGGAAGATTTATCCATTGAAGTCAAAGGGTTGTTAAAATGCCCAACTATGACTGTATTTCTGTTGATCTCTCCTTTTATGTCCATCTGGATTTGCTTAACCAATTCAGGTACTCCTATGTTGAATGTGTATGTATTTAGTACAGTATACAGTATTTAGTATATCCCCTTGTTAGATTGTTTCCTTTATCATGTACTTTCCTTCTGTGTCTTTTACTATGGCCTTGGTTTTAAAGTCTATTTTGTCAGATATAAGTATGCTATCCCAGCATTTTCTTCCTTTTCATTTTCATGAAGTATGTTTTTTCCATCCCTTTTGTCTGGGCATATCTTTTGAATTGAGGTGTGTCTCTTGGAGGCAGCACATATCTGGGTCCTGTTTTCTTATCCATTTGGCTATCCTGTGTGTTTTGCTTGGAGCATTTAAGCCATTATAATTAATGTTATTATTTATAGATACGTACGTAGTGACATTTTATTGTTAGACTATTTTCCTGTCTTTTTTTTCTTTCTCTTCTTCTTAAAACAGTCCCTTTAACATTTGTTGCAACACTGGTTTGGTATTAACAAACTCCTTTAGCTTTTTCTTGTCTGAGAAGCTCCTTATTTCCTCTTCAATATAAATCATAGCCTTGCTAGATAAAGGTATAGCCTTGGTTATAGGTTTTTGCTTTTCATCACTTTGAATATTTCACTCCATTGCCTTCTGGCCTGAAATGTTTCTGTTGAGAATCAGATGACAGTCTGATTGATGCTCACTTGTGTGTAACTACCTGCTTTTCTTTTGTAGCTTTTAGGGTTCTCTCCTTATTTTTAAGCCTTATCATTTCAAATAGATGTGTCTCAGTGTAGGCCTCTTTGGGTCCAACCTGTTTGGAACTTTCTGAGCTTCCCGGAATTGTATCTTTCGGGAAGTTCTGGCCATTATTATTTCAAACAGGTTGTCGATTCCTTGCTTGCTCTCTTCTCCTCATGGTATTCCCATAATGTGGATGTTGTTCTGCTTCATGTTGTCTGTTTGGTTCCTAAGCTCTCCTAATCTTTTTAAATCTTTTTTTTTCTTTTTGCTGCTTTGCCTGGGTGTTTTTATTCTACCTTGTCTTCCAAATCACTGATTCAGTCCTCTTCTTCATCTAACCTACTGTTTATTCCTTCAAGTGTATTATGTATTTCAAACATTGTATTCTTTATTTCAACTTGTCCTTTTTATGGTTTGTGTATTTTTCATGCCATTTAGTATTCTTATAACCATTACTCTAAACTATATATCTGATAAATTTCTCGCTTCCATTTGATCTAGTTGTTCCTCTGGAAAATTCTCTTATTCTTTCACTTGAGGTCTGTTTCTTTGGCTTACCAATTTTTGCTGCTTATTTGTATTTGTTTCTATGTATTAGGTAGATCTGCAAAGAGACTGGTGCAGACTTATGTCAAACCCTGCCTGTGACTATCCCTAGGCAACCTGTTTGGAACTATCAGCAATCCACTGCTTGTGGCTCTCTCTGGTGAGCCTGGGTGTGTTCAGAAAGACCCAGGCTGTGCCCAAAGCCCAGCTTTTGTCTTCACCAGACTGAGGGGAGAGTTAGCTAAAGTTCCCAGGCTCCCAGAGATTTGCCTCTGTCTATAGGCTTTCTGTTAGGCTTAGAGAGTGAAAGTCTTACAGCTGTAATCCTCAGCAGCCTGGCTTAAGCACCACAGGGTAGAGCAAGAGTGATTCCTGAGGATGGGGCTATTGGTTCTCCTCAGGCAGATGCCACTTGGAGGAGAGTGCTCTGACTGAGAAAGATGGCTTCTGCAGTATAGGGAATGACTCATCACAGGGATCCTAGCAGATGTTCCTTCAGTTTTCTCCCCACAGCCACCAGCCCCAGACTTTCCTAACTTTTTTCCAGTCCATTCTGCCCTCCCTCTGCCAGAGCACAGGATAAGTGGCTGCAAATGAAAATTTGTGTGCTGCCCTTTGAGGCTCTCCATCTCTAGCCATCTCTCCCTGGAGAACAGAAACCTCACTGATTTTCACATTCATATGTTATCTGGGTTCCTTTCCCAGTTTTGGTGCTGTAGACTGGGAATCCCAGCTTGGGGTTTAGACTTCACACTTCTCAGGGGTACCCCCAGCTGCTGAAATATCCGTCTATGACCAGCTGCTGTCCATGGGAGCCCTGCCAGCCCTCTCGCACCTCCTCTGCACTCTGTACCTGTCTCTGTTTTGGTGATATGGCTTCTGCTATCTGTCTGTGGTTATAAGGCTTCTCTCAAGCTACTGTTTAGTTGGTTATTCAGGATTATTTTTCTATAATTTAGTCATAATTCCAGTTTTGTGCTGGAAGGAGGTTTGTGCAACTTCCACCTACTCCTTCATCATCTTGAGTCTTTGCACCCCTATTTATATATATATAATATAATATATAATATAATATAATATATAATATAATATATATATGCAAAATCACCTAATCCAGACATCTTCTCCACAAATATGGTAGAAAAGCAATTTTGTTGTTGAATAAGCATTAAACTGGAATGTGGTGAATATCACCAGCAATCCATGAAGACATTGCAAAGACAAAAGAGAAATGTCACTCTTTTTTATAGCCCAGAAGATGCAACCCATTGCTTATATATTTTCAAGATAAATAATAACTTGTCCGCAAGTAAGAGAACTTGACAGCACAATTTGTCACAGAGAGTTCATCCTGACTTTATCTGGCAATTAGGGTTATCATCTGTGTTAGCTAATTGGTTTTATTCAGGAAGGTGGCAGAAATAAAACTCCTCCTGTTTTATGATTAGAGATAGCTTCACAACTTGGAGCAAAAGGCCCACAAAGTTGGCTCCTATGTGCCCACAGAAACTGGGAGACAGGGGTGTTATCTCCCTTGATTTTTACATTTTATTTTTTGACATAAAAATTTTTAATATTACAGTTTAATAAGAGACTTTACAAGTAATTGAACTGAAAACCTTAATAGAGGATCAGTTAAAGTAATGAAAAATAACAGTATACTCAAGAAAATGCATTTATAGCATCCAAGAGAAGTTAGAACATCTCCAAAAGTCATCCATATGTAATTAAAAAATAAATGAAGCACTGTTTTCAATTAAAGTACTTTTCTAAAAGTATAATATTCAGTTCTAACAAGGTTTTAGTGAAATTGCTATACACAGTTGGGGCAGTATTACATTGGTCCAGTAGATGTTTAAAATATGGATTGGATATATATCAGTTGTCATATAAATATGACAGCCTTTGATTGCAGAATCTCAAAAGATCCAAAAGGAACTTAATCAAATATATAAAAATGTTACTATATCATTATTTATAATGCTTAATTACCAAATGAAGTCATAAATTTAATGGAATATTATACAGTCTTTGAAATTAATAAATACAGATGATTTTCAACAGAAATAATTTAGTGCATGGACAGAGTCATAAAACAATGTTGAAATATATTCATTTATAAGGGTGGCTTCCAGGTTCCTGAGCAAGAAAGTATTCCTAGGTTATAAAGCTGACAAAAGGCTTTCTGGTTTTCTATACATATATTTCAAAGAGAGGAAAAAGTACTTATAATCACGAATTTTCTAAAGTACATGCTCTGAGGAGGAGGGGAAATGAAATCTCTTCCCTTTTTATCAGCAAGGCTAACTGAGCCTCTTATTTTTAATGTGTATTTGTCCTTGCACTCTGGAAGGTAAACACTGGGAAAACCATTGTGTAATCTTATAAAGTAGCATAAAATTAGAACCACTTTCCTCAT
Source organism: Phyllostomus discolor (assembly GCF_004126475.2). Classification (NCBI taxonomy): domain Eukaryota; kingdom Metazoa; phylum Chordata; class Mammalia; order Chiroptera; family Phyllostomidae; genus Phyllostomus; species Phyllostomus discolor. Next base: position 129,327,654 of record NC_040906.2, on the reverse strand, counting down.
CTAGGTAAATTTTTGTGATCTGTATTAAATGACCTTAATACACTTTATATAAATTAAATTTTTATTCAGTAAATGTTTGAAACCAAGCTGTGTTTCTCAGGAGAAACTTGATAATTATAATTTATTTACCCTCTGTCATTATGACACTAAAAGCCATCATACATGAATTGCCATAACTACTCTTTTATAGGAGCAAAATAACTTTTTTCCTATTTTTAAAAGGCATTGAAGGAAAATTTATTATAAATATAATGTCTAAAATGTTTTACTGTTTCATGCAACAAATCACCCAATAATCTCCTATCTTATGCAGTATATTTTTCTTTTTAGCAAGGGCTCCATCTTATATTTTTAGAACGGAAGATTCTGCAGTGCTTAATTTTGGAGTCCTTACATTACACAACTATTAAAGTCTACAAGAAATGTCTTCTAGTTTGGAGAACTGAATTACAAATCTCTGTAATTATTACAGGACTTCTTAGTGTATACAGAAAATTGTGTTTGCAAATAATTCACTATTAAACTATTTTAAAATATTACTAAATTAGTATTTTTAAGTTTCAACTCTACTGTGGAAGTATTTCCAAAAGAGTAAAACCCAGCTCAGGTCAGACTTTTCTGACCTCATTAAACCAACAGGCAGATACCAGCCATGCACTGGTAACCAATCAAGAAGGCACACATTTGTTGCATGACTCATTCTATGGAAATCATAGCCACTTCAGGATAAACAAGGGTAGCAACTGTGGTTTAGATTTCCTGTTATATTAGATGAGAAATTTACTTATAAATTGACATATAAAGTATTCTCCATGCAGAATGTAATTCGATCAGTAGTCTATAATTTGGTCTATGTTACCCTTGCCTACAATTAATTGCAGTAGTAGTAAGGAAATGAGAGATGCACAGATTCTTTGAAATACTACTGTTCCTTTGAAAGATTGATGGATAAAGAGCTTTCTCAAAATGAGTCCCTCCATATCTACACCATCAAATCCCTTTGGTAGCAGTTACTGAGAAATGTTCTAAAGTTCCATTGGCATCAACTCTGATCTCAAAGGTGAATCAGAATTGGGAGGTGATTCTTCTGCCATCACACTGTTGTCAAAGTAGAAAAACTCATATATGACACCTGTTTGCCCTCAAAAGCCCCAAGCTTTCAAATGTTTTTTTTTCTTTGAGTTAGTTCATACATCAGTCAAAATGTAAGACAAAATATGTCTTACAAATGTAAAAATCCAAAATTCCCAGAAAAAAATGTATTACAACATATACCATTTTAAGTAAAAACTAAAAAATTCAAATTCTGAGAGTTCACTTTGTTCATTTTTAAGTAAAGTTTTTCTCTTTCTAATCATGTAATATTTATGTAAACCCTCCTGTACTGGAAAAAAGGCAAAACAAATACAGTTTCCAAAGTGGGGATATTGAGCCATGTTGATTAATTTAATTCAGCCAATATTGACTCTACAGAGACTAAGTTCAAGGTGAGATATAATAAAGTTCTGGAGATAAGAAATGAATAGGACACGATCAAGATATAAAGATAAATACTCAAGTGGATAGCAGGATATTAAATATAATGAAAATGAGTTTTGTATGATTTTAGAAGTAGGAGAGAGAATTGTGGTACAATAAGGATATACAGAAGCTATTGATGCCTTCATTTAATTATAAACTAATTTTAACTTATTTGCTTATTTATTGCTTGAATTTCTACTTTACGCCAGGCACTGTTCTGCTCACTGGGGTTAACCTAGGGAACAACAAAGTTCCTGATTTAATAAGATTTCCATGTTACCTGTTATTGACATAAGCCTTAAGAATTATATGGAATATCAATAGCAGAAAGTGAAATGTAGCTATTGCAGGCAGTGGGATATTATCAGGATCATGGCAAGAATATGTGAGAAAATAGAAAATGTGAAGGGAGCTATCTGGCTAGGGTATAAGGTACACAGGAATTACTGAGATATGAAATGGAAAGAAAAGCCAAAATACCATGCAAAGATGATGCTAAGATCAATAGGAAAGTGATATTTATTGAAGGTTTTGGAAGAGAGGAATACTAATAGCATGTGCTTTGGTGAAAATTAAATGTGTAGAAAAAATTAGAGATAGGGGCGGAGATTGGGTGATTACAGTGAAGAGATATTTCCCCCTCCCAGTAAGCTGTAAGCTATTTATTTTTTCCTTTATGTTTATTTTTGACACTATCACAGAAGTCCCTGTTTTCCTGCTTTCACTCTGCTTCTGCCAGCCTGCACTCCCCCATCCCCAGCCATGACCACACTGTTGTCTGTGTCCACAGGTTATACATATATGTTCTTTGGCTAATCCCTTCACCTTCTTTATCATTTTTATAGTCTCAATGTAAGGTAAAGAAACATCTAAAGTCAGGTAGTAGATTTTGAGAAATATGATAATTTCAGGTATTTGTAATGCATATTCTTTGGCTGAAAGAATTCTGTTTCCATTAGACTTCTAGAAACAGATGCACAAAGTCGAAACAGCATGATCATCCTTCTCATCCCCCTCTCCAAAGGCAATAGGATAAATTTAAAACCAGCTCAGATTTTAAACTAGTGTGAGTATTATTAACAATGGCATAATTCTCAATATCGGAAATGGAAAAGATTGCCCCATTAAGCACAGTAAAGGAATTCAGAAGAAGGAAATTAAGGGTTCATTCAATAAAAAGAGAGGTGAAAAATATCAAGTAAGATAGATAAAAAGATAATTAGTTACATTAACAAGCATATTTTAAAAACTAAGTCCTGGACTTTTTCATAAAAATGCAGACTTGTAGCTATTATAGTTGAAATCCTTTTTCAAAGAAATTAATCCAAATAAGCTTTCTATAAGCATGTGCAAAAATACCAGTCTAACAATGACTGCCATGAAGATGCATATCACATGAAGACATCAATAATAACATGCATTTTGAGATATAATTCATGTCATTTATCCTTTTAAGGTATAAATTCAGTGGTGTTTGGTATATTCACAGTTAAGCAACCAACATCACAGTCTAATTCCAGAAGTTTTTATCATTCCAAAATAAAAAATCTATGGCCACTGTCAGTCAGTCACTCTCCCTTCCACTCTCTCTCCAGCCCCTGGCAACACTTACCTATTTTCTATCTCTGGAGAGAAACAGATTTGCTTATGCTGGACATCTCATAGAAATGGAATTATATAATGGAATTTGTGCCTTTTGTGTTTGGATTCTTTCTCTTAGCATAGTGTTTTCAAGGTCTATCCAGGTAGTAGCACATATTAGTACTTTATTCCTGTTTATGGCTGAACAGTATTCCATTATATGGATATACTGCATTGCGTTCATCTGTTCATCAGTTGATGGTTTTTGTTTTTTTTTCCACTTTCTGGCTGTAATGAATAATGCTGTTATGAACATTTGTGTACAAGTTCTTGTGTGGATCTATGATTTCCGTTATCTGGGTATATACCTGGGAGTGGACTTGTGAGGTCATATTATAACTGTGTTTAACTCTAAGGAGCTGCCAGACTGTTCTCCGAAGTAGCTACACCATTTTCTGCTCCCACCAGCAATGTCTGAGGGTTCTAATGACTCCAAATCTTTGCCAACACTTGTTATTGTCTGCCCAATATGTGTATTTTGTCTGCAAATGTAGAAGCATGCTTAATGTTGTTTCACACTGTGGTCTTTTTAGCTCCTTAGACATGTAAAACAGCCACCAGGTCAGTCCCAGGATGCATTCGAAATCCTTCCCCTCTTTACTGTGAGATTTGGGTCACACATACAAAAGTAATATCAGCTGTCATTATTCAAAACAAGTTTTGAGTGTGAATGTTTGTGTCTCATTGAATAATGAAAACATGTCTCACACAGCTGTGATGTCAGGTCCTGGCAGCCTACCCAGCAGTAACCAATTTTGCTCTTCAATATGTATGTCACTAGAAGACTGCATAAGTAATAGCTATTAGATTCCCATGCTAAACTGGTGTTCTGACCTTGTTTTGTCATAGGTGGCAGCACAAAAAACCTTAGCAGCCTTCAGACTAGGCAGCTAGGTAAACATTACTTTCAGTTAAGATCCAGCAGGAAAGTAATAAGGCAGCAATTTCAGATGTCCTAGAAGCCAGGAACACATAGGGTGAGGTGCATTTTCTTTACACAGCTAACAATATAAAAGACAGGCATTCTTCATCTGCCAGTGCAGTGAGGAAGAAACAAAAATGGTTTAGCATTGTTTAACGCTCATAAACTGCAACCATAAATCAGCAAATTAGCTAATGATCGCCTCTGGGTAGTGATTCATGATGAAAAACAAATGAGGAAAGGTACTCAAGCATTGCACTTGGTAGCTACTGAAAAATTAAAGTTCCATCTTCATAAAAAAACTGTTTAAGGGATGTGATAAAGGGTTGTGCCCTGGTAGCAGAACAATTACTGCTTCAAATGAGTATGGTTTATAACAAATGCTACCACATCAACTGTGCTTTTCAATGCTAACAGTTGTAAATTATTCATCCTGTTCCCAGGAATATGCGAGTGTGGGGCTCATTTGGGGAGATGCAGTCAATCCTGTCTCAATAGAGTGCGTGGAAATAACGCGTGTTTAATCCATAGTACCAAGACCAGGGTCATGTCATCAGTAAAGTCCCAATAATAGTTATTAATGAGGTTACTTATAAAATCAGAGAGTAACATTAATCTTTGTAAAGCCAAATTGATCTCTTGTATCTTATTCATCCTCTATATCTACCTTGATGCTTTATTTTAAATATAATGATGAAATTTTCAAAGGTTGAATTCTTTTATGTTATAAATGTATGCAAGAGGTATTTAACTGAATATTTTCCACATGTGAAGCACCATTATAGGAGAGAAGGTAAATTTAAAGGTATGGAGTCTGCCCTTGAGAGGGTTTGTAATATAGTAACCGCCAAAATGACACATGGTGCATTTACTTTCTTACCTATTTTCGGAGCATTTAAATAGCAGCTAGGCAGAGTAAGCTGAAAAAAAATGCTTAAGCTGAGAATGGTTGATTTCAGTTAGGGCTTGTTGGGTGCTTGGTTTATATTAAAAATAAGGAATTCACCATTTCTTTTGATTAGTACTCACAGAGTGAGATGTTGGAACTTCTATTGTTTTCTGTTTGTTTGTTTTTTATAAATTTTTTAAAGATTTTATTTATTTATTTTTTTAGAGAGAGAGAGAGAGGGAGGGAGAAGGAGAAAGAGAGAAACATGTGTGGTTGCCTCTCACATGGCCCCCACTAGGGACCTGGCCAGCAACCCAGGCATGTGCCCTGACTGGGAATCAAACCAGCGACCCTTTGGTTCACAGCCTGCACTCAATCCACTGAGCTACACCAGCCAGGGCGGAACTTCTATTGTTTTAAGGGCTACAAAAAGTGACAAATTCTGATTTATTTTGATTTAAAAATTATTTAACTCTCAAAGTTTAATTCCAGGCCATAATAAGCTTCTATGATAAAAATGACCCCAAGCAGTCACAGAGGCCTGTTGTTTGGGCTGCCTGTCTCCACTTCTTTTTATAATTTTCTGCATGATCAGGTAGTACAACATGGAAGCTTAGACAGAGGTCCTCTCCCAGAGAAGCAGGATAAGAATTGTGTTTCTCCTGGGTGTAAGCTTGAGTTTAGCCCTGAGCAGTGTGGCTCAGTTGGTTGGGCATCATCCCATAAAGCCAAAGGTCACTGGTTTGATTCCCCAGGACTCATACCTGGGTTACAGGTTTGGTCCCTGCTGGGCCGCATATGAGGGGCAGCTGATCAATGTTTCTCTCCCTCTCTTCCTCCTAACCTCCCCTAAAATAAATTTAAAAAAATATTAAACCTGAGTTTAATGAGCTCAGTGGGCTGCCAACACTGAGGATTTGCTTTGAAATAAATCTGGGGAGCAGAAGCACCAATAGTGCTCAGGATCCCCATATGCCAAGGATGAGAAGGCAACTTCTCCCTTTGTCTTGGGGGGCGCCCATGCTTGTTTTGTCCCTCCTGCTCCCTAGGACTTTTAAGATAAAGCCAGCTTAGCATAACTTACAGTCAGCTTGTATGATTTATTATCTGTTAGCATCTTCTTGTTGCAGAGCATTTTTAAGCTTCAAAATTTTCCCCCATTTGCTTGTTTTATTTTGTTTTGTTTTACTGTGTTAAAGCACCAATCCCAAGAACTGAAAGTAGTTTTAATTGTTATTTGTTACACCAATTATTAACAGAAAATTGTTATGGTTCTAATAAACTACATTATGTGTTACAGTTGAAACTTGAAATATATGAACTGTTGCAAGCAACTCAACAAAATTATGTTTGTATTATCTATTTTTGTACCAAAAGTCATTATGTTTAATGATATAAAGAAAAATATCCCTTGCCATTAGTTTGATAGAGGCAAACATATATTTTTAAAATGTGCAGTTTTTTAAAGATTTTATTTATTTTTAAAGAGGGGAAAGGAGGGAGAAAGAGTGGGAGAGAAACATCTATGTGTGGTTGCCTCTGCAGCTCCCCCTGCTGGAGTCCCGGCTCACAATTTAGACATGTGCTCTGAATGGATAATAATGAGCCAATGACCTTTGCTTCACAGTCTGGCACTCAATCCACTGAGCCACACCAGCCAGGGCAAAATATGCAATTTTAATATCATCTTGCAATGTAAATCCTGGGCTTTTTTGTTCAACTCTCTATCCATTTGACCTGAAAATGATATTATAAAAGTTTTTAAAAATTTCTTTGAATAACAATTGAGGACAAATATATAAAGATCTTAAAAAATGGATAGATTATTTTACTGAAATATTTTGATAAAATTAATATATGATTTGTGAAAGTTTTGTTCTAAAATAAATATTTGCTCCATTGGGAGAAGAAACAGCAAATCCAGAAGCATTAGTCATGAACTACTCTTCTGCTCTGTGTTTCTTTACCATCCATTCTTACTTCCTTCTTTCATAGTCTAGTGACGGTCTTTCCTTTCAGGCAGTATTCTTTTTAATCTAAGGTTATCCAAACACCTATTCTGGAGCATTCACCACTTTCAATAAACTATTAACATATTAGTTTTCCCTGTATTCTCCTCATTTTTTACCTCTTCATTAGATTTTTGATTCTACAGATCATTTCAAATTTACTGTTATAGTTAAAACTGAAACATGAAATTGAAAAAAAGACTTGTGCATTTTTTTCAATGGTCCAGTTTCACAGAGAAAATAAATAACAAAGCCAGGATTTAGGCCTAGCCAACAATGGTCCCTGGTACACTTGACTATTAAACATGTTTATGTCATTGGACACTGGGCTTAGGCTCTGTCCATTCATCCACATATCCATCTCTTCAGTTATTTACTCACTGTCTCACAAATATTGATAATATTATCTGCTGGTTTGCTACAAACCACGTCCTTGCTAGGCATGTGGTATTCAATTAATAACAACTAGAAATGCTCATGAAGTAGAGTGCAGTGACAGAGCAATAACAGAGATAATCACAGAAGTAAATGCATAACTACAAGTTACAATCCAACTCCTATGTAAAAAAAAAGGCAAATATTGCCATGAGACTATATAAGATGAATGACTATTTTAAGTTAGAGGGTCAGAGAAGCTTCTTACTCCTGAGGAAGGTGTGATAAGATGAGATCTGGAGGATGTGAAATATCAGCTAATTATAGCAAGGGGAACAATACTTCAGCCAAAGGAAAAGCATCCACAAAATCCATCAGGTGGGCAAAGGGCTCCCCTCTTAAAAGAAACCTGTAGTTACTGAAGCACTGTGAGCTTGAGGGAGAGTGGTCAGAAATAGCTTAGGAGAGGCTAGATTAGTCAGCCACTTTTACTCATGTTAACTTTTTTTTTATCCTTATAGAGTAAGAAATCTTTGAACTTTTAAAAAAGAGAATATATGAACACATTTAGATTTTTGAAAAATCAGCTATAAAATATGCTACTCTTGATACTTTCTTTAAAGACACTTTTCATTAAATATTCTCTCATGAGATATTGAACTTGGAGTTGGGAGTCTAAGACTATATAGTAAATTTAACTGTGTGACCTTGGGCAAGTCGCTTAACTCCTCTGTGTTTCAGTCTTCCTATTTTGTAAATGTGAGTAATACTTCTCCCATGGGGTTGTGTGGGGGTTAATTGGAATAATATCTGTAAAGCATCCAAAGTTCTTGAAGAAGGTGCTATGTAAGTATGAAATAATATCTATATAAATATAAAATAATATCTATTCAAATAATATATTTGTTAAAAATGATCCCTAAATACAGCATGTAAAATGAATTGGAGATAAGCAAGTGAAGAAGTAGGGACCAGTTATGAATCAATTATATTGGTCCAAGTGAAAGATGAAAGTAGATTGGATTGCTATGGGGGTGATGAAGATGGGGAGAAGTAGATGGATTCAGGTATATTTCTACTTACAAATAATCATGAGAGGCTAAATAAATCACAAATTATCCTGGGCTTCAGTGTCTCCTTTATTCCTGGATTCTACACAATATGCTAGTTGAAGAAAACATAGTTAAAGAGCTTTGATTTCTTAGAAGGAACAATAAAATATTTTTACAATGGTGTATATAAATATTTTTGAGGTAATTTACATATAGACTATTGTCAAAATACATGAACTAATAATAATAAAAAACATTATCATACCTTCTGTTTATGAAAGGTTTAGGAATAGGATGATATCCTTTCCTTAATTTTTTTTATATATTTGACTTAGGCAATAATCAAATATAAATGTAACTTAAGGATTTTAAAGTTTGAACATTTCAGAAATCAAGATTTACATGATATGACTTTTCCAAAAAGGCCATACAGATGGCCAATAGACATATGAAAAGATGCTTAATATTAGTAATCAGAGAAATGCAGATTAAGGTCACAATGAGATACCACCTCACACTTGTCAGAATGGTTATCATCAACAAATCAACAACCAACCAGTGTTGGTAAGGATATGTAAAAAAGGAAACCCTAGTACACTGTTGGCAGGAATGCAGACTGGTGCAGCCACTGTGGAAAGCAGTATGGAGTTCTGTGTAAGCAATCCCACTTCTGGGAATTTATCTAGAGAAACCCAAAACATTATTCATTTGAAAGACTATATGCACCCCTATGCTCATTGCAGTGTTATTTACAATAGCCAAGATTTGGAAGCAGCCCAAGTGTTCATCAGTAGATGAGTGGATAAAAAAACTGTGATATACCCACACAATGGAATGCTTCTCAGCAGCATGGAGAGCATTATGCTAAGTGAAATAAGCCAGTCAAAGAAATACAATTGCCATGTGATTTTACTCAGCTGTCAGAGAAAAGGAAGGTTTCACAACTGGGTAAAAAATATAAAGGGATTAAGAAAAAAACTCAGAGAAAATGAGTTATAGACACAGACAACAGTATGGTGATTACCAGAGAGAAGCAGAGGTCAGCAGAGGTAGAAGAGGGTAAAGGGGGGATAAATGGTGATGGAAAGAGATATGTCTTTGGGTGGTAAACACACAATACAATATACAGATGAGGTATTATAGAATTGTACAACTGAAACCTATGTAATTTTATTAACCAATGTCACCCCCAATAAATTCAATTAAAATTTACATAATATGTTTCACAGCATAAGCTTTCTTTTATTGTTGTTCAGTTACAGTTGTCACCATTTTCCCACTATTACTCTCCCCTACCCTACCCACCCCCCACTTCCCACATTCAATCCCTCCGCATTGTTGTCTTTGTCCATGGGTCCTTTATACATGTCCTTTGAATACACTTCCCCTTCTATCACTCGTTATCCCCCTCCTGCCTCCCCTCTGGTCACTGTTTATTTGTTCTCTATTTCCATGCCTCTGGTTCTGTCTTGTTTGCTCGTTTGTTTTGTTGATTAGATTCCACTTATGGACAAGATCATATGGTATTTGTCTTTCACTTCCTGGCTTATTCCACTTAGTAAGATGTTCTCCAGTTCCATCCAACATAAGCTTTTTAAAACAAAGTTGTGTGTCTTCATTTTAAACTTCATAGCACTTGTAACCTATATGTGTAAGAAGCATTCCATGTCAGTACTGAACTGACACCATCTATCATTGATCCTTATGGAAAAGTCCACATGCAAGTAAAAAGAATTTGATCAAACTAGTATGTCCCCTTCGTACCTTTTCCAAATTGTTCTCCTTCCCATTTCTTAGTTCTAAAGGAAAGTTTGCTGTGTTTAAATTCTCTCTGACTCTTACAGCTATACGGATCTTTTAACATTGTGATTAATGGGACTTCTCCATTATACACAGTTTCCCTCTGTGGACAATTGGAGGGGTATCTGCTTCATATTACTTGTACAGGTGTCCAGGTTCTCCACCTCTCTTCCTGATTTCTGTGGTAGGCAGCTACTATAGTTTCCTGAGCTGTTGAATGAGGTTTGTTCATGGAAATTGGTTAGAATGGGTGTTCCTGTACATCATGCAGCAATCTGTTGCAAGCTGTTGATTAATTGTCTCTACCAGAAAAAAAGTAAAAACCCACAAATGGCAACTGGTCACTAACTCAGTTTCCATATGGACCCCAGTGATGGTGCAAAACAGCCAGTGATCTTTTGTCTCTTGCAACCTTGAGTCAGGAGCTACCCTGGTGGTGTGATCACTCCTCACCTGTCCCCAGCAGTCATATTATTGTAATGTTGAAGGAAAGGGGAAACAGGGCAGGAAACTTTACTCTTAAAGTAAATGGTTGAATGTTTCTGCCTTACATTAAAGCTGGCTACTTTTTTATTTCATCATCATGAATCTGTTGCCTTTGATTTTTGGTTTTATTTTGACACTTTTCTTTACCAAAACAGTAGCTGACTCATGTCTAGCTATTGGTGATTAAGGAAGGCATGGTCTCCAGAGTAAAAGTTTGGTGTCAACAGAAGCAGGAAAGCATACTGAATCTTGTGTTAAAATTATACCCCACATACTCCCTGTTACTTCAGCTCCTGCTGAACCATAGAACAATAAGGTATACTTTGAATAGTTAGGTGCCATTCAAATACTAATGCTTTGTCTTCAGTTAGTGGTAGACTAACACATGTTCTTATCTTAGAATTTTATTTTTTGTTGATTTTCAAAAGTTACAATTAGTATTAGCATGTCCGATGATGCATACAAGTTTCAAAAATGTGAAACTAGCTTTCTGTGGGGTCTGGGCATAAGGGAAATCTGGGAATGTATATGGAATACATGAACAAAAGATTCTGCATTTACAGTTAAAGCAGAATAGTACCTTAGGTCTGCTTTATTTAGGACACCTTATAATATGTTTATTAAGATCTTCTTAACACTCCTTATGTCCCTGGTCTAGAAGGCCATGTCATAGATGAATGAGTTCTGCTACTACTATTCAATAGATAAATTCTTAAACTTCAAATAATTTATTTTTAATATATAAACGTTTAAAGAAAAATACCATTCTATCTGCATAACATGATAGAAGAATTTTAAGCCTCTTGTCAACACCAACAAATTGGAATATAAATACTTTGGTCTCCTAAAAGTAAAACAGTGGTTATGGCTCAACCTGCAAAGCTATTAATCTACTGTATGTGTGCATGTGTATGTGCTATTCCAGCTTGAATTTCTATGTAATCACTGTAACACTATATATAACCACAGCATCATTACTTTTAGCCAATTGACACTTCATCCTTACTAAATAATTGAAGAGAGGTCATGGACATCCATTTTATTTCTCTAGTTAGTTATAGCACTGTTGTTTGAATACAAATTAGATTCATCTATTGCAAATAACACAAGGCAGTCACAGGATTTTTCATGCTGCAGGCATATTTTTTTAAATTTATTGGAAGCCTTAAAAATGAGTCCTACCTAATTTTATGAGTAGATAGATAATAAAATATGAAATTTGTTATAAAGTTAAAGAAGGCAGGCTGCTGGATTTTTATATCATTTCATCAGCATTTCAGGTCTATTTAATGATGCATGTATCTTTCATAAGGGAAAAAATACTAAACTTGCCTTATGTGGAGTCGATGTTTAAGGGAAATCCAAAAAAGTATAAAGAATACATGAACTAAGGTACCTGCACTGGCTACCAAAACAGCCACATAGAGTGAAGATGGTTCCAGAGTAGTTGGAATTGCCACTTTGTGTCAAACAAAATGTTGGCCAAGAAGAGCCCGTGCTAGTTGATATTATTGAGCAGACACACAAACCCCATAATGAATTCTAATTTTATGTGGTAGATGGTGGAAAGGAAACCTAGATTGAAAATCAGAAGACATTATCATACCAACTTACTCCTCCTGAGTCAGAGGTGACCTTGCATGCAGCACTTAATCCTTTGTGAACCTCAGGATCATCACTTAAAAACTAAGGAACACAGTGTGACATAAATGGTTCATTAAGTTGCTCGCAATCAATGTTCATCATCCTGGGAAATTGCCCCAAGATTAAAAATAATAAAATAAACAACAAATTCTCAATATGTGCATGAAAGGCTGAGGAAATGAATGAGGGTCATTAGCTAGGGCTGTAGCACATTCATGCATATACTTAATTTTCTTAGTACCTTAACTTTTCCTATTGGAGTTTGGCATGTATATATACATAATTAGCATGGCTGACACAGTACATTTAAATCTATGTTTTTGGAATCTGGAAATGATGTCAATTCAATATTGTTTTATTTTAAGTAAACCAAATCCACTCAAAGGTTTAGAGAAACATAATGTACATTCTATGTTGCAATAATAAGTCCCTGTCTTTCTACATTACTTTCTACTGTTCAAAGCTTTTTCACATTCATTATCTAAGTAGACCCTGGTAGTGGCACTGTGAGATGGCTCCAGCTTATGGAAAATCTCTGCACCATGGAAGAGAGAAATGCAACACTGTGATTAAGGAGCTATGTCCAAGGTTCACACACCACAACTAGTTGGTAAAACACTGCTGCTGTGTCCAAGGTTCACACACCACAACTGATTGGTAAAACACTGCTGACACTCAACTCTTCTTATACCTCACTGCTGTTGCAATTAAAACACATTCCTAGGAAACATTTGATATAGAATTGCTATGCTGGAACGAAAAGAGTTTTTAAGGAACCTTCTGCAGATGATCAGTCTGAAGTGGTCATCCCCATCTGCATTAGTCAAAATGTCAACAGATTTTGGATGCATCTCTACAGACTCAAAAGCTCCAAAATTCAAATGATGAATCTTAAGCTTTTCTCACTTTTCTAATCAAATAGGCAAATTTTAAAAATGTGATGAGAGTAAAATCTGTGAAGGAAAGGCGTCATTCTGGCAAAAAGAATTCAAGTTCCAGACCCGGCTGAATCCACTTTGCATCCCTGTATTTTGCTCATTGTGGATACATAATGTTTGACAGGAAGGAGGAAGACAGAAAAAAAGAGGAAGAGTGAGAAAGGAAGAATGAAGAAAGGAAGGAGTGAATTTAATAATATTTAAATTTTCTATCAACAAATTATATATTTATTATTTTAAAAACTCACAACACCAAGTTCCAATAAACCTTGTGATAAATATGATTCAAATTTATAAATAAATATAAAATAGAATTCTTTTTCATTAAATTATCCTTTCTACAAAAAAATTGCTTATACATTAACATTTAGTCAACTAGACTTATTTTCAGTATGCCTTCCCTAAAGAGAAAAATCAAATGGCAAACTCTACTGAAATGAGAAGGCAACCAAGCCTCCACCTTAAGATTCTCACATTCTAAAGATGTTCGACACAATGACATCTTTGCATTCACTACCAGGGTAACAAACATAAAAAAATGCAGCTACAATAGATGCCCTTAAGCCAAAAGAAATTAACTGTTGAGAATATTCTTTGCTGCAATTATGATAAAGAAAATTAAAATGGAAGCACAACCACCAAAGGTGAAAACACTCATCTTCTCTATTGTTAATTAGTTTTATGATGCTAAGTGATTACATTTGCATGTTCTTTATGTAGTTTCATTGTACCTTATATTTCATGTGCTGATTAAATGCATATTTTTGTTTTTAAATAACAATAATGAAAAAAAGAGTTTGGGTTCCAAGAATAAGGGAAATATATTTAACAACACAAAACTAGTTTTCTTTATTTAAGTAACTCTACCTTAAAAGCATTTCTTTTTCCAAAGCTATAATGTTTACTAACATATACAAAAATAATATGAATGGTTAAATAAAATGAAAACAGAAGTACTCTCAAGGTTAATTAAAGCATAGATAAAGGCTTGTTTGCACAGAAAACAAAAGTAAAATGATTTTCACTTAGAAAGTCTATTAACAGCTATAGATCAAATCATTGGTGTTTATCAGATGTTTGTATATTTCTGTTTTATATCCATGCATGGTCATTAGCCAAGCTCTAGCTGGTATGTAGAAACACTGTAACAGTCATTTGAAAAAAATATTGAAATGACAGATAGAGGGAAAGAAGGAGGTAGGAGAAAAAGAAGAATGGAGAGAGGAAGGGAAGGATGTAGGGAGAGAGTCTTTTCCAAATATTAAAGAAATTGAGAGTTGCTCAGGGATATTATGTTCTTTCTATTCTTTTTTTTTTTTTTCAAAAAGTCCCCAAAATATATTTTACTGGAGATAAACTAGGCAAAAATTCAATGTAACTGTAGTATTTTTCTCACCAAAATGTCTGGAGCTTTCTTGCCCTTGGAAGAGCTTTTCAAGTCATTAAAGCCTGTCTTGTCTAACTACCTAGAATGATGAATGATGGAAAAGTATATGCTGGGGTTTCATTTAATTTGTATCTGGAAGGAATGTTATAGCTCACGACCAAATGTCTTTCAAATAAACACCACATTGATTGATGTGATGCATCATAAGACAGACGGTTTTTTGAATTGGGAATATATGATAGAAGCTGAACATATGGTATTATATAGGAAAAGAAACTCTTCCAGAATGTGTGAATGAAATAGCATTTTCAAAGCTATTTCAGAAATATTACATTTTGGAGATGTTAGCAATTGCTTGGCCTAGAATTTAATCAACAGCAAGTGCTTTGCAAAGACTCAGGACAAAGAATGTAGGTAATGTGAAAAATGTCACTCAGGCCAGAAAGCATTGCTAACAGATTGTCATTACACTGTGCTACAAGCATCTTTCATACCAATGTCAATAACAGCTCCACAAACTGTAATTTCATAGATATACCAAGATATTGAATGTAAACAGCTTGCCCATTTTACCCTTTAAACATCTATTCTGGTGAATCCATTGAAATATTTAAAAAGAGAAGACACTTTATAGGAAAGTTGCAATGAAAAAAGAAATTAGAAAATTGAAATTAGTGTGTATATTTGTGAATCAGCCTAAATTCCATGTCTGATCTAGGTATTTATAATCTCCTAAGATGTTTATAAAATTTAATTTCAACAAACTGTTAATTTAAAATTACTATTAGTTTTAACTTACCACTTTAAAATAAATATATGGAACTTAAAATTGGATCTTCAAAATCATTTAGGAATTATATTCTTTGCTATAGGCTTAAAACCAAAAAAGTTAGGATTCAATCATGTAAGCCCCATTTAAACACAATGGCTTTGAGACTACCACCTCACAGGTCTCAGGTTGCAAATACTACAGGGGTCAGCAGTAGCCAGACCATGGCTGACATTCAGTCATTTCTCGTTTCTCTGTTTCAGTTTTCAGTTAGCCACCCCTAATTTCTAACAAAGTGCTGAACATGACACTTCACAGTTTGAAGTAGGCTTTTACAAACATTTTTTTCCTGTGCTCCAACCAGGAATCCTTTGAGATAAGCATTCTAATGATCTAGTTTGAGGAAAATAAAACCAGGGCTTTCCCAAGGTAGAACTGGCAGCTGAATTCAGACTTTCTGATCTCAAATGGCAGCCTTTATCTACTTTATCAGGCATTAATACTATTGAAGTTATTTGAGGATTTAAGATACATGCAAAAGACAAGAAGAAAGAAACTTTAAAATAAGAAGGTATGCAAATCACACTCCAAATTGTGATTAAACTGGTCTCGTTTCTAAAACCAGCCCTGAGTGAAATATCTATTTCTTAACATACCTAAAAATGATTTAGAACATTCAGTACTTCCCCACTTTATTAGTGTACAGATACTTTTACTTCATATAACAACCCTGATTATTCCTAGAGTATGTTTATAGTTTATTACTGTTAAAATTGTTCTTGGAAATTGGTATGGAAAATTATACAATTATTTCTTAACTATTCAATTTTTGTGTATTTGAATAGCTAGGTAAATTCATTTGTTTTCCAATAAGGAATTTTTTGTTTATGTAATTATTATGTCACTATAAGATTTAAGAAGATATTCAAGAAATTATAGTTAGATCTATTGGTCATATTATGTACATTTAATGTGCACTGAACATACTAATCACATTCATAAAAATACAGAAAGCTCCCAACTTTTAATTATGTTTTACATAAGGTTCTTATATTAATTGATTGTGTAAAGCTCAATTTTCACTGTAAAATGATATTATAAATATTTACTAGTATATCAGGATACCCTTCAAAAATTCTTTCCAGTAATGGTACAAATGAAGGAAATACAGAAATAATTTTAATTGGTAGAAACCTATAACATTTTATAAATTAAAAGTAAGGGTACATTATAAACCCTATGTGTACATTCACACACACACTTTTATTTTTGTTGCCTTCAGGAATTTTGCAGTGAGTGATTACTTACATATAAATAAGTACACCATTTTTTATTACTTGTGTATTTTTTAGTCTATAATGTAGTAAGATATTAATGACAAGCCAGTCATTCAATAATCTTCCAGAATTAAAGCAGTAAAAGTATATTGTCAAATGTCCTTTAAGGCTATAAATCTCTTTAATATAGAAATTACTGAACATGTTTTTCAAGGCTTAAGGAATATTAATGCTATAACAGACTTACCAACTTTAAAAAGAAGAAAATCACAGAGCCTCTGACCTGTTATTATGTTCAGTACATTTTTAAGTATGTAAAGAAAAAAAGAGTTTTTGATTTAACTACAGCTCTTCTAAACTACTCAGATGTATATTTTTCACATTTTAACATCTTTGAAAAATAGACACCACTTAGAGTCAAGCATTTAGCTAGGATCATTTTCTTTTTTCTTCAAGGCGTACAAGGTCTACCCAGAAGGCATCCAGCCATGCAATATGAAAACTAGAGACATTTATTGAAGAAGATACAAGATACAAAAAACACTGTACATAGGACAGTGAGGCCTCAGTCTCCTTCAAGGAGGCACCTTGGCATCTCATACATTTCTCCCAATTGCTATCAGCTGCCCCATTGTATTTTCCTGATCTCATCCACTGACATTCTGAAATCTCTTCCCTATCAAAGGTGATTTGAGTTTTGAGATAAGCCAGAAGTCACAGGGTGCCAAATCTGGGCTGGAAAGTGGCTGACTCACCTGGGTGATTTGATATTTCACCAAAAACTCAGCACAAGGCATGGTGCAACAAGTGCATTGTTGTGATGAAACTAACAGTCACCTGTTGCCCATAGCTGTGGCCTTTTGAATCATCCAAATAGTTTCTGCAGAGTAATGTTCAAGCTTCACACAAAGCAAAATTCGATGCAGATTCATTGCTCTACTCGCTCAGTCATTTTGATTGCAATGGACACACAGTACACATGCTCACTCAATGGTATCTACCACCTCCACTAACTAGTACAGTGGAGTCATCATTGTTCACACATTCGCATTCCAGCCCACTCTCCTTGGTTTCCAGGTCACATTGATGTTGTTTGAGCCATTCTTGTTGTATTAACAATGGCTGGACTTTTTCCAGACAGACCTCATACAAAATAATGACCTATCTTAAAATCATCATAGATTTGATAAAATGTTATCAAATGTCCAAATTATTCATATCCCTGTTATTTTTATTTTGTTATGACTAATAGCAAGCCATTACAGTATATTATTACCAATAAGCAAACATATATATCAACTTCTACTTCATAGTTTATTTCAGAGGTAGAATGGCAACCCAGTTTAACTGGGACCTAGGCCATGACATCAGACTATAAATGAGAAGCCAGCAATACAAGGGCCAACGTAAAGCAGGCAGACTTATGAGAATAGGTTGCACTGCATATTGTTTGTCAATGAGGAGAAAGAGCAAAGGAATTAAGAGATTCAAAAAATAAATTTTATACTGGATGCAGAAATCCATTAAGAATAAATGGAAATTTCAACATTCATTTATTGCCAGTACTTGAGGAAAATTGTAGATAGGCTGCCAAAATTTTGTATGGCTCATCAATTATTTCTTTCAAATTTCTTTCACTAACAGTAAGCTAATTGGAAAAGGATAAATTTGGAGAAGATTTGAATAGGTGTTAGAGAAAAATACCTCTTAAATTTTTACCTCTCAATATGTCATTCATGTACTTTACTCTGGACTGGCCCAAAATAGGAAGGACAACAGAAACTAACCACTCAAAACTTGGTTAGGCTGAGGGTGAGCCTACATCCCTTTATTCTAAGTGTTGGCTCCACCCACATCAGTATACCCTTGTGTTCCCTGTATTATCTGCCTCAAAAATTTAATTGGAGAGGACATGAAAAGTGTGGTTTCACTTGGCAAATATTTCCTTGCCTTCCACAATGTTATCTGTATGTAGCAAGAACTTGACTATTTTTTTCCAAATTATTATAGAATAGATTCACTGTAGAAGTCAACTTGAATAGGAATTGGAAGAAATTTCCTTGCAATTTTTCTGAACATTTATGAATGGACATAGGAAATGGAAGATAAAAGCAGATTTTGAGATGTTGGCTCCTCATCTCCATGTTGAGCCATCTGATCACAGTGCCTTTTATTCACTCAGTCTGCGTAAATGCTCTGTAAGGCCCCTGACTATGGGTCCAGTGTTTGCCCTGACCATTTTTACTGCATTAAAGACTGAATGTCATCTGTGACTCCAGTTTTAAATTGACACATTGATATGGACTCTTATGAAAATGGTATGACTTTGTCCAAAGCCAAAGGGGGATAGGGTAGAGGTTGGGAGGTGAGTGTGGGTGGGACAGGGAAGGGTGATTGGGGGAAAATAGAGACAACTGTACTTGAACAATAATTAAAAAATAAAAAAAGAAACAAAAATTGACCTTGAAATTTCCCATCACAGATGACATTAAAAAACAATAATAAAGAAAAGTTATTTGTCATTAAAGAAATGATTTGGTACATGAGTTTATGGGGACCATTTTATACTTTAGTTCTGGCCTTAACTATAATATAACTATGTAACTTTGCTTTCCACAGTGCTCAATAGACCTGTAGATAAATAGTTTTAATAAATGTCATTATGATTACTCTATTTTCTTTTATTAGATCTTTTTATTCCTAAGCTTCTTGAGTTTATGTTTCTTGGTTCAGTTTATTTTTCTAAGTAAAGTCAATGCAAAAGAGAACTACTTAAAATCTTCCATCTTAATTGTACATGCATACATATCATCTCAACTGCATGCACACACACAGTCTGTGTTATACTAACAGACATTACCAAGTTAATATGAATAGAGAATAGTCCTATAGAGATCTCCAGAACCAAAGACTAAATAAAAATTTCAAGAATCATTTTACTTGCACTTAATGTTTTCCAGGATAAAATAATAACCCTAACCCAACTGCATACTAATGAATATAAATACCTTTAATATTTATAATTAAGGTGCACTTATTCAGCAAATATTTGTGGAGCACCACCAGTGTGCCAGGTATATAAAAATATACAAGTGTAAATAAAATTACATAGGACAAGTGAAAGGTAGTAAAAATGTACAAATATAAATTAAAGATGACATCTGACATCAATGGTCTCTAGGTAGCAAGGCAGATCACTGTGATACGAGCTCTAACAGAGACACATCAAAGGGCAGGCAACGGATAGAGTAGAATAGAAGGATGTGCTGAAATGTGGAAATGGTTGCCTCCCAGCCTCCATGGGAATACAGACATGGTACACACAGAGAGAACCTTTCAGCTAAGACTTGAAGAATAAATAACACTTTTAGTGATTTAATCATCACTTATGATGAGGTCTGATGTTTTATCGAATGTTAAATTAATAATGAAATAAGAGAAAACTGATAACTATTAAACACACAAATAAAGGGAATGTATAATAACCCCCCACTTCCATACCCAGCCTGTAACCCTCTGCTGAAGACCTAACATTCAGGTCTTCGTCCTGAGGTCACCTCTTCAGAGAAGCTTTAGTGGACAACCAAATCTGTATTTGGTACTCATTTTATACTCTCTTGAGAAACCTTGCATTTCTCCTTTTACAGCCTTTATCAAAATTTGTAATTAGATATTGTATGTGTGCTTATTTGTGTACTGCATCCTTACTACATCCAGAATTAGATTGTCCAATCAGATCCATTGTTCAGAAATTATACCCAACCTGAACAATAGACAATCCAGAGGCTCTGGTTAAGGACAGAGCTCTGGGGCATCAAAAATGTCCCCCAGGTTCTTCTTTCCTATGTCAGACATATCCCAGAATAATCATATCTCAAGGTGAAGCCTTCACAGTAACTTATAAAACAGGGAGTGTTAATGTGTGCACTCTCTTCATTTGATAACATTTGATGTGGCCTGAACTGTGTCCCCTCAAATTTCACATGTTGTAGCCCTAATCCCCAATGTGATGGCATTTGGAGACAGTCCTTTGGGAGGTAATTAAGTTTAGGTGAAGTCATGAGAGTGGCCCTCTCATGATGGGATTGGTGCCATTGTAGGCAGGGATACAAGAGAGCCTGCTTGGACGTTAGGACACAGCAACAAGGCACCATCTGCAATCAGGGAGGAGAGCTCTCATCAAAATCCCACTGTACTAGCACCCTCATCACAGACCTCCCCAAGACTTAAAGAGAGCGATGAAAAAATAAATTTCTGCTCTTTAAGTCACCTAAGTTAATGGTATTTTGTTATGACAGCCTTAGGAGACTAAAATAATATCCCAGAGAATTGCCTATGTTATGTGCATTCTCCAGAAGACCATGCCTCATAAATCCATAGATTCTGGATATACATTGACTATATGGAATCTTTTATCCAGGGACATTGTGCCCAGCACTTTCAATAGAGAATATCTCTTCCTCCTAGTGAATGACATGTGTGTGTCTGCTTGCCTGGAAGTCCAGTAGATCAAAAAAATTAAACTGGCTTTTCTGTTTCTCTTTTCCCCAGGGAGCAACACCCACATTCCCACTCCTACAAAGGGAGTGAAAGAATGGTAGGCAGGCTGCTTTCACACCTTCTTCTCACCTTGATGAGGAAGGGATTTTGTCCATTTTTTTCACCACTGTTTGTCCTGTACTTTGCAGAGCTGCAATAAGTTACAGCTAACCCAGAGCTGTTGAGAGGATGAGTGAAGTAATGATGCATATTAACTGCTGTATAAAACTACTACTTACATTTGCTTGTTTTAAATGTTTCTGAAAGCCTGAAGAACTACATTCTACTTCCAGTACGTGGTGATTGAATTCATCAACAAACTGACTGTCTTATAGTTTCTAATGAAGTAAACAATTGGCCTAATTTTATGTAGTCCAAACCATTTACGTGACGAAACTATGTTCTTGTACAGTTACGGCAATTGAAGAAAAGAACATAGGCTTCAGTGCCTATTCTCTGGTAGTCAATTTTTATATATCATGTTATGATTGGTTCACTTTTAATATTACTTTGGGTTCTGTGACTAGGGCTAGAAAAATTATGATAGTACTCTGCTTTTAAAAATGTCTCTAAACTTTTTTGTTAAGGGTTTGTAAAAAAACAAAAAGTAGGAATATCTCCCTAAAGAAGCACTGAATTTTATGCAAATAAATATTTCCACAATAAATAGGAAACAATGAATTTTCCAATTATTTTGATAATTTAACATGAGTTTCCCTATCCGCCAGAAAGGTCAAATTTCTAACTAATTAATGAATATTACTTGTGTGAGCCAGCATGGACCAGATGGCACACTCGTAGAGGCAATTCAAGAGAAGGCAACGAAGGAACAACTTCAACTGGGGATGGTGAAGTAGCCAGAGGCTGTTAACAGCAGGAAGCCTTTGAAACCTTGTCCTCGTACCTACCACTCTGCTGTCTGTGTATATGAGTCTGCTTTGTTCTTTGTCTATTTATTTTGTTTGTTCGTTTGTTGCTTTTTGTTTTATATTCCATATATCATAAAGAAGGTCAAATACACAGTGAAGCAAGGAGACCAGTTTTTTGTGAGCACACAATAGAGTATATGATTGTCGTTATAAAGTTATATAACTAAAATTTATGTGATGTTATTAATCATTGTTACCCCAATACACTTAATAAACAAATGTTTAAATCCCGGTGCTGAGGGGCAAGAGGAAGGCACTGTTGTGGAATCTGTGAAAGCAGCTACACAGTGGTAACGTACAGCCCTCTGGGAACCACTGTCAAGCTCTGCTCCAGCAAAAGACAGCAGGAGTGGAGGTAGGGGAGGAACATCCTCAGCTCCTTCCCTTCTGTCCTTTGATTCTTTGATAGTGACTCCCCTTGGCCTAACCCAAGAGAAAGCCAGGAGGCAAGAGAGCCTAAGTGACACAACCTTTAGAGGTCAGCCTCCTGGGGCACAGAGCATAGCAGATAAGGCAAAAGAATAGACATAGGAAAGAAGACAGAAAATAGCCCTCAGAAAACCCCTTAAAATGTCACTATTCTTTATATGAAGATCAGGCTCAAATGTCTGAAAATAAGTTAGAAATACATGGAAAATAATCAGAATATATTTGGAAAAAATCCTTCTTTCTTCATTTGTAACCCTGATATCTGTCTTCTTTCATGGTTTTGTTGGCAAAGGATATTCTATCTCCTATTTCTGGAAGGGAAAAAAATCTTTTAAGTGGTGACATCCTAATCTAGCACTGTGTCTTTAAAATGTTATTTACAATAAATTTTATTGTTCTTATTATGTGGCTGGTGCTGCACTAAAACTTTTTACATATACTGACTTATCAATTTACTTATTAATTTAAATTTTATTCAGTGATGTGAAGTAAACTATTCTCATCATCCTCATTTCAGTGTCTGAGGACAGCGAGACCCAAAGAAGGAAAGTGTTTGGCAGTAGTTCACACAGACAATAGCTGGTGGAGCCGCCATCCTTTGGCTCCAGAGCCTGTACTCTCAACCGCTACAATGTGCCAGCTCTTTTAGGGGGCACTCGTTGTGTAACCAAATTCTCAGTAGAAATAAATCTTAAAAGTGACGTCAGCAGATCAAAGATGGTGATTGCCCATAAATTTTAATAATCCTCTCAACTATATTAACTTGAAAGATCCTTATAGAAGGTGCATCTTCTACTCACAGTCAAACCTGCGACAAACATTGTTCAAGATAATTTTGGTGCAAGTTCACACAGATTGGGGTGCTCTTTGTCAGAATTGGAGATACAGAAATACAATGAAAAAAATAGTGTGATCTGATGCATAATTATGGCAGCTATTAATGTGAGCCAATCCAGGAGGTATATCATCAATCCCAAAGACTCAGAATGTTTCCCAATATGGAAACACTATTTTAAGTTGATTCATTTTCTTTCATAAGAAAGTGTACACAGTATCTTATCAGTATCTTATCTGATATTGATTAAGAATCCTTTGACAAATAGAGGTTTTAAAGATGTCAATGATATTTTATAAAAATGCCCTTTTAACATAAATGAATTTCATTTCACATCCTAAATTATATCTTTTTCCACATGCTTTTTGTTAATGAAATAATTTATCCCCTTATTTCAACTAAAATAAAATGAGTATTAAAGTGAATACTGAATTAGATTTGTAATAAAAAGATGAGTCTATGGACATTTTTCACAGGAGAACTATGAAATGATAGGTTTAAGACCACCTAGCACAATAAATCTTCCCAGTTTTAATACTGGCAAAGTGGACAATTGGCCAATTGAATGACATGACAATGGTTAATGCATTACTCTCATTTTTAAAATATACAGTAAATTTTTAGGAATTTGGGGTTCCAGTAAAGTCTGGCAATTTTATGTAAGCACATCATAGTATCATCCTGAAACAAATGATTTGAATGTCTTAGATTTAAAACTTCAAGCCTTCTTCAAAGTTATGAGTGTTGCCTGGATATCAGGATAGTTTTATTTTCCTCATGCATTTGGAAGTGGAGGTTCTAAAATGCATGTCTCAGAGCTCAAGCTATAATACAATACAGAGTCCCATGTTTTCTTTTTGTTCTTTGTTTTGTGAATTGGTTTTCCCTTTTATTAAATGTATTAGGGTGACATTAGTTCATAAAATTGTATAGGTTTCAAATGTACAATTTACTTTTTGGTTTTCTGAAAGTTTATTTTTTTCCATTACCATTTAGTCTGCTTATATATACCTCTTCCCCATAGACACTGTTGTCCATGCCCATTAGTCCTTTTTCTTTTTGCTCAATCGCTCCACCCCCTAACCTCCTCTGCCTTATCTGTCCTCCTGCTCTCCATTTGTGAGTCTGTCTCTATTTTCTTGTTAGTTCAATTTGTTTATTAGATTCCACATATGAGTGATATTATACAGTATTTGTCTTGCTCTGACTGGCTTATTTCATGTAGCATAATGCTCTCCAGGTCCATCCACACTGTCACAAAGGGTAAAATTTCCTTCTGTTTTATAGCCAAGTAGTATTCCATTGTGTAAATGCCCCATAGTTGTTTTATCCACTCATATACTGATGGACACTTGGGCTGCTTCTATATCTTGGTGATTGTAAATAACGTTGAAGTGACCATTGGGGTGCTTATGTTCTTTTGAATTAGTGTTTTGGGTTCCTTTGGATATATTCTTAGCAGTGGGATCACTGGGTCAAAATGCAGATCCATTTTTTCATTTTTGAGGTGTCTTTATACTGCTTTCCACAGTGGTTGCACCAATCTGCATTCCCCCCAACAGTATAAAAGGGCTCCCCTTTCTCCGCATCCTTGCCAAACTTCTTGTTTGTTGATTTATTGATGATAGCCACTCTGACAGGTATGAAATAATACCCCATTGTTCTTTTAACTTGCATTTACTGATGATTACTGATGTTGAGCATCTTTTCATGGACTATTGGCCATCTGTAAGTCCTCTTTGGAGAACTGTCTATTCAAGTTATTTGCCCATTTTTTTAAGATTTATTTATTTTTTTTTTAGAGAGGGAAGGGAGGGAGAAAGAGAGAGAGAGAGAGAAACATCAATGTGCGGTTGCTGGAGGCCGTGGCCTGCAACCCACGCATGTGCCCTGGCTGGGAATCGAACCTGCGACACTTTGGTTCTCAGCCCGCACTCAATCCACTGAGCTACGCCAGCCAGGGCTTTATTTGCCCATTTTTAATTGGATTGTTATTTTTCTTGGATGCAGGGTTTTGTAAACTCTTTATAAATTTTGGATATTAACCCCTTATCAGATGTATTGGCAAATATGTTCTCCCATTCTGTGGGTTGTCTTTTTATTTCATTGATATTTTTCTTTGCTGTGCAGAAGCTTTTTAGTTTTATGTAGATGTAGTCCCATTTGTTTGTTTTTTTCTTTTGTTTCCCTTGCCTAGGGATATATATCCAATAATATTTTGCTATAAGCAATGTCTGAGATTCAGCTTCCTGTGTTTTTTTCCAGGATTTTTATGATTTCAGGTCTCACAATTAAGTCTTTAATCCATTTTGAATTTATTCCTGTGTGTGGTGTGACAAGGTTGTCTATTTCATTTTTTCTGCACATATCTGTTCAATTTTCCCAACATCACTTATTGAATAAACTGTCTTTAGCTTATATGCTTGCTTCCTCTGCGGAATATTGATTGACTCTAAAGGTATGGATTTATTTCTGGGCTCTCTAGTTTGTTCCATTGCTCTGTGTGTCTGTTTTTATGCCAGTCCATGCTGTTTTGATTACTATGGCCTTATGTTATAGTGTGATATTAGGCAATGTGATTCCTTCAACTTTGTTCTTCTTTTTCAGGATCACTGTTGCTATGTGGGGCCTTTTGTGGTTCCATATAAATCTTTGAAATATTAGTTCTAGTTCTGTGAAATACATCCTTGGAATCTTGATAGGAATTATGTCCAATCTTTAGATTGTTTTGGGTAATATGGACATTTTAATGATGTTAATTCTTCCTATCCATGAACGTGTCTCTGGTTTTAGTTTACTGGATGGGGCAGAGTAATTCCTGCAGTCAGGGCTATTTGTTTCCCCTCAGGCTGGATGCCACTTAGAGGAGAGTGCTCTGCCTGAGAAAGGTGGCCTCTGCAGTATGGGGAATGACTCAGTACAGGGATCCTGCATCTGTTTCTTCAGTTCTCTCCCCAGAGCCACCAGCTCCAGACTCTCCTCATGTATCTCTTACCCACTCTGTTCTCCATCTGCTGAAGCCTAAGGTAAGTGGCTGGAAACAGAATTTTGTGCATAAGGTCACAAAAGAGCCTCTGTTTAAGAGGCTGTCTGAGTCTCTAGCCATCTCTCCCTGGTAGACAGAAACCCTGCAGCTATTCACAGCTGCATAATCTGGGTTCCTTTTCTGTCTCTGTTGCTGTAGGCTCAGGATCCCAGCTTGGGGTTTAGACCCCACAGTTCTTGGGAGAGCCCTCAGCCACTCTAATATCCCTATGGATTGTCAGCTGCCACCTGTGGGAGTCCAGTCATTCTTCTCACTCCTCCATACTCTCTACCAGTCATGTTGTGGTGATGTGGCTTTTTCTGTCTGTCCATGGTTATAAGGTTTCTCTCCAGCTAGTGTTCAGTTGGTTATTCAGGATTTTTTTTTCAACAACTTAGTTGTAATTCCAGATTGGTCCTAGGAGGAGTTTAGTGTAGCTTCCACTTACCCATCAACCATCTTGGGTCTCAAATATATAATTTTCTGATATATCATCTGTATATTGCATGATATGTTATCAACACATGTTGACCAGACAAGGTGCCTAAAAATAGGAGCTAGTGCTACTGAATTCAGAGAGTTTTGGCTGTAAACCCAGGTGTCTGATGCTTTTAAAATACTTTTTGAAATCTTAAAGTCACAAATATCTTACATTATTAAAATAAGGAGGGAAAAAAAGCTGTCTTCAGGGAAAAGTCCAAAGATAAAACTAAATGCTTTTCGTATCACCAACTTAAGAAAGTACTGATGATAAACATTTTTTCCATTTATTTTTTATTATTTTATTTATTTTTTTATTATTGTTCAAGTACAGTTGTCTCCACTTCCCCCTACCACTCTCCCCCTGCCCCACCCATCCCTGTCTTCCACCCTGAAACCTACCCCCTTTGGCTTTGTCCAAGTGTTCTTTATATACATTCCTTGATAGCCCTTCCCCTATTTTCTCCCATTATCCCTCTCTCTCCTCCCCTCTGGTTACTGTCAGTTCTGTAGATCTGATATTTTGGAGCATGTTATTTCAAGCAATATTTATCTATTAAAATTATTAAAACACCCATACACATGTTTTACTGGCCCCTAGTTTCTTGGTTTTTTGTAATTTCCAGATTTTATAGTAGCCACACATTTTGAAAACTGTAAATTTGAGCAACCTTTAGTTCCTACACAAAGCCACCCAAAATTCACATGAATATTTAGGAGGCAAATTATAAGAGGAAGTGACTGTTCATAGACATTTATTGATAGGAAAAAAAAGTAATGGAAAACTATTTTAACAGAAGTACACCATTGTTGAATAGAATAATTACACTAGTTTGCTTATAGTGTGCATCACATTCTGAATGAAATAAGCCATGTTAGGTTACATTCTGGAAGAAGTAGTTTACTTCAAAATTTGCTCACTTGGAGCATTTGCTTTTTACCTGTATCCATCTTCTGCCCAATCTCTATATATAGAAAGGGCATTATTTTCAATGAGAATTTTATAAAGAATAGCAATGATATGTTGCAAAACATTGAAGCCACGTGCTTTATCAGAAAAAAAGTATTAAAATATTTTAGCTCAATATAAAAAATAACTAAAAATCTTGTGAACTATTTGAGTATAAACTCCTGATGTCTCCTCCCCAAATAATTAGAGGGCACCCACAGTAACAGCTATGGGTTGGCAAGCATGTTGTGTACGTCTTACCAATCCTACCTTCTTGACTATGGCAGACAGAAATAATCCATCCTCATAGAAACCTTGGTTGATGAGTTATCAGAAGCATAAAATCTATCTCAACTCAGTAAATCCTGAAAATGGTACCTATCACTTAGAAGCACCACATCATTCATTATTTAGCACATATGTTTAACCTAGGCATTGCATCAGGCACTGGAGGGAGATACAAAAGTGAAAAAAAATAGGAATGGTGCCTGCCTATCTTCATGGAGCTGACCAACTGATGCAATGTAGAATTATAAAAACAGCTAATTATAGTAAACTGTTTCAAGGATTGCAATGGAAATAATATAGGCAATAATAGATACAGAGGAATGAGATACTATTTCTACATAAGGGAATGGGAAGGAGAGAATATTGTAGATTGGGATTAAAGTCCATGTCACAGTTTGGAGGATAAAGTTAGAGAAAGAGAGGGAGAGAGCTCCTCTATAAGACCACATTACTACAGAATGACTACTAAATTAGGCTACTCTACCAAGCCTGGGAGATGTAGCAGCTCTGCCTAGTACATAGAAATAATTGCAGTGAGGCTGCCAAAATGAGGAGACAAAAAGCATTTCTCAAATAAAAGAACATAATAAAACTCCAGAAAAAGAAGTAAACAAAAATAAAGATAAGCAATCTACTAGATGTAGAGTTCAAACACTGGTTATAAGGATGATTGATGAACTAAGTGAGAACTTCAACAGCAAAAAATAAAAATACACAATCATATATGAAGGATAAACTAACTAAAATGAAGACTAATTTACAGGGAATCAACAGTAGAGTAGATGAAGCCAAGAGTCAAATCAGCAATTTGGAATACAAGGAAGCAAAAAACACCCAATAGAACAGCAAACAGAAAAAAGAATCTAGAAAATGAAGGTAGTGTAAGGAGCTTCTGGGGCAACTTCAGGCATACAACATTTGCATCATGGGGTTGCCAGAAGGAGAAGAGAGAGAGCCAGAAACTGAAAACCTATTTGAAAATTAATGGCAGGCCACTTCCTTAACTGGCAAAGCATGTACAAGCCCAGAAAGAGAGTCCCAAACAAAATGAACCCAAAGTGGTTCACACCATAACACATCATAATTAAAATGCAAAAGGTTAAAAGAAGGAATAAAAGGCAAAGAGAGACTCTTAAAAGCAGCAAGAGGAAAGCAGTCAGTTACCTACAAGGGAGCCCCTATAAAATTGTTGGTTGATTTCTCAGCAGAAACTTTGCAGTCCAGGAGGGACTGGCAAGAAATATTCAAAGTGATGAAAAGCAAGTACCTACAACCAAGACTACTCTATCCAGCAAGACTACCATTTAAAATTGAAGGCAAAATAAAGAGCTTCTCAGACCACAAAAAGCTAAAGGAGTTTATCACCACTAAACCAGAACTATACAAAATGCTAAATATTTTTTAAAGAAGAAAAAGAAACAATTAAAACTGAACAATAAAACAGCAATAAATACATATCTACCAATAATCTCATTTAAAAAATAAAATGAATGAACAAGAAAAACAGAACAGGGGGAAAACATGACCACATTGCTAACCTGGCATACTCACAGAACTGACCAGAAAAGCATGAAGTATAGAGTGGAAACAGGTTAGCATGGAGAGTTAATCTGCAGGCACACAAATAAGAAAATTTTAGGATGTTTTAAGAAGTGAGATATTTATCCTAAGAGTAACAGAAAATCCTTACAGGGTTTTAAACAATTTAGAAAGAGACTTTCGACTTTTATATAGATTATTTGTGAAAGGGGGAGAAAATTGGATGAGGGAAACCACATTAATATGCTGAAATACTGGTCCAAGTGAGAGATCTAATGTAAGTCCAGTGTTACTGAGGATGGAGAGAAGTGAATAAATTTATGAGACATTTCGAGTATAAGTTTGACAGGACTCTGGTCAACTGGATGTAGGAAAGGAGCAGGATGCAGGGTTCCAGGATGATTCCCAGTTTTCTGACTTGGGAAATTGGGTAGATGTTGGTGTCATTCTCTGGCACAGACTCTACAGGATGAAGAACAACTATGGGGAAGGAAGATTTAGCCAGTCTGACTTGGGAGAACTAGTAGGTCATACAAGAAAAGGTAACTAATTGGCAGTGGGAAATATAGGTCTCAAGTTCATCAGGAAAAAAAGATGTCTGTGAACCAAACAATTGGATTTTATCCATAGAGATGGTTACCGAAGTCGTTTATATTAATGACATCACTTCAGGTTTAAGAATATTTTAAGAAAAGAGAAAACAAAGACAAACTTTAATAAAAACATTGAAGGGAATTCAAAAATCTTTGGTATGTTTCACCTAATGGGCCAACTGTGTCTTCTGACTACATAAACAAAGAAAATTTTGTCTGGAATGAGCATCCTAGCAGGTTCAAGCCTTATCTTACTCTAGGAACCTGTAAAATCTGGACTTCCTTAAATTGAAATTTTACTCTATCAAGAATTCCCTTCCTTGCTGCCTAGGTGTAGCACAGTGCTGTTCTAGAATTCTTACAGGGGAAAAAACCCCCACAAAACTTTAGTGATATGATACCCACCAATAATGGAAGTTGTCTACAGGACATCAAAAACCTAGCTAAATGGAGTTCATTTTTTCCAAGACTTCTAAGTGGAGTAAAATTCACTGCAGTAGGAAAATGACCTCCCAACCTGTATAGAAATAGTAGGAGAGATGGAAAGAGTATGCAATAAAATTTTCACCTTCATCTCAGAGAAAGTTAATTTTAGAAGTGTCATCTTACTTTTTGTGTGCTGTCAGCACTTTCAATCATGGTTACCTGCCCATTTGCAAACTTTTGGAGCAGGGGAAAATTGAAAGCCAAATATTTCAAGACAGAGTAATCCAAGTTACTGAAGATGAACCTGTTAATTAATAAGGGAACACAGAGGTTTCTGATAGTGCTTGATCTTAGGAAACCAAGGGATAATTTTAACAGGTTTAAATTAGATTCAATCAGCTTATGTAGTTAGTCCAGATAGATATCCCAGTTCTGACTAAAATCCCCCTTATTAAACCATTAGAAAATCATTCAGCCCCAATATGACTGATAAACTTGAGAGGAAGGGGTGGCAGACAACTATTCATGTCCAAGTAATTCTTTGCATCCTGTAGTTTTCTGATGTTTACAGCTGTTTAACATATCCAAAAAATGCTACCAAAAACCACAGCTCTAGTAACTAGTTTTATTAAATGCATTGCACATGCACCAAAGAATCCACAGGAGATGAGATCCCTTCTACATAACGGTGTTGTAAAAGTTTATGATACACAGATTTTCATTAAAACAGTTACCAGCCCTGGCTGGTGTAACTCAGTGTATTGAGCGTGGGCTGCAAACCTCAGGGTCTCCAGTTTGATTCCCAGTCAGGGCACATGCCTGGGTTGCAGGCCAGGTCCCCAGTATGAGGTGTGGAAAAGGCAACCACACATTGATATTTCTCTCCCTCTCTTTCTCCTTCCCTCCCTCCTCTCTAAAAATAAATAAAAATAAAGTCTTAAAAAAAATAAAACAGTTACTGATGCTGACACAAATTAGACTGCCGGAAAGCTCCTACAAGTAAAAATTATTCTACACAGGAAGCATAGATTGCTTTGACCCTCTAAATAGTTCAGATTTCATTGAAACTAAGTTGATTCTCCAGAAATGAACTCTCCCCAAGACCCAGATTTGTAAATCTAACTTCCTGCTTAAAATAGCTAAAACAGAATTTCTGTCCTATAACCTCAGGCCCTGTCAAAGTTACCCTTTGTCCAGTTTTTATCATATTCCCTATAATACCTCCATTCACCCATTGCCCAAGCAAAAAAACATTGTCATCTTATAGGTTCATTTTTTTCAGTTCCAATATCAAATCTATCAAAAAGTTATGTTGATTACACTTACTAAATACACCCTGAACTTCCTGTCCAAGTGCAGCCCCATATGAGCCGCTATCATCTCTTGCCTACAATTCCATGGAAGCCTTCAGTGCCTTTCACTCCTAACCTCTTCCAGTTCTTACCCAGGAGTAGGAATTGTCCTTCCCAAATATAATTCAGATATCACTCAGCTACTCAGCTCTTCAATGTCTTCCCATTGCAATTTGACAAAACAAACAAACTGTAATCTATTCTCACAGGAAACTAGCACTTCATAAATTAATTCTCTTGCTTGCTCAGCCAATTAGTTGTATGTGTATTGAGAGCAAGTCTGGAAACAGTATTTGGGTTTGTATGTAGGTTTGGCCACTTTCTGGCTTGGGCAAGTTAAAGAATCTTCCTGTGCCTCACCTGAAAATAAATGTTAAATTGGAATGTACTTCAGCATTTGTGGAATGCTTTCTGCTTGTTAAAAAGCTCATGTTTGTTTATTTTTTGGTATCTGATGTTTTCTTTGCCAGGAATCTTCATTCCTAGATTTTCACTAAGCCATCTCCTCTTTATCAGTTGCTTTTGGGCTGAAGTTAGCTCCTCAGAGATATTGTTTCTCATCAGCTTGCTTATTTCTCTCATATCTCCTAACTTCAACCATTGTCATGTTGTATTTGCTTATTTTCCTGTATTTCCTCACCTGGGTTCTAGGGTAATGAAACTTGCTTTCTCTACTACTGAAAATAATATCTATAAGCTGGAAACAAATTTACTGTAAATTCCTATTGGAATAAAGGAGTGTGGATATCATTTAATATCAGGAAAAGCAATACCCTCAGTTACTAATCAATAAAACAAGAAACAACATGTTGAAAACACAATGTTGGTATTATTTATAGGTATCTCTGTACCCAGAGTACAAAAATATCGACAGAGAAGAGATATATCAAACCCAAATTTTTGGATATCTCTTAGGAAGGAGAGGGGTTGGAGAAAATCATAGTAGGGACAAAGTCAGCTCCAGAATTTTGTTTTATTTCCTTAAGTTACATTATATTAGATATTTTGAAATAAAAACTAATATAAAAAGTTTTTATTTAAATTATCTATTAAAAGTAGATGGTGGAGGGACTGAGCAAAAAGGAAACAGGACTCATGGACATGGACAATAGTGTGGTGTTTGTTGGGGGGAGGGGGCATAAGGGGACTAAATGGTAATGGAAAAAATAATACAGTAAAGATTAAATCAAAAATTAAAATTAAAAAAATAGATGGGAAAAATCTCTATCCTCAATCCCTTAATACTTATGCCTTCTTTTGGCCTCATTGATCACATTTATTTCCCTAAGCTCACTTGTGTGAATGAAATCTTTATTTTATATTTTACAAATTAAATACCACCTGCCTTACAAAAGGAATAATAATTTCCCAAATGTCAAAATACTATATCTAAAATATATATATTTTTTAAAAGAAAAATGTTGAAAAAAACTGATAAGAGAGAAATTTAGAGGAAGTAGTTAATTCAATTACAGACTAAATTTACTATTAAAAATATTATAGATGTTCCCAAATCTATTGGGGTTTGGTAAGGCAATTCATAGTAACTTGTATATGGATGTGTATTTTCTTTGAGTGATTAATGAGACTATGGGCATTATACTAAACAGCAACTGCTAAAAGAAGCAATGAAAACATTTTTTAGAGGGAGACAAGGCTGAATGGTATTGAACATATTTTATGCTTACTTTGTTTACTTTGTGGATTTAGAAATACAGTCTTATTGTTCTTCTAGACTTAGCAGTTTCTGGAGAAATAGCTTCCATTAACGAAACCCAGAAGAGATAGATGAGTATAATAAGAATGTCACTTTAGCAATTTACAAAGGGAGGCACACATCTCCAGTGGCCTTCATATCATTTCCATTGTCCATTGTCAAAATTGACTAATGAACATGGAACAACAGCAAAGTAAGGTAAAGAATCTTGAAGTGTGTTGCATCTAGACCCTGATAAACCATATGAATTTGCTCTAGCCCAAACCAAAGACACCTCTTCAGAGAGCAGGGGCCTCTATCACTGGATGCTAGCTCCTTGGTCTCTCAGTGGCAGTTCTGAGTTCACGTTCCCCACTTCTTACTGCTGGAGCTTCCACTTCACATTTCAGTCACTCCATCTCATCATCCCCCTGTACTGTTATAACAAGTTTCACTAACCTCATGTGTCCCTAACATCCTTCTTTCCATCATCCTTTTTGCCTCCTTCATCCTTCTGTTGCTTGCTTTCCCTTTCTTTTACTTCATTATGCTTCCCCTGCCTAGTATTGTGATCTTAACAATGGGAAGATCTTTAGGAAAAAAAAAATCAAAATTATCCTGTCTGAATTGGAACTAATGAAGAACAGTAGAATTGCGTCTTATTTACTATAGTAGATATTATCTTGGCAAGATAAATATAAAATAGTAAATGAAAATTCTATTATTATTTGTGTGGCATCTGTAGGAATTTTCCCTGTGATTCAAACCTCTGGGTTTCAAAATGAGGGATAGGGGCAGTGTATTAAAAACCATGTAATGCCTCTAATCTGTGGAAGTTGTCAATCAAAATATAGAACTCCACATAGACAGCCTTGGGCATATCAGCACCCTAATTACAGAGAGTCTGGCTCATCACCAATGTTGTAACACTTGATTTATTTCCTGTTCAATTTGTTCAATAGAGCCAGAGTTAATTGGTTTTCCAAATGAGTGTTAAAAATATAAAGATCTGGCTTCATTAAGTGAAGGCTATACTTATTATGCACCAGTGACTTGTAAGTCTGTGTAAAGGTTAGTGGGGTGAGATTTCAGGGCATGTGTACAAAACCACAACTTTGACTTGGTACTAATATGGTTAATAACTAATAAATATTGAAAGCCACAGTTGCTGACAAAAAAATAGAAAGATGTATTATGAATTGAAATTTCTCCCAATCTAAATGTATTTATTAAAGAGTATCTAAAAACAGCATTTTCTTTTTCAAGTCTGATAAATTTTATTTCTCTTCTAGAAAATGAGTTTAGATTTTTCCCATAGCAAAAAGAAAGGTCTATATACCAGTGGATATTCAGCATACTGTGGGTTTTTTAATGTAATGCTTCTCACTTCAATCATTGCCATTGTACTTTGGAACAGCAATGCATTTAATGTGATGTTTTGACACCATAATGACAAATGGAGGGCTAAACAAAGAAAGATACTGTGTATAAGGATAGTGTTGGACTTCTACACAGGCACAGGAATATCATAAAGGGGTGATTGTCATCATATTTCCCAAAATAAATGCCTTTAAAAAAACCTGAACACCATTATCAGTAATGCAGATTTTCATTACTGTTATATGTGATTCTCAAGAAATATCATCATCACTTTGCTGTGAAGGCATCATTTAGGGGGAAGTGTTTTACATTCTTTGTAGAGAAACAAGAGAAATCAGGAAAGGTTTGGAAATTTTTTTAGGAAAGCTGCATATCTTTTGCAGGAACAAATACTGATCTCAGACTTCTTTTCCTCTACTCAGTGTTTCAGCAGCCTCACCATGTCCCTTGTTTCTGGAGACCATGACAGAAATCCCATCAGGTATATTTTCTTGAATAGAAAAAGCAAAATTGAACTCTAACTTCTAGCTATGCTATTAATTGTAGAAAATATGTGGTTTAAATTAGTACAACTTCCATAGATTGAAAAAGAATATTTGTCACATGAAGTATAACTAATATTAGTATAAAGAAAATTTATTCAGGAAGACTGTAAATACCATATCATATGAATAAGGTGAGTTAATTTCATTTCATTACATATGATCATAGCATTCCACAATTTGATTGATTGTTCTTTAAGAGTAGACTTACTTTTCTTTGGCAAATTTGATTGTCAAAATAGATATAACATGGTTAAATTAGTTTCCTAGGGCTGTGATAACAAAGAGCCACAAACCACAAATGTGGTGACTAAAAGAGTAGAAATTTATTTAGCCCCTCCTGATTCTGGAGGCAAGAAGTCCAAAATCAAGCAGTCAGCAGCGTTGTGCTCCCTCTGGGAAATTGGGTAAAATCCTACCTTGCTTCTCACCCGCTTCGGGGGATAGCTGTCAAACCTTGGTGTTCCTTCCTTGCCTTGTAGCTGTTTCACTTCACTCTCTGTGGACACGTGTAATTCTCCCTGGATGTTTGTGTCTTTACATGGAGTTTTCCTTTCTTATAAGGACACCAACCATATTGAATTAGTGCCCATCCTAGTGACTTCATCTTGCCTCATTTACACCTGCAGAAACTCTGTTTCCACATAAGGTCACATTTATGGGTTTAGGGGTGACGTTTCGATGTATCTTTTGAGAAAACACAAAACAACACATAACAGCTGTTTTGTGGAAGTATTTTCAAAATCAGAGGTGTTAAGTATAAATATTTAACTCAAATTTATTTGTTCTGGCAAGTAAAAAGAAGTCTGAGAAATGTTTTACTCCATCGTCATAGATTTGGTCGGGTCAGGGATGATGGTGAGACTTGGTTCACTAAGGAAGTTTTGACATTTATGAGAACCTCTGGTTAGTTGAAGAACATGGCTAAAAAATCATTCCTTTAATAAAATCTGAGTTTTTAAATGGATTCTGCTTTAATATTAACAAATATTCTAGCGGGACACATTTAAAATACATTTGGTAGGAGTTTTTGGTACACTGGTTTATCAGCATAGGGTTTTCTGGTGGGTGTCCAGGGACAAATTATGCAAAGCCTAAATTTAACGTAACCTATCCAATGATAATAAAAAGGCCCCAGAAGTGAAAGTAGAGTCCAGAACTCATCTATTCTGTTGAGAAAATTGATTTTTATACATTTTTTTCATTAAAAGCATGAGCAAAAAATATTTCCTCAATAATTACTTCAGGGATAGAAAAGTTGATGGAGACTGGGTCCACACCAGTCATAATGGTCATGGAATTGACACCCTGGGGACCAGTTACATCTCTCATGTCAATGGCCACTGACCCTAAGAATAATCCCAAGCAACCACCTGCAATGGCAGAGTAAGTCCAGAACACTGTAAATTTATTAATAGATCAGCAATAACTCATAACCTTTGCTAAAAGTGCAAGTTTAAAGTATATACTGTGCTACTTATGGGCAAGTAATGACATTTAGAGGGATAGATTATTCATCAAGCTAATTATACTTACTTCCCACCACAGTCTAAAGAGCTCAAACTCATATTATTCCAAATTTTAGCATCATGTGTATGATTTTTGATAGTGCTTATTTACTTAAGCCAGTTACTTATTTTAATTTCACTTATGATGACTTGTCACATTATACTGTTATAGAAAGCAACAGCAGCTAAAAGTTGTGATTTGTGTTGAATTAGTAAACAACTGTTTTTTTTTGCCTTGAAGAATGCATTTGATATAAGTTTTTGTCACAGGACACAAAGAATCATAGAAACTCATTTCAATGGAACTCAAAGATCAGGTAGTATAAATTTTCAGCTAGCTCTCCATACAAGAATAAATAAATTCAGTGCTTTCTTTTATTAAACTTGCTGAAATTCAACCAGACTAACCCAGCACTGAACCCCTAATTACTGATGTGGAGTGGAAAAGGGCAGTGCAGCAGGTTCTGGGCAGGAGTGGGAGCTGAGGTAAACCAGGAAGCGATAATGGAGAGAGAATGCCAAGTGCCTGTAGTAGTTCTACCTCTATGAACTGTGATGCCACCAAGGAGGAAGGCAATCTTTCTCTGTTATGATTAGTTATGATTAGTTCCTGACTAGCTAATTCTAGAACATGAGTTAATTTTATTTAACCCTTATGGGATTTGACTACATTGATTTTAATAAATAAAAGCAGTTCTGCTAATGGCTAAGTGATGATCAGGGAACTGAGAATTCAAACAGAAACCACACCTTGTAAGAGTGGACTATGATTTGTGTAGCAGATAAATGGTATCAAATAATAACATGCAAGACAAACTAGCTAAGCTCAAACCCCCTTAATAACAGTTCATTCAGACCTATCAGATCCAAAAACTACAGCAAACAATAATTCCTGACAGACTCATGCAGTTCCAGCAATTCCTTAATTTACAAATTCTGGCCAGTCTTTGCCAGTCCAATGTTCTGTGTAGTTATGTGGTCTTCCTTGCAACAACAAGCTAACAAACCCTGTTTTATTTGACTGTAGTTTGGCTCTAATACTATAATAGCCACAATAATTATAAGTACAATATTGTCACATAACAAGAGTTAGTCTTCCATGTGAGTAGTATTTGACTCCTTACCTAACCCTAGCCTTCTATTCTTGGATCATCTTTTTTTTTTCCTCCTCTATATGTCATTCTCAAAATACCACAATGCCTTTGCCATTCTAAGTCCTGCATTTGTCTTAGATTTGAATCCTTGCAATTTTTACTCCTCTCATTTCCTTTTCTGTTAAATTTGATTTTAAACAGAATTCATCCAAATGCATTTACATGCACATGTGATATATGATGGTAGACTCAAAATCTTTTATTGAAAACATAAATCCTGTTGATTGCAAACCATATAAGATTTTGAGGAGTTCTCAAAATCAAACTGGATGACTTCAAGTAACTTAAAATATGGTTAACATAACTTACATGTGAAAAAGGTATGAGAATATATGTATAAAAATGTAAGAATATGCTTAGGCCAAGGGTGAGCATAATAGAAAAACATGTAAATGATTATATCTCAACTCTCAAGTTATAACATTATTAATATTTTCATATGTGTTTCCTTGGATATTTTACCACAGTACATGTGCAATTTTCTTTTGTCCAAAGTAGTGATTTGTTTTATATTTTATCTTTCTGTTGATAAGGTTGACACTGATTAGGCTTTTTAATACAGAAGCTAGAAGGCTGTTAATGCAATAGTATTGAACCTGGAGTGAGAAAACAGAACCCAAATTATACATGAAGAAACTTCATGTATTGAATGTAAATCTCAAAGGAGTGCAAGTCAGAGTTTTGTGACATTTAGGTATCTGAATTTATAGAAATATAAAAGGCAATAAGAAAAATGTTAAATGGGTTTAAGCCGAGGAATAAATGTCATCCACGTAGAGAAAAACCAGATAGAGCAAATGACACTGAACAGAAGTGTCAGGACACATGTTGGCTCTAGATCTCTTCCCTCTGAAAGTGCAAAGGACATTTCTGCACTGCTCCGCAGATCAGAATGCGTTGTTTCACTCCGCTCTGACTTAGTAGAGGTAGCTTGTTGCACTTACCATAATTCTCAGACACTGTCTAAATGTTTTAGAGGGTTTTTTTCCTAAGTCAGTATTTTTATCATGTCTTTGTTCTTTTCAAATTTGCAATAAGTAGTACCAATTTAATAATCTATCCAAAGTCTCTTATGTACATGAGTATGTATTAGTATTCTTTGTAAGATTAATTTTCCTGCGATCCTGTGCCACAAGCTATTGATTTTTCTCCTATGATATTTACAAAATTTTCTTTAGATTACAAATCTTTCTTTACCATGATAAAACTAAAAATATCCAATGGTGGATGCACTAGGATTTCCCCCATGATTTGTACAGCTTAAAATCCTAGTTACAGTGTAAAGATTGCTGCAATGCTTATTCATGGCCTTGAACTAATTGAAAGTAAGAGGGTATCAGAGTGGGGTCTTGAAGAGAATGTGTCAAAGAAGCTCCATCATGTTTGTCAGACAATTTTTTGAGGCTGATATTTTCCAGCCACAATAGTTTAACTACTTTGCAAGTCTTAATAAAAAATTTTTTGCAAACCATATTAGCTCAGATATCAATAAAACATTAGCTTTGTTTCTTTTTCGATTCAATATCAACTCAGAAAAAGCAGGAGTTTGAAAGTCAATGTTTTCTTAAGGTATTGTGCAGGTATCAATCAGTATTAACTGGCTCAGGCATTAGAATAGCTAAGTACTCCAGGCTTATGTGTAGTAATATCCTTTTGCATGAAAAGTTGTCCACGTTTCTAGCTAACCAAATGTCAAAGCATATACTTGAGCAATAAACTAATTGGTAGCAAACCTCATTAAGAATTCTGGATGCAGTAATAGCTTTTCTCCAATTGCTACAGCCTTTAATGAGAAACAGAACAACAGAAGCCACATTACTGGTCTGACAATTTGTTCTATTGATTTATTATGCCTACTCTGCCGCCATCTACATGAAGGGACTACAAAACATTACAGGCTGATATTAGTACATTTTGACTTCTGCAAATATAATAAAAGGAGGCAAGTACTTAAATGTGACACTATTGCTTGGTATTTGCTATTTTCCCCCCAGTGGAATC
Source organism: Phyllostomus discolor (assembly GCF_004126475.2). NCBI lineage: Eukaryota > Metazoa > Chordata > Mammalia > Chiroptera > Phyllostomidae > Phyllostomus > Phyllostomus discolor. The sequence goes on along the minus strand of NC_040906.2, from coordinate 129,287,279 downwards.
ACCTGATACAACTTAGATAAGAAACTTATATTTAGTAAGTCATTACAGATTTTTTTGTTTCAATCCTGGAAATGAAAAAATAGGTGCTACATCTAACAAACTGCTTTAAGCACATTTTTATGACAAATTTAATTAAATTTTACTTATTTTTCTACTGTTACTTTCTCTTTATTCCTTTTTTTAAGATTTTATTTATTTATTTTTAGAGAGGGGAGGAAGGGGGAGGGAGGGAGAGAGAGAGAGAGAGAGAGAGAGAGAGAGAGAGAGATCAATGTGCGGTTGCTGGGGGTTATGGCCTGCAACCCAGGAATGTACCCTTGCTGGGAATCGAACCTGGGACACTTTGGTTCCCAGCCCGCGCTCAATCCACTGAGCTACGCCAGCCAGGGCTTCTTTATTCCTTTTAAAGAAAAGGAATTTATATGTTGCTTCAACCTATATAAATATCACAAAAGTGAAAAAAGAAAATTGAATTTAGAAAAACAGCTAAAATGTATGAAATTGCAATCTAAATATTTTCAAAGTTCTATAATATCATCTCATTTCTTTTTTATTTTATTGCATTTAGTGGAGTGACATTGGTTAATAAAATTATATTGGTTTCAGGTGTATAATTCTACAATACATTATTTGAATATTGTATTGTGTATTCACCACCCAAAGTCAAGTCTCCTTTCATCACCACTTATACACTCTACTTTTTCGTCACTCCACCTCCTTATCCCTCTGGCAATCATGATACTGTTGTCTGTGTCTTTGAGGGGTTTTTTTTCTTTGCTTAATCCTTTCATCTTTTTCACCCAGCCCCCAACACCCCTTGCCCTCTGACAGTCGTTTTCTGTTCTCTATCTATGAGTCTGTTTCTATTTTGTTTGTTAGTTCATTTTGTTCATTAGATCACATGTATAAGTGAAATCATATGATACTTGTCTTTGTCTGACTGGCTTATTTCACTTAGCATGATTCTCTCCACATCCATCCATACTGTTGTAAAAGTTGATTTCCTTCTTTTTTTTTTTTAATATGTACTTATCTTTTTTTTTAAGATTTTATTTATTTTTAGGGAGGGAAGGGAGGGAGATAGAGAGAGAGAGAGAGAGAGAGAGAGAGAGAGAGAGAGAGAAACATCAGTGTGCGGTTGCTGGGGGTTATGGCCTGCAACCCAGGAATGTACCCTTGCTGGGAATCGAACCTGGGACACTTTGGTTCCCAGCCCACGCTCAATCCACTGAGCTACGCCAGCCAAGGGATTTCCTTCTTTTTTTATAGTTGCTTAATATTTCATTATGTAAAAGTACCACAGCTTTTTTACTCACTCATCTACCAGTGGGCACTTGGGCTGCTTCCAAATCTTGGATTATTGTAAATAATGCTGCTATGAACTTAGGGGTGATACATTCTTTTGAATTGGTGCTTCAGACTTCTTGGGATATATTCCCAAAAGTGAGATCATTATACCAAGACACAGTTCCATTTTTAGTTTTCTGAGGAAATTCCATACTGTTTTCCACAGTGGCTGCACCAGTCTGCATTCCTACCAACAGTGCCTGAGAGTTCCCTTTTCTCCTCATTCTCACCAACACTTGTTGTTTTTTGATTTACTGATGATAGCCATTCTGTTGGGAGTAAGGTGTTATCTCATTTCAAATCATAAAATATCCTATTTTTCCTGTAGCTACAATGATAATCATTGAAATAAAGAAATTTAGACTGTAATTCATATCTAACCTAAAAATTCCTACAAAGAAAGCATTTCTCATTTATTTACTTTCAGTGTTTTATCCTTAATGAGCACAAGCTCTGAAAATATGAATAAGGTTATGACCCCTTTGGTGCATTTTACAGAGTTACTGTACATTGAGGAGGGAATAGATCATGCCACTTTCCCTTTGGTCAATGCTTCTTCAGAAACCTAATGTTAATGCTCAATATCATTGCAGTTATACTGACTTCTAGTAAAATAAACTGGTTTATTGTCACCATAGCTAGAATTCTGGATATAATTTTATGTTTATTACCTAACATCATGAAAAATCTGTTTTACATTATGTTTTGAAGCCCATTTGAATACCCTAAATTCAAATTAATGGATTCATATTAATTTCTGTATTGATTTAGAAGACATACATGGAAATTAAGTAGTTAATATGATTGTCCTCTAGGAAAAAATTACCCTTAAATAGTTAAGATGAATCAAGTGTATAGATTCAAACTACTAATAGTAGTTGAGTTCACGCTCTCTCACTTTACTTGATGCATAGATTCAAAATCAGAAAGTATGTAAATTTGCCAGTGGAAACATTCCTTCTCAAACAAGATGCCCGCCAAATGATAAAATGATGCCTGCTGGGTAAGCATTCAAGCAGTTGCTTTATTTGAGTAACTGAATGGAATTTAATTTTTCTTCAACCCCCACCCCCAGCCTGACAGTTGATTTAATGTTATCCAGTGGTGGGTATTCAGACTATGTTATTCATTTGTGGTCATTTATTCACAAACTGGAAATATGTATCATAAAAAAGGGGGGGTATTTTGCAGGAATGTAGAGGATTTTCAATCTGAAGAAATAATTTGACATTGGAAGGACAGTACATAAGCTATATTAATTTTAAAATTGGAAGTGTTATAATCTAGTAACTCTAGTTTCTATAGGAATTAACCCATCCTTTGAAATAATAAAAGACAAAATAAAACTGATAACTGGATCAAACCAACTTTTGAATTCCAACAATGAGATTATAGTAAGAATATTTATATTTGGGAAACCAGTATGTATCAAAATGTAAACCTACAATTTCAACACATTTTTAATTACCACATGTAATAATTGTATATACTTCACTTTTAAACAAATGCACTTATCTTCTATAGAAAGAGCATTCCAATTATCTATTGCTACATAACAAATCACCCCCAGGCATTGTGACTGAAGATGTTAAAAATTGTTTGATTATCCCTCATGGTTTTTGAGGAGTCAGTAATTTGGGAATTGCTTGGTGAGGCAGTTCTGACTCAGGTCTCCCATGTGGTTGAAGTCAGGTGATGTCTGAAGATGGAGGTGTGGGGAGGCTGAAGCAACTGGGGGCTTCCTGAGCATCTTTCTCCATCTTGATGTCAGCACGGGGCTGCTCCATGTCATCTCCCTTCTTAGGGTTTAATTCACACTGTGGTAACTCTAGGGGTGCCAGACTTCTTACATGGTGGCTCAGGGCTCCAGCAATAAGTAGCCCAGCAGAGAATCAGTGAAAGCTATATCACCTTTTGTGACCTGGCCTTAAAGTTACATAGTGTCACTTCTAACTTAGTCCTAAGCCCTGTTCAGATTTAAGGGGGGTGGGGGGAACCATAGACTTCACAAGTTGAGAGGAAGTATGTCAATATTACATTGCAAGAAAAACAGTGAGATATGAAATATTATTGTAGATGTCTTTGTGAAATAAATTCTTGCAATGTCTAGAAAGTCTGACTTCTTGGGTTCACGTTTCAGCTCCACCACAAACTACTTGTATGACTGCACACAAATTGTTGAACCACACTGCCTCAATATTCTTATGTCTTAAACAGGATAATAGTTGTGACTACCCTACAGTATCATTTGAAGATTAAATAAGACGATATGTGTAACAGTGCCCTGCACTGTGCCTCCCACATTATAATCAGTATGATTAAATGTCTGCTATTATAATTATTCAATCATATTTTTCCAAGTGCACTTGAAAGTGTAAGAACACATACAGGTCTGTGGGATTCCGGATAACAGATAGTATATATAAATTGCTGCTATAAAATGTAGGGCCTGTAGGCTTTTAATATTTTTCCTTGCAAGCATGCCCATGGCGTTTAATCCCTCTCTGGAAGAGGTGCTGGGAGCTACCCTGGTTCTTACACTCCTTAGTAGACATTGCTTCCATAGGCAGCAGGGCTTCCTGTAAAAGAATTACACATTGTGTCCACAAACAGTTGACAGATTCTGTTCCCAGTTCCCATTCACCCAGTACAACTACACAATTGATTATGAAGAGGAGGAAGAGGAAGCAGAGTGGCATGATTCAGTCTATGATTCAGAAAATACATTTGAACCTATGAGAACAAAGTCAACACTTAAGTCAGTGTTGTATATAGTAAAAAAAGTTCAAAGCAAGACCTTTCTAATTTTCCTTAAGTTTTTTAGATAATTGCCTTAAATAATTGTCTTTTTGCATTCTCTCTCTCTCTCTCTCTCTCACACACACATACACTTCATCCTGCCATCTGCTACTCATTCCCTGCCTTTCCACGCTGCAGTGGGTGGAGGCATAAATGTAGCTCTCCTTAGGCTTCTCTTCCACGGCCCATGGAGGCCTTGGTCCAGAAGAAAGATCTGCCAATGAATAGATGAGAAAAAGGCATTTCTGAAACCCACAGCTACAGAGTACACCTAGAGAAATGTATAAAATTACAGATAAAATACTGAAGAAAAGACATTTGTATCTGCCTATGTTACCTCAAATGAAATATTTTCCAAATGTTGCCTTTTACGCTAAAGGACATGAGTCATTTTACATTTTAGATTTTTTTGTCCGTGTTTGGAAGTAGACTGTAGGTGAAAATACTGTAATTTCTTGTGCACAGGTTTAGTAAGCAACAAACTTGGTCATAGCATCAAAAGTAAAACTAATGTAATATAAAAACATTTTTTTCACAATATTGAAAAAGTTCTGTGTTTTGCATTATCAACCATGATTATACACAGTAAACAGGTGCAGAATTGGTAAAATCCTTAAGTTCTCCTTTCCTTACCATAAATGAGTATAGTCATGCTATCAATTTATTAGTTAGGAATATTGTATCAGCTTCCTACGTTTGCATGGAAAACTTAGTAGCTCAAAACAACACTATTTACTGTCTTAGAGTCCTGGTGGGCTCAGGCTTTCCATACAGGATCTCTGACTTCTAACACTGTGGTGTGAGCCAAGCTCTGATCTCGCTTAGGGCTCAGGGTACTCTTTTCAGTTCGACTGGTTATGGAATAATTCAGTTTCTCAGCTGAATAGTCTCCAAGTCCCTTGATTCCTTGCTGGTTGTCAGCCAGAGGTTACTCTCATATCCTGGAAGTCACTCACTTCCTTGCCACATGACTTCCTGAAAGCCAGCAATGACACAGTGAGTCTTTGTCATGCTCCCAATTTCTCTGATTTTCTCTGTTCTGACCTCTGTCTATGACCAGATCTAAAGGACTCATATGATTAATTCAGGCCCACCTGGATAATATGTCCATTTTAATGTCACCTGATTTGAGAGACCTTAATTCTGCAGAATCCCTTTATGGCAATGCCCAGTGTTTGATTAAATAATGGGAGAAGTTGTGTGTACACCAGTGGCCATCAATCCTAGGGGCCATCTGAAAATTCTGCCTACTACCAGGATCAAATGAGATCAAGTATATAAAGCTATGAGGCCATTTTAGCAAATTTCTGGGAATAGATGAACATTCAAGTGGTGCTTTTATCATCATCATCACCACTGTTATTATCATAATTATCATTGGCAGGAAAGGGAGAACAGTGACACTATAAATCAGTGTGACCTGAAATGCAGCCAGATTGAGTAAGACCAAAGGGCCACTCATTGGTGCTTTTTCTTTATCAGATATAATGTCTACGAATCATTGATTTACATAAAGAAATGTAGATGCAGAAATAATATCATTCGGCATTGTGTTAAAATAGGTTCACTTATTAATTGTCAGCATAAGTACTATCACCTTCTCTAAAACATTCTAATTGAGGCCATTTCCTTCTTCCATCCAAGCTTCACTAGGGAACCTGCTTCTACTCTTTTAGAACCAACTGCCTTTATGATATTCTGTTCTCTAAGCAGTATTTGAACTCCTTAAGGATAAAAATAATGCCTATCTTCCTAAGAAATATCCTAGTACAACAAACATGCTCTGAAATTACTTGTTAAATAAAAAAATACCTGATGTAAATTTGGGGAAACTTTTGCTTTTTCTATATTACATGCTATATAAAATTAAAGCAAGAAAAAAACCCTATTGATTTAGTGTATTACACAAAATATGTAAAGGTATTGGAATTATGATGGAAATGGGAATACCTGTTGTTATTGCTCCTGTTATCATCAGTATATGGGTATGCTCATGCAGATGGGTAATTGACATGAGGAAATACAGCATAGGCACCCAGGATTTCCCAACAAGCAGGTGAGTGGGCTGTAATAATGCAGAATCAAGGAGTGGATGATATTTAGATTCTCCCCAAAGCAATCTTCATTAGGGAGCAGGGCCACAGTCATGGGTGTTTGGAAGCAGAAGTATTGTCCCAAGTGTGAGGGACTGGCAAGAACAAGATGGTGTCCCAATCCTGAAGAGAGAGATATTATAGATAGAAATCTAATAAAAGAATTTGGCAAGGGTGAACAACTTAAAAATTGAATTTCAATACCAGGGTATGAGGTAGAGATGCTTAGGTAAGAGACAAGGGTGGACATGCGAAAGCTGTGTCCCCACAGCTAGATAGGCCTCATATCTGATGATACAAGGAGATCCAGCTGTTAAATTGAAAAATGTCCAGAATTGGGGGGATTCTGAAAATAACACATCAGAGGAAGATATTTTCCAAATTGTTTATGGTAAAAAAAGTAAGTGTAATGCTACCTACACTACTAGACAGCTACTCTCCAGTGGGTTAATTTTGAACAGAGTGATTCTGAGACATATGTAGCATTTGCTTTGCTGCTCTGGAGAAAGGAATTGTAAGAGCCAGGGCAACCAGAAAAGAGCAGTTAGGACCACCTCACTTAAGCTCCTCCTGTTGATGGTGAGAGCAATGGTCTTTAAAATGTGTTTTAGACAGGACCACTTAACTTTCTATCCTAACAGTACCACACAAAGCAGTGTGCAGTTTATCTGTATAGAATTTAAATTGCTAAGTCATAAAATCAACTTCTTAACCATTCTCTTTGTAAAAGTTTTGCACCAAAGCTAATTAGAGACCAAGAACTCTGATTCTTAGATCAAAGGCTAGAGAGCCTTAGGACACCTGGACAAGTCCATGAAGCATTATTATAATTATGAACTTGAGCTTAGAATGAAAAGAATGCCTGTTCAGTCATTCTTATATGTATGTTTTTGAGGAAGTCTTGTTATTTAGGACATATATGTGTATTAGCATATGCATAACTTATTGTTTTGATTAATGTACATACCTTACTACTTTATAACTTTCACATGTAATAATCAATACTCATAAATAACATTCTCATAGCACTGTTGAACCACAGTGGAATTATATGTTGAAAGTAGAAGGAAGTCAATGTAGATGGAAAAATAAAATAAGGATTATACCTCAAACCTCTCTTTACTACCCATCCAGTTTTTTTTTCCTTCTAAGCAATGTATTAGTACAGGCCATGCCTGAGTGGATATAACCATATGGAGAAATTCAGAGTCATAGTAATATAGATTAAAGTTTGAGTTTTAAATGTCAAGAGATTTATTTGAGAAACTCTAATTGGAAGGGAACTAACTAAAAAGTAATCTACCAAAAGAGGTTTTGTGATTGTATGCTTTAAAAAAATCTTCAAGTTTATATTAAAAATTCTAACTCATTACTTTGTTTTATTAAGGTGTCATAATAATGGTAATATCTGTTGATTATTTTATTGAAGATACACAGTAATCACAAAACCATGAACCATGTAAAAGAAAACAACTTAGTAAACTGAGATTAAGAATATATTTTTAGGTTACAGCAGTAGGAATCTGCAATCTGCAATAAAAAGCCCTCAAGATATTCAAAATGATGAAAACAAAAAGACACATATAGCTTCTATGTGGACCTGTTTATATCTGACTGCCTAGTTAATGCTTTCTAAAATATATACAGCCCTGGCTGGCATGGCTCAGTGGATTGCACACTGGCCTGCAAAACAAAGGGTCACCAGTTCGACTCCCAGTCAGGGCACATGCCTGGGTTTCAGGCCAGGTCCCCAGCAGGGGGCACTGAGAGACAACCATGCATTCATGTTTCTCTCACTCTCTCTCTCCCTTCACCTCTCTAAAAGTAAATAATTAAAATCATAAAAAAAATTAAAAAAACAAGACCTAACCATATGCTGCCTACAAAATACTTTAGCTTGAAATGTACAGATAGGCTTAAAGGAATGGATAGAAGTAGATATTTCATTCAAGTACAACTCAAAAGAAAGCAAGGATAGCTATACTTATATCAGATAAACTACAATTTAAGGCAAAAATGGTAACAAGAGTCAAAGAGGGTCATTGTGAAGGTGTGACTTCATCAAGAAGATGTAACAATCATAAATACATATGCATTGAACATTGGAGTGCCTAAATGTATGAAGCAAATCCTAACACACCCAAAGGGAGAAAGAAATAGACAAAAATACAATAATAGTAAGAGAATTAAATACTGTACTTAGGGTAATGAAGAGATCATTTTTCCAAACAGAAAACCAACAGGGGAACAATGAATTTGAACCATACATTGGACTAAATGGATCCAACAGGCACTTTTATGAGCTTTCCATTTGACAGAAACAGAATACAGGTTCTTAAGTGCACATGGGACATCTCCAGGTTGGACCATAAGAGAGGATACAAAACAAGTCTTATCAGATTTAAGATTGAAGTGATACCGAGTACCTCTTCAAACCACAATGATATGAAACTAGAAATTAAGAAGATGAAAGCTGAAAAATCCATGTGGACATCAACAACACTCTCCTGAACTACTAATGGATCAAAAGAAAAAAGCAAAATAAAAATGATCTCAAAACAAATGACAATGTACCTGCAACACACCAAAACCTATGGGATGCTGCGAAAGCAGTTTTGAGAGGGAAGTTCATAGCAATAAATGTATATTTTAGAAAATACAGAGTTCTTAAGTAAACAACTTAACTGCACATCTCAAAGAACTAATAAAAGAAGAACAAAATATACCCAAAGTAAGCAGAGGAAAGAAATAACAAAGGTCAGAATAGAAATAAAGGAAATAGAGACCAGAAAAAAAATCAATGAAAGTAAGAGCTGATTTTTTGAAAAGATAAACAAACTTGACAAACCTTTAGCTAAACTAAGAAAAAAAGAGATAAGACTCAAATAAATAAAATTAGAAGTGAAAGAGGAGGGATTAAAACTAATGCCACAGAAATACATAGGGTAATAAGAAACTATTGTGAATATTTATATGCTAACAAATTGGATAACCCAGAAGAAATGAATAAGTTCCTAGAAACATACAACCTACCAAAACTGAATCAGGATGAAATACAAAATCAGTATAGGCCAATAAGAAGTAGAGATATCAAATCAGTAATCAGAAAACTTCCAACACAGAAAGGACCAGAACCAAATGGATTAACTGGAGAATTCTACCAAACATTTAAAGAACAATTAATAATTGATAAACTACAATTTAAGCCAAAAAACAGTAATCCTTCTCAACATCTTCCAAAAAAATGAAGAGGAAGCAATACTTCTGAACTCATTCCAAAACCAGACAGGGACACTACAAGAAAACTATAGCCCAGTAACTTGATGAAAAGAGACAAACAAACTTTTACACAGTATTAACAAATTGAATTATAAGTATTTTTTTTAATTATAAGTATTATACTACATGACTAAACGGGACTTATCCCTTGGTTGCAAGGACAGTTCAAATATGCAAATCAATCACTGTTGTAAACCATATTAATAAAATGAAGGATAAGAATCATATAATCACATCAATATATGCATAAAAACATTTAATAAAACATAACACCCTTTTATGGTTAATACCTTCAACAAACTGGGTATACAATGAAAATCCTACAGCATAACAAAGGCCATATGTGACAAGCCCACACCTAACACTGTACTCAATGATGAGAAATTGAAAGCTTTTCTTCTGAGATCAGGAATAAGATCAGGAGCCCCTCTTACCACCCTTATTTAACATAGTAGTGGAAGTCATAGTTAGAGCAATTAAGCCTCAAAATAATTAATTAATTAATTAATTAATATTGAATAAATCACTTAACATCCAAATTGGAAAGGGAAAAGTAAAGTTGATATTATTTGCAGATTATTTATGGAAAATACTAAATACTCAAAAGCTACCTAATGACTTCAGTGAAAGTTGTTGGATATAAATCAATACACAGAATTCAGTGACATTGCCATACACTGACAAGGAACACCTGAAAAAGAAATAAAGTATCTCATTCACAATAGTATGGTAAAGCAATGCAATTACTTAGGAATAAATTCATTCAAAAATGTGAAAAGTCTGTGTGATGAAAACTTCAAAACCTTGACGAAAGAAATTAAAGATACACAAATGGAAGGATATCCTGTGTTCATGGATCAAGAAAATTAATATTGTTAGAATGTCCATACCACACATGGCCATCTATTAATTCAATATAATCCCTATCCAAATTCCAATGGCATTTTTCACAGATATTGAAAACATAATACTAAAATTTGTATGGGAATACAGAAGACCCTGAGTAGCCAAATGAATTCTGAGAAAGAACAAGACTGGAGTCATCACAATTTCCTGATTTTAACCTATACTACAAAGCTATATTAGTTAAAATAATAAAACATTGAATAAAAATAAGCCCATAGGCCAATGGAATAGAATAGAAATACCACAGTGAAACTCCCACACATATAATCAAGTAACATTGAAATGGTAGCCAAGAATACTCAGCAGGGAAAGTATAGCCTCTTCAACAAATGGTGCTGGGAAAACTGGAGAGCCACATGCCCAAAATAAAATTGGGCCCCTATCAATATACCACTCACAAAAATTATCTCAAAATGGATTAAAGGCTTAAACCTGAGACCTGATTTCATAAAACTCCTAGAAGAAAATATAGGAAAGAAAATTCTTGACATTAGACCAAGCAGTGTTTTTTTTTGTTTTGTTTTGTTTTGTTTTGTTTTGGTTATGACAACCAAAAGCCACAAACAACAAAAGAAAAAAAATCAAGTGAGACTATGTTAAACTAAAAAGCTTCTGCATAGTAAAACACACAATGAACAAAATGAAGTGTCAACCTAAGAATGGGAGAAAATATTTGCAAAGCATATACTAGATAATGGGTTAATACTCAAAATATATAAAAATCCATACATTTCAATTTTTATTATTTTTACACACAGGAAAAATACATACATTTTTAATTTAGACTTAAAGTTCAAAGTATAGTTATATTCAATTATAGTCTCAATTTGATCTAATAATAATTTGATTTAATATTAATAATATGTTTGAGATTATAACCCTGTGTCAAAAGAGTATACTAAGAATTATTCTTAGCTCTGTGCCATGGGATTGATTTTTTATCTTTATTGTATTTTTTTCATTACCATTTAGTCCCCTTACACCCACTGCCCCCACCAATCACCACACTGTTGTCCATGTCCATGAGTCCTTTTTCTTTTTTGCTCCATCCCTCCACCCCCAGCCTCCCCTCCCAACTAAATGTCATCTCTTCTCCATTTTTGAGTCTGTCTCTGTTTTGCTTGTTATTTAAGTTTGTTCATTAGATTCCATGTATGAGTGAAATCATATGCTATTTGTGTTTCTCTGACTGGCATATTTCACTTAGCATGATGTTCTCCAGGTCCATCATACTATTAAAAAAGGGTAATATTTTCTTCTTTTTTATGGCTGAGTAGTGTTTCATTGTGTCAATTTCCCATAGTTGTTTTACCCACTCATCTACTGATAGACATTTGGGCTGCTTCCATATCTTGTTGATAGTAAATAATGCTGCAGTAAATATAGGGATGTTTATGTTGTTTCAAATTAGTGTTTTGGGTTCCTTCAGATATATTTCCAGAAGTGGGATCACTGGGTCAAAAGGCAGATCTATTTTTAGTTTTTTGATGTATGTACACACTGGTTTCCACAGTGGCTGCACCAGTCTGCATTCCTACCAACAGTGCAAAAGGGTTCTACTTTCTCCACATCCTCTCCTCCACTTGTTCTTTTTGGATTTATTGTGATAGCCATTCTGACAGGTGTGAGATGGTATCTCATTGTGGTTTTAATTTGCATTTATCTGATGATTACTGATGTTGAGCATCTTTTCATATATCTGTTTGGCCATTTCTACATCTTCTTTGAGGAAGTGTCTATTCAGGTCTTTTGCCCATTTTTTAATTGGCTTGTTTGGGATTTTTTGGTGTTGAGTTTTGTAAGTACTTTATAAATTTTGCATATTAACCCCTTATAAGATGTATCAATGAATATGTTTGCCCATTCTGTGGGTTGTCTTTCTATTTTGTTGATGATTTCCTTTGCTATGCGATAACTTTTCAGTGTGATATATCCCATTTGTTATTTTTTCTTTTATTTCCTTTGTCCGGGGAGATATATCCAATAAAATATTGCTATGAGCAATGTCTGAGGTTTTGCTACCTGCATTTTCTTCTATGATTTCAGATCTAACATTTAAGTATTTGATCCATTTTGGAAAATTCTTGTATGTGGTGTAAGAAGGCGGTCTAGTTTCATTTTTCTACACATATCTGTCCAATTTTCTCAACACCATTTATTGAATAAACTATATTTATCCCATTCTATGTGCTTGCTTTCTTGGTAGGATATTAATTTCTATAAAGTTGTGGGCTTATTTCTGTGCTTTCTACTCTTTTTCATTCATCAATGTGTCTGTTTTTATGTCAGTACCAGGCTGTTTTGATTACTATGGCCTTGTAATATAGTTTGATATTAAGTAGCATGAAAATTCAATTTTTAAAATCCAATTAAAAATGGACAGAAGAAGTAAATAGACATTCTTCCAAAATACATATCCAAATGGCCAACAAGCACATGAAGAGATGCTCAACATTACTAATCACCAGGGATATGCAAATCAAAGCCACAATGAGGTATATCACCTCCCACCTGTTAGAATGGTGATCATCAAGAAGACAAAAGACAGCAAGTTCTGTCAAATATGTGGAGAAAAAGCAAACCTCTGCAAACTGTTAGTGGGAATGTACCAGTAAATTGGTTCAGTCACTATGGAAAACATTATGTAAGTTCATCAAAAAATTAAAAATAGAACTACCATATGATCCAGGAGTTTTACTTTGGACTACATATCTAAAAGAAATGTAAACAGGAGTTTAAAGAGATTTACACACTCTCTTGTTTATTGCAGCATTTTTCACAATAGTCAAGATATGGACACAGTCCAAGTGTCCATCAGTGAATGAATGAATAAAAAAGTTTTGGTATATATACATAAATGAATATCATTCAGTCATGAGAAAAGAGGAAATCCTTCCATTTACAAGAGCATGGGTGGATCTTGAGGGCAATGGTCAGTGAGATAAAAATGTATACTGTATGGTATCTAAGAAATCCAAAATTGTACAAACAGAGAGTAGAACCTGGTGGTTACCAGGTCATGACAGGTGAGGGAATTTGGGGTATATTGTATAAGGATACAAACTAGTAACTAACAGATAAGGACGTCCTGGAAAGGCAACACACAGTGTAGTGATTATGGTCAACAAAACTGTACTAGAAACTTCAAAATTGCTAAGAGACTAGATCCTAATTGTTCTCATCACAAAAAAGAAATGACAATTATGTGATGACTTAGAGGTGTTCACTAATACCAAAGTGGTAATCATATTGCAATATGTAAATATATCAATTAACATGTACGTCTTAAACTTATACAATGTTATATCTCAATTATATTTCAATTTAAAAAATGACAGCTCTGCCTGGAGATAGTTACACTAATCGAGGCACACAATACTTCTTTCAGTTAAAAGACTGAAGTCTCGTTTACCAATGTTTGCATTTTTATCTGTACACACGTTGTATGTGTGTGTATGTGTGTACCATTACTGACACACTATCTTCAGGCTATTTTGTAAAGTCAATGAGTTGTTCTTACTTAGGAGACTATTATATTAAAATAGAGCAATCTTAGATAATGCATGTGAGGTACAACAAATGAGGGAGGAACTTGTCATTTCCTGAAAAGAACCAGACAACCCAGAGGCTAGGAGTGGAAAACAAAGAGCACTAATACATTTGAGAGCATGCCCAGTACTTGATAAGTGCTTAAAAAGATGTGCATGGAATGAACATGAATGAGTCTTAAAGATCAGTTACCATTTTTTGCTTGTAACCAGACATGCTCATGCTTCTCTCATCTGTCCCAAGTTAAAGACTCTGATCCTATGTGCCCTTGCTGATAAAGATGGAGATGTGAATAGCTATCTCCCGGGTTGTGATGAAAAGTTTTGAAACAAGATCGATCTCACACATATTTACCTAATGAGCTTTTAGAAAGCTGTTGTGCATGGATGGGGAATTGTGTGGCGCTATGTTGGCACACTGTATCATCTCACTCTCAGCAAACATGTCCCCCCATGGACTGCAACGTGAAATAGGATCCTGTGTTCACCTAAGTATCTTCCATGCTATCTCGTTTTTTAAATTTCTCTACTTACAAAGAAACTGTAAAGAGATGCTGCATTCAAGCAGAAGCTTCTTTCTATAAAAGGTCAGGCTTCTTAGTTTTATTATCTATTATCACTCACATGATACAGAAAACTGTAATATCTGTCCTGCATATTTTATTTGGGAAATTTTGTTTTACATATGTTTATATGGAAATATCAGATACAGTTAGCTTGGAAACTCAAGTTCATTATCAGCATTTTGTAGAAAAATAAAGAATTCTTATTAAATGCAGGGCAGTCTTCATAATTCATGACACGTTTTCAGGTGTGAACATCTGTTATTACAAAATATTGCTGAGGCATACAATATATGGCATTTGAAAACATCTTTGGAAGTCTATGAAAGTCAAGTATGTAGCCCCTTTTAAACTGAGCCAATATAGTGGGTATAAATGGAATCTTTTGCATAGCCAAATTACAGCCATGGTATATATTAAATAAGTTTTTCAATTCTTCAAGCAATTTGTGGATGCTTTGTCATTATGCATTATTATTTTTCAAATTATGTAATGCTTTTTTACTTACATAAAACTATTAACTAATGGCTTTTAATGTAACCTTTAAAAGGAATATATTCAAAAGTAAATTTTGTAAATATAAAATTATGCTTGCTTTTTTTAATACTAAAATCTTATGATTGGAATCATGCTTGGTTGATAATAGCATTCAGTGAATATTTGTTGAATAAGTAAAACACCCAGAAACATGTGCTGAATGCGATAGGTTGCCTATCCAAACCTGTTGCATAACTTAAAGAGTCTTCATGCTCTGCAGTAAAAGCCGATTCTCTATTTACCCTACTGCAAAGAGCTGATATGTTTCAAGCTGACTTGTCCTACAGTACTTCTAAGTGAATAACAGCCAAATTATGAAGATATTTGTCAATAAATAAAATTATGAAATACTGGTGCTTTGTATGTTCCAGAAAGTGGAATTTTATATCTCATTTAATCTTAGAGCAACCTGACTAATAGTTTAGTTTTCCGAATGAGTAAACTGAATTGCCTGATGTCACATAGCTAAAAGTGACAAAATTAAGGCTCACAAGCATTCCATCGTATTCTATTTCCCCTATTCTTAACCACTACACTATGTCATTTGTATTTTTGTTTCACTCTCTTCCCTTTGAACATCCTAACATTCAGGGATTCTGTGATAGTAGAATAATGGTAACCCTCACAATTTCAGAAAAATATACTCAGGTCTACTGAAGAAAAGATGATTGAATAGAGCAGACCAAATAAACAAACTGAAGAGTATAGTATATTATTCATTGCTCAAATATATATTCTCCAGTAAGAAGAAAGATAAAATGTAAAAAACGATCTTCACAGAAAGAACAAATTATAAGTTGCATTGATCTGAAGAAGGAAGAGAGAAAATTGAAACAAAAGTGGCATCAAAACCATCTTTTTCTTTTTATGTTAGTGAGCATTGATTTTTAAAATATGATTTATATCAGTGGATTCAATATCCTTGCCTTGACTAACACAGTTTTAAAGATGTGCAAGTACTGCCCTGACCAGAGTGGCTCAGTTGGCTGTGGGTCGTCCCGCCAAGTGAAAGGTCTCCAGATGATTCCTGGTCAGGGTGCATGCCTGGGTTGCAGTTGGCAACAAATCAATGTTTCTCTCTCAGCTCAATACTTCTTTCCTTTCTCGCTTCCTTCCTCTCTCCCTAAAAATAAAGAAATAAAATCTTTTTAAAAAAACAAGAAGATGTACAAGTCCTTGAGCATAACTAGTATCACTCTGACTGTATGCAGACCCCATCAGCTTAATATCTGCAAATGTTTTGCAGCAGGAGATTTAATCATGTGTATAAATTGATATGCCTCCCTTCAGGTGTTTTGCGTGTGTGTTGAGTTTCTGCTAGATTGCAAGCCATGCCTAATCATTCATTTTCTTTCCTCAGCATTTCTTAATAGCATGTCTTTCAATACTTTGAGTTCAGCATTTCTAGTGCATGCCCAAGAAGACTTGGGCACATAATTAGAAGATAGTATAAAATATGCAAACAAAATGACATTAAATTTTTTCCTTAATTCCCAGTAGAATTTCTCTGACTTACCAAAATTCTCTGATTAACCAATCTTTAGGGAAATATTTTTTTAAAAAATCATGTATTTGTGCCTACAGCAACTTTCTATACTTGTAAAGAACTGCTTTTGTTGGTACTTTAAGAAGAAATCTTGACTATATTTCAAATTTCCCATTCCACTATAATTCCATGTCCTTTTCATATCATTTGATAAGGTTTCAAATATTTTCTAAGATAAAAAGTTTTCTAAATTTCTTTGATTAGTTAAATAGTATCTAGACAAGTAAAAACACTGTTATATTTAAGTGATTTTTTTCAAATTTGATGCTATACAAAAGTTGTCCACAACTAAAATGTACAGATGCTTTGACAGCCTAGAATGCAACTAGTTAACATGACATAGAAAACACTATTTTCCTTTCTGGAGAAAACAACTTATTCATTAACAATAAAGTTGTTTAATGGCTAGGGCTTTGGAGCCAGTACAGCCTACATAGGCTGGGCTCTGCCTCTTACTCTGTTACTTCAAGTACATTATTGGATCACTAAGCCTCGGTTTCCTCATCAGTAAATGGGTAATAATTGTGCTTCTGGACAGGGGGCCTGGTCCTGAGCAGGTCTGCCCAGGGCCGGCTGATAGTTCTTGACATCATATAGGGCTCATATAGGGTTTGACTTTGTGTAGGAAAGATTTCACAGTACAAGTCTAGGTGACTGTGAGGGTACGTTTGTTAAAGCTGGGGACAGTAAAACAAGCAAGGGCTTAGCAAAGAAGAAGCAATAGAAGAGAATAGGCTGGGCTGCCTTAGCTCACTAAGAAGTCAGAGAAAAGTGGACTCTGGAGACAGGTTCAGGAGATTAGCCTGGAACAAGCTGCTGCTCCTCTGATTGCAAGTCTCAGGGTCCCTTAGAGTTTAGGAGATGTGTGCCTGTCCTGGAAGAAGAGGGGGAAGAAGAGGTGAAAGGGAATGGGCAAGGGCTGCTCCCCAGAGAGAGAGAACATGCACAGTGTGAGTGCACAGTCCTTTGTCTTGAGTTTTTCTCTCTCTTGCATGCAGGAATCTTAGGGGAGGTCTCAGGGGAGGGTTTCAGGAGAAGATTCATCAGTTCTCCAGTTGTGCCCTTCCAGGGTCCTGGTCTCCACTGATTGGTCAGTGCCAGGGCAGACAGTCATTAGTCATTGCAGCAGGTCCTGGCGTCCCCCGCCTGGCTTTGCCGCTTTTCTGGGCCTGATGCTGAAACACAACTGAGGCCTAGATGTTATCTCTAGGGAGGGGACCTTCTGTATCTGGCTGTAAATTGCCCAGCCATTGTGTTCAGCTGTCTGTCTCAGTTTCCCTGTCCCACCTGCCAAGGCATTTTTTTTTCCATTTTTACTATCCTGTCTCAATTGTACCTCCCAGGGTTATTGTGATCATCAAATGAAATAATATATATAAAAGTTTTGACAGACTAAGGGCTCAGTAAATTGAGCTATTCATGTAATATATAAAGATTTCAGTACTGCCAAAATTCTCTAAACCTTGATTATTCTTGTTTCATTGGTTTGTTTTAGCATTTTATATATTTAACAGTTTTTTGACTAGCTGTACTAAATGTGTGTTACTATCTTGGTAGCATGCCGGATTTGAATTATAAAGCAATACTGAAATCATCATCACTGAGATAAATTGCCTTTGCCCATTGCTGTATGAACTGCTCTTATTATAATATATGACATTAACACCCTCATAATTCAAAGGTAATGCTACAGTTGTTGATGATTACCATCTCTTTATGAGATAACATCTGCAAAAACCAGTGAGAGTGCACTAGGAACAAAAACACTGTATGTGTATAACCATTAAAAACTAATTGTTTGATTTGGTTTGTGGCATCTGGTGCAATTAGCAAAGCAAGTGTATATTTCTGAGTCAACTTTGTAAAATTATAAGAGAATTTCAACATATTGAGAGACATGCAGAATAATATGACTCACCTCCCTGGATTCAGCAAGTAATGTTACCATATTTCAGTTTTGATTTAAGTGTCTACTTTAAGGAAATAAAATTCTATAGTTTTCTTGGAGCTCCCTTTCCACTTTTTTTGACTGACCTTCCCACTTAGAGGTTAGTTTACCTGGTTTGGTGATTTTCTTTTTATATTTTTACACTTTTACTATATTATATGCCTTCTTAAATATAGTCTTTGCTAATGTTTTACACATGCCATGTCTTATTAACAAAAGCTGATGCTACACAATGACATATATATCACCCTATATTTACTTCCTCAGTTTTTTACATTCACTTTTTAGATTTAGACCTTTATCTGAAATCTGTTTTATAAATCGGGTGAGTGGAGTCCATATTTTACTCGTTTCTGTAGTAAGCTTGTGGTCCCAGCACACTTATGCACAGCCCATTGTTTTTGCACTGGTTTACAGTGTCCACACTGTCATGTACTAAGTTCCTATACATGTATGGGTCTACTTCTCAACTTTCTCTTCTTTTCATCCCGTGTAGATTCAAAGATATCCATCATCAAAACTGTGTAATGTCTTTTTTGTTGCATTTATTGGGGTGACATTGGTTAATAAAATTATATAGGTTTCAGGTGTATGATTCCATAATATATCTGTATATTGTATTGTGTGTTCACCACCCAAAGATGTGTCTTTCTATACCATTTATTCCATCTTTACCCTCTTTTACCTCCGCCCACCTCTTTTATCTCTGGTAATCACTATACTATGTTTGTGTCTAGGTTTTCTTTTATCCTTAATCACTTCACCTTTTCAACCCCATCTCCCAACTCTCCTACCCTTTGAGTCTATTGAGTATCTATGAGTCTATTTCTATTTTGATTGTTAGTTTATTTTGTTGATTAGATTACACATATAAGCAAAATCATATGGTACTTGTCTTTCTCTGACTGGCTTATTTCACTTAGCATAATACTCTCCAGGTCTATCTATCCTGTGGCAAAATATAAGATAGCCTTCTTTTTATGGCCAAGTATTCGCTTGTGTAAATGTATCACAGACTTTTTATCCACTCCTCCACTGATGAGCACTTGGGCAGCTTCCACATCTTGGTTATTATAAATAACATTGCAATGAAAGTAGGGATGCATATATTCTTTAAATTAGTGTTTTGGGGTTTTGGGATATATTCCCAGAAATGGAATCCCTGGATCATATGGCTTGAAATTAAGTAGAGAAAACCCACAGTACTCTTCTTAATCTTCAAAATTTTCTTGGCTACTGCTGGTTGTTTATACCTTCAGGTGAATTTCAGGATATGCATACACACAACCCTTTTAGAATTTTGGCTGAAGTTGTATCATATTGAGAGATTAGTTTAGGGAGGGCCTACATCTTTATGATATTGAGTCTTTCTATTCAAGAACATGATATATTCTTCCACCCTGAATAATCTTTTTTAAATCAATACTTACTCCTAACTAACTCACAGATATAGGGAAGGTATGTTTAAATTTTTATTATATTTTGTAATTAATCAATAGCTATTGTCATTCTGACTTTTCAACAGCAACAATGAGAATAAAGTGATAAGAATGATACTTTCAATGTGGCAAAAGCAAAAATTTTCAATCTAGAAATGTTTCTTATGTGACAAAAATAATGTAACATTTAAATATAAATTTATACATAAATAAGTAACATTTACATCAGAGCAGCTGAGTGAATGGAACTAAAGTGTTCAAATGTCCAATTTTTCAACTTCATACAGATATTGACTTGAGACTGACAAATTAAGTATGCTAACTATGGACAAATTAAAGACTTTAATAAGCTAAAGAGGCAAATTAAGAACAAAAACAGAAGGTTTAATTTCCAACTAGTGAGTAAAATATAGAATGAGAAAAAAGTTTTCAACAGATTTAAGATGGAAGAAAAAATAAGAAACAGAACAGTAAGGCTAAATCAAGAAACAAGAGAGGATGGTGATAAAATTCTCTATGCTAATGGCTCCACGGGTGGATTAGATGAAACATTCAAGGAACAAATGGTAATGTTTACACAAACTACAGAAACCATTCAGTAAGTCATTTTTTGAAGTGTCATGCCGTGTGCACCAAAACCTGACGAGGACAGTGCATGTAAGGTAAATTCCTGAACCCTGTCATTCATCGTGAGCTCAGATGCAGAAATTCCTAAGCAAAATATTAGCACGTTGCATCCAGCAATGATAATGGTAACTTAGCAAAAGAAAATATACCATCAGAAATCAGTTTTATCCCAAGAACACAAGGCAGTTTATTTAACAATTAATAAATGAACTCATGTGAAGAACAGATTAAAGGAGAAAATGCAAATGATTGATTTGGAGTTATTTTGAGGTCTAGATAGAACAGTGCTGGTGAAGAATGTTTTAAGTTGAACTGCTGTTAAAGAATTATTCTTGCTGGTTCAGGCTGCTTTTGTCTGACTCTGGTTTTGTTTTTGTTTTGTTTTTTTTTAGTCACAAGTAAGGGGTATTGTGAGAGCTTTGATGAATTCCTTTAGCAATTGCTGCTTTACTTTGCACTCACTTAAGCATCTTTCAAATGTAATGGATTAGAAATCTTGATAAAACTAAAGGGCAAATACTATAAAATAAGAAGAGGAAAGGGTAGAACAGCACCTAATGAGGAAATCCTGGCAGTATTTTACTTTTATAAGGATTTCTCTGTGGTTTCTAATAAAGACACCTTCTGGAAAGCACCCTTAATATGAAGAGTGCATTACTCATTTTGGTCAGTACAATCTATCGTCTTGTTCTGGATGTAAAATGCCATTGATTTTACAAGGGGTATATGCTTGAGTCAATTCAGTAGTACCCAGACCAGCATGAATAATAGATTATTTCCCCTCCCTTTTTCCTAAAGTATCATTTTCCAAGAATTTCAGCTAACTTTATAATAATAATTTCATGGAAGTTTTCAGTTCCTAATTATAATGAGACCTACCCTTTTGTTTTATAAAAGTGGATGATTGCTGAAGTATTTTGTTGGCTGCATTGTTACAGTCCTCTGCCCTCCCCTCCCCTCCCCTCCTCTCCTCTCTTCTCCTTGAGTCTGAAACAAATGTGCCTCCATCATCTTTTATTTTATCTATGCATTATTTTAAATGAGTTGTTTTTGAGACCTTCATGTTTTCCTTTTCCCATCCCTTTTTAATTCCTATGACATCCATGCTATCTAATGCCTCCCCCTCACTTTCATCAACACAGTTTGATGTCCACAGACAAGGATCAGCTTAGAAGTTAAGCAGAACATCTGATTATTATTATTATTTTTTGCCACTTAGCTATAGAGCTGTGAGCACAAGAAAAAAAAGATAAGTTTGTGTTCTTGACACAGTAAGCATACTGGTGCATTTACTGAATACTTGTGAGATAAATGTTCTTCACGAGGTTTTTACTGGTTACTAATGAAGATGAATGGACCATGCAACCATTAAAGTTACTCAATTTACCAATCAAACCCAGAAATTCTAACCCTAAAGAAATGTCTTGAAAATTCTTCTTTTAGTTAGAAGACATTTAAGGGTACGGAAATTATGGCAGCCCTGACTGGTGTGTCTCAGTTGGTTGGGCATGATCCTGCGAAGCAAAGAGTCACCAGTTCCATTCCTAGTCAGGGCCATCTCTGGGTTGCAGCCTGTTCTCCTTCGGGGGCCTGTATGTCACATGTTACATAGATGTTTACCCCCTACTCTTCACCCCTCCCCCTCTCTCTAAAAATAAATAAATAAAATCTTTTAAAAAAGAAAGAAACCATGGCAAACTAGCCCAATCGCTTAGCATGCTCTTGGTCCTGTCCCAAATGTCCCTGTAAGCACTCATTCCCCCCCCACAGGCCTTTGATCCTGTGCCATTACCAGCTGGGCTGCCAAAGCAAAGAGTTATTATTGGCAATACAGCCACAACACAATTATTGGACCAATAAAACACGATAAATTCTTTATATATTAATCTTATAAACAAAACATAAGTAAATGTTACGGGCTATTTTAACCCAGGCATGTTTTCTAGGCATGGACATTCTTGGTGGGATCAAGTATGAGGGGCCAAGTGGGGTGCACCCAGAGTCCAGCAGGTCACCATTCCTACAAGTGCAGCCTGAAGCCTCGCATTTATGTGTCAAAATAAAATGTTAGGAATTTATTTTACAGGGCCTCTAATTTATTTGATTCTTCTGATCTTTCTTTTAGCTAATCACCATAAATAGATCTTTAAAATACAGGTTACCTGACTATACAGATAGTTCCTTTGAAATACTAACACTACCTTTTCCTTATTTCCATGCTTGCATGCTTAGCGATTTCACTTTCTACATTTGTTTCTTAATTCTTTTACATCTAATAATAAACCAGTGTAATATAATTTTGTTTTTTGCTTTCACTGCTGATCGCCTGGTAACTTTATCTACTTTCTCTATATACCCATACTTATCTCCTACTACACTTCTAATTTTAAATACTTCAAGATTTACCTTTTCAATGTATCTTTTTAAATTGCTAACATCTACATAAACTCTGCATATATTGGTTTTTCAACACATATAACTAGTGACTGAATAAATAAATTTTAAAAATAGGCCACTATTAATATTCTGTTAATATTTATTGAAGGTTATTAGATTATAAGCACTATCCTGTTTATATAAATTACAAGAAAACTACTTTTACCATAACCATTTTGCAGATGAGAAAACTGAGGCACCAAGAGGTTAAGAAATTGCCAGTGTACCTCAGCAGTAAATCCATGGTTCCCATCCAAGAATTTAGTTTTCAAACTCCACTCCTAACTTTAGTCTACTGCATCTCTATCTTCATCATTTTTACATGTATCTTGAGTTTCATGTGTAAAAGAAATCTGTAATGTATTTTTCAAACATTATAATATGATTTCTAGAAATGTAATCTATTAACATTTCACTTCTTAGCAATGGCATATTTTGAACAAACCCCAGTCAATTTGGTTTCAATAAAACTTCTAATTGAAAAGTATTCTCCTAGAATCAGCATGCTCGTTTAAGAAAGAAGAAAAAAGGTCCAAGTTTTAAATTTAAATAAAATTAGCCTATCTGAATTTAGTCTATAATAGAGTTTTTCTTAATTCAACATGTGCTGTCTATCTTTGAGAACAAGAGGATATTACATTTGCATAAAATATGCAAGAGGCTTTTACAAAAACCAAATAGAAATATGTGAACTACTACATAAATATGTCAAAATTAGATATCAAATGTATATCAACAACTTGTTCTCACACTGATATTTTGCATGACAAAATAAAGCAACATTTGAGCTACAGCTGGAAAAAACACTATTCTCCCGCTGTCATTAAAATACAATGGTGTTAAGGAAATGATTTGTTTAAAATGACAATAAGCCTAGAAATAATCACCACATCAAATCTCATCAAACAGCTTTAAGTAGTAGGAGTTTTCAATAATTTGTCTTCCGCCGTATTTCTTTCTTTGGTCATAGATTACGTAGGCCAGGGTCCAAAACAACTGATGTTTCAGGGTGTGAGAGCAGCTGAGTAAGGCTTACTTTTTCCAACAATATCTAACAGAAAATTTTGTTCTTTAAACTTAGGAGATTATTACTTAGCCTGTATCTATAAGTAATAAATGACCCAAGTTTCTGACCAACGTTTTGGAACACACACAGAATAAAATTATTTCTAATATATTTATTAATGAAATTTCATTAAAATATAGTATTTAGATAATAGATTAGAGTGTCTCTAAAAATGCTATATTATGATGGATTGTTCATACCTCCAGTCTGCTTTTAAAACTCACACTTTTATAATAAAAATAACATTATAGCCCTTACTGAAGTGGTTCAGTTGGTCAGAGCATCACCCCATATACCAAAAGGTTCTGGGTTTCATTCTGGGTCAGAGTGCTTATAGGTTGCAGGTTCAGTCCCTGGTCGAGGCACTTTTGGAAAGCAACCAATCAGTGTTTCTCTCTCCTATCAGTGTGTCTGTCTGTCTGTCTGTCTGTCTCTCCCCCTACTTCTCTCTCTAAACTCAGTAAACATTTTTTCCAAAAGTAATATTACTCTGTCATTTCAAAAGAAGAGTAAAATAACTTTCCCAAATGAGCCTATATTGAACCAAAGCCAGAAATATGCAATTACTCAAATTGTCATTGGGCCAGAATACAGGTTAAGAACTTCACATTAGTGAAGAATAACAAGGCTTTTTGAATAAAAAATAGGTCAGACCAATTTAAAAAATAAACAATAAAAACACACAACTCAGAAAATTTAATAATTTGAAGGATGAAGTGCTTAATGTGATACTTTTGACTTTTTGAATGAATCATAAATAAAAGTGAATATTCACATTCTGAAGAAAATCCATGGTTTTCATCTATAATAAAAAACCATGAGTTATAATGTAAATTATTCATTTTCTTTAATAGTATCAGTCATACAATATGCTAAAATATAAGCTTAAAACTATGATCATGGTGAAGTCATATATGGCATCTGCATAGAAGGTATCCAGCCATGTAATTTGAAAAACAGAGACATTTATTGAAGAAGATACAGGATACAAGGAACACTGTACATAGGACAGTGAGGCCTCTGTCCCCTTCAAAGTAGGAACCTCGGGAACTCACACAGTTCTCCCAATCGCCATCAGCTGCACAGTCATATTTTCCTGAATCTCACTGACCAACAGTCTGAAATGTCTTTCCTTTCAAAGGTGATTTTAATTTTGGGAAAAGCCAGACATCACAGGGCACCAAATCTGGGCTGGAAAGGGGCTGAGTCACCTGGTTGATTTGATGTTTTGCCAAAAAACTCTGCATGAGATGTGATGCATGAGTGGGTGCATTGTGGTGATGAAGCTGCCAGTCACCAGATGCCCATAGCCGTGGCCTTCTGAATCATCCAGATAGCTTCTGCAGAGGAATATTCAAGCTTAATGAAAAATTGGATGCAGAGTCATTGTTCTACTTGCTCAGTCATTTTGCTTTGTTTTATTTTTCACATTTTTTATTGTTGTTTAAGTACAGTTGTCTCATTTCCCCACCACCACTCCCTGCCATCACTGAGTCATTTTGAATGTGACAGCCACACAGTACACAGCCTCACTCAACTGTGTCTACTGCCCCCACTGACTAGTACAGTGAGTTGTGATTGTTCACACATGTGCATTCCAGTCCACTCTCCTTGGCTCCCAGGTTACATCCATGTTACACAAACTGTTGTTATATTAACAATGGCTGGGCTTTTTCTGGACAGGCATCATATGATTTCACTCATAAACTTATACAAAGCAGAGATGGACATTCTTTGGCAATTAATTTCATTTCTAAAATTTTTCCTATACAGATAATGAGAGATGAGGTCATAGATCTATATGCACAGATGTTCACTACATCATTATTTATAATAACCAAATGTTGAAAACAAATTAAATGTCAAATGAGAGACCTGGTAAAATAGTTCATAGTATATTTCTAACACACACTCCATGCACCAAAATAGTTTTCTTTTAGGAGTTAAAAAAAAAGGAAAATAGCTTGCTTTATAGATATATATGTGTTATATATATAACACACACACACACACACATATTTATATAACACACACATATAGAGTACTTATTTTGTATGTAAAATACTGTTGACTGTATAAATGTATATAAATTTTATGTAAAGGAAAATATGTCTAATGAAATATACTTAAAATTTTTTTTTATTGAGATTATTTTTGGATTACAGAGTTAAGGCAACCCAAAATAATGTGTGATTCTTGTGCTAAACAATTCTGTGACAAAACATGTATTCCTGCTGCATGTGTGTGTGTGGGTGTTAAGTAATACTGAAAAAAAATATTTAAGCTGCTGTGCCTACTTCTGGAGATTAAGACAGAACCAACTAAGTCATTCACTTGCAAAAACTATCTACTCATGAAGACAGTATTCCAAATATGTCCCTCGTTGTTTCTATCCACCAATCCAAAGTCATTATGTCATAAACACTGCCAGATCCTAACTAGTCCCCTTCCTTGCAAGAACCACCTCGAAATCATCAGCCCATGCTTTAAGATTCTATATGTAGCTCTGGCTGGTGTAACTCAGTGGATTGAGCACAGGACTGTGAACCAAAGCAATGCCAATTTGATTCCCAGTCAGGGCACATGCCTGGGTTGCAGGCCATGTCCTCAGTATGGGTTATGCCAGAGGCAACTACACATTGATGTTTCACTCCCTCTCTTTCTCCCTCCCTTCCCCATCTCTCTAAAATAAATAAATTTTAAAAATCTTAAAAAAAGTCTATATGTAATCTATTCTAATTTCCCATTTAAAGGTGCTAATATATTCGGCTTTCCTTGATCTAGCAGGTTCTTTGATCTTTGCTGTTCTAGCAGTCTTGACAGAATCATAAATTATTTTAATTTTCAAAATATTTTTCCAATTTCTCCAATATGTTATATTTATTTATAAAAATGTTTATTTTAATGTTATATTTCATAAGTATGATTCCTAATCATGAAAATGACTGTCTTTTGTATGATTCTTAAACTTATATGTTTAGGAGGTATGGAATATTTTCCAACACATTGTAATTGACTTCTTTGCAAGTTTTTCCACTCTGTACTCCATCTTACTTTTTTCTACATCTCTTCTATTCTCTCCCTTTCTCCTGTCTTCCTTTCATCATTTGATTACAGGAACTAAATAAATAAATGAAATTTAAAGGTTAGTGGTGGGTCAAAAGGTGGATCTATTTTTTAATTTTTGAGGTAACTCCATACTGCTCTACACAGTGGCTGCACCAGTCTGCATTCCCACCAACAGCACACTAGGGTTCCCCTTTCTCCACATCTTCACCAGCAGGTGTTTGATGATAACCATTCTGACAGGTGTGAGATGATATTTCATTGTGGTTTCCATTTGTATTTCTCTGATGATTAGTGACATTAAGGATTTTTTCATATGTCTATTGGTCATCAGTATGTCCTGTTTGGATAAGTGTCTATTCAAGTCCTTTGCTCGTTTTTTTTTTATTGGATTGTTTGTTTATTTGGTGTTGAGTTTTATAAGTTTTTTATAAATCTGAGATATTAACTCCTTATCAGATGTGTTGGTGAATATGTTCTCCCATTTTGTGGGTTGTCTTTTTATTTTATAGATGGTCTCCTTTCACTGTGCAAAAACCTTTTAGTTTGATGTAGTCCCACACTTCTGGGAATATATCCAAAGGAACCCAAAACACTAATTTGAAAGAACAAAAGCATCCCTATGTTCATTGCAGCATTATTTACAATCACCCAGATATGGAAGCAGCCCAAGGGTCTGTCAGTAGATGAGTGGATAAACAACTATGGGACATTTATACTATAGAATAGTATGTGGCTATAAAAAAAAAGAAAATTTTACCCTTGGTCACAGTATGGATGGACCTGGGGAACATTATGCTAAATGAAATAAGCCAGTTGGGGAAGACAAACACCATATAATTTCACTTATATATGGAGTCTAATGAACAAACTGAACTAACAAGCAAAGTAGAGACAGATTCATAGATAGAGAGCAAGATGTCAACTATTTGGGGGAAGAAGATGAGGGGAAGGTAGAGGGTGGAAGATTGAGCACAAAGGAAAAAGGACTCTTGGACATGGGGATATAGACAATAGCATTGTGATTGTGGGGGAAGGGGCTATGAGGGGGTTATCTGGTGATGGAAAAAATACATTTTTTAAAAAAGAAAGGTTATTGGTGTTGACACTTTTAAACTGCCTTAATGGAATACTTGGTACCTATTACATGACAGATTGGGGGGCTGTGTGTGTGTCTTTGTGTGTCAGAGGGACAGACTCTGTCTGTGTGTAAATTATATGTGTATCCTTGTTGGATTTTAACCAAATACCAAGTCAGCAGGAGAACAGGTCTAAGCTCTTGTATTTGCCTGAATAGATTTCACTGAATAAAACTGGGAGAAGGAAAAGAAACAGGTGTACCACACTGGACTGTAAGCTTAGTCTACACTATTAATGTTATAGTTACAAAATATTTATACTTTGTTATCCTTTTTTGATTGTGGAGGTGGGAGACAGGTAACATTTATCTTTGTTGAGGTGAAAGGCAAAAAGAATATTCTCTAAAATTTTATAAAATTTGCCTTCCTCTGAATATTAGATTCTGAGTAGCATATCTTATACTCCTTTCCTATGTTTTTTAAAAATTTTCTTTGCCCATTTACGTACATATTTTTAAAAGTGTATAAAATTTCTATTAACTTCCAATCCTAATTTGAACACTAACATTCCTATATGGGTACACATGCCTATGCAGTGTTTTCTGTTAACTGTTTTTTATTAGATGGAACCATGTGAAATTACCATTTTTGTAGGCAAAAACATAAATAAATATTATCAACTTCATTTGGTATGACCTAACACGTTCACCGGATATTGTATTAACAGTGTTAAAGTGAAATAGTTTATATTTATGCATTTAGTTGTCTTAACTGTTCACACATTTATTAATGAATAATATACCATATGCCATGCTAATTTCTAGATTAAATCAATGTGATAAAAAATTGATATGTGATGAATCACTTTCTGGAAAAAAGCACTTTCATATTTTGAGTTATTTCTCATATTTGTTTTACTCTTGGTATAGATTTTTTAAAATTTACTGCTTCAAAATAATTGAAAATATATAATATTTATAAAATTACTGAAAGACAAAGTGCATTTCTTGACAAAGTCATTAAATGAAATAAATCACTTTAAAGTTACCATTTGATTACTATAATGATTAAAGTAATAAATACTTTTCAGATTTATAATGGAAAGTTGTATCACAAAATATGAGGCTAAGTTTGCTAAAATACTAAAAAGCTTTAGGGATATATATGTACATTCAAATTAAACTTCATATTTTAATGAATATTTTCAATCAAATATTAAAGTAATTCTAGTTTAAATAACTATTTTTAAAAAATTATCCTTAGCTGGGACATCTATACTTATTACTAGATTTAATTTCAGGGTTTCTTTTTAACTGAATAAGAGAAACTTACTTGAGGGAATCATTCTAAGGCTTGTTTTCATAATTTTTAATGAGATTTGAGAGCTGTGATTTAATTGCTTCAGTGATTAATATATTATAATTTAAAAGGGTGGCATTTGATGTTAGCAAGTAACTCAATAACATTTATACTAATTAAATATTATATTTTCCTTCTAATATAGTAGTTCAGTAGTTTATAAACTACTGAACTAGATCAAGTTTTTAAAAGTTATGGCTATTCTTATTAATTTTTTACACATATTATAGTTATATATAAAATTAAAATGCAATTAATTTTAGAGAATAAATACATGACATTATTTTAAAGTAGATAACATATATTACTTTTTAATTAGACAACCTACATAATTCTGTGACTTCATTTTATTAAGTAAATAAGTTTGATTTTATGATTTAATTTCACTTGAATAAAACTATTAAAACAAAATATGTATCTTTTTAAGCATAGTTCATGAGATTTGAAGGCAGGGACTGTCTTTTTGTCTTTCTTCTTCTTTTTTATTTATTGTCTTCCTCCAATAAAAATATACAGTTGATCCCTGAACAATGCAGGGATTGGGGACACTGACTTGCCCTCCTCTTCAGAGTTATAAATTGGCAAAAATAAATTTGACTCCCCAAAAACTTAACTCAGCCTACTGTTGACTGGAAGTCTTATTGATAACATAAATAGCCAATTGATCCATTTCTTATATGCTATATGTGTTACATACTATATTCTTATGATAAAGTAACATAGAGAAAAGAAAATGTTATTAAGAAAATCATGAGGAAGAGAAAATACATATACAGTACTGTACCTATTTATTTTAAAAAATCCATGTAAAAGTAGACCCATGCACTTCAAACCCATGTTGTTCAAGGGCCAGCTGGAATGAGCATTTGCTACACACTAGATGCAATGTTAAGAATAAAGAAGAGTCAAAGGAGCATGCAGCCCCTGGACAGACTAACATAGCTTATTGCAGGACGAGGTGGAAGGTACTGTGGGGCACTCTGTGTTTCCCACCTAAACCAGAATGATCAGAATGTTCTTTTTATAAAAGTAATGCATAGCTGACCTTAAAGAATGTGTAAAATGTTTGAGATTGAGAAAAGGGGGCAAGTCTTTCCAGGAGGAAGAATCAGGTGTGGGAATGAAGGGGAAATGAGAGGAAGCACTTGATTACAAATAAATGGTACAATGATAAAGGCTAAGGACTTTTATTTTTTCCAATAGAGCAACTTTTATTTTGTAAAAATTTTATTTTGTCTCCCTAGTTATGGTAGTTTCAAGTATTGTACTCAATTATCCATGCCCTCCTCCCGTAGCATCCTACATCCATACTTTTGCCATAGCCTGATAGTGGACAAAGTATAGTTCTCCACCCTTTGAACATGGCTTTGGCCAATGTGATATAGTGAAAATAAAGTATGAAAAAGGAATGAAATGTGCTTCAGTCCTCTTCTGCTTCCACTACTCTCATGAGAAGAATGTTGCTTGAATAGCCCTCTAGTCCAAGAAAGATGACAGACAATTCATATTAAATAAAATACATGAGGCACATGAGTGGAAAATACATGCTTTTGGTTGTATGTTACCGAAATTGAGGTGTTTGTTAGTCCATAATAGCTAACCAATACATAATTTTGAGCACAAACGTTGCAAGGTTGCTGGTCAATACAAAGTTTTTGATTGGAGAGAAGAACTTTAATGTATCTGTTACAGTTGTTTGAGAATTGGATTAATTGGATTCATCTAATTTTTTATAAGCCCTATTAACTTCTCAGACATATTCCTGGCACTGAGAAAACAAACCAAGATGCTAGTACAGAAAGTTTATATTTGGGCTCTTCACAAATGGTGTTTCACAGTCTATAAAGGGAGCCTAAAATTAGCAACTAAAATCAATTGATCGATCTTAAACTCAAAAGATGGTAACTTCTGGCATTGCCATTCAATCTGATGACAGGGTGCAAACCTGAATCCTGTCAAACAGTGATTAACACAATGAATTCTTTGTTTAAACAAACAAGACCCCTTCCTGGAAAAAAAAACAACAGCAGCAGCAAATGGAGACAGCACATTTCCTACACAATACCTAACCAATAAGCACAATCAGTTGTACACCACCAATCAGCACAATTAGTACAAACACTTTTTGGATTTCCTAATACATGATGTAGACTCTGGATTTTCAACTCTAAAACAGAAAACCAAAACAAAACCATGCAAACCAACCAAAACATACTTCTTAATTTCCCTTCCTGGAGCTATATCCTTCACTATGCCCTCTCCCAAAATTTATCCAAAATATTTTGGCACACAGGAATCATTAGTGCTAGTATCGTGTCTGTATTCCCTGGACATAATTAGTTTCTCTTCCTGCTGTGCAAAGGTTTTCAAAGTGATATTCTAAAGAGGATTTAAAGTCAGTTCATAGCAGGGTTCCTTCTCTCTCTCTGGAGCGTCATCAGCAGCATCTGTCCTCCAGTTTTAAAGGCTTTGGAAAGTGAAAGGTGTGGGAATTTCTAATCTGGAAAATGCATATTTTGCTCAGTTTCTTTTTTATTTATTTGCTTGTTTTGAATAATTGGTGTTAATGATGGCTTAAGGTATGTACACTTAATGTGATTTTGAAAAAGAAATTTGTAGAAAAATTTTAGCTTAGTTTGGATTTCTGAAAACAGATTTTTTTCAAGGGAGATTCAGTTTATATTGGGAATATTATCTACTTTTGATTAATTTTTACTTCATCTTTGTTTTGGGAAATCATTCCATATAAACAGGGACTTGATGAGAGGAATAAATTATGTACATCTGTCTTAAAATTCTTTATATCATTCTGGTATCTAGAGATATAATAAAAGGGATGTCAGATAATCTATACAAATAAAATTAAATTTCTGTCTTTGTACTGTTGCATCATGTGAAAATGATTGGACACATTCTCTTCAGTCTTAGAACATATGTTTGGGATGTAATGCTTTAAATAGTGGCTGGTGGCTTACATGGTTGTCACTCTAGGAACTTTACCAGGCTTCTCAAAGTAGAAGGCCACCATTTTCTGTAATAAATAATTTGAGGTTCAAGGAAGGGCTCCTGTGCCTGCAAAACAGGACAGATGCCTCACGTGCTGGAAGCCACCATGGACAGAACACAAAGTGGTTTCAAGTAGGAGCCCCCATGTGAACTCACAAGGGCAGCCACTCTGACCGCAGGCATGTGGCTTCTCATATGGGCAGCAGTCGGTAGCCACAGGTACATGTTCAGGAGGAAGATCCATAATTTGACTTAAATAGCTGTTGTTTGTTAGAAGAAATTACTAGAGAGCCATAGTTGGATTTTTTTCCAGAAGCAAGGCAGAGAATAAAAATGATCCTGGATAGATTCAGTGAATTCAAAAACAGAAATATCAGTCACATGTGGAAGAATACAGTGTTACATATTTTTAAAAACCAATAGGTGTTTTGCATTTTGGAACTAATGATACATGCTTCCAATTTTGCTCTGAAAAAGAAAAGCATCCTAAGTTTAACTGAATTTACTTAATCGTACTCTTAAGTCATTGATTAAATAAAGTTCTCTAGGTCATAGATAAAAATTAACTGAGTCTACATTATATATTTAAAAACACCTTTAATATGTTGCCTGTTTTTATAAGATGCACAGAGAGTTATTATACTGAAATGTACCCAGGAAAGGAAATAAAGTACTACAGTTTGGTGAGTTTCTTCTATTTTTATAGTGTTTTATAACGGGTTCTATGATTGCTAAGCAATCAGCTTTAGAGTCAGACAGATGTGGGTTTAATTCCCAGCTTGGATGCATCGACCTGTGTGGTTTGGACTTTATGCCTCAATTTTATGATGATTAAAATGGGGATGGATTTGGGGTTATAATCGGAACAAATTACTATAGTTAATGTAAAAATTGTGCCTGCGGGATAATATCCATTTTGTGTTAGCTGTTATTAGTATTAATATAAACTTAAGCCTAAGTCACTTATTTTGCACCATCATATTTCTCACTGGACTGTTTTCTGATGGAGTGATTTAAAAATAAAGGATTTTACACATTTCTGGTAAAATGTTCTCATTTACTCTTTACTTTATTTTCCAATTTAATTAATTCAAGAAAAGTATATTATTTGCCACTAACACAGATTACCCCACTTGTTTCTCCTTCTGATGTTAATTAAAATTTTCTTGAACCACATACTGCTCTAAAAATCAGCACTTTCAGTCCTGACCAATGTGGCTCAGTTAGGGGGGTGGGGGGGCATCGCACACAGTGAAAGGGTGCAGGCTTGATTCCCAGTCAGGGCTACTTCTCTCTCACACTGATGTTCCTTTCCTTGTCTTTCTCTCTCCCTTCCCCTCTCTGTAAAAATAAATAATAAAATATGTAAAAATTAGCATTTTTAAATCAAGTATTCCCATACTGTCTTCATCCTTATGTTATTGCTACATTTACTAAGACAAATGTCTAGGTTTTACTATTATATTATCCTATACCATAGCAACAAAGGGGGTATATGTCTGTTTGTTGTTACTGTTGGAATTATATTAAATGGAGGAGAAATGCCAGTTTACAACATTGAGTCATTTCATTCATGAATAGTCTACATAAAAAGAACAAAAAGAATCTACCCATTTCTCACATACACACCCACTCCCTTCCTCTTGAAAACATGATTTCTGTTCTCTGTATTATGAGCTCAGGTATTAAATTTTATTAGTTTAAATATTTTTATGATTCCATATATGAGAAATCATCTCTATTGATTGACTTATCTGTTGTGACATTAAGTAAGATATTTTCCCAATTAAACTCTTGCATATCACCAAGGAATAATCTAAAAGAATGGGTATATTTCTTAAGGTCCTTATGGGAAGAGGGTTCTGAGTAGGGAAATTTCAGATATTAGTGGGGTGCTAAGAAGTGAACCAAAGCAGTATTATATAAACATTTTTGTAACTGAAATAAACATTGTTGTCCTAGATTACATTTATATATTTATATTTATATATTTATTTTTATTGTTTTATTGATTATGCTATTTCAGTTGTCCCATTTTTCATTCCCTTTTATTCCCCTCCACTGCACCTCTCACCTGCATTCCCCCCACCTTAGTTCATATCCATGGGTCATACATATAAGTTCTTTGGCTTCTCTATTTTCTATCCTATTTTTAACATCCCCCTATCTATTTTGTACCTAATAGTTATGCTTCTTATTCCATATACCTTTTATCCCATTCTGTCCCCTCCCCATCCCCACTGATAACCCTCCATGTGGTCTTCATTTCTGTGGTTCTGTTCCTGTTCTAGTTGTTTGCTTAGTTTGTTTTTATTTTTTAGGTTCAGTTGTTGGTAGTTGTGAGTTTGTTGTCATTTTACTGTTCATATTTTTGATCACCTTCTTTTACTTAGATAAGTCCCCTTAACATTGCATATAATAAGGGTTTGGTGATGATGAACTCCTTTAACTTGACCTTATCTGGGAAGCACTTAATCTGCCCCTCCATTCTAAATAATAGCTTTGCTGGATAGAGTAACCTTGGATGTAGGTCCCTGCCTTTCATGACTTTGAATATTTCTTTCCAGTACCTTCTTGCCTGCAAGGCTTCTTTTGAAAAATCAGCTGATATTCTTATGGGCACTGCTTTGTAGGTAACTGTCTCCTTTTCTCTTGCTGCTTTTAAGATTGTCTCCTTATCTTTAATCTTGGGTAATGAAATTATGATATGCCTTGGTGTGGGCTTCCCTGGATCCAACTTCTTTGGGACTCTCTGAGTTTCCTGGACTTCCTAAAAGTTTATTTCCTTTGCCAGATTGGAGAAGTTCTCCCTTATTTCTTCAAGCAAGTTTTCAATTTCTTGCTCTTCCTCTTCTTCTTCTGGAACCCTTATCATTTGGATATTGGGATACTTAAAGTTGTCCCAGAGATTCCTAAGCCTCTCCTCATTTTTCCTGAATTCTTCGTTCTTCATTCTGTTCTGGTTGAATGCTTCTTCCTTCTGCTCCAAATTGTTGATTTGAGTTCGGGTTCCTTCCCATCACTGTTGGTACTCTGTATATATTTCTTTATTTCACTCTGCATAGCCTTCACCTTTTCCTCTGTTTTGCACCCATACTCAACCATTTCTGGGAGCATCCTGATTACCAGTGTTTTGAACTCTGCATCTGATAGGTTGGCTGTCGCTTCATTGCTTAATTCTATTTTTCAGAGCTTTGATTTCTTCTTTCATTTGGGCCATATTTCTTTGTCTCGGTGTGCCTGTTATGTTGCAAGCCTTGGGTATACATCAGGGGAGGGCAAGCCATGCTGCATTGTGGCGCTGTCTGTGGAGGAGGGGTCCGAGAGGGAACAGTGCTGCTTTCTCAGGTCTCTGCAGGTTTTCAGTCACTTCCTCTGCTTCCCACAAGTAAATTGGGCCCTTCTAGTGCTGATTCCTGGGTGGGTGGGCAGGCCTGTGTACATTCTAGTATCCTGTGGGTCTCTCCAGTGAACTTTCTTGTGAGGCTTGGAATTTCTCCCGCTGCTGCAACCCTATAAGTGTTTACAGGTCAGAGGTTTTTAGGCTTTATTTCCCTGAATTGGAACCTGGGGTTGTGCAGTCTGTCTTGCTTCCCAGTTATTCTTCCCCATTTATCTGCACACGAATGTGGGGCCAGCCAGTCCACCAGCCACCTTGTCTCATGTTCTCTCTGCTTGACTGCTCACCTCCGCCCCTCCTATAGGTCTGAGTGAATGTTTCTTCTCTAACTCCTTCATTGTTGAACTTCCATACAGTGCAATTTTATGTCAGTTCTGGTTATTTTTTGTTCTTAAATTTGTTGTCCTTCTTTTGGTTGTTTGAGAAGGCAAATCGTATCTCCCTATGCCTCCATCTTGGCTGGAAGTCCCAAGTTTACATGTATATATTTAAACTGGTATTATTAAACAGAGGGAATTTGTTCTACTTGTATTGACAGATGGACTGATGGAAGGATATTTAATTTAGATGCTGAGGTTATAATTGAGAAAATAATTACCAATATCCCAAATTACCTAGTAACTTAAGTGCCCCCTTTCTTCTCTTTAAAGTAGTTATAAGCCAGAACACATTGGGGCAATAAGCTTAATTGGGAGAAGTGAAATGTCAATGTGGAAATGAGTCTGACATTAACAAGGGATAGAAAGGAAATGAGTGGTGGTTCAGCAAAGTTCTGAGGAATAAAGTTACAAATGTAGGCAGAACCAGATTGCTAAGGATCTGAAATCAAGGTATAAAGATTTGACTTTTAGTCAATAGTCAGTCTCCTCTTTATGACATCTTGTCTTTTAAATTGACTTAACAAAGACATCAAAAATATAATCTAATTTTTATTGACATCAGTGGGTGGAATATATCATTTAGAACTGATGGTGGAGCCAAGGAAGGAATAAAGGGAGACACAAAAAGGTGACTTGTGGCATGGTGGCACTGTGCCCTGGCAAAGAGAAGCCATCTATCCTGTGTATGACTTTAAAAAAACTGTCCTTTATACTATAATATGGCACCTCTATCCATAGAATTAGTCTTTTCATCTTTTATTTTTAACAGCTCATTTTATTTTTTACAATTCTCCTCTGTAAATCATGCTTACTCGTGACCTTTGTTTGGAGAGACATGAGGTGAATGAAATTGCTGTCAGATTAACCAGCTCTGTGGTTTTAGGTAAATCATCATCACCTCTCTAAATTTCTGCAGCTTTAATTTGAGGGACAAAGTACTTGTTTTACCAAAGTATGTGAGGGAGTTCCACCTCAGATTAAGGATGAGAAAGCACCTCTCACAGTCCTGGATGTGAGAGACAGTGCCAACTTGACCCCACTGCCTTAGACCAAATACTGTGTTAGTCCATGGAGCTATATAAATCTTAACAAGTCTTATTATTGGAGCTGCTATTAATATATTTTAGTAGCTGCTCATTGTCCCAAAGACATACCTGGTATTATTTTCATTAAAATGTATGGCAGCTAATATAAAATTAAAATCTTATAATTGTTTTCACAGCTATATGATATTATATTTCACATCCTTAATATAAGAGTGCTGAAATCCTGGAAAGATACCAATCATATGTTGTTATGCTCTTTATCACAATAAAGAGTGTATTTCCTTTGAGGTTTCTGTCATGAGACCATAGATATCCTTGTAAGATTTTTCCATCTACACATAGATCTCTCTGGATGCTTTCATCATTGCATCACTATATATTGTAATTCCACTTTATTCTTTCCCAAATGAGTAAGTAGTAGTTAGAAAGAATATTTTAAACACTTCCCATGGTTTCTTGGCATTCTCTGCTTCAATGTTTATTTGCAAATGAGAAACAAAATAACTTCATTACTCTTCTTCTGTATAAGCAGCAGCTTCTAGTGTTGCTGCCTCTTTGTCAATGGATTAGTAACACGGTGTAGGAAAGTGCACCATTGCCCTCCCCTATCTAGGTCCTCCTCTAAAAATAAAACTGAAAATTTATATTTTATGAAAACCAGTATAATTTTTTAAAACTTTTTATCACTCTTTTAAATTTTTTATTTTGTGTTTCCAGTATAATTTTTAATCATATGTATTTTAGGTGACCTCCACTTAATCAACCTAAAAATGCAACATATCAAACTGCAAAGATGGTAACATACAGCATGCCCTTTATATGAAAATCCATCTTTGTTACCTACATGAAAAGCATCAAAGACCCTGAAGAAAGACTAGAAATGAGCAAGGGTCAACAATATGTTTCTTTTACTTTCAGAGGAAAATGATACAGGTATACTTTGAATTAAGAAGAAAGTTTCTTCTAAATTCTCCATAAATTGAATTAAATTTTAAAATAAAAAAGTTCACCATTTTTAAATTCTTTCTGTTTTTGTTGATAAGTAAGAGGTAACCTTTGCAATTTAAACAATGCCTATAGTGTGATCAACATTTTATAAAACAGAGAAGTGTTAAAGCCAAAATTCAAATAACATTAATCTGGCTTCACGTTCTATAGTTTTCTACTGCACCACACTAATCTCCCAAACTTTCTGCATATGTAATGACAATTCCATTTAATACATACATACTTATTTCGCAGAATTTCAATCAGTGGATTTAAAGAATCGGTGCTAGGTAATCTCTGTTTGACATTTATGGTATTAGTCTTCAGACAAACAGTATCAAATACCTAATGCAGTGATCTGAAAGTCTGTATTATAAATATTCAGGGACAAATTAGTTGATATGTACAAAATCTTCCAGGTTAAAGTGAACCATTGGCATTTTACAAGCTAACATTGCCAGCGTACTATTATTTGATGGGAAATTTAAATAAATACTATGTC
This sequence comes from Phyllostomus discolor, assembly GCF_004126475.2. NCBI lineage: Eukaryota > Metazoa > Chordata > Mammalia > Chiroptera > Phyllostomidae > Phyllostomus > Phyllostomus discolor. Next base: position 129,248,320 of record NC_040906.2, on the reverse strand, counting down.
ACTGGCACAAAATCAAATAGATGTTTAAGCAGACATGTATGTGTTTCCTAAACTATGTAACAGTCAAAAGTGTTGTCATATTCAACCCAAACACCTTAATACTGGAAAAGGAGGCCAGATCTGGACAACATCTTCCTCTAATCTGCATTTTTATTTGCATTGTACAGCATTATATCACTTCACTGACCACATGTTTTCAGGGTGAAACAGCTTTTCTTAAAAGCCTTAACCTAAAAGACAACAAAAATACCTATTCTCTATAGCATATGAAACTGATCCACTAAAAAACACAAGAAAAGGATTCTAAAAGCAAAGCTGCTGCAAATTTTATTTCAAATAACTTTCAGTCCTAAATTTTTGACTGAATCTCAGCACTAAAATAGATTTAATATTATTAATAAACAATATGTGACACAAAAAATAATCTTTGTCATTCAATTATTGATGAAATTTTTGAAACTACTCAACATTTCTCAAGTATTTTCCAAAGTATAACTTAAGTATATTTGTGTGTATCTGCCAACATATTTAAATTTAATGCTTAATGTGAAGATGTTCTACCAAATTAATGATTTTCTATAAATTTCTGTGATTCCTTATTTCCATTTCAAATAAGTTAAAATCAGGAGTGTCATAAAATATTTCTAAAGTGTATGTTTTTTTATTCTTTTTTAATGGCTTCTCTTTTAAAAATTTCTCTCCAGAGTGCTACTGTCCTGCTGATATAAAGAAGAGTTGGGGGCCTTTTATTTGTAATTTCTACACTTATTTGCAAACTTTCTCTAAGGGAATAATGCAAATGCTTTTAGAAAAACAATTATAAATTTATAGAATTTCTCACCTATAATAGGTTCAGAATGTTGAGGCAGACCATGTATAATTGAATTTACCAATTAAAAATACTACAGCATGAATTTTAAATAGCTCATCACTTTTTAGATGAAGTTTAACATTAAGAAATTAAAATAATTAAGTGCATGTTTTTTTCAAGTAAACAGGTACAAATGAAATGAATCTTCTCCTGTAAATCAAGTTTGCCATTTACCACCTGCCCAAAGGCTCAGACTTTTACGAAAGTTTGGCCAGGTTTAAAAGACAGCCTGTTCTGGGCCAAGGCAAAAGTTAATTAAAGCTGAAACAACAATCTTTTGCACACGTTCTGGTTCCTTTAGGCTGCCAATGTTCATTTAATTTTTGTTGATTAGCCGAATTCTACCATGATGATGCCCATCCATTGTATCAGGCTGCTGCCTGTTCACCATGACCAGAGGCTAAAATCTAGTACCAGGGGAATGAAATGTTTTTCGAAATAGTTTGGTGTTTTACAAATGTCAAGCAATGAGCTACGAATGGGGAGCAAGTGGCTTAGCGAGCTTGACTTCATGTACTTAGGAGAGCTGGCTGACTTTTTAGGTACCTCTAAAACCTAGCAGACTAAACACAATTCTTAAATCTCTGAGGGAAAAAAAAAACAAATCCTGGGAAAAGAGAATTAAGAACAGTAAGTCCATTTTGTTCACTTGTTTTGTTTGTTCATTTGTTGCTTTTTGTTTTATATCCCACATATGAATGAATCTATGATTCTTGTCCTTTTCCACTGACTTATTTCACTTAGCATGATACACTCAAGATAGTATTTTAAATTATGAGATCTAAAAGGTTTTGAATTACTATTAAAATTGCTCTTTTGATGCATTTAGAAAAGTACAACATGAAAGGAATGGACATAGATTTTTAACGTTTGTAATTTTACAAATCACAAAAGGACGAATCACAGAAATAAATGCATAAAGCACTGTGGGAGTATAAGTACTTCTGGTGTAGCAGTGTTAGGTGAGTCAAGAGTTGGTATCCATTATAGTTATCAACATTGCTAACCAGCGTACACAAGCAGACAGCTAGTTAGAATGTTGTATTTGTTCTTTTGAACAAAGAAATAGTGGCTATTCTCTTATGCTTTTGCCACCAAATTCTTTTTTTTTTTTTGAAGTTTTTTTTTTTATTTCAATCATTGTTCAAGTACAGTTTTCTCCCCCCTACTCCCGTTCCAGCCCCTCCACCCAACCCTCCCCCCTTCCCCCCATTACCCCCCACCCTTAGTTTTTGTCCATGTGTCCTCCAAATTTGTTCCTGTAATCCCTACCCATTCCCCCCTGAAATTCCCTCTTCTCTCCCCTCTGGCTATCAGGTCAGACTATCCCCTATTTCAGTGTCTTTGGTTATATTTTGCTAGTTTTTTGTTTTGTTTTGTTTTGTTGTTTAGATTCCTGTTAAAGGTGATATCATGTGGTATTTGTCTTTCACTGCCTGGCTTGTTTCACTTAGCATAATGCTTTCCAGCTCCATCCATGCTGTTGCAAAGGGTATGAGCTCCTTCTTTCTTTCTGCTGTATAGAATTCCATTGTGTAAATGTACCATAGTTTTTTGATCCATTCATTTACTGATGGGCATCTAGGTTGCTTCCAGCACCTAGCTATTGTAAATTGTGCTGCTATGAACATTGGGGTGCAAAGGTTCTTTTGTATTGGTGTTTTAGTGTTCTTAGGATAGAGTCCCAGCAATGGAATTGCTGGGTCAAAAGGCAGATCCATTTTTAGTTTTCTGAGGAAGTTCCAAACTGCTTTCCATAATGGTTGTACCAGTCTGCAGTCCCACCAGCAGTGCACTAGGGACCCCGTTTCTCCACATCCTCTCCAACACTTGTTGTTTGTTGCTTTGTTTATGATGGCCATTCTGACTGGTGTGAAGTGGTATCTCATTGTGGTTTTAATCTGCATCTCTCTGATGGCTAGCGATATTGAACATCGCTTCATGTGTCTTTGGATTTTCTGTATGTCCTCCTTGGAGAATTGTCTGTTCAAGTCCTTTGCCCATTTTTTAATTGGGTTACTTGTCTTCTTAGAGTGGAGTCGCATAAGTTCTTTATATATTTTGGAGATTAAACCCTTGTCTGAGGTATCATTGGCAAATATGTTTTCCCATACAGTTGGTTCTCTTTTTATTTTGATACTGTTTTCCTTAGCTGTGCAAAAGCTTTTAATTTTGATGAGGTCCCATTTGTTTATTCTTTCCTTTATGTCCCTTGCTCTAGGAGACAAGTCAGTAAAAAAGTTTCTGCGTGAAATATCTGAGATTTTCCTACCTACGTTCTCTTCTAGGGCTTTAATGGTGTCACGCTTTATATTTAAGTCTTTTATCTACCTTGAATCTATTTTTGTATAAGGTGTAAGTTGGTGCTCGAGTTTCATTTTTTTGCACGTAGCTGTCCAGTTCTCCCAACACCATTTGTTGAAGAGGCTATTTTTATTCCATTTTATGTTGCTGCTTCCTTTGTCAAATATTAATTGACCATAGAGGCTTGGGTTTATTTCTGGGCTCTCTGTTCTGTTCCATTGGTCCATGTGCCTGTTTTTATGCCAGTACCAGGCTGTTTTGATTACAGTGGCCTTGTAGTATAGTTTAATGTCAGGTATTGTGATTCCTCCTACTTTACTCTTCTTTCTCAAAATTGCAGCAGCTATTCGGGGTCGTTTATGGTTCCATATAAATTGTTGAAGTGTTTGTTCTATGTCTGTGAAATATGCCATTGGTACTTTAATCGGTATTGCATTGAATATGTAGATTGCTTTTGGTAGTATGGACATTTTAATGATATTAATTCTTCCAATCCATGAACACGGTATATGTTTCCATTTGTTTGTGTCCTCCTTGATTTCTCTCCTCAGTGTTATGTAGTTTTCTGAATACAGGTCTTTTACCTCTTTGGTTAGGTTTATTCCTAGGTATTTTATTTTCCCTTTTGCTATTTCAAATGGGATTTTTTTCTTGATTTCTGCTTCTGCTGTTTCATTGTTGGTGTACAGAAATGCCTTTGATTTCTGGATATTGACTTTGTATCCCGCTGTTTTACCAAATTCATTTATTAGGTCGCAGTTTTTTGGTGGAGTCTATAGGATTTTCTATGTACACTATCATGTCATCTGCAAACAGTGACAGTTTTGTTTCCTCCTTTCCGATTTGGATTCCTTTTATTTCTTTTTCTTGTCTGATTGCTGTGGCTAGAACCTCCAGTACTATATTGAATAGAAGTGGTGAAAGTGGACATCCTTGTCTTGTTCCTGTTCTTAGTGGAAAAGATTTTAATTTTTGCCCATTGAGTATAATGTTGGCTGTAGGTTTCTCATATATGGCCTTTATTATGTTGAGGAATGCTCCCTCTATTCCCACTTTACTGAGTGTTTTTATCATAAATGGGTGCTGTACCTTATCAAATGCTTTTTCTGCATCTATCGATATGATCATGTGGTTTTTGTCTTTGCTTTTGTTTATGTGATGTATTACATTTACTGATTTGCGAATATTGTACCATCCTTGCATACCTGGAATGAATCCAACTTGGTCATGGTGTATGATCTTCTTAATGTACTGTTGGATGTGGTTTGCCAGTATCTTGTTGAGGATTTTAGCGTCAATGTTCATCAGCGATATTGGCCTGTAGTTTTCTTTCTTTGTTGTGTCTTTATCTGGTTTGGGGATTAAGATGATGTTGGCCTCATAAAAAGAGTTTGGGAGTCTTCCATCTTTTCGGATTTTTTGAAATAGTCTGTGAAGGATAGGTGTTAGTTCTTCCTTAAATGCTTTGTAGAATTCTCCTGTGAAACCATCTGGTCCAGGGCTTTTGTGTGTTGGGAGTTTTTGGATTACTGCTTCGATTTCTTTTGCTGTTATTGGTTTGTTGAGGCTTTCTGCTTCCATTTTATTGAGTTTTGGAAGGTTATATTTTTCTAGAAATTTGTCCATTTCATCTAGGTTTTCAAATTTCTTGGCATACAGCTCTTTGTAGTAATTTGTTACAATCCTTTGTATTTCTGTGGTATCTGTTGTAATCTCTCCTCTTTCATTTCTGATTGTGTTTATTTGGGTTTTCTCTCTTTTTTTCTTGATGAGTCTGCTTAAAGGCTTGTCGATTTTGTTTATCTTTTCAAAGAACCAACTCTTGGATTCATTGATCTTTAGAATTGTGCTTTTAGTCTCTATGTCATTTAATTCTGCTCTGATCTTGGTTATTTCCTTCCTTCTGCTTGCTCTGGGCTGTCTTTGTTGTTGTTCCTCGAGTTCTTGTAGATGTAGGGTTAGGTTGTTTGTTTGAAATGTTTCTAACTTTTTTAGGTGGGCCTGTATCACTATGATCTTCCCTCTCAGGACTGCCTTGGCTGTGTCCCATAAGTTTTGGGTTGTTGTGAGTTCGTTTTCATTTGTTTCCAAAAACCGTTTGATTTCTTCCCTAATATCATTCTGGACCCATTCATTGTTTAATAGCATGCTGTTTAATCTCCATGAATTTGAGTGTTTTGGGCTTTTTTCCTTGGGGTTGGTTTCTAGTTTCAGTCCCTTGTGATCCGAGAAATTGCTTGGTATGATTTCAATTTTTTTGAAATTGTTGAGGCTTGTTTTGTGTCCTATCATGTGGTCAATCTTTGAAAATGTTCCATGTACATTTGAAAAAAATGTGTATTTAGCTTCTTTGGGATGGAGGGTTCTGTAAATATCAGTAAAGCCCAGCTCATCTAGGGTATTGTTCAATGCCACAATATCTTTGTTGATGTTTTGTTTGGAAGATCTGTCCATTTTTGATAGAGGGGTGTTAAAATCCCCCACAATAATTGTGTTGCTGTCCATATCTTTCTTGAAGTCCTCTAAGATTTTCTTTATGTATTTAGGTGCTCCTATGTTGGGTGCATATATATTTACTATGTTTATGTCTTCTTGGTGAATTCTTCCCTTGAGTATTATGAAATGACCTTCTGGGTCTCTCTTTATGGATCTTCTTTGGAAGTCTATTTTGTCAGATATGAGTATTGCTACCCCGGCTTTTTTCTCCTGTCCATTTGCTTGGAAAATTTGTTTCCAGCCCTTCACTTTCAACCTGTGCAGATCTTTTATCCTGAGGTGGGTCTCTTGTAGACAGCATATGTGTGGGTCGTGTTTTCTTATCCAATCAGCTATTCTATGTCTTTTGATTGGAGCGTTTAGTCCATTTACGTTTAAGGTTATTATTGATAGGTACTTATTCATTGCCTTTTATGTACGTGTGATCCTCTCTCACTCTCTCTTTTCCTTTCTTTCCTTAAAGCAGTCCCTTCAGCATCTCTTGCAGAGTTGGTTTAGTGGAGGTGTATTCTTTTAGACTTCTTTTGTCTGAGAAGCTTCTTATTTGGCCTTCTATCTTAATTGAGAGCCTTGCTGGGTAAAGTAGTCGTGGTTGCAGGCCTCTGGTTCTCATTACTTGGATTATTTCTTGCCATTCTCTTCTGGCTTGGAGTGTTTCCATTGAGAAGTCAGCTGTTAGCCTTATTGGGGCCCCCTTGTATGTTACTTCCTTCTTCTCCCTTGCTGCCTTTAAGATTCTCTCTTTGTCTTGAAATTTTGCCATTTTAATTATGATGTGTCTTGAGGTGGGCCTCCTTGGGTTCCTCTTGATTGGGACTCTCTGTGTTTCCTGTATTTGTGTGACTTTTTGTCTCATCAAATTAGGGAAGTTTTCCATCATCACTTGTTCAACTAGGTTTTCTATCCCTTGTTCTTCTTCTCCTTCTGGTATCCCTATTATACGGATATTATTATGTTTCATATTGTCTTGCATTTCTCTTAATCCCTCTTCATTCTTTCTGAGCCTCTTTTCCCTTTCTTGCTCTTTCTGGGTGTTTTCTTCTATTTTGTCCTCTAGCTCGCTGATCCGATCTTCTGCTTCATCGATCCTGCTTTTCATTCCTTCTACTGTGTTCTTCATTTCAGAGATTGTATTCTTCATTTCCTCTTGGCCCTTGTTGAGAGTTTCTATTTCCTTTTTTATGCTGATGTAGTTTTCATTGAGTTCATTGTAGCTTCCCTGTAGTTTCTCGTAGCTCATTGTGAGCTCATTGAGCTTCCTGACAATCACTGCTTTGAATTCATTATCTGATAGTTGAATTGCCTCTGTTTCATTTAGCATTCTTTTTGAGGCTTCCTCCTTTCCTTTCATTTGGGGAGTATTTCTTTGTCTTCCCATTGTTTGTGAGACTCTTCTTGTTCACCTCAGCTTCTTATATTGATCTGTTCTGGCTCCCTCGGTTTATGATGTGAACTTCTTTAGTAGAGTAGCAGTGAGTTTCAGTGGTACTGTTTCCTTGACCCCCCAAGCTCGCTGGTCTTGGGCTGTTGTTTAAGTTGGCTTTGTGTTTGCCTTTGGGTTCTGATTGTTGTTGAGTCTTTCTTTGGTGGTTCCTTCCCGCCAGCTGGTTAAATGTGGGTCACTCTGTCCACCACCTTCTATATTTTGTTGTGCTGGTGAGGGCAGGTTGTGTTGAGGCTGGTTCTTCTTGATGCAGCGATCTGTTCTTTGTTCTTTCGGTTCTGCCACAATCCTTGGTCCTCCTTTCTCAAAAATGCTGAAATATGTTGGTTGCTTGCCTTTCCACTCCAAAGATCGGTCAGGACTCTCTCCCCTGGGCAGAGGAAAGCCAAATCTGCTCCTTCCTACTCCGACGCCATCTTAGATCGCCACCAAATTCTTTGATAGCATCGGAGTCTTTTTAATATCAAAGTATCTATATGTAAAATCACCATTTTCATTAATAGTTTAGATAGCTGCTGAGGGAATATTATCTACTATACACACACTGAGCTTTCATTTAGCTATGCAATGATGGTTTATTGAGATCAGTATAATTATACCCATGTTATAGATGGATGTAAACTGTACAATGCAAGTTGATTAAATAATTTGCTTAAAGTCATACTGCAGGACTGCATTTTATGTTGGACTCTAACTAGTTTTAGAAAAGATATTAACCTTTTTGGGCCACATTTGACATAATTATAAAATGCAGCAAGGGGATGGGGAAGGCTAATTTTCCATGTTCGTAATTTATGGAAAGTAAAATATACAACAGTCAACAAATCCCAACTTCAAGCTTTGATGAACTGTTCAAACTCAACAAATATTCATCAAATGTTTCATATAAAACACTGTTCTGGCAGTGTGGGCACATATTAAGATGAAAATTCACAAAGAATCTGTCGAAACCTCATGGTCTAGTAGAGGAAAGAGGTACAAGTCTGTACATACAAGCAGATTGTAAATTCAGATAGCAAGTGCTTCTGGCCAAATGGAGTTAACATAAACTAAATTTACTCTTTCATCTAAAAAAAAAAAAACAAAAAAATACCTGAAATAATAGTTTCATGACACTGAGGATGGGCGTAAAGGACACTGAGGTCTGAGAGACTGTAAACCAATGAAATGAGCCTTGTGATTGCCCCAGCCAACAGGCTTGAAAGAGATTGCACACGGTGGGTGATACAGTGAGGAAGGATTCAGGAGAGCAAGGCAAACTCCTCTCATTGAGAGGACAGAGCTGAGAGTCCAGGGATACACAACTAAACAAAATGTGGTACAGTATATCGGTGCAAAGCAATGTGGTGATTGTTTGGGGAGAGGGGTGTAAGAGGGATAAATGGTAATGGAAAAAATACAATAAATGTTTTTTTAAAAATATGTTGCAACAAAAAGGAATGAAATACTGATTCATGCTACCACGTGTCATATTCAAAAACACTATGGTAAGTGAATGTAGCAATTACAAAAGACTACACAATACATAGTCTCAGTAATATAAAATGCCTGAAAGAGTTAATTTTAATAGAAATAAACATAAAATAAGTTGTTACCTAGGTTAAGTGAGGGATTTTCAGGAGTAACAGTAAATGCTAATGGGCATATGCTTTTAGGGGGGAATGGGAGAAATGATGAAGATCTAAAAATTAGATTATGGTAATAGTTGCATAACTCATTATAAAATAAAAACTAATGAACTGTATGCTTTAAACGAGTGAACTTTATGGTTGTAAATAATATCTCAAAGCTATTAAAAAGTTGGAACAGCTATATTAATATTGAAGTAATTTTAGAGCAAAGCATATTAATATGGATAAAGAAGATAATTTTATTATGATAAAGGGTCCAGTTAGCAAAATATTACATCACAAAATATTACAATCCTAAATATTTAATCCCTTAATAAAAGAGCTTCAAATACTTAAAGCAAAAACTGATTGAATTGTCATGAGAAATGAATGAACCAACAATTGTACTGAGTTTCAATACATATTCAATAATTGATAGAATAGGTCAACAAAAAGGTTATAAAAGACTTGAACAACCTTCTCTACTCAGCCTAACTGATGTTACAGAACACTGACCAACAAGAGCAGAATACCCACATTCTTCTCAAGTGCACATGCAGCAGATTAATGGATAAACAAACTTATTCCATAAATGACTACTCGGCAACAAAAAAGTATGAATTTTGAACTCCTGCCCTTTGAGATAGCATGGATGGAAATGGAGAGTATTATGCTAAATGAAATAAGATAAGTGAAATAAGTGGTGAAAGACAAATACTATATGATCACACCTAGAAGTAAAACCTAATCAACAAAACAAATTAAGTGAGCAAAATAGAACTAGAGACATGGAAATAAAGAACAAATTGACAGTAACCAGAGGGGGGTGGGGGAGGGGGATAAGGGGAAAGCAAAGAGGAAGAGTCAAGTCAAGGAACATGTATAAAGGACAGATGGACAAAGACAATGAGTGGGGAGAGGATTGAAATTGGAAGTTGGGGGATGGGTAGGGCTGGGCAGAGTAATGGAAGAAAAATGGGGACAACTGTAATGGAAAAACAATGTATATATTTTTATATATATAAAATATACAACATATTTTATGCATATAAAACATAACTATATACATAAATATATGTTTTATATAAATATATTTACTTATGTAAATATATATATGATCTATTATATAAAGTATGTTATATATGAATATGTATTTTTGTGTTATATATTATATATTTATATATAATATGTATAATATATATCACCAAATATGAATGAATTGGCAAACCTGAAGATATAGTAGAGAAACATGGTCAGAACTTGGAGCAAAATTTAAAAGGGCAGATTCCATGAGCGAGAAAATTGTACAGACATGGAGGGATCTAAAGATTGGTTCTATAGACACAGACAACAGTATGGTGGCTGCTAGAGAGAAAGGCAGGTGGGAGAGTAGTACAAAGTAAAGAGGGTTGAATAAATGGTGATGGAAGAAGACTTGATTTGGGTGATAAGCACACAATGAGAAATACAGATGATGTATTATAGAATTTTACACCAGAAACCTATATAATTTTATTAATCAATGTTACCCCAATAAACCTAACAATATAAAAATATGAACTTTGATTAGAGCCAAAGCATGGGTGAATTTCAAAGTAATTATACCAAATGAAAGAAAGTAAATGAAAAAGAGTAAATGTACTGACTCCATTTATATAAAATTCTAGAAAATGAAAACTTAATTCATAGTAACAAAAGGCAGACCAGTGGTTTCCTGGTGACAGGCTGAGGTGGAGAAAGGGGAGAGCGAGGAATTACAAAATGGCACAAGGAAACTTGGGGATGGTAGATAAGTTCATCACCTTTATTGTGGTTATAGCTTCACTGGTGCAAGAGTATTTCACAGTGCATAACTGTATTAAGTTGTACACTTAAAAATGTTTGTGAAGTTTACTGTGTTCTAATCATAGTTGAATAAAGCTGTTAAAAGTCAAATAGGAAAATCTAGGAGTGAAAGGAAAGATAAATAATTATTTAAAAACTATTCTTTAGAGTCTCACCTTTCAATAAAATCCATTGCTCTTTATTTTCATATATGAATTATTTGCTAATGAATGGTATCAGAGCTAGTCATATATCAACTCTGAAACATATAAGAGTCATAACATACTTGACATAAATGTTCTGAAAAAAGGAATGAAAAATTATCCTGACTTCCGGCAAGATGGAGGCATAGGTGGACGCATCGTATCTCCACGCACAACCAAGATTAGAACAACAACAATTTAGATGCAGAATAACACCCAGAACTGATAGAGAATTCATCTGAATGGAAGTCAGACAGCCAAGAGGTTGAAGTAGACCCGTTCGTCCAGACCAGTAGGAGGGGCTGAGAGAAGGAGCGCTTGGAGATCGGGGAGAACTGGACGCCTAAGGCAAGTGGGAGCGCATAAGCCTTCCGGGACGCAGCGGTGGACCCTGAGTACACAAGCAGTGGCTGGCGGACCCAGTGAGGCGGCATTGTGGACCGGGGCAGAGCATGCAACGCAGCATCCCAGAGGAGGGACTGAGATCCCAGGAGAATGGAGCCACCGCCATTGTTCCCTCCCACCTCCACCCCCACCCCCATCCCCACCCCGACATACACTGTCACAATCTAGCGACTTGGGTGCCCAGCCCTGGTCAACACCTAAGACTCCGCCCCTCACCGTAACAGGAGCGACCAGACCGGGCGGGGGGGCGGGGGGCGGAGGAGAGAGAGAGAGACATGTCTCCAACAGAAGAACAGATCAGTCCCCCAGGACTCATCCTTTTGAGTGACCAAGAAATAGCCAATCTATCAGATGCACAGTTCAAAACACTGGTGATCAGGAAGCTCATGGAATTGGTTGATTTTGGGCACAAATTACATGAAAAAATGAAAGTTACCATAAAAGAGATGAAGGAAAATGCACGAGAACCAATAGTGATGGGCAGGAAACTGGGACTCAAAACAATAGAGTGGACCAGAAGGAAGAAAAGGACAACCAAGCAGGAAAGAATGAAGAAATAAGAATTCAAAAAAATGAGGAGAAGCTTAGGAACCTCCAGGACATCTTTAAATGTTCCAACATCCGAATTATAGGGGTACCAGAAGGGGAAGAGGAAAAGCAACAGATTGAGCATGTATTTGAACAAATAATAAAGGAGAACTTCTGCACTCTGGCAAAGGAAATAGACTTCCAAGAAATCCAGGAAGCTCAGAGAGCCCCAAAGAAGTTGGACCCAAGAAGAAACACACCAAGGCACATCATAATTACATTAGCCAAGGTAAAAATGAAGGAGAGAATCCTAGAAGCAGCAAGAGATAAGGGGATAGTTACCTACAAAGGAGTTCCCATCAGGCTGTCAGCTGATTTCTCAAAAGAGACCTTACAGGCAAGAAGGGGCTGAAAAGAAATATTCCAAGTCATGAAAGACAAGGACCTACATCCCAGATTGCTCTGTCCAGCAAAGCTCTCATTTAGAATGGAAGGGCAGATAAAGTGCCTCTCAGATAAGGTCAAGTTAAAGGAGTTCATCATCACCAAGCCCTTATTTTATGAAATGTTAAAGGGACTTATCTAAGAAAAGAAGATAAAGAAAAAACATGTATAGTACAAGGACAGCAAACTCACAATTATGAACAACCACACCTAAAGCAAAACCAAAAGAAACTAAGCAAACAACTAGAACAGGAACAGAACCACAGAAATGGAGATCACATGGAGGGTTAGCAACAGGGAAGTGGGAGGAGGAGAGAGGGAGAAAAGGTACAGAGAATAAGTAGCATAGAATGTAGGTTGAAAATAGATAGGGGGAGGGTAAGAATAGTATGGGAAATGTAGAAGCTAAAGAAATTATAAGTAGGACACATGGACATGACTGATGGGGGGGATATGGGTGGGAGAGGGTGTACAGGGTGGAGGGGAGTGAAGGGGGGAAAATAGGACAACTGTAATAGCATAATCAATAAAATATATTTAAAAAGAGAAAAAGAAAAATCCCATAATTCAATTAATATATCCATAAATCTATTATATTCTCAAGATTACATGTCTGGTATAGAAAGTGGTCATTGTATAAAATTTTCCTGCCAAAAACCACTGTAATATTCTAGTCATTAATGACACTGATAAACTGAAGACTATAATCATATTATACATTACCCTTACCAATTTTTGTCCTGAGAGTAATACATTAACAAGAAGATGTTGCTTAAGCAATTTAAAAGTGAAAGATAAGGACAGTTTCCAAATCGTAGCAGCAGGGGTCTCTAACTGTTCCTACTGGTACAGTAAGTCCTTAGTGTATCTTCCTCCCATTCACTTAATTGAGTGTTAAAGTTTTCAAAGGAATCTGCAGATTTTTATGTATGTATTCAAGTTGATGACCTCAGGAGCTTCCTAGGTTCTCACAGCAGATAAATTTTCTTACAGTCTGCTTTTCTGTAGACTGGTCTTCCTTTAGTCTCATTTGTAACTTCCCTCCATAGCCTAAGGCTAAATAAATTTCCAAGGCAATGGTTCCCAAGCCTGGCTGTTGATTACAATAATCTGGGGAACTTTAAGAATTTATCAATACTTAGTCACCAGTACAGATCAGTTAAATCAGAGTCTTGAGATGGGGCCCAAGCACATATCAAGAGATTTTATTAAATAATTTATTTTGATATCTAATTTCTCAAGCATTTCTTTAAAAATTACTTTATAGTTAACCCCATTGGTGTTCTATTTCACATGTCCTTGAACATAGAATACATGTCTTATACATAGAATAACATAAGCCTATATGTGTCAAACTATTCCAACTTGAAAGTAACCTTTACCAAATTCCATGAAAGATTTACTTATAAGATGTAAAATAGAGAAGCACTTGTCTGTCACTTGAGTGCAAGCAGTTGCTGATATACCGGATTTCATTATAAATTTGGTATTAACATCAAAATTCTAATGAAAATTTCCAAAGGAAAAACAGCACTGAAAGTTTTCCATGCACTGACTGTCATCTCTTTTTTGGCAGAAAACACCATACACTGGCCTCATTAGTTACAGTTCAAGGAACATTTCTTTAAATTCATGCATATTTGTTACTGATTACTCTTTGCGCTCATAACTTTTTCTTCCATTTCTTGACTTACATCCATTCCACTGTCCTTAAGTAGCTTCCACAATCAATACTTCATTTTCTTCCAATAATCAATTTATTGGAAAAACATTTATTTACAAAAATTTATAAAAACATTTATACAAAAATTTATTTTAAAAAATGAGCAAAGACCTGTGTAAGGTGTTGCATCAAGCAGAAAGGCTGATGCAAAAAAGCATGAGATATTGTCCACACCTGATAGGCAGTAACTTTTATGAGTCCTATCTTTGTGTGGCTCAAAATGTAGTCCAGGTGTGTAACACCTCATGCTCAAACTTGTACCTCAATTGAAAGAAAACAAATTCCAGCAGGTAATAAGAGGCCCACCTGATCAGTTAGAAAATTTGCCTGCAGAGCTTATAGCAATGAGGATCACTGAACTCTTCAACCTGTAATGGTGTTTTGCCTCACTTATGAATAACAGGATGAGTCATCACTTTATATTCTGCAGCCCCCACCAGAATACCTGAGTCACATGTTTTGTTTTAATGTAGATAGCTTCTAGTTACTCATCTTGCTGAGAATTCCAGTTAAATCTCTACCTTTTTACTCCTCCATATCTGTATTAGTTGTCTATGGCTACTCTTAACAAATTACCACAAATTTGGTGGAAACAATAGAATGTTATTCTCTCAAATTCTAGAGTCCAGAAGTCCAAAATCAAGGCGCAACAGGGCTGCATCCCCTCTAGAGGCTCTGAGGTAAAATCTTCCCTTGGTTCTCCCAGCTTCTAGTAGCTGTACCATTCCCTGTCCTGTGACAGCTTCGCTGCAGTGTCTGCCTGAATCATCTCGTGTGTGTGTGTGTGTGTGTGTGTGTGTTCTCCATCTGTGCCTGTCTGCTAAGGACTCTTGTGACAGTATTCAGAGACTGACAGTATACAATAATCTTCTCATCTTGAGAATATAATGTAATTACATCTGCACAAATTCCTTTTCAAAAAAAGAAGGCCACCATTTAGAGACCACTGGGATTAAGACATGGACATGTATGTAGGAGCTGTTATCAGTCTATTCCATTATTTTACAACACACTGTAATTGCAGAGGTGGGAAGCAGACTTGAGGCCTTTTCTGTGCATCTGCCATGTCCCCATCCTCCCTCCCATCTATATTCTTACTTCTCTTTCCATATAGCTCTGGGAAAGAAAATAGAAATTCCAACACTACAAACTGTGGAGCAAAAGATCCACAATTCATTTTGCACAACCATCAATGATTAACTTAGCAGGACTGACCATGAGTTACAATTTTTTTGCTGCTTAAAGAAAGAGCTTTATCTCTGTTATTTTGGACAGATATTTCACCTGTCCAAAATATCACCCTCTTCTTTCTGAGAAGACCCCCCAACCATAATGAAAGGTACAAAGAAAAGCATCTGTCCTAAGCTGATTATACTTCTTTGGAAGCTTAAAAACTAAAGCTAAGAGAGAAACATTCTTCTCTCTTTGCTTAGTCACTGAATAATGACTATGGAACGGTTGGTGGCTATCTTCCCTGCCAAGTGGAGATATCTGAGAGTCAAAAGAGATGAGTAATTAAAAGAGTAAAAGAGGTAAAAAGATGGGCAGGAAGAGATTGAGGAAGAATGACAAGAGTGTTGTATTTAATGCATTCCTAAAGCTGCCTTTTCTTTCACTCCATGAACTAAGTCCAATGGAGTTTTAGTTGGTTTTCTAACACACACATGGTCATGAATAAAACATCAAATGAAAGTTTAGAAATAATACAATTGAGTACCACACCTTTTTGTACTGTAGTTACAGGGGTATGTGGGCTTATAGAAAAAGCATATTTAGCTGCATGATTTAATGGAGAAGAGCTAAGATATATAATAAGGTAAAGCTTGGTCAAATCCTGTCTGCTACTTACTAATCTATCAGATCTCGAACAAGTTAAACTCTATGGACCCTTCTCTTTTCACCTGTAAAGTAAGAAAAAATAATCCTTACTGTATAGAACAATCTAAATGTCATCCAAAATGTTGAATAGGACTCTCTTACCCACAGAAATCTGACTAGACTTCACCCAACCCATCCCTAGACCCGTGATGTCTCAAGGTGTCCCCACCCTTTCCTGTGCTTTCTGGTGCCTCCTTGTGTCCCACACCCCCAAATTCATATGTTGAAGCCCTAACACCCCATGCCTTAGAATGTGACTGTATCTGGACATACGGCCTTAAAGCAGGTTATTAAGTTAAAATGGGGTGGACAGGAAGAGGAGATTAAAACACAGAGAGACACATGGAATGCGCACACACAGGGGAAAGGGGGACAGACCAGGTGAGGACACTTTGAGAAGGTGGCCATGTAAATGCCAAGGAAAGAAACTTCAGAGGAAGCAAACCTTCTAACACCTTGATCTTGGACTTCCAGCCTCCAGAACTATGAGAAAATTAATTTCCTTTCAGTCCACCCAGCCTGTGGTATTTTGTTAGGGCAGCCCAAGCAAATTAATATATTTCCTGAAGCTACTTTCTGCCAACAGGCCCCTCCATCAGAGTGGGCCAATTTGGTTAATCCCTACAATTGAATTGGCAGCTTCTTTCTGCTTTTCCAGGTGAAATCCAGCAGCATTCCATACTTAGGTGTTATGTTTATTTAGCAAAAAGTGTATTGGGCAGTTCATTCTTCTTGCATTTGGCTGATGGTCCTGCCTCCTTTTCTCTGAGCATCTTTCCCTTCTATATGTTTTATTAGAAAGTTTGGGATCCTCCAACAGGATACATCCTGCTGTGTATGTCCCTTTAAGAAGTTTATTTCATACCCAATTCTCACTGTTTCTGTCATGGATAGAACCCACTGCCAGACTGACTGACCATTCCCAGTTCCCTGGAACACAGATGATTAAAAATGCCCACTTATTATCCCCTTAGGTAACAATTAATATACAGAAACTATTAGTAGTTGCAGCAGTGAGAAAACTGAGTATAAATTTTGTAAAAAATATAGTGAAAAAAGCAGCATTACTCAAGAACTTCAGAAGCTGAGCAACTGGGACTTTAGGAAGTGATGATTTTACTTTAGAAATCATACCAGGAATTCTCAGTTGTAAAATAAGATGATAGAAGTGGCAGTCTCCTAGCAATATATGGAGTAATCTATGGAAAGTGTTTCGCACAGGTCTCAGAATATGTCACTCAAAACTTTTTACTATTACAATATAAAATTTTATATATATTTGTATATTTTGGTTGTATATGCTAATAATCACAGTAACAAAATTATCATGTACCTTGTTCTCAGTATTGACATAATGCGATTTATATGTAAGGCTACGCAACATAAAACCAGAAACACAGGAATTCAACTTTGGAAAGGACTTTAACATTTGTTAAATTTGACTATCCCTGTGATGATTTAATGCCTCCTGGTATTTTTTTTCTTTGAGACATAAATGCGAAGGAGACAGTTACTCCTTGGTAAAGAAGAAATTATGTGGAAAAACAAAGAAAGAAAGGTTAAAAGCTTAGAAAGGAGATTCAAAGGCATAAAATCCAAAGATGGTTTTGCCTGGAAATACTTGATTGCTTTTCAAGGAACTGGAGTAGAGATGGTGAGCAGAGCCCCACAAGTGATCTGGTGGATCAGCGAGTTAAATGGACATAACTTGTGTACAGGGTCAAGAATATGGAAAAAGAACAGTGGAATTTCATATAGACAAAGCTCCCTATATCTTGTGTGGCTAGAAGAGTCTTCAAGAAGGTTTAACAGAAATCCAGGCAGAAAGAGCCTGAACCTTATAGAAGCACCTGACTTTTTTCCCTTGTTATTCTCTGTATTCATCAATCCTTGTACAAGCCATAACACCATCATTTCACTTCTGTTACCATTTGTCACTGGAACAAAAGTCTTTTTTCATTACCCTCATATAGAAGCATATTACAGACTTAAAATATTACCTTTTACCTTCAGTGATGCTCTTTTCAATTCCTGTTTTCTTCTTCCTATATTTAAGGTTCTCCTTGTGCAAGACTGTTGTTTTATTGTTGTTATTTTAAAAAATAGATATTACATATAAAATGTTTCTGGTACCCTCTAACTCTTTTGACACAGTAATCTTGTATATTCTTAAAATGATTCTTTATTATTAATTCCACGAGTGTTGAAAGCCTCCTTAAGGAAAAAATCCAGAGGTCAGTCTACTAGTTTATAAAGAAATAATAAGGAATATGATAGAACTGACCACATAAGACTCTGCTTTAAAATACCAGTCTTTAAATCATCAAAGATTCAATCATATAGAATCTTTGTCCATTGCTTTTTGCTATTGTTTAGTTTATATATTGAAGCTTTCTCAAAACTATCAAAGATTCTTATGTCATTAATCATTTCTTCATTTTATTTTTGAATACTCCCAAAGAAGTATACAAAAATGTCCTCAAAACTCCCAGTTCATCTTTTTTATTGGAAAGCAAAATCAATCAAAATCACAAAGAGAAAAATCAAGGGTAATTTCTACAATGAGACAAGAAAGGTGAAGGGGGAGTGCATTGCAGATCCATAAGAAAAATTCTTTTTGTTATCAAAATTTCTTTATTTATAAAAATCTAAGTCCTTATTTTGTCCCTCTATGGTTAAGTTTAAACTGAAAAAGAAAACATGTATTAAATAATTTCTGAGTAGCTGAATATTTCATATATGTATTCACTAGTGCTATATAATATGATAGCCAGTAGATATATATGGCCACTTAAATTGAAAATTAACTAAATAAAATTAAATATAAAATAATTAAATGAAATTAGAATTTCAGTTTCTCAGTCGACCAGCCACATTCATGTGCTCAACAGGTACATCAGACTAGTGACTACCATATAGGAGAGCACAGAGGAAAGGAAATTTCCATCATCATAGAAAATTTTATTAGACAGTACTGCACTGGTATAAATGAGGTCTCCATGTATGAGACACTAAAATAGTTTTAACATTATAAGCTGACACAATGTTAAATTTGGAAAGAAATGAGTCACCACAGAGAAAATGAATAGTTAAGAGAAAAACATAGCAATTTGAATGATCCTTTGATAGAAATTTGAATTTCTATGTGACAAACTGATATTTTTAGCCAAAGTAGCATACATTTGGTAGTTATAGTAGAACACATAAAATTATTTACTAAAACAGAATGCTCTATTTGAAATATTTTAGACTGATTTTTTAAAGTAAAAATGTAATACTAAATATATTTATTCTGGTCACAGTAAAGGTAGAGGGACCCTGCTTTCTCTGACAGTCTGCTTACATGGCTGCTGGTTTTCAAGGTAGCCCTGATTACCACCCCAGAGGACCCTAAGTGTATTTTTTTAAAAATGTAATCTCTGACCAACCTAGAGGAAAGAGTAATTTAAAAAGAAGATTAAAAAGGAGACTAAAGATAGCAAAGAAATAAGTGGAAGCTACACTAACATCCTCACAGCACCAATCTAGAATTACAACTCCATGGTAGAGAACTCATCCTGAATTACCAGCTGAACACTAGTTGGAGAGAAGCCTTATGACCATAGGTAGAAAGAAGAAACAACTTCATCACAGTGAGACTGGTAGGGAGTGCAAAGGAGGAATGAGAGGGCTGGCTGGGCTACCATAGGCAGCAGCTGAAGTTCCAGAGGGATATTTCAGAGGCCAGGGGTGGGAAAAAGTGTGGGCTAAGCAGCCTACAGCACCATAGCTGAAATAGAACCCAGATAACATCTAGCTGTGAAAAGCTCAGTGTTTCTCTCTGCCAGAGAAAGATGGCTGAAGACTCAGAGAGCCTTTTTAAGGGCCAACACACAAAATTTCATTTGCAGTCACTTACCCTGGGCTCTAACAAAAACAGGGCAGGATGCATTAGAGACAATTAAAGAGAATCTGAGATTGGTAGTTCTGGGGAGAGAACTAAAGGAACAGCCACCAGGATCTGTGCTCTGAGTCATTCTGCAGAAGCCATCTTTCTTACTCAAAGTGCTCCACTCCGAATGGTATCAGCCTGAGGGAAAGTAATAACCCTGCCTGCAGGAATTATTCTGCCCCATCCTGTGGAGCTTAAGACAGGCTACTGATTACATCATGAGGCTATATCATTGATTAGTTTAACAACTAGGCTGAACTCTGGAAGTTCTATGAGATTTCAGCTGACCCTCCATATGACCAAAGGCTGATAAAAGTAGACTTTGGTGCACATACTGGTTCTTTCTGCAACCAAAGAGGCCCAGCAGAGGAAGTCACACTCTGTGTATCACAAATAACTTCAAAAAGGTTGACCAGGACCGGTCAAAAGCAGTGTCACACATAAGTCTGCACCAGAGTCTTTACAGACCTACATAATACATAGAAACAAACACAAAGAATCAGCCAAAATGGGAAGACAAAGAAATACTCAAAATGAATGACTGAGAGAATTCTGCAAAAGAACTAGATGAAATGGAGGCAAGCAATTTATCTGACAGAGAGTTCAGGGTAATGACTATAGGATACTCAGAAGCATGAAAAAAGACATAGAAAAACTTAAAAAGGAACCTGTTAAAAATAAAGAATGCAATCTGAAATAAAGAATACACAAATAAATAAACAGTAGGTTAAATGAAGCAGTAGATAGAAACAGTGAGTTGGAAGACTACGTAGAAAAAAATTAAAAAACAGGCAGAGCAGCAAAAAGAAAAAAGAGGGAAAGTTAAACATTCTAGATGACATAAAGCATAACAACATTCACATCATGGGAACATCAGAAATAGAGAGTGAGTGAGGGCTCAAGAACCCATTTGAGGAAATAATGACCCAAAACTTTCCTAATCTGATGATGGAATAAGGCACACACCAGGAAGGTAAGACAGTCCCAACAAGTTGGACCCAAAGAAGCCTACACTGAGACACATAATCATGAAAAAGACAAGACTTTAAATCAAAGAGAGAATCCTAAAAGCTGCAAGAGAAAAGCAGGTAGTTACATACAAGGGAGCAACTATTAGACTATCATCTGATTTCTTAACAGAAATATTTTAGTCCAGAAGGAAGTGGTTTGATATATTCAAGTTTATGAAAAACAAGGACCTATAACCAAGGATACATTACCCAGCAAGCCTTTCATTTATGATCAAAGGAGAAATAAGGAGCTTCTCAGAGAAGGAAAAGCTAAAGGAATTTGTTAACACCAAACCAGTACTGCAACACATGTTAAAGGACTTGATAGAAGAAAGAAGAGGAGGAGGAAGTAGAGGAAGAGGAGGAGAGAAAGAGAGAGAAAAAAAAAAAACAGGAAAAAGTAGAACAAAATGGCACTACATACACATCTGTCAATAATCACCTTAAATGTAAATGGCTTAAATACTCCAACCAAAACACATAGGGTAGCTGAATGAATAAGAGAAAAAGACCCATATATGTGCTGCCTCCAAGAGACACACCTCAGATCAAAAGATATACACAGGCTAAAAGTAAGGGATGGGAAAAGATATTTCATGCAAAATGGAAAAGAAAAAAAGATGGGATAACAATACTCATATCCAACAAAATAGACTTTAAAGCCAAGGCTATAGTAACAAACAAGGGCACTACATAATGATAAAGGGAACAATCCAACAAGAGGATATAACCCTAGTAAACATTATGCACCCACCATGGAGCATCTAAATATGTAAAGCATATCTTGATAGATATAAAGGGAGAGATAAACAGAAATTCAGACACAGTCATAGATTTTAACACCCCATTAACTTCAATGGATAGATCTTCGAAACAGAAAATCAACAAGGAGATGGTGGCCTTAAATGACACACCAGATCATATGGATTTAATTGATATCTCCAAAGCATTTCACACCCCAAAAAGCAGAATATACTTATATTTCAATCACATATAGAATGTTTTTGAAGATAGAACATGTTCAGACAAAAAACAAGTTTTAATCAATTTAAGAAGACTGAAATCATATGAAGCATCTTCTCTGACCACAATGCTATAAAACTAGAAATCAATTACAAGGAGAACACTGAAAAAACATGTAAAGGCATAGATACTAAATAACATGTTATTAAACAATCAGTGTATCAACAACAAGATCGAGGAAGACATCAAAAGATAACTTGAAACAAATGAAAATGAGGACACAACAATCCAAAATCTGTGGGACACCGAGAAAGCAATCCTAAGAGAGAAATTCATAGCATTACAGGCCCATCACAAAAAAAATAATAGCAAGAAAAAGCTCAAATAAACATTCTAATTTTACACTTAAAAGAGCTATAAAAAGAATAACAAACAAAGCCCAAAGTGAGTAGAAGGAAGGAAATTAAAAAATATCAGAGCAGAAATAAAAGGAATAGAGTCTAAAAATATGATGCAAAAAAATCAATGAATTCAGGAGCTGGTTCTCTGAAAAGATAAACATTGATAAACCTTTAACTAGACCCATCAAGAAAAAAAGAGAGAGGTCTCAATTAGTAAAATCAGAAGTGAAAAAGTAAAAGTAACAACTGACATTGAAGAAATACAAAGAATTAAAGAAAATAGTATGAAATGAACAACTACGTGCCAAACAAGTGGACTACCTTGACAAAACAGATAAATTTCTGAAACATAGAATATTCCAAAATTAAATCAGGAGAAATAAGAGAAGTGGAATAGACAGTTTACACCTAGTGAATTTGAAGCAATAGTAAAATCTTCCAACAATCAAAAGCCCTGGATGGTATGGCTTCATAGGTGAGTTTTACCTAACATTCTGACAAGAACTAACACCTCGTTTTTCAAACCATTTCATAAAATTCAAGAGGAGGGAAGGCTTCCAAACTCATTTGGAAGCCAGGATTATCCTAATTCTAAAACCAGCAAAAGACACTACAAAGAAAATTAGACAACCAACATCCCTGATGAATATAGATGCTGAAATCCTCAACAAAATATTATCAAACCAAATACAGTAATGCATCAAAAAGATCATACACCATAGTCAAGTGGGATTTATTCTGGGAATGCAATGTTGGTACAGCATTCGCAAATCAATAAATTCGATTCACCACTTAAACAAAATGAATTATAAAAACCATATGATCTTATCAATAGAGGCAGCAAAGATTTTGATAAAAGCCAGCATCCATTTATGACCAAAACTCTCAACAAAGTGGGAATACAGATAACATACCTAAACATAATTAAGGCTGTATATGACAAATGCACTGCCAGCATCATAATAAATGGGCAAAAACTACAGGCATTCCCTTTAAGATTGGGAACAAGACAGGGATGTCCACTTTCACCTCCATTATTCAACATAGTACTGGAAGTTCTAGCCACAGCAATCAGACAAGAAAAAATAAAGGCATCAAAATTAGAAAGGAAGAAGTAAAACTGTCTTTATTTACAGATGACAAGATACTGTACATAGAGAACCCCAACATTCCACCAACAAACTACTAGAACTGATAAATGAATTTAGCAAAGTAGCAGGATACAAAATTAATATCCCAAACTCATTTTTTATTCGCCTATAACAAACTAACAGAAAAGGAAATTTTAAAAAATCCATTCACAATTGTTTCAAAAAGAATAAAATACCTAGGAATATATCTAACCAAGAATGTAAAAGCCCTGTAATCAAAAAATTATAAGACTCTGAAGAAAGAAATTGAAGAAGATACAAGAAATTGAAGAAATGAGTAGAAACACATACCATGTTCATGGATAGGAAGAATTAGCATAATTAAAATGTCCATACTACCCAAAGCAATCTAAAGATTCAGCACAATTCTTCTGAAGGTTCCAAAAACATATTTCACAGAACTAGAGAAAATATTTCAGAAATTTATGTGGAATCACAAAAGGCCTGACATAGCAACAGCAATCCTGAGAAAGAAGAACAACTTGGAGGAATCACGCTGACTAATATCAAATTATGCTATAAGTCAATAGTAATTAAAACAGCACAGTATTGACATAAAAACATACACACACATCAATGGAACAGAATGGAAAGCTCAGAAATAGACCCACACCTTCATAGTCAATGAATATTTGATGGAGGAAGCAAGCACACATAGTGGGATAAAGATAGTATATTCAATAAATGGTCCTGGGAAAATTGGACAGATAATGTGCAAAAAAAAATGAAACTAGATCACGTTCTTACACCACACACAAGAATAAATTCAAAATGGATTAAAGACTTAAATGTTAGACCTGAAACCATGAATGTCCTAGGAAAAAACATAGGCAGCAAAATATCAGACATTGCTTGTAGCAATATTTTATCGAATATATTGCCCCAGGCAAGGGAAACAAAATAAATAAATAAATAAACGGGACTACATCAAACTAAAAAGTGTTTGAACAGCAAAGGAAATCATCAACAAAAGACAATCTACTGAATGGGAGAACTTATTTGCTGATATATCTGATAACGGGTTAATATCTAACATTTATAAGGAACTTACAAAACTCAACACCAAAAAAACACACAAATAACCCAATAAAAGGTGGACAAAGAACCTGAATAAGCATGTATCCAAAGAGGACATGCAGATGGCCAATAGACATATGAAAAGATGCTCAATGTCACTAATCATCAGAGAAATGCAAGTGGAAACCACAGTGACATATCATCTCACACCCATCAGAATGGCTATAATCAATAAGTCAACAAACAATAGATGCTAGCGAGGATGTGGAAAAAAGGGAACCCTAGTGCACTGTTGATGAGAATGAAGATTGGTACAACCACTGTGGAAAGCAGTGTGGAGATACCTCAAAAAATTAAAAATGGATCTGCCTTTTGACTCAGCAATCCCACTTCTGGTAATATATCTGAAGGAACCCAAAACACTAACTCGGGAAAAAAACATAAGCACCCTAATCTTCATTGTAGCTTTATTTCTCCACAATTGCCACAATATCAAAAGAGCACAACTCTCCATCAGTAGATGAGTGGATAAAACAACTATGGGACATTTACACAATGGAATACTACTCTGCCATAAAAAAGAAGAAAATTTTACCCTTTGAGACAGTATGGATGGACCTAGAGAACATGCTAAGTGAAATAAACCAGTGAGAGAGATAAATACCATATGATTTCACTTATATGTGGAATCTAATGAACAAACTGATCTAACTAGGAAAATAGGGACAGACTCATAGATGGAGAACAGGATGACTTCTTGTGGTGGGGTAGATTAGGGGGTGGAGGGATTAAGCAAATGGAAAAGGATTTATGGACAGGGACAACAGAGTGGTCATTGCTGTGGGTGGAGGTTATAAGGGGACTAACGGTAATAGAAAAAATATATGATAAGTTTTAAATTAAAAAAAAGAAAATGTTACTAAGTTATCAGACCTAAATTTAATGCAGCAGTGAGACCTCTTCCTATTCAAATGTCAAAATAAATACTTTTAATATCTTAGTTAAATTGGATTTTACATTTTCTTTTTGAAAATAAGCCCTGGTTGAAACAGAAAACATTCCAGCAAAATAAAATTGGCGATGCTATCATGACTAAGAACAGAATCGAAAATGGAAAGCATTATTTAAATGAAATAAGCCAGGTGGTGAAAGACAAATAACATGATCTCGCCTTTAACAGGAACCTAATCAACAAAACAAGCAAACAAACAAATGATAATCAAAGACACTGAAATAGAGAACAGGCTGACAGTGACCAGTGGGGAGAGGGGAGGGAATTTCAGGGGAAGGGGGAAGGGTTTGCAGGAACAAGTATAAAGGACACATGGAGAATAACAAGGGAGGGTGAAAACGGTAGGGAGGTGAGGAGGGGTGGAGGGTGGGCTGGGATGGGGGTAAAAGGCAGAAAACTACTTGAACAATAATTAAAATTTAAAAATGCAAAAAAAGAACAGATTCAATTTTGGAAAGACAGTTCATGGTTTTCACTTGTAAGTACCAAAGATTA
Source organism: Phyllostomus discolor (assembly GCF_004126475.2). Taxonomy (NCBI): domain Eukaryota; kingdom Metazoa; phylum Chordata; class Mammalia; order Chiroptera; family Phyllostomidae; genus Phyllostomus; species Phyllostomus discolor. The sequence continues at coordinate 129,222,610 of NC_040906.2, read as the reverse complement.
AAGATAATATAAGGGCAATGTTATATCTTAATATATTTATAATCATAGGAATCACAAAAAGTTTAGAAATGCCTTTCTTTCTTTTAAGGTAATAAGGGAATTTTTGTGATATATGGCACTATATAATAGGGAAAATATCACCATAAAAATGAAAATTACCTAACTGGCTTATATGAAATTATTATTTAATTTTAAGGCTCATCTGCCTGATGCATAATTTATTAGAAAGTAATAGTTGTGTAAAACAAAATGTCAAAATTGCTTCATTTTTAAATGTAAATGATAGGTTCTTAAATTGCTTTCTAATTGGAAAATGTTATGAAAGATCAGAACTCAAATCCTCTTGGGGAAGAAATATTGAAAAATATTAAATAGATACATCATTCCTCCACACTCTCATTTTATAGCTATAGAATTCCTGTTTCCATAACCTAAATCATATCACCAAAAAGTGTGGCAGGAGTCACTGTAGGATGTCAAGTTTTTGGATCCTGTTTTGTTTTGTTTTATTTTGTGTCTAATTTATCTCCTGCCATACATAGGTGGAGTTAGATCATTTGAATCAGATCAGTTGTGATGGTGTTAACATCTTTTAGGCTTTGGTTTCTTATAGACCAAAATAGCAGTATAGATATAAAACACACAACAGCAACCTCAAAGTACTATGAAGATTATTGGAGGTAAGAAAGACCTTTAGGTAAAGCCTCCCCTTGTGAGGCCAACCTTATGATTAGAAATATGTCTGTGATATAACAGTGTACCTCTATTCATCTTTGTATTTGTGATTTTGGTACTTGTGAGTGAAAAACATGAGTTGTCTTTTCAACTCGATCCTGTTCTTAGTCATGACAGAATTTATTCATTTTATCTGTCTTTTTCCTGTTCAGTATGTTAGAAAACCTTTGAGACTTACACCACTGTTTTTAAAGCACTTGCTTTGAGATCTATTATGAAGCAGTAATGTGGCCTACAATGTGAAGTACATAAAGCATTAACATTTAAAATGGACCATTAGCATACTAGCACTCATTAGTATATTACTGTTAACTTCTAGTTTCATTAGTCATAGTTCTGTTTATTAACTAGAGTGAACACATTGCTGTCTGATTTTTGAAGTGTTAAAAAGCACATATGAAAATGGGGGTGGGGAAACCCTACTGACAAATTAATCCCTACTGAACAAATTATGTTTTTAGAAAACATAAAGTTAGCAAACTTTTAGGGCATACTAAGGGAAAAAAACTAAAAGATTGCAGGAGATCTAATTTGAATTATATCCTAGAAATATTCTGTAAATAGCTACCACTTTTGCTATCCTCACCACCTATCATATTTTATTATTTTTATTAATCTATAGTTTATGATGTACCTTAGTTTATTATAAAGTTGTTTTAACAGAAAATGAATACAATATCTATGATCAAGAACCACCTACTTGCAAACTTAAACTACATTGAATAAATTGATCACCAAAAATATAGTTAGGCAAATCTGCTTTGAAACTTGTAAAATTTTGGAAATTAATTTATAGTCATTCTTTGCAATAGAGGAAAGCAGATTTGAAATCATTATGGTAGAAAATGCCAATATTCTGCAGGAACCAGGGCACCTCCCTAAAATTATTTGTCTGTGTTTTAGGAGATAGAGTATCACAACAGACGACGTTTATTGCTCCTAATAGAAAGTGGTTGCTGGCTGAACAGCCCTTGGATAAAATAGTATAGAAATCTAGGGGCAAAAGCAATGCCAAATAAGAAAGGAGAAAGCACATTACATGTTTCTGAAAAGATAAAATTAAAGGCACATCTGCTGACCCAGCCTTCAGATGTTTACCAAACAAGGAAGCAATACAGTAACATCTTCCTCAAAGAGTAGGTTTGCTTCCATTTAGGATTCTCTAAACCCACTCTTCCTCTTCACTCTTCACTCAGTGCACACAGACACATCAACTTGCCCCCACCTGCACTGCACCTGTGGGACGTGGGACACATGGGGAACTGGCACAAACCAATATGAAGCTCTGGCTATTACTTTGCTTGAGCAATGAAGTCCTTTGGTTTTGACCAGGAGTCTCATGTTTTTGGCCAGCATCCATGGACCAGTAACAAGCTACATTGCCAACTTATAAGTGTATTAAAATATCAGACCCTGCAGAGTTCTTGACTGTTGAAATAGAGCACTGCTTTTAAGAAATATTAATAAGAAAGTATAACCCAAAATATTTTAAATTATTTCCCCATACCTGTTTTAACAGCCAAAACCTGAAACCATATTTTTATTATTAAAAACATGCATACTCAAATGATTTTTAAATAGTCATAAGAATTATATTTTGCCATTAGCAATCATATTAAACCTTTGTAAACTAGAGATTAAGCACTAGACAGAAAATTTCAGAGACTGGGTTTGAATTCTGGTCAAGCCATTTGCTGACAGGTTTTGGCCTCATGAAATTATTTCCAAATCTGTAAAATGGCCATGAGATACAGAATGTTCCTTATACAGTTGATTTAGGTTTTTAATGAAATACTGTGTATGTGTAAGCAGTTCACATACTGTCACCTTGTGGCCTCCCAGTACATGCTTATAGTGCAAGAATCCAAATGTTCCATTGAATGGAATATCATTACCTTCATCTTTAAATGTGTATGTCTTCCATATGTACATGCTGAGGTTTCTTGTTTGATTTTTCTGGTCTGCTTTAAAAGTTAAGGTTAGTCAGAAGCCTTTTAAAAGATCCCTAAGAGTTTCAGATGCTCTATGGGAGACAAGATTAGTCAGTCACAGTGAAGATTAGGAAAAATGGAGCTCCTTACTGGTGGGCCAGAACAGGAGACCCTGGAGACTAACAGCCCTGAGCAACTCCCAGGGTCTCCCAGCTCTCAGGGAACCCAGCAGACTAGAGCCTTCCAGAGCAGAGCCCTGGGTCCAGAAAATGACCACCTGCAGATGAGGAGATCGGGGCCCAGACGGTTAAGATTTGCCAAGCTTGTAGATTCTCACCTCTAGTAGTTCCATATCATATTTGCTGCAACATGTGAAAATGGAATCTAGGAGCACAGCCCTATACGAAGTAGTTCTGTGTTTGCATCATAAATGCTAATCGTCTAAAAAAGAACATTTCCAGGATAGAATTTAAGGAATGCTATCAGCTTCTCAAGCCTTACTAAAGCAGATTCCAGCGTAGTCTAGCAGTTAAGGCATTTATCTGACTCATAAGCTTCTTTACAATTCTGTCTCTTAATAACAAAAGCTGCTACTTACTGAATTAAAAAAAAATGAGTTAGCGTCCCCCAAGATTAATTTTCAAGTGTAGAATATGCATATGCATGGTTGTCAGAAATGGTCTTGGAGTTCCTTGGGAGCTTTTAATTTCCAAAGATAGAATATGCAATTTCCAGCCTTCACATTGAATGTATATTTATGTGGGGAAATTGTTTAATAGCTACAATCTACCTAGGAGATGAAGATGGAATAGAGTATCTCTCCCCTTGTTAGGGGCTTACTCATTGATTTCCATAGAAAACTCAGAAAATGGAAATGTTGCCTCAATGAAGGGCTAAACTGTTAGGTGCAGTGATTTTCCACTGCCTGGGTAGACCCTCATGCTATAGATAGTTTTGAACATATAGAGTTGCCAGAGTGAGTGAATGAGCTGACCTCTTGCATCAGCAACAAAAGCTACACATTGGGAGGCACCCACTGGCACACGGTTCCAAACGAGCCATTCTTTCAATGCCAGAGAGAGAAGGAAGACACTATTAAAATCCTTCCTAGTTTATGGAAAGCTCATCTATATGACATCAAGCTGAAAATGTATGATAAAAATGTAGGGAGATAGTCACATCAAATAAAACTTTAAAGAAACACAAGAAAGTGTAAATAATTCACAAGCAGATACTTGTCATAAACATTAGTCATTTACAACCTAAGGCAATATTGTCTACTAAAACATTAGTATTCTATATTTAGTTTTTGTTTGAATAATATTTCATGATATGCTTTAAAGTTTAAATTATTATAATAAAGTACTTTTGTAGTATCAAGAGATTATATATATGAGGTGGGTATGCTATGCATTTTGTGGTCTAACTCATTAAGAAGGGAACATATGTTTATGAGAATTAACACTTCATAAAGAAAGTTAAATGTCAAGTTCCTATCTGACCTGTTAATTATATTCAATGACATTAAAGGGCAGCATTTGCAAATTGCTTCTGCTCCTAGTATTTTAGTGTTTGGTGACAAATTTATGATCTTGACCCTCATAATTAAATTACTTAATTCTGGAATATTTTATGGCTCTTGATTGCATGCTTGACTTTATTTTCTTTTTCTCTTGATTGTATTAGACGATTCCACACTATTTCCTTTTATTTTCATACCCACTGACCTTTTACAGAAAATAAAAACCCAAAATGAGAATAATGACCAAATGCTAAGTCTGTCACTTAGGCCTGTTAAATTTAAAAGTCTTCCAAGAAAGTGTGGTTATAAAACAGAATCAGGGTGGCATTTTATATCACTGAAATTTTCAAAAGATTTTCTTTTGGAAGCCACAATAAATTACTAGCATCACAAGATATTTTTGCTTTCTCTTTAGCTGACAAAGACATGTCTGTTTTATAGTTTCTAATATCAGTATTAGGTTTAACTATACTTCAAATATACATACAAAATGGCAATTTCATATGGTCAAACTTCTTAAAATATTAGCCAAATATTATGTGAGTAACATAATATTTTAGAAACATGCATTTTTTCAGAAATGTGGTGAGAGATGTTCTCAACCATTTTGTGATGATTTTCTTTTCCGCATTACAATATATCTTCAAAATAAGTCCACAAATAAATGTTGGTGAGAAAAACTCTTTATCTAGAAAAAATTAGTACATAGCTTATTTGCCAATATGTTGCTATTTTTGTCAGAATTTTTTGATTTGGTATCTATGGTTAGAGTACTCACAGGTAGAACCAGAGATTTTCACAGCTCAATGTTAAGAAAGTCCATTTACATGGGGATTTTATAATAGGCCTTTCAAGCTATAAGGTGTTTTTTTTTAATAAATTTTAGGCTGATTTTCTTTTTGTAGTGGGATCTTCCTATAGAAAACATGATTGTATTTTATTACAGCTGATGCTTGTGTCTTCATTTCTTAGTGATATGAGGACCAATTAAATAAAAGGAGTGGGGCTTTTAGTATTGTGTTCATGTTGAACATGGTGTAGCCTAAGCTTTTCTCCTCAGTAAACACTCAGAACAATGGTTATTTCAATTGTCGGCTCTGTGTCGACTTCCAGAGCTATAGCTCTAGTGCAGACCATCTGAGCTTCAAGCTCCTTATATTCGATTACCTAAAACCAACTCTCCGTGGCATCAAGGTTACCTGCTATAATTCTATTCAGTGACCGCCTGCCCAGGGAGTATTTACTCCTATGGAAGAAAATGCCATCAGACAAAAGATCCTTCACAAGTTTCCATACACAGTATCAAGAGTTCAATGAAAAAATCACAAAGCATGTTAAAACCAATATAAAATCAACAAAAACCATAAGAAAAAGTAAAGATCAAGGTAATTCAGATGTTGGTGTTTTTTAGTGACTATAATTAACATGTTCAAAAAAATAGAGGTAAACAATGGAGCCTAGTCCCAAAATACCTGAAAATTTTTAAACAGTAAGATGGAATTTATGAAATGCAGACCTGTAAGTTGTCATCCCACTGCTTGAAACTTTTTCATGCTTCTTTGCCTGCAGGATACATATAAACTCCCTACCATGTTAGAGGGAAGCATAGTAGGGAATCCTACCTATTTCTTTAGCCCAACTGCCTACCATTTAGGAATTCTGTGCTTTAGTTGGATCCAACTACTCTCAGGTCACCAAACACAGTGCTTTCTTTCATGTTGCAATGCATTCACACCGGATGTTCTTGGAAATTGGAATACTCTCACACTACCTGCTTAGAAAACATATATTTATATACAAATAACCACCTCGAGTAAGGCCTTCCTGAGAAATTCTCCTTAAAACCCTCAGACAGATTTAGAGATTGCTTCCAATGTTCCCATAGTACCAATTACATGCTCTATTGAAACACTTTCCATTTGTATTTCCACTATTTATGACTCTGTTAGTCCCCTCTAGTGAGCCAAGAGCAGTGGTGTGCTAGAGCCGACTTCTGCTGGCTCACAAGACCCCCTGTAATATTCTGAAGAATTTCATGAACTAGTGGTTAAACACAGCCATTATTAAAAATTAAATTACTTAAACTAAAAATTAAATTAATTATATTAAAGGCAAAGATAGTTCATATTTAAAAACTAATTATTATCTAATTATTTATGACAATTTATGCTCTAACCAAAATGATATATAATGGTGGTCTCCTATTTATCTCTTTCCAAATCTGTTTTTAATGAAATCATATTGTTTGAAATTAGCCATTGTAAGAGAATTTATACCAAAGATATAGGAAATTCTAAAAACCAAGACTTAATCTTTTGCTATAATGATTATACAGACTCAAGAAGACTATGGAGAAATGTTAATGTCAGTTCAACTTAAAGCTGTGTTATATCTATAACCTTTACATTGTGAATAGAACACAAAATTGAGAAAATATTTTTCTAGTATGTGAAAACCATCATACAATTTAGAGCAAAGTTGTTCACATCACTGACAAATAAGTAAAGTTCTGACATACATATTTGAGGTTTTCCTTTTACTCGCCAACATAAATGAATATTTCAAGGATTTCTATCTACTCTGTGGCTTTTCTGTGTAAGACTTTAAATAAAAGTGTAGACCAAATGGTAAAGCTAACCGTTAGAATTAGAAACAATGTTACTATATAATCATCATATGAAATATTTCTAATTTAGCAGTGATTGATTTTAGTCAATCCATACCTATACTGGAAGAAAATAGTTTTTTGTGCCAATTTAAAAAATTCAATACATATTTATTGAGCAAATACTCTCTGAAATACACTATGCTAAGCACCACAAGTATGTAGTCCTTGCTTTACAGGAGCTTGAATTCTAAAAGGAGAGAAAATTATAGAAAAATACAGTGTGTGTTTGTATATTCTAAATGCCAGTGAGAAAAAAAAAACACAGGCTATTAGAATTTAGAGGGTAGAGATTTGCCATATGCTTGGAAGGAGCAGGAAAAATTTCCTAAAGCTTGTGAAATACAAAATGGCCTTTAAATCAGTAGCATTTACACAGATGGAAACTACCCCATACCACAGGGGAAAAATGTGAGATGGAAATCATGAATGAAAAATTGAAGAAATCTAAGTCAGACTCAGAAAAACTCATATGTAAATAATAGCATTATATAAAGAGTAAACCAGATGGAGAAGAAATAACATTTTTAAAACATTCTTAATTTGATGAAAATATTAGTCTGCCAATTAAATGAGCTCAAAAGGCTTACTGAAGATTATTGTGGAAACTTTTACTTCTACACATTTTTTGCGTATAATTCCGAACAAAATAAAAAGATCTATAAGCCTCCAGACTTAAATGAAGTTATGGATTCATGGGGTATATAGAATTCCATTTCAGTCAAAGAAACACACCAGCAAAGGTCCAGAAACAGAAAAACTAAAGGTTTTTTTCAAAAATAGGGAGTAATCGAGATGAATGGCTAAACCTGAGAGTAAAGCCAATGACCGCCAAGGGGAAATAAAACTAAATGACTCACAGAGTGAATGATAACTTTCTGCAATGAAAAATCCACATTAGTTTTGTTAGCATTAAGTTAGATAATTCGACTCACTACACAGCATTATTTTATTTATGAGATTTAAAGACCATATAATGCATAACAAAGTAAATAATCTTTATTTTGCTTCTTTCTCTTCCTTCTTTCCTTTCTTCCTCCCTTCCTTCCTTGTCTTTTTTAAGCAATAATAACTACATTGGTTTTATAGAAAGTTGACTACAATTTAAGAGTCCTATATTTTATAGTTTTAATCTTAATTATGATTACTATTAGTAGAAGGGAAAACTCCCAATGGGGTTGTAACAAATACGTTAGCACTACCATTAGGTTATCACAAATGTTTTTATCTACTCATAATATTTTAAGTAGAAAAAAATTATTTTGAATTTCTTAAATTGTCTTCATTAATAGTGATCAAACTTCTAAATAAATCCTAAAGAAGGTATTGGTACTTCAATGATATGCTGAGTTTAATTATCAAGCATAAAATCTAACTCATTAAATATTATTCAAAGCTATGTAGAAATAATTAATCTAGTAAAACCTGATGTAGTATAACTCACCAAACATATAAACTAAATTAAGGTCACATTATTAGAAATAGTATCACAATCAATCAGACTGATTGCTAATGAGTCTTTCTACCATCTTCTGCCTCAGGGGTATGATGACGGCTTTGGGGGTGAATATGATGACCAGACCTATGAGACGTATGACAACAGCTATGCCACCCAAACCCAAAGGTAAGACATTTGCTGTCTAAAGCACATCCTTCCCAGTACTATTTCTAATCCTGCTATTTTGTTTCTTGTATCAGAATATCAGTTATGTTATGTAAGATTTTCTAGTAGTGGTTTTTCTCCATTGTTCTTCTGAATTAAGTTGATTACTAGACTTTGAGAAGTAAAAGATAATAACTTAAAATAGTAGTGTGTGCCTTGGCTGGTTTACATCAGTGGATTGAGTGCGGTCTGTGAACCAAAGGGTTACTGGTTTAATTCCCAGTCAGGGCTCATGCCTGGGTTGTGGTTCAGGTCCCCAGTAGGGGGCTCATGAGAGGCAACCATACATTGATGTTTCTCTCCTTCTCTTTCTCCTTCACCTCTTTCTCTCTAGAAAAAATAAATAAAAATCTTTTAAAAATTTAAAAGAATAGTAATGTGTTATTTTGAGACATGATGATTATTATAACCAATCAACTCATTAGCATACCTGTAATTAGTAAAATATGTTATTTTCAAAGATTATTTGATTGAATACATAATTAAGACAACAGTGAGCTCAGGCTGATGTGGCTCAGTGCATTGAGTGCTGGCTTGTGAACCAAAGGGTGACTAATTCAAGGGCACATGCCTGGGTTTCGGGCCAGGTCCCCAGTAGTGGATGTGTGAAAGGCAACCACACATTGATGTTTCTCTCCCTCTCTTTCTCCCTCCCTTCCCCTCTCTCTAAAAATAAATAAATAAAGTTTGTCTAAATTTTTTTTAAAAAAAGACAACACTGAGTACAAGCTACTTGTTTAATGTAGCTATTTCCCCCTAAAATGTAATTAGTATTTGTAAAACAAAAGATAAAGAAATGTTATTAGTGCTTTGCAAAGAGGGAAATTCATAAAACTCCTTAATGAATTAAGAATCCCTTCCCCCTCTTGATGGGTCTCTAAATGATTATTGAATATGTATCATTAGATTGACTCAAAATTTGTGATATTGATAAACTTTTACCTTTTTTAGAGTCAAATTCATTTAGGTATTCTTTACAGACAGTAAATTTTGCCAATTGAGAATACAGCTGTGTAAGTTTGGCAAATGCAAGCCACCAAAATTAAGATGCAGGGCATTTTAATCCATCCAAGATGTTTCCTTTTCTCCTTTGACAGACAGCTTTTCAACTGAGGCCTTGGAAACCATGACTTGTTTTTTGCCACAACAGTTCTGACTCTTCTAGAATGTCGTATAATTAGAATAAAGCAAGACAAGTATATGTGGCCTCCTGAGTCTGGTTTCTTTACTTAGCATAATGCATCTGATATTTATTCATGTTGTGCGTATCAGTGTTCTGTTTCTTGTTATTGTTGTATGGTGTTTTGTTGTAAGGATGTACTGCAGTTTCTTCCTTCATCAGTTAAAGGACATTTGGATTGTTTCTGTATTTTTGCAGTTATGAATAAACATAAAAACATATGCATTTTTAGAAAAATCAATCACAAGTTTTTTCTGAAATAGTTGTTTTTTTACTTAGCTTCAGATTTCATGGAAAAGTTGGAGTCCATATACTATTAGTTGATTCTCCCTACTCATGATTGATAGAAACCAGTATAACTCCTTGTCACAAAATCATTATAGACTTGATCACTTATCAATCAACTTTATTGGCACCCAAAGAAGTTTGGTTGATTTTTAAGTAATATTTGGAGGAGAGAAGATGGCAAAGAAAGAAAGAACTATATGGTTGCTGTGGGCAAAAGGGAATCTATGTGTACTGCATAAGTGTGCTTTTTTCATGGCCTGAGGGACAGCATAGGGCAAAGGGTCAAGGGCAGTTCTGTTTAAAGAGAATACTGTAGGCAGTTAGGAGAAACATGAGTGTGAACTGATACCTTTAAAGCTAAACCTAACATGAGATATCATTATGGCAATGACCATCTTCAACTTTGAGTAACTGGCACATTTATAGTAGGTTAAATAGAAAAGCCATCATGAGTTAAGAGCTTTTACTATGGGTAATATCTTAAGTGTCCCAATTACCTACTGGAACACAGCACAGATATTCAGGACTAGGGAAAGCTTTGTATCGCATCACAGACACGGTATTTGCCACTTGGCTACATATTTAAAACAATTGATAACATATTCAACTAAATAGCTAGTACATCACCATACGTTAGGACATAAAAAATAGTGATAATAAAATTCCTTAATTTGTTTCAGAAACTGGTAGAAAACATGACCACCACACACTACAAACACAACTAGAATAAACAGCTCTGTAGAGTTAGATTCACCGTATAGAGATTTTGGAATAATTTTCTGAAAGTGAGAAAGTGTCTATGTCTTTCTTCCTGTTTAATTTAAATGGGTTTAACTGACACTAAGGGAATAGGAAGAAGAAAAATTGAGAATTAGAATAGTTTATCTTTACATATTTAAAAAGTGAATGCTAACATAATTGAACACAATTATGTTTAAAAAGCAATGGCAATATGGAATAATCCTGGAAAAAATTTATCTTGTTTAAATAAAGTATGATTTAAAGTATGATTTATATCTTGTTTAAATAAAGTATGATTTTCTATGTGCTTCTGCTATCTTCTTTTTTCCCTTTACTACCCAATCGGTTTTCCATCGCTAAATTCTTTGCCCACTTCTAGGTCTAGCTCAAATCTAACTCCTCTGAAACGTCTTTCCTTAATCCTCTTTTTAATGAATAACCTGTTTATGCCCTGAATTCCAGTAGCACCATACCTTTTTTCTCTATGGTACTTTCCATCTCTGTCTTACATCGGGATCATTTGTGTACATATTTCTGATCACCCTACTACTTGCCCAGAATCCTTGTCTGATCCCGCCTCAGTCCCTCACAGTATCTAGCATTGAGACTGTCACGGGCTGTGTAAATTCAGTAGATGACTGTTGAATACATGAATGTCAGACCTAATGTATATCTGTACTAAGAAGATTTAAAACAAGAACGTCATCCCTCTAAGAGAAAACAATACTTGGAATTATATGTATCATATTTACTGACAAAATGCATATGTGTTTTGAGATATCTTAGTGCTAAACAAGAAAGGATAAAGAAAGCAGGTCACAGAATTAGTTGTAATGATACCAACCAATATTCTGTATTATAATAAAAAATAAAAAATACTTTATATTCCAATAATTATAAAATAACTATTTTATTAAAAACATATTTTCAATACTAGTATAGTGTATGGCACATTAAAGTTTCTCAGTAAAGATTTGTTGAATAAATGAAATAAAAATAAATAAATGTACTAATGAATGAATGAATGAAATTAACACTATTATTTCAAAAACTCTGTGTGGAAAAATTCTTGACTAAAATATTAATTTATAATACAAATGGATAAATACTGAAAAATTTTATTGCAAAATGTATTAAATCTGTACTTTTAGATTATTTCTATTGATCTAACTATGCCAGCAGATGCTAAGATTAACAGTGCAGTTAAATAAACACTTATTATATAATTAGGGGTGCCAGAAAGTATACTTACCATATAGTGCATTTATTTTTAAATTTTTATACATTTTAATATTTTCCCCTAATAATTTGTTTAAGAAGGAGTCATTTGCAAACTGTGTGTATATTTAAATGAATATAAGTGAAACAACTACTATTGGATAGTCAGTTCATTTTTTGTAAGAATCAGTCTATAATGGTTTCTTTTTCAAGTGGCAGCTCTTTATTTGGACTTCAGAAAGCATGATTTGGGTTTATGGAGGAAAGTGGAGAAAGTTTCTGAAGAAGTGGAATAAAGAGGACAATACAAGCATAATACTTCTCCTTCACTTACAAACGACTATTACCATATTTTTCAGACTATAAGATACACCTTTTAACCACATTTTTTGCTTCAAATTTTTTTTCCTATTTTCATTCTCTAAAACCTAGCTGTGTCTTGTGGTGTGGACCCCAGATACACCTAGGGTTTAGAGGAGGAAAATAGGGGACAATTTTTTGAAGCAAAAAATGTGGTAAAAAACTGCATATTATACTCCAAAAAACACGGTATTTTAGCATTTTCATGCTAAACATCAGAAGAAATACTGATTTAGAATCTTGAAGGTAAGACAATAGATTATGAGTGACTTAGCAGAACTAAGATGAAACATGAAAATCCTTAGAGAAAATGATCTTTAATTGACCAGATAGCATAGGTGAATATAGAATGTGTGGAAATTGTAAAGCAGAATAATTGAATGAAATTATTCAGATGCCTAAATGAAATAATTATATCATGTTCAATAGAGTCTAAAGGAAGTTCACAAGGTAATAACCCTACGAAAGTTCACCTGGAGTTCAAAAACTGTAACAATTTTCGTTAATCCCCACCTTTCTTGTAAGGTGTCTTTAGTAATGGGACAGAAAAGGAATTTCACTGAAGATGCCTTAAGAGGCAGCTCAACTAACAATCTAGTGAGGACTGGTCTCCAGCCATCATTTTTTTTGCCCTGTGTCCATAACAAAAAAAAGCGAAGAAATAGGTTGATGAGTTTATCATGCAAGCTTCAAATTGCAGGACAGAATTGCAGTTGTCAGGGAAACTCAATGACTTGAAGTTTTTGCCTCAAGACAAGTTATATTCTGTGATTTATACCTTTAATTGGACCAAATATTAAATTCTATTCATGTTCTGATGCCTGATTTTTAATGTAATCTTCAAAGCCCTTAATATTGTCAGAAATTTTCTGAAATTATGTAAATTCACAAGGTTTTACCAACCAATTGGTTTTTCTCAATGCCCAAATTTTAACCAAGAATTTATGTCAAACCAAAGCATAAATGTAGAAAATGATAATTTTATGTACACTACTTAAAACCAAATAGTAATATTGCAAATGAAGGTCAAAAGACCTATTCCAATCTTTAATTCTAACAGCAATTTAATTTGGATGCAAAATGTTGAGAATTTATAATTTTCCAGTGTAAAATTTTTTAACTACAGGTTGGAATAATAAGCAAAATATTAAAATGGAAGCTTTTGCTTTCTTTGAAGCCTGAATCAGGTGAGACACTCACACAACCTAGGAAAAGACTCCTCTTTTCTGTAGGTTAATGAAGGAAAGTTCCAAGAATGCAAAGATACTTCTTCCTCTGACATGGAGCATAGTAGTTCACAAAGTATTCCAGGATGAACACCCACTTTGAATATCTGTATGGATATTTACACTGGGGTCTACACAGCAAGGAAATAAATGAGACTCTTAAGTTATGATAATTTTGGGAGAGTGTAATAAAGAAACTACTTTCAGGGGCAGAGTACAGTGAAACTGCAGGGACTAGTTTCCCTGGGGCAAGGTATTTGCCACCGAAACTAGGAATGAAACATACAACACTGTCAGAGAGGCCTATTGGGAGCTGATAGAGAACAGCAGCCATGGCCATCTTGCAAGGAGGAAGCTCCAGGAGTTAATACCCCTACCTCATTCACCTCTCTCCTTCCAGTCTCCTACTGTTGATCCCATTGGCTGAACCCATTCAGAGTCAGAGGACAACAGACCCCATTGATGAAACTGTCATTAGTCATCCCAGGGTTTAGGGAAGACTCGAGAGAAGAGTACAAGTGGGGAGCCCAATTTCCAACATTTTTATTACACCTCCAGCAACTAGTAATTGTACATATTAGTTTCAGTTACTTGAAGATATAAATAATGACATGAAATTGGTATATGCTGTATAAACAGTAATGCTTTTAAATGAATTTGTGTTTTATTAATGAGAGAGTATCTGTATACTTTAAAAAGGCAGAATATGCAGTGAATACACGGGTTCTTGGACCCCCTTGCACAGCTTCTCAGCACTTCAAGATCAGAGCCCACGCAGTAGGAATGTAAATTCTTCAGAGGCCCTTTGGAACTAATGATACACACAACTACATCAGCTTTGTGTGGGCTGCTATGCTGATCATTGAGACCACTTTATCTCATTTAATCCTTGCAACATTTGAGACGTAGAAAAAAAATGAAGCTTAAAAATATTAAACAACTTCCCCAAGTTCATTCAAGTAGTAAATGTTGGATTCAAAATAATATCTGCTAACTCCAGAGGCCTCAGACATAAAGACTAATAAACACTGTCTGGAATCTAAATCAATACATTGATTCAACAGGTTTCTGTTATGTAGCCAAACATGCCAGAGGGAATATGCATTTAATATACTAAGAATGGAACAAGCTATCTGCATGCTTCCCAAAGGGCTCTGACAAAAAAATCAGTCTGTGCAAGAAAAGAAAAATGAAATTATTTTACATTAACTACTGTTTTTAGGCTATAAGTTTAATGTGATAGTAAGAATCTACAGAAGCCCTTCTGATGAAAAATTAATGTAAGTCACTGCAGTTACCCATTAATTTAATAAAGGTTATAATATTAAGTATATAACAGCTTGTTCTGTTCATTTAAGTGGCACTATTTGCTATAAAGTGACTCAAGTGACTCACCCTCATTTTGTAATTCAATTCTCTTATGTCTCAAACTATAGTCAATGATAAGACTGAATTTACAGATGATTTTTGAATTTGAGATATTTTCCACAGTTATTGTACACGTTAGCTGTGTTTTAATGCTGTCTACAGCCTCTGCATGCATCAAACCTGAATTTGATATTGTTTATTTTTTACCTCAAAGAATGAGAATCCAGCCCTTGATAATATACTATTTTTATTGTTCTCATCTGACATATTTTAGGCATCCAGAATAACTTGTTAATTTCAGAAAAGAAACTATGTTTCCTCAAATTATTCATTATGTATTCATTGTTATTTAATCTTCTATTAATTTAAGGTTAATTTTGAGAATAACTAAACTACATGCCTAGTCAATTTTTATTTAAAAATTTACCATTAGAGTATTTTTGTAAGACTTTAAGGAGAAGAATTATAAAAAACATTTTCCCAAGTCATTGGTGTGGCAAGTCTCCCAAGTGAACTTAAGGAAGTGTCCCTGTTAGTGACTGAAACCTGGTTAATAGTTGATTGAGATCAGGACATGTCAGCACACCAATCATTTTCCTCATCAGAGTAGTGCCGAACTGGAGATACCCCTCAACAAGAAACAGGAAGGCATCAGGCAAAATGTCTACCAGATGCTTCATATTCAGAATTGCTTATACTTTAGAAAGGCAGTACTATGCATATACTATATATTTGCATGTTACCTTCAGTGGCATTAGTACCAAAACATATATTAATATTATTGTTTTGAAATGTATGAATAACAATACTACGCAGAATGTACATATCTCTAAATAGCTTCTTGTCACTTTAGATAGAGTTTTGTTGCCTAATAATATCAGATACCCAGTTAAAGGAAACAATTTGATTTCAAGCTTTTGGACTTACATTTGGTATCCAAGTGTAAGTAGCAGTAGACTTGTATTATATAATATTCACTTAGATTGAATTATAGATGTGTGAAAGAAGCAAGAAAGATATTTGAAAGGCTAGGCAAGAAACCCTAGACCAAATCTAAAGCAAGTAAGTTTCTAATAACAATAGCTACAATACAGAGTAGGTATGTGAAGGTATCTACATTATCAAATGAGGTGGACAGTTTTATCCTCATGTTACAGAAAAAGAAATTAGGACTCAGAATGTTTACCTTGCCCAGTACTTTATAGCTTACTAGGTAAAAGGCCAAGCTTTGAATTGATTCCTGTCCAGTGCCATATTACTTCCTAAACATTTTACTCTTTTTTAATATTTCAGCTTATTAAGAAACTCTTAAACTGAAGTAACATCTCCTTTCCTATAATCTCCATTTATATACATTGATCACTAATTGGCTTTGTCAAGTTACACATAATACATTGAGCTTTCTTCCACATACCAGCCTTTCTCTATGAAGATGGTGTCCTCAGTCAATATCCATTCAGAGTTTGAGAGTGCATTCTTGGCTATAATTCTTCATCTTCCTTTGCTCACACCCTTTGCTATATAACTTTCCAGTCCCTCCCAAGAAAGAGGCAGAGTATGGTTTCCTGACTCCTCATTATCACATATCTTGCCTTAGCTAAGATAATAATGCCACTTCTAAGCCTACATGTAAAGAACGCTATGAGTTTCTCACTTTCCCTCTTGCCATTGCCATGAGAAGTGCTTCACCAAGTAGCTGCTGGGGAACCCTCAGTCTGGGCTCCAGAATGAACACATAGGAGCCCAAACTTAGTGGGATCAAGCACAGCCCCATCCAAACTGTGAGCAGAAACCCCCGCAAGCCCAGACTACATCAGCGAACCTCCAACCCAGCCAAAACACATGACCTAAATAATTACTTGTTGTTGTATGACGCTAATATGTTGTGATTGTTGTGGAACAGTGTTACTGTACCAGTAACCAGCCATTATCCAGGGTGAATGTCCAGATGGGCATGGTTTTCCTAAACTTGTCCTGGCACATTGTGATCCTTATTTCACCAAATATCCTAATCGCTCTCTTCTAAAACCACTCCAGTTGTCCAAGTGTCCGCTGTAAGCTGTGGCACAGTGATCTTGAGGAACATTATATCAAGTGAGGGTTGACTGGTACAAAGAAATGGCACTGTTTCGTTTTGTGCTTCTTGCTTTAAAGCCCTTTAACATTGTTGGGTTTTATTGGATTTGTTTTCAACTGAAAACCTAGGTTCTTTCTAAATGAACTGCTGTCAAGCAAGTTCTAACACCGTCCTGCACCTTTGCACTGATTTTTTTTTAACCTAAACGCAGAAATATACATTTATCTCTCTGACAGTTTACCTTTTTGTTTAGGCCTATTAATTTGTAGCTATGATTTGGAATACTAATTCTTAAAACCAGCATGTTAGTTATACTTCCTAGCATATCTTCTGTTTCTTTATCAAGTATTTTTCAAACAAATGCTGGCAAACAGAGAGTACCAAGGACAAAGTTCAGTAGCAACATTTAAATTGACATTGACCACTAATTACAATTCTGTCAGAGCAGTTGTAAACATAGTCACAAATCAGCATGGATGTGCTGTCAGCCAGTTTGCAGATCATTCACAAAGGAATTACGTAGTATTTTAAAAAGTACTCATTTACTTAATAAACATTCAACAAATGTCATTGTCCTGGACCTATGTATTCAAAACAAGTAAGACATAGCCCAGATGTTGGTTTATTCACAAATAGTGCATCAGAAACATGGCAAATAAAATTGTGGATTTCTGGGGGGCCCTGCAGGTGATTCACACTCTTAAGAACAGGGCTCGAGAATCTGCATTTTTAGCACAGTTCCTTATGATGCTTATATATACTAGTTATTAACAATCACTGTGCTAGAGGAAAAGGCAGGTTATTTTTAAAAAGTTCTGGTAGAATGAGAGCTATTCTGCATGAAGATGTGAGCAAGATATTACAGAAGGCTGGTGGTGAGGGGTGACATCTTGCCTGGGAGGTTGGATAAAGCATTAATAAGAAGCTGACCATTGAGCTGAATCCCAGGAAGAGGCATATACTTTTTGAGGTAAAAAAGTAGAGCAAGTTCCTCTGGATAGAAGGATAACCATGGTCAGGGGTATGGAGTCATGAAAGGACCTATGACTCCAGGAGGCACTCCACATTTCAGGGTGTAGGATATGGTAACAGGGATTGCTAGGGAAGAAACTAGACAGGTCATTAGAACATAGAAAATGTACTTCTCTGTTGTATGAAGGAATTACCACCCACAGACTGAGGATTAGAGAAGAAGACATTAAAATTCATAAACACAATTCAGTTCAAAGCATGCAACAATGGCAGTGCATGATAGAGCCTCATCTGATTTAGTTATATTAAGTTGAGAGTTTCTAAATGAATGTGGCCTTGTTTCTAACACACACACACACACACACACACACACACACTTTTCAAAGTGAAATTCTTGTTACCAATTCATATATTCTTTCCCCAAACTTTATTTCATGTACTTAAATTTCCAAAAGCTGGTGCATGAGGAATAATTCTTTAATAAATAAGAAGTTATTCTGGGATATTATGCAACACAGGTGAGATTCCATTTGTGATTTGAATGAAAAAAATAAAAATTACCATTAACACATAACAATAGTGCAAATAGCACCAATGAATTCAATCTCAAAATCAACTAAAATGGTGAAATAACTAGAAAATATGTTTGTGTTTATAGTACTGAAATCTTGCTGATACTCATGAATTATGATTTAACCAAAGAAATAATGTGTATGCAGTTAAAATTATGTCCATTTCAAACTAAGGTTCAATAGCTTCTGTGTATTTGTACCAAAGGCCTGTAACAGTTCATTTAATAACGTCTTGTACCAGTGAGCTCAATTAATCAGCCAGTTGAAGGTCTTATTTATAGAAAAAATGCTATGTTTAAATTAAAATTCCACATAGTAAAACAGAAGATTAATGTTTTGTTACAAGATTGCTCACCCCTCATTTATGTAATAAAGGTTAAAAGTAAGCAAAAACACAAGTTGAATTAGAAAAATTGATTAAAGAGTATCTATGAAAAGAGACCATTTGCAGAAATGTATGTGCAGTGTTGAAGCCAAAAAGCAAGAATATATTTAAGTGTATTTCTCTCTCATTTGGGGCATGAAACTGCATTCTCAAAACATCCATTTTCCATAAAGGACATCATTGCAAAGCTGATCATAATTCTACCCTAGATGCCTTATATAGATCATCTATCTTGATCCTTAATCTATGAGCAGAACAAATATGTCACTTCCCTCGTGAATAATCAGCCTATATTTCATCCTGTGAACATTAAATTCCATCAACTGAAACTTAAGAGGGCATGTATGGTTATGTCATGTTTCAGAATATTTCAAGAAGATGAAATCTCTATCAGCACTGCAACCTTTATGAGTATGAAAAAGAGGAGTTTTATGTCTATGCCTTCATTGATTGGACAGTCACCCATTATTAGTATTTATTGAGTGTCTGCTCTGTACCAGGCAGTTCCCAGGGGGCTGTCACAGGTTATCTCATTAATACTTGAGGTGGATATCATTATTGCTATATTAAAGGTGATGAAACTAGAGTTCACAGAGATTAAATGATTTGTCTAAAGTGCATACTCAATAAAAATAGCAGCTCTGAATTTAAGTTCAAATACCTTTTTCTTTGTACTCTGTGTATCTTTCCTTGAAGAATACTGATTTACCTCCAAATGGATCAAAGAATGGAGGCTTTACTGTTCTCCTGAAATTGTGGGCTCTTTCTCATAATGCTCATAGTGAATGAGCATTATGTCTCATAGTGAATCTTTGAGTGGGAGTGATTTGACTTTCTCAAAACAAACTGGCCAAAAAAAAATATTGTGGTGGGTTATTGCATTTATCTACCTATACATTATCTATCTATCATCCATCAATCAATCTATCTATCTATCTATCTACCTATCTTTCTGTTTATCTATCTACTCATTCATGTACCTATGTTCAATATATATAGTTTACTACTTAATTTTGGAATATACAAATTTATATTTATTTGAAAACATGGCAGTTCTGTGTCTGCTGACACTATTAGTTGAATGTGATAAATAAATAAATGATTCAACAAAAATTGCAAAATTATTTCAAAACTATTTATGCCATCTTGATGGAATTTTAAAGACACCTTAGAAATACAGAATCTAAAGAACTGATCTTTTTCATTGTTATAACTCTGTGAGAACCACTGATATTAAAGCATGAAAAGAGTATTTGCAATTTAGTTGAAACACATACACACAAGAAGAACATATTTCATTCAATATTGTTGGACACAAATTATCAAAGTATTTTAATTTGTAAAAAAAAGTTTTTAAATGGAGTTTCATTTCTTTTAAATCTATTCTGATTATTTCTATATTAAATTCTATAAAATAAAAGTTATAGAGAATAATTTAAGGGTTCAATGTGCTTTGTTTTTATACCAAGTTTTTATTTACTGACAATATAAATGCAATGATAGTGAACTTTCAACAAAGCAAATGATCATATATGTGAATACTAATTTCTAATATCCGGAAAGTTAACTTGTATGTTTTAATTCTCTAGTTGTCATCAGAATAAATATTAAAATTCCTGAATGAAAATGAAATATATAAAATATATACACATAATGGTGGCTGAATAATTTAAGCTCTCTACATTTTTAATTTTTAAATGTATTTATTCCAGTGGTTTTGGTACTCATGATTTTAATCTGAAAGTAGGAGATTAAGAATTTTAATCTCCTCTATATATATAGAGAGAGAGAGAGAGAGCTGTTCACTCATTTTTTACAAGTTACACAAATGCACAGACACATTTTCTTTCCAATGCTTTATCCTTATAATTAATTTCATCTAATTGTGTTTTATATCTATCTGCTTTAATAATTCACAGTATTTCATTTCAAAACCTTGAAATCAATTGGTAACAGCCCAATGAATACTATGAGTCTCCTATCTACTTATGGAACTAAGCATGACAGTGGATTCAGAGACCAGTGCTTATTTGTGCAATTTAGTTATCAAAATTTAAGGTTTCTTTCAAATAAATTAATGCTTTTTTTAAATTACTGTGTTACTTAAATTTAATTCAATAATTAGCATTTAATAATTGGGTGAAAATGTACATTTTTAACCTTTACAATACTGTGACTAGTACTCTGAGACATTTGTGCTACTTGATATTAATGTGGAGATTCTTTTATTTTTATATTGGAAATGTCTTTCTAGATGTTATATAGATTGTGATCAATGAAGGCTGGAGAAAAGATCTGACATAAAAGATGTACAATGCAGACAGAGAGGGAAGTGAGCTCAAGATACAACCCCAGGAAAGACTACACTTAGGGTTTGGCATGGAAAAAAATCTGTGCCAGCTGCCCTTCTCTCACCAGCCTCATCTCTGTAACTCACCTCTGCAAAGTGCTCACTCTCACCACTTTTATTTAACACAGCCTTGGAAGTCTAGTCAGAGCAATTAAGCTAGAAAAATAAGTGAAGAGCATCAAAATTGGAAAGAAAGAAGTAAAAATATCACTACTTGCAGATGACATGGTAATATGTATATATATATATATATATATATATATATATATATATATATAAAACCTTAAAAACTCCATCAAAAACTGTTAGAACTAATAAACAAAATTAGTAAAGTTCCAGGATAAAAAATCAACATGCAAAAATCTGTTTTATTTATATACACGAATAATGAACTATCAGAAAAAATAAATAGCAAATAATAATACCATTTATAATTCTATTGAAAATAAGACCTAGGATAAATTTAACCAAAAAAGTGAAACACCTGTATATCAAAAGCTGCAAGAAATTAATGAAAGAAATTGAGGAAGACACAAATGCAAAGATGTTTCACTCTCATGGAGCTTAAGAATCAATATTGTTAAAATTTCCATACTACCCAAAGCAATCTATAGATTTAGTGCAATCTCTATAAAAATTCCAATGACATTTTTCAAAGAAACAGAACAAATAATTTTAAAATTTGTTTGGAACCACAAACCTGAATATCCAACACAATCTTAAGAAATAAGAACAAAACTGAAGGCATTATACTCTCTGATTTGAAATAATATTTAAAAACTACAATAATCAAAACAGTATGTTATTGATTAATACAGATCAATGGAACAGCATAGAGAGCTCAGGAATAAATTGACATATATATGGTCAATATAGTGAAACTCGACCACCATCTTACACTATACACAAAAATTGACTCAAAATGGATCAAAGACTTGAATGTAAGACCTGAAATCATAAAAATCCTAGAAGAAAGCAGAGACAGTAAGCTCCTTGACATTGATTTTGGAGGTGATTTTTTTTAATTTGATACCAAAAGCAAAAAAAAAAAAAAGGTCGGACTACATCCATCATACTAAAAAGTTTCTACACAGCAAAGGAACCATCAACAAAATGAAAAAGCAACCTACTGAATCAGACAAAATGTTTGCAAATCATATATCTGATAAGGGGCTAATATCCAAAATTTATAAAGAAGTTATACAATTCAATTGCAAAAAAACCACAAATAGTTCAATTTCAAAATGGACAGAAGAGAAAAAATATTCACCAGTACATCTGATAAGAGGTTAATATCCAACATTTATAAAGAACTTATAGAACTCAACACCAAAAAAACAAGCAACCCAATTGAAAACTGGGCAAAGGACCTAAATAGACACTTCTTCTAAGAGGACATACAGATGGTCCATAGACATATGAAAAGATGCTCAGTGTCACTAATCATCAGAGAAATGCAGATGAAAACCACAGAGAGATATCATCTCACACCTGTCAAAACTGCTATCATCAATAAGTTAACAAACAACAAATGCTGGTGAGGATGTGGAGGAAAGGAAACCCTTGTGCACTGTTGGTGGGAATGCAAATTCTTCCAGCCACTATGGAAAGCAGTGTGAAGATACCTCAAAAAATTAAAAGTGGATCTGCCTTCTGACCCAGCAATCCCACTTCTGGGAATATATCTGAAGGAATATAAAATGCTAATTCAAAAGAACATAAGCACCCCTTTGTTCACTGCAACATTATTTACAATCACCAAGGTATGGAAGCAGCCCAAGTGTCCATCAGTAGATGAGTGGATAAAACAACTATGGGACATTTACACAATGGAATACTACTCGGCCATAAAAAAAGAAAATTTTGCTCTTTGCGACAGCATGGATGGACCTGGAGAATATTATGCTAAATGACATAAGCCAGTAGAGAAAGACAAATATCATATGATTTCACTCATATGTGGAATCTAATGAACAGACTGAACTAACAAGCAAAACAGAGACAGACTTAGAGATGGAGAACAGATGACAACTAGAGAAGGGGTAGGTTAGGGGATGGAGGGATAGAGCAAAAAGGATAAAGGACTCATAGAAATGAACAACAGTGTGGTGATTGCTGAGGGAAGAGGGTATAGGGACTAAATGGCAATGGCAAAAATACAGTAAAGATTAAATTAAAAATAAAATAAACATGGGCAGAAGGTCCAAATGAACATTATTCCAAGGAAGACATACAGGTGGCCAACAGGTACATGAAAAAATGCTCTATGGCATTAACATCAGGAAAAATTAAAGTCAAAACCACAATGAAATATCACTTTACACCTGTTAGAATGGATATGCTCAAAGAGACAAGAAATAACAATGGTTGGAGGGGAAGTAGAGAAAACAGAACCTTTGTAGACTATTATTAGGAATGTGGATTGGTGCAGCCACTATGTAGTGTGGAAGTACCTCAAAAATTAAAAATAAATTCACGATATGATACTGCAATTCCACATCTAGGTACTTGTCCAAAGAAAACAAAAATACTAATTCAAAAATGCTATATACACCCCCATGTTATTTATAGCCTTATTTACAATACAATATCCAAGATATAGAAACAATCTCAGTGTCCATCAATGGGTGAATAGATATAGAAATTGTGAAATAAATACACCCAATGGAATATTATTCCATCATAAAAAGAAGGAAATATTGCCTTTTGCAACAACATAGTTGAACCTTGAAGGCATTATCTAAGTAAAATAAGACAGAAGGAGAAACACATGCATAATTTCTTACATGTGAAATCTTAAAAAAAAAAAAAAAAGCAAGCTTATAGATACAGAGAACAGAATGGTGGTTGCCAGATGTGAGAGGTGGAGGTGGGAGAAATAAAATTTTGAAAAAAATTAATGATATATTACTATATCTTTTCCTCTTTGTATCCCAGATGGCAGTGGTGCTCAATAAATATTTATTGAATGACTTCATGATTTCATGTGGTCACCATTTTCTAGGTAAACAGAAAGCAAATTTTTCACTCTCAATTCCGTAGAAAGTTGAAAAGGATAAAATAAACTCAAAATCTCATATTTTAAAACATAAGGTTCAGATTACCGTAGCTTAAAGTCACTTTGTATAATTTCCCTAGATCATTTTTTGTTCTTTTGTAGCATCTTTTATTCTGTCACCTAGAAGCTTTCTAATTAAATGCCAAATCTACTTTCCCTGATACATCTCAAAAATTTTAGTTCTCTCATACATCTCTTATATATAGTTAGAGGACTGACTACATTTTGTATACATATATAAAATATATATTTTTTACAGGGCTGACTGTAATTGAAGTTAAGTTATGGAAGGAACAAAGAAATTGGTACAGGAAAGTAGAGAGCATGTTTCAAGTAGAACTGAATGATTAGGGCTCAGAGGATAAGATGGCATTAGATTTCCCAGATAGCAAGGGGAGTCTAGGGGAGAGAACACAGAGAGCAGCAGGTGGTAATCAAGGCAATGAATTGTTGGATGACGCTTTCAGGTTAGATGACAGCTGTTTAGAATTGGTATAAATACAAAGCTCATTCATCAGTTGCAAGACTTCAATTCATTTATTTGGTTAATATTTTTTGAACATTTACTATGTGTGATACACTGGGTACTGCCTGTGAATACAATATGATCCAAATAGCCCTGATCTCACAGAAACCACATTTCAATTAGGAAGACAGACAAGTAAAAAAATAGCACATATAAAGGTGAAATTGTAACAATGGCAATTCTATATGTGGGTGCCATACAAGGTCTGTCCAGAAAAAGTCCTGCCACTGTTAATACAACAAAAGTGTTTTACACATCATTAATGTAACCTGGCAGCCAAAGAGAGTGGGCTGGAATTCACACACATGAACAATGACGACTTCACTATACTAGTCTGTGGGAGTGGTAGATGCCTTTGAGTGAGCATGTGTACTGTGTGGTCATCACATGCAAAATGACTGAGCAAGGAGAGCAACAAATCTGCATCAAATTTTGGGTGAAGCTTGATCATTCCTCTGCTGAAACTATTTGGGTGACTCAGAAGGCCACAGGGTGAGCAACTGTTGGTTAGCAGATTCATCACAACAATGTGCACATTCATGCATCATGGATTGTGCAGAGTTTTTTGGCAAAGCATCAAATTATCCAGGTGACTCAGGCCTCTTACAGCCCAGATTTGGAGTCCTACAACTTCTGGTTTTTCCCTGAACTAAAATCACCTTTGAAAAGAAAGAGTGTCACTTTTCAGAATGTCGATGAGATTCAGGGAAATAAGATGGGGCAGCCAATGGTGACTGGGAGAATTGTGTGAGGTCCCAAGGGGCCTACTTTGAAGGGGACAGAGGCTTCATTGTCCTGTGTACAATGTTTCTTGTATCTTGTTCAATAAATGTCTCTATTTTTCATTATTATATTGCTGAATACTTGCTGGACAGACCTCTGCATTGTCAGAACACATTGCAGGGTCTTCTGAGATCTGAGAACACTTCCCAGAGGAGGACATAATTGAGAAAAGAATGAGAATGTGTAGATAATTTTATGTGCTTGGGATAGGCCCTTGTTCTTGATGGTAGCTGGATTTTGCTGAGAAGGAGGTAAATATAGTGGGGGCTCAGATCTCATCTTATCTTTCTAATCATTTCCCGTGTTTTTTGTCTTGTATTATGCAGATAAAGTTGAGAATGATTGTTTGAATACACATGATGAACTAGATAAATGATAAATTATCAATGTGAGTTCTTTTTTAAAAATTTTTATTGAAGTTACTGGGATGACATTGGTTAATAAAATTACATAGGTTTCAAGTGTACAATTGTATAATACATCATCTGTATATAGTATTGTATGTTCACTACCCAAAGTGAAGTCTCCTTTGTAAACATTTATCCCCCATTTACCCTCTTCTACCCCTCACCCCCTTTCCCTGTGGTAATGACCATATTGTTGTCTGTTTTTGAGTTTTTTCCTAATCTCTTTCCCTTTTTCACCCAGCTCTCCTTCCCTCTGACAGCTGTCAGTCTGTTCACTGTAACTATGAGTCTGTTTCTATTTTGTTTCTTTGTTTATTTTGTTTGTTAGATTCCACACATTAGTGAAATCATATGGTATTTGCCTTTCACTTAGCATAATAGCCCCAGGTCCATCCATGCTGTCACAGAGGAAGCCAACAACAAAATGAAAAAACAACCCACCAAATGGAAGATGATATTCACCAATGATACATCTGATAAAGGGTTCATATCCAAAATTTATAAAGGAGTTATACAACTCAACACCAAAAAAGCAAATAATCCTATTTTAAAATGTCCATGTGCATTCTGTCATCAGACACATCAAGGTTCAGATCTCAGCCTCACCACAGAAGGACTGCCTAGCTTAGGACCAGTGATTTAACCAACTAAACATAGATTTCTTCTTCTGTACTTTGCTTAATGCCAATTCAAAAACTATTATGATGATTACATAGGAGAAAGTATGTAAAGCTCTTAGCAGTGTTTGGCCTGTATTAAGTGCTGGAGTTGTATTAGATATACATTTTTATTGTTATCACAGCTATTATTGCTTCTTTGAGGGGAGAGGAAGGAGAGTTTCAAAGAGACAAATTATTTATTGGGTTGGCCAAAAAGTCCACATATTTTTTCCATAAAATAAATGACATGCTTCTCATTTTCACCAATAACTGTGTTGATCTGGATATTTTGAGTATGTTGGCTATCTCCTGTGGGGTAGAATGTTGATTGTTCTCAATTAATGTCTCAATTTGATCGCTATCACCTTCAGCTGGTCTGCCCCGACCATGGAACATCATACAGTGAAAAATCCACAGCACAAAACTTTGCAAACCACGTTCCACATGTTCAGTCAGTTGCAGCACCTTCTCCATACACTGCACAAATCCTTTTTTTGCATTTCAGTTGCATTTTTACTTTTCTTGAAATAATAAAGCATAAATGTTTCATTTTCTCCCATCTTTAATATTAAAATAATTACACAAAAATTCACCAATTTTGGTAAGTGTTAATTAATGCACACAGTTATGACAGCTGTCACAATACAGTCCAACAAAATTGTTTTGAATGAAGGTAAAGACAATTAAGCACTAGTAGAACCATCTTACCAAAAAAAAAAAAAACCTTTTTGGCCAACCAAATAGTTTCTTGCCTAAGGCCCCTCCCCATTTAAAAAAATTTGATTCAAAAAACCAAGTGATAGAAGGAGTAAAAGAATAAAAAAGAAGGTTTAAATCAATAAGAAAGTGCATTTAATAGTAGTGGGGCCTTTCTTTCACTGCAAGATGTTATTAAAAACACTAGCAAAAGAATTAAGCAAATAATATGTCTTTTACAGTTCACACATTTGAGTTTGGGCCTCCAAAATATGAGACTTAATTTATGTATTGCTCTCATTATCTACCAAACTTTCCAAAATACTTTTTTGAACTGATAAGTGAAGTCAACCAGAATTATCTTCTTTTTTCTTGTTTTTAATCTCTGCAAAGATGTTCAGGGTGGGGCATTT
This sequence comes from Phyllostomus discolor, assembly GCF_004126475.2. Taxonomy (NCBI): domain Eukaryota; kingdom Metazoa; phylum Chordata; class Mammalia; order Chiroptera; family Phyllostomidae; genus Phyllostomus; species Phyllostomus discolor. The sequence goes on along the minus strand of NC_040906.2, from coordinate 129,194,815 downwards.
ATCAGTGCAAACTGCAGATCCTAAATGTAACATCTAATGAAATAAAATGATTATAATTTGTGTTTACAAATAATTTATCCTAATAGTCCTCTAGAGTGGCCAGGCGATTTGTATATGTGAGAAAGGTTCAACCTTGTACCTTGAGAAGGACACAGTGGCCACATCTCAAAGGACCTTGTCTTAGTCATTGAAGGAGAGGTCTTTCTTTTCTGTTACTGTATCATCAGCACCCAGAAGAACTTCAAGCATATAGTAGGTACTCAATAAACATTTATGGGATAAATGAATCAATAAGCATATCCTGTAGAATGAATACTTCTCTTCATAATTACTCCTTCCCTTGTGTTTTTACATTTATATTTCTTCTATATCCATGAGCTTGGACTTTCACTATGCAATACTAAGCTCAAATAAAATAATTTCCACTTTTTGTATAGTATCACTTTTTATAGTATGTAAATAGTGCCTAATTTTCTTATGAGCAATACAATCTTTTATTCCATAAATATTTATTGAGCAGCTATTATGTGTCAAACGTTCTTCTAGACCAATCAGCCTGGAACAATGAGAGCAGTGAACTAATGACAAATCAAATCCTATACCAAGGAGTGTTTACATTCCAGAAGTGGTAAACATCAAATAAGGGAATAGACAAATGTGTGTTTGTATGTGTATAATATGTACAGATGTAATTGCTAAATACTAAGATCCGCAATGTATGGTAAAGATGAGTGAATGCTAGTTTAATCAGAGTGTGAGAGAAATCCTTTGTAAATGACTTTCGCGTGAATTCTGAAAGAACTAGAGAAGAGCCCACTGAATATTTAGGAAAGGTGTATTCCAGGTAGTGGGAATACCGGATGAAAAGGTTCTGAGACGGTAATGTGTTTGTCATGTTTAGGAAGCAGCTAAGATACCAAAGTGCCCTGAGCACGTAAGCAAAGGGGAAAGTGGGAGAGGACTAAGAAATTCTAGGGGTTCAGTGTGTACAGGCAAAATAAGATTTTTTAAATTTTTTTTCTAAAGGATTTGGGAAGCTATTGATGAATTCTGAATAGAGAACTAATGTAATCTAATTTACTTTTATAAGAATTACATTGACATTTATGATGAAAATTGAAACCAAGAAATCAGGACATAGAGACCAGTTAGAAGGATATTTTATATGTTTAAATGAGAGACAATCAAAGTAACCATAGTCATAGCTGTGGAGTTGTTTAGAAATATTTAAACTCTGGAAGTATTTTGGAAGTAGAAATGAAAGAATTTGCTATTGGGTTAAACATTAGATATGAGAGAAAAGAAGACTCCAGAGTTTTCAGCAGGAGTAACACTAATTAAGGTGTTGCATTTATAAAGATGGGAAGCATGCAAAAGGAGCAAGTCTAAATTGGAAAGAAAATCAAAATTTTAATATTTTGATATGTTAAGTTTGACATCCAAATGGAAATGTACAGAAGGCAACTGGATATGTGAGACCAGAGTAGAGGGGAGGTGCCAAGGCTGGGCATGTAACTTGGAGACTATCAGAATAGAGATGGTATTAAAGCCATAGGAGCAGATAAGATTGCCTGGGGAGCATCAAGAGAAAAAAATTCTAAAAACTGGACCCTAGTAGTCTTCAGGATTGAGTGGCTGTAAAAATAAAGAGGTACCAGTAGAGAAGAATGAGGAAATGACATGAGCATAGGAGATCCAAGAGTAAGGGCATCTCAAAAGCAATTGAAGAATTTGAGCAACTGCATGAAATGGTGCTAAGGTAAAATGAGGACCAAGTCTTTACCATTAGATTTGAAAATGTCAAGATATTGACAAGAGATGTTTCTGTGGAGAAAACAGCTTGACTGGAATGTCTTCAAAGCATATACAAGAAGAGTCAGTGAAAAAGAGTGAACAGAGTTCATTCTTTTTAGGCAGTTTTGCTGTGAAGGGGCAGAGAAGACGATAACCTAGTAATGGAGATTGTAGGGTGAGGGAGGGCTTTGTGAGGATGGGCAATATGCTTGGATGCTAATAGGACTGATGCTTTGATGAGGGAACTGATGGTGATGACAGTCGTGCTAGGGGAGGCCTTTGAATAACTCGAGTAAAAAATGGAGGAAGAACACCTTTTTCTCAGTCATTAAAATGTAGAAGAATCTAGCAAAATGTTAAAGTAAGAAGAAATAGCTTATATACTTGAGAACTGTATGGATATGCTATGGGAAGGCTAAAGAAGAGTATAAATATTATTTCAGTGTTTGGAAGTGAAGATGAAATTATGCACTTTTTTAGGATAACAGTATTAAAAGCTATATACTATTGAGCAGATTGTCATCTTATATACCACCTTTTCTTGAAAATAGACCTTTTATAATTCTCCTCTTGACAAATTTTGAAGATTATACTTGTATTTTAGGGGAAATTTAACTTATAAGTTGAAGGATAGTGATAAAGAAGTACTGTGGTGGCATGGGAAAATTATAGCACTCCTTGTCAGTAACCTGTATTTTTCTTCCTATTTCTTTAGAACTGTGTTTTATGCCTAAAGGTTTTTGGGATACTACTTTAGCACACATTTTGCTTTCAAATTCCATGTGAGTTTCTGGGTGGATCCTGATTCTAGTAACATTGATTGCTGTCTAAATCTGTTGCAGTGTGCCTGAATACTATGACTACGGTCATGGAGTAAGTGAGGATGCCTATGACAGCTACGGTAAGACCTTCTCTTTACTAAAACTGTGAAATCGGAACATCCATCAGTCACTGACAACTCAGAAATTACTTCTGTCTTTCTCCCCCCAGTTTTTACAGAAGTCCAGACTAAATTGATTTATGTAATTCCAGGGTGAGATTTGATGTACGGAGCCCGTGCCAGAAAATTGGACAGATCAATTTTGATCAATATTTCAAAAGCAATTATTCACAATGATAGATCATTTTCAACAGCAACAGTGAGCATTCTGAATAGTGTCTTATATTGTCCTCTCTGTCCATTGTCTGACTCATTGATTTGACAATAATCATATGTCTTTCCTGCTTTCACAAAGAACATCAAAGAAATATACAGTTAAAACATTTTAAAACTTTTAAGGACAGATATTAATAGCTTTCAAATTATTTACCATAGTGTGCTTAGTTCTTAAAATTGCCAGATAATGCTTGACTCATAAGAATTAATATTCAATAAGTAAATTAGCCTATAAAATTAATATTAAAATACACTGCTTAATTAACATACCTGCCATATAAAATTGAATTGTAATTCAATTCATTAAGATTTTACTGAGTACCTATGAAATATATAAATATAGTACATGACTTTGAAGGGTTGCTGGTTTCTTAAAATATATCTGCAGCATCAACAGTTGACCACCTTGAAAAACAGTCATTTAAATGATTCCAGTTCCAGGTTCTTGTTCAAATAATGCCAAGGCCACTCTATTGCTCTTTCTGGGGAGCAGTAAAGAAGACCACGTAAGTTCCCTGTGTGGGGCTCCACATGAAGAAGGGGTAGCGCTTCATCAGGACAGAGGTTGGACAGTCCAGATTTCAGGAGAAAAGAAGGAATTACACCCTCCTTAGACTCTCAGTCACCAAATCAACTCGACTCATTTCCTTCAGTGAAATATCACCAGGCTGAGCTCAGAAGTAGGAGCACAAAAGTAAACCAATAGTACAGTGATTGCCATTCATAAGCTGATTGCCCGTACCTATTTTCTTCAGGTATTTCTTTATAATACCATATTTTGCTGTGTGTAAGGCACACCCACATTTTTGTGCACATTATACACAGGATTATTATACCCATGGCATGTAATGTACCCATGTATAATGTGCAACCTTGTTTTACCCTCAAAAACTTGTGCAAAAATGTGTTCATTATATATGGCAAAATATGGTATATTGTAATATTAAGTATTTTTATCTCCATTTGATAATGAGGAAACTGAACCACAGAGGTTAAGTCAACTTCTGTTTTTATATTCTCATCAGTGGTTAGAATTCTATTAATTAATTGCTGCTACCACACATGGAGTACCTATTATAGCTCTGTGCTAAGCAATGCATAATGAGGATTAGAAACTAGGAAGATAATCCTCATTACACATTATATGTATATCTATATAATCAATCCCTATTAGCATCCTGCAGGGTACACACTCCTACCACCTTCTGCATTTTACAAATAAGGAACTAAGGCTTAGGGCATTAAGTAACCTGCCTCAGTTAAATAATTAGCAAGTGACATAGCCAGAATGTGAATTCAATTTTGTCTCATTTTGTTTCTGTTGTTGAGGGGGGGCGGAGTTTTGTAGGCCCTAGGAGAAAGAGCAGGATCTACCACCTTAAACTTGAATTCACTTTAAAGAAAAGATGTTCAGCTTAGTGAGATTTCTCTAAATTGTGCCAACTGCTGTCCTACTAATCTAACAGGAGGAAGGTTTTCTATAGTATTTCACAGGGTAAAAAAAGAATTACTATAAAATGAGCACCAGGCTCTCTCTTTCCCAGACTCGAGCTTCTCTAGCATCAATCACATTGACCTAATCTTTTGCTGCTCTCAGAGATCAGGATGTTCTCCAAAAAATCTTAAACATATTTTCAGAATTTATTTCACAAAAATAATAGGTGATGGGTAAGTTTGCATAGGTCCAGCTCAGTTAGTCGGTGAGCTACCACAGAATGTAGAGCTTTAATTCTGTTCTCTCTATGTTTTTTCCACATTGGAGGGAAGGAGTCAAAGGCATCATCTAGTCTTTAATGAGCACAATAATATCCCAAATGCAGGGCTTCTCCAAAGCTATAGTAATGGGCCATCTAGGCTGAGCCGAGAGATTTCCTGACACCCCAGCATTCTCTGAGTTCAACAAAGCAGAAAATATATCTCCATTGTTCCAGGAAAATTCGTAATCAAATGAGAATCAAGCCACATGCCTTCTAAGATTAGGTACTGAGGATGATAGATGAATAAAACAATATGGGCATTTCTTTATTTCATTCAACTTAGTTGAATTCAACTTGACTCTAGTGCACATAGTATTGTCAGGCTCTAGGATACAATGGTGTACAAGATAAACATTATCCCTCTCTGGTTTTCACTGTCTACTGTTGAGAAAGATGGTTTCATAATAAAAAACTAGGCCACATTATAAGCCATGTGATGCAGTAGTTCTATAAAAGGTCAGAAAACATTACTCTCACCCTGGCTGGTGTAGCTCAGTGGACTAAGTGCCGAACTACAAACCAAAGGCCACTGGTTCAGTTCCTACTCAGGGCACATGCCTGGGTTGTGGGCCACAGCCCCAGAAGGGGCACTCAACAGGCAACCACACACTGATGTTTCTCTGCCTTCCCTTCTCCCTAAAAACAAATAAATAAAAATATTTTTTAAAAAGAAAATATTACTCTTAACTATTTATTTAGTGGCTGACAAATCTGAGGCATTGTTCTCAATCTTGAACATTCTGCACTGAAAAATTTCTTGAAGCTCACATTATACTAAGAAGACATTGTTTATAAATCACTTTTTAAAAATGAAATTTCATTTGCAAAATGCCATTATTATATTTTACATGTGGCACATTATCTTGAGAAAAATCATGTCTATGAGATTTGCTTTGTAGTACTACATGCACTGAAATCGATAGCAGGGATAGGGTTGATGATTTCTCTTTCCAAATTCTTTACATGTATTTAATTAAATTCATTTGGGTAACATGGGGTAATAAAATTATATAGGTTTCAAAAGTACAGTTCTATCATCTGCATTTTGCATTGTGTGTTTACCACCTAAAGTCAAATCTCCTTCTGTCACCATATATTTGACCCACTATATCCTTTATATGTTAATAGTATCTAAAGCAATAGGAAAAAGTGTGAGTATAAATTATTGCTTCTCAGACCTAATGGAAATGCAGGAGCCATGGTCAGGCAATCGGCTGGGCTCACGTGTGTAACCTATGGGTTTTACATTGGTTAGTTAGTTAGTCTGTTTGTTTCTTTTCAGAGGAAGGGGGCTGCTCACAAGCCTGGATTCCAGTAGCCCAAGTTCATCCCAACGCCCCATAATCCTCTGGGCTCACTGTAGCCCATCAGTGGTGAGCACTGGGCAACAGAACAGGGGTCGAGGAACTCTGAACAAAAGCGCCTAGGTTTTAAATGATGTAGATGTGAATTAATTTTATTTCATAAAATAATTCTTGCCAAAGGTGTTTAGAAATCTAAGCAGATACATAAGTCTGACTAACATAAAAAATAAGTTACATATTTTCTTACTGTAAAAATAATACACATATACTTTAGGAAATTTAGGTTAACAGGAAAGAAGGAAATTTAAATCACCCTAAATTATACTACTACACTAATTTACTCCTTACTTTTTTGTTATATATTTTATCCTCTTTAAATTTTATTGTATTTTTCCATTACCATTTAATCCCCTTATACCCCTTTCCCCCAGCAATGACCACACTGTTGTCCCTGTGCATGAGTCCTTTCTCCTGTTTGCTCAATCCCTCCACTCCTCTAACTTCCCCCCCTTGATTGTCAGCCTGCTCTCCATCTGTGAGTCTGTCTCTATTTTGCTTGTTACTTCAGTTTCTTCATTAGATTCCACATATGAGTGATATCATATGATATTTGCCTTTCTCTGGCTTATTTCACTTAGCATGATTTTCCAGGTCTATCCATACTGTCAAAAAGGGTAAAATTTTCTTCTTTTTGTGACCAAGTAGTATTCCTTTGTGTAAATGTCCCATAGTTGTTTTATCCACTCACTCACTCATGCACACTTGGGCTGCTTCCATACCTTGCTGATTGGAACTAATGCTGCAATGAACAAAGGGGTGCTTATGATCTTTTGAATTAGCATTTTGTGTTTCTTCAGATATATTCCCAAAAGTGGGATCACTGGGTCAAAAAGGCAGATCCATTTTTAATTTTTTGAGGTATCACCATACTGTTTTCCACAGTGGCTGCAGCAGTCTGCATTCCGACCAACAGTGCAAAGGGTTCCCCTTTGTCCACATCCTCTCTGCCACTTGTTTGTTGATTTATTGGTGATAGCTATTCTGACAGGTATGAGATGACATCTCACTGTGGTTTTCATTTCTATTTCTCTGATAATTGATGATATTGAGCATTTTTTCATATGTCTGTTGGCCATCTGTATGTCCTCTTTGGAGAAGTGTCTATTCAAGTCCTTTGCCCGTTTTTTTAATTGGGTTGTTTGGGCCTTTTCTTGGTATTGAGTTTTGTAAGTTCTTTATAAATGTTGGATATTAACCTCTTATCAGATGTATTGGCAAATATATTCTCTCATTCAATAAAATATTGCTAAGAACAATGTCCGAAGTTTTGTTTTCTTAGGATTTTTTATGGTTTCAGGTCTAACACTTAAGTCTTTAATCCATTTTGAATTTATTATTGCGTGTGGTGTGAGAAAGTGGTCTTATTTCATTTTCCTGCACTTATGTGTCCAATTTTTCCAACACCATTAAAGAATAGACTATCTTTAGACCATTGCATGTGCTTGCTTCCTCTGTCAAATATGGACTAGAAAATTTTGGGTTTGTTTCTGGTATCTGTATTCTGTTCCATTGTTCTGTGTGTCTGTTTTTACATTAGTACCAGGCTGTTTTGATTATTATGGACCTATAATATAGTTTGATATTAAGGTAGCATGATTCCTCCAACTTAGTTCTTCTTTCTCAGGATCGCTGTTGCTATTCAGGGTCTTTCTTGGTTCTATATGTAAATTTTTGAAATATTTGTTCCATTATGCATGTTTTACTTTTAAAAAGAACACAACTTAGACTACTTTATAAAAATTCCTTTAAGATTGCTTATATCATAAAATAAAGAAGAAAGGTTTTCTTTCACTTCTTTTTAAAAATATTTTAATTTTTTATTTAACCTTTATTGTATTTTTTCCATTACCGCTTAGTCCCCTTATACTCCCTCCCCCCAGCCATTACCATGTAGTTGTCCATGTCCAATTATTAGGATTGTGCCTTGAAAAAATGCAGAGTTTAATATATTTTCACATGTGCTATTAGAATTACTGTAAGTATGTTCAGTTGAAGAGGGATAATCCCTTCTTTCGTGTAACAGAAAAGTAAAGAAAATACTTGTGTGTCAATCCATATGGCCATGAGTTTTAGATCTGGATCATTCTCATATTCTCTGTCCTACACAGGCACTAGAAAAAGGACCAAGTCAAATGACGAGAAAAAGATTTTGGCATCATAATCTTTAAGTCTAATTAAATTAATACACATTACATTCAGTAGCTTCTGGTATTAAGTATTACACAGAGGAAGATTTAAGTACAGAGTTCTTGCTGATAAGTTGCTCAACTTATGATATCCCAAAAGGCAGAAGAAAAAATTAAATGTGCATGTGGAACAGTGATTTGAGGACCCATTTATGTCATTTATAGGTTGGTGTTTTGTTAATTTTTCATACCTCAGATATTAACTAATACCCATTTATAGTTTGTCTTTAAGTTCACAGTCTTGTAAATCAATTAACATGTGTTCTAAAATGTAAATCTTACATTTCCACTTACTTGTTCACTTCCATGCTGAATTAGTATTTTTTCTCTTATATTTTGGCTGCATTATGGATACAGATAGATATTCCATCTCAGTGGAATATCTGTATTTTACAAAGAAACTAGCCCCAATTCTGTTTCCTGGATGTACTCCAAAGACAGACAGTGTATGAGGAGGCTCGTGGTCCCTTGCCTTGGACTCCCTCCTCTTCTCTCCTGCTCTAGAACAGTGGGACAAACCAAGGTGGTGGGCAGGGAAGAAGGACTGCTCTCCAGGACAATTGTGTCATGCATTCAAAGGACTCACAGATGGCATCTCTCATTCAGAATTCCTTCAGAAATGGTCTTAAATAAACCACTCGAAGTAAAAATGCAGTCATTCAGTGTGCCACTCATTCTGAATTGTCATACACTGAATGTGTGCACATCACCAGATGAAATTACATTTGTCTCCTTTGGGCCTATAATGCATATTAAAGTAGCAAATATGTTGACTTCTAAGAAAATCATGTATCCTTTTAGGCTTCACAGCAATTAAATTATTCAAGGTATTGGCAGAAATTTAGTATTAAATATTAACTATTCTTATTGAAATATAAATATAAATCTTTTAAATATTTAAATAAATATTAAGACAAAATTACAATATATTATTTATTATATTAATATTTAATATGTTAATATTTGTTAAATATTTCATTGGTGTTAGATTATTATTTAATTAACACTTAAATATTAAATTTCTGGCAATCTGAGTATATTTTTGGAACCTGAATATTTGGCTTATAGGAATTTCAAATCAGTTTCTGCATTTTTTAAATATTCCCTAATTTACTAGTCATTACAGTGGTTTTGGATAAGTCTAATTAGGTCATAATTCAATAAGAAAGCATTTTAAGTACATTACATAGATCAACTTGGCTAAGCAATGTTTCATATAAGAAACACCCTCTAAATTCTCTTCAAGACTGACAGTTAAGAATGGACAGCAATATTCTTTTCTCAGAAAAAGAGCCATTTATTAAAATGTATTTAATGTATGAACTGAAGTGCTAATTATGCATTCGTTCTCTAGTGACATTTTAGATGACAGCTGTGTGGAACCAAGGAGGATAATATTAATACACTGTCTTTAAATCAGTGAAAGCAAAAGAATTTTTGTGCTGTATTCTAGGACAGTTGAGTGCCTCACTTCAAATCAATGCAGAACATGAATGCATTAATTTTGTGTTGAGGAGCTGGGATGATTATTCTCCCAGTGTGAAAATAAGCCCTCCATTGATTAATCTGTAAAACAGCAAGTGGAAATAAAGCTAAGTGGCTAGTGTGCCAGCCATGTGATTCCAAAGCAAAGACTATTTTTAATAGTAAATAGAAATAGAAATTTTAAAAGTGAAGATGAGTTTTCCTAATAAGGGTAAGATTTTATGTTCATCTAAAAAACTAGTGTATACAAACAATTTATTTTTCTTAGAATTTATAAATACTGGCATTGTTACATGATAAGCTATTGAAAACGGTCCTATGATTTATTCAACTTAATTTTAATATAGATTTATGAACTTATTTTCAACTGAAAGACTAATATATTGTATTTTAAAATTCAGTTGTAAAATTAACTTAAAATTTTTAATTTTCTGCTTCATACTATTTCAGAAGTTACCATGAGGTGTATTTCAAATCCAGCTTGTCTTAATAATAAGTGAAGATTATGTTGCTTGGGCAAGAAACAACCAGAAAGAGCAATGCACACTACTTCCTTGCTTGCATTGCTAATTTTGATAACTCTGTTTACAGTTTCAGCTATGTTTTGGATTATGCACTTCTAAATTCAGCAATTTTAGGCAAAATTGAAAATACTTTTTCAATATTTTAGATCAGAGAATTATTACCTTAATTACAGATTTTAGATCACCTGGTGAGTACTGAAAAAAATACCAATGTGTCAATTACCACCCCAGATCAGCTATAGCATAGTCTTTGAGGATAAGAGCTGGGGATCAGTTTTAAAGACTTCTGGGTGATCCTGTTACAAACTAAGGTTGAGAATAAAATGTAGATAGATACATGCATCGGAGCATGATGAGCAGTAGCCTATGAACTTAATATGAATGGTCAAATCTGTGCCAGGCATTTGCTGTCTTGGAGCCAGCACACGTTTTATGCAGACCACTTTTAGAAAATTAGGTATTTTGTCAGTAAACCCTGTATTATAAAACCTGGCATTTGAAATTCACACTTAAAAAACTAAATATTTAGTTAATGGAAATAGAATTTAGTCCCTTTTTGAACAACTGTGTGTTAAACAGTTAAATCCCAGAGCTAATTTTGTCTAAAATTTACCCAACAGATAGAGGGTCCACAAAAATTATAATCCACATGCATCTAACAGCTCTCTTTTTAAGACAAGAAAACTAGGCATAGGAAGGTTTTTTATCTTTTTTTTCTGCTGAGTTAATGGTGCAATCATTTTAACAAGAGAAGGGGAGAGTTGAGAGATCTATTGTCAGAATCTTGGGGTGAACAAAGAATGCAAAAAAAGTATATTCAAATGGTATAGATTTATAGTTAGAATGTTGAGAAAAGGAACTGTTTTTAAAACACAAAGTACACAATGCAAATTATAAAGCTAAGAATATGTTTTCCTTGCCTGTGTGGAAATACACCAGCTATGGAAGTATGTACCCAGGAGATTGCTGCCTTAGGAGGTCTTTATATAATTTCCAGAGTTTGGGAAGATTTTATGTTTATTAACAAAGGTCATGGATTAAAAAAGATAATTATTCTGAAATAAATGTAAAACATTGCATTTATCAAATATGTCATAGTTTATTGAATGACTCAATAGGAACTGATAAAACTATGCCAGTTAAAAATGTAATTATAATTATTGATGATTTAAATGAAAGTCTTTTTGTTTTGAACAATTGATTTAACCATAGTGGTACATTGTCAAACTGATAGCTTAGTTGGAACAAGATGTGCCAGAAAAAATAAAAATAATATAGACTAGATAGGTCAGTCTCCCTGAAGCCTATAATTATGCGGGAAGACCTCAGGAGAAGGCCTCTCATGCTCGGCTGTGTGCGGAAGCAGACAATAGAAAGATATCCCAGGAGACAGGTCCAGTCAGGGCGAAGAGCTAAGATTCAGGCTGCTGAGAAGATTGGGGAGAGCAAACAAAAGAGACTGGGTGAAGGAGTGTTTCATAAGTTAAGGGCACAATTCTGTCCAAAACTGCCCTCATGTCACAATCAGTCACAAGTTTAGGAAACCCCAGGCCACCCTTTCTTCTAACCAGCTGACCACAAATTTGATGGTTTATACTGTCCCATCAGGTTTGATAATTTGTCAGAACGACCCATATACCTAAGTAAAGCACTATACTTACAATCACGGTTTCATCATAGCAAAAGGATAGAAAGCAGAATAAGGCAAAAGGAGAGACACAAAAGGCAAGGTCTGGGCTAGTCTCCAATGTGAAACTTTCGAAATCTTCAGGTCTGCACCATTTCCCTGGCACCCTGTTGTGTAACAGCACTCAAAGTACTGCCAACCAGGGAAACTGGTTTAAACATAAATGTTCACACTGTTTCTATGGTTTCATTCTGTAGGCGTGATTGACTGAATCATCTCCATCTCCAGCCTCTTCCTTTCCCCAGTCTCGAAGCTGGTATCACATGATCAAAGCCCAACCCCCCCTAATTTCATGATTGGTTTTTTTGGCATGACTAGTCCCCATCCTCAGTCACCTCATTAGCATAAATGATTAGGTGTGGTCAGAGGGATACACTATGTATCCAGTTCCTCCAAGAAATTCAAGGTTTGGAAGTTACCTCACAGTAACCAGGGACAAAGGCTAGCCTAGGTTTTTGTGAAGCAGGTGGTAAGATAAGAGCACCTACCAGAGGCACCATCCAGACAAAAGCCCAGAGAGTTTAAGAGCTGGTTAAACAGCTAGTTTAACATTTTGCTGTGTTTAAGGCATGATTTTTTTGAACACCCATAACTTAGTGTTGGTCTGTGGATACACCAGGCTCATTTTTGTTCTCAAATATAGAGATAAGGGATTCAGGGGAATAAGACAATCAAATAACTACAAATTCAGTGTCTTCATCTGTGAAGCTATGTCACCAAGCCTTCCTTCTCCACTGATAAAGACTTTATTGAAATTCTTTGAAAAGGGAATTATTATTTTATATCAACATTCTTATTCTTCCTTCCATTATTTCTCATAAAGCCTTTATATATATTTCAAAAATAAAAGCCTATGGCTGAACTCTGTAAGCTTTTGATTGATTCAGGATTTTATTTAGCAATAATAAAAGTATTTTTAAAATTGAAGTCAAACAAGGTTCTATATCATGTCCAATTATTATTCACCGTATTTTTTCTGTACCTTCCATTTTGGACATCCTTCCTTGAGCTGGCATCTTTATCTCCTTGTTACTTAGATGAGATCTTAATTCCAAAGTAAGAAGATAGATACATATTTATTTAAAATTTTGAGAACCACTGGCCTATATTATTGGACAGCTACAAGATATATATAGAAAGTCAAGAATAAAATATAAGTTTAAATTTTACATATGTAATTTGTCAGTTATTAATAGATGGTAATTAGAAATGAAATGGAACAAATAGAGTCAAGTTATTATGAAATATGATCATCTGTAAAATGTAGAGTGTAAGAACTACTAAAACCAAATAAATAATTTAAAAACACCACCACCACCACAGTGAAGGGGTCTTATACTAATTACAATGTATTTGACTTACAGTGATTCTTAACATTCCAAATCATGGTAGCCTCACCTGGAAACATAGAAGCTTATAAAAATCACCCATTGGAAAGTAAACTAATTGGAAAGCTATTCCTGGTACAGCCTCGAGTTTGTTGGTCACTGTTTTTAATTCTCCTGGAGTTCACAATCAGAAGCAGCAGTAGTTCAAACAACCTAAACGTTAACACCAAAGGTAAGCTCATAAGACCACACTGTGTTCTGGAGATTAGGTGTATATATGAAGTAAATGTGGCAGTATTAAACAAGAGTGAGTACAAAAGTAAAAATGGGCTTAAAGAAATGGGCCTAAGATTTCCATACCAAAACTGAAAAAAGAAACTGGATTTAATTCCCAGCTTAAAAAATCCAGCCATGACCACAGACCCACATTACACTGAATCAAGTTAAAGTTAATAGAGAACTATCAAGCACCAATTAGCAAGTCTGTAGGCATATTTGGAGAATTTTACCCTCCAAAGTTTTCATAATTTTCCTTATTATAGATTATTCATATATTTATCAACTATATTCCTAAATTTGCCCATTCATATCTTCAATAAGTATACTCTTTAAGCATTTATATTTGTTACCTATGTGAAGTTTGGACTCTAGAGTTAGTTGTTATTTATTTGTTTCATGGTTCAGGTGGCCAAATGGAAACCTCTGCTATTAAAAGCCAGCTTAGGATTTTACCTAAAAACTTCTTCAAAGATTAAATGGAACTGGCTCATCAAAATTGGATGAGAATTTTGGTATTTAGGACAAATTTGCCAGTAGCAAGAGAGACTCTTCTTAAAAAGTACCAAAAGATCCCTACCAGAAATCATTATCTTTCTCAAGATGACTCAAAATAAGCAATCCAAGAAGGTAATCTGTAAACTTTTCTTTCGTTAACGAAATCTTTACTAATCGAATTACTAACGAAATCTGTAAACTTTACTAATCGTTAAAGAAATCAGAATTGTTTTTCTCAATACATTAAGTAAAATGAAATCATTCACTTCCCAAAATTTAATGGGTACATAAATTTGGGGTATTTTGCACTTAAAACCTTAAAAGGATTTGTTCTCCTGATTCCTTCTTCTAGTTAGCTCTGAGCCTATTTCTTTGCAAAAATAAAAAGACTTTCTCCCTTAGAGAAATGTGTTTGAATATCTTAACTTTACCAACAACACTCCTTGTATTTTCAGAACCAAAGTGAAAAATTCCAGTTGTCTAGGATGAAATTAGGGATCACATCAAGTTAGGCCTAGCATGGAGTTCCTTGCCAAGGTATTTGGGTTTGATTTTGAATGTGCTGTAAAATTAGTTGAATAGACCTAAACAATAGTACTTGGTAAAGTACCTCTGGCTAGAAGGTGGAGAAGAATACAGTATATGCATACATACACACACACACCCCCCCAAAGAAGGAAATACATATATAAAATATATATAATACTAGTTATAATATATACTATTGCACATATATAATAGCATGGATAAAATTATAGAAAGGCACAAAAGGGGACTAGCTTTCTAGACAACTGTGATAATGGCTTTCAGTGAAATAGGGTTAGTGAGGATGGAAAGCAATGGATGGATTAAATATATATTAAGGAAGAAAAGACAAAGCTTGGTTATTGCTCAGGTCCCTTGCGCAAAAAGAGAGATTGTTAAGATGCCAAGAGTTTTTGGTTGGTAACTAGATAGCTGGTAGGTAGTAGCATCATTTGCTGAATGGGAGACTTGGGAAGACTATTAGGTAGTATGGGGAAAAAGTTCAGTTTTGGAAAAAATTGACTGGAGACACCTGAGGAGATATCCCACAGGAACTTAGATATACATGTCAGAAGCTCAGAATGGTTTGTGACAGATAAAATGTGTCATCAGTATGTAGATTAAGAGACTTGCATAAGGGCTCTTTCAGCAACAAAAAAAGCAGAGTCAGAATTCAAATGCAGCCTTGGGGGCAAGACTCTTGGGACTCCTGTTCAAAGTGATGGATCCATCTGGGGCTTCTTTTATGGGCACAAAAAGTGTAAAATATTTAAATATAATTAATTTTTTGAATAAATGATTACCAGGTATCTGCCATGTGCTTCATAAGATTCTGAGTTAAACACAGAGTATTTAGAAATGCCCAGCCCTTTGTTATTCTCCAAGTGGATTATCCCAAATGTTACTTTTTTCTAATGGGAAATATCTAGTTAAAAATGGCCACACTGTTAAAAGCTCCCCATAAACTGACTGAATTTCCTGAGAGCATAAATGATGGTGAACTAAAGTTAACTCTTCTTGGAACGTAATTCATTGTGTTCATCTGTGAAAACAGATGCTCGTCCTATGTTTCTCCTTCAATAGTTATCCTTTTTGCCATATGCATCTTAAAACAATAAACTCATCAATTGCAAATAGTGACCACACAAACTGTATGGATAAAATGGTTGAGCTATCAATATTTTTAAGTGCTAAGCACAGAGCAGATAACCCTACCATCTTCTTTGGGTAAATGAACATCTAGATTTGCACTTCAACAAATTTAGCTCATGCAGCCCACATTCTTGTTAACAAAAATTAAAGCTACAATTTCACTCATTTAGCTAACTGTTTTGTTGTTGGAATCACCAAGTATTATATAATCCAAGGGGAATGAAATAAAATTGAGTCCAGTTATGCAGGAAAGAAAGGGAAGGAAAAAGAAGTGACAGTCAGGAATTCTTTTAGATGTAAGATGCAGTAGAAAGATGGTGAGACTATTAGAGAGAAAAAGTCTGAGTTATGGTTTCCTCATCTTAAAAAGAAAGGCACCAGTAACACCTATCTTGCAGGAAAATTGTATTTGCTAATAATATCCATAAAATACCCAGCACTGGGCTTCCCCCTTAGAAAAGGTGATGGTAATATCTTCATTTTTAAATAGGATAGATATTTTTTAATTATATAAGGAAAATGGATATTATTATATGAGTTACAACAACAATAAAATATCTAACTGAACATATTTTCTTTGGGAATAAGTAGCCATAGAATAGCATGTAAGTGTATATTAGAAAGATGCTTTTACATAGAGTGATATTCCTCAGAAAGATCAGAAACTTAACTGAGACCCACAAACACGTCTCAATGGCTTACAGCTAGTGTGCATTTGCATCAACCTGGCTGTAATGCTCTTGAAATGACTGGCAAACCAAAACACTAGAAGCCTGTGGTCGTACAGATTAATTTAGGTTTTCTACTGTAGTTGGGGTTTTGCATAGTGCTTCATAGTGTACCAAAAATAAATAGCATGAGCCATACTCTTTTGTTGTAGTTGTCTAAAAGAAAAATTGCGACTCTTTTTCAGATCTCAGAAATATAAACAGTTAGCTATGTAGGCCTACCAAAGTGTGAATGTAAGGGCTGTGCCCTCAATAATATTGATGATTCCTACATCTTTTCTGAACTAATCTTTAAAGTTAATTTACTCAGAAGGTGGCATTTTAAACCTATTTTCAGAAAGAAAAACATTGAAAGTGTGCTTTCAAGGTACTTAAATAATGTCAACTTTTCCTAAATTGGCTACTTGTTCCTACGCTTCATTTTTCCCCCCTACTAACCTCCACATTTACAGTATCTCTGGAACAGTCAGAGAAGACTGTATTGCAACTTTAAAAACCATCCAGATTTTTCTTTCCTGCTCTGAATGCTCCCCAAAGCAGCTGGTCCCCTGGCAGGAGTGAGAGCACTTGGAGAAATGCACACCACTTAACAGTGCTGATTCTGCTGACAGCCGAGTGCTTGCCTGAGTGCAAAAGCTTTTTGAGTCACTAGAGTAACATTTAATGCATCAGAAGAGTTACCTGGGTAACCTACACCTCTTTATCAAAGTAAGATGTTCCTCGATGATGCTTATTAGTATGTAATGAAGATGCACTCTATGGCATTCTGTAAAACTTGACTCAACTAAGTAAAAAAAAAAAATCAGTGTGAGTTCTAAAATTAGAGGTGGAGTAAGTTTTAAAAGAATTATTGAATGTGGGAGGAGGGGGTGGGTAGGGCATGGGGGAATGATGAGGGGAAAACAGGGACAGCTGTAACTGAACCACAATAAAAAATAAAAAATAAATATTGATACATTTCAAATATGTGCAACACTCTAACCTAATTGCCAACAATGTGTTTCTGAAGAAGAGTCCTGTTTTACTTATTTTGTATAATTGATTCTAGTTAGTGATATCATTTACTTATTTATATGTGCCTTACAAATGTTTATGGTGTTCTTGCTTTGTATATGTCACCTTGAAAGGTCTCTTCCTTCATAGATCTTAGAATTCATTTTAAGAAACAAAGCCAGATGATAAAGGTAATTAATACAGGAAAGTCTTTAAAGAAAATGGGTTCTCTTAAATAGGTTAAACAGTGCCTGAATTCTTAGTTATGCTACATATTTGCTCAGAAAATTACTTTGAGATGAATAAATCTAGACTTTAGTCCAGGCTCAGCTGAATGGTAGAAGTTAGTAGTAGCACCCTTCTCTAGGCTATCCCCAGCATTCTCTTCACATACCAATTATAATTGAGCTGTAATCTGTGAAAGTTCAAGTTACTTTTGTCCTGCAATCTCCTTAAGGCTCCTTAAACTACCCTCATATGTAGGGCTAAGTACAATGACTGGCATAGGAGATCTTTAGTAAAGAATAAAAACAGAAAAAGTTTCCTTTATGAATGTTTTATCTTCCCCCTTTGTTTCTTATTTCATATACAAATGGTACATTAAAATCCAAATTAGGAAGTCTAGAGTTGGTGGGAATTTGATCGAGTCACTTAAACTCTGTTTCTCATATCCTCATTTGCTATTTTCAGATCCACAATTCTGTAAACCATTCCAGTAATTTCAATTTGGCAGACAGTTATTTTTCACCTTCTCCAAGCAATAGCTTACTTATTTGCTCAATTCACATGCATAGTCTGGCTAGTGCTTCTCACATTACAGTGATCCTGACATCGAGAGGACCTTACTTCCTTTACCATTTTTCAGAAGGACAAGGAAAGATTATCTTTAAATTTCATTGACTGCAATAATTTTTTTAAATAACATCCTGGAATACCTCATGGGAATAGACACAATTCTCCAAGATGCCAAATTTTACATGAAGCCCTAAAATATTTCAAATCCACCTTGTCTGCTGAATAGGAGAATCCCTAGAAGACAGGTATATTCTAAATGCATTCCTGGGCCTTTGTAACTTCAAATTTTAGAAAATTATGAGGACTTTATAATAATGTATCTCTTCCTTTGGGTTTTTTCCATGTGTAAGCTTCCATGGTAGATTCAAGTTAAGATGCTTTTAGATTTCTAAGAATCACTTCTATCTCTGATATTACTGTGTAGTAAAGAAACCTAAGAGCTTTGGTGAGCAATGAGGGGACAGGCTGACCGTGTAAGTTTTCATGACACACAATGTGGTGACAAAAAAAAAAAAACATTCAGTGCCTTTCAAAGACCAGACATAGAATTCACTGAGACGAGTTTGCTTGTATTATATGATGGTATGTGTGGCTGTACTATATATATAACCATATGATATTAGGAAAAATATAGACCAAGAAAATTTGGCACAAAGAGAAATAATATTTGCCTAAACTCAATTCACTATTATTATTGAGAACATGTAAACAGTGGACCCAAGATCTGAATTAAGTGAACTAAATCCTTGATTTCCTCTACTAAAGGTAAGGAATTTTAGAAAATTTAAATTCACTTTGCCTGTGTAGAAATTCATTTTGGCTGACTTTCTGGTTACAATTATGGTAGACTAATAGTTGTCCCTTTTTCCTAGGAGGAAAGAGCATAGTATTAATTTGCATATACACAGAGAACTAAAGAGAGCACATTTTTGTGCAATAAAACATGTTTTTATACCTTTTTGTAATGGGATTCTACTATGATTGTTTCATTGAATCCAATAGTGACTATTTTTGGTACATAGCTAATTAAAACTCTTGAATAAGAAATCTGACTTCAATTTTCTAAGAAATATCTAATATTTATAGTTGTAGAGGTTTTATAGTTAATATTGAATTTCTTCAGCTCAGTCGTTACTGTTTTGAAGGTTGTCATTGGAAGCTCTTTCTGCCTCATAGTTCCTAGAGTTAAATCACTCATTCATATAATCTTTCATCACATTCAGTGCCTATTAAGCATTGCATTTTCTCAAGGCACTTGGGATACAGCAGTGAACAGGGACACTTCCTATTTTCATGTTGGCCAGCAGTTGAAAAATGTAAGCTTTCACTCCATCAATTAACTGTCTGATAAAGTCAAGTAAAGCCAAGTCAGTGAGTTCATTTTAAGAGTGTATTCTGCAGCAAGACCCCAGGATTATGCCTGTTTAACAGTTCTGACAAGTCTAGAGCTAGATGTGGCCTGCATTGCTATCACTTTGCTCAAGGTTGTAACACTACTTTTTTCCACATCTCTTGTCTTTTTTTATTTTTATTTTTTAAATTATTTTATTGTTGTTCAATTACAGTTGTCTGTGTTTACCCTCCACCCCAGCCAAATGCACCTCCCTCCTTGCTTCCACCCCCCCTTGGTTTTGTCCATGTGTCCTTTATAGTTTGCCTGAAAACTGTTCCCCCTTCTTCTTATTATCCCATCCCACCTCCCCTCTAGTCACTGTCAGATTGTTCTTAATTTTAATGTCTCTGGTTGTATTTTGTTTGCTTTTTTTCTTTTGTTGATTGGGTTCCAGTTAAAGGTGAGATCATATGGCATTTGTCCCTTACTGCCTGGCTTATTTCACTTAGCATAATGCTCTCCAGTTCCATCCATGCTGTCTCAAAGGGTAGGAGTTCCTTCTTTCTCTCTGCTGCATAGTATTCGATAGTATAGATGTACCATAGTTTTTTGATCCACTCATTACTGATGGGCACTATTTTGAAGAAGCTACTAGGAACACAGGGCATCTTAAAGGATCCAGGACTTTCATACCCTGGGGAAGCTTAAAATCTATATTATCTCAGCTCCTAAAACCCCGTAGACTGCAACCGTGCTATCTCTAACACTCTAGAACAAAAGAAGCCAACAGTGGTGCATTCCCTCTGTTAAAAACAATAATAAAGTGGAGTAGATTTTCCCACTAGAGGACAAGGACATTGACACATTCTTGATTATTCATAGACAAAGTATAAAATTTGTATGACATAAAGTTCAGGAGGCACTTTCAGACTTGTAGGCAAAAATTCACTTTCCATTCTAGTGCATCAAAGAGAGTTTTATTTAAGTCCAGTCAAGTGCATACATAAAATTCTTCTCTGAAATGTCTATGTTGAGAAATTTGGGCACCTTAGGCTAAATTCTTTCCTCAAAAGATCACTTCAGAAGGACCAACACCCACGATCTCCCACAAAGAAGACAACAGGATCTACAGCAGGGTCTCTGTAAAAGCCTAGAGTGTCACCAATTTATACTTTGCAGGCAGTCGAGTCTGCATCACAATAATTCAGCTCTGCTTTTGTAGAGTGAAGGCAGCCAGAGACAGAAGGTTAGGAAACAATCATGTCCGTTTTCAGTAAAACTTTATTTATAAAAATAGGCAGCTGACCAGAGTTTGCTCACAGGCCATAGTTTGCCTAGTCTAGGTAGGCCTGTAGTCTGAGTATGGGTAACATTTCTTACAGTTACTTAGGCATTTCTAATTTATGCCCTATCACATATTGAAATAAGCATGAGCAGGTAACTTCAGTGAAAAACATATAATTTTTCATTTATCATGATATCATTTGTAATAAAAATATCCTGATGAAGGAAATGCTCAAAACCCCAAAATTTACCCATGTAAATCCTATTTATTTCTACACTGATAAACTTTTGATTATTTTTCTCTGGTAAATCATTATTTATTGCCGATAGTATAGTGAGTGCAAGTTAAATTTTTCTTACTGTTTTTGCTAGAGATATTCTTAGTTGTACTTGAACTGCCTGGGGACATACACCCTATAACAGTTGGTCTCAGTCTGCAGTGATTTTCCAGGTGATACTGTCATTACCACCACCTTTCACATCAACTATCAATGTCGGTGTGTCTTTTTTAAGTAATCCTTTTTCTTCTGTCCAAGCTTCCTCCCACCATAGTCCCATGCATGAATTCCGCTCTCTATGCAAGAACTGAATTCTGTTTGAAAGACTGAGATAACCTAGTTTCTGGAATCACATAAGTCACCACAAACCCATTATTAAGTTCTTGGCCCTTTGAAGGAGGGCTGTATTTCTCTTCTGGGGGCATAAACTTTGTAAAAGCCATTTTCCATAATACTCAAAAGCTTGCTTGCTTCTTTTTTGTTTTGGCTACATTCCAAAACATTAAGGTTACTGAAAGTCTGATTAATGGGTAAATGAAGAGTCTTCCTAGAGAATTAATACCTCCTTATTTTCCAACTTCTTTATTTTGAAAAAACTAATTTGAGATTTTTTGTCTTTACTGATTTTGCTATTTAAAATTTACTCTACTCCATAGCCTCCTTATTTCTGACTATCTTTGTCTCGAACAGTTTTGTACAATGAATCTCATCCTGGGACTGCATAAAAATCATCTAAAAGAGCATTTGCAAAATACCAAATCCTAGGTCCCACCCTGTAGAGTTTTCTACTCCTTTGGCTGGGGGTACATAGAACAGGCAGTAGTCATTTTTGGTTGTTTCATTTTCAGATTCCCTAGTATTCTCAAGTCAATAAAGACTTAAGAATCACTGGTTCTCTCTTTTTTTAATATTTTTAAATGTATTTTTATTGTATTTATAAGGGATAAATGGTCATGGTTTTCTACAACCAATTTCTTTTGGGAGTCTAGGTAAAGGATTAAATACAGAGTGTTTTACACTGCTACTCCTCTTGCTCTTTTGTGGTATAGAAACCTAACACGATAAATGTGAGTTATTCAAGAACTTCACTTTTCTCTTCTTGAAAAAAAAAATGCCCTACAAGTTGAATTCCAAGTGGTTGCATTTCAAAATACATATATTTGGATTATCTACCCACGTGGAACATATAGTAAGGCTTGAGTTGTCAGCGTTGAGATCCTTCATTCTCCTTTCTTGGGTTGACTATTGTGTCTTAAATGATTATTATTGATAATTCTGAAGCCATGTGAACGTTATTGTCTTTCTCTCATTCATAGTACCAGAAGAATGGGCCACAACCCGCTCGAGCCTGAAGGCACCACCGTCAAGGTCAGCCAGAGGGGCATACAGGGAGCACCCCTATGGTAGATATTGAAGGTCCTCCTCACCCGTGACCTCACCTCAAAGACAATTCATAGCCTGTGGTCTCCACAAAAACAGCAACAAGACAAGTAATAGTCCTTTCTTTTTTCCTACTCTAGGGATAACTTCTCATGATTATTCCCATATAGTTCTTGTATTTCCCCTATACTGTTGGCGTGACTTTGACACTAGTATTTTACAAAACGGACTAAAAGAGACACTGGCAAGCATTATCTATAAATCATTCAGTAGGATGATATTCTCTTGGTTGTTTTTCATTGTTGTGTGTAATCCTTTTATTTCTTTTTTCTTTTTTCCTTTTTTTAAGAAAGAGCATGAATCTGTTAACAGATTTTTGAGTCTAAATCAACTAGCAAAAACGTTGTTTAGGGTTGCTAACAGACTGTAATATGATTTTTGAACTAGCTGATAATAAAGTTGTAGATAAGATGTTTTAACCTGTCTTTTAATATCTGTTAGTTAGATGGAGATGTTTGATATTAAGTTTGTAAATTTAATTTTAAATGCTGTTTTAATGGGGTTGAAAACAAGCAGCTACTGTATGTATGTAGCTAACTGAATTTGTTCAGTGTTTTAACCTGTATTTGTTAAAAAAGAAAAAAAACACACATAAAGTTCCATGTGTAAGCTTCTCTAAATAGGAAACCACAATTTGTCAAATATGTTTGCCATAATTTGTCAATAAAGCTGAAAACTTTTGTAAAAACTAAATTTGGAATTACTTGTTTTCTAGCTTTAAATGTCTGCTTTATTTCTTCTTCAAGAGATGCCTAAAATGTTTTCTATTTAAAAATTACAAAAATGAACCCAAGTTTGTTTTAAGATATTTGTGTAATACTTAAAAAATGTATTAATAACTTATGGTTGTTAAATAATTTAAAAGTTAACAAACTAAACTGTTACATGAATCATGGTTAGTAAACACTAATGTATAACATGTTAATGGAAAAAAAACTGGATTTAGAAAAATAAATGGATTTTAAACTATCCTCTAAGCTTTATCTTGCTAAACACAAATTCTGATTGACTTGTTTGCATTAGCATGTCTCTCGTGAGAAAGAGTAATGGAGTATAAAGAGGTAAGATTACCACTTACCACTGTCTAAATGCCTAGTTCTTCAACCTTTGAGTTTCCCCCGCACATTAAATATCCCATCCAACATGTAAGCATTGCGTAGATTCACTTTATTGTTTTCACTCAAAGGAGTGCGTGGACTTCATTTGCGTAGTTGATAACAATTTGTTTTGACAAACAAATCATCAGTGTCACTGGCCAGTTGTTGCTATTCAACCTCAAAAACTTTATTTGTAATTTTCAGTGCTAAATATCACCGCCCTTGAAGGCAGTTTAGAGGGCTGATATTTCTTTTGAGACTATCAGACTTGATGGCTGATGATTATTAAGGAAATATGTCGCAGGACTCAAAGGATGACTAAACGTTAAACAGGTAACACTAATAGTAACTCTGTAATTTTGCATATGCAACAGTAATGTTAAATATTCTCAGTTATTAAGTTCCTGATAGTTAAAAAAGTAAACCTACAAAAACATAACAAATAGGTCTATAGGTTATTAAAACAACTAATTAACATTAACTAGAGGCACCAAAATTATTTTACAATATATAACCCTCAAGTTAATAAACAGAACTAAAATTAACAATAATAGTAATGCAACTCTTGCTAACATCAAACGTAAGCTAAATTCTGATGGAAAAAAGAAAGAAAGTGAAAGACTTGATGGTAGGGATGAATGCCAAAACTGTTAATCTTTTAAATACAGTTTTTTTGTTTATGGTGGCTTTTGTCGATGTGATTGGTTTACTTTTTTGCTGCTAACCAGCTTAGGCATACTGCTGTTCAGTTTTTGCAGCTGGAGTTGCATGCTGATAGTTTTATGAAGTGTGTGTCTGTCATCAATTAAAATTGTAAATATTTTCCTTTCACAAATGTTATTTAGTTATATTTAATTTTCTTTTTTATTCTTTCTCACTATTTCAGGTACCCACAAGCAAAGAGCATGTAATTGAATAGCAGAAAGTGATGGACTAAGAAGGATAGAGGTAAACTTATTTTTTAATCTTCTCTGAAATAGATAATCTTCACCAACGTGAACCATGGCACTGAACTGCGACACCAGATGCCACTTGTTGAAAACAGAAGAGGTTTAGATTGTTGTCAAGGAGCTGAGTTATTTTTATCTTCTTTGAAATGAAGTGATATACCTTGGTATTTACCTGGAAAGACTTTTGAGCTTATCCAGAAGCTTGTCAAATGAAACATGAATTAGTAGTTAATATTCAGCCCTTTGCTGTGAACTACCACATATTATCACCCCTTAACTTTCAAATAAAGAATACTAAAACTTTTACTCTATAGGTATAAGAAAAGGACATCACAATTGATGGACGGCAAAGGGGACCCTATAACCAACCCCTCAACTACTCCTCATCAGTGAGATAAAATTTGGTAACATTAACATTTATTTAGTCAAATAAAATAACTAAGTTTACCATTATTTTCCCCATTAATCCCACTGGGTTTATCAATAAACTTGTTTTTCATCTGCCATTCTATTTGATTCAGCAAATATTTACTGAGTACAAAGCACTATTGGAAATTGAGATTTGATTTCTGTCTGCAAGGAGTTGTCAGCTTTAGCCAATAAAACTCCGACTAAAAGTGCAAAGGCAGTTATGAAATCCACAGACAGACCTGACCATTCGGAGAATTTAAAAGGCCTTGCCAGGATATTTGAAACAAGGTAAACCCCAAGTCTTCTTCTGGGCCTGGTCTTCATTTTCCTATACAAATATCCAAACGTCCACAATGCAGTGGAGCCTTAAAGGCCACAGAAAAAATATGAAAGAGCTTGCAGATTCCTTAGGACTGGAGGTAGGGCTGAGGCAGGGAACCAGGAGTGAAAGGAGTAGCCAGTTCAATGATGAGGAAGAGACCGCCATCTGGAGAATGGAATAGGTTGTGCCAGTTCAGGAAGTGAGAAGGATCTTGAGGACCAGGTTCATAAAAGCAGAGGGAAAACAAAGCCTGGAGAGGCAGGGTCCAGGCCGCTCATGGTTGTCCCTGAGAACTGTGTTAAATGTTTTGGATTTCACTGGAAAAATGAAAGGAAGCTGAAGTAGGTTCAAAGTAAAGAATTAGAGCTCTCCCCCTAAGAAAATTACCCCAAGCAACTCAGACAAACATCACATTTAATCAATTTTGTAATTACTAACACCTCTTCACCTGAGATAGCTTTTCTAAAATTCAAATTATCAAAATAGCTGTTTAATACTGTATGTGCTTCAATTAATTAGCTGCCTTTGTTCAATTGCAGAATAAAAAAGTTACAGAAAGTACAACTTTTAAATTTAATTTTCAGTAATATTCCATATCTGACTTAACTCTTTAAAAAAGTTACTGTTTTTATGAACTAAGGGGGCAAAGAATTCTCCTTTCATCCTTTTTAAACAGACTTGACTTCATAAATCAATAAAAGAGAAACCAGAGTTTATCTCTAGTCGATCAGTAGGTTTTTGCATTCACTTAATTATCTTATCGTCTTGATTGTTGTGTTCCAATCCTCCAGCTCTCTCACCATCACACTTGGGCAGGGCCATCACGGCAGAAACTGCAAGGCTGAATGGGGGAAGAGAGTGTTCTTGGCTGTTGAGTTTAGAGTAAGAGTTTTTAAAGTTCAACACACTGATTTGTGAGAAAGAGGATTTTGAGTTTCAAAAGGATGCATTTTTTAAAAGATTTTATTTATTTTTAGAGAGGGTAGGGAGGGAGAAAGAGAGAGAGAGAGAGAAACATCAATGTGCGGTTGCTGGGGGTCATGGCCTGCAACCCAGGCATGTACCCTGACTGGGAATCGAACCTGTGACACTTTGGTTCACAGCTCAATCCACTGAGCTACGCCAGCCAGGGCTAGATGCATTTTTAGTAGGCTTTAAGTAGGACATAAAGTGTATGAGTTAACTTCAGATGTGAAAGACTCCCATCCATAAATAAATAAACAGATAAATAAATAAATAACTGACTCCCACCCACCTGCCTCTATACATCTCGAAGATAAATATTGTCCAGGCTGAGAAGAAAACTTAAGAGGCAGCAATAACTAACTAAGGTCTTGGCGTAAGATATTCGTGTGGCCTCACATATGAGTTCTGCACACTATATCCATTATCCAATAAAAGTCTGAGATAGTTTGGGAACACAGAAAGGACCTTTGTCTAAAGAGGAGGCTGAGGAGCCGGCAAGGCTCACAGAGTCCCCCCAAGTCAGTGTGTTCAGGGTGCAACCCTGTAGACAAGTGTTTCTATGGAATGATTTTGTGAGCTGGCAGGAGTGATGAAGCAGGTAAGACACAGAGAGCCGCACACACAGTCGCCCCCAAGGGAAGGCAGGGGAGGGCACAGGAGTCTCAGCCTGTCCCAACACTGACCCAGGTGTACCAGTGGGTACTGTGAAGGTAAGATCAGTGGCTCGGCAACCTGCCACCAACACCTCCCCAACTTAAATTCAGTCAGGAACAAGAGGGGGAAGCATGCATCTCTGAGTCAACAGAGGAACTCCTGACCAAAGTTAATCTGAACTGGATGAGGTTGTTTTTATTGCCTGTCCATATGGAAACTTGAGAATGAAACCAAGTTGAGGTGTAGAAAAATATAATTATATGTGCACTGCAGTTATTTGTTGCGTAACTTGTCTTACTCTTAAAATAATCAGAAGTGAATACAGTAGGTTTCTCTGGCAACAGAGAATGAGAATTTTCCAAGTTAGTGGCCTCTCAGCAAAATCGATTAATCGAATGAAAACTGTTCAGAGTGGCCCTAACTAATGACCATCTGCCCAGTGAGAGCATGCCCTCTTCCCTGGTCAGTATCAGACAACAATGCAGGCTCCCCCTTGGATCCCTTTGTGACATCATGTCTGCACCCACTAATTGCAAAGTGCTGGCTCCCAAGTGTGGCAGAGCAGGTGCCATCCCAGTTCTAGAGCCAGTGCCACACTGACATTCTCACGTCTGACATTCACCTTGAGCAAGCCATACAAACTTGTATGGCAAATTACAGTTTTTAAATTAGAGTACACTGCATCTAAGTGTGATTGAAGTTTTCTGTGGCCATATCCATTCTTTCTGTCAGATAAGGCTGTAACTCTTGCTACACTGATGGTCCTGTGACAAGGAACTTACCAAAACACCAAAGGGAGCTAGCTTGGGCACTAAACCAGGTATTTTAAATAGTAAGAATAGTATTAATAAGTAATAAAGTCTTTGTGCCTGCTTATATTTGTCCAGCAAAAAGTTTTTCTACACTTAAGTAAGATTAAATCAGAATTAATTTGTTGTCAAGTAAGAGACCAAAGCCCAGCGTGTCCAAACTTTTGATGTCTCTGGGCCACACTGGAAGAAGAAGGGTTATCTTGGGCCACACATTAAATACATTGCGACATGTAATCACACAAAAATCTCATAATGTTTTAGGTAAATCTATGATTTTGTGTTGGGCTGCATTCATAGCCATCCTGAGCCACATGCAGCCCACAGGCCATGGGTGGACACCTCATAGTGCATTTAGGTCTCATTTGTAATACTTAGATAATTTTTACTTTTAGCATATTAATGGAACTAAGAACATTTAGCTTTATAACAATTGAAGCACTAACGATTTTTAAATAAATTTAAAAGCTCACATTAAAGGTTCTTATTAATTCTGTTAATGACAGAATGACATATTAAATGTTTTCATTAATTCTTTTAAAAGAAATTGTTTTTTAAACTATATTATTAAAATGTCACTCTTGTTCCTTTTGTTTCCACTATTTCTATGTCTGTTGGTTAATGTCATATACAAACTTGCAGGGTTTGGGGGTTTTGTGCTTTTTAAAGGGAATAGAGAACAGTGATAAGTAATCTGATTTCACTGATTTCACTGAATAAATACCAAATATCAGTTTCAGTATCAAAAGACCACCTGTTACTAAAAACTCCATCTGTTTGACATTCCTGCAGGCACCACGGGAAAGTTTAATTTTACTGCAAAAAAATATGTAGTAAATAATTGCAAATATCCAGTTGTATGATAATTTACAAAATTGATGACATGATTTATGCTTGATATGATGGCAGAGTATTAATAATGTTAAGAAAAATAATACCGGGGCCATCTGTTTTATGAACATACATGCCTAGCAAGGTACTAGAATTTTCACATAAAAGCTTACATGAAACATCTATAATCTTACAAGCTTGTAAAAGAAGTACAATTAACCACATTTTATAGAAAAAGTTGCAATTTGTAGTTTTAACTAGTGTCACACATCCTATATATCTCAAAACCAATAATATAAAGCAACATTTGACAACCCACACATTTTCCAGAATTCTATGGTGATTTCTAACTTTTAATGAATTTGATTGAGAAGAAAATTTAAAATTTTAAGTAGCCTTAACATAATTTCTCTTCTGGAGCAATATGATGAATTATGACTGAAAAATTTACAAAATATTTTAACTTTAAGTGCATCTTTACTTTGATTTTTTCCTCAGATTTGTCATTCTTTCAAAAGTTATTATTTCATCATAAAAATGTAGATGAAAGTATTCTACATTTGTCACAAAGCATGACTACAGTTTTGTAGAACAAATTAATTCATTTATAATCTAAATTCTGTTTTGACACTAAGAAACTCACATATTTAAACAAGCATGAAAAGAATTTCAGTCTTTTATTCTTCAACCTATAAATCAGAATTCTGCTTTAACATATGAGGGTCAATTTCAAACCAGCAGTATCTCCATATAACTATGCAGTCAGGTGTTAAGAATACAAGTGAAGGTATCACTCAGTGTTAAATATTTAAAGCATTTCCTGTTCCCAATATAATGTGCAGCATTTTTCTGAACATCCTACTGTCCTATTATTATTAAAGCATCTGAGTTTCTGGGTATATAGCTGTTTTTTGACTTGCAGACATCAGTCTTCCATACCATCATGAACTTTAATTTTCTAGTCTTATTACATGCAATGTATTAATTCCTTCTCAAGTAATTACTTGCAGTGAGGAAAAAAAGTTCACTGTATTTGATATGCTATCCTATACCTCAGTCTCTTACACTTCCTTGTGACAGAAATTGAGAAAACAGGAGAGGATGTTGTCAGATTCATACACCACCAGATGCTTTAACAGCTAGCTTATCTGCCCTTACAAAAAAAAAAAAAGTACAGAATGAACCACCTTAAAAAACTGGTAACAAGTCACTAAATACTAACTTTCTTTAAGGTTCTGTTCCACCATGGTTCATACTTCACCGTGGGATATAATGAATGGTCTGTTTCCAAAAGATATTTGGAGATTCTCAGATCCTCTTCTTACAGCCTCTCCAGGAGCAAATTCCACCACTAGACACAGGTTTCCTGCCTGTGTTGTCTCTCAAGGGCACTTCTCTCAGTAGGAAAATGTTCTTTCCACCCTGTCTCATTCTCTGTCTGCCCTAGCACAGGTGTTCCATATGTCCGATGTTCTAACCTCTTAGCCTGCCTTTTTTGAGACATTTTCAACTTCTCTGGTGGTACATCTTGCCGCTGTCTTTCCCATGTCTTCTGTCATTGACCCTAATGCACAATGGGGAGGTGAAAAGACAAAGAGAAAAACAATCTATGACTGTGGAGAAAGGAACACTGTCCAATCCATTCAGCAGAACACTGGATTAACAACAGTTTACTGTGTTAATTACGGGACCAATACACGTCCACTGTAAACCAAAAAGTATTAAAGAAAAACATCATATTTAATTAAAACAGAAATAATACCCATTTGCATTTACATGTAATCTACTGGACACAAAATCTTGATAGCTAAAAAGTTTAAGGGAGTGCAATAGGTAAGAAAATATCTATAATTTAAGTTCTTAATTTTAAAATATAAACTTTAAAATAGAAGTAAATAAACTTACTTGAAATAAGTAAACTTATGGAATTCACTAAGATCAGTGCATAATATCTGTGACTAGAATGAAGCCAATGTTAAATGTCTTTAAACAGGGAAAAATTATATTTACATGTTTCATACAGATAATCTTCATAATAGAATTAATGTTGAATTTTTAAACTGTTTATTTCAACTTTCCTATTGGCAAGGTTGATAATAGAAATGTATTTATTGACCAATTAGATAATTATTTGAAACTAATATTAGGTATACTGCTTAATGTTTCATCTAAGCCAGTAATTTTTACAATAAGTAATGCCACATTCTACCAGAGAAACTTTTCTGGAATTCTTTTCTATCTAATAAGGTCAAACAAAGTACAAATTGGTTTAACTTCTAAAAAACCTTTTTTAACTTCCAGTAAGTAATATGTTAGAATAGCTTGTTGAATTGCTTTTTTTTTTAATATTTCTTTAAAGATTGTATTTATTTTTAAAGAGAGGAAGAGATAGAGAAAAAGAGAAACATCAATGTGTGGTTGCCTCTTGCACACCTCCTACTGGGGACCTGGCCCACACAACCCAGACATGTGCCCTAGACTGAGAATTCAACCAGCAAGCCTTTGGTTTGCAGGTTGGCGCTCAATCCACTGAGCCACACCAACCAGGGCGAATTGGTGTATTTGGCAGGGAGGGTGGCTCTCTTTGTTACATACATAGAGTCTCCTTTTTATTACAAAAATAATACACAATTGGGGTTTAAAAATAGACTGTAGAATATAAATATATAGTCCAAAAATCAAAAGTCTGTACTCATTTTCCTCAAAGATAACTCTGTTAACAGATTTGCTTGTATTCCTCCTAATTTTCTTTCTCTCCCTTTCCTTTTTCCACTCCCCAGTTGCTTGTTACTTCTTTTTGCACTAAAAATGGGATCCTGCTCTATACACTTATGCAGAAGGGAGGCAAATTTTGTTTCTTTGTGACTTCATACCCATTTCCATAAGGTTATTTGTGTGCAGAGGATTAAAAAAAAAAGTTAAAGTTACACTCTGAAGCTTTAACCCACACTACATGCTCTAGAGTGTAAGCAAAGTTACTCTAACTTCAGTTTCAGTTTTCTTATAGGTAAAATGGGGATAATAACATCACCTACTAATAGATTTGTGAGGTATAATGTAAAATTTCGCAGGTGTGTGCATATCCTCTGCAAATTTATAACGTTCTTTCTCCAGATTATTTTTCCTTGACTAAAAATTTTTATACTTTAAGATATCTTCATGGTGTGTATAAAATCTATAAATAAAAACTATATAACCTATAAAAATTTCATATTACTCAAATCAATTTGCAAGTTAGACATTTTTAAATTATTCTTTACTAAAGTATGCAATTAATATAGGCTTTAGAACACAGTTGTAAAAATGTTCCTCATTATGTTCATCAGCTAGCATATGTTGTGTATCTTCAAAACAAGTATTATATGTTTATACACATTAATCTTATAAGAATTTGCATGTATATTGTTCACACTAAAATAGAGCTCGATGTGAAAGTAAAACTATCAATAATTTGGTATAATAGTTTCAACAAGATGAAGAAACAGAAATTTGTAATAATGGAATCCATAACACATGTCAAGCACTGTTTTAAGGATTTATAGGAATGACTGACCTCATACATATTCTCGACAACCTGCGATATAAATTATAAGGTATCCTCATTTTCTAAGAGGCAAAGCTGAGCCTGAGAGAGAAGTAACCTACCCAAGGTCACATCACTGGGCAGGGGGGGTGGACCCTAAACCTAGACCATCAAAATCAGTGCCCTCGTCCTTAACCCTACACACAGCTGTCCCTTCTGACTTTAAAGATAAGCTTTAAGGTAAACTGATTTGACAAGAAACCAAAATGCACATGTGTGAGTCATTCTTCAGGCTGGTAAAAAGGAATTAGAAGAAATTCTCTTACTATGATAATTTCCAAGATCAGTACTAACTTTGAAGTCTGATGATAAATCTTTAATCCTTTCTATATACGTAAGCCAAAACATTCAGAATATCTCTATTCCTTATTTAAAAGTGGGTCCTGTGTAATGATCCAAAACTCTGTGTATGTTGTGCTTGAGTATATTTATTTGCCCAATTTACCATTAATTAAATGGAAGCTAAGTGTATCTAAGTATAGAATTTAGCTTTCATGGAGGTTCAGATATCCTAAATAACAAAATAACGTAAAACTTCAAGGAAAAAATTAAAATAAATTATAAAAATATATTTCTAGGAAAATAGTCATGATTACTTATTTCTTTAGTAATGGCATGCTCTGTTGTATTGATTTGTCCCAATCTGCATAATTGTAAAAATAAAATGTACTTTTCCTTATTATCGCTTGTCCAATAGATGATTCACACTATTGAAATGCATTTTATACTTCATTATGTTTAATAATAGGAGACCAGCATGAAGGTGAACTGAGAATAAGAAAATAATAGATTGAGAAGGAAAGGGAATGCAGCCGGAAGGCGGAGGAGACCCATTAGAAGCGCTAAGATGAAACAGGCAGCTGCTTGAAAAAAAAAATAGGCCATCCCTTAGCATCTTCCAGGAACATTATGTCCTGAGATCTAAAAATCCTCATAAGTCGCCATCACGTGCAACTTCTCATATAAGGCAGTAACTTTAAAAATTAAAAACATGTCTCCCCTCTACCTGAAATACAGAACATTCCGCTACTGAATGTGTCTGGAACTTCCGTCGCCTGGCTCAGAACAAGCACTTTCACAGCCCGATGCATTTTCCCCTCACTTCCACCAGCAGGCAGTGTCTACTCCTGAACATTTCTGTGTGTCCAGCATTGTGTAAAGAACAAATGGTGGCAGCAGTTCCTCTCAGAGCACATTAGTTCAAATTAGCACTTTAGAATATTAGAACTTATTGCGTATCTTATATCGATGTTTGAGAAATGCTGTGCTCTGACTTACATTTGAAGAATCTTGTAGTTTGGCATACTATATGCTGTGAGTAAAAAAAGCAGACCCTGTAGGAGCATTAACTCTCTAAAGTTTATCAATAAGAATTATTCATTATATTGAGATTATTAAGAAGATATCAAACATAGAATATTATAAAAGGTTAATTACTAATGAGTGAAACTTGGTGAGGAATTGATCTGCTTGCTCAGAAGTAGGAGAGGTTCGTTAGTTAATTCTCCCAAGATTTAATCCTAAAGTGTTCATGTACTTTAAGTAATATTCAAGTGAGCTATTGAATCCATATAGTTTTCCATCTCTAATTTTACCTATTCATTATATCACTCAAGAAAACACTTTAACCTGCAAATCAGAATAGAAATGATCACCTCCAAGTGAAATAGGTTTAAAAGAAAGTGGCCTTATGACAATTTGCAGCTAAAAAATACTGAGTGGATGCCAAGTAGTTTGCTGAGCCAAATGCATGGCTTGCTGTGGCATAAGGAAAAATGTCATAGAGTGCAGCATCTTAAAAAAAAATTGCAGCATCTTGGTTTAAAGATGTTCAAGAAATATTTAGGGAAAGAACAGCCACACTTTACCTTTCTATACCAAAAATTAGAGCCCCCTTGGGAAAAAGCTTTACTTTCTTCGTATTTTCACTGGTATATATTATAGATCCAGATTTATGTGAGGCATTTATCAAATACAACTAAATTAATAAATATCAATGTGCCTCCATCTTTTTTAATCTTATATTTCTTATGTACTATATGATATATAAGTGATAATGATTTTATGTAAAATACTAATATTTTAT
This sequence comes from Phyllostomus discolor, assembly GCF_004126475.2. NCBI lineage: Eukaryota > Metazoa > Chordata > Mammalia > Chiroptera > Phyllostomidae > Phyllostomus > Phyllostomus discolor. Next base: position 129,160,523 of record NC_040906.2, on the reverse strand, counting down.
ATGACATTATATGTACATACTTATCATGTATATCTATCTACCTACCTATCCATGTATTGATACTTTATAAAGCTTTTAAGATAGTAGTTTTTTTTAAAGATTTTATCTATTTATTTTTAGAGAGGGAAGGGAGGGAGATAGAGAGAAGAGAGAGAGAGAGAGAGAGAGAGAGAGAAACATCAATGTGCGGTTGCTGGGGGTTCTGGCCTGCAACCCAGGAATGTACCCTGGCTGGGAATCGAACCTTGGACACTTTGGTTCCCAGCCCATGCTCAATCCATTGAGGTATGCCAGCCAGGGCTTTAAGATAGTAATTTTAATTGGACAACAGCTCTGTTAAGAAAAGAGGGCAAATTTTCTTTCCCTCATTTTAAAGGTAAAAAACAAAATTTCCTTTAAAATGTTTTTTGTATTTTTCCATTACTATTTATCTCCCTTATACCAGCCCCCATAATCACCACACTGCTGTTCATGAGTCCTTTTTCCTTTTTACTCAATCCCTCTGTCCCCTAACTGGCAGCACCCCCAGAGCTGTCATCCTGCTCTCTATCGATAAATCTTCTCTATTTTGCTTGTTCAATTTTTTCATTAGATTTCACATATGAGTGAAATCATATGGTATTTGTCTTTCTCTGATAGGCTTGTAGCACTTAGCATCATGTTCTCTAGGTCCATCTATGCTGTCTCGAAGGGTAAAATTTTCTTCTTTTTTACAGCTGAGTAGTACTCCATTATGTAAATTGTCCCATAGTTATTTTATCCACTCATCTATTGATAGACACTTGGGCTGCTTCCATATCTTGGTGATTGTAAATAACACTACAGTGAACATAATTTTTTTAAAAAATTCACAGGTTTAAGAGGTTTGTCCAAAATCACCTGAATTCTAAATGTTAGGACTTTCTCTGAACATTAACCTATCCAAAATAGCTAACCATCTGGTTTTTGTAAACAATAGCATCAGTAGAAGACAGATCAAAGTTGTATGAGAGAGAACACTGCTCATGTGCAGTAAGTATTAAACATGTTTTAATAAAACACACTCTAAACCAAAAGTTTTGAGGTTTACTTTTACCTATCATAAACATTTACTCATATCCTTAAAAATTAACATTTAGATATCTTCTAAAGATGTGCCATAATATTAAATACTTTTTAAAACAACACAGAATATTGGTATCAGAGCCACATGCAATCACTCAAAATTGAGAGCCTAATGATTACAAAAGTATACAGTGAAGTTATATCAAGTGTACCTTAAATTGAATGATTTTTCTCATTTAGCTGGAAGAGAATGGAATTAAAATTAAAGTGCAAAGGACTACATAAGAAATTATCAGAAACATTTCAGTTTTTATTTATAATACATCAAAATTCAGACTATTTCTTTAGCACCTGTGATTATCAGAACTCTAAAGGAAAAAGCATTGGTTAAAGATTCTACCACTAGATAAAACCTAGCATAACTTCTGCCATCATTGTTCTACATTTACATTAGTCTTTCCATCTTTAAAAAAGGGGTGGGGGCTTTACAACTATTGGACAATTAAGATTTTTAAATGCCCTGTGAATTTCAAAATCTAATTTTGCTCAGTTTGCAAAAACCAAAAAAAGTCACTGCAATTTCCTAATTTTAAATCAAGCACCCAATTTTCAGGAAAAGACCCTGGAATGTTTGGGTCCAAATTAAACAGATCAGCAGTTGATCTTGATTTAATTTATTAAACAATTTCATTTAGCAGTGAAGAGACTGGGGCATTTTTTTGGTAAGAGTGTAGTTATCTTTTTTGTAAGAGTGAAGGTTTCTGCTGTTTGGTCCAATTTATCTCTGTTTATCTTTATTATTAATAGCAGCAGGTCCTTTATTGCAAGGACCCCAAAATACCTATTTGTCACAAACCAGCTGTTGAAGTAATACATGGCCAATCCATACAGATTGTACTGTTTTACAATTAAACTGCTGCATTGCACTGTACAGTAAATATAGCAGCTCATTTTCCAATATAAAAGCAGCATATTAGTTTTAGGCTTACTCAGTTTCCAGGTCAAATCTCATTGCTGAATTTCACATGATTTCCTGAATGCTTGCTCCTATGATTGGTCAGAGAGCTGACCTGTGCTAAATACATCAGGTTCTGGTGTGCTCAGAACCACACCGTTTTCTAGTTAATTGCTGAGAGCAGGAAATGCAGTTTTTTATGATTATTTCTTTTATTTGTTGTTCAAGTACAGTTGTCTCTGTTTTACCGCCCACTCCCCTGCTACTCCTCCCTTGATCCTATCCCCCCTTGGCTGTGTCCATGTGTCCTTTACACATGTTCCTGAAAACCCTTCCTAAAATATTTCCTAAAATATTTTTCACTACTCTAATTTTTGACATATGAAAATCATCTATAAAATAACTGTAGAAACATAATATATGGATTTCTAATTAGGAGTAAAATTAAGGATTTATTATTTCATTCCTTGTTAATTTATCTACCAAATGCCCACTCAACACATTCAAAATTTTATGTCACATATCATTTGCTTAGTAGCTTCAAAACTAAATTAGACATGATTTAGAATATTAATTAGTATTTAACAATATGTAGAATTAGAAAAAGCATCCCGCTAAGGTACAATGAATTTGGTTTTAATGTTAAGTAATGATATATTTCAAAATTATAATAAGTCAATTGCTCTGCTAAAATATTTTAATGTGTTATAAACCATAGAGCCACCTTATTTATTACAAACATTAATAATAAACTATAGTGCTAAGCCACTCAAATTCAATTAATCCAACTACAGACATTTCAGTAAAACAATGTTTAAAAATACAAAATAAACTAAAATGAAAGGTTCGTTGCCTTATATTTTTAGAAAAGTTAGCTTTAAACACCAGTGAACCAGATGATGTTTGTCATTTCCCCGTTGTGTTCTTTCTTTTTCCCAGTTGTGTTCTTATTGGAAAGTTTTCAAGAATGTTTGACATTTCTTAAACTTGCTATCTCATTTGTCCTGCTACATGAACCTCATGTTGATGATAAACCATAGGACAGGAGGAAGAGGGCAGCCACAGTTTCACCAAAATATAGACATCAGTCTTAGTAAACACCATGCATGGTGCAAAAGTATCCTTAATTTTCAAAAGGAAATGCACATTATCTTTCATTTCCTCAATTCTTGTCTTCCTTCCATCCATCCTTTCTTCCATTCTCCCTTTCTCCTTTGTCTAATGGTGCTAACTAAAGTGGGACAATAGGGATACTACTTATTAATTGCTCCAATGTTGGAGACATGAAGTCTCTTGTATTAGAATTAAAAGCACTGAATAAATATAAACCAGCCATGTCCAAATAACTACAAAATCCAGAAATCACTTTTCTCACAAATTCAAAAATGGCAATCTTTCGGCAAAAAATATATTGTCAGTCATTTTATAAAACTTTTACCAAAGGAAAGGAGTTCAATTAATACAACCAACAACTGCTTTGCTGTGTCTTATATAAGGAAAGTAGAAATATCAATAGGTGTGGAGTTACAAGTTAAAAAAAGTAATCAAAATGAAAACTGAGCCTTTCTAGTATAATATACCAAGTCTCACCTTTGACTCAGGTCTGATCAGGTTATTTCTATTTTAACCTTGTTTTGATCTTCAGTTGGAATGCAGCAAGCTACATCGATCATTTTCTTTCAATGTATGATTTTCCTAGGAGTGTAGAAGATTTTTAAATATCAGTGTATGTTCTATATTCCCTATCTGATAGTTTGAGGTACTACAAGAATCTTGGGAATTTTTAATATAGTAGAGGTTCCATTAAACTTAGTTGGCAAATAGCTTCTTAGAGTTTATTCATAAAATAATTCAGGGCATAAAACTAGCACATAAACATTAATTGAACAGCCATTAAGCAGTATGACTATTTGTTTTTGGTTGATAGAGAACATAAAGCTCGTACCCTATGGTGGAAAACAATTAGGTCTTATGATGAACTTGATATTAAATATACTACTACCAGCCTTAGACCAGTTCCACTATACAAAATAGCAGTCAACTGTAGTCAAAACCCTGCCCAAGTTATAGGATGTCATCATTTCACTGTCTTGGCTTAGCTGCTTATAAATATTGTAATGTGCCTCATGCCTTATGCTAATGCAGTGACTAATGGTTGCCATTATCTTCATTCAATCTCATAAAAAACTTGCTCAGGAGACACTGATCATAGTCTGAATGCTGCTTAAAGCTAAACTGTTTTTGTAAAACACAGAATATAAAAAAGCACTTAAGTACAAGAGGTTGGATGGATAATTCATTTTGTTTTGAGTATGTTTGACAGCTGCCATGGTCGTTAAATTTGCCGTGAACCCAACTGATATACCACATGAGAATGCCTTATAGATGCCTATATGTGTAATTGCATAATGCTTTAAACTTGTTCTGCTCCTCTGGGACTACAGGTGAAGATGTATGACAGAAAAACCAAAGCTGGAATAAACTGAACTCTGTTTGAAGGGTCAAAGTTTTTAACAATGGAGGTGAGTCCCCTCACAGAATAGAAATCATTTATGGTTTCATTTACATATTTTGTGTATAAGACAGGAACAGAACACTTCATTATGGACCCAAAAAGATGTGTTTTAATGAATGAAGCAGCTCTTTGCATCTGAGTAAAACTAAGTAGGACATTAAATTAACATCAAGCAAGTGACAAACTTTTCATTTCATTCTACACTGTAGTAGCATAGCAGTAATGTGCTGGTTCCCAAGTGCACATGGTTTCATAGGCCTTATATCACCAGAACTTAAGGTTATGCATTTCTGTATTACAGAGTAAAAACCAAAACTAAAATCCATTAATAAGAAAATATATTTTGTTGAGAGAATGTGATAAATATTCACACTATTTCCAATAAGAAGGGGAGTAGGGGACAAAATGTTCCTGAGGAATGTAAATGTCACCCGCCATACCTGAATGGATCTTTACGGAGCCTTTGTCTGAAGAGTTATTGTAGTTGTCCTTTTAATATCACCTCTGCGTATTAGCAGGAAAGTTCAGTTTTATCGGCAAGAGGGCTGATATATAGTGGGCTTCCCATAAATGTTTGTAGAATTAAATGGGGTGGAATGGAGCAGAATGGAACAGACTAGGGCCATCATTATCTGCTCCTTCCTAAAATTCTAATTTGTTCTAAAACGAAAGGAGGAATAAATAAATGGCTGCATGAGTGGTCAGTGATATAGGTGATTCAGAAATGAAGTTTCTGTTTTCTTCCTTATATTTAAAAAGTGCTTACTTAAAACGTGTAAACTACAATTTATATGTTTGTTTCATGAGACAGGGACTTAGGTAAGATATTTCAGAAAGCTTCTCTTGAAAGTACTTAAAATAAACTTTAAAAAAACTTAAATGGAAGTTCATTTCCCAAGACCTCATCTTCAGAGAGACCTTAGAGACTTCAGCTAAGTTATAAATACCATAGAAACAATGTGCCTCTTTCTGCTCTGTCTCGGAGAAGTTTGGAAGAAGGCAGCACCATACTTTTCTGCCCATCTTGAATCTGATCCATAAATAACATCTTTCCAAAAAGTTCCATGTAAATTCTCCTGCACAATATAACACTCCCTTAGGAATTTGCTTTCAGCTGGAAAATATATTGCAGATAAGGGGACCATGCATCCTGGTTTATTATGCCTGCTGTCCCAGTGCGATTATTAATAGCACTGCCATTCGCTGTGTCCCCAGTATGCATGACAAATTATGTTAACGTATCTATAAATAATCATGAAATGTTAATAATAATAAAATAACCTTTATTGGAAGCTTGCTATTTGTCAGAGACTTTGAAATGTTTTCATGTAATGACTTCTTCACAGTAAGCCAATGGGGAGGTATTTTATTGTTCTCATCTACATGTGAAGAAACACAGAGGTAGAGAGGTTAAACAGCCATGTCCTACTCTAACAGTGAAAAAATCTGAACCCCAATGAAGGTCTGACTCCATAGCAACATATGCCAGAGGATGACATACTATCTTCCATTTTCTGGTCAACATTAACTTGATTTTATTTAATGAATTCAAAGATAATCAACAGTACTTTGTTATTTTTCCTAGCTATTATAACTACATTTTAATAAGGACTGTACACTTTAAAAGGCAGGAACGGAGCACTGAACTAAATTAAAAGCTGACTTTTTTATTACTATACTACATTAATGATAACAAGAATGATTAGCTAAGTGATTTGTTCATGCCAGTAACTATACAGGGGCCAGCAGAAGTAACACTTGCTTGAGTGTGGCTGGTAGGGTGTAATGATTTATGGTTTTAGTTTGAACATTTCACCTAAAATGTCATATGGTGTGCTTGAGTGTGATATTGTTATGTTAGAGAACTATATGCGTATGATTTTGCAGTTAAAAGGGGGGTGTTATTTGTTCTGGATCCTGTATTTGAGGTTTCCCTGAGTTCTCTCACTGATCTTTAAAACAGGCCTGTGAGGCAGTACATTTGAACCCCACAAAAGTGCACACATTGCTTCAGCAATTAGCCCTAAATTGGGTCAGAAGTTAAAAATGAAGACTGTGGGATTAAATCATCTCAGCAGGCCTCTCCAGCCCCGGCATTCTATGGGAACAACTGGTTATCAGGATATAAGGCATAGCACCTGCTGCTGAGAAACTCTCAGGGACAAAGAGACTTCCCTATCACGTCATTCACATCAGCTACCACACAATGTATTTAGTGCTTACTAATGGCATGTGCTTCACAACTTTTATCTTTTGTGTTTCTCCTCACCATAGGATGAATAAGAAGAGAATTTGAACTGGAGCCAAGGTAAGTTTGACTGCACTGTGCTAGAAATAGCATCCTTCTCTGAAACTCTCTAGGAATTGCCCTGAACCTTTCTAAAAAACAATATTAAATAAAGATAAATACATAATATTTGCCCGTGATTGAATTTGTTACAGCACTACTTAAAGAATATGAACAGAAACAAAATATGATAGCATTAGATAGCAGTTGTTGTGAAGAAAATCTCTTGTCATTTTTTCAAACAAGAAGTGTGGAAATTCTTACTGGTATAGAGTAAGTTCAATGTGCTACAGAGAACAAAGTAAATATATTCAGTATCTGTGCCTCTACCCAAAGTATGACTACAGTTCACTTGGGAATACTATACTATAAATGCAGAAATAGATGATATGCTATCACAAGATACCAAATTGTACAGTGTAATTTGAACAGTTATTCTTTACCAGGAATATGTTATATGTGCTGTGTTTTAAAAATGCAGATGCCAGGACTATATTCACCTTGACTGTGTTTATGATGTTGGAGCCTAGAAATGTGTTTTTTTTAAACTCCACAAGTGATTCTGAAGTTATCAACCATTGGATTGATCCAACAAATAGCAACCATTGGATTAAAATATAGGTGGGACATATTAATATGCTAATTGTGCACATTAAAAAAAGAAGAGGTTAATTTAGGTTGGGAATTAAAAAGATGGTTTCATAGAAGAGACGAGATTTGAATGAAAGATCAGACATGGACAGAAGGCAAGTGAAACGGAACTTTTTATTCTTTTCCTCTTTTAGCTCAAAACTAAATCTTGCCTTTGAGGTTGCTTTTTCTGCATTTCAGATTCCTAATTGGGTTGTTATGGAATAGGTAATAAAACTTATAACAATAAATACTTGAAATGTTCAATCTACCATATGGCTACATGCAACTCAGCTTTAAAATTGTGCTTGAAAACTTATATAGTAAAATAAATTAACATTAATATCTGAGATAAAGAAATTTAATCTCAACCAGTAAATTTTGATATACCAAATTATTGATTAGCAAATTAAGACTGCAAACACCCAAACATCCAAAGGGCAGGGTCTGTGTTTTATTCAAATTTGGATTCTTAGATCTTTAGGATAGAGCTTGGTACCTAGAATATTCGTAACATATACTTGTTAGTTGAATAAAAGATTCATTTGGATTTACTTGGTTTGTTCATTCCACTTTGTCCCTGGGGCAGATTTCAATGGTCTTGACTTGAAGGATAAAGTATTTTACCTATGAAGGTCAGGTTCTGTTTGTATATTTGTTTCTTGACCCAGGTCCGATGAGCTGGCAAAGACTTTCAACTATCATTAGGTTATCAAGAGTAAACTTTGAGGCTTTTTCTTTCTGTATAAAAGGATGAAGAGAAAGAAGAAAGCTGGAAAAGGCAAAGGCATTGCAAGGGGCCTTCCCCACTATGTTTATGCGCAGAACAGCTGGCAGAGTCCTCTTCTCAGACCCGTCTCTCCTGTAGGAGGAGCATGCAGGGGCCAGGCATGTCCATGGGAAGGAATAAGGCTGCCTGAGCTCTCCCCAGCTCTGCCTGCAGGCCTGCATTTTTGTCCAATGGGATTGTTTTGTCATTGTTTTGGTTTGAGTTGTTAGTGGAGATTGTAAATGCATGACTCAAAGAGATCACAAAAATCTTGCTTATTCTATATTACCTCTCCCTAGCACCAGTCAAGCCAAGCTTCCTTAACATTATTTTCTTAATACTGTAGAAGTATCAGGAGATATTTCTATTCCCCCAGTGGGATTTCATACTACCTTTCAAAACAGTGTCTTGGGTAGGAGTTAAGGATAATAAAAAAAAAAAAGAAAGGATGAACAGAAAACAGAGGTGGAACAAGAGTATGGTGAGCTGATGACAGAAAGCTTTGATTTTTTATTCATACGTGTATTTGGAAAAGTAAAGGGGAAAATGAAAGCATCATATAGTGTGTAGTTGCGGACAAGTATTTGTAAAGCATTTTTAGTGATAAGGACGTTTAATAACAAAGACACTACGTTGATAGTAGAGAAGGAAGAGGCAGGATACAGAAGAGGGAGATGGGGCAAAAGCAACAGCCGAATTCCAGCCTCCCTGGGAGCTTGGCCTTGGTGCCACTCAAGGGAAGTCCATATTGGCTGTCCCCATTGTTCCTGGTTCAGTTGATGGGGCCCAGCCAGTGGGGCCCAAACAAGTATTCACTGCTCTCTAAAGGACTAATGAATGAATTCTTGCAGTGACTATATTTGGTAAGAGACACATGACATTCTTATTTGGACCAAAACCCAAGCCCTACAAATTGCTAACTGGAATTTTAGTAAACCTGTTGTCTGCAAAATGACATGAGGAACTGTAGTTTGGAAAATCTCTGGTACCTGGCTTAGACATATATCTACTGGTCATCATATGAATGGTTACATTTTTCCAGCCTCTCTCCTCTCCAGCTGCTCTGTGATTACCTCATTCCAGACAAGCCTGATTATCGTGCGTGAAAAACATACCAAAAATAATCACGATTACATTATTCTTTATAAGCAGTGATTAAACATGAACACATCTAAAATAGTTCAATTCACACAAACTTTTATAAAACAGCTGCAAATAAAATGAATTCATGTTTTAAGAATATTTCAAGGGTGGATAATCACCTCCATGGCATACATGTCACCTTGAGCTCAACAATAATTTAATTGGCCATTGGTGTGCTAGGGCCACAAGCTCACAGGATCTGAATATGTGCATTTCTTCCCAACGAGGCATTAGGTGACTTCACTTTGATAGCTTGAAGTGGATGCTGCTGGGAGCATTTACACCACAGAAATTGGCAAATGCTAAATCCTAGTCTATCTGAGATGTTATGACAAAACACCACAGACTGGGGCTCTTATAAACACCATACATTTACTGCTCACAGTTCTGGATGCTGGAAGTCTGAGAGCAGGGTGCCAGCGTGGTCAGGTGAGGACCTTTTCCTCGGAGGCAGATTTCTCCTTGGATCCTCATATAGCTGAAATGGCTAGGGAGGTCTGTGGGGCCTCTTTTATAAGAACACTAATCCCACTCCAGAGAGCACCACCTTCATGAACTCATCACCTCCCAGTGGCCCCATCTTCTAACACCATCCCATTGGGCATTAGGATTCCAGTATGTGAGTTTGGAGGGGCTTTTTCTTTTTCTTTTTCAGAAAGCAAGTGAGCCAGTTTACCAGCACACCACTGAGTTACACTCACATTTTAGAAGCAGAGACTCAATATAAATTCGTCTCTGTGATTAAGATTATTACATTTGGGTACAATAGTTAAAGGAGATACTGCTTGAGACAGCATTTTGTTAAACTGCCAATACATATATATTTTATTAATTGTAACTTAACCTCCCTTTGCCATAATCTCCCCATCCTTAAAATGATAACCTAATAATACCTACTTCATAGTATTGTTCTGATGACTAAATGAGGTGATATTTGTCATAGACTTTAAAAAGTGCCTGGCACAGAGAAGCTACTCAATAAGTATTTTCTGTTACTATCAACAGGAGATAAGACTATATGTTTTTTTACAGTCTTCTAAAAGGCTGCCTAATTTCAGTGTTATTTTCCTTGTTTTGCTTTTGTATCTTTCCACAGCCCATACCCAACTTGCACACATTGTGCAAAGAACAGTTAAATGAAAGCACATCAAATCACTTTGAAATGCATAAAGCACTATGTAAATGAAAGGTGGAATAATTATGTTAAAGGCATCATCTTGAATTTTGTTTATACTGCATCTTTGAAATGAGCGTCAGATTTTTCTCTAGGCAGTTACTGCTCCTACAGAAACAAACACAGATGTTGCCCAAACATTCTACTGAATTGTTTTAGGCAATGGCATTTATCAAAATACCTCCGGTCACTAAATGTGCAAAGACTCAAGACAAACCTCACGTCTCAGTGTCAGGCCTGCATGGTAATTTAGGCAAATAAGCCTTTGTTTGATAACTTAAGGATTTTCTGATTTATAGAATGCACTGACACAACAAAGAGAAAATCTTACATGTCCGCCAAGTTTTACAAAATAGGATCTTAAAAAGCAATATCCTAGCCCTGGCTGGCATAGCTCAGTGGATTGAGCGCGGGCTGGGAACCAAACTGTCCCAGGTTCAATTCCCAGCCAGGGTACATTCCTGGGTTGCAGGCCATAACCCCCAGCAACCGCACATTGATGTTTCTCTCTCTCTCCCTCTCTCTCTCTCTCCCTGCCTTCCCTCCCTAAAAATAAATAAATAAATAAATGTTTATAAAAAAAAGCAATATCCTTTAGAGAAAAAAATCAGTTTGTTATTTCTGATGAGTGTTTTTAGCCAAATTAACACTAATTTGAGGGCTATGCATGCGGGTGTTCCCATTTTACGTTGATCTGGTCAAGCAAAACAGAGGAAGAGGGGAAACATATGTTTTAAAGATACTTTTCTTATAGTCAAACTTTCTAAGAACCCAGTCTTTGGAGTGTAGTCTTCCTTTTTTCAACAAGATTGCCCTGTGAGTTCTGTAATTTAACTCCTGTAGTTGGGTCCTGTGCCAGTCTGCCATTGGATGCACGTCCTTGCTCCCTGACTCCATGCACAGGAAGGAGATCTGACTCCAAGTCCTCCCTGCCCAGAGCACCATCTCAGCTGCCTTACAGATGGCTTCTGTCCATAGGGGTTGGGAGGTGGGGACAACAGCAGAAGACTTGAGCTTGGGAAGAAGGAAGGAGCCAGGGCATTTCTCCGGACATTTTTTGCCTCCCACACCTGGCCAGGCAGCAGCTCTGTCTCTGCCACCACTAAGGACTGCCTTGGTTCCAGTTCCCACCAAGTAATCCCAGGGTCCTGTGCTACAAACAGCAGCCCATCGCCATCCTTGCATCCTTCCAGCCTGGGGTCAGTGATGAATGTTGCTAAATCTGGTTCCCTCACTTTTCTCTACTTGGCTTCGTCTGTCTCTTTCATCACCTGTTTCGGGCTTTAATCAGTTGCCTGCATTAAGAGGCCAACATTTAGATATTCCAGGTGAATCTTATTTACCTTGATTGGACCCTGACTGACCCCAAGGTCTAAGAAAGGCTACTGCTCAACTGAACTCTTAGACAAAGTGCACTGTGGGAAGTTACTCTATGTTCATCCCAAAGAGCTCAGAGGACCTTCTAGATGGAGCATGAACTCCTGCAATCACTGTTCTTTTGGCTGCCCTCCTTTAGTAAAACGAAGATTCTACCTTGAGCCTGCTCTGTGCTGTGTTCCTGAGATGGAGACAGAGGAAAAACCACTTTTCTGTTTTTGCTAGCATTGGTCTCACAAGACACTCAGCCATTACACTTGATTTTTAGGCTAGCCTGCCCCCCTTCTTCAGGCTGCACCCCTCGAATTCAGAGCAGGGAGCTAATACACATGTGATTCTTCTACCAAATGTTAGTACCTTTCCTAGAAAGTTACAGGGGTGACAGGGTCTCCAGACTATTTCCACAGGCATGGCCGACAGGATGGGGAAATGGATCTGTGAGCTGCTACCATGCTAAAACTCTATCCCTGCTGCTTTCTTCTCAAGAAAGGGCATTTGGGCATCAAAATCACTCCATATTTTAAAATGGTTTGTGGGGATTTAAATTAATTCTAGGAATGTACTCTTAATTCAAAAGTGTCAAATTAGGGTTGTGTATCTTGTGCAGTTGTTAAATTTATTTTGGAATTTGAACACTGAAACATACATTAACAAGAAGTTTCTAAAAATAATGTTTTCTAAAGATATTTACCTTTATGCATACACCCCATCCCATTGCATGGCCCATACTACTCACCTTCCTGAAATGATCTTTTTCCTTCTATTTTTGTTGTGTTTTGAATTCTCAACCAAATAATCACATGTCTAGGAGTGTTCTCTGAACTCCCTACTCGTCATCTGGGACAGTCCACTTGTCCCCTGTCAACGCCCCCGTCTTGCATTGTGCGAAGTAAACTATATCTCTCTGTCTCGCATCAGCCTTTATGCTCCGAAATCAAAGGACAGTGTTTTTTCTTTGCAGTCCAGTGCTCTGTAACTTCCTAGACACTTAGGGATCATCAAACATATATTTGTTGAGCCATTTTTGAAAAATACTGTGATAGTTCCCAGGCCTCTTGCACTGGAGAAAATTAGTATTTAGGATCATGGGATGAAAGATTTGTGTTGGTTTGGTTTGCTTTGTTTTTGTGGGGGTTTTTTGTTTTTTGTTTTTTGTTTTGCACTAGGAATACTTAAACAAACATAAAGCAGACACCAGTTATTTCATAAAATGCCTAAGGTGTGTGCCCCACATGTAGAAGTACTTGTGTTTTGTTGAACAACATTGGGAAATAGGGAAATAGGAACACAAGAGGAATGATAGCACCTTAACAGGTTTAGGGTAAAGCTTTTCAATTCATTGCCTTCTCTCCCCCTTCAATAGTGGTCCCATCCTCTTTCTGTGTGTATTTTCCTAAACTTGAGTCCTGATTCTCAGTGTCCATCTGCATCTATTCCCACTGCTTCCACCATCAATTAAGTAAATGCCATGTCTCTAACTCATTTCCCTTGAAAAGGATGAGCTCAGCCATGCTCTTTTTATTCCTTTTATAATGGCCCTCTTTGCACAAGTTGGTCCATTGCCTCCAGTGTCATTTCTCATGCATCAGTTTATTCTACTCAATTAGATCAGAGCTTTGCAGTCAGAAGTAGTTTTTTTCTCTCTCCTCACAGCATGTTCACAACATAGGCTTGTGAACTAAATATCCTCTAGATTTCACCAACATCTGTGCTGGTATTTTTAGTTCCTTATCGAATGAACATATTACTGTGCTCACTCTGCAGCTGGCCCCCTGGGCATTTGGCCACTCACACAGGATCCAGCTCTGGGTGGCTCCTTTATTCCAGAGTGGAGAGTGTGCGGGCTTGGCTGGACAGCACAGGACTTCAGGATCTCTTACCATCTTTTTTTAAAGCCAGGAATATGCCAAAGCTACCTCCCCCAGGGACTCACTATGGCACTCCTAGCAGTTCCCGCTATTGACAACTGGTCACTGTCACTGGACCAGTTCATTCCCTTCATAGCACTTAGGAGAATTCATAACCATATACATACATATACATATAAATACAGTATGTAAAATATACAGTAGGTATAAGCTATACTCACGTATATGTATAAATAATATACATATACAAAAAACACCCATATGTTTGAGGGTACATATGTGTGTGAGTTTTGTTTTCATTTTCTCTTTCTGTCCACAGATTTTCTTCACAACGATTTGCTTCATCACTTAATACCCAAGTCTAGTACAGAGCCTGGCACATCGTAGGTATTCCGAAATACTGTTTATTAAATAAATAATATGTGAATGAATGAAGCTGTAAGAGCAAAGAATCCTTTCCAATCTCAGTCAGGTTTGATCTTATGTCCACTGTGAAAGAAGGAAAAGAGAAGTAGAAGCAGAGAAAGAGAAAGGAGTCCATGTGCTTCTCTCTGCTCTAAAACTTCATACTTCATAATACCTCCTCCCAGAAAGAGTCTCACAGCGCTCTCAGTGTGTGTTTATCTGAACAGGGGAAATAGGTAGAGAAGAACGTCTCTGCTGTCCACTGTTATTGGTACCCACTAATCAAAACTACAAATATTTTAGCAAAAAAGTTCATGATTTTCAAATAATGTAGCAAAAAACCAATTAGGCATTCCTACTTTCACTGTTATAACTTTCTGTTTCTTCTCAGTGAGCACAGTACTGAATATAGCTGTAGCAGTGCACTCCTCTCCGCTAAATCAAAACTCTGACCACTAAAAAGCAAGAGTGAGACTTAATTAGAGAGTGAGCAGTGGAGTGCAGTGATTGACAACAGGGACTGTGAGGACAGCCGGGTTTCAAGTCCTGGTTCTACTTCCTGTGAGATTTCAGGCTAGTCATGGGGCCTTGGTTTCTTTCTGTTTCCTCATTTGTGAAGCAGCTGTAATTAATAGTACCTAATTCACAAGGTTTCTTATGGGATGGAATAAGTTAGAACATGTGAAACTCTTAGAATAAGGCCTGGCACATAGTAGACACTCAGTAAATGTTCAGTAATCATATTCTTATTCTTCATATCACTATTTTTGCCACCATCTCCAAATTAAGGCAGGTTTACTTTGAATACAGAATATATAAACTCCAGTTAAGAATGAGCAAGGGAAAAACAGAGAGACAATGCACACTGTTATTTATAAGTAACAGTAAGTATGAAAAAGAAATATAGCCATAGATGCATTATCAATGTGAAAAGGCATGGTAAAAGGTCAGACTTCAAAGACTTTATGTCCTCTTGATAAACAGTTTTTTCTTTTATTCTTACTCCTGATAGAAAATATTCCTTCATATACCTTTGAAATTCCCAGTGATGATGATTACTTTTATCTCATCTTCATCTAAAAAATTTGGAGGACAGCAAACTACAATCTGCTTTTCAATAACCCCAATTCTTGTAAAGAAATCACAAGTAATTCAATTCAATGATTTTCAAGCCTGTTTATTCAAAAGCTATTGATAGTACCCTGAGTTGTTTGAATTCCGTTACCTCATAATGCAAAGCATTCAATTTTCCATACTGCTTGACTGTGTAACACAATACAATACCACCTTTAGCCCTTAAAAACAAAACAACAAAAAAACTTCAACTAACTGCACCCTTCCCTGCTTATTTGTTCTTTATGAATATATGCATGTATTTCATTTGAGAAATATTTATTAGGCTCCACTATATGTGAGGCGTTACACTAGAAACTAAGTTTAAAACAAGCAATGAACAAAGAAGAAAGTGAACAACACAAAGCCTCTGTTTTCATGAAGTCTAGAGTCCAGAGGAGGTGTGAAGCAATAAACAAAACACATAATATTTCAATTAAAAATTAAGATCATGTTATGTCAGAAGTAAATGGAGAGCTTGAGACAGACTAAGAGAGAATGGGTAGTGGGGGGGTGGGCGCTGACAATGGTGTTAGGCCGGTTACAGAAGGCCTCTCTGAGAAAGTAACACTTGGGCAACTCCTCTAGGAAGGGAGAACAGGAAGCAGCCGTTCAAAGTGCTGGGAGAGGAGCGCATTCCAGGCAGAAAGAGCAGCAGTGCAGTCGGCAGGTCTGCGCCTGGACACCGTGAGCATTCACCGTGGGGTATGGCATGAGCAGGGTCTGGAGAGGCAGGTATATGTCAGATCATGCTGGAGGGGGGTTGATTTGGATACTCTACTTAGGAGGTAAAAATGACAAAATTTGAAGGTGGATTAGATTAGAAAGGGAGGAATCATGAGTAACTTAAGTTTCTGCCTCAAATATTAGATGATAGTTCCATTTACTGAGAAGGAAAAACTGAAGAAGTACCAGGAATTCTGTCCTGATCAGGTTAATTTCATGATACTTATGTGACACCCCAATAAAGATGTTAAATGAACATTTGATTATACTGATGTGGAGCTGTTATAAAAATGAGCCAAAGATAGCTTCTCTATGTTGGCCCCTAGGTCTTTTATTTCTCCACTGTGTCCTGAGACCCATTAGCTCAAAAGCTCATAAAGGAAAAAAATTAAATTTTTACACATCCATTTGTTTCTCAAATAGGACATGCAAGCAGATTTTTTAGCCATCTAGTGCCTCCCTGTTTCATACACCCCTGCAAAATCTCACCCCACATCTGCTAGCAATAGCCAAAGTCAGGCCATGAAGACCTCAAATCACTGAAGCCCTTCTGAGCTCTCTGACCCAGACTGCCCACCACGCAGCTCAGCAACTTTGCCTGCATACGAAAGCTCTGTCTTCAATGCCCCTCTCCCAGGATTTCCCTTGCCATCCTCCACCTGAGTAGCTGCCCTGAACCTTGGTCTCTGTCTCTGTCTCTGAACAGATTCTTGCTGTGAGGGACTTTCCCCAGTGAACCCGTCAAAGCTATTCCAAATAAAGTTTGTGCGTGCTACTGCCACCTTGTGGTGAAATCTTTTTCCTCAATCAGCCGCAAAATCTCTTGAACCCCCTACAGAAGCTCAAAGGAAAGATGTGACTTCGGATGACTATATGTAAATAATTAGCATAGAGACAGCATTAAGGTCATAAGAACCAATGATACAATTGCAGCAAAAGAGTACAGAAATAAAGCAAGAGACTGGGTCTAAATCTCAAGTTTTAGACTAAAAAATGTGAGCTCTAGTAAAGAAAAACATGCAAATATAACCACTAAGTTAATTTCTTCTCATATTTTATGACTCAGGTCAGACCTTGGTTCCTTTAAGACAAAAACCTGTCTCCTACTGAGCCAAGCTGTGTTAGAATGACCGCCCACCTCTGCTCCCAGGTTTTTCTGTATTATTGCTCTACCACAGATTACTGGAAGTACCTAGTTGTTATTTGTCTGCCCCCACATGAGGCTCTCCTTGAATACAAAACATGCATTCATCTCTAGATTCCAGGGACCCACCACAGCACCTGAAAAAGATTGCCATACAAAAATGTTCTGAATGACTGCCTTAACAAATGAATGAATCACACAATCTGACTATATTAGAGTGAGCTGCCACTGTGGATAGAAGTCTTCAGGTGGCTGGGAAATATTAGGACATCTTTTGTTTTCCTGATGATGGTACTACTATCTATTCCTCCTTCTCCATCAGAAGTTTGATTCTATTCCCACCCTAAATAAAGACATTGGGACATTGGGCTTACATGTAGTGAACCATAGGAACCGTATGTAGTGATAATGGAATGATGTGAACGTATTTCAAGTAACTGGAAAAGTAGCTAGCTCCATACAAGCTCAAGATGGCATAATACTGATGGTCATTCTAAAGTATATCTTTAGATATTACTTTATTATTAATAGCATTATTATATTAATTGGGTTTATTATTATATTAATTGATTTTTCTGTAAATTAAATTTAAAATAAAACAGCATTTTAGGTGAAGTTGTATAAAATCTGAATTTGAATCACCCCTGAGATAATTCTGTATTCTTAACTAGATCCTCTTTTTGTGATTTCAATGTAGTCACTGTTTGATTTTCATGTAAGGGTGCAAGACTGGTCCAAGAATGTTATGGAAGTGTTAGGGCATTTTTTCCATATAGTTTTTACTAAAATACATGTTCATCATTCAGAATTTGGCCTTTGAAAACAAAAACTAACTGATATTGTAAGTCTGTGACCTCTCCATCCCCACATTTGATAACTAAGGTAGAGTAAGCATTCATAAATATTTCAGAGCAAAAAAAGAAAACTGGAATGCATAAAAGATGGTGGGGGTAGTCAAGTAATACAAACTTGGATCCAGAAAATGTTTCTGACATGTGGTGGCACAATATCCTGTTTCCTTAACGACAAAACAAAATTGGTTGTATGACATAATTAATGAAAGCTCTTCAGTACAAATGGTAAATAATCAGCAATTTTTTGCATATTGATTGAGAAGCATCCTGATTTCAAAATTTGAGAATGTAATGTGTGTCTTACAATTGATTTTTAAAAACTTATGTCTAAAACTAATAACTGAACTGAATTAATTTCTATAGCTGGGAGGAATGGTTAATGAATGTTTTAGAATTCTGCATTTATATTATGTAATTATCTATAATTATATATAACTGTAGATAATTACATATTAACTTCCATAAACATATGTTTTATTGACTTATATCTGTTTGTGAGAACACTGACTCAGGTTGGTCCCTCCTCTGAGATATAAGCAAGTAAAATTATAGACCTAAGTATGAAAATGAAACACACCAATTTATTACTGTTGCTATCAGTAAGCATATTCATAATAATTCATTGTTTACAGAATGCTTTCACCATCATTTCTCAGTGATCTTATTTTATCATTAGAGCTGTTACAGAAGAGGTTACAGAGGCAATAGAGCTTGCACATTTAAATACATAGCAAATGTACTCATTTTCTACTTTTTCTTTTTCTCCTGATAAAAGATAGAAACCAAATAATTCAAATAAATGCCCTGGCTGGTGTGGCTCAGTGTATTGAGCACTGGCCTGCAAACCAAAGGGCCACAGGATTGATTCCCAGTCACGGCACATGCCTGGGTTGCAGGCCAGGTCCCCAATAGGGGGCACAGGAGAGACAACTACACATTGATATTCTCTCCCTCTCTTTCTCCCTCTCTTTCCCCCTCCCTTCCCCTCTCTCTAAAAATGAATAAATAAAATCTTTTTTAAAAAAAGAATTCAAATACCCAATAAATCTTTCTGTTGTGTAGTGAATGAAGTGTGTGTGCATGTTTTGAAGGTAAAGATGATATTATGGTTGTCAAGGAGCCTCAGGAACTTTTATGACCATATTCAAAAACTGAACTACAAAGATCATATTCTTTAGAACATTTTAAGTTAAAGAAATCAGAATAATTATCCTCTTAAAAATGGACAGAACAGTATGTATTGCAATGTCTCTCTATAATTCCCAAGTGCTATACTATACATTTGTATACCCAAAATAATGCCCATATAATTTTTTTGTTTTCTTATGTGATAAGTGGTCCTCTAGGGGTAAGAAGGAGTTGGTGTATTTTCTCAGCTCACAAAAAGCAACACCGGAGGAAAAAGGTAGCTGTCATCTGAGGAACAGACACACCCTGTGCGTACCTGGCCCTTTCTACCCCTCTGGGCCTGGAAGAACTCTCAACACAAACTGGTTTAAGGCACTTGGTGTTCTGAGAGCTTTTTACTGTTTCCTATAGGGAAAAAAATGCCTCTGTTTACGGCACTGTATGCTCATTCACATTACATTCCTGTAATTGGAAACTACCAAAAGGAGAGATCACTGCTGAGTGCAAATATACATGTTTTCCTGCAGGCATTGTCCATGATCATGCCATCACTGAGCGACCAGGCACACTCTCAACATTCTGCCTGGACTGACTCATTCAGTCCTCGCAACAGCCTCCCAGGTAGGTGTTATGGTAGACCTGCTTTACAAATGAGGAGACCATGGTTCAGGGAGATTACATAGGTTTCCATAATCATACAACTTGTAAGCGTTAAACTTGATAAAGACACAAGAAATTGTTCAAAGCACAAAAATGTGTGTTTATTGGAAGGAGAATGAGGATGCTGCCACCGTGACAATCACCAACCTAAATAGCACGGTTCTGACTACCTGGATAATTTAGGTGCTCCATTATTAAATGACTTGGAAACTAACTTCTTTTTCTCCTGCCAAAGGCTTCTGAACCTTTAATGTGCTATCATACTTCATACGTCTCCAAGAGGGGATGCAGTTTCCCCCACAATTTGACCACTGATCTTCCCTCTGCCCCAGTCTGCATACAGCAGCACCTTGTGGGGGCAGAGCTCCAGGAAGTGCTTTGGAAAATACTGACAGGAACACCCTGAGGTTACCCATTGCCCAGTCTCTGTGGACTACTCAAGTACTACATGCCCTTCATGACAACTTCCTCCTTCACCCTCAGAAGCAAAATTTTTTTCTGAGGATGAAGCAATTTTAAAAAGCAATTTTTTCAAATCTTTTTTGAAATTTCTGATACAGAATATTTCGCTTACAATATAACCTGTAACTATAGAATTTTTTAAAAATATCATATATATCAGAACATATTTACATAGATACATATATGTATATACATCAGAATATGTACACGCACACCAGAATTTACACATTCAAATGAGCTCTCCTTTAAGTGGCCACCATGGGAGCCATGCATCACCCAAATAACTTTTTAACTTCCTTTTGGAGCCGACTTTATAGATGTACATTTTAGGTGTCCTCATGATGTTCTTATCCCCTCAGGAATGAAGAATTTCTGGAAAGAAACAAAAGTTTTTGAAACAAGTTGAAATTGAGACTATCAAGTAATGAAATTGATTTTCTTGTGAGACCTAGAAATTGGTTCTGAGAACAATTACAAAAGTGGATGAGAAGCTATATATAAGTGGATCATCACATATATATATGATGGCATTGTTCAAATAGGGGTAAGGCTGATGACATGCCTACTTTGGGGAGGTGAATGCAACTTGTTACATTACATGAAAGGTTATATATTTAAAACCTTCAAGCAAATTAAATATGTGACACCCTTGGGTATAAGACAATAGGTAATAAAAGAAATAAAGAAAATAAGTGACTGTGTCCCACATAGCAGGTGAAAATAAAAAATAAACTTCACTGCCGGAAAAAAAAAGAAGAGAGAGAGAGAGAAGTACCAGTTACTGAAGCAGGGGCTGGAGAAGGGGGATATCTTCTGTTTGAGTCTTCTTTCTGTTTCTGGCTCTTGAGGGATCCTTTGGGTTTTATTTGCTAAACCCTAGGGCTTCCCTGATACATTTAATATTAGTAAAGTGACTAGCCCTCGCTTCAGGCAGACCTGGATTTAAATCAGATAGACCATTTACAAACAAGTTACCAATCTCTCCAAGCTTCAGTTTTCTCATCTAGGAGGTCATTGAATTGACAGGACTGAACATGACAACTCAGAAACACACTTAGCCTAATTCTCAGCACGGGCCCCATTTAAATGTGACAACATATTTGATAACTGGAATTTAAACATCATGATGTTTTAGATTTGTGAAAGCACTGCTTTGCCTCGGTCTCTGTCTTTGTGCATAACCTGTAGTATTCCTCCACCTTCCCTTTAGGCACAGACCACTCTGCCAGAGCTTAGGGACACAGACGAAACAGAGAAGCTATGTTCTGGAAAGCTTACAGTTGACTAAAGAAGTGAAGCTCGCCCATGTTATACCACCATGAGAAGAAAAACATCCTAAGGAAGATAGAGCTCTGCCCAGCCTTACCAAGTGAGAGGCTGATGGACCAAGAAAGACTTTGTGCTAAGAAGCAATGAAAGAAGAATTGGAGAGTGTCTCAGGTAGAAATGTATGGAAAGAAATGCTTTACATAATGGGAACAATAAAGCAAAGAATTGAGGCCCAAAAGTAAAGGATATTTTCAGGGAAGTACAGTTGGTTCTGTTGGTTTGCTGTTTCAAGTGCTGAAAAGAAGGCACAGCTGGAATGCGGACCCTAGACAGATTTGTGAGGCCCCAAATGCTGGGTGAACAAAAAGTGGACTTGTTAGAAAAACAGGCAATGGAGAGTTTTGAACGTGGGAGTGGTATGTTAAGTACCATATTTTAGGAAACCTAATCTGGAAGCACCCAATAGTGTGTGTTGGAAAGGAAAAGATTAGAAGCAAAACACCAGCAGGAAAGCTGGTAAAGTTGCCCACAGGCAGAAAGAAGGTGCACCTCTGTCAGTGGAAGGAAGGGCGGACTGGTGGGTGCCTCCTGGGAGCGTGCAGTGCTTGTGTTTCTTTGTCAAGAACAAGAATGTAACAGATTGCATGCTTTGGGGACAGAGGTGATTCAGGGTGTGCTGATGGAGATAACCAAGGGTAGAGGCTTTGAATCATTACCTACAGGAATCCTAAACAAAAACTGGTTTAGGAAAGTGGCAGCAAAGATGGAAAGATGGGAATGAGTAAGAAAGACATGACAATAGCTAAGTCTAGTGTTCTATTTTGTGTCTTTGTTGTTTTCTTTAGCATTTTCTACTTGGTCAAGTCTATAATTTGTATGCTAACTTACCTGACCCTTGGTATGTCTGTTAAAGGAAAGTTTTATTCACATCATTTTTCTTTTGTGACATTGATGATGATGGAGGAGTAGATCCAATATAGCAAACAAGGGGAAAAATTATTCTTTGCTTTTTACAGGGTTGTTGGTCATTCTCAGGATAGAAGAAGTTATTTTGGATCAGTGGCTGACTATTTGACTCTCAGACAGTCACGAATAATAAACATGGGGTCCTTAAGGGTAAAAATCCAGACGCACTAAACATCCAATAGTCTTCTGTGACATACAAGGAAGTGGGACATTGTGAAATTAATGTAATGTTTTCTTCTCACATGTTAAATTGCTACTTAAGTGTTGGGTTAAACCCTGTAAATCAAAATTTATTCAAGTCACTGGAGTTCCTTATAGTTAACATCTTAGATGACTGAAATAGTGTTCTGCTACTACGAGAGGGACTAAAAGGTTAGTCTACAGCACTTCACTTAATATATTTTTTAACTTTTCATGGAAATATTTAAACTTACTGCACTAGAGAGATACAATACAATGAACACTATGAATCCTTCACTCTGCCTCAATAATTATCAATATTTCATCAAATGTTGTCAACTTTTTTATCTCTCGTACTTCTTTATTAGATTATTTTAAATGAAACATTCAGCATGCAAATAATTTAATGTGCATTTCTAACTGATAAGAACTTTTTTGACATAATGAGCAGGCTCTTGTCACATTATCTGTCACTCACTCCACATGCACATGTCTGCAACAGTTGTCCCTTCATGTTTTCTCGACATTTGTTTATTAGAAAAACAAATTTTATTTCATATTCTGTAACCAAGTTGCCACACTGTTTTCTACTTCTAAAACAAAATCATAATTCACTCAACATTCATTCAACTACTGTGTAATAAATAATTACCGTGTTGTGTACAGGACAGTGAACTGGTGTTGAGTCTGATACAAAGATGTGTATAAATCATGGTCCCTGCTGATGTGACTTCACAGTCTGAAGGAAAAAGGAAAAGTAATAATTCACAAACACAATGACAACAACATACAGAAGTTAAGCATTATAAGATGTGATGGTTTTAAAGGCAGAGGCATGATTTAGAAAACAAAGGGAGCTCTTCTAGAGACGTTGGCATGTGACACAGGTGGTGTGGACTAGAGCGACCAACAACTCAAGAGGCAGTTGGGCTTTAAAAGGGGTGAAAAGAGAAAGTGCACTCCATGACTGAAAAACTTGGTGGGGGGGAGTACATAAACCTTAGAGGTAAAGAAAGTAAGAGATACATTCAAGGGATTATAAGTGCAATAATTCACCTGATGCAGGACATTTGTGAGAGAAATACAGGTAAGCAGGGGGCAGAAAGGGAAGAATCTTAAATATCAGGCTAAATAGCATGAACATGTCCTCTGGATCAGAGAGCCGTTAGCTCCTTTCATTTTTCCAAGTACTGGAGATTCTTGACGTGATATAAACATAGATATTATATTAGTAAGCAAAATGCATCAGCTTATTTCACAAGGAAACTTTAAAAACTGTTTATGCATCCCAATAGCAATCATTTTCAAATATTTATGGCAAGTTGGTAAGATAATTTAATGTTTTTTGTTGTTTTTGTTTTTGTTTTTTGCCCAACAGCTATCAGTGCTCCTCTTAGAAGAACACAAATTGGAGCTGATTTCACCAACACCCACGACCCAGCAGCCGAGAGGCCTTCGTAAAGCAAGGATTGATTGTTTGTGGCCTGGTAGAAAACAGCAACAACTCTGCAGCAGGAGAGATAGAAGACAACTCTATTAAAGGCAGATACACCAGCCCTGCCCACCTCAGACTCCCCACTTTTCGTCTACTGTAGAAATACAGTGACTTTTGCAATATGTCTACATTTGGGGGTTTTTTGGCCTATCAACAATAAATATATATTGACCCATACATTTTCTCTTACCAGCACAATGCTAATTGATTTTCATCATTAAACGATACTCAGATGACAGATGAATTATCAAAGCCTTCAAAGAAAGTATGCACTGAACTTAAGGTAGCTTGATTGGTAAGTATCTTCTTGCATGATGTTCTTTAGTAAAAAGTATTCCATATCATATCACATACACCAGAGTTTGTGCTAGATTTTTGAGGGAATAACATTGTGCATAAGATGTGGTCCTGGTATTCCAGAGGCTTATGTTCTACTACAAATGATTAAACATATATACATAGAAGTTAAATTATAGGCAGTACTGAAACAGAAGTGTCAAATTGCATTAAGTTGGGGTTTTCCAACTACCATTTTGAATCAGATCGTTCTTAGTGGTGAAGAGTCATCCTGTTTATTGCGGGATGTTTAGCAATGCCCTTGACCTCTGCCTACTAGATACCAACAGGAACCAGAGATACCTTCAGATATTGCCAATGGTCCCCTGAGGGCTGAGTGAAAAATCTCAGTGATTTTGAACCACTGTGTTAGATGGAAAGTCCTATGTGTATTTGCTAATGAGTATAACTTCTAGTTGGGGAAAGCAAAATCCCATAGAGGGAAGGGTAGCCAACATGAGAAGGTTGAGAAGAAGAGAGAAATTCAGGACTAGAGAAGATAATGAGAAAGTGGTTAAAATGATGATGGGAAGCCAAGTGGGTAAGTATGAAATATGTTCATAAGTCATAGAGCACTGGTGGCTAGTAGAAAAAAACTGATAAAGTAGAAAACAATCAAATTATGGAGGTCCTTGAATATAAAAAAAAGATGTTTTTTTTATTTTGTAGGGATGCCATCTGCACATGGAAGAAATGAGTAAAGCATCACTTCAGAAATGCTAATATGGAAGTTCTGGGCAGAATGATTTAGACAAATAAGAAAGTCTATTTTAGGACTGGGACTCAGTTAAGGATATAATGTGGCAGAAATTGGAGAATATATTTGTGGGAGATGTGTTTCCCAGCATGGAATGAGAGAAAAAAAAAACTGATGAAAAAGTGGAGTCTATAACTTGTGTCTATGTGTGATCCCATGTATTGCTCTGAAATTTTTTCTTGTAATAGAGTTGACACTTCATGATGTCTGGAGCCCTGTGAATGGGATAGTTGTCACTGATGTTGCAGAGTTGTGAAAACAAAGATAATATTATTCTCAAAAACAACTCTCCAATGACATAGAAACTAGGAGTTTAAGTGTTTAAATAATCTTTTTCAAGAAAAGTATTCAATTAAAATCCCAAGGCCTGGCACAAAAAAAACATTCACACATGTCTGCTGAATGAAGATCTCCAACATTAGCTTCTATGCACATTAAGGTCCTCACCACACAAGAGACTTCTGGGAATCTCCTCATCATTCTCATGCCTGTTGAGAGTTTTAGTCTAAGTTTACCTTTATGATCCATTTACATCGTGAAATATTAGGACAGGTCATATTTCAGTTTCGTGATATGCAACTATAATACTACAACCTCTGAAAACCCCCTCTATGGGGTTCAAATGTATGTATATTTTGTAAATTTATTCTTGCCTAGTAACTACACTGTTCATTTGCTCTGAAGAGATTTTAAAGCACTTTGAACATGAACCTCTCGTGTTAAGATGACATGGTATTAAAAACAGGGCAAAGACCTGCGTGAGAGGGTCATCACTTCCCCTTCACCCCCCATCTTCTTCCCTTCCTGCCCAAGTCACCTGTGACTTAGCTCCAAGATAGAGACACTTTCTGAAATCACAGAGACCTTCCACCCTTTGTTTGCCAGCAGGGCAGTATATTTATTTTAGAAAGTCTTAAACTTACACTTTTCAAATTCTGACACCAAAAATTAAAGCTTTTGATAGACTGAAGAATTAAAATGCACTCTTTGGAAAACATAGAAGCAGTTAGGTAATAAAAGATTAACTGGATAGGAAGAAATGAACACCTAGAAAAATTTGGGGGGGGGGGATTTAATCTTAAGCACAAGAATTCTGATTTTGTTAAATAAGCCAACTCCAGTTTCATAAACAGGGAATTAAATATTGGTGGACATTCAAGAGAGGGTTTTTTATTCCTGGCAGTTAGGTGGAAAATAGATAATAATTGGAAGAAATTTGAATGAATAAAACAAGTTAAGAGGCTGCTGCACTAATCCAGATGTTGCTCATCTATCAAAAACAGTTTATAACAATCCATAGTATTAATGGCACTTTATTAGATACAAATTAATGCTTACTTGAACTAGGGCAGCGACTACAAAAATGGAAATGGTCCTATTGAATATTAATAAAATGATTAAACCAGCTCAGTGCCCAGTTTTTCTTATGGCCTTTATTCCTACATAGTTGAAACAAATCCACAGTTTTGGGATGCCTTCCTAAAATAATTGCATTAAGAATCATGGGGAGAATTTTGCTAACAGTTGCCCATCAACTGCCTGTCAGCCTGTACCAAGTTGACATGCTTTTCTGAGTTAAACAGCACAGAGTGGTAAAGATGAGGGGGAGGAAAAACGGCGGGGAGCTGTTCCACGCCCTCCAGTTTTCATCAGAGGCTCTCTGTCTGTCAGGCAGCAGAGAACTGAATTCATCCCGGTCCTGCAGGAATGCCTTCAGCAGTGAGAGCGTGTTCATTAAAAGAAAGGAATGAACCAAATGGCCATGATTATTGATCATGTCTGCCCTTGTGGCTCTAGACTGGAAGTGATCAAGGGCCCTAAAAGCTATTTACAATTTTTTTTCTTAATTTGATCTGCAGCATTATGGACACACTCATTTTAGCCACATCTGATCTGTTCCATCAGACCATTGGGAGTAATTGTTAATGAATAAAGGAGCTGCATTTGAAAGCCTTTTTAATCCTTCTATGTAATTTAAAATTTATATTAAATTAAATAAAAAGACAAAACACCTAGTTTGTTACAGAACTAAATTTTAGTCCCACCTCTGACTGGCTTAAAGCATGAATCTAAAAATAATCTAAAAGATCACAAATAACTAAACATGTGGTTGAGAAGTGAAATCTCTCGGTCATTCGCCTACCTGATCAGCATAATATTCACCACTTGGGATTCCTTAAGTAATATTAATTACAATTATATGGTTAAAATAGTTCTATTTTATAGAACTATTAAGTATTACAAATGAGTTTTCTCTTAATGTACAGTCTTTTCTGAAGGATAAGATACTTAAACATAGTCCATATTCAAATTTGTCAATTTGAAACACTTGATTAATATAACAGTATCTCAATCTGTACATTAATACATACTTGTTTTATAAAGAATTGTCCAGAGGCTCTGGGTTTTGTTTCCCCATTCTAACATTAGGCAAGCGTTTGCAGGCGCTTCTATTCAGTGCTCAGTGCAGTGCAAGAGACTGGGCACAGGGGGTGCACACGACAGAGCTCCCCGTGCTCAAGGAGTCGACAGTGGAGGAGAGGAGAAACAATTCAACCCACACTACCATGGAGATGAGTCAGA
This sequence comes from Phyllostomus discolor, assembly GCF_004126475.2. Taxonomy (NCBI): domain Eukaryota; kingdom Metazoa; phylum Chordata; class Mammalia; order Chiroptera; family Phyllostomidae; genus Phyllostomus; species Phyllostomus discolor. Next base: position 129,132,683 of record NC_040906.2, on the reverse strand, counting down.
GTAAGGGTTTTGAATTCTAATGCTGTTTTGTCTTTTTTGAGTAGATTTAAAATCCTGACAGAAACCTTTGAAGTTGTCTATGAAAAATGCTAATGGCTCCTATAAACTGTTCAAAATTCTCACAGTATCTAAAGGACTTGAAGGGATCTGTTGTAATATTAGTGTCATTTAAATAAATTCATCAAATATTTTCCATATTTTGACATTCTTAGAAAACCTTTTACAAAACCACTACATTTTGTTTTGGGAGTATCTTTCTGAGTCAAAATTCTTGATTTTTCCCCTAGTTTCTCTCTGAAGCTTCCCCTAAATAAGTCGAGAAGCATTTATTTTCTTCTGCTGGTAAATATGATTTATTGGCTTTTAGAAGAAAAAAAAGGAGAAGAAACACTGAAAAAGCTGCGGTGCATTTTCTGCTTCAGTAAATGGGTCACACTTTGTCAAATTCTGAATATATTAAGCTTCTGTGAACTTCTGTTTTTCTCAAATACTCAGTTGCTGCATTAGATATCAAAGGGCAATTTATTTTGTTCTAGGTAGGCTTTTACTCAGTTCATTTTTTTTACCTGAAATCGTAAACACTTTAGAAAAGATGAATCAGATAAATTAGAATGTTTAAAGAAGGAGAATATTGGTTTTCGTTTATATTTTGGCAATTGCACCACTGCCCTTCACATTTGTAGATGATTATTGCAACCCGAAATTTGTAAGACATCTGATTTGTTAATTGTCTTGTGTCAGTGATGAATTTGAGGTGATCTACCCCTGAGAAAAATGGCCCTGTCAGAAAGTAGCTTCTACGAACAGGAAGTTCAAACTTTGCCATCCTCACAGGGACTGAACGTAGAGCAGAGGCACCAACCATTACGGCTGCATACAAATAAAGGTACAAGGCTGATATATTCAAGAATCTGCAGTTCACTTGTGACTGCTTAAACATTTTTAATTCAATCTGAACATGTACTTCTTGATTCTAAACTATTTTTCAAAACTGTCCTGCTATAACTTTATTTGTTAGAATGAACTAATATTATTCTCAACCAAAATGAAAAAATATGGCATGTACACATTCAAATTAAAGAAATGCTTTTCTTCTAGTAAAGTGCCTAGCTTAATGTCTGAAATATCAGCAGTCCTCATTAAGTGTTTTTCCTCCATTTCTCCATTTATCATAGTAAATCATTTTAAGCTGGCTTAATTCTCATCTCATACTAGGACTAACATAAGTGACATGTAACCCACACTTCTTCAAAGATCACTGGTATTGAAATAATATTTACCAATTAATAGGTTTGTTAAGATTTATTTTAACCCACAAATTCACACTGGTCATATATTATTTGGTGCCAGTCTTTTCACAAACATAGTCATTCTTATTTTCTTTTAGGACGTTTTCTTTTTCTTCTTTTTTAAAACAATGTTGACTTGAGAGAGGGAGAGAAATACTAATTTGTTGTTTCACTTATTCATGCATTTGTTGCTTTTTTTTTATGTGCCTTCACTGGGGATTGAACTCACAACCTTGGCATATCAGAACAATGCTCCAACTAACTGAACTACCCATCCAGGGCCTAGAACATTTTCAAAATGCTTAAAAACAACAGCAGCACTGCTAAAGTAGTAAAGGATCATATAAGTGGACATTAATACCTTCATCCTGGAACCAACTTTTTTACTTTTCTTCTGTTTATATCTATTTCCATGTCTTTTTCAAACCCTGTATTTACATCTCAAGAGAATTTCCTAGTCCTTGAACTAGTTATCAGTTGGGCATCATTTCAGGCATCATTTCAGTACTCCTGTTGATTGATTTATGGCTTTCTTCTCTCCTCTAGTTTCACTCAAGTGACCATCCTAGAGCAAAATACTTTGGAGAAAAACTTAGAACTCAGACTCACATTCTGACAATTTATGCTTTCCCCTACAACCATCATCCTAGATTCAGGTCTCCATTGCTTCACACATAAGTCATTGGCAAAACAAATTGCTAGCTTGCCTCCCTCTCTCCAATCTCCTTCTACCTGATTGCTCTACTGACAGAAAGCCTTGGGAACATTTCTGCCATATTATTGCTCCCATCTTAAAATCTTAAATGATCTCCCATTCCTATCAAGTCAAAATTCCCAAGTTTGATGTTCAGGGTACAATACTAACTCATCTTTGAATACCACTGGTGTATTACTTGTCACAACTCAACAGATAGTCCTGTACACAAAGTCACAGGCACATATATTTAACATCTAAACTTGTCCTAGCCACTACTTTTTTAAAAATATTTTCTGACCCTTCCCACTCGTCCCTGATATGAGCTGGATGTATACGTCACTTCCCAAGTACCTCCAGCAAATACATCAGAGCATGGTATAAACTGTCTTGTCATTTTTGCTTATTTGTCTGAATCCCTCCATTAGGATATAAGTTTCTTGTGGGCAGAAATATGTCCTATTCATCTTTGTGGCTACAACACCTGCTTAAGTATTGTCATGTAAAAAATGCTCAAAAACTATTGTTTAATGAACAGCATTTCCTGAATTAGGTATTGTGGTTTTGTTTTTGATGCCCAAAACTTACTGATGTATCTCTTCTAGGTAAAATATTGCCATTCCCATTCTCCTGCTTTATCGTTCTTCCACCTTCTAAACTTAGATCAAATTTAACTTCTTTGGAAATAGTCAGATGTTTATCAAAGAAAGGGAAAGACATGAGTTGGGACTTGCAATATGAAACATAATAATTTGTTTCTAAAGCAATATTGCTTCCTACTAAGGAACCTAAAAAAAGCCACAGAATTGAGACAAAGGGGCATTTATGTACAGAATTCTGAAAGTCCAACATAAGGCTTCAGGACTCAACTCAGCCCTCAGAAATATGCATCAAGCTCCAAGATAGTATTTGGGATAGTTTATGTCCTCTACATAAGATCCCCAGTTCTTCCCTCTTGGTGGTATGATTAGATCTGTCCCTTGCTCACCTCACTTGCCCCTGTGTCCTGGACACTCTCTTCTCTGTCCCAATGTCCACAGACCTCTGAGACAGAAACCCCATTCTGTTTGTCCCCATTCTAATACTCCTTCATTTCAGGCATCATTTCAGAACTTGCTCTGCTTTATAAGATTACACCTCGCTGTTGCCATAATATAATCTTTCATATCATGTGAGAAATTTCCTAAGAAACCTTTGTCAATTATGTACTTCTGGTTGGCTTTCAGGTACTTTCCTCCAAGAACAATCCTGTTCAGCATGGAAGACATTGGGCCCTCCAGTAGCTGGAGCTGGGGATCTTCACTAGGAACCAGTCATCCATCTGTGTCTTAGCTCCGCCTTTCACTCCTGATGTCAACTGTGGCCGCAGTATGACCTTCAGCAACCAGATTCTATCATACATCTGTAAAATTTGAAAATAAACAAAAGTTTAAAATATGTACATGTCTACATTTCTACTAGTCTGATTTATTGTTAGCTACATATAATTCTTAACAACCAGTTCAAAAGGCAGGAATACGGCAGTAAAAACAACTGAACTTTTCAGTCACCCTTTCATTTTATAGACTATTGGATAAGTACCTAGTTTTGTTATCTCTTTGAGTTGATAGAAGTTAATTTGAAATTTCCTACTGTTTTTAAATATGTTTGAACCACAAATGGTTGAAAGCACTGTGTAAGAGAAACCATTAACTGAGGTTTAGGGATATGGAACAACTGTGAGATTATATTTGACAAAGCAAAATCTGTAAAAATGTATTTCCGCTGACAGTAAGTAAAAATAATGTGGACTCTCACAAGGCAATTTGAAATTTATTAGATAAGACTTTCCAGAGAAGTAAGTTTTCACTATTTCCTTTATCTTTATTTTCAAACACATTCATCTTTATTCACAGACTATATGTGCTGGACTTTGAAAGTCAGCTTTGTAACATCCCAGTATTATTATTGATCAGTCACTTTCAGAACATGTAAACCTCTTTAAAACAAATGTAGACCTAATGCCCCAAACCCATTTGCCCAAAGGCTTAGAAACTCCCTGAAGTCACTTCCAGGATTTGATTTTTTTTTAAAGGTTGTGTTTTCTCACAATAAGTGCATTTCTTCCCAAGGCATGCCTCTTAAATGAATGCTGAATTCTGTATCCATCTTGATTAATCAGACTGGAGTGTTTTTTTTTCTTCTCTTTGCCACAAAATATGAAACTTAAAGAATGCCAGTATTTACTCATCAATTACATATGTACATGCAGGCAGTATAAGAATATGTGCAAATTAAGGACTGCAAAGCTGCTTAAAAAATGCTGTGTTGCTTAAATAATGTTTGGGGCAAAGTTTCTTCCCTGTTTGGAAACCGTGAGGGCTGCTGTATTAGTTTACAGGTTCATTTTCTGCTTGGTTCTATGGTGGGGAACGTGAGTCTTGCTGTCTTTGGAGATGCAGGTGAGAAAAGTTGAGATTAAAGGTAGAAGTGAAAACAGATCACACACCCTCTGTTGAAGGACAACATATGAATATTAGTTTCTGTGCAATTCCAGCTATAAGCAGGACAGTAATTCCAAAGACATTAAACTATTGAGTTGATTAGAACTGCTTTAGAATTAATAGCTAAGTTTTTTCCCTCATCTTCATTGTTTTTACAGAGAAATTTTAAAGACAAATTATTGAGTTGATTAGAACTGCTTTAGAATTAGTAGCTAAGTTATCTCCCTCATCTTCATTGTTTTTACAGATAAGATTTGATTGCTTGTGTTGATTAGACAGAATAAAAGAAAATGTATGTGAAAACTGAAAAGTTTATGCATGCTTTACATATAAATCCTTGAGCTCATACGCATTCACACACACAAATGCATTACATTTGCCTGTTTTGAAAATACTATTGTATAGTTTTCAGAAGAACCTTAAACAATTGAAAAAATAAGTAAAACCCCAGGTGGTCTAGATGAAGAGCCAAATAAGAATTGCACACAGTACATGCAATATGCATACAACACGTGCCAAGAGAATCCAGAGGTGAGAACAAGCCCTGAGGCATGGAGAAGTCCAAGCAGGGTCATGGAGGTGGGGCCCCGACAAGTAGAGGGGGAATACACATTTCAGACAGGCAGTTTGTTCAGTGGGATGGAGACGGACCCATATTATTTGGGAGCAAAGTAGTAAGTAAAATAATTCGTTTGAAAGAAATGATTCATTTATGGAAGTAAGACAAGACAGAGTTGAGGAAATATATAGGGATCAACCTTGTGGGATCTGCAGAACAATGAAGTTTGGAGAATGGGGAGACATTTATTCAACAAATAAATGGGTGCATGCTGTCTGAGAGCTGCAGCAGTGGGCACTGAACAGACATCTCTGAGAAAGGTGCTTGAGCACGAGGGTTGGGTAAAGGAGACACATTTGACTGAGCAACACCGAATAGATCGTAATGAAGATAGACTAGTTTAAGTTGTATTGAAGTGAAGGAAATGCGTGTGAAAGCTACTATGAAGGAAAAAGAAATTGGACCAAATAGTTGATGATATGGGAAAGGAAATAAAAAGTACAGCAAATAAGTTGGTTGACTATTAGGGGGAATCCCACGTTCAGTCAAACTGCATGGTTTAAGGGCCAGTCCCCCACAGGACTGCACTCTCCACTTCAGACTCCAGCCACAGACTCTAAGGTCCCCAGACCACCCACACTTGGAACCAACTGGCTACAACCTAGGAGTTTCCTCAGTTTTATAATTAGCCAGAATGATTCACAGAATTTAGGAAAGCACTTAAGTTTTATCATAGAGGATAAAAATCAGGACCAGCCAAATGAGAAACATAATAGGGAAAGATCTGTAAGCTTCCCAAACATGAAGCGTCTGTGTGTTCAAGGTGTATCACCCTTTCAGCACATCAGTCAATGCGTATCACCAGCCAGGAAGCTAAACTAAGTATCACTATACAAAATTTTTATTAGAGTTTTATTACAGATGTATGATTTTTTTCAATCATTCGCTGGGAAATTAAACTCGATGTACAGCCCTCTCCTCCTCAAAAATGAGGCTGAAATCACAGGACTCAAAGTCCCAAACTTCTAATCACATCATGTGTCTCTCTGGCACTGCCAGTCTCCATTCTGACTCCTCTTGTTAGCAAAAGGTACCCAGGGGCACTGGGAACCATCTCCTTAGTATAAATTCAGGTGTGGACCAAGAGGCCTCCATAAAAAAACAAAGATACTCTATTGAAAATCAGAGACAAAGATGCAGCCAAATTCTTTGTTACACAACAGAATGAATTTGAAGCGACTCTAGGTTCTTTCAGGAAGAATCTGTAGCAGACAGTTGAAATTCCAAAACAGCCTGAAGAGAGAGACAAAAGAGGACTAGAGATGTGACTTTGGCCCCAGAGTGAAAGGTCACATGGTATAGTTGAGTGCTCACAGGCACTCACCAAGGGCTACAGTTGGGGTCTGAGAACCTTACCAGAGAACATGCATCAGAAAGCAACAAAAACACACACAGAATATTTTTCTAAAGAAATCAATGCTTAGCCTGATACTAACATTAACTTAGAGACAATTCTTTCTGCATCTTCTTTGTTAACCAGATGTCTAAAATATACATCTTTTACCAGCATATAAAACAATCCCTGAAAAAAAAGTGATAAAAAATATGTAAATCCAAAATTAACGTAGCAGTGACTTACATACTTCATTCTCGTGAAACAAATGCAAGAGTGATGAGGTGAGCATTTCTAGTGGTCCGTTTATTTAGAAAGTCCTGCCATGGGTCATGAGGGTAAAAGTAGATAGTAAGTGGCACCATCTCTTTTCTACCTCCTGGTTCTTGGGCTCATATATTCTTCCTATTTAAACCTATAACTTATATATTATTTCCTGGAGTGTGGCAACCCATCTTTGCACAGTATTACCATCAAGCTAACACTCCATTAGAAAGTCATTCCAGCCTTCTGAACGGTGCAGCATGTGATTCAATCAGTGGATCCTGATGTCATCGGTCCATTCCTGCACTGAATTTGTTGTGAAGTGGTTTCCCTGTTAGATGATGTTATGAGGGATTCAATGCCTATGGATCGAGCTTTTAGTAAACCTTCAAATACTGGAGCTGACTAAAGTTCTGTGGGAGGGAAAATCAAATCAATAAATGTGTCGTGCTCATAAGTATCTATCCATGTGACAGTGAACTCCTAGCCCTTGTAGTGGAGAAACCCCAGTGTAATTGAATTGTGAACAAGTGTTCACTTCATAGCTATTTGTGGAAGGTTGAACCTCCAGAAGCGCAGGTAGCTGGATCAGCCTTGGTGAATGGGAATCTGTTCTGTTAAGACCAATGTGCAGCCTCCTTCTCTGCTACTCTGACTACTCTTTTCACATGCCCACTGTGCCAGGTCTGGGGTGGTTGATGACAAAGGCTGGCTTTAAAATGATTAGCCAAATAATTTTGTCTACTTAGTCATTAAATGGCTCTACAGTGGGATGATTTCTGATTGGCATTGACTTACAATACAAAAATCCTCAAATTCTGTGTCCTCTCCATATTTCTGTCCACATACTTCTACTCCAGACCACCTTGTCTTCTCTATTCTAATCCTTTTCTTTTCCAGTCCCAGCCCATTGGCCTCTGACCAAGAATTTGCATATATTTTCTCCTCAGGCCACTCTTCCTTCCCCAAAAAGCAGTTAACCATGTGCCTTCCTTGCAGCTCCAACCACTGGGAAGGATTTCCCTCTCCACTGAATTTCCAAGTCATTCCTGAATGTAGCCAACATCAATTTTCAGCTTACATCCTGACCTACCCATAAGCAAATATCAAGCACTTTTTCTTTCTTCAACTGGTCATATGGACATCTCTTCCCCTAATCAGGCCACAGTTGCAAACTGAGGGAGAGTACTGGTGCAATTGTGATGGGTGACACAGTGGTTTGGGCTATTCACTATGCATAATACTTATGCCTTCTGATCCTGCTTAGGATCATCCGGGATGTACCATTTCCATCTAATGATGGAATGCTGATGAGCCCATTCAATTTTATAATTTGGAAACTCCAGCAGAACCTAGTTTACAAGGAGTAGTTCTGAATGCATGGTCCCTTGTTACTCCATGGTCAAGGGTTCTGTTCTGTCCATACCAGGGCTCAGTAACAAAGTAGGAGTGGTTTCTCCGAATACAGACACTCTTCTGCTCCTGATGGCCACAGCCTTGCTCCAGAAACCCAGGGATATGTGATGTAACTTTCCCCACTAGTGGTCTAATAACCCCCACACTGCTTCCTTATCCGCCACTGACATCGCCTACTCCATGAGATCTGCTTCAAAGACCGGACGAAAAATTTGCAGCCTATACTTGCTGCATTGTTGCAGTATCCTCCCTGTCTGAACCTTTATCTCTTTAGTCATTGCTTTTCATATGAGAAAATTCGTTCAGGCCCAGGAACCGGAGCAAGGGATCGTGGCTATTATAGGGGTGCTTCCTTCATACTCATGGTTTCTCATTTTTGCCTTCTTCTGTGTGTAAATGTTAAGCAGCTCCCTTATTGATTTTACATCTATTTTGACCCCGAAGATGTCACTAACCATCCCCACAACTCCTTGCAAGTCAAGTCCTCGTGGCTACTTTCCACCCTTATCCTTGTTATAGTGTTAAAGTGTATGTTATTTAAAAAAAAAAAGACATGCAATTCAATAAATTCTTGCATGTTCAGATTTACATTCTGGCCTTCTTGATCAAGCAACCTCAAAATCCAATCTTAGGAGCGTTCCTTTGGATCCAGCTGGCACATGCTAACTAATTTTTACAGCTCCTTGGGATGCATTCTCTTTTCTTCATTATCAGGCTCAGCTTGTCTCCAGCCAGGTTGCACTGAGATTTAACCCTAATTATTGGCCTAACCACCAGGAAAGAAGCTAGGCAACTCCTGAAGGAGTGCCTGTTACTTTGTAAGGGGAGGGAACTTTACAGTGTCTTTACTGATGGGGATATGCTATCCCTTAAAACAAAGGGGCAGTTTCTCTTGAAGGGAGAGCTACATGTTATGACTCCAAACCCACATTTCATTTAATCTTTAAGAAGTAAATGTTATTGTTTCTACTTTGCAATGATAAAATTTAGCCAAGAGACACTGACTACGTTCACAAAATCACATCTTGTAAGCAGCAGAGTGGGAACACTAATTCACATCAGTCTGGTTCCCGAGGCCCTGTTGCCCCTCCCGTGAGAACAGACGATGACTACTAACCCTACTCCAGCGCCAGAACTTTGAAGAGAATACATATTGCCTTAAATGTATAAGCTGTAAATATATAAAGTGTCAGTTAAAAGTCATTAAGTATTATTAATGAAATAGGCCCTTTAAGTCCATTCACTATTAGAATAAATGAAAAATTAAAAAAATAATTACCAAAGTAGGTGAGAAGGAATGAGTGAAAGAAATGAGATTGGAAAAATCTCCAAAGGTATAAATTTTCATACAGTTTTTCATAGTTTTGACTTTTGAATGGTATAAATATATCACATATTTTTAAAATATAAGTTTTTAAAATCTGTAAATAAATCAGGTATATTAAAAAAATGACCCATGGAATTGGGGGACAAATAGCTGACAACAATGGGATAATTGTGGCAAACATTTTCTAAATGATCCTTAATATATTTTTGATCCTTAAATCAAACCTTGTGCAAGTAATCTTACATTAGAAAGATCAGAAGACTTAATGCAAAATTACTCACTTTGATTAAAATTTCAGTGTTTTTAAATAACAAAATGACAAAACTTAGCTCACCTGCTCTTCAGCATTGCAAGCAAAATCACTGAGTTCCTTCAGGACAGAGATAATGTTTTGGTCAATATATTTCTGAAAATGAAATAGCATAAAACAAAACAGACAAAAAAAAACCCCTCTACCCTCATGAAGCAAACGCTCCAGTTGGAGAAACCAACAATAACCAACCAAACAAATAAATAAATAAAAGTTAAAGTATTAGAGAAAGAACTATACATGTGAAAAAACTTCGGCTCAGTCACACCGCTGTCGGCAGAGGCGCACTCAGAGAGCGCTGGCTCCCGAGTGGCAGGCATACCTCAAAATGCTTATCCACATTAATACTGGTAGTTGTTCAACAGAGAGTCATGTGAACATGAAAGGATTTTCAAAATTCCTTAGAAAACAATCCTCTTCCCTGAAAATTAGCCACCTTATGTATTTACCATAATATTAAACATGTTCTATGTTTAATGGTAGACCGAATTCTAGAACTCCTGGGTTACTAGGTGACCACAAAGTTAGAGAAAGCAATTTTCCAAAGAAACAGCCCCTGATGCTACTGGGTTCAAATAGTGTCTCACAAATGCTAGAGTCAATATTTGTTGGCTGATTGGTTCAGGAGCACCTGTAGGAAATGTTTCCCTTCAAATATGTTATAATTGCATAAAGAAACATCATTACTTATTATCATGACTTTCCACTAGGGTTCAAACTCCTTCCTAATTTCAAAAACTCACCTCTATCTATGTGGAGAACAATTTGGTATGAAATTTATGAAAATCTTAGAAAGAAAAAGGAAATAAATGGTAAATTGATTAATTGATATGAAATAGTACCAAATTTTCTTACAAAAGATGATGAGTTAGAGAAAAATTAGGATTTATTGTTTATTTTTAAAGTTTTAATCCTATATGGCATTCTTGAAACTCCAAAGGTTTGGCAAAACAATGAAATTTTCTAGTTATTTCTAGGAAATATGTGGACATTAATGATTACCTAGTGTCTAGACACAGACAAACACTTCTTCATACAAATTCAATTTTATTTGTGCTTTTATAAGCGATTAGCATTCGTTTGGGTACAGTTTTTTTGTTAAATTGCTTTACTTAATGAGGTGTGCTGTGAACATGATATTGCTGACACCAGATACTCAAAATAGATAAAAAGTAAGAGACTTCTTCAGTTAATAAGCTCTCAGAACAAAATAAATTAACATTCTTCTTAATTTGTATTTTTAATATTTGATTCTAATCACATACTCTGCCTGCTAACATGTCAAAGTAAATGTGGTTTGTAAGATATCGGAATGTTACAAAGCATTGCTGCAACAAAATATTCCGAGGTAATTACTTTAACAAAAGTAGCATTTTAGAAAGAAGATCATCAAAATGAGATGATGGTTGAGACAATGAAATTGATAATCTGGGTGAAAGTATAGCTATCCTTCCAAATCAATTCCCAGAGCATATGCAGACAGCCACAATGGCCATTGAGAAGGCTACAGTGAATCCATTTTTCATGCATGAGTGTTTAATTCCAGGTTTATAGACCTGTGGAGAGACAGCAGTTTAAAGCATGGTATGGGACTAATTTTACTCCTCCTGAGTGTAAAACAAAACCCCCACAGTTACATATATCTAAATAGATGAGTTATATTTTTATGTATTTTAATCCCAATAGTCCAATTATTTCTGAAGAAAATACTTAATTGTTTCACATCCACATCTACGTTTTCATTTCTCTTGTTTTGAAATCAGCCCCAACAGACACTAAGTTTTGGTTGTGATCTCTTTCTTATTTTCTGCATACATAAAAAAGAAAAACAAAGAGCTACTAAAGAAAATTACTTGTCCCTGAGAATTAGAAGAGTCATTGTAACACTGATAGTTTTAGTAGGTTCAGATCTTGTCTAACAAAATAGACTCTTCTTAAATGTTTTAAAATTTTCTCCACTTAAGTTGGGAAGTCCAGGAGGAAAGCTCGACGGGAGAGTGCAGGCGGCTGGTCTCTTCTGTGCCTGGCGCCAACGGGTAAGGGGACTTTCCAAGACACTCAAGTCTTTTGAGCCTCAGACTTCTCATGAATTTCCCTCTAGGAGGATTGTTAGGATCAAGCAAAAGGAAATAAAATAACAAGGGACAATTTACATGTTTAATATATGTAAGTTTATCATTCATACTTGGCCTTAGCAAATGCTAAGGATCCATTCCAGGGTTCCCAGTCAAATTAATTAAATTACTTGATCAACTACAAATACTACAAAAATAGTTTAGGCAATGGTTGGCTTAGAATGCAATAGCATTTTGAACAGAATTTTAAATCTAATAACTAAAATGTTGTTATAATATTCTTACTATGAGATCATCACATTCCATTTTTCTAGCTAACTACTTGCCAATAATCCTTCCCTCACCCTCTCCACCCCCACATAGAGCCACTGAGTTCAAGATGAAGTACTACAATAATATTATAATGCAATCATACGTCCTAATCTCCCAGAAAGTCATTCCAATGGGGGAAGCTTCAGTGTATTTTAAAGCAAACAATAATTTGGGTCACATTCTTAAGCCATAAATATTTTGCTCCTAAAACTCACCTTCATCCTATCCATTGACACTCGGTGTTTCTGTGGTAAGTTTAGGCCGCACAGGAACACAAACATTTGTCTATAGACAACTCCTTTCAGGAAGAAAATGCCATTTTTAGAGCCACAATCTATCCAACTCAGGATTCTGTCTCTCAACAGGAACAAAAAGTGACATTTGGAGGAAAAAATGACTGTTACTCTTTATAATATACTTGGAAGAGCCCTAAATGTCCTTCTCGTAGACTTGTATGGATTAGTCGACTTTGAACTTATCCAAATGGCATTATAAATGCTTGTAAAGATAAAACAACAAAGCTGAACAGATTTGGGCCATTTCTCCAATTTTTTTCTTTGGTAAGTATGTTTGTAAGCCATTATCAATCAATAATATCCAGGGACTCAATGATTCCCAAAGAAAAAAAAGAGGGTATCTGACTTAAAAATGAAAGTAGACAAAGTGTGAAGTAGCACTGTTGCTGATTTCTTCATTTGTTTTAGTTCTGACTTTTCATTTTTAAATTTTGAATGATATCCTCCTGTGATTTCTCAAGTAATACTAGCAAAGAAGGAAGTTCAACAGACTCTTTGGTAGATAAAGTTCACCAGATAGTAAAATATATACTTAATGCTTACAGCCATGTACTGTTACCTGCAGTAACTCAATTAATCTTGATGTTAAGCATGTAAAATATATTATTATGGTTGTTATTATTTCCATTTTGAAGGCGAGAACAGTGAGGTTCCTCCACGTGAACTTGCTCAAGTTCCTGAGTTCACGTCACAAAACTAAGATCCAAACCCAGAGGATGCTGCCCCGGGAGCCTGACTTCTTAACACTGATGCAAAATCCCAAGTTTGTGATTTTAAAACAAAACAAAGGAACACTCCGCTGCACTCTTCAAAGAAAATAAAGGCATCTGATGCTCACGATCATGTCTCTCTCTCTAGTCAAAATATCAGTGGACTAAATAGATCCCATCTCCCCCTGTTCCTTTTGTCCAGATGTAGCCCAGGATGTCATTAATGTTCCTGATAGTTTAAGTCCCATCCTCAAAGACTGAACAGGGAAGCACTGAAAAGATGAAACTATCCTCACTCTTAAACCATTATATTTAATAAGAAGAAATAAAAATAAATTCCTTTATCTTATAGTGAATTAGTATTGTCACACTAGGAAATCTTTGGAAGCATTGTTATCCCTGGCAAGGTTATTGAAAAAAGTAGCAGATTACAGACCTATTCTGACAAACACCATGACAGGAGATTTAACACCTGAGTCAGCCTGATTATTTATGTTATCACCAGGATCAATAGTGATGTCTGTGCTCCCCGCCATCTCTACAAGCATGGGAGATTACAGCAGAGGGAGGCCACAGCATGTTCAGTAAGCAAAGACAGCAAGCTGGCTGCAAATCTTCATTTTACTCTTAAGATGTGATTGTGGGCAAACTGTCATTTGGAGACCTCAGTTTCTCTTGTTTAAAATGAGGCTAATGGTACTGGCAAAAAATGGTTGAAGTAATGTATTGTAAAGTGTCAAACACCATTCATGGGTTAAAGTCTTCCTGATTTGCATCAAAATAAATGGGACTATAAATTGTCCTCATTATTGTTGGTAAAGATGATGAATTAGCCATGCTATAGGCCAGGTAATCTAGGAAATGGAGAGATGACTTAAAACATCATGTGGTAAACTGCTTGAGTAGAAAAAGTTTGTTTGCAAGTTCAAGGGATGAGTTCAAGAGGTATCCAACACTTTGGCATCTCTGGGCCACACTGGAAGAAGAAGAGTTATCTTGGGCCACACATTAAATACATCATTGCAACACATAATCACAAAAAATCTCATAATCTTCTAAGTAAGTTTATGATTTTGTGTTGGGCCACATTCATAGCCATTCTGGGCCACATGCAGTCTGCAGCCACAGGCTGGGCACCCCTGGATGGGTCTCTCTGGTATACATCTTCTGGTGGCAATTGTTTGGTATGCAATAGCTTTTCTCTAGTTCTTTGAGATACAAATTTGCGTTACCTAGGAGACTACTGGTCAAAGTTAAAGAACACCTTTATTTAGAGTTATGTACACTAAAACTAAACAGTGAGAGTTCCTTATAGCTAAAGAAAGCAAAATTATGGTGACTATACAAAGATAATAGGAAGACATTAGCGTAGGAAAAGCAGAGAGAAATGCAGACACTCAGAAGCACCTCCTTAGTCTAGCAGACATGAGACCTGATTCTTCATCTAAGTGCTGTAAAAATTGGCATATGAATTTGCACAATTAATGTAATGTCTCTGGGCCACAGCTGCCTTACTTGAAACTGAATGAAACAGACCCACTAGGGTGAGTGCCAGGATCTGAAGCACCTCGTGATTCTATTAAGTTTTGACAAAGAGCTGTTGTAAAGTCAAATGTTATCAAACATAAACATTCACTCACCTAAACATCCAGAAAACACTTCCTGAGAAGCTATTAAGTGTCAGACACCATTTTAGGAAGAGAGGTGACAGCAGAAAATAAGTCAAACAATGTGTCTGTCCATGGGACCCTTATGTTCTAGAGGAGGAAAACCTAAAAAGAAAACAAAAGGACATAAAGCATTAGACTGTTTTAACTGTGGGAGGAAATAGCAGGGTGGTGGTAACTATAATATTTAGGTCCCAAAACATGTAAAGAAAGAGAAAGCGTGAGCACTGGAAGGTGATAAGATACAGTCCGCCGGACCATACACAGGTCCTGCTCTGCAATGCACGGTGATATTGAGTGTTCTCTCCTCACTCTGAGAGTTCCATAACCAGTGAAATGAGGAATATTAATGAATTTCCAGAATAAGTATGGCTCATGCCTAGAGTCAGTATCATCTTTCAAACTCATGCCTACCCCTAGCCTGCCTCCCATCCATTTTTTCTTGATTCATCCATCCATCCATTCATCCATCCAGTCAACTATGCAATCAGCTGAACCCCAATAGATATTGTGATACATTCTAAATTATTTGGCAGTGTTCTCACGGTATTGATTAAACAGTGGTCAAAACAAAAGAGTACAGAGATAAGTGACTACTAAGAGATAAAAGCCAGAATGGATCTGTAAGAGAGTACTAAGGGAACACAGCAAAAGGAACTCTCCTTGGAGATTGGCTGGGGAACTAGTAATAGGGACATGAATCATTTTTCCTAACTATCATAGCTAAACATGATTTTTGAAAAAAGAATATGACGCATTTGACCACCTCTTACATCTAAGACAATTCTGAAAGATTTAGGATGTTTTCTAAACCCATCTGGAAATTTACCAATGTAACAACAAAAAAAGACCTTTTATGGGCATGATGCTCTGTCATCTAAAATGCTGGAGAGAGCCCTCACTACAGGGCACTCGGGCACACCTGAGTCTGAATGCTGCAATGATTTACTACTGCCTAATGATGACCTCGGGGAGGTCCTATTCCTTTCTCATCCTCAGTTTCCTGGTTTACAAATTAAAAAGATTATTTAAATGATGTATATTAAGTGCTTAGCACAATCCTTGGGATTAAGTAAGTGTTCATTCAGTAAATAATAGTAATATCATTACTGTTTTTTGAGTAACTCTTTTGGGCCAGGCACCATAGTAAGCATTTAAAAGCATTATTTTAATTACCCTCCCACAGCCATGTTGGAAGTAGACATGATTACGCCCATTTTACAGTTGAGAAAACTGAGGCTTTACAGAGTTTGAATAATTTGGTTCCATACAGCCAGGATATTGAGCTAAATGAGTTTTAAAATGATGCAAAACCCCATGTTAATTCTAACAGACTTCGTTCTCCCCCACCCACCCCCCCAAACAAAACATTATGGAGACTTTATGTTCTTCTTTTAACCCCAGTTTTATAACATTTTGCATGTGGTCTGGCTTCTCACAAAGGTCTTCCTAGAAGGAAAGAAGGCATAAAGGATGCACTTTGAATGTTTTCATCTCTATGGTGGAGATTTCTTATAAATTATAAAGTAGACGTTCTGGTTTGAAATATTAGTCTCTTGATTTTGTTTAATGTGCCACTTGTAAGCAGAATCACTTTCCAAGTTTCAAGTTCAACCCTTGGATGCTTAGTGATCAAATGCCTCAATTTTTGGTAACAATCTACCTGAGTTTGAACTCTGGTTCTATCAGTCAATAACCACAACATCTTGTTATCTCAGCTTCCTCAGCTAAGAAAGTAGCTTGACACATAGACAGCACTTTATAAGTATTGACAAAACAACATCAGAAAGAAAATTCACATTGGCCCTATTATCCCAGGCAAACCCACAAGATATTAGTTGTTCCAAAAAGTAGAGGTTCTATGATGTGAAACAAAGTTAAACAGATCTATTTAATTTGTGGACTCTCAAATTCTTTAATGTGTTATTATGTACAATACGTTTGAGTCTTTAATAGTGGGATATGATACAGAAATAAACTTATTTGACTACAAAATAGTTTTATTTCAGAGTAGCCCACAAAATTTATTTCCTCAGACAATACTTTAGGAAGAGGTTCACCAAAGGGAAGTGTCACCCTGATGGTCTCTTGGGAGACCATAGACCTGATGTGTCAAAAGACAATACAAAGAAATCTCCATGCATCATGTAATAATGAGTTTTTAGTAGTCATATCTTCCTGGATGCTGTGTAGCACCTGTGCTCCATATTTTTAATCATCCCCATTTTTTGCACCATCACAACTTATTTTTTAAGATCCCAGTCCCTCATACTTTGTGACCAAATAACTAATCCAGGAAAGTAAAAAAGTGGATGATAAAAAATAGTAGTAAGTTAAACTATCAGGTTTCCCCAGTGAACATGTTTCTACATGGGTTTCGTATTCTGTTTTTCAGCAAGTTCTTCTGAGATACACAAACCTTGCCCATATCCAGGAGGCAACGCCAATGGTAGATTTTTCTGTTGGGGCTATTTTTGAGCAGTTGGGCATCTAGGAATTTGAAAGAATACCTTAAAGCTTCCACTTTCAACTGTTTTTGATTGTGACAGACTATAATCCTCATAGAGGATAAGAGAGGGATTATTTATTATTCCTCTGTGGGGAAAAATTAACTCCAGGCAAAAATGTAACTAAAATGATTATTTCACAAACCTTTCACACTAGCAAACAAATTTCTTCTCTTCTACTACAAAACACCCACTGCAAGGAAGACACAGAGTCAGAACAGCACCCACATCTCGGGTGGGGAGGACTTACTTTCTTCTTTTCTACTCAGGTGATAGCCTGTTGTCAAATTATATCCAAATGATAAAAAAGGACGTTTTCTCATAAACTTCAGTTATGTAGCTAGTTACAAGAGCATTTCAGGCTGCACTATCCTAAGAAACTTGTTCATGAAGAAAAGAAAATGTTATTATTGATGACAAAATTAAGAAAAAAACTTACTAGAACTTGTTGGCTGCTGAAGTGCATATTCATTCTCAGCAACAGGAGGGTATTCAGGTGTTGTCCCAAGGCAGGCAAGCCAAGAGGTCCCCCCAGCGACTCTCATGCTCTTTGAGACACTAGAAGTTCAGGCCTAAAATTAGCTGAACCATCTAACTGTAATTGTGAGATTAACCACATCTCTCTAACATCTCAGTACCTATTTTTAAAATATCTAATCTGGGTATAATTGTAGAGATTTCCAATCACCGAGATTCATAAATGATCATTCTCACATCCTCAGGCAATGAAACAATAATCAATTTACTATAGTATGTTGAAGAAATTTTAGTTTTACCTAAATTTGTGCAACCTCAAGAGAAGGGAAAGTGGAGAGGAAAGAACACAAAATAAACAGCAGCAGTTGCAATGAATGTTCTCTTTATCTTCTTGTTGTTTTTAGAATTATTGACACAATTAATTACTTATATTTTCATACAGATTTATAATGTACAAAGTGTACACAAACAGTAGTTAAGTGAATTATAATCAAATGATGCATCAAAAATCCTAATAAATGGATAGTTGACCAAATGGGAACAAAAGTAAAATCTCCCCAGTTCATCTTGCATCCGCTAGCTTGATGACAGCAGGGTGTGGCCTCTTCTTGTTTGTCATGGTGTCTGGCTCAGAATGTGCTCTTCATAAATACCTATAGGTTAAATTAGAAATTGATGACAAAGAATGAAGCAGCCCATTGTCTGAAATACAGATTCTTAAGTATAGATTTGAATGCAAGAATAAAAAGATGCTGATTATTAGTTTTCTAAGCACATGTACCAGAAGGTAACACCAATTCCTAGAATGGAAAGATTAGTCATTTAAAATGATGTAAGTGCATGGGGCTGTGAAAGGGCAATTGGAAGAGAGATACAGGCAGAGAAAAGGACAGGGACAGTTTACTATAGAGATATGTATTGTAACCAATGACATTTTAAGAGTTAACCAGACCACTGTTCTGACACAGTTAAAGAACCACAATATGTTGAATAAAATATACTATCCATTTGGTCTCAACTGTAGCCCACTAAGTACTAGTACTGTATTAAACTGACCCCAAGTTGAGCATCCATGGCAACCTTAAGGTCACTTCTGCACACCTATATATGTTTTTTTTAAAAATGAAAGGTGTCCATTAAAAATAAAAATAAAGATAAAATGCAGTATCAAGCTAAACTTATACAAGCTGATGATTGAGACAGGGTGTTTCCACTGGTTGGGAGATGAGATTTGATAGCTGGCTCTGCTACCGAAACCTGTTTGCAAAGACAGGTAAAACTTCTGTGTCTTCCTGTTCTCCCTAGCACCAGCTGACTCTTACTGGGCACAAGGTCAGCAAAATGATAGTGAGACTTCAGTTAATCAGTTCATATGCAGACCAGTATATTTGATTTGGCAGCTCCAAAAGAAATGTCTGCTAAGCCTCATTTACATGAGACTCCACTCAGTGATTCAGAAAGCCCGCTATGGCTGCTTCCTCGTTTGGAGGCCTGCTGTCCGGACAGGCATGGGCAGCACAGAATGTGAGGAGTGCGCAGGGAGTGCTACTGATTTCCCCCACACCATGAGAACATCAAATGCTGAGAAAAGAATACAAATGGCAAGGAGAAAGTGAAATTAGCAGGTGTGCAGCTTAATTAGTCAGGAGATTTCTTTATGTACACAGAAGTTTGAACAGGTTTGCTTATGCATTATTAGCTAGGTTTCAAGAAGTACAGAAACTTACTTGTATTATATTAACCTCAAACAGCAATTTTTCAACCAAAAGAACAGAGAAGGTCATAGATGAAGCTAGCTTTCAGGAATATTGGTCAGGAATATTGGACTTGAAAGCTAAATTGGACATGTCAGGAATTGGACATGTCAGGAATATTGGTCTTGAAAGCTAAATTCTGGGTGGGCACCCTCTCTCCCCCATTTCTGCTTTTTTTCTGGGCTGGCTCCATTCTTTCTTGCTCTATATGCATTTCCATTGAGTAACTAGGATATGGCCACTGGGAACCCCAAACTCAAATCCTCCTAGCCTAGAATCCTAAGCAGAAAAAAGGGCTGCTTTTTCTAAATGTCATAGATTGACATAAAGAAAACTGATTTTACTGTTGTAACATATGTCCAGCCTTATACTAGTCATTCTTCCAAGAATGTTGGATTCTTTGATAGGACCAAGCTAGCACAAATAGCTGGCAACTGCCATTACAGGCACCATCAGAACACGGAGAAAGAGACCAGTGAGTCTGCTAGGTGAGGAAGGTTACCCTGGGGGTGACATCTCTGTTTTATCTTTTCACCTGTTGCTAGGCATCTGGGGCTTCCTGGCCTAGTAAGAATCTGTGCCTGGCTCATCATCCTTACTCTGCTCATTTCTAACTGCCAGGACCCTAGAAGAAAACTGCAGACAGAAGTTTGAATCTTATCACCACAATCTACTAGCTATGGAAGCTTGGATACCACCACCATAGTGTGAAATTTCGTTAAATTGAAGTTAATAAAGAATGATATAAGAGCTAGATCACCAGGGTGGCAGCCTAGGTAAACAGAGCTCACCTCCTCACCCAACCACATCAAAATTACAACAAAACTATGGAACAACCATCCCTGAGAGCCAGCAGAAATCAAGCTGAATAGAGTTCCTACAACCATGAAATTAAAGAATAAACCACATCCATCCACACTGGTAAGAGCTGCAGTAATGGAGAGGTGCAGAACAGGCTGGTCCTATACCTACATGTGCCAAATCAAAATCAGGAAGGATACCTTGGGAATGAGGGGTCCCAGACCCACACCAGGCCCTCCAGCCCACAGTTCCATGCCAGGCAGATGAGTCCCTGAGGCTTATGGCTGGGAAAACCAGTGGATATGGAGTTAGTAGAAGAAACTGCTAGATTCCCAGGCAGTTCCTCTTAAAGGGCCCACGCAGGTACTTACTCAGACTCCTTTCTGCTGAGCTCCAGCACCAAAATAGCAGATTGAATGGCACCAGTGTCATACAAGGAAGAACTGAAGTATTTAGCATCAAGGTGAAAGCTGAGGGAAAGCTTTCTCCAAGACAGGACTTCTGGCAGAGACTATTACTCCTCTAGTGAACCCTCCCCCCACAGAGCCACAGAGCATGGTGTGCAAAATATCAAATTCCTTCAGCTTGGCTCACATTGTTTGCTTTGCCCTAGTGATTCCCTGAGACTCTGCCCCACCCAAATTATGGTCCACCCAAGTGGTAAATAGTGGCTTTTCCATATATATGACTGCCTTGGAACATGCTTCTGATCTTTCTAAATCAAGGAGCAGTTGGCCTCAGGAAGCCCCATACCTTGCTAAGTGGCCACAGGCCAGGCACTAACAGCAGCTGGCCTTGTTTCACAGCCTGGCTTTGCTAGAGCACCTCCAAGCCCAGCACAAGAAGCAGCCAACTGTTGATAGCTTTATAGCTTATTCTAAGTGCCCCAAGACAGAACAGAAGTAGGCAATAGAACCCTGATGAAGTAATCCCTGCTCTGTGGAGTGGGTCCCTGCACAAACGACCCTCTGTGGAGGGCAGAGGTTGGTGGTCAGTGGTCACATCCTGTCCTTGCAGCTGACTGGCCTGAGTAAATCCCTCCTATTGATCTGCAAAGAGCAAGCAAGGCTCAACTATAAGAGGAGAGTACACTCAACCCATAAGGAGGGCACACCTCATATATCCAGCTTGAGTGATAGGGGAGGCTGTGTCACTGAACCTCATAGGAGATCTACTACATTAGGCCATGCTACCAAGATAGGGAATCATAGCAGCTCTACAAAAAAAGCAAGGCCTAAATGAAAGAACAGGTTAACACTCCAGAAAAAGAAATAAATAAAATGGAGATAAGCAATCTATCAAATGCAGAGTTTAAAACACTGGTTATAAAGGTGTTCAAGGAACTTAGTGGGGACTTCAACTGCATAAAAAAAGATCCAGTCAGAAACAAAGAATTCACAACTGAAATAAAGAATAATTTACAGGGAATAAAGGAATGAATAAAGCCAAGAATCAAATCAATGATTTGGAACATAAGGAAGTAAAAAATAACCAACCAGTACAATAAGAAAAAAGAATGCAAAAAATGTGAATAGTGTAAGCAGCATCTTGGACAACTTCAAGTGTACTAACATTTGCATCATAGGGGAGCAGAAGGAGAAGAGAAAGAGCAAGAAACTGGAAATCTATTTGAAATGATAATGAAAGAAAACTTCCTTAATTTGGTGAAGGAAATAGACATTCAAGTCCAGGAATCACCCAGTCCCAAACAAGATGGACACAAAGATGCCCACTCTAAAACACATCCAATTAAAATATCAAAGGTTAAAGATAGAGAATCTTAAAAGTATCAAGAGAAAAACAGTTAGTTACTGGAGGGGAATTCCCCTAAGACTGTCAGCTGATTTCTCAAAAGCAACTTTGCAAGCTAGAAGGGATTGACAAGAAATATTCAAAGTCATGAAAAGGAAGGACCTATAACCAAGATTATTCTATCCAACAAAGCTATCATTTAGAATGGAAGGGAAGGTAATGTGCTTCCCAGATAAGAAAAAGCTAAAGGAGTTCATCATCACCAAACCATTATTATGTGAAATGTTAAAGGAACCTATTTAAGAAAAAAGAAGATCAAAACTATGAACAATTAAATGGCAATAAATATATATCTATCAATTGAATCTAAAAAATTAAACAAGCAGAATAGAAACAGAATCATAGATACAGAGGACAGTTTGATGGCAGACATATGGAAGGGAAGATTGGGGGAATAGGTGAAAACATGAAGGGATTAAGAAGCACAAACTGGTAGGTACAGAATAGTCATGAGGATGTCAAGTACAGTAGAGAAAGTAGAGAAGCCAAAGAATTTATACACATGACCCATAGACATGAACAAAGATGTGGGAATTGCCTGAGGGAGTTGGGTAGCTGGGTGGATGGGGACTAGGGGGAAAAATTGGGACAATTGTATGTATTGGCATAATCAGTAAAATATAATTTAAAAAACACATAGAAAGTGTTAAAGAGTTCATAAGCAAAGTTCAATCTGGTTGCAGAAGTACAGTAGAAAACATGAAAGATTTTCCCAAAGGAAATGGATCTTTTTCATAAACAGAAAGGAATGGAAACAACAAGTGTTGATGATGAGAATACAGAGGAAAGGGAACTCTTGCACACTCTTAGTGAGACTGTAAATTGGTGCAAGCACTATGGAAAACAGTATGTAGATTCTTCCAAACATTACAAATAAAACTGGCATATGTCCCAGCAATTCCACAGCTAGTTATTAATCTGAAGAAAACAAAAACACTAATTCCAAAGATATATGCACCTTTATGTTCACTGCAGCATTACTTACAATAGCCAAGATATAGAAGCAACCTAAATGTTCATTGATAGATGATGGATAAAGAAAATGTAGTCTATATGTACAATGAAATACTACTCAGCAATAACAAAGAATGAAATCTTGCCATTTGCAACAACATAGATGAACCTAAAGGTATTACAATAAGTGAAATAAATCAGACAGATAAATATTGAATGATTTCATTTCTATGTGGAATATAAAAAAAATAAAACAAAAGAATAAACAAAAGAAAACTGAAACAAACCCATAAATAGATAAGAGCTAATGGTTGCCAAAGGGGAGGGGATAGTGGGATGGGATATTTTTTTAATTAAAAAAAGAAGGGGGTGGGAAATGTATTGAGCAGGAAGAGAAGTCACTACTAAAGGGACAATGTACCAATATTGGACAAATATATATCTGGGGAGACACATGCTCCTTGAAGACCAACTAATGCTTAAAACAAAGCATTTCCCCAATCAATATTAACAGAATGTTTTTTATCATAAGTAATAGATATCCAAACCAAACTAGTTTAGAGAATAAAGGAATTTATATGACTAAAATAATTTGAAGGTTTTAGTGTCTTCTGGAAAGGTTTAATTTGAGAGCTTTTTCTCAGTGTTGGCTGTATTATCAGCAATCTTCCCCTTTGTGGTCCTTAGATACAAAGGGGAACCCCCCAAAACCTAGAATATATTTATAAAAAATTTTGTACTTATTCTTACATGTTTGAACATCAGTCACCTTCAAAGTACTCTCCATTTGATGCAATGCACTTATTGAGATTTTTTTTCCACTACTCAAAGTAGCTTTTGAGGTCATTGATTTTGATGCCTTTTAGAGATTCTGGTATTTTTGTTTCACCTCTTTCACATCAGCAAAATGTATCCCTTTGGGGACTTTTTTCATCCAAGCAAACAAAAATAAGTCACTCAGGGTGAGATTGGGTGAATAGGGAGGGTGGAGCATGGGGATCACGCCATTTTTGGTCAAAGACTGTTGAATACTCAGTACCATGTGGGCAGGTGCACAGGTAAATCACCCATTATGAAATGGGCAAATGGGTTGAAATAGTCTTCAAAAAAATTTAATGAAGCCTAACTCAGCCTCTCACAACAATGCCAGCTGGTACACGGATACAGATGTTTCTCTAGAACACTCACCCTCTGGGGCAAGCCTGTACAACCAGAAGCTCACCCTCCAGAAGATAATTCTGGTTTTTCTGGTCCTCCTTCATAGCTGTGGATAGCCTTCAAGGTGTCATGTTTTTTTCATTCATGATAAGAACAGAAATTAATCTTTCTCTAAAGTCTAAATAAGAGATCTGAGGTAAACTACAATATAAAATGTCATTTAGAGAGAAACAAAACAAAACATAGATTATTACAAATATGCAACCATATGCACATTTGAACTTTAAATTTATCTTTGTACT